>NC_069381.1:118523214-119866428 GCF_027475565.1 Acinonyx jubatus
AGGCCATTGTAACTTCTCTACGAGTCCCTAAACGGCGCCTCTTCCAATATCTTCCAGATTCTTGCTCTCAAAACTAACTCTTCCTCCTCTGGCCTATTTGATCTCTCCTTTTCCACTGCCCTTAAACTCAGATATCATAACCATAGCTAGTACCTTTAATTAAATTTTTTTTTTTTTTTTTTACTGACCTTCTTCTTGAACAAATACATCTACTGGTGTAATTTACTCTTCAAAGTATCTTTCCTTAGTTCCCTTTGGTCCAACATCAACCAGTGAGCCTTTCCACTACCTGTGTATCTCCAGTGTTGATGGTGTTCCCTCTCGCTGTTGCATTTGAGAGGTTCCCTCTCGCTGTTGCATTTCTGAAGCAGCTCCATTCCAAACCGTCTTTCTACAGTGCTGCCAACTGTAGTCCCTTGTCCTGTGCTTGTCTGTGTCTCTTGCACTGTTTCTTTCTTCTCTTCCTAAATGCAATCGTTTCCCAAGGTTGTTCAAAACCTCTGCTCTCCCTTATACCTTCCCCCTAAGGCAGTCTCCATCATTCCTCATCCTCCAATCTCTTCACACTTACGTTTTCAACTACCACTTCCAAATGAACAGCTCCATAAACTGTGACCACAGCAATTGCCATGGCCCTTACGTACTGCGCTCTAGTGTATGCTGGATACTAAGCTGAGCACTTCATACCCACTTAATAAAATCCCTGTGGGATTGTTGTTATCACCATCATTAACAAGTAGGCAAAACTGAGGCTCCCAGAAGTGAAATGACTATGGCTTATCCGAATCCTGTTTTGCCTGCCTTTGAAGCCTGTGCTCTTAATCCTTGGGCTGAATTGACTTTTTCCTCAATCCTCGGAGCACCCTCATATCAACTGTCACGGGATGTTTTCACGAGGATGGCTTTCTGTCATTTCTTGCTTATTTGTTCAAAACCAAACACCCTCTTCTCAGAACTGCCTCTAAGCTATTTTTGTCAACCTTTCTGCTATGTTACCAACAACGTGCCTTCACATACCATCAGGACAAGGGCAAACGGGTCAATATGAAAAACAGCCATCACCATGGGGATGAAAGGCAGAACTCTGCCCCCTCAGGGATGGTGGCCACCACATGAGTTTGTGAGTCAGGACACAGGCTGCCTGCACCAGAGAACAGTTTTGCAGGTGCAACTTTGAGAATGCACATTCACTGGTTGAATCAGAGCAGAGGACTGGCGTGTGTAATCTGCAGCCATAATTATGGGCCTATCTGATCGCGACCATCAGTAGTCCCAAGCATCCTCCTCTTCCTGTTCTTACAGCAGACTAGAGAAGAGGAGCCCATCTGCTCTGGACCACCGATGGCGCCATGTTGGATCTGTGTGCAACTTTAGCGATTAATTTTGGCCAAGCTGTTTCTTTTCCAAGATGGGGAAACGGGGGCCCAGGAAGGTGAGGCAACCCCTCCTCCGTGAGGTCTACTCTGGCCATTCTATTGAAACTACCTGCAGGTGTCCCTTCCCACCCACCCTCTGGACTTTCCTCATCCTGGGCTACTTCTCCTTTACCCGCGGCTGGTGTGACCGTGCATCCCCATTTGCCCAAGAGAGTTCCTATTTGTCACTGTTATTCCGGTATAATTATTAATAGTGTTTCCTATCGCTTTCTAGCATCCCGGCTTGGAGGATACATTATCTGGTGACCCTATCCACAGCCCTTAACACCTTCTAATGCACCATATAGTTTACTTGTTTTCACTTAGTGTCTATCTATGGTTGATCGCATACCGTCTCTTTCCTAGAATTGAGGGTCCTTGTGGGCAGGGATCTTTGTTCGTTGGTATATTGCCCATAATCAGAATAGTGAAACCACATAAAACAGATAGGTGGGCTTCTGGCCTCCTCCCTTGGCTCCCTCCAGCTCTTCAGAGGGAGGGGTGGCTGGGAGTTGAAACAAAGTGGAATTCAGTCATGCACTTGCAAAATTCCAAAGAGTGAAGGGTGGGGACGGGTTGTGTGAGTGCCCACGCTGCAAAATTCCTTTATTTTCCAGCTCTGTGAGGGATGATGAGGAAGTCAGATATGTGGGGACAGAAAGAGCAACCTTGTAAGTTAGAAAACCATAGTTCTTCTTGCTCCTTTTACTCTTCAATCCCCTGACTTCCTACATGGTTTGCTTGTCCACTGTCGACCTTGCACTTGCCCTCTAATTTCATAATTATACTTAATTTTGAAAGAGTATAGTGTGATGTTGAAAGAGTTTGGTGTGATGTAGTATCATCAGTTAATTGTGAAGAATTTTTTTTTTTTAAAGATACTTTAAAATTATCTTAAGCCCAAAGAAGGCTGTAATTTATTAGAGTAGGCATTTAGGTTTTGTTTTTTTTTTTTAATTTTTGTTTTGTTTTAGGAAAAATGAACAAGAAGACTCCTTGCTCTCCCTCCTCTCCCCATCTCTTCCTGGACTATCTCCAGAAGACTGTGGTCTCTCCTGGACAGGATGAATGGTGGGTTATTTTTACCAGGAACATATTTTTATCTTTATTCCTTCCATCTCTGCAGATCAAATGCTGAAGCGCTGGCAGATTACCAGTGTGTTGCAGGCTTGTCGCCCCCCAAGTGCGAGATCATACTTTTTCATTTAGAGTCAAATCATGGGAAGAATCAGGAAGGATTATATTGTCAGAGGTAGGGGAAGGAAGTAAACAAATGTCTTATTAAACAGCCTCTGTGGAGCCTCCAGGTGCAGGCTGATTTTCCTGTTGGAGGATGAAAATAAAATCCCTGGCATTTTTCACAGGCCCCTGGAGACCCAGGCGGCAAGGCTGTCTGTTTGTGCACTTGCCCTGCATGGCCGTGGTGTCAGCATTATTGACACGTATGTGATTCATGTACAGCCCAGGCCTTCCCACAATTCCAGAGGTCGACAGTGGTCAGATGGAGACAACGGGGCTGCAGGCGGGACGTCCACGGCCCACAGGAGGGAGTCGCTAGGCACAGCTTCCAGCTCCAGGGACTGACTGGATTCTGGGTTTCACAGCAACCACAGAACACCTTCTGCAAAACGAGGCAGGTCATGGTGGGGTGGAAAAGAGAGTTTCTTTATCAGGCTTGGTGTGTTACTATCAGCCAATGCCACGTGTGTTCTCAACCCCGTGCTTCTTTTAGAAAGCTCTTTTCTGCCCTTAGCTTGTCTGATTCTTTCCTTCACGGTTCAGCTCAAAGCCCCCTCGTCTCAGGACACAGTGGTCTCTCCTTTATTGTTCTGCTCATACAGCTTAGTTGTCAATGATGGCGGGGGATGTTGGATCCTGAATATGGAAGAGGACAGGGACACCATTTTAGGTCACCTCTTCTTTTACAGAGATGAGACTCAAGAATCAGATGCATGAAATAGCATGTTAAAAGCTACACAGCTAGATACTGGCAGAATAAGAAGTACCTCTTAGTTTTCATCTTCCAGGAAGTTTTCCTTCATTAGACCAATCTGTGCAGTACTAAAAGTGCTACAGTGTTTGAGAGATACAGGCTCATCACACACAGAGAGTACCCTGCATACTTACCTCTGTGTGACTGTCCTGATAGCGTTTATTTTACCCTAGAAGCCTGAAAGCACTCTACTGTGGCACTTATGTTGTTCTGGCATCTTCAACTGTTATGGTAATGGTGTGCAGAAAATCGAGATGGGGTGATGGAGGAGGTAATCATTGGCAATGAGGTCAAGAAGTTGAGACATTCGGGAGATATGTCACCTATATGGTTAGAAAAGTCATCTGGGATCATGTGTGGACTCCTGTGGTGAGTGAGCCTGAAATAGTAGCCTAGTGAGACTAGACCACAGTGGATGATGTGAGTTTGAAGTTGGCTACAAGGATGCTTTGGATCTGACTAAGGTTTATCTTACATTGGTTTCTCCAGAATTGGCAAAGGATATACAGGAAATGGAGGGTGTAAATGAAGGGCTGGAGGTATTTTTTTTTTTAATTTTATTTATTTATTTTGAGAAAGACAGAGGCAGCACAAGTGGGGGAAGGTCAGAGAGAGAGGGAGAGAGAGAGAATCCCAAGCAGTTTCTGCACTCTCAGCATAGAGCCCGATGCGGGGCTTGAACCCACGAAACCAGGAGACGATGACCTGAGCTGAAACCAAGAGTCAGCTGCTTAACTGACAAAACCACCCAGGCAAAGGGGCTGGAAATTCTTTATGCCTTCCTAACTCCTCACGGAGGTATGGTAGAAGCATGTGGCCTGCACAGCCTGATCAGAGGACGACTGGTGTGGCCAGAACTCAGATTCCTCTGCCTTTTATACTGGTGCCTTAGCACCATTCAAGTAAATCGGGCTTCCATCTTTCTGTTTCTCCTCATGTCCCAGCAGGCCTGTAGACCTGATGGTTTGGAAAGGCAGCGGGGAGAAAAGGGAACTGCTTTAGCTGGAATGTGACAGAAACAAGGACAGCTCCAGCAAGAAAAGTGCTACCTTCAGTATAAGCCAGGTTACAATGCAAAGAGTAAAGAAGTGGAGAAATTTATCTGGGAAGATGCTGGGGAGCTGGAGAATGTGCTATACAAGGAGGCCATGGCAAGTGTGGTTAAGTGTCCAGTGGTTCCGGAATCAGATTGCTTGACTCAAATTTCTACTCTGTCATTTGGTACTTTATTCAGCGTCTTTGGTGGCAGTTCCCAAGGGCACAGGGAGAGGGTATGGGAAGTGAGGGAGGAGTGAGAGCTGATGCAGGCAAGAAGGACCACTGGGGACAATGGTGCAGCAGAAAGATGGCCGGGTGGGCATGCACCCCAGCCCATGTACTGGTGAGAAGAGTGAAAAGTGGCCTGTGCACATGGTCCCAAAGCGGGGGAGGGTCACTGGCCCCTGGGTGGCTCAATTGGTTGAACATCTGGCTTTGGCTCAGGTCGTGATCTCACGGTTTGAGCCCCATGTTGGGCTTTGCACTGACAACACGGAGCCTGCTTGGGTTTCTCCCCCTCCCTCTCTCTCTGTCCCTCCCCTGCTCTCTCTCTCTCTCAAAAATAAACATTAAAAAGTTAAAAAAAGAAGGGGGGTTCACTGAGACTGATACCTAGGGGATTCAGTGCACTAGTCCATAGATTGTCTGTATTCGTGCAGTTGTGGTCTAAATGTATAAAACAGTCAGAGAAAGGAGGAGGCGTATAGGTCAAGGGAGACAGCCATAATGATTAAAAAAAAAAATCATGCTGATTGAGAAGAAGGGAGTCGGGGATTGATTTTATGCAGTTGTTACCCAAGGCCATGTTCAAGACCACTCCAAAAACAAAGGCAAGGCCCTTTTGCAATTCCTAGATGAAAAAGGTTGCTTTTGTTAGATTTTGTCACACAATATTCTATATCTTACCCAAAATTTAAAAGTACAGTTAATCTCAAACTCTTCGATATTTCTCATTACCAGTGGGGGGAAAAAATCTCAGTGTGCTGCTTTGCAATATCAAGAGTGTGATATTTAATTTTCACAGCAAATGGCTTTTCTGTTTTCAGATACTTTTCTAGTTCTTTTTTTTTTTTTTTTGAGATTTTCCTACTCAAGACTTTATAAAGCTATGGTGCAGCATTTTTTTCCCCACAATACTCAAGAAATATGCTTCTGAAACTTTGCCCATAACCGGGATAGAATTATGAGGGATGGAGTCTCTTGGGTTCACACAGTAGATGTTGAGACTGTCCTTCAGAATACACAAACTTCCTGGTTCAGCAACCTTGCTATTCCACTGGACGTTGGTCCAAACTACAGCATTCACAGAGGGAAATATCTATGCACACTGAAGACTGGTTCATTGCAATACCATTTACCAGAATTGTTAGCATCTTTGCACATCTACAGACTAAATACAGTAACTCTGTAATAAAACTAACTGATGTTTACAGTGACCTTTGCAGTTTCAAAATGCTATTATGTATCGTGTTTTATTTGATCCTCAGAAGACCTTGTGACATGGGTGGGTTTGTTTTATAGCAATCTGAATTATCTACTTCAAGTGGCCTGTCCTATCGCATTGCTAGTGAGTAGGGGGTGAGACTTCCATTCTTTCTAAGTTTCAACTTTTCTGTTATCTATTTTCTTTTGAAATATTACAGAGTAGGGGCGCCTGGGTGGCTCAGTTGTTTAGGTGACCGACTTCGGCTCAGGTCATGATCTCACAGTTTGTGAGTTTGAGCCCCACATCAGGCTCTGTGCTAACAGCTCAGGGCCTGGAGCCTGCTTCAGATTCTGTGTTCCCCCCCGTCTCTACCCCTCCCCTGCTCACACTCTATATCTCTCTGTCTCTCAATAATAAATGAACGTTAAAAAATTTAAAAAAAACTGAAATGTTACAGAATTGAATTGGGTATAATTTTAGAATTAAGAGTAATATTTTTGGAATTGCTTTGATAGGATAATATGAACAGTAAATATTGAACCAAAATATTCAGTTATCTGTTCTTTACCAAGTAACAACATTTGCTCCGTTATTACATATTTGTTCAGTTCACTTTTGTGATAAAAAAGAAAAAAATGTCGAGTTGTTTTGGGCAGGCAATTGGCCTGGGAATATTTCCTCTTGTCTAAGTGTTGGGGAAACAAAACAAATAAAAAAACAAAACCGAGGGGATTTGGCTGCTTGTGGAAATTATTTAAGCAGGGCAGTTATTCAGCATATTAAGTTCAATATCCATGTTCTCATTAAATGTGGGGTAAAGTGGGGTGCCTGCATGGCTTAATTAAGTGTCTGACTTAGGCTCAGGTCATGATCTCATGGTTTCTGGGTTCGAGCCCCATTTGGGCACTGTGCTGACAGCTCAGAGCCTGGAGTCTGCCTCAGATTCTGTGTCTCCCTCTCTGTCTGCCCTTCCCCTGCTCACACCCTGTCTCTCTGTCTCTCAAAAATAAATGAACTTAAAAAAAACTGGGGGGAAGTTTCAACAAGCTTAGTAGTCCAGCAAAGACCTTTATTTCCTTCATATTTGGAGGAATAAAGTCATTAGCACCTGGATGCCTTCAGCAAAATTCCTAATCAAACATAATTTGGTTACTTACTGTTTATTTTTGAGAGAAAGAGAGAGAGAGCACAGGTGGGTCAGGGGCAGAGAGAGGGAGACACAGAATCCAAAGCAGCTGCTCCAGGCTCCGAGCTGTCAGCACAGAGCCTGATGTGGGGCTCAAACTCACGAATCGTGAGATCATGACCTGAGCTCAAGTCGGATTCTTAACCCACTGAGCCACCCAGGCACCCCCATCATTTAGTTATTTAAAATAACAGACTAAGTGAAGAAACAAAATATTACAATAAGCAAACATGCACACACATATGCACACACACACATATACACACTCTAACACCTTCCCATACACATAAACTCCCGTGCATTACCCTTTATAGCACACACAATCCCACTCAACAAATTCAGTGTGTCTTCAATATAATATTCTCTCTGCTCCCAGAGAGAATGCCTAGACAGACATGCCTAGACACAGACACACAGATGTACATAACTCCACCACAGACCCGTATTTTAAACACATTCATTAACATACATGACGCTCACTCATTTCCACCTGTTAATGTTAGATTGCAATCATTGGGGTATGTGCCACAACAATTCCCATACATATATCACAGCCACCTTCATACACACCACATTCATAATACAAACAGATGAGATGTGGCTCGTCTCCCTCCCCAAAATATGGATACCACACAGTTTTTAATTCCTGTGTCTGTGAAATCGTCCTCTGCCTAGAAGCTGCTGTTGCTTGTTAATGCATTTCATGTAGCTGATTTTGTATTTTGCAAGCACAAATCTCACTTGATCCCTGCTAATCTAGAGGATGCTGTTATCAGGTAAGAGGAAAAAAAAGTATGACTAAATGAGTCTCTTCTATTTTCCATTCGTGAGGTTAGTCCATGTTCTTAGGTAAATAGATTAAGTGGAGGAGTTTACAAGAGTCTTCAAGGAGAATGGGGACACCAAAGGGTTTGTGGATTCTCTGTGTTGTGCACCAGAAAGCAAAATACTTGGTTAGTGATGCTTTGTTTTAAAAAGTAGTTTTGGGGACATCTCAGTGGCTCAGTCGGTTGGGCAGTCTGGCTTCAGCTCAGGTCATGATCTCGCGGTTTGTGGGTTTGAGCCCCACGACGGGCTCTGTGCTGACAGCTCAGAGCCTGGAGCCTGCTTCTGATTCTGTGTCTCCCTCTCTCTCTCTGCCCCTCCCTCAGTCATGCTCTGTCTCTCTCTCTCTCTCTCTCAAAAATAAATGAAATATTCAAAATAAACAAAATTAGTTTTTGAGGACTTCCAAAGAAGGTATGTAACATGTGTAAGTTATGAGTGTGGTAATAACTCTCCATCCAACCTGAGTTCTAGAACATAACCAACACTAATGCTTGGTTTTCTCAAACCATCTCTTTTTACAGTTTCTTTGATACAAGAACTTCAGAACATTTTACTTCTGATCACACAACCACTCCTGGCTAATTTTAGTCTAGTATCTTATTTCTGTGTCTCTAAGCTCACAATTCCAATATTATTATTTTTAATATTTCATAAGATAATGTTTGATTAGATTTATATACACGTTAACCACTTTTTTCCTTCTTATGTCTCTGATCATTTTCTTTATGGAGGAGATTTTTCTTGGAAGTCTGGTGTATACAATTCTAGGTTTGGTGATTTTTTTTTTCTCAGTCCTTTGAAGATATTATTCCACTGTTTTCTGGCTGCTGTTATTAAAAAGTTTGCTGCCAGCTTTGTATGATTCCCCACCACCACCCGGCTCCTTTGTCCTCCTTTTCATCTTGATAATGTATTTTCTCTAGATATGGTATTTGTAAGGATAGATTTATTTATTTATCCTGCTTGGGATACATTATGATTCAGGTGAATCATCGTTCTATTTTCTCCTTGTGGGAATGTGATTAGTTGGCTGTAAGACCACCCCATTCTGTTTCCCATGCTTCATAACTCTGGGCTCCTATTCCCTGTCTCTGGTCTGTGTTGTGTTCTTGGCCTGTTCTTTTACTGTGCTGTTTTACTCTTTCTTATGTATAGTCTGAAATTTAACCCAAACTTTGATTTTTTTTTAAATGACATTTTTTTTTTCATTTCTGTAAGAAATGACACATTGTGTGTTACATTCATAATTGTATTATGGTCTATATTTAGTCAATTTGCCATTCAAAGTCCTTAGGGAGCTAAGCCTGTTGTTTGTTGTTTCTGTTGAGTCTCACTCATGATGTTTGTTTTTTCCTTGTCTGTTTTGTAATCTTTATATTGAATTTATTTGATTTTAATTTCTGGGAATCCTGTAGGTCTGAATTACGGAGGATTTCCTTCAGAGAAGATTTGTATTGGCTTCTGTTAAGTTATTCTCACAGTTTGGGGTTATATTGGCTTCCTTTCGTGGTCTCTGGCTTTATTGTGAGCATTTCATTCCCAGTGCCTGACTTTGCTGCTGTCCTAAGATCGGGTCTCTGGATTTCAGTGTTGCTGTTCTCAAGGCAACGAGATCCACGTTAGCTTTGGTGGAAGGGTGAGAGCCTTGGAGATTTCCATTCTTTTTTGGAGGCCTAGCAATGTATTAAAAAGAACATTTTATATGAGATGTAGATGTTTTAGTATAATAGTTCTTTGGATTATGTAACCTACGACTCTGCCAAAAATGGATTTGCAAACTCTGATTTTCATTGATAATCTGCTCACTCTACTGATATTGAAAATCTCTCAGTAGGATCTCTGCTTATGAAAAGGCTTTGATAAATATTTCAGGGGATATGACCATGGGAGCTTAGAGACTTATGCAAGAGATCGGCCAGGCATATTTAAAAATATGTAGCCAACAAAGATATAGTCATCCCTGCTGACGACTGAATCTTGGCTTATGCCTGCAGCAAGGAGGAGGAGATGTCCAATGTATGAGGGAGGTGTTTTGTTTTGTTTTGTTTTTTATGTTTTTATTGTTACAGTATTATTATGATGAAGACTTCTCTGGCTTCTCTGAAGAACTAATCTCTTGCCAGTCCTCACTCGGTCCAACTGCAGTTCGTATCCCTCTATGCATGTATTAGGGGTTCCTAGGTAGTCAGTAAATTCCCTGAGTCCAGTGGGGGGCTTCACATGTTTGCCACATGGTCCCGGTATGTGGTATAATGGCTGTCAAACTGCGGATGGTTAAAGCGTATTTACCGAATGTGTTAGTTCTATGTTGTATTGTAACCACTTACACTGTGCGTCCCTGCAATGGGTTTTCTTTATCTTTGCATTCTTTCAACACTTAGCACAGAGTCTTAAATAAGATAGGTATTGGAAAGTATAAGTAACCGAATGAGGTAAATGTAAGATAAACATGGCTTTGGATGGTGAATGACGATTTTAAGTCTATGCTTTAAAAAAATTTTTTTTAATGTTTATTTATTTTTGAAAGAGAGAGAGAGTGAGCGAGCGCAAGCAGAGGAGGGGCAGAGAGAGAGGGAGACACAGAATCCGAAGCAGGCTGCAGGCTCTGAGCTGTCAGCACAGAGCCCAACGTGGGGCTTGAACCCACGAACTGTGAGATCATGACCCAAGCCAAAGCCTGGCGCTCAACCAACTGAGCCACCCAGGAGCCCCAAAGTCCTTATGCTTTTACTAAAGGTATTAGAGCCTGTAAGTAAGTGAAAACAAAGCTTGCATTTTTATAAGTGTATAAGACCATCTCATCCTGCATTTTCTGGTGAAGAGTCATAGCCATTCTTTTCATGTGCCAACTCTTGTCCTTTGTACCAAAAATGCTTATTTTCCAAAATATAAGCACAAATAGAAGGTAGGACCCTAAGTTTCCTGTTGTTCTTGTTTTTAGTCATTATAGGTAATGTAAAATGTCATAATAATTTATTCCTCATTTTTATCAGTGTCTGAGTGACTGGAGGATCTAGAGAAAGGAACGACATGGAATAATGTGGGCTACCTCTTGAGAAATCCCTCCTTTCAGTAAGTTTTAAAGGGAGCTAAAAATGTGATTTATTTGAGGGAGGGTCATGTTAGGATAGAAAAAAAATACAAAACTGAGGGTATAATTATTCACTGAATCATTAAGAAAAATTATAGACTTCCATGCCTGATACTAGATGTGGAGCCCCCACTTAGGTGAAACAATCACGGGGGAAACTTTGAGAAACCATGAGAGATCTGTTGATCCCACTGAGGGAGATACATTCACCTTCCTGGTGAATAAGGCACTTATTAATCTCCTTGACAACTTTGGGCTGAGGAGGGTGCGTGGGGAGGAAGCCATCCCATAAAATACTTTGATTATTTTACTATGCTTTTTGAATCCCTCATCTGGGATCACATGTTTAAGAACTGCAGCCAACTGCAATGCTTTTTTTGTGTCACCTCATTTCATGGTCATTCTTGTTGTTTGGAATGGATGGGAGCCTCACCTTGACCTTAGACAGCTGGATAAATTTCACATAGGGCTATCTCTTGAAACAATAAATTGCTTTCTTCTCCGAACTGAAGTATAATGCTTTCTCTGACAAATGAAGCCCACCGCCTCCCACCTATCTGAAATTGCAAAAGAAGGGACATCAGATTACCCCTGAACTCCTTTTGAGAAGGATCATAGAGATGGACCTTCAGTGTGTGTGAAACTTAATGACCATACCTAATAACTAGTATATTCCATCAAATGGCTTGCAGAGAAAAGCTGTACCGTTGTCATTGGTCTTTACTAGCTATAGTTAAAAAGGAACAGAGTTAGACCATGAAATAATCATGTGTCCTATATTATCACTTTCTTTCAGATTGGAGAAAAGCAAGGCTGCTGGCTTTTTTTTTTTTTTTTTTTTTTTTGAGATTTAAATAAGGCAAAAGATTTTATTTCCATCTAAGAAGAAAAACAATTGTGGTCCTGCATTTAGTTAGTGTAAGTACAAATTTGAAGCAAAAACACTTGGGGCTGGCTTGATACTCACATTGTTTCCCAAACTGACTCAACACCTATTTCAGAAAGATTTAGGGAACCCTCTGTCTCTTAAATTACACTAGGCACTGTAAGGAAGACAGGAGAGGTTTACAACATTGTCTCTACCCCCTGGAGCTCTCATCTCTGGTTCTAGAGAGAAGAAACAGATAAAACTCTGTGCTAACATTATCTGGTTCTAGCAATTTTGGAGTGCTTTCTTTGCTATAGGTGGTAGAACAGGGCCTTAAGGAGGATTCGCTTTGGAAGAAAAACTGACCTTGACAATACTCTTTCAAATGTTGTCTGATTGTAAAGAAGAAATAGTGTGGCTGAGCCAAGAAAGCTATCTGGGAAGTGAACAAAGGCGGCTTCTATTGAAGTCATTGTCAGTTTCCAATGGCTTGGTTTGCTTTTGATGGAGCTCTAAGAACACCTTGGGGCAACATACCTAGGCTACAAGTAAGAACTCTTATTGCTTTTTATAACCACAAAGAGAGACTTTTTTTGGTAGAAGAATGATGAAATACAGAAAAGGAGAAAAGGAATAAAAATCACAGGAAATTCCACTATCCAATGACAAAAAGTAACTTTTAAATTATTTGCGTTTTTGTTCTAAATGTAAATAGTTATGACTAAAATGTATCATACATTGCTTATTTTGTTCTATTTTATTCTATTGTCTTTTCAGGAAACACCAATTATCTGCAATTCTCTCTCTGTCTTTCTTTTATTTTATGTATCTTTGATAATGCCCTTGCTAGTGTCTTTAGCGTTGTGTGAGGTACACTTTTGCTTCGGATTTGGTTTAAATCTCTGCAATGATACTATTTTTCTCCTCAGTTTTCTTCCTTAGCTTCTCATACTCCATTTCACTCATTCCATTGTCTCTCATATTTGATCTTTTTTTTCACAGGAAGTCTCCATTTTCTTTAATTTCTTTGAAAGTTCAGGGCAGTTGTTTGCCTAAGATCTTCTTTATCTTCCAGAGAAAGGTTTTTGTTTGCTTTTCCTTGTTGCTTTTTTCCCCTGTATTTGTCTCATGATTTTTGCGAGATGCAACATTCTTTTTTTTTTTTTTTTAATGTGTTTTCCTTTGCCTGCAGGCAATTCTTTTCTCCCTAGTGGAAGTTTTGTTTGCTGGTGTTTTATCCTATTTTAGACAATTGTTTCTGGATTATGCTCCGTCTTTCTTTTGCTCGCCTCCGCAAGTTTTCTTTCCTGGCTACAGAGTGCTCTCTCTACTCAGTTGGAGAAAAAATTCAAGTGCATTTTGCACATATCTCTCCTTGTCCACCCTGCCCCCTAGTCTCCGTGTTAAAGATGGCAAGTCTCTTGGATTATATAGTCAGTGACAGGGTAAGGACTTGAGTGTCTCCCTGATAGACTCTAACCCCAGGGTTTATGCTACAAAACCTACTGTGTCATAAAATTCATAAGGACTTTGACCTTCTTGTTAAACTAGTCAGCCATCCAAGATATATGGCAGTTTTGTGCAGGTATTTAGTTCTAGAACTGGTACCATTTACACGAGCCATCTCTCCTATTGGGTTTATTTATAAATTAAATGGTTTAGTCAAAGAATATGAGATTCTCACAGGTACACAGACACACATAACATGGATCACCATTTTTCTGGCTTCTTATAAGAGACCTCTTGCCATTTTTCCAGGCTTGTTTAACAATTTCTCAAGATTTTTTTCAGGATTCTAGTGCAGTTTCCTCAGTTTTTTCTGGTTTCCTGTCTTAGTTTGAGGTGCTATAACAAAGTGCAATGGCCTGATGCCTTATAAACAATAGAAATTTCTCACAGTTCTGGAGTCCAGAAATCCAAGATCAAGATTTAGTGAGATTTGGTGAGGACTTGTTTCCTGGTTCATAGATGGGTGTCTTCTCTGTGTAGCTTCATGGGTAGAAGGAGCAAGTGAGCTCTTGGGCTCTCTTTTAGAAGGGCACCAATTCCTTTGATGGTCTGAGGTCTCTACCCTCAGGACCTGATTACCTCAAAGAGCCCACACACTAATACTATAACCTTAAGAGTCAGGATTTCAACATATGAATTTTGGAAGGCCACAAACATTCAGTCCATAATACCTCTTATAAAAATTTCCTTGCTGCCTGCTGTCTGTTCCCCAAACTAATCCCATGTACTTTGTCATAGTTATATCAGAGTTCACTTCCAGTTATCAACTTTTGTATTAGTTATCTATGGCTTACATAGAGTGATGCATAACAAACAAGGCTTCAGATGACTGATGATCTGGGCTAGAAAGTTTAGCCCTGGCTGATTAAATCAACAGTCAACATATATTGAACAGCTCCTAGTCTTAAGTATTGTTCTAGATGCTGAGACTGTCCCTTGCACAAAATTAATGACAACAGCTGTCCTGGAGGGGAGAGGGGAGCAATGCAGGGGGAGGCAGAAAATGCAGAGAATCACAGCTTTTGCCAAGGAAAATGTGGTAATAAAACTCAGCTAACGGTTCCTCGGGGAAACTCCACAACTACTGTAGACATTGTCAACCTTTCTTTACAAAGACTAACATGACAAGTGCTGCTCGGATGGAGGACTTTCCCACAGACACCTTGGTCTTGTTATGACTGCTTCTCGGCACGCTTGGTATAATATCCTCTCGTTCGCGGCAGCTCGAGAAAACATATCACAAAGTGAGTAGCTAAGGGTTATGGATTTCATTGTGGGGTTAACTTTGGCTTTGTAGTTTATAAAACTAATCAGGCGAAACCTTAGTTACTTAAGCTTTTATTAGTACATTTCTCACTTATGAACTCTCTCACTCCTGGCTATCAAATACCAGTTCGTTTCTTGGTTGGTCAGCACAATGATGGGAGAATGTTGTTTGGTGAGACGACGTCCAGACGCGCTAACATTTATTGATAGAAGTTCTTCCTCCATGTCTTCTCTGCTTAACTCACCCCCACTGCCCCCAATGTAATTGGCTTGGTTTACCAAACTGGTTGTAGGAGCAACATGGTGTCCAGTATCCTGTTTCTGGCCTACACCACACACACGTTTCCATGCTCAACTGCCTCTCAGGAGTAACCTGTTCTTCTTTCCTCCCTCCTCCTCCTTGGACTGGTTAACTTTTATGATTTTTAAATTACTGGTTCAGCCACCTCCTCCAGGAAGTCTACCTTGTCTCCCTTCATATGATTTCTCCAAATCCTCCCCTGAGCTCTTATAGCAACCGATGCATATCTCTGTGCTTACCACGTGCTGTGCTTTATGTAGTGGACAAAGGATAGGCTCAGCCATCCTTCTCCAGCTTGAAATCCCAGGAAGGTAGAAGACAGTTCTCTCTAGAGGTCTTGATTCTATTGCTTTCCAGTCAAGGGTGCTGCTGATTTGATTATCTTCCAATTCTCCAGCCACCCTTTTCAACTTAATTAAAAATGCTTAACACGTAACTATTAAATTGTTAATAAGCAGGAATAAGTATGTCATTAATTTTAAAATACTTTATTCAGAGATTGGACTTGCTGCAAGATTTTGGTGGTGGCTGCACAATAATTAATGAATTTAATTTCCGGTGTTAAATACATCATCATTTGAGGCTGACTTTATGAGCTAATTGCAATTAGGCCCAGAAGACAGGATATTTTCTTGCACTGCCATCGTCTGCGTATTTATTTTTGGTCTTCCTTTTGAAAAGCACATCTCCTAAAATTGGAACTTCTAGGAGACAGAGTTAGCAAGCGGCTCCCTGGGCCTCAGAACGCCCTGGGTTTCTGTCTGCCAAGAATTGCCACAGTCAACTCTGACGGGATCACGCAGGCAGGCCTGGGTCTGAGGGCCACCTGCGGCTCTTGCTCCCCATGCGACTTTGAGCGAGATCTTACCCCCTGAGCCTTCCTTCCCTCATCCGATAAAACACTCAGGTCACAACTAAATGATGTGTGTTTGAAGATCTGGCACACAAAGGTGCTCCGTACACTTGGTGTGAATGTAATCTGTACAACAACAGAGTTGAGGCTCTCTGTACGAGTTGCAGGCTAAGTGCCAAGTACATTGAGATTCAGGCCCACCTCTCCAACTCCCTCATGACCCACAGCCTGGCTCGAATGCTTCAACTTTGAACTGTTATTCTTATAGCAACTTGTCACTTACTACCCTTTCCATCCATCACCTGCAGCTCCCTGGGTGCCAATGAGAAGAGCTGTCATCTACAAAGGCTGAATCCCAGATGGACGGGACCCTTCTGGCCCCAGGGGCTCTGGCCTTCACCCATGTGACCTCCCTGTGGCTCTCCAACGCCTTGGCTTCCCATTTGGAGGAACTTCCCATTTTCAAAACTCCAGAATAGAGGCAGGCAGGCACACACGCCCCGTCTTTCATTACGTATTTTTCCTGTGCTGCCTGGAATTGCATTCGATGCTGCAAAGTGAAGAAGAGAAGGGATGTGGTTGGGGGCTCTGTGGTGTTTCACTCCCAGAGCTGCGCGCTGCAAACCAACTGCTCGGCAATGTGCCCGCTAATTACACACCACCGCCACCAGAGGAACATCAGCGCGTCCAAAACCAGAGTTAGCAGGCAGCCTCCACTTTCCCAACTAATTGAAAGGCAGCTGAGGGGATAGGCTGTTCCTGTTACCAGCCATAAAAGGCTCCTGGGGTTTGTGTTTGCAGTTCGTACTGAGGGAGCCATTGTCTCAGTTCAGGACACTGCACTTGGATTTAATTAATTCAATGCTTCTTATAAAGTTGAAGTCAGGAGGGTTTTCAGGTCAGGGTTTTTGGTTTGTTGGATAATGAGTTTCATAAACAAGAACAAGATGGAGACCCCGTTAGCTGTGGATCACAGGATCGACTTAAACTAAGGAAAACATCATTAACTGGATCCCTCAGTTGGCTAAACTGCTTTGTTTTTAGTTTTGGCAGGAAAGGTCACATGGGACTATTACAGGTTAACATTGTGGTTTTCCTCCAAAGGGGAACTTCCTGGCCATGATCTAGGCTTAGTATATGGTCCCCATTTCCCTTTGTCATAATCTCTAATGAGTGGTCATTTTGAGACTGTGAATGATCGCGTTTAATTAAAAGAAGATTGAATTATTTTCCATAGGTTGAGGTGGGACTAGCTTTAGTGGGAGACAGAGTAGTCTTTGAGTGATTGGTTATGACTTCTCTGGTGCTAGTAACATACCTCCTTTTCATTTCTTCGGTATTTGTTGTCTCTTTAACTGGACGGAGGACCTTTTATTCCTCATCTGAGATAAAGCATAGAACAGATTTGATATGAAAGAAGTAACCCTAGACTCACACACTCTCTGTCAATGACCTTTATGTGGTTTTCCCTAGGTTCCCTGAAGCAGGAAGATCATGTGGAAGACACTTGGTCACCTGAGGTGGTTACAGTGCCACCTAGAGGGGGACCGAGGAGGTTGCAGAAAGGAAACAGACTCCCTACAGCCTAGTCCAGCCTCAGCTTTTCTGCAAATATCCAGGTGTCTGTTGGTTTTTATTACTCTTGCCAGAATCAGTCAGATGGTAGTATAAGTAGATAAGACTTCAGAATCAGTACTTTCAGAAATAGCTATTGTTTTTTATTTCTTCGTTTTGTGAGGGGGAATATACAAGGTGGGTGGCTAACGTTACAAATGATTTGGGAACAAAATCAGGTATCAAACAGCTTGAATGTCTTTAGGAAGGTAGTCAGACTAACTATATGAGTCAAGTATGATTCAATCTCATAGCTGACATTTAGAAAGGATAAATAATTTTTCCCAGGATTATACAGATAGAGACCAGAACAATAGAGTGGTAACAGTATGTGATTCTCAGGTCCTTTCCAGATGATTCAGGGACACCACATGACACCCCCCTTGAGTTTCTTAGGCTTCAGGGGATTCTGGGTTCCCCTCAAGGCTACTGGTGTATAGGATTGAAACTTGTTCTGCACCATCAGCTAAAAATGAAGTCTGTTGCCATTTTATACCTGTCCACTCTGCATTTTCCCAACATGATGCTCTCACTCTTGCCTTCATGAATGGAATTATTTGAATGACTTGACTTGTTCTTTGACACTTCTACTGTTCTTGCTTTGTTTCTCCAAAGCCACCTTCTTGACATGGCTATTTTGAGATTTCCATCATTCTAGATTCTGGGGTTTGAAAACAGGAAAGGTTTACTCACTCTCTGCTGACCCACCTGTAAGTTTCTGAAGTCTTCCTTTCGTCTCTATTATTGTCTCTTGCCGTATCCTCTTCTTCCTTACAACTATGCCAGCCCTGTCCTGTTCTCAGAAGAATCACTATGATCAAAGTACCTTAGAAAATAGATTTCTAAGAACATTGGATGAAATAAAATTTTCAGTTAATTTACAATCTATTTTGTCAAAAGTTGCTTTCTATTATTCTTCATGCACCCCAATCAATTAGAGCTTTGCTCTAACATGCCAAAAATATTGGCCCAAAGGAAGGAACAAAATGCAGCATTCTTGAGATGATTAAGTGGTGTTTTTGACCTTGGAAGTTTGGGTGTTCCCTGTGTGCAGTGGAATAGTTGGACCGAGTTTGAGTATTATGAAATATCAAAACAAGTGTTAGCTTTTTGGAGAAGATGAGGAATATCTCCCTAATGGTACCAGACACTTGAAGCTCCACTGAGCAGGGAATGAAATATTTACCATCTCTTTTTAGGTGAGAAAGAGTTACATTTCCATCCATCAACCAGCTTTCCAGTTTGTGCCATGTTCTCAAATTGTTCAAAGAACTCATGCCTTCAGGGAATGAATTGTGGAGGAGCCTCTACAATATGTGTGCTGAATTTTCTCTCAACTAGGATGACTGGGAAAGCTTGAATATTTTTTTGCATAGGGCAGGCAGTTCATTTCTGCCTTCATAAGGAGCCTAAATCTCATAGAGAGGACCACATCTGCAGTGGGCACTCGCTTTACTGTACTTACAAGAGGTGCTCCTTCCTCCCCAACTCAGAAGAGTTTAACTGACAAGGCTAACTGGTAGTAAATGCTGACTTCAATTTTTTTTTTTAATTTAAATTTTATCTTATTTTATTTTAATTTAATTTAATTTTATTGAGAGAGAAAGAGAGAGTGTGTGCCTGAGTGTGTGTGTGAGCAGGAGAAGGGCAGAGGGAGAGGGAGAGAAAATCCCAAGCAGGCTTCATGTCCAGTGCAGAGCCCAACGCTGGGCTTGATCTCACCACCCTCAAGTGAGATCATGACCATGACCTGAAATCAAGAGTTGGCCGCTTAACTGACTGAGCCACCCAGGTGCCCTTGACTTCCATATATCTTAATCTCTGATTGTACTGTAGTTTGCTAACTATTTTTTGAATGTGCTGATATATTTTTATGTGGGAACCGTACTTTGGATACAGGAAAGAAGACTATCTGTTTAGTCCCTTCCACTCAAACAAGGAGATTCATCATCACACGCTCATCGTCATGTGCAATTTGTGGCGCTTTCATTTATAGTTTTCACCTCGTATAATCATTTTCACAGTTTAGTAGTTAATTATTCTACTTATTTCCGGGATGCCTGACACATACTTTTGCTAGAATTTAGAATTTTCTGCAATTATTTAGCATCTATGAAACTTTTATTCAACAAATACAGGTTAAGTACCTCCTAGGTATCAGGCTCTATGCTGGGTGCTGGGGATATAAATATAATCACATAGTTCTTGTCCTTAAGGTTCTATTGAAAATGCTACATAAGAAAACAGAAGGTCACAAATGTGTGTGTGTGTGTGTGTGTGTGTATGCACACGCACTCGTGGGCCTAGAGTGCCAAAAGAGAGGCTCACTTGGAGTGCACAAATGTGTCTGTCCTCAGGGGAGAGATCAGAACAAAGAGAAGCCATTTTTAGTCATGGTCCCATTACATGCCTTCTAGAAGAGTTGGGAAAGATGCTGGAGGAGGGCCCAAGGAAGACTTTGGATGCCCATATATAAAGATGGAGGCAGAAAACAAGAGAGAAGAGACAGACAGTGATAGAAATTGAGACAGAGAAGGAGGAAAGGAAACGGAGAAAACCCAGATTCAGTCCTATCACTAAGCAGCTCACAATCTAAGAATGAAAAAGTAACCAGTTGAGCAGAACAAAAAAGAAGCAGACTAGTAATGTGAGCACAATTGAAAGGGGGGCCCCTGAAATGAGGAGAGAAGAAATCGAACTTCCAGGTGTCATCACTTCTTTTTTTTTAAAAATATATATTTTTTAAGTCTATTTATTTTTGAGAGAGGGAGAGAGCAAGAGTGAAAGCAAGAGCAAAAGAATGATTGAGGGAGGGACAGAGAGAGAGGAAGAAAGAGAGAACCCTAAGCAGCATCCCAAGTCCCCAAGTCAACACAGAGCCCTACTAGGGGCTTGAGAACTGTGAGATCATGAATTGAGCCCAAATCAAGAGCTGGACGCTTAACTGACCGAGCTACCTAGGCACCCTCATTCATGTTATTTTCACTTTTGAAAGTGATTTGTAATTTTTCCTCCAGCTATCATTTTAAAAAGCTTAATTTGATTATTTAGGGAGAGGCCATGTTCTGATCACCACATTCATTCAGAGGATGTTAACCTTCTCATCTGGAAATGAGAAACTTGGGTTGACTCTTCCTTTTTAGTGCCTGTTGAATCCATCTGTGCCTTTTAACCCCTACAGACTTGCCTGGATTACAGTCCATTGTTTTCTTCCCTCCCCCTCCCCCTCTTCCCTTCCCCTCCTCTCTTTCCTCGCCCCCTCCCTCCTTTACAGGATGAGAGCATCAGCCTCTGTCTTTGTTGTCTTCTTGCCTTTGGTCTTACCACTCCTTCATCCTCAGCCCACTTTCTGCTCTGTGGCCTCTCTGATGTCAAAGACCAAACTAACTCAGACAAAATTACCACAGGCTGTTTTTTCATAAACTTGGGGAGGGGGACCCATTTGCTGTTACTTTTGTTTCAGCAGAGTTTCAAAGTGTAGAAAGGAGAATCAGTTTTCTAGAAGAAAGAGAGGAAACACTGAGACAGGCTCTGATGGGCAGGTGTTTTATTAAGTTTGGAGTTTGGAGATGAGGAAGACTTTCTAACTGGTCTTCAGTACATTGGACAGTCTTTGGCTGCAAGGGGACAAGCAAACTGGAGACATTTCAAAAGATGAAGGACTGTTCAACAGAATGGGTGGAGAGTTTTCTGTGACTTGCTGTTTCTTGGACCAAGAGAGTGTCGGTGGGGAGCTTTTCAGGGAATGGTCCATGTGGAAAGCTAACTGCCATGGCGGGTCATTTCTTTTTTTTTTTTTTTTAATTTGTAAAAATGTTTATTTATTTTTGAGAGAGAGAGAGAGAACAGGGAGAGGGACAGACAGAGACGGAGACACAGAATCCGAAGCAGCTCCAGGCTCCGAGCTGTCCGCACAGAGCCCGACACAGGGCTTGAACTCACAAACCGTGAGATCATGACCTGAGCCAAAGTCGGATGCTTGACCGGTGCCCCATGGCCATTTCTCACTGCTCAAGTCATTCATGGGCTACCTCTTCTTCAGTGACTTCCCTTCACCTTCAGTAAAAGGCCAATTACTTTGGCCATATATACAAGGACTTCTTTAACTCTTGAGTCTCACAAAGTAATTTATTTGTAGTTGCCCAAACACATGAAATTGTCTTCCCTTGGGACTTCATATATATTTTTTCCTCCTATCTGGAACTTTCCCCCTCTCCGCCACTACTTCTACACCAGCATACACGTGTGTGCACATACGTACACACACATGCATTGTCTTCATGTAGCTAATTTTTATTTCTTTTTTGGGAATCAGCTCGTGTCTTTTCCTGTGGGAAGCTTAGTTGACCTCCTTGTCTAGGTTGCAAACCTTTTCTGCCCTGACAGTACCCTGTGCATTCTTAGCATTATTACTTTGCATTATCATCCTCATTATAATAATTAGTTGTGCACTGTGGGTCTCACTGTACTGTACATTCTTAAGAGTAGGGACTTAGAGACTCTGTCTCATCATCTTTGGAGCCTCAGAGACCAGCACTTAGCAGGAGCTCAATAAATATGGGTGAGTTAATGAAACCATTCATCAATTCTTGCTTGGAGTTCTCCTTTCGCACTGAAAGCTTGCTTAAAGGAAATGAAGATTCAGGACTGAGAGCCTGGATCTCGGCTTTCTGCTCGAACACCACCCGTAATTTGTACAACAGCCCATATTGAAGCTCCTCACTAGATACTTTTTAGAGTATAAATACCCGCTGTGGGCTGGTGTCCTGCACACTGCAGTCGCTAAATGTACTTACCATTGGTTTTGTTTTCCAGTGATGACACTCCCTTTATTTGCAAAGGCAGACTCTAGGAAACAACGCAAGTCTCTCCTAGGGGAGGTGGCAGTAGGTATGGGGCTGAAAGGGTTTCTGACAGACTCCTTTTCTAAGTCTTTTGTATACTATGTTTCCCCAGCCCCCACTCCTATAGCTAATATATCATAGGAAGGGAGATAGTCCAACTACCAGGTTTCTGATCAGATTGTCTGCAATCATCACAGCATTAATTCAAATGTGTTTTTTGGTTCTTTTTGCTGACTTTTGGAGTGGTGAATCAGTGCTTGGAATCATTTATTTTTTCCCTAGCAGGTGCTAATGTGATTCTCTTTTCAACAACCTCTACTTAAATATTTAGGAGCAAGTTTTCCTGCATGCAGAGTGGATGGCAGAACCTACCACATGGAAGAAAAGGAACGTGGAAGAAAGGGAGCGGGTCGTGTTCTCAGGCTTCTCTCTAGTGACTACTGACCGGCCAACTTCTAAACCATACATGCTCACGTGAATTTTTTATTCATTTTTTTACCTTCAGTATATCAGAAAATATTATTTTATAAACGTCTTGAGTCCAAAATGAAATATTACCTAACCAAAGTCAACATCATCTTGAAAAATACCTCAGGCTGATTGTAGAAATGTGAGAGAGTTTTAACCTCAAGAATCTATCAATATAACTCATTACATTAATGGACTGCAGAAAAAACAAAAGAGTGATTATCTCAAGAGATGAGAAAAAACCCAGCATTTGATAAAATTCAACTTACTTGTTGAACCATGGTTCAACTTGAAAAACCATGGTCAGAAGGCGATTTCCTTAACTTGACAAAGTCATACACAAACATCTTATGTAATGAAGAAATACAGTGGATTTCTTTTAAGACTAGATAAAAAGTAAGACAGGAATGCACACTGTCTAAAGTTATTTAACATAGCATTAGAAGTCCTAGGTAAATTAATAAGAGATAAAAAAAATAATAAAGGGTAAAAGATTGAAGTGGAGAACACAAAATCTGTTCCTTAGAGGTGATATATTTATTTCCATCGGTAACTCAATAGATTCTAGAAATATCCTTAGAACAAAATAGAATTCTGAAGGGTTGCCAGATCCAAGATGTGTTAAGAATAATCAATGGCATCCCTCTCCCCCAGCAAACATCGTCGTCAAGATACAACATTCACAAAGTAGCATTTTCAGTACAGAACAAAAGCAACAATAACTATGGATTCATAGTTTTTCTTTGCAGAGACACGTTAAGGGATGTTTAATAAGCTGAATAAATGGAGATTTATATTGGATTTATGATGGCAAGACCTAATCTTGTGACGGTGTTATCTCTCAGAATTAATTTATAAATCCAATGCAATTACCGTAAAAATTCCTGGAGGAATTTGTGAGTGACAACAAACATTCTAAACTCAGATGCGAGAGTTAGTGTTCACAAATAGCTAGGTCGACTTTGAAAGAGAAGAGCGAAGTATGGGTCTTGCTACATCAGATATGGAAGCTTATTGTAAATTCTGATGATGAAACAGCGTGGTACTAGAGTGGAGGTGGAAAAACGCATTAATGGGAAAAATAGGTATGATAACAATAGACTGAAAGCTTCATAGATGATAAACATGGCACCCCAAATCAGAAGTAGGTTGGTGTGATGTTGTGATTTATGATATATTTGGTCTTCCTCCATGATTCAGGGCCTCATGGCTCTCCCCGCAAGCCCTGGGCATTTCCTAAATGTTGAGAGAGATAGAGGTGTCTTTCGTCATGCTAATGACATGATTTTTGAAAGCACCTCAGGAAGGAGGCTGGTTGCCAGAGAACCAACCACATGGCTTAGAGGGGTGGAACTTTCAGTCCCATCCCTCTGACCTCTGTGGAAGGGAGAGAGGCTGGAGACTGAATCATTCGTCAACAACCAATGATTTTTGTCAGTCATGCTTATGTAATGAAGTCCCCCTAACACAGATGGGTGCGAGAGTTCAGGGCTGGTGAACAAGTGGAGATTTGGGAAGGGTGTTCTCCCCAGAGAGAGCATGGACGGTCTGTACTTTTTCCTCACACCTCGCCCCCATGTCTCTCTTCTATCTGGCCGTTCCTGAATCATATCCTTTTATAATAAACTAGTAATCTAGTGAGTAAAATGTTTCTCTGAGTTCTGGGAGTGGTTCTAGCAAATTCATTGAACCTGAGAAGAACGTCATGGGAACCTCTGATTTACAGCTAGTTAGTCAAATGTACAGGTAATTAACTGGATTTGAGACTAGCATCTGAACTCCCAAAAGGAGGTTGGGGGAGCCTTCAGTCTGCAACCAGTTGCCTGAAACACAGGTAACAACCAGGGGCCTGCAACTGACATCTGAAGTGGGGACGGGGTGCAGACTTGTAAGACTGAACCCTTAACCTGTGCAATCTAATGCTTTCTCTGAGTGGATCACTTCAGAACTGAGTTGGATTATTAGATACCCAGCTGGCATTCTGAGAATGCTTGGGAAACCTACCTCCACACGTTGAAGCTGGTGATCAGAATACCCAAGGAACTGGGCTGGGAAAAATAGGCTCATGCAATATAGAAAAATACTCGGTCCATATACCAAGATGAGTCACACAGAGATTAAAGCCTAAATGTGAAAGGTGAAAGTATAAAATTAAGAGAAAAAAAAAAGTAAGATGCTTTCTGCATGGTATGGGAAAGACCCTCAAAGCACACACAAACCATACAGCGAAAAATTTAAAGGTTTGTTTATAGGGGCACCTGGGTGGCTCAGTTGGTTAAGCGTCTGACTTCGGCTCAGGTCATGATCTCACAGTTCTTGTGTTGGAGCCCTGATTAGGGCTCTGTGCTGACAGCTCAGAGCCTGGAGCCTGCTTCTGATTCTGTGTCTCCCTCTCTCTGCTCCTCCCCCACTTGCAGTCTGCTTCTCTCTCTCTCTTTAAAAATAAATAAACATTAAAATAAAATTTCAAGGTTTGTCTATATCAATAGTAAGATTTCTGTTTTACAAAAGGCACCACAGACACTGTTAACAGAAAGACAGTAGGCTGGGAGAAGACATTTGCATGATCTAAAAACAATACAGAATCAAACCCAGAAAATACAAAGAATGGCTGCAAATTAACAAAGAAAAGATGGGAAACTCACTAGAAAAAAATAAGTAGAGAGTACGAGCAAGCAAGTTAATAAGGGAGAAATCTGGAATGATAACATGAAAATAAGTGGGTGCTCAACCACATTAGTAGTCAGTGGAATGCAACTCAAAATAAGAAACAAAATCCCACTTGGCCTTCATCAGTTTGCTAAAAAACCAGAAATGTGGATCATTCCAAATACTTTAAGAATGTGGGGAAGCAGCAGGATCCCTCACACACAGCTAGTAAAAGGGTATAATGATATAGTAATCATGGAGTGCAAAATGACAGCAATAAGTAGGTTTAAGTAGATAGTCTATGGCCCAGCAGGCCCACTTGGGAGTAACTTACAAAGGTCCCTGGAGGGGTGTCCTTGAAGGTGTTCATTACAGCGCCACTGGTGGAAGCCGAGTTGGAGGCAACCTGGCTGCCCATTACCAGGAAATGGATTGGTAAAATAGGATGGATACAAATGGCAGATGATTTTGCAAGAGTATTTGTGAACTACATGCACATATAATAGCATACAAACATTTAAAAACAGTATTGAACGACAAAAGTAAGAAACCGAATGAGATTCATCGCACATAAAACTGCATTTTGCATTTCTCAAGGAAACATACTTACCCAAAGACGTATATGCCTATATGTTGGGTTGGAACATGTAGGAGGTTTATAGGTGGGGATCAAAAATGAACAAAAAATTATTATTTAAAAGTAAGATTAAAAAAGTGTTTTGCATGTCCTAAAGATGGTAGTGTGCCATGAATTTACTACAATAAAATCAGGGCAGAATTTATGCATGACTCTCAATGTATATGTTGCTTATTTAGGGAAATCTTTAGGGGTACCAAAAACTCTTCTAAGGGAAATAACTTCCCTGGAGTCTTAGAAGGGATACAAAGGTGGGACATTGAAAGGCCTTAGGTGTACTGTAAAAAATATTCATGAAGCATAGTCTCATATTTTAATCCTTTTCAGCTATATTTTTGCAAATACTGTGTCAATGGTATTTTTCTAAAGAATATTGTAAAATATATTTGTATTATTTTCAATTTTCTAAAAAATTTTTTCCATCAGTGTTATTCAAATTTACATTTTTATGGCTAGTAAAACTGAAATTGGTAACACTTTCACTTGACTTTTGTGCAGATCATAATATGATTGAGGAAATTCTTTTTCTAAGGTCCTGATGTAATTAGTAATATCAATGCAAATGGGCAATAGTCCCAATTCTATTTTTTATTTTAAAATGTGTGTTTTTCCAATTGCTATTTTATTTTATTAAAGATTTTATTTACTTACTTATTTATAAATTTTATTTATTTTAAAAAATTTTGAAGAAATTTATTTATTTAAATTCTAGTTCACATAAATGTATATTTATTTTAAATATTGTATAAATATTTTATGCAATGTATAAATATTTTAGCTCAAATATATTTACAGATACTGCTTTTTTCCATTCAAATTTTCAACAAACATTTTTATAAACCCATCAATTAACTTATCACCAATTAAAAAAAATATTTACTTATTTTGACAGAGAGAGAGAGAGAGAGAGAGAGAGAGAGAGAGAGAGAGAGCACGACAGGGGAGGGGCAGAGAGGGAGAGAGAGAGAGAATCCCAAGCAGGCTCTGCGTTGACAGTGGATCTCACAAATCATGAGATCATGATCTGAACTGAGATCAAGAGTTGGATACTTAAACAACTGAGCCACCCAGGCACCCCCGTTTTCTTTAATGTCGTAAAATTTAATTCCCTTCAACTAAAAAATAGGGACTGTAACAAAAGACCCTTCTTACCTATGGAGATACTCCAAAAGTTCAATGACATAATGTAGGGGCCAAAGACAGGCTGTCCCAAAATATGCCACTTTGGATCATTATTTTGGATAAAAGACACTAAATAACCAGCCAATGCAAAAAGAACATTCTGACCCATCTCCCTTTTGTCTCCAGAAAACGAGAAATAGCAGGAGGTAAAGAGACAACCTCATCACCAGAGATAGGAAATTCAGGGCAAGGAGGCTGTATGAACAAACTTTGGTACTTTTTACTAATTTGCTATTGTGGCTCAAATTCTATTTAGAATTCCTTACTGATTGAAACTCCTAAATTTAAGTTTTCTTTGTTCTATAAATAAAAAAAAATAAAATTCTTTTATAAAAATTATTTAAAAAAACATTAAAAAAAATTTAAGGGCACCTGAGTGGCTCAGTCAGTTAAATATCAGACTTTGGTTTATGATGCTTTGGATACGTTGTCTCCCTCTCTCTCTGCTCCTCCCCCACTCACATACTCTCTCTCTCTCTCTCTCTCTCAAAAAAAAAAAGTTTTCTTGGTCCTGTCAATTTGTCACAGATTTATTGTATCTTTGTCTAAAAATAATAAAAATAACTGCTTGTCTTAGTCATTTGTTTGGGCTTCAATCTTGTTATTGGGCCTCCGTATGCATGTAATAAAACTTGTTTTTTTCCTCCTATTAATCTGTCTTATATCAATCTAATTCTTAGTCCAGCTGGGAGACTTTGAGAGGCAGAAGGAAAAATTTTTCCACCCCTACAATAATTTCAAGAATGAATCATGTTCATCATTTGAGATTTGTTTTTTGATTGTGACCTGAGCTGAAATCAAGAGCCAGACACTTAACCGACTGAGCCACCCTGGCTCCTCAGAACGTGCGTCTTATCACAGCAGGGTGCTCCACAGAATTTCCATTTTTATTATTATACCACCAAACCCATAATTTTATCTTCAAGTTTGAACACTTTAACTCAGATTATAGTAGCATTTTCTATGATGGTAGATGTTACTCTTTCAATAGAATGAACTTCCAAAAGGTTCACTTTGTTCTCAAAAGTTAAATGAAAAATTGAACCATTATTGGAATGAACTGATTGCTAACAATAGCAGCCGATTCCAATAAAAATTGTAAATAAAATTAATTGAGAATCGCAATTATTTGATCTAAATGAAAAGTCATGCCTCACAGAGTGATGAGTAATTGCATGCCTGCTTCTGCATCTGTTAACTAGCTGCATTTGGGTACAGTCTTCTTAAAGTGACCATAAGCTTTTCAGACAATGTTACTGTTTCACAAAAATGTTTTTGTGTTTCTGTGTGTGTGTATGTGTGTGTGTGTGTGTGTGTGTGTGTGTGTGTGTGTATGGAGGGAGTCAGTGATATCACTACCTGCCCCTCCTCCTTCAGTGGATGGATGTCAAAAAATGTTATGTGCAAATCATATCTTCATCATCAACTTACAAAACAGACTGTGAAACAGGCCAAATTCCTGAATTCAGTTTAGGAATTAAAAATGCACGTTTTAGTTTACTGCTGTCAACAGTGTTTATTGCAAAAGAAAAACAAAAATATGTAAAGTAAGTAAACATTGTAGAACGATGCCATGTAACAAGCGGCAAAACCGTCAAACAAGCCATCGTAACAAAAGCGTGTCAACTCCTCCGTGTGCTCTACAACAATAGGCGTGCTAAGCTATCATTTCCTGTACATATGTTACATGGTATAAGTCATAATTTTGCAATTTAGAATGTGCCATGTTTCTTTAAATTTTTTTTTTAGGTTGATTTCTTTATTTTGAGAGACACAGAGTGAGCAGGGGAGGGGTAGAGAGAGAGAGAGAATTCCAAATTGTCTCCGCACTGTCAGTGCAGAGCCCGACGAGGGGCTTGAACTCAGGAAACCGTGAGATCATGACCTGAGCCAAAACTGAGAGTCGGAGGCCTGACTGAGCCACCCAGCTGCCCCGTGCCATGTTTCTCAATGAACCAAATGACTGGACACATTTTGTAGGCTGTGTCTCAGGCCATGACCCAGCTGTCCGGTGCACCAATTGAAAGGCACGGAAAACAGTTTTGAACACTTCTCCAACCCACTTTTTGGCTGTTCCCAGTTGTTAATTGCTGAGCTCACTTTATTTTAATCACTGAGCATCCTGAATAATATCTTCCAGAAGGAAGTATTAGTTAGTTATATTGTGCCTGGAAAGACATATATAAGGTTTCTTTCTAGGAAAAGAAACATGGGTTATAACTAGTCATCTCAGATTTTACCATGTGTCCAAGTCAGTAAGTTCACATCCTTCCAGAAGAGATGGCAGAATTGGGAACACAAAATGGAGGTCTTCCATACCCAAACTGCCTTATTTTAGCACAATCTTTAATAATAATATTTTATAAATAAATGGAAAGTCCAGATGGGGTAGGACAGTGAGGAACAGCAGCAAAGCATTATGGGATTATCCTGGGGAAACTGGAAGGAATGGACACTGTCTGCATCAGTAATCTTTTGTGTAAAAAAAATTATTTTTCTGGGAGAAAGTATGCATTAGCACACACATTTAGCAAACTGTCATTAACTGAGCTAATGGTTATGGGTCTTAGTAAGGGTAAGACTAAACTGCCAGAATATCCCCATCGTTACTGTCATGGTCGCATGACATCGACCATGTTTGTTTAAAAGATTCTATGTTTTAAATTCTATGTCGCATCTAATGTTTAAAAGATTAAATGCCCAGGAATTTATTTATTTACAGATTCAGTAAGCTTTTACTGAACATATATTATGTAAGGGGTCCTCGTAATGGTTGTCTTCTGGTTCTGGGAGAGAGATCCAAGCACTCTTCCCTTCCTGACTCTTAAATTCTGGTCATATAGGCACACATTCCTTAGCTGACATTTGTGGATAAGTATAAGATATTTGGTACCACAAACACAGATGTGAATCACATAATAAAAATAATAGTGATCAAAAGGCACCATTTGAAGAAAGTTGAGTCTTGGAATCTGATAGCACTGAAAAAGAAATGGTAGAAACCCACAAGGCAGTATAGAAATTGGTATGGCCAAGATACAACATGGGTTGAAGACTACAGCCCTAGTGACCACTAGATAATTGGAGATACATTGAATATAGGTATTCAAAATCATGGAGATATATATAAATATAAATATATAACTATAAATATATATATACATATATATATATATGTATATATATATATTCAAAATAATGAGAATCCCAAAGAAAGATTAAAACTCTTTCATGGGGAATCAAGGAAAGTGTCACAAAGACAGTTACATTGTCTTGAAGGAGCAAGAGGGCCATGACAGATGAACAAAGGATGCAGTGTTCTATACAGAGAGCAGTGTACGCAAAAGCAAAAAAATGTGAAAGCCCTTGTTACCTAGAGATAAGTTAAAAAGGTAGGAGCTGAAATTTTCCGGTACATAAATGATGTATACAAAAGGACAGGACTAGACAAGAATATGGGAAAGTGGAAATTGTTTGGTTTTAGGATTGTGGAACTTCTCTTTTTTGTTACTGCTAATAAAATATAATTGTGATAACAGTCCGAAAAAATTATTTTGGTTGAGTTGAATCTTAAAAAGAATAATTTTTCAACTGGATTTTTCTCTGTTTTGGTCATTGTACTCATAATGAATCAGCACGCTGACACAGTTATAATATGATTATAATAATTGAGGTTAACACATTCCTTAGCCAACCATTGTTATTCTGAATACAAGTAGGACTTTTCTCCAAATGTGGAAAGTATGAACTCTTATTAATTATCTGCTTTCTCATGATTTCATCACCTTCATCCTACTGAGTGCCTTGAGAGCTTTCATCAATGCGAGGTTTAGTTTTAGTCCAACCAAGCTGAGTGCCTGCATGTTTACCACTGATAATTGCTATGCAAAAATAGATGGAAACTGGTAGGGAATGTTACTATTATTTTCAAATGCAGGAGTTAATTTGTCTTTCACAGAGAAGGAAACTCTCCCTGGCTGTGACAGGTAGCACTGAGTCTGAAATTATTGTGTCTCTTGCTTTCTAGTCTGTTCTTCCTGGCTCTGCCAAGGGCAATCCGGACATCTTTGTCACAAGAAGTACAAGCCATAAGTCAGGGGCAGGGGCAAGTGTGTCCTTAGCAATTTAAACATTTCGAGCTGAGTTGCCCTGGATAACTAATCACCTTTAATTCTTCTCATACAACAAGAAGAGTCTAATCGTGCCATTTTCTTGTCTTTATCGGTGGCGATTAAGACAGCTATGTCCTTTTCAATTTCAGAGCGGAGGTCCGTTTTGAAGAGTGGATAAGGATCTGAGAAATCTGGAGTTAATCTCAGATCACCGCTCAGTTTGACATACTATCTGCAGTGAGCCCATTTGAGGGCTCAGATTTCTTTGTGAAAATGGGATAGAATTTACTCCCTGGGTTGTGCCCAGTTCAACTATAACACTGCTTAGGAACTACTTGAGTTAGTTTTTACACTTATCAGGAAGCTAATTCATACATAGAGGTATAAAACTGATGCATTTAAATATGTTGGTAGTTTTGAGCAGTGGTTTCTTCCAGGACTAAATTTAATTAAATTAATTTTCTTCAAGGTAGAAACATAGTATGAGAGCTTCTACCATTATGATAGAAATGTAATTCCTTTTTATTGTGTTTTTATTATCTGAATCAAGCTCCTATAACATTTTATGACAAATATGTATATATTCATTTAAACAGCAAACACTTGGAAGCCAGAATGATATGCCAAATGAGAGTAATAGGTATTATTTGTAGTATTATTACTGTAATAAGTGCTATGAATTAGCATATTGAATATTCAGAGTGACTTCAGGAGATAGATTCAATTTAGATCCATTTTACACATGAATAAACTAAGATCTAGAGTGATTCAGTTGGTTATTAACCAACACTGGCTCACCTACACTTCTTAGAGATGCAGCGTTGTATAGGACCTTGAACATGAGTTCGAATCTCATCTTCACTGTTCGTTAGCTAAGTGACTTTGTGTGAGTTACTTCGAATGTGTGAGGCTCAGTTTCTAATTTTGCAACGAAATAAATAAATGTGAAAACAAATATTCACTCAGAGGTTGGGGTAAAGATCAAATGAGATTTGTGGAGTATTTTTTGCGGGGATTAGCACGCTGTAAGACAGTACCCAATGAAAAGCAGTTGTCATTATGATTATTATTATTGTTCTTACTTTAATGATGACTTTTTGTAGTTGGTAGTGTTACAAAAGTAAGTAAGACAGGTCCCTGGATGCCAGGTGTTCAGAGTAAATTTTTCTAAGGGTTTTCTTTTAATTTACCGTCATTATTGCCGAACATAATCTAAAAGGTATTAGTAGCCTTGGTTCCAAATCATTAGCCTTGCTCTGCCTTACCAGTTACCAGCCCAGTTAAGCCCAGTTCCACCCTCATCTTCTCCTTTGGGCCTGATGCAGGACCTTTGCATGACCAAGGCTTTGGCTCTTAGTAGTGATTTTGGCTCGTCCTCATGTGGAAACGACTTTGGACTCCTCTGGTATATACCTTCTTATTTTTATGTGGGCAGATCCCCATCTTCCTTCCCCTGTATCCCACTTTGCTTCCCCGAGGAACCCTCTAATGTGATGTGTGGTATTAAGAAAAAAGTGGGCTAAACCTCTCAAAGAGCCTTCTTTCAGTTTCAGAATTGGTGAGTTCACTATGTGCCAGGCTTAGTGGAATAGGCTGTGCCTTCTTTGTGAACCACTATCCAGAGAATGGAAGAGCCCTTGGAACATAGTTGATGCTCATTAAGCATTGGCTCAACGCACGGATTTTCCAATTTCATCTACACAACAACCCTGCCCAAGAGGTAGGTGTTGTCGTCTACACTGTAATGCAAAATGCAAACTGAAGCTCAGAGTATTTAAGTCATGTGCCCAAGGCCACCTGGTGGCTGCTAAAGGTTTGAGTCAGGATTCTAAGCTGAGCAGTCTGACTCTGGTGTCTGCTTCTCAATCACCATGAAGTATGGTCTCCAGAAGCTTTGGGTCTCTGGGAAAAGCCTGTGCCTTCTGGGAATATCAGAGATGGGTTTGCTTAGAGTTAAAAGTCAGATGTCCCACTGTGTGCCAGGGAAGAGCCATGCTCTGGTGTCTGCAATGAGGCAGACAGTATAAGATACTCCCTATTTTATATGGGTTTCTACTGGTGCTTTGGTTGTAACATTACATTAATTGGACATCATTTTGTGGGGCACCTGGGTAGCTCAGGTGGTTCAGCGTCTGACTCCTAAATTTGGCTCACATTGTTTCCTCATGGTTTGTAGTTTTGAGCCCCACATCGGGCCATGTGCTGGCAGTGCAAAGTCTGTTTGGGATTCTCTCTCTCTCTCCATCTGTCCCTCCCCAGCTTGCATGCTCTCCCTTTCTCTCTCAAAAAAAAAAAAGTAACCTAAAAAAAATTTAGAAATCATTTTGTTACCAAATTGTCTCCATCCCTGAAGTATGAAATTAAGGTGGATACTCCTCAGCATCAGAAGGTCTTAGAACTCCATTCAAAAACTTAGATGTGGGGCACCTGGGTGGCTCAGTTGGTTAAACTTCTGACGTCAGCTCAGGTTATGATCAAACAGCTCCTGAGTTCGAGCCCCACATCAGGCTCTGTACTGACAGCTTGGAGCCTGCTTCAGATTCTGTGTCTCCCTCTCTCTCTGGCTCTCCCCCTCCCCCTCCCCCACCCTCTTTCTCAAAAAAAAAAATAAATAAAAAATAAAAACTTAGTTGTGGGGCCTTGGGCAACTTGGAGTACTTAAATATCTTGCCCTCGTATTTTTTTCTTGACTGGCTGGGCCAACCTATTACCACGGGACTGGAAGTCAACGAAAACAACCATCAGGCTTCAAGACCCTGTTTTACCTGCAGCCTTGGACCTCTCAGCTCTTCTCTGGCTTGCTCTCTTTCCAACTCTATAACATTTTGGATTTATTTCCTGGTTTTGGTGATAAAAATTTGGCTTCTCTGTTTTTAAACTCAGCATTTCTTAGGATATGGTTTTGTACTAATTCTTGACTTCTCTTCCATTTATTCATTCGCCAGTCATTCACACATTTAGAGTCTAGAAAATCCAATCTACTCAGACTTGAATGATCACCCTGCCACTTGTTTGACTATGGGAAGTTCCTTAGTGTCTCTGGACTTAGCATCTTTCTTTTTCACGTGGCAATAATGGTAATATCTGTCCTACAGGGTTATTGCAAGGATTAAATGCATTAATGTATAAAACATTCTCGGGATGCTGCCTGTCCCATAGGGAGGGCTATGTAAGTTTGCCATTCCTTTTATTATTATAATTCATTTCTTCATTATTTACTTACTGGGTACACTGCTATGCTATACGCTGATATAGAACGCATACCCTCTGGGGCCTTGTAGTTTATGAGAGAAACAGACATATAATTAAACAAGAATTGATAGTACATTTTATGAGTTATAGGATGAGGAGTTACAGAGAAATATGAAAGCACAAATCAGAGGCCTCCACTAAGAGCTTAAATTAGGGGATCAAGGAAGTCTCTACATAGAAGATACTTAAGCAGAGATCTCAAAGTGAAGCAGAAGATAAGCAAAGAGGTGGAACATATTGGGCCTCCTTTAAGTTTTGTAGGGTCCATGAAAAGTGTACGAATAGAGGCATACATATCATAGGGTATTTGAAATTTTGAATCAAACTGAAAAACTACTAAATCAATCAAATTTTACCTTTCCCACACTGAAAAACATACCTTCATAACAACCTGGAGGGCCGGATTCAAATGATACTCTGAGTGCTGTATTGCAATGCAGCAGCACAGGGAGAGGTCCGTCACAGACAAGCCCCTTTTGCATCACAGCCCCAGATCTGTCAGCCCCATGTGGGGCTGCATGTGCACATGTGTGGCTGAACACTCCATCCATATGATGCCTCCCTGTCCAGCTCTCTCTTGACCGACACTCAGACCTATGAATGTGCCCATCTGTGGCAGTGCCCACCCTCAGGACAGACCCAGAGAAGACAGACACTGGAAGCAAGCTTGAGGCCACATGGACAGAAAATTCTCGGCTTCCTGGTACCAAGAGTGAGGTCGAGAAGGAGGAGGCATGGCTTCTAGGACTCCCATTCTATGAAGAGGGTCACTTCTAGATGGGGACCAGACTAGTGCCCTGAAAGCAGTGATTCTCAAACTTTAAGATTAATGAGAATCATCTGATGGGTTCATTAAAACAGAAATCTGGGCTCCACCTTCTGAGTTTGTCATTCAGTAGGTCTGAGTTGTGGTTCAAGAACTTGCATTCCTATCAAGTCCCTAGGCGTGGTTGATGCTGGTAGCCTGGGAACTATTTGAGAACCATTGCAGTCAGCATAGGGCCAGAAAGCAGCTCCTCTAACTCAAATCCAAGGTAGAAGTCTTGTATGGAATCCAGGCGTGTTTCTGGCGGAGGGCACAGCATGATAAATGGCCCAGAGACAAGTGAAGCCAATGGTACCTACACGGAACTGATCCCCATACCTTCCCAAGCTCCAACATTGGGAAGTTACCCTGGTACAGGCCAGTGCGTTCGGTGGGCTGTCCACAATGTGTCCTTATGGGGATATTGCCACAGAAAATGACATCTGGCCAGATCACCGGGGTCAAATGCCAGAACCCTGGGGTGAGAAATCTTCCTTTCTTGTTATCTTTGTGCAGCAGCAGTGACCGTGAATCAGAAATCTGCCAGAACCTAGACTGTATCTTATGTAACTTTTTTTTTTCTGCTTTCCCCTTAGAGTTTCTTACATTGTCATTTCTATTCTGTCCCTGTAGCTCAGCTCCAGATGGACATGGTAAGCCTCCAAGCTGGTAACTTTTGTAATGAAACACCCAATGGATTGGGTTGCCCAGTAATCTAAAAGGACTCATCCGATGAGGAAAAAGTAACATGTTTAGATTCTTCCTGGAACTATCTGTTTACTCTGCTTTGACGGTAAGAATTACATTAAGGCTGAAACTTAGCTGTGGACATCAATACCAAATGGATTTATTCAGCACGTGCAGGAGAAAATGGCAGAAGTGTCTGTTAACCTGATGCCATTTTGTGCTGTTATTGAAAGTTCATTATTTAACTGATGTTGCTGCACGGCAAGGCAGAACTTTGAAATATTATTAGATACGCTGACTGAAGCAAAGGCTGTAGCAAATGAGTCTGAACATTCTGTTTTGCTGTTTTGTTTTTTTCTAGTATGGCACGTCCCCACACATTGATGCTGTGCTTTAGCATTTAGGCTACACAGATTTTTTCCTTTGCATCTCTCTCTCTCTCTCTCTCTCTCTCTCTCTCTCTCTCTCTCTCTTTAGTAGGCTCCACACTCAGCATGGAAACCAATACGGGGCTTGAACTCAAGACCCTGAGATCAAAACCTGACCTGATATCAAGAGTCAGATGCTTAACAGACTGAGGCACCCAGGAGCCTCTCCTTTGCCTTGCTCTTAATTTCTTAGGATGACTTTATCTTTTTATGGAGTTCAGGGCCAACAGGCAGTGTTTACCAAGTTACAAAGTCTGGGTCAGTGCTGAGTCCAGGGCAGGGCTGGAGTGGGGTAGGCAGTTGCAGAATTTATAAAAGCAGGTATAATCTAACCAAATACCATGGATCATGCAGGATCACGCTACAGATTCAAGAGATGAGAGAAAAATGACAGGATATGACACAGGAAGAACAGAATGAAGAGAAACTTCCATGTAAGAGACCACCTGATATGTCCAGATATAGGCCATGGGGACTAGTCAGTTAGTTGGACTGGCTTCACTAGTTATATATACTAGTGCTATGCACATCAACCAGTTTTGTATTTTCTGATTAAACTTACTTTGGTCTATTTTGACACTTATATGGATTAACTGGATCCAGTTAAAATATTCAGAAATTAATCGAGTTGTTTGCAGTCATTTGATTTTCCTTGAATTAAATAAAAAAGAACAAAACAAACAAGCAAACAAAAACCCCGAAAGTTAAAGGCACTTGCCCAGATTATATTCTTCATGGTGGAGGCTCTGAGTGCATTTGAGAAGAATGTAGATTCTATTGTTGCAGGATGGATTCCTCTATAAATATCAGTTAGATCAGGTTGATTGATGGTGTTATTTAGTTCTTCTATACCCTTAGATTTTCTGTGTGCTTATTCTATTTATTACTGAGAGAGAAATATTGAAATCTCCTAGTGTAATTTGGAGTTGTCTCTCTTTTTCAATTCTTTAAATTTTTGTTTGATGCATTTTGTGTTCAGTGTATACGCATTCAGGATTGCAATGTATTTTGGCTAATTAACACATTTATCGTCATGTAATGTCTTTTTCTTTTTATCCTTGGCAATTTTCCTTGTTCTGAAGTCAGCTTTGTGTGTTATAAATAGTCATTCCAGTTTTTTTCTTAAATTAGTGTTTGTATAATCTTTTTCCATTTTATTATTTTAAAACTATTTATATCATTATGTTTCAAGTGGGTTTTCTGTAGACAACATGTAATTGGATTTTTGTGGGTTTTTTTTGCTCAATCCAACAATCTCTGTCTCTTGATTGACATGCTTTATTATTTACATTTAATGTAATTGTTGTACGGTTGGATTTAATGCAGTCATTTTACTACTGAGTTTTCCATTTGTCCCTTCTGTTTTTCATTCCTCAATTTCCCCCTCTTCTTCTTTTGTTGAATTAGTTGAATATTTTCAAATCTCCAACTTCAAATTTTGATTTTGGATAGATTTTTTCTTTTTTTTTTAGCAGTTAAACTGAGGATGACAATAACACACTAAACTTCATACATTCTGCCTATAAATAATATTTTATCATTTCAAGGAACATATAGAAATTTTACAAACATATATAGGTCCCTTTACCAGCTTCCCATTGTGAGGTGGCTGTCAAATGTATTATATACATTATATATTTTATATTATATAATTTATAATATATATTATATTTATATATTTATATTATATAATTTATATTATATAAATTTTATATATATATTAAATTATATAATATATATGTTAAAAACCCCATCAGACAATGGGGTAACTTTTGTTTTAATTAGTCACATGTAATTTTAATAAATTTAAAGATGAAATATGATCTATTCTCTTTAGGTACATGCTCATATTTCTATTGCTCTAACTTCATTCCAGGATTTCTTTTGCTATTATTTATCTATTACCTGAGGAATGTGTCATTTTCCTTTGGCTACTTTCAAGATTTTAATAAATCTTTATTTTTCAGAAACAATTTGATTATAATGTGTCTGGGCACAATTTTCTTTAAGTTTGCCTTATTTGGAGTTTTCAGTGTTTCTTAGATCTGTAAATTTATGTCTTTCACCAAATATAGGTAATTTTCAGCTATTATTTCTTTAAATATTTTCTCTGCAACAATCTCTTCTTCTCTCATTTTGGGACTCCTATGATCTTAGACCTTTGACTGCTGTCCCATGGATCCCTGAGTCTTTTTCATTTTCTTATATTCTTTGGTTTTTTTCCCCTCTCTGTTGCTCAGATTAGATAATTTCTATCATGCTCTTTAAATTTACTGACTCTTTCCTCGGTTTTCTCAATTCTACTATTGAATGTCTCCATTGAACTTTTTATATCGGATATTATATTTTTCTTTTAAAACTTCCACTTAGTTCTTGATACTATTTCAAAGATTCTTTTATTTTTTGGTGAGAACTTTAATTTTTCCATTTGTTTTTAAGAGTATTTGTCCTCACTTCTTAGTGAATAGTTAGAATAGCAGCTTTAAAGTTGTTTTATGATTTTAATCTCGGGGGTGGTATCTCTTGATTGCTTGTCCCTTTGAGAGTTGTTTAGGTTTTTCTTTTTTTTTAATGTTTATTTATTATTTTTGAGAAAAAGAGTGCGAGTGGGGGAGGGGCAGAGAGACAGAGGGAGACACAGAATGTAAAGCAGACTCCAGGCTCTGAGCCATCAGCACAGAGCCCAACGCGGGGCTCAAATCCATGGACCACAAGATCATGACCTGAATGGAAATCGGATGTTTAATTGACTGAACCACCCAGGTGCTCCTGTTTATATTGTTCTGGTTTGTTGTGTGTCAAGAGAATTTGGGATACTGTATATTTTGAATATTATGAGATTCTGATTTGTGTTTAAATCAACACTCAGTGTGGATTATTTTTTATTTTAGCAGTTAGGTTCAGGTTGCGTATCTTGATCCACGTTTTTTATGTGAGCTCTTGTTCCAGTGTGAATTTATTTTTCAAACTCCTCGCAGTGCTAATTCCAGTCAGTTTCATGCATATGCAGTCTCAGGGATGACTCCTGGACTCTTTTTGCAAATTTATTATTATTATTATTATTTTTTGGTTGATGGAGAGTGTGTGTGAATGAGTGGGGGGAGGGGCAGAGGGAGAGAGAGAATCCTAAACAGACACCATGCTCAGCTCAGAGCCCAACGTGGAGCTTGATCCCACCACTGTGGGATCATGACCTGAGCCAAATTATAGAGTCGGATGCTTAACTGACGGAGCCACCCAGGCTCCCTGCAAATTTAACTATGCCTTTCCTCTAGCAACCCCCTTTCCATTATCCCTCTACCCACACGCTGGTTCCCATAGTTTGTCTTCCTTGCGCTCTGGCTATAACGTCGAGGTCTTTGGCCTTCTCGCTTTGTCACCAGGGCTCCATCCCATAGGCTTCACCGTACTGAGGAGAGTAGTTCTGTCTCTTTCCTTTCAGTTACTTGGTTGCATTTACACTGCCTCAGTTGCGTGGGGAAGCAGAGAGCTACTCATTCTTTGTTAGTGCTTGCTTGGTGTGTCGTGGAGAGACCAGATATGAACCTGCTTTGCAGAGTTCACCACCGGCACACCCGGAAGAGGTTGCAGGGATGCTGCCTTCTGCTGTCATTTGGTATGAAGTGAGGAGAGCTATAGGCCTCCATTCCACAGTGACAAGGCAGGGAAGGAAAGGGATGACATTTCTTTGCTGGCATACGCTTGATACATGTTTGGGCAATTCTGACAACTCTGCCTTTCATGCTCCACATCCCCACAAGGGCTTGCTGGTACAGGGGGAGAATTATACCACCTCTTTGGTGCTGCTCACTTGGAGGTAAGGTCAAAAGAGTTCTGTCTCATGGGGAACCCCTCTTCCCAGTCATCTGGCTAGAAAGAGTGAAACTCTCTTGGGGATTTTTTTGTTTATACTTGTTGACTGCTCCATGTTTTGGGCTGTTTTAGCACTGGAGCTTGGAGGTATAATATGCAAAAATGTCTGCAACTAATTAACCACTTGGTTATGCCTTTATGCAGATGAGTGAGAGCATGTGACCATTGTCAATATAAGGGGACAAAGAATGATGGTGGAGGTGTTATTTTAATAGGGTTTACAGGGAAGTTCTCACCAAGAAGGTGACATTTGAGCTGAGACCTGAAGGAAATGACTGGGCAGGCCATACCAGTTCTGGAGGGAAGAACATTTCAGGCTTAGAGAACAGTCTGTCAGCACTCCTTCCACATTGTCTCAATCCTTCACCATTTCCATGCACTGATTTGTGGCCTGCTTTTTGCGCCCAACAGTCAGCACTTGTATGTCTGTCAGAGGGCTGCCCTCAGGCTGCCAGAGCCTGCTTTCCTGAAGTGCTTGGTAATTTGTATCTCTTGAGGGACACCCTTCCTCCAGTGACTGTTGGATGTGAGGGGTGCATGAGCAGAAATATTTACGCTCCTCTGCCCCTCGTCAGGAGAACTCTGGGTGTGACCCACCCTGTCTCCATAGCTTCCCCACAGGATTAAGTCAGTTATCCTCTGCATAGGTTTTCTTGGCATCAGATTCTCACTTGGCTTCTTTCCTCTGCTTGCCTACATTTCTTCATTTCCCTACTGTATTTGTTTTTGTTTTCCCTGAGAGCAGTTCCTCATAAATCCCATTCATTAGGATCCTTGTTTTAGGGATTGCCTCTGGGAAACCCAAATGAAGTCAGACGCTATATAATATATAATAAACGTTTTGCATTGGTTTGAAAAGAGGGTTGCAACAACAGAATAAAATCATCACATAGAACATAGTAGTAAGAATTGCTGAATTTGAAGGGCTAACGACATATGTGTCTTGTCATTCAGTGCCATATCTATGTGTGGATTAAAGATTTGTGTGGGTTAGGTCATGACACATATCAACTTGTAATAAATGGATCAGTAATAACAAGAGTGTATAGTAGTAAATATGTAATGAGAAATTGTTATGTCCCCAAGTCCAGCAACGACTGCAAGTAAGTAACTATTTAATCCGGGTTGTGATAATGTCACAATTTTCTTAGAATGCTGAAGAAACTTGCCTCCCAAAGATACTAGAAAGTGTCTTATTCAAACTACCATTAGTAGCAGTCGGTGGCAGACTTTTGATTAAGTATAAGATTGGGAGCAGAGGCTGGAAGTTATTAATATCATTTTGTAGAATACGCTTATGCATACAGTCATTCCTTACACAAGTATTACAAAAACAGACTAAAAATAAAATTGGTTTTGGGGCTATATGTCTTTTTCTCTTAAGTGCAACAGTGGTCCTTTGATTTCGGCAGAACTATATAATATGTCACACTAAAGTTAATGTTAATTTGAATTTTATTAATTTTAGACTTTGTATTTAACTTAAATATGGTTTATATCTTATCGTTGTGTGTGAGCTATCAGCATAAGGATTTTATACCTAATTTTATATCTGTATATTTTTAAGTAATATTACACTAAAAATGGAAGCCAGGTATTGGTGTCTCAATAATGTACTTCATTAAAAGCGACCCATATATTACTGATGTTTGAGAAACAGTTCTTTAACCCATTTAGTTGTAATCTATGTCATTCATATCATTTAAAATGTGATTCCTGAACAAGTTGCAAATTCTTAGGCCCCAGCCAGACCTGCTGAATCGGAAACTCTGTGGTTAGAGCTCCAGCTGTCTAGGTGATTCTGATGAATGCTTCAGTTCCAGAACAACCACCCTACCCCTCTCTCTCCTCTTCTGTGTGGTCTCTCATCCTCTCTTGGGTGTCTCTGACTACATTCCCCCACACAACTGGGAAAGTAACCTTTCTAGACATTTATCTTGTCATCCCGCCTTTAAGTACCTTAATGGGTTAACCTCTCTAAGACAGTTATCTTATCTGTAAAATGGGAATAACAGTGCCTTCCATCAAGTTGTCAAGGGTAAGCATAAAGTAAGCATTAATTGTGACAGACACTTGTCATTCTTCTCCCCATCAATAGTGGTGTCCCCCATTACCCAAGCGATTCCTTCTACAGGTTTTGTCAGTCTGGGAAATTATCACCATATGAGCCTTCATTGGAAGATGATCCCCAACTTTCCACTTCCTTGTACTGACACTGGTTCTCAGATACGCCTTCCCCTGACTCTGATTTGGGAGTGAGTGACGGAAAGCAGGAGAGAAGGATCCAGACTGGCCTGGCCCTAGGGCAACAGCAGTGACAGCGGTTTCCAGGAGCAGCAATGACAGAGCTTCTCATGATGCCTGGTGCCCAGCACTTGCGGTGTTTGTGGAAGAAGCGGTGGAGACAATGATGTCATCCTAGGATGAATTTGGGGGTTGATTTGGCAGCAGCTCTGGCTGCTTAGCTTCTCTTTTCCTTGCCTGTCTTCGGTGCCTGGTTTTCCAGGGTTTGGGGAGATTCGGTGAGCTATTCCTGATCAGTTTAAACCTGTACTTCCTGAGGTGCCTGGGTGGCTCAGTCGGTTAAGCTCCAACTTCTGCTCAGGTCATGATCGTATGGTTTGTGAGTTTCAGCCCCGTGTCAGGCTCTGTGCTGACAGCCTGAAGCCTGTTTCGGATTTGTGTCTCCCTCTCTCTCTGCTCCTCCCCCGCTGGTGCTATGCCTCTCCCTCTCCCTCCTTCTCTCTCTCTCTCTCAAAGATACAATAAACATTAAAAAAAAATTTAAAAAGACCCCAAACCTATAGTTCCTTTTTGGGCATGAATCACCTGGTCACAATATCTCTTGCTTCTTTATCTGTACTTAAAATGTTTCCTCTGCCTGGGAAACTCTTCCTGTCACCTCTTTTGCCTGGAAAAATCCTATTTATCCTTTTAGACCTATTCATTTTTGCCAGGATTAATTTCTCACTACTGATGACTGGATATCCAATAGATGGCCTACTTGTATTCTGAATAGGAAGACTGGAATAAAATACTGAAAAGTTTGGAAAAACAATTCATAAAAATAACAACACTCTCTTCACCTGGTGGACCAGTAGGACCAACCTCCATCCATCATTTCTGCAACTGGCACTGCCTCCTTTCCTCCTGGTGGATTTATGTAATTTAGGCAGTCGTTATTGTAACAGGAGACAGTACATTTTAACATTATGACATAACTATCCCGCTAAACAATCATGAGCCTGGAATATGATGAAGATTACTGATAAATGAATACAATGTATAAATAAAGTCACAAGGTCAAACTGTCTCATAATGTACTCAGGCCCAGTTCTGGGCATTGTGTTTGGCTTCCAAGATATTTTCCTTTCTCTCTCATTTGTAGCAGCCATGTTTAGGGTACTGGCCCTGGGTCCAAAGGCATACCCTGTTTAGTCTGAGGCAACCTGATCATCGATGGTTTAGGAACCTAACCTTAAGCCATGATATAGTACTTGTCTAAGTGAATATGTTGGCCCAATCAGACTAAAAGATTTTTGATTCTTTGTTCCCTCATCACTTCCCCTCTCTTTCTACCTACCTGTCTGTCTACCTACCTACTTACCTACCTATTTATCATCTATTTACATCATCTACCTATCTTCATGGACAGGAAACATGAAGTTCAATGACCATGATGGGCCAAAATACAACTCCAAGTTTGAAGCCAACACTCTAGACAGCAAGCAGAAAGGAAAGACAGAAAACTACCTGGTTTTTGGTGACATTGAACTACTAATCCACCAGCCCTGAATCCTAACCAGTGCAGGTCTACTACACCGAGCTATGGAATGATTTTATTTTATGTTTTATAAAACATAACCATAATGTAAACATAAACACGCATTTTATTTTTAGCTTATGCATTTTAATTTACATAGCCTTGAGGTCCTAGTCTGAACTTACTGATATTAAAAACAATATATCACTTTTAATGCTTAAGGCAGTCTGAACTTTGAATTTCAAAGTTATTACTTACAGACAAAAAGACTCTGGTATCCGTGTAACATAAGTGCTTTATTTTGTCACTGTAATTTACTTATGGCTTATTTACTTATGGCAATTTACTTATGCATTGATACCTGTTTGAGACTAGATAGTATTTATGTCAGTTTTGTGTAGCTTGGATATGTCCTAGTACCTGGTACAAAAATAGGATTCATTAATTTTGTCAAATTTTTACATTTATGTTCATTTTGTCTAACTGCATTTAATAGTATTTGGAAAAAAAGCGATAACTCTTTTATATGTCTGTACCTATTACAAGGAATATACTTGATATAATTACTTGTTTGATAATAATAATTGATAGTATGGTTATCATTTATTAAGCCCTTGCTGTATGTCATTTGTGACTCCCAACACTTCCCATGTATTAACACATTTAATTTTCACTAGCAACTTTCTAAGTAAGAAATAATATCTTTAATCGGCAGTTGAGGAAACAAGAGTCTTAGGAAAGTTACTGACCCATCCATGGTCACATAGTTATCATGAATGTAACACCGCGACTAAACCAAGTGCATCTGGCTCATTGATAAGGATTATAGTGTTAATAATGTGACATAAGTTTCTTCCCTCCTCTGACACTCTATAATTATATGTTTACCCCAAGAAAACAAATCTAGGCTTCAAGGAATTCATGTTCAAAAACAAAATGAGCCTGGTGATTTCATCCTTGCCCCAGGCACCACACTCCTACTCAGAAAGTCAGCAAATGGTACAAAGCACCTACTCTCTGGGATGGTCTGAAAACCCAGTCACCAGAGGGGCCAGAATCAGTGAGAGTAAAAGTACTGATGGATATGCTCATGTGCTGAGAGGCCATTTCCTGGGACCTTGGGCTCTGCTCTCCTATCTCAATGAAAATGAAGCATGAGGCAATCACACCAAGATACCAATATTAGACCATCAATAACTCAGTCATGCAACAATCCTTACCAACTTCATATGCCCATCAGTGGGCCAGGCCCAGCAAGAGGCTGAGGAGAAGTAAATGGGCTTGCAATGCAACCGGGGAGATGAATAAAATATTTGATGAAAAGATGACTAACAAACAAATGCTAAATGCCAAATGAATAATATAGGGAGGAAATATGGACTGAGATGGCTATGGGTTGATGGTTAGAAAAAGCTTCAAACAAAAATGGTGGAGCTTGGCCTGGGCCTTGCCCAGCAAGGAACATGCAGAGACGCGGAGAGAGGACACGCCAAAGCACGCCATCGAGATCACTATGTGACCAAAGTGCTGTTTAGAGAGTGGAAGTGAGAAGGTCATTGAGTTAGATGGGGGACAGACTTAATCATGTGGAATTTCAAGGTGTTTAGAGTTTACCCCACAGCAGTGAGGTGTCCAGCAGGTTTGGAGCAAAGAGATGATAGAAAAGAGAGAAGCAAGACTGACTTGCTAATGGATTTCACAAACCTGGGTGTTCTTGTGGGAGTAAAGCTTTACCAATATTTGGATAGATATGGGGTCCCAAAAGACTGATAAGCCAAATCTGCTGGCTTTCCCCTCGGAACATCATCCCTCCATAATCTTTCTGAGTCTTCTGGACCCATGGTGATTTGCTCTGCTTTTCTCCCTGATGACTAGTGGCTCTGAAAGTGCCATACTTGACTACTTCCGTTACCAACAGGGCCAGTACAGTAACACCAGTGCCTTTGACATAGGTGTTGGCCCAGTGTTGTGTTGAGCTCTACCGTTGGTTTTGCCGTGTTGAAGCCACTCATAGAAGTGGCCACCTCCTCTACCCATTGAATCCTCTTTTCATTCAAATTCCATCTCTTTGCCAAGTGCCTTATGACAACATGACCTTCTGCTTTTCTCCCTGGGCTCAGCAACATGACTAGACCAGCCTGGGATCCAGCATCTTATGTAAACATGATCTGGCCTTCTAATTCCAGTCTTTTCCCAGAATCCTCTGGGCAAAAAACCCAAGATGAAAAACATAAAAACCTTGTGCAAGTTGGCTTTTGGCACCTTTCCACTAGTCCATCAAATGTGTTCAGATACAGGTATTATAAAGGGTGTCCTCAAGATTAAGCATGTTCTGGTGGGCACTAGAGCTGGACTACAGATGCAGTGTTTACATTTGGGAACTCTTCTCACTAGGCCATACCTAGTCAGAACATGACCTCATTCTCTCTGCTGGTGCACCCGTGCATTTTGCAAGCATGAGGCCTTCCTTGTCCCTGTTATGCAATATCATGAAGATGCCTGTATCCTGTGGCCCCATGGGCAAGTGCCTCCAAACACACTCCCTAGCCAGCCTCACCCAGAGAGGGCTAAGAGGCAGCCAATCACTGTTAACATTATCTCAATCATTTCTCAAACTCATGTTTTATCAAATTCTAGACTAATAAATTCTACTCGGCTTTTAGGGAAGAGGATGTTCTAAAGGGAAATGAGACTACTTGGAAGAAATGTGGAGAAGAAAAAAAAACACATAAGGATACATATTGATCTCTGATGCATGTTTCCTATTAGAGCTAACTGTTAACTTTGACTTTACAATAAAGTTTTCCCCGGTGTCTGGAGTTAACCTCATATATGATCCACAGAGGTTCATACTGGCTCTGTATTATCTACAAACACTTTATTCAGGTCCTAGGACACAATCCCCCTTGGCTTTTGCAGGATCATAAATGCAAAATGACTGGAGTTATATTATCTTCTTATATCAGGGGCGCCATTAGGTTTTATATACCTGTCACTGGCTTCAACTAAGCTACCACCAGTATGATGAGGTGGTTTATATTCAACAAGACATTAGATTCAAAACTCTCTTAGTATTGATTTTACCAGGAAAATGCTCTGATTTATTCCTGCAGTTGGTTCTCAATTGCTTAGGATTCTTCGGGGGAGAAAATAGGAATGATTATAGTTTCAGTAAGCAAAGGTCTTCATTTACCCGAATACTTCTTGAATATCCATCCTTTTTGAGGCCATTGCTAAGAGGCCTGACAAGACACAAACCACTGTGTGAGGTCAGCCTCTGCATTTCAGGACGACTCTACCCAGATATGAGTCATGGTATATAGCAGGAGGCATGCTACACTGTGGTTACCCAGTGGAATGTGATACATAGGCTGTTTACACTGGCATCATAGTCTCAATAGACTGTGAAGCCAGGTCTGACCAAGCAGGAATTTGTATCAATAGATAGGTTAGGAATCTGGAATTTAAGTAATTATAAACAAACAAGGAAGCAGGGATTCAGGCTCAGGAAGTAAATAGAAGTTAGGTCTGTCTGCCCTAAACTCGGTAGGTGACAGAAAGAGGAGGCAGACTAGACCTTAGTGTAGCCATTTCCTAGACTATGAAAGTCCTTGTGTTCTGGTTATTTTAATTCAGAGCCATTTCTCTTAGCCAATGATCAAGGATCCTAAATTTCACTATTTTCTTAACTGGGATTGATACAGTATAAATATTTGAATGGCCAAAACACATCAATTTAAGTTCTGAGGCCACAGGCTTCTGCATATGTTTATATATTTATACATATTATACATATAATACATATACATATACATATACATATACATATACATATACATATACATGTGTGCCCATCCTACTTAGAGCCCTGTTGGCTGTTGAAGAGAGGAAAGGTAAGCACTGTATCATTTGCAAATAAAAAGAAAACTATCAAATCAATGAGCCTGCCAGCATCCTGGAGTCGGGTTTGAGTAATTTTTCTGGGTATTACATGTTCCTGTCCCATCTGTGATCTTTCATCAATTCAGTAGATATTATCAAGTGTCTGTTACATTCGGTTACTCTTCTAGATCTTACAAATCCAATTTTGAACAAAACAGAATGCTTACTGTCCAAGAACTTAGAGTCTCCTAGAAGAACAGTCAGGTGGACAGGAAAGACTTCAACTCAGGTCATGATCTCACAGTGCATGTGTTCAAGCCCTGCATCTAGGCTCGGAGCCTAGAACCTGCTCTGGATTCTGTCTCTGTCTCTCCCTCTTCCTCTCCCTCTCCCTCTCACGCTTTGTCTCTGTCTCTCTCTCTCAAATATAAATAAACATTAAAAAAATTAAAATAAAACTGAGGGCTGTGATAGGGTAGTAGACAGCTGTCCCATGGGGACAGCTGGGCATCTAATCCAGTCTTTGTAGAGGCAGGGAGTCTGCCAGGGGTAGGATTTTGAACATACCTTCCTCCCCACACTCTATTTCTGCTCCCCATTCTGATCACCAGTTTCAGGAAGACAGTTGTGCACCCTTAGCAATTATATGCTTTAGTTAGGCCAAAGAAGGAGACAGAGCAGCGTTCCAGGAAAGCATGGGGGAGGCAGAGTCAGACCACTTCGGTTCAAATCCCAGCTCTGGCCATGTTCTAAGTGGCACATTGAACCGTCACTCATCCTCTCTGTGGTCTGCTTTTCTCATCTGTGAAATATCAATGGTCATACCACATAGTGCTGTGAAGATTAAATGAGAAAACCGATGCAAAAAGTGTAAGCAAGCACAGAGTAAACCCTGAATATGTGTCTATTTTCCTTGCCGTTGTCTTTATCAGCACTGCCACCACTGCCCTGTTCAGGACAGAAAGGATCCTTATCATTGGACAAATGCTCTATGGATCCAGGTTTTTCCTCCCCAGGGCCTTCCTTCTTAATCTCAACGTGGTTGTCACCAGTGTCAGCATTATCACCATCCCCCAATTGCCTAAATAAAAATGGACGGACATTATAACTAGAAAAAAAAGTAAAAGCTTCCCCAAGAACATTAAACTATTCCCCATTGTATAAAAATTGATTGTTATGTTTTCAGGGAGATAGAAATAAAATAACATAGCTGAGAGAACTTTGAGAAAAAGTCTCTTGACCAAAATGTGTATTATTTTTATATTAACAACAGGATTTTCACACTTTAGACAAGCATAATACATCTGAAATGCTTTTATTTCTTTCAAAGGGCAGCAGGACTGGAACAGGAAGAGGAGGAGGAAAACAGCCTCACCCAATCTGACAGAAATTGGACACAGAGGAGCCATGAGAGGGGATTTGTTCCTGACCCACAGGGGAGCAAAGAGCAGGGACCCCTGATGTTCTGGAGGCCACACTTTTATCAAATCAACTTCTAACAACATTCTGGATAATGGCTTTCCTGAGAATCACAGCTAAAGGAGCTTGGGACGTTAAAAATAACATCAGGACTCCAGCCGCATGAGCTTTGATCACTAACGAATCCAACGTTCCTGCCATCCAAGTGATTAAGGTGGCTGTCCTTTGAGCCTCCGTGTTTTTAAGAACAGACAGTTGTGGAATGAACCAGCCATGGTCCCAGGGACATGTCCTTGAAATGCATTCATTCTATAGGAGAAAGGAGCTGGCCGATGCTGTTAATTCATTGGCCTTTCTCTGCTGCTTCTGGCATTTCACAAGCCAGGCCACAGGTGATTCTCTAGGAATTCAGCAATGGCCTCATTCTGGTATCAATCGTTTTAATTTTGTTGAAGAATAAAACACTTTTAGATTGTCACTCTCTGGACTATGGGACCATGAACTGAAGAAACTGAAAGTTTAACTTTAAGTTTAGGCATCCTTAACTCTTTGCTCTTCTTTGGGCCAGGAAGGAAAGGCCCCAAGGGAGAACTTTCCATTGCAACATGGTTGCTTTAGAAGGTCAGGTACTTAGTCCAATGATGGGGCAATAACTCATAACATTAGTCTTCTGTTTTTTGAACTGCCCTCTGAGTTGGTTTACGACACTCACAAGTCATCTAGTCTATGTCTTTACTACAGTCATTCCTTATTTATGATTCAAATCTCTTAAAGTTGTCACCTGCCAACTCCAGCTTCAAACTGCTTTAAGTTGGCTTCAGGAGTCAAATCTTCCTTTAAAAATATGAGTCAGCATCATTTAAATATGCTGGAAAAAAAAAAAGTCTCTAAAGGTAAGCTCAGAAGAGTAGTTCACTAAATGTCCAGACCAATGTCAACATCACTGGAATAAATATATAATATAGAACCTACCAAAGTGGCTACTTTGAAGGGGGGAACTCTCATCATTGATGTGTATGTTCTGGTGTGTTTGGTGAAGCAATATCATATCAGATTACCATATAGGCATACCTTATATGTTAATTTAATCTTTGTCTATAACACAAGGTGACTTATTATTTTATAGGCTGTTTGCAAGGTGTATTTCTTGAATTTCTGGGAGTTATGGACCTGTAGTCTGATGTCTCATAAGTCTCAGGAATGCATTTGTTTCATGGCTATGCTATCCCTTTGATGCTACAAAGCTGCCATCCAGCAGTGATATAACTCATTCATCATGTATTTGAGTACAAAAGATGAATTAAGGTATATGACAAGGATGTTTTATTTATTTATTTATCTATCTTCCAATTTATTTATTTATAGTTATCTATACTTCTCTGTCTGGAAACAAAGAAGGAGAGAGGGCAAGAGAAAGAGAAGGAGAATGAGGTGGGGGAGAGGGAGGAAATAAATTAATTAATTAAAAGTCTGCAATGATCACGTCATCTTAGAGCATGGCAATTTGGCCTTGATATTCAAGGGCTGAAGTCTCAGAAAGACCTCAAATAATCTATATTATCTATGAGCTTTACAGAAAAAAATTTGCCCCATTATCCCAACTTCTCAGAGAAACTATCTTAGACATTTTAGATGTAAGACATGGTTAATAAATGGACCTACCACACAAATATAAAATGCTCTACAGAGAATTCAGACTCTCAAAGCTGATAGGAAAGCCTCTATTGGAATCAATCACCAGCCAGAAATACTTGCTGTATGCCTTCTCTACTTACGCTGTAGAGTCTATGTAGCCACACATGCCCAACATCATACCCCATCCCTGGCCAATTACCAATAATGCACCACCAATCTCATGGATTCCATCTCTGAACACTTCCGATCTTTCTAGAATAGTCCCTGTGTTGCGTGTCCTCCAACAGTCCTTCCATCTATTGACCCAACCCCCTTTTCAATGTCCATCACCATTCTCTCATGCCTCCTTACTCAGTTTATATTTCATGGTTCTACAGCTTTCTTTCTTTCTCCTTTCCATTGCCTTATACTTCCTGGCAAAAGCCCAAGTGTTGAAATCTCGCACTCTTATCACTGGGTTCCTGATTGCAAGCAACTGTACATGGCTATGAAAAATACACAGCCATGCAAACTGGTCTAAAGTGAAATAATCGCCACTAATTTTGAGTTGGTCATTATTAGTCTTACTACATTTCCTTAGTCAATTGACTTTCCTATTCTCCAATCTACCTATTTTACATCTCCCCTCACTTTAAATATTCAAAGCAAGCTCTCCAGCACTTTCCTCTCAGATAATATACTTGCTTTTTGTTTCCATCAAGAAAATAGATGATATTTTCTATTGGATTAGAAGCTGCTTGCCCTTTGGTTTGTTACCAACCACCAAACAAATCATGCGACCGGTTAGATAGACCCAAGATTGCAAGAGTTGATGTGACTGCCTGTTACCTTCCTAGTTCCTCCCGGAGACACTCTGCTTATTCAAACAATCTGCATGGATAGAGGGATCTATCAAGTCAGGGGAGCCCAGAAATATAAAGAAAGCCTCACTGCCCTTCAGACTTTTAGCCAAGGGGCAACCATAGCAACACTCAGGGTCTACCCCATCAAGATATAAGGAATTTCTCTCACAGCTCATTAGGCTCTACCTTCAAAATATTTTCAAATCTATTACCTTCACTTTCTCTACCTTACTTCAAGCCACTATCATCTGTGAACTGGATTATTGCTTTTTTATTAAGTTTATTTATTTTGAGAGAGAAAGAGAGAGTGCACGAGGAGGGGAGGGGCAGAGAAAGAGGGAGAGAGAGAATCTCAAGTAGGCTCTGAGTTGTTACCACACAGCCTGACGCAGGGCTTGAACTCATGAACTGTGAGATCATGACCTGAGCCAAAATCAAGAGTTGTATGCTTAATTAACTGAGACACCCAGGCACCCCTGTGAACTGCATTATTGCAGAAGCCTCTACTTTTTTATTCATGCTGGGCAGCCAAAATCATCCTTCAAAAGCAAAAATCAAGGGCCTCTATTGCTCATGACTTTCTGATAGTTTTCATCACACTTGAAATAGCATCCTAAGTCATTATGGTGGCCACATACATGATTTGCCCTGGTTGCCTTTTCAATCTCTTTTACTACTCCTTTTCTCTCTCTGTTCCAGCCCCACTGGTGTTTTTGCTATTGCTAAAACACACCAAATATGTTTGTGCCTCCATTATTTTTTTTTTTAATTTTAAATGTTTATTTTTGAGAGAAACAGAGCATGAGCAGAGAGAGAGGGAGACACAGAATCCAGAGCAGGCTCCAGGCTCTGAGCTGTTAGCACAGAGCTGGACACAGGGCTCGAACCCACGAACTGTGAGATTATGACCTGAGCTGAAGTCAGACAGTTAACCGACTGAGGCCACCCAGGCACCCCTGTGCCTCCATTCTTTGTACTTGTTATTCCTTTAATCAATAATTCTTGCTCCCCAGATCCTCACATGGCTCATCTCTCATGTGATTAAGATCCCTTTTCAAATATCACTTCATCAGAAAAGTCTTCATTGACAACTTGTCCAGAAGTGTTTCTGTACTCAAATGCAATCACTGTCTATTTTAGTCCCCTGATTTATTATTTTTCTTACCATTTATCACTATCGATTATTATATATTTATTTATTAATTTATTTACATTTTTCTCCTCCCCTAAGAGGTAATTACGATCATAAGGGCAAGAACTGTTTGGCTAACAACTGAATTCCTTGCACCTTTGGTAGTGGCCATAGTATCTTAGGCACTTAGTAAAACATTTGTTGAATAAATGAACAAGTTATTAGCATTTTACTTATTGTGTCATGTTTTAACCAAACCCTTTGGTAGCAATTATCTCCCATGATTCTCCCCACCAATTTATGAGGCAAGTAGCGTGAAGGTTATTGTGCTCATTCTTTAGATAAAGAGAAGTATGTCTCAAGATTTAATATACTGTCCAGGATCACTCCACTCATAGTGGCAAATCTGGACACCTGTCTCCAGAGTCCTAGTTCAGTCACCCTATTTGCCACTTGGAGCAAGGCTTAAATCTGGATTGTATTTTAATGAGCAACTATAGGTGACCTTGCAGAACAAATGTCCTAGAAGGCTGCTTGCATGAAAAACACACTTCTCCACTCCTTACGGCTTTTAAATATTTATGGTTTTCTAGACAAAACATGATTACAATTCCCATTAGAGAAAAAGAAAGTGAGAGTAGTCGGACCATTTTGTTTTTTTAAGTCATATAAATTTTATGGCATGAGAGCATTTTTAGCATGACAAAGGACCTCATCTTCTAAAACACGGTCTCTGCCTTAGCCTCTTGTCTCTCCTGTCATGGATATTTAGTTTGAGAATATTTATGGTCCTCATTTTATTTGTTCATGGCCCTAGCCATGTATCTAGTTCATAAATACCACCAATTATTATAAAGTACTTTCTGCAATTTGATGCCACTTAGCTGCGTATTGCTGGAAGTTTCCACAGCAAATATTCCCTTAGAATTTCCTCTCAACTGTAGGATGCATGAACAATGAGCTGTTTTCCACCTTGCTGAATGAAGACATGGGACTAGGATTCAAACAACAATTTTAGTTCAGCAATTGACAATAATTCTGAGACCACCAGCAGCATTTGCCCACCTGCCATGGTGTCCTAGAGATTTCTGCTGCATCATGGCAGTAGGTGGTAGGCAATATGCCTTTCAGTGCTCCCAATAAAATTTTGACAAAGACAAGACTGGCTCATCACTCCTGGCCAAGTCACAGATAATGACACTTGAGGGCTGGAATAGTTAAGAGCCATAACATCCTGTGACTCTGCCTTCCCACACAACTTGCTGCTGTGCTCATGTTCATGAACAAGCTGTCCTTCCCTTGTACTGTTTTACTTATAGCTCCCAGTGGGGAGCAGCAGGAATCACATTTTATATTTATACTTCCTGCAGCATCATGAATATTTACATCTATTTTGCATTTCTCTACCATTAGCATTCACTGTCTAACTGGTTAATGGATAACAGTTAATGCCACAGAACAAACGCTGAGTGCATTCGCAATCCCAAATATTATAATATAGAAATATGCTCCTTTGCCCTGCAGGTGGACTTTCCTAGGTAATCTTCTGTCATTAGAGTGCATCTATAATTAGTGTTTGATTTTAAGTTTTATAATAAGGGAGAATGTTTACTATTTAGAAATAGAGGCTATCAAGGTAAAAATAAGTAAGTTTTTCCTATCACACACTTGTATCTGGACATCCATAGAGAAAGGAAAGAGAAATCTCTAGGCTCATGCCGGTCTGAGGAGAATGTAGTCTTGGTCCCTGCCCCATATGACAAGGAGGTAAATTCGATGGAGGGATATAACTTTCTATTACCAGGGAAAAAGGCTATGAAAGTTCTGGCAAATATTTTGGACTGTGCTCAAAATAATGGATATTCCTGCTTCTTTTTGCAATGTTGGATGCTTCTATATCCACTGATAACTTAAGAATGATCTATTTATGTTGACAGACTCTCTTCCTCTCCTTCCTCCTTCCTCTCCTTCATCCTCTTTCCTTTTTTTCTCCTTCTTTTGAAACTTACATTTCATGGGAAGATTCTCAGTTTCAGAAGAGACATAAGTAAAATAGCAACCCCCAATGTTTCAGGAGCAGTTCGGCAACTGGAAGTTACGGATCCTCAAGTAAATCTTTCTTCTTTCTTTTCATAGGTGAGAAGACTGAGTCCTGGACTTTGTCAAGGGCAACATTGCAAGTGAGTAGATGCAGTTGCCCATTACCTCCCTAGCTCCTCCTTCCCCCCAGAGGTACCCTAAGTTTAGTTCAAAAAACATGCATGGATGGAGGCATCAACAAGGCCAAAGGAGTCCCGAAGCACAAAGGCTCACTGCCCTTTGGACTTCTAGCTAGGAAGCAACAACAGCAAAAAATTACTCAAGTGTTGCTTAAATTATTCCAGAGAATTGGGAGAGGTGGAAAATTTCCACTATTTTTTTCTCTGAGGCCATTCTTGCACTGATAATACTGCACCATAGAGCTACAAACCAATCTCACTTATGCATATGAATATGAAATTTTGTAATGAAATATTACATTAGCAAGTGGAATCCAACAACACATGAAAGAAGACAAAGAAGTGCAATCACATTAGGAATGCAAGGATGGTTTAATTTTAGTAAATGTATTAATAAAATTTGCTGTTAATAGAAATCAAAGGAGAAAAGTCATATGATCCTTTCACTGTCTGTGAAAGGTATTCTAAAATAGTATTTGATAAAATTTGACAGCCATATTGCATAAAATCTCTTAGTCAAATGTTCATGGAAAGAAATAAATACTTCCTTGATTTCAAACCAGAAACCAGAATCTTGCTTAACAACAAAATATTAGTTTTGTAAGTACTGGGTGATGCGATTAGATAGAAGGAAGAAGAGGTATAAAAATGTAAGAGATAGACACAGCATTATGATTATAGGCAGATGGTATGATTACATATTAAGAATGCAATGAAATTAAAGAAAATTATTACCATAAAGAATTTATCTATTAAATGACAAAGTTTATATTCAAAAGTTGTATTTTTTTTCTAAAGACCCTGAGTTAGAAAATAGAAGAAAAAAAACCCCGTCATTATAATGGTCATGATGTTTATAAAATGCCTAGGAATAAAATTAACAAAAATACATAAAACTTATATAAAAGAAAAACTTTAGGGGCACCTGGGTGGCTCGGTTGGTTAAGTGTCCAAATCTTGATTTCAGCTTAGGTCATGATCTCACGATTCTTGAGTTTGAGCCCTGCATAAGGCTCTGCACTGAACGTGCAGAGCCTGCTTGGGATTCTCTCTCTCCCTCTCTTTCTGCCTTCTTTCAAAATAAATAAATAAACTTAAAAAATTAAAAGAAAAACTTAAAATGTATACTGAAAGACATCAAGGATTTGATATCTGTATCAGATTAAACTTTTGTATCCCAGAAGAGGAGGGTGGGAAAATTCAACAGTGTGTAGACATTATCTTTAAACAGTGCTATGAATATAATTTGATACACATTTTTAAAAACGAAAATATTAATTTGTTTGGAAAAAAGATGAAATTTTTGTGTGTTCACATAAAAAGTAGGGTAGAAGAAGAGCCAAAACATTTCTGAAAAAAGAGTATAAAGAGAGATCTTGTCATGTATTTTTAAGTCGTTAATTCAACCTTGGTACAGGCATGCATCTTTCATCCACCTATTATCTCTTTGGCTAAACTATATGGAGTTGCTGATTTTCAACTTTTTCTGACCTATAAAAATGGCAGATTTTATGGTCAAGGTAAGGTGTAGGTGGCATAATGGGGCACCTGGCTCGCTCAGTTGGTAGAGCATGTGACTCTTGATCTTGGGATTAGGAGTTCAAGCTTCACATTGGGCGTAAAGCTTACTTAATTAAAAAATATGCAGGTGGCACTTCAAATGAATGGGGAAAAATGACAATTTATAAAAAGGCCTTAAATTGCATGGAAACCACCTCAACCTCACTTATAACTGATAAAAGACATGTTTAAAGATAGCATTCTGAAATGGACAAAGTAAAGATAGTGTAATTACACATTGTGTTGACAAATGTATGAGGAAATAGGCAATATTATACATTATTCGTGATTTTTTACATTGGTAGTAACTGTTGGAAAGGGAATTCAGCAGTATCTGTCAAAAAATGCAGTTTTTTTCCTTATAATTTCCATTTGAGGAATGTATCTTACAGATTCATTTAAACATATGTGCAAAAGAATCTGTATACGAATATTAACTGTTGCATTGATTATAATAGCAAAAAGTAGATAATCTAAATGCCTATCAATAGAGGATAGGTTAAGTAAATTTTGGACGGTGTATATTAGGGAACAATATGTAGGCATTGTAAATAAGTTAAACATATATGTACCTTTACATAAATATTTCTAAGTAATAGTTAAATAGAAAAAAACAAGATGTAGAAAAGCAAGAATAGTAGGTCCTCAGTTGTGTAAAAAGGAATAAATATGTAATATCTATTATAATATACATGCACATGTTATATATGCTATACACATATAATATACATACCATATATACATAGACATATGCATATATCTACATATTATGCATTATATGTACATATGGATACTATATAAATATATACATATGCATATATTTACATATCATGTATTATATATAACACTTTGTAATACTTTATAAAGACTATTTCTAGAAAAATACATTGAACTCAGGAATAGTGGTTATTTCTGAGAGAGAGAATGAGGAAACAAAATTTAGAATGATGTCTCTCGTATTGTTTGAATTTTTATGATAGCAATTCAAAACACCAACACTTAACCAAACAAAATGTATTTGTCAAATAAAATTTTGGGAGAAATTTTGGCTTTATTTTGACCACAAGAAGAGTTTGATGTGTATGTAGAGAGCTGTGTGTATTTCTAGTACAGAATAAAAGGAGTTGACAATGTCAGTGTGGAAAATTAAATTTGGTCAATAAATATAACAACTGAAAAGGTATGTATCTTCTCTCATGATGACCTTTTCTTGAGATGGGGAGGGGCAAGACACAATGTCCCTAATGAGTGGTGGAAAAATTATCTGACATATTTCCTTAGTGAAAGCCTGTGGGCCACAGCATGCCTACCTTCCTGTATCCCACAAACATGTCTGTGAATGGGGGTATACTGTCCCAGGCTCATTCCAAAACCCACATAGGAAGTTTGTATCTTTCCTTGAAAAAAGAATATCGGGAAGAAGTCTGAATGATGAGAAATCCATTTTTACATTTCCTTCTCACTCTGCAATAGTAGCACCAGCAGGACTGGAAAATAATGTTCGAGTCTGAAGGCACATACGGTAACTACAGAAACCTCCTTTGATACTTCTGAAGTCATTTTAAATGGGCCGTCCATTTGTCTGAGTCGTACGACTTATCCAGAACCTAGTACAGTCATCTATCATCGCCCGCTGATCACCTGTTCCTCCCATGATCTTTGTGTTTGATCTTGGCGACATTAAGCAGCACGGAGAGCAAAAGCATCATTGGGTACCCTGCCACCTGCCCTCGTCAATCGACTTGATGGAGAGAACCTTTTTATTTGCCATTTACCCACTGCCAGAGAGGGTATACTGGGGTGAGTAGTGTATGTCTGAAGAGTTCAGCAGGGGGTTCAGCCTGCAAAAAGATAACCAAGTTAAAACACAGAAAATGGTAATGCTTTTAAGCAAGGAAGTGATGTCAAACACCAGGTGATCCATTTAAAGAATGGAGCTCCACTAAGAGGCTTGTACAATTGCTTCATGGGATATCTTCCCTCTTTCCTTGAAGGGTCAGCTTGGTCTGGGAGCTCGTCTCAATAGACTCAGCAGGTAACACCAACAACTCCCTGGCTAATAAAGGGCTTTTTCTATTTCTTTCTTTCTTTCTTTCTTTCTTTCTTTTTTTTTTTTTTTGTTTCCATTTGGACTGTGAAACTTAAGTAACTGCCCTGTGAAAAGCAGTCTATGCCAGGGCACTATTATCTGCCCATGCAGCCAAGGTCAACAGCAAAGGAATTGATGCCTGGAGTAGTAGATAGCTGGGGTTGGGCTGCTCAACAGTGGAAAGCTAGACCACGCTCAGGGGAAATGAGGAGTGGTCTATATGGGAGAGCAACAGTGGTGGCAGTTGGAAAGAACTGGAACATACAAACATCTCCAGCTTTCACATGACAGAGCACAGTGCTCTACAGCATGAGAGTCCTGGGAAGGTCAGAGGCAGACTCCTAAAGTGCAGCAAAGGGCACCCTGTCTTACGTTCCTGAATGAAACTTAATAAATATAAATTTATTTGAAAAACATTTCCATTTGGAAAACAAAGATGACTTCATCCCAATGATCCTGAATTATTCTTTCTAGAATAATAATTATATATTTGTTATGTTAAAATAGATACTATTTGTGGCATATTACATCATACAACATACTTAAAATTTCAACAGTTTTATTTTTAATTAGTTAAAAGGAATGTGTGTTTCTGCTACGTCACATGAACAAACTAACCAAGAAGGTCCATTTTGCGACACAATCCAAGCCATGTGGAAATGGTGGTCCAGGTTTTGTCTCTGGAATCTGGATTAGGCTCTTATTAAAACTTCAGTTCACATATTGTGAGGGAAACAAGAATTGAATTCTGTAATTGCACTAGAGACCAATGAAGCGAATGTTCTTTGCAATAATTCTAAAAAAAGAGGGTAATGAGGGGATTCTCCTTCATCTTTAGCTTAGATATATTCTAAATCTGTGAAGTATGGACATTTTTCTACCATCTCATTTGTTTATCATCCTAATTGAGACTTCATCAATGCTTCATTAAGAGCATCCAACTTGGGGCGCCTGGGTGGTTTGATTGGTTAAGCATCTGACTTCAGCTTAGGTCATGATCTCATGGTTTGTGGGTTCGAGCCCCACATTGGGCTCTGCACTGACAGCGTAGATCCTCACTGGGGTTCTCTCTGTCTCTCCCTCTCTCTGCCCCTTCCCCACTTGCTTTCTTTCTCTCTGTCCCTCTCTGTCTCTCAAAATAAATAAATAAACTTAAAAAAGAGCACCCAATATTAATACTTTGATTTAGGGGACTAGTACAAAATTTCGTGCACTTTCTGCCCAGAAGTTTCTTTATGGATTTTCTAATAAGAAACTCAGCAATGATTTTCATATTCCACAAATTTCTGTGCTGGAATGTCTGGTGTGAAGAAATGGCTGTCTTGTTTTGTGAAGAGATGATATAAATATACCTATTAAAACATATATATTTGTAAAATATATATAAATACATATGAAGTAGTCACTGAAAAGAGTAGCCCCTGGTTCAAAGTACAAACATAATTTCTGCCCTGGAACATCTTCCATAGATGATCCATAATCTTGATTCACCTGCCATTACTGTCTCCGTTTTATTCGGGCTCAAGCATAAACAGGTAATTTCTTTCCTTGGTTCTGCTGAGCAGAACTGCGACATCATGGCATTTCTGATAAGAGCTTTACCAAGAAAGAACAAAAACCACAGTGAAAATGTAAGTGCATCCTCTTTCCAGTGGACAGTCTTCCACCTTCTTGCGTGAAGCTATTGGACTGACCTTTGAGGTTTTTCTCCTAGAAGTTACTTTTCCTGTTTTTTTTTGTAAGAAGTAGATGCTTCTTTCCTCCTGCCACAAGGGAGCAGCATTTAAATGTCATGTTTCTGCTTGCAGCTACCTAAATATACATCTCCAGCCCCAACCTCACCTGTGAGTTTTCAAAGCCTGATGTCTTCATTTAGAGGCCCACTGACCTTAAGAACTCATTCCTTTTTCCCCATACTCTGCAATCTTGCCATTAGTAAGAGGGCCACTACCTAATTTCTCAGGCCAGAAACCCAGAGCTTGATTTCTCCCCTTCCTTCATTGCTAACTCCAACAATAAATACACACGTACGTACACGCACACGTGCACACACCCATGCACACACACAGACACACGTACACATGCTTCGTTCGTTATCAGTTCTGGGGATTCTACTTCAAACACAGATTTTCGAACTTGGCTCTTAGCAAATTCTCTGCTCCATCGTCTGTTCCTGGATTCCTGAGTTCATTTCCTAACGGTGTTCACCCTCTCGCTTGCTCCTCTACAACCCATGTGCTGCCTGAGATGTAAGCATGAGCTTCCTAAATTAAAAAGTGGCTCATGGCATTCTTTTTCTTTCTCAGTTTTCATTTGGAAATAATTCTAGGCTTGCAGGAGAGTTGCAAAGATAGCACAGCGAGTTCCCACAAAACCTCACCTAGCCTCCCCTAACTTTCCCACCTTACAAAACCATGGCACAATTACTGAAAGGAAGAAAGCAGCCCTGCTACACTGTTAACTAAACTGAGGACATTCTTTGAATTTCTCGTTTTCCTACTAATGCCCTTATTCTGTTCCAGAATCCCATCCTCAATAGCACTCTTCTGCTTAGAAGCTTACAAGGATTTCCTACTGTACTTAGAATAAAACCCCAATTTTTAATCATAAGGCACCACAAGCTCTCTGCTCAGCCTATCCTTACAACTCCATTTTTCTACATTCTGCCCTTTGTTACGCTTGACCTTACCGGACGTCTTTCAGTTTCTTGAATACCCTGAGCTGTTCCACACCTCAATGCCTTTGCATGTCTGTTCCCTCTGCATGGGATGCTCTTATTCTGGTTCCGCTCTTATCCTCCTCTTCCTGTGGTCAGCTTACATATAACTTTTGCCAACAGCCCTTATTACACAGGTCTCCTAGGGCCTTCTCCATTTCATCTGTTTGCTTATTTCTCACACAGCAATTATTTTACACTTTGCAATTTTTTTCAGCTTATTTCATTGTTATCTGACCCACAAGAATGTAAGCTCCAGGAGAGAAGGGATCATGTCTATATTAGTTTTTTATTGCTGCTGTAACAGGTTGCCACAAACTTTGCAGCTTATAGCCACATGAATTGATCAGTTCCCAGTTTTGTTTGCCAGGAATTCAGTGGGTTCCACTGTCTTCTCCACTCACTCTGAGTTTCGAAAGCTGAAATCAAGGATCTGGCAGAGCTGTATTTGTTGCCGGGGACACTCGTAGAGAATCTGCTCACAGGTTCATTCAGGCTGTTGGTAGAACTCAAGTCCACGAGGCTGTAGGACTGAGTTCCTGTTTACTTGCTGGCCGTCAGCCGGGTATCACCCACTGTTCTCTTCTGAAAGCCACGTGCATTTTCTAGCTGGTGGCTCCATCCATTGTCAAAGCCAGCCACAGCAGGTGGAGCCCCTCTGGTGCTTCGAATCTCCCTTGCCTCTTTTCTATCCCATTTCTCTGACTTCAGCCAGGCAAGAGTCTCTGCTTTCGAGGGTTCATGTGATTTCATTGGGTTCGGCAGTGGGCTAATTCAGGACACTGTTCACTACATACTGATTCGTGCTGTTTCTCGGATTTGCAATAGTCGGAGCAGGGATTTCATCGAGTGTACATCTGTAGCTTCAGCTTTTTCTTATTTCTAGTGGCTACGGGAAACACGAGCGCGTGCATTCCTGAAAAATCAGAGATCTGCCTTCTCCTAATGTAAATTTTCTCTGCTACCGGCTGTCTCATTCTCTGGGCTACTTCACCTTCTGAGCATAATGCAGGAAACAACTGAACTTCTTGGTTAACTTTTGTTTTAGGAAAGTTTTCCGGGCATTTTTTAGTTTCAAATGACACCCTTTGACTTGGTCTTAACATTTCTTCCCTCCTTTCCATTTTTGTTTCAGCCGCTGACGCCAGTGCGAGGATGAAACGCGGGAAGGGTAAGGACCATTGCTTGTGCCTGTTCTTTTTATTTAAGCGTGAACAGGAAGCCTTGGGACAGCCACTCTACCCTTGAACTGTGATCACCTCCTTGCCCTGCGATTTAACTGTGTGTACATATCTTTGGAGACAGTATGATGAATTGGAAAGACCAAACCTTTGTCACCGGCAAACTTAAATTCGAATTATGACTCCAAACATGAAAGGCTACATGTCTTTCCTCACAATAACGGTCCCTCTGTCACTAACATGAGTCCATATCAGTGCTTGTCAGTCAACTCAGAAACAATCTGGGAACAGAGGCTTTCCTACCCATTTTTGAATCCCCAGAATTTACACAAACACACACACACTTAGAGCTCTTCATAGAGTTGTGGTGAGCAGTGGTTATTGTTTGATTTGGTCACCAGAGAAGACATTCGTTCAATGATAAGGATCAGAAAGGTTAGGTAGATGGAATGAGAAAAAGAGGGAAAGGCACTTGTATAAATTGCTGAGTCCAGAGGCCCAGAAGGGACTGAGAGCAGATCTGTTGAAAGATTTTTCATCAGTTCACCTCTTGCTGTGAGGAGGGGAGTGCAAAAAATTTTAAATTAGGGTTCTGACCCTTTCTTAGCATTTCTATACAAGAGATAAATAGATTTTAGAAAAGGGAATACTGTAGGGTGTGGGGAGGAGGTGGGAAACCAGAGAGACAGAGAGAGAGAGATGGAGAAAGAGAGAGAGAGGGGGAGAATTTCTGACATTTTTTTTGCCATTCTTTTCCATACCTGCCCACACTTCTACAATTTCCCCTTGGGGATCCCCTTGCTTTTCATCCAGTCTCCTGTTGCTAAGTTTTGTGAGGCAACATGAATCCCTGAGGTACTCCTAACCCCTCAATGGAAGAAGAAAAAGCGGTGAGAGGCCATCGTTATCAAGTCTCCTCACAAAGGCTCCATAAGCACATGAGGCAACCGGTGCCCAGATAAGCCCCTCCGTCTCTAACGTGAACAGTGTCAGCCTCAGGAGGCCCAGGGAGGCCTCATCACCACCAGTTCTGAAAGCTGCGTGGGGCAGTGAGGGAACTAGCACGTTAAAGATGTCTGATTTTCTCCAAACAGGTTTCTGGCAATGTAGGAAGAGATTATGCATTTTTGAATAATAAGGCCTGCTGGGGTAAGGCTGAGACCTAGTCAGCGGAGGTGAATGAATCTGCACTCAGAGAAAATGAGCAGAAACCCTGGCAGCTAAGATACACTAGCATGTACTTTTGTTTTTCAAAAATAAGCCCATGTCTTTGCTCAAGATCAACGCCATGGGAATCAAAGCTCACTGCTGACAGATAAGTATGCTTAGAAGAACGGTGGCTTGTTGAAAATTTTGACTGGGGGAAAAAACACCCAGATGATCTCTTGAAAACAGAAAGAGAGAGACGATGTACAGATTCAGTTGTTTTTCCTAGACTGACCCGACCTTGAGAACTAACATTTTATCTACGCAAGGGCTTACCTAGAGAAGCATTTGGATGCTATTGCCGTGTATCAGGTTTTAATCTGAAAAATTAAAAAACCTATTTATTGGGGGAATCCTTACAAGATATTGGTTTTCACTGACAGGATCAGGCCTCTGGTATCCCTCCTTTTCTCGGTCACCTTTGTCAGCCACATTAGCACCGGTGAATCTTTTTCATTTACGTCTTACCAAGGGCAAGAGAGGAAGGAACTTTGCAAAATGTGATCATTAGGCCACTGAGCAGGTGAAAGGGAAATTGCTTTTGTTTCTGGACAGCAGATCTAGACAGAAATGTTAAGGAAAATATCAAATTTAAGAGTCCTTGTTCACCGTTAGCCATCCCTCTTGGCTGCCACCTACATGCCTCTTGAGTGCGTCAGCTGATGCACGTAAATTCAGGACCACTGGGGTCTTGGATTTGAGTCTACGGCAGCAGAAAAATTGAAATGGCAATGAAAGCCCAAAGTTCAAATTCCAACATTCCCTTACCTGTCTGTTTCTTGTTTTGTCGCTAATTATCTTGACTAGGCACCTGAAACCCCAGAAACCGAGAAGCAGTAGCTCCTCACTGGCTCCAGAATTACTGGTGTTCTCCCTCCACGATTCACTTCCCAGGACCACCTGGGATTTCTGGTGGGTACCCCCTTGAACTTGCCTCTACTTTAGGATGGCCTCTTTCACATTTGGGAGGCTGGCTAGTAGATTTCCTCCTGGTGTGCCCTTGACTGAATTTCTGGACCAACACTTGGCTTTGGTGACTCTGCCTCATATCACAACTGTGGATAAAAAGCATGAATGCTCTAGATGTCCTGCCCTCCCTGTGGTATACTACTGGAATGAGGTCCCTTTTTAGTCCTTTTAAAGGGAAATCATAAGGAGAATGAATAGCTAAGTGGCTACCAGTGTCCAGGAAACTGAGGAGTCGGTTTGAGTGGATCAAACATGCAGTTTTGGTCTTTTGTTTGGTTTTAGGATCTAGAGGTTCAAACATGTTTGTCAGCCGAGGAAAACTGCCAGGGAGGAAGGAGAAACATATAATGTGCAAAAGAAAAGGAATTATTAATGGTAAAAAATCCCAGAGGAGGCAGATAAGAAAGCATGACAAGAGAGAATGCCCTCCCGAAAAGAAGAAACACACCCCTCATCTACTAGAAAAATAGAAGATGACAATGTATGAAGATATAGAGAAACTGGGTAGGAAAGGGGCACTGTAGATGATCATTAATTTGACTGGCCTTAATATTTCCTAGGGATAGTGATTTCAGAATGATATAAATGGGGCTGCACCAACATTCAGAATAATCCTGGACAAGATCTGGAATATCCTAAGCAGTATATCCCAGCTTTAACTTATTAGTGAATAAAATGTTCCAGAAAATCTAACATCACAAGCACCCACCTGTTCCAGCAGCATGAAGCTCAGTCTTTTCTTGTAATATCCATACCATTTCATCCAAAGATGCCTGGAAGGGTCATGCAAGTCCATGATGAGGGCAGGGGTGGGGGGCAAGGGTACCCTCTCACATGAATCAGGATGGCAGGCTTGTGGCTCCAGAGCTACCTTGTGCACACCACTCATCTCTAGGCTCTCCTCCCCCTTGTATGTGCTTCTGTTTTCTTTGCCAACTTTTTTGGGGGGGCGGGGGGAACCACAGCAAAGCTACTGGGCCCTTGTGAAGTGCTTCTTCCCAGCCACTGGTGTCTGCTTCTCACGGCACGCAGGCACTCTAGTTCAGGGAGGAGAGGAGGGTAGATCAACAGAGAGCCAGGAAGCTGGGGCCAGCTCACACCAAACCTAAAACTTCCAGCTACTTCATCTACACTAGCTACTAGTTCAGTCAATTCTGTCAAACTTCTTGTCTCAAAATGATTTTCCTCAGGAATCTCATTATCTTGTTTTGGGCTTGTTCTTCAAGGACTCTTATTCCAACATCAGTATATACTCAACCAACAGGTCAGATTCTTGTCCACAAGACTCCTTGACTTATGACAATGAAAGAGGGTGGAAGGATGTTTATCTCAGTGACTCAGTCCCAGGCATGAAACAGATTGCTAAAGGACCACCCTTGACTTAACTGAAGAGTGTGCTGACCATGCTAATTCCCAAATGAACATAATAAACTCATGCAATTTGGCGAGTGCAAGTAAAATGAAGTGATGCTGGGCTTCATTCTGATCCTTCCTGAGAAAGTAATCAAACTTTTTAAGGGTTAGGAATGAGGCACTTTCTTCTGAGTTAGCTGGATGTTTCGTTCCTATGGCAGCAGCTCCCAACCCCCTCCATAACTGTCCGTATGAGTCAGTACAGGAGAATGGGAGAACACTACACTTCCGAGATTTAGCCCTACACAGGCTGAGAGCTAAAATTTGCACTCCTGTTATGCTCTGGAAAATTCCAAAGAAATTAACATACCCTCAAACTATGCCACCTCAGATTCCTGTAGACAAAAGAACCCATCCCCCCAAACGCACAACTCAGTATTTCACAGTGTCTGATGAAATGAGCTATAATATAACACAGCATATTAAAACACATGATGAAACAGCCATAGTGAGTGAGTCAGCTCATAAAACAAACCAAAAAAATGGAATGAGATTCAGAGGAACTTGAGGTAATAGACTGATAATGCAGTATATTAAATAAGCCTATTTTAGGAATAAAGAACAGAGTCACCTGGATGGCTCAGTCGGTTAAGCGTCCAACTCTTGGTTTCAGCTCAGGTCATGATCCTGCGGTGACTGTGCAGAGCCCATTTGGGATTCTTTCCCTCTCCCTCTTTCTCTGTCCCTCCTCTGCTCATGTTCTCTCCCTCTTTCTCTCAAAATAAATAAACACTAAAAAAATAAAGAACAGAGCAGAAAACATGGGAAAGAAGCAACATAGTCTAAAAACATTGTGAGCACATTTGAAGAGAGACCTGGAACATAAATGGAAATCATCATCATTGACATGAAAAAACTCAATGCATTGGGTTACAGAAACTAAAGAAAACCCAATAATCTAAAGGTTAGGTCTGAAGTTATGAAGAATGGAGCACAGAGAGTCAAATGATAGGAAATATGAAAAGGAATATGAAAAGGAGATATGAAGGGTGAAGTGAAGACAAGCATACATTTAACTAAAGTAAATGGCTGAAAATTTTCAGAATTAATGAAAGACATAAATCACCATATTCAGGAAATCAGAAATCTCCAGTGTATTTATTGTAAACTTATTGCTGTAAACTACAGAACACCAAAGACGAAAGAAGCTCTTAAGGGCAGTCAGAGGGAGAGATTGATTCCCTGTGGTAGAAAAATAATTAAAATTACAGCGAATCTCTCAAAGTAAACAATAGGAGGAAAACAATCCAACAATATCTTCGACTTATTAAGAAGAAGTAAATGCCAAGACATATCTTTGTGCCTCGATAACTTGTTGTTTCAGAACAAGTTTGAAACAGAAGTATTTTCAGAAAAAAGAGTTTTCCTTGAGTTGATCTTTGGTAATGCAACCTTCAAAGGATCTACTGAAGGAAACTAAATCCAGAGGGAATAGCCAGAGAATGAAAGAACGGTGAACAAGGAAACTGATGAACTGTGGAAAATCCAACAGACAATGACCATAAGATAATAGTAGTAGCAGCCATAACAGAAAAGAAGAATATTTGATTAAAGAATTAAAAAGCAGTATTGTAACAAAATAAATCACTGGGCCACTATGACAGGTATGAAGAAAAGATACCAATCAGAGTTGAGGTATCCTAGTATCCCTACATTGTGTGGTAGGGGCAGGGAGAGGTCGATTTATTTCAGACTCTGTTTGGTTAACCATGTGTGGTAGACATTGAGAGTGCTCCACAATAACTCTTTCAACTCTTCTTCCAAAACACCCTACGACCCAGTTTCCTTGCAGTTTGGGATGGCCATGTGATTATTTCTGTGCAAGGAAATGTGTCTGATGGTGATGTGTATCAAGCTCCTTACACAACCCTTTGCCTTCTATGCCTCCTGATGTCCTTATAGCAGCATGAGTTACTGAGAACTACTGCCTGAGCACTCTTTGCATGAGCAAGAAGTGAATTTTTTATGGGTTAAGTCACTGAGATTGAAGGTTGCTTATACCATAGCATTGCTAATTTTATCCTGATGAGTATGAGATGAATGTTTTTAACCTTAATCACTAAAACAATCTAAATAGATGATACAACTCCAGAATAATATAGGTAGAAATTTTGAGATGAAAATGGAAAGGATGGAACAAAACTGCAACAAAATCAGAGTAAAATGTATAAGCTTGAAAATAAGGTAAATTCAAGGATTTATGTACATGCAGAAATGGAAACACATCTTAACTGGCAAAGTAGTCCATTAAGAGACAGAGGTTATCAAACTGGAGTGTTAAATATTTAACTATCTGCTGTTTCTATGACATTTATCCAAAATATAAGGAGCAGAAAAATTAAAATATAAAAATGCCATATCATAATAAATAAAAAAATTGGTGTGGCAATGTAAATATTAGAAAAAATAAAATTCAAGGTAAAAAAGTTATTAAGGATAAAATGACCATACAAAATGATAAGAGTTTCAATTCAAGAAGATATAGAATTCTAAACTTTAATAACAGCAATAAAAGCAAATACTGAAAATATGATAAAATTATGAAAATACAAAAAACTGATCATCCTATTAGGAGCTTTTAATACATCTCTCCCAGGAAATGTTAGGTCAAATAACAAAGCAATACCAATGACATAAAGGTTTGAGTCACTCAGTGTACAGACTTGATGTAATGGATATATACAAAACCTTATACAGAACAATTAGAAAATATTCCTTTTTCTTAAGTTCTCATGAAATGTGGATGCGATTTACTTTATAAGGCCTTAAAATGACTTTCAAAAAATGGATAATTAGTTTTCTACAGACTGTGTTTGTTAACTAAAATAAAATTCAGCTAGATATCAAAAACTAAATAAGTTAAAAAGAAATCTAAAAATTAAAATCAGGGAACGCCTGGGTGGCTCAGTCGGTTAAGCATCTGACTTTTGTTTTCAGTTCAGGTCATGATCTCGCCGTTCATGGGACTGAGCCCCGCGTTGGGCTCTGCGCTGACAGTATGGAGTCTGCTTGGGATATTCTCTCTCCCTCTCTCTCTTTTCTCTTCCCCAGCTCATGCTCTCTCTCTTTCCTTCTCAAAATAAATAAATATTTAAATATTTAAAAGGACACACCCCTAAATAATTAATGGCTCAAAGAAAAATTCATAATAGAAACTAGAAAATGAAAGAGAACAAGAATGGAAAGGATATACTACAAAACTGATATGATGTGCATAGATGCAGTTTTCGAAGGGAAATATATAGACTTATGTGTTTGTGTTAAATAACATTTCCTCACTTAGGAAAAAAGAAAGATTGAAATTTAATTGGAAAAGCATGGTAATGAAGAAGTTTCATAGTAAAAGAATAAAAAACAATACAAATATTGTAGAAAAAATACGTGGGGCGCCTGGGTGGCTCGGTCGGTTAAGTGTCCGACTTCCGCTCGGGTGGTGATCTCACGGTCCGTGAGTTCGAGCCCCGCATCGGGCTCTGTGCTGACAGCTCAGAGACTGGAGCCTGTTTCGGATTCCGTGTCTCCCTCTCTCTCTGCCCCTCCCCTGTTCATGCTCTGTCTCTCTCTGTCTCAAAAATAAGTAAATGTTTTAAAAAAAATACGTAATACAAAAATGAGCAGCAATTCACAAATTAGAAAAGAAAAATGGACATCAAAATGGGTAAAAGTTAATTCCTCCAAATCACTAATAAAATAAGCATCTTTGTAACAGACTTGATTAAAAATTAAATGCACTTAAAAAAAGCATATGCTTACAAGAATAGTTATGTAAAGGGGACATAAGTATAGGTAGAGTTGTGATTCAAAGAGATTAGAGGATACTAATGAACAGTTTATCACAATAAATGAGAATGCACACTGGATAGTTTCCTAAAAAAAAAAAAAATTACCAACACTGATTCAAGAAGAAAAATGAAGTTACCTTTTTTTTTTTTTAAATATTTATTTATTTTTGAGAGAGAGACAGAGTGTGAGCAGGGGAGGGGCAAAGAGAGAGGGAGACACAGAATCCGAAGCAGACCCCAGGCTCTGGGCTGTCAGCGCAGAGACTGATAGGGGTTTGAACTCATGAACGGTGAGATCATGACCTGAGGCGACTGAGCCACCCAGGCGCCGCAGTGAAGTTACTTTTTTTTTTTTAATATGAAATTTGTTGTCAAATTGGTTTCCATACAACACCCAGTGCTCATCCCAAAAGGTGCCCTCCTCAATACCCATCACACACCCTTCCCTCCCTCCCACCCCCCATCAACCCTCAGTTTGTTCTCAGTTTTTAAGAGTCTCTTATGTTTTGGCTCCCTCCCTCCCTAACCTTTTTTTTTTTTTCTTTTTCCTTCCTTGAAGTTACCTTTTTAAAAAAATTGTAGCAATTATATACAGAGTTAAATATCTACCAAGCTTAAAAAATTGAAAATACCAATTCGGACAGTTTACCAGTAAGTTCTTTCAAACATTCAAAGAAGAATAATACCAGATTATAGAAAAAAAAAAGATCACATTATCAAATTATTTATTTGATAAGATTTCATGAGTTTGATAACTGATCTAGAAAATGATAGATTTAGAACTTCAAGAAACTGCACCAATGGTTCCATTAACATCAAGCTCATATTATTTCATAAACCATGTGCAAATATTTCTATCAACGTCTGTATCAGATGCTGCCATTTGTCTCCTAGATCCCCCGTTCAAGAATAAGGCGCTGTTTTCCCAGCTATCAGGAATGTTAGCTTTTGACAACTTACAGCTGAGTCCTTTGGACAAAGGGAGGTGCTTCACCCAAGGTTATGTACCTTCACTCTGGTGTCAGCCCGTATCCAATGGCTGGTCAATGTTGGGATACAAAGGCCCTTACCTCAGCCGGAGACAACTCTGGAGCACCATTGTGGCTTTGTGGATGGAAGGTGAGTGAGGGAATGTAATTAGACTGATACCTACAGGGCTTCCAACTGTATTTTTAAGATTCTGTTTCTTAAACAAAGAGGCCAGTACTGAGCTATTCATTATGTTATATGTTATATACCCCTGTGCGTTTCTGAAATATTTAATGATAAGTAAATAATTTTAAAATAAATTGGTATCAAGAGCTTGGGCTTTGCAGCCAAATAGATCCGAGTTCAGATTCCACCTGTTCATCCATTTACATGACAAATTACACCTCACTGAGCCTCTGTCCCCTTACCTATCATTAAGAATAAGAATTCTATTGTGCCTCTTTAGGGTGTCTATCCTGGTACCCAGCTCTTTGAAGATGCTCAGTGTATGCTAAGTCAAAAAATAAAATTTGGAGGAGAGAAGATCAGTAGAATACGATGTTGAAAGGCTAGGAGCAGTTAGAAAACCATCTGGTGGGCAATTTAAACCAGAAAATCTCACTGAGAGATGACCGCTCTGTAGTAGTCATCTGAAAGCTTCAGAGAAGATCAATAAGTATGTGAATTGTAACTCAAAGGGTGAGGATAGGAGTAGTGGTCTCCTTCGGAGATGCTTTTAAAGGGAAATGTGTGCCTACGGAAAATCTCAACCACAGTGCAGATGAGATGGTAGCAGATCATTTGTAGAAAGGCATGGGCTCTCAGGAAGATCCATCGACTGTTTGAAGATTGATTTATTTTTTAAGCATAGTTAACATTAACATTAGTTTCAGGTGTACATTATAATGATTCAACAATTCTATACATTTCTCAGGGCTCATCAAAATAAGTGTACTCTTAATCTCCGTTTATCTATTTCACCCATTCCCCCACCCACCTCCCCTGTGGCAACCACCAGTTTGTTCTCCATATTTAAGAGTCTGCTTTTTTGTTTGCCTCTTTTTTTGTTTGTTCATTTATTTTGTTCCTTAAATTCCACATATGAGTGAAATCATATGGTATTTTTCTTTCTCTGATTGACTGGTTTCACTTAGCATCATGCCCTCTAGTTCCGTCCACATTGCAAAAGGCAAGATTTCACTCGTTTTTACGGCGGAGGTTTAAAAAATGTTTTTTTTTTTTTTTTTAATTTTTAAACTTTTAGTTTAAATACATTGAAAAAAAATGGATGGCTGCAACCACAATAAAACCAATACATGAAGAAAGAAACAAAAAGGGTTTCAATTTACAATTAAAATGGCTTTGCAAAGAGCTGGTACAAGAGTTGATTGGGAGAGAAATGATCTCTGGGAGGCAGATAAGGGTGGGCTTGCAGAGCTCTGATGGGAGCAGGAAGTTGCACACAGAAGGGTAAACTTGGAGACCCAGGAGGACAGAGGTGAGGGGACTTATGGATATGTTGGTGTTAGTTTTGAAAGAGTGGTAGGATCTGCATGGATCGGACTTGGAGGGGATTTTTGGCTTTCCACCCCTTTTTCCTCAGAATATAGACTCGAAATTTCCTCTCTTGACTTGCTTAGCCTGTTAGAACAATGCAGATATTCTACGTGAAAAACTTTCGTCCTAATAGTTACCTTCTACCTTAACGTCCTAAGATATTAACATAAAGAGAAACCTAGGCTGTCAAATACCTTTCAGGACACTGGCATTGCATTCTTAAAACTAAAGAGATCTCTTTGAGTTAGACACAGAGGTTCTCAACCCTGGTTACACATTAGAATCCCTTGGATGCTTTGAAAAAATACCTGTGCCTGGGTCCCCAGTGCTCAGAGATTCTCAAATACTTGGTCTTGAGTGGAGCCCACGTGCAGTTCTGTTTTAAAAACTTGGCAGGTGATTCTAATTTGCAGCACTGATAGGGAGACCCTGGTCCAGAATTTCTCAAATCTCAATCCACCTGCATGTAGCTTCCCATGTATGATCCTAAAGCCATCGAATCAAACACTTGAAATTGGGAGGCTGAATCATGGAATTGCATTGTTCTAACATGCTCCTCATGGACTCAAAGTTTGAGAACCACTGCCTCAGTACTAAAACATCCAGTTAATTCAGAAGAAAGTAGTTTAGTCTTAACCCTTAAAAAGTTTAGGTGGATTTTCCAAAAGAGAACAGAAAAAGGTCCAGCATCATTTTATTTGACCCCCACCCAGCAAATTCCATGAATTCAGTAAGCTCCTTTGGGAATTATCGTGGTCAGTACACTCTTCCGTCAAACTGAAGGGTGGTCCTTGGAGAATCTGTTTTCAGAGATTCTTAAGTTTTGCCACAATAAAGGACTCTGGCTCTGACTGGCATCCTGTTCTATGATCTCTTTTCTCAAACATTTGACTTCTCATGGAGCCTTTACTGTTGATCACAAAAAACCTCTGCTTTGTTGGGTTGGCTGCCCAATTAAGTCTCTTTTATCATCAGATGATCTGCTACTTCCTAAAGTTTTCTGAAACACACACATGACAAGAGCAATTGCCTTTTTCTCAGGAGTCACTGGACGTGTAAGCTCAACTAGCAAGACAAGACGTGTCTATACCAAATGACACACACCAGCAGTCAACTTCAATCTAGCAATGGAATCATTGAATGGCTTGTTCTACACTCCAGTGGTAAATGTCAATCTAACAACAGAATCATTGAAACACCTTCAACAATTTTTTAATCTGTATGTTTACAAGGCTCTTGCAGGAAAATAAGCCCTAACATACTTCTATTTGGCAAATGAAGAATAAGAAATTAGGAGAGGTAAACAAATTTAGCCACATAAGCTCAGAAACATTGTTGTGTAGTTGAGACTTGAACCTAGTTCATACTGAAACTAGAGTCTGGTCTTTTTTTTTTACTATAACACACTGCCCTGTGCAATTTAGTGACGATCTGGTCCTGAAACCATGTGTTGGGTTTCTTTGTATAAATTCTCAGGGAATTTCAGTTATCTTACCTGTAAAAATGCAAATGCGTGTCTGGACAAAGGATTACAAACTGGAAACTTTCAGAATACATCCAAACAGAAAACTAATTTTATTTGGAAAACTCAGGTTATGTACACACTTAGGAAGGGTGTGGTAGTCAATACTACTCTTAACCAAACATGTCTACTCCTCCTCTTCTGGCACATAATTAGATTGCTTGTCTTCACTCCCTTGTATTTATTTATGTCTATGCAAGTTGCTTTGGACAATTGAACACACAACAAAGTTGAGAACCAGGGCACAATTTGCCACATTCTTGTTTTCCATCTGTCATGGAAAGTTAACAGCATTTGAGATGGTGGCTGCTTCATTAGTCTGGGTCCAGGAGTGAGTAACATGGATCAGAGCCCACAGCAAGCCGCCAGCAAACATGCGGCATTAGTAGGAAAGAGTCTTATGTTGTTATGAATTTCTAAAATTATGGATATTGTTTGTTGCAGTAGCATATGCTAGCCTATCCTAACTGCTAAGGAAATTAATGCGTGGTAGTGAGTTCTACATGAGAATAACACCAAAAATAACAACAACCATAGCTGAATATATGTTGCATTTCCCTAATGGTCATTTGGCAGGTGGTGGGTAAACATATCAAAAGCTAGTATGCTGTTTTTCCATCTTATTCAAGGGCAATTGTTTGGTAAAGCTATTATCTGCCGTAACTGGAAGAAGTCAGAAAACAGAACACTTGTACCAAGCCATCATATAAAGAAATAAGCTCTAAAGACGATTGACTAGTTTGCAGAAAGAAACGAAGCGTATAGAAAGAATTATGAAATTCAGGGATTTGTAAGTTTGGAAGAGGCAGCTGCTTCTTAACCCAAAGTAATTAAAGCATAAAGCCAAAAAGGCTTTTGAAGAATGATTGGCTGAAACTCAGCCTTATAACGAGGATCAAATCAAGAGTATGATTGGACTAAGATAACTCAGAATATGGGTGATGGGCACTGAGGAGGGCATTTGTTGGGATGAGCACTGGATGTTGTATGTAAGCAATGAATCACGGGAATCTATCCCCAAAACCAAGAGCTCACTGTATGCACTGTATGTTAGCCAATTTGACAATAAATTATATTTAAAAAAAGAGTAGCATATTCCTTAATCAGACAAATTGACTTAGAGAAGAGTCAGCAAGAAGGGCCTATTGAAGCTTGCTGTGCTTAAGGTACCCACAATAACTGAAGAATGCAAGAGTGAGAATCATGGGGCTGAGAAAGTGAACACACACAGACCACACACACACACACACACACACACACACACACACACACACAAAATCTAGGAAATATGACTAGAAAAAAACCTTCAAATGGTGCTGATAATATATCATTGGCTCTCCTGGCTGTCCAGCTTTGTCTTTGTAGACCTTATTATTTCTCAGCCTCTGTAATCGTGTGGCCAATTCCATATAATAAATCTTTTTTCTTTCTCTCTCTATACACCCTATTGGCTCTGTTTCTCTGGAGAAACCCTTACTAATACACCTTATTAGTTTTTATGAGAGTTATACAGCCGAAGAAACATTCCGCATGTACTAGACAATGAATGAGAGCCAGTCTGCATATGCTTCCTCCTTTATTTAGTCAATACAAGTAAGTGTTCGTTTGTTTGTTTGTGATATTAGCAAATATGATTACTTAACTAGTTGAATTGAAGGTTCCTCTTATAATTGCTTTGCTAATATCAGTCTCATTATATTTAATAAATAAAACAAAGTCATTCTTTCCATTTCATTGATGATGCTTCAAAAGCAGTATTGAATAAATCACTACTTTTAAGTAAATATGCTGTACATCCAGTAATGACTTCTGTATCCCTTCTGAGTTGTGAAGAACGTGCATTAAGGCTATGCCAAACAACAAAATGTACTTTTCTGAGGAAGAAATTTGTTTACTGTGGTTCTTCTTGACTAGCAGTTTAAATGAACTCAATTTAAATCAAAATCAGCTGCCACGTACCCTTAAATCTATGAATAAAATATTGGATAGTGTGCAGAGTGATGTCGATTAAAATTAATTTTGTTCTTTGTCTCAAACTTCTCTGAAAATCTGCCAACATCTATTTGTTCATTACTTAGTGCAATATGACTATAAGTCATTTATTCCATGCCATCAGAGAGTGGGGCTTGGTCCCCAGTAAACCATGTTTCTAAATAAAGTCAACTAACATCCTTTATATTACAGTTTTTTTTAAATATTTATTTATTTTTGAGACAGAGAGAGACAGAGTGCAAGTGGGGGAGGGGTAGAGAGAGAGGGAGACACAGAATCTGAAACAGGCTCCAGGCTCTGAGCGGTCAGCACAGAGCCTGACGCGGGGCTTGAACCCACGGACCGTGAGATCATGACCTGAGCCGAAGTCGGACGCTCAACCGACTGAGCCACCCAGGCACCCCACTACAGTTTTATTTTTAATGACCATTCTTTTCTTGGGTAAGACTCTTTATAACTACATAGCACTTTATGTATTTAAATACATAAATAGCATTCCTTAAGTACGGAAAATCCGTAAGCACTGACATGCTTGAACATATTTTTGCTGGTTAAGGTCAACCTTGACAAATTCTCACTTTCGTACTCCAGAGACTTACAGTCCAGGAACTATTGGGGTAGGTGCAGATCTGCTTGTCCTTAATCTAAATGATTCCAGATGATTGAGTGTTGGCATTTCTTTTTACTAGATTCATTGTTCCTTACTCTACCGTAAGCAATACTATCCATATACTGTCAGTTTATTCATATTTTAGTCATAGTTAGAAACCAGCATGTCTACTGTGGAGAAAGAAAGTGGAAAACTCAGGGAGACAGTGTTGAGAAAATCCTTCTTAAAAATTCCACCTCACCGCTTAATTGCCAGATTCTTGAAGAAGCTGCAAGTGTGGTATTTTTATGTTACTTCAGGGTGACTTCTGTTGTTGTTACTATAGGGGTGGGTTAGCTGTTTTTGTTTATTTGTTTTCTGCCATGGAAGAAGCCATACTGTAATGTTTGAGGTGTGCAGGGTACCTGTGGCCCAAATGTTTGAGAACTGTTGGCCTGACACATGGACTTTCTACAGTATATTCTAAAAGATACTAGTTTTATAGGATATTACCAGATGATTTATGAAAATAAGGCTTTGTGGTTAAAGAAGTTTGGGAATAGAAATTTAAAGTTATTACAGGACACTGCTGTGCAATTATGGATCACACATTTCTATTTGCAGAGTCATGAATGTGATGGTGCACATCATAGATTACCAAGAGGGGTCACTGCCAGGATGCCCATGTCTTGTTGGCTCAGGATAGTCTTGGATCATCCCTGCTATCAATAATAAAAGCCTCTATTCAGTCCTTTTTACATTTTATAAATTTTATACCCCTTTCACTCATTTCTCCCACTCCTAACTCCTCATCTCTGGAAACCACTGATATTTTCTCTGTATCTATGAGCTTGTTTTTAAAATAATTAATTAATAATATTATTATTTAGGTTGCACGTAGGAGAGATTATACAGTATTTGTCTTTCCCTGTCTAACTTATTTCACCTTAGCATAATACCCTTGGTGCCCATCTATATGTCACAAATGGCAAGATTTCATTCTTTTTTATGGCTTAACAATATTACTTTGTGTAAATTCATATATATATATATATATATATATATATATATCATAATTTTTTTTACCCATTCATCCATTAGTGGACACTTACGTTGTCTCCATATCTTGGCTATTGTAAATAATGCTGCAATAAACATGGAGGTGCACAGGGGCGCCTGGGTGGCTCAGTTGGTTAAGCGTCCAACTTCGGCTCAGGTCATGATCTCACAGTTCCTGAGTTCGAGCCCTGCATCGGGCTCTGTGCTCACAGCTCAGAGCCTGGAGCCGCTTCCGATTCTGTATCTCCCTCTCTCTCTGCCCCATCCCCACTCATACTCTGTCTCTCTGTGTCTTAAAAGTAAATAAAACATTTAAAAAAAACTAAACATGGAGGTGCACGGATCTTTTCAAGTTAGTATTTTTGCTTTCATCAAAAAATAACCGAAAGTGGAATTGCTGGATCATACGGTAACTCTGTTTTTAATTGTTTGAGGAACTTGCATACTGTTGTCCACAGTGGCTTTACCAATCTACGTTGCCACTAAGAGTTCATAAGGGTTTTCTTTTCCCCACGTCCTCGCCAACACTTGTCATTTTTGTCTTTTTGATACTAGCTATTATAACAGGTGTAAGGTGTTATCTCACTCTGGTTTTGATTTGCATTTCCCTGATGATTAATAATGTTGAGGATCTTTTCATGTACCTATTGGCCAGCTGTATGTCTTTTTTGGAAAAGTGTCTATTTAGATTTCCACCCATTTTTTATTGGATTTTTTCTTTTTCTTTCTTTTTTATCCTTTTTTGTCTTTCTTCCTTTGTTCTTTCCCTTTCTTCCCTTCTCTCTGTTCCTTCCTTCCTTCCTTCCTTCCTTCCTTCCTTCCTTCCTTCCTTCCTTCCTTCCTTTTCTCCTTCCTGTCTTTCCTCTTTCTTTCTTTCTTTCTTTCTTTCTTTCTTTCTTTCTTTCTTTCTGCTATTGAATTGTGTGAATTCTTTATATACTGTGGATATTAGCTCCTTATCAGATATATGATTTGCAAATATTTTCTCCCTTTCCGTAGGTTGCTTTTTCATTTTGTTGACAATTTCTTTTGTTGTGCAGAGGGTTTTATGATTATGCATTCTCATTTAAAAATTTTTGATTTTGTTGTTTTTGCTTTTGGTGTCAAATGCAAAAACTCATCACCAAGACCTATACCAAAGCACTTACCAGCCGGTTTTCTCTAGGTGTTTATGGTTTCAAGTTGTACATTCAAGTCTGTAATCCATTTTGAATTAATTTTTGTGTATGGGATAAGATAGTGGTCAAGTTTCATTCTTTTACATGTGGCTGTCCAATCTTTCTGACACCATTTATTGAAGAGACTGCCTTTCCCCATTGTGTATTTTTGACCTCTTTGTTGTGAAGTAATTGACCATGTATGTATGGGTTTATTTATGGACTTTCCATTTTGTTCCATTGGTCTCCATGTCTGTTTTTATGCCAAGACGATATTCTTTTAATTACTGTGGCTTTGTTACAGGGTTTGAAATCAGAGAGACTTCAGTTTTGTTCTTCTTTCTCAAAAATGCTTTGGATATTTGGAGGTTTTTTTTTTTCCTTCTTGTGGTTTCATACAAATTTTAGAATTATTTGGTCTATTTCTTTGAAAAATGCCATTGGAATTTTGATAAGGATTGCATTGAATCTTTAGATTGCTTTGGGTAGTAGGGATATTTTAACAATATTGACTCTTTCATCCCTGAGCATGTAATATTTTCCCACTTATTTGTGTTTTTCAATTTATTTCATTAATGTACTATAGTTTTCAACATACAAGTCTTCACCCCTTGGATGAATTTATTCCTAGGAATTTTATTTTATTTTTTTGATGCAGTTGAAAACAGGATTATTTTCTTTATTTCTCTTTATGATAGTTCATTATTGGTATTTAGAAACACAACAGATTTTTTTAAATATTCATTTTGTGTCCTGCAACTTTACTGGATTTGTTAGTTCTCATAGGTTTTTGATGGAGGTTTTTCTAGGTTTTTTTTAGGATTTTCTATCTATAATACCACATCATCTGTGAATAGTGATAATTTCTCTTCTTCTTTCCAATTTGGATGCCCTTTATTTCTTCTCCTTGTCTAATTTCTCTGGCTAGGACTTCCAATACTATGTTGTGCAGAAGTGGTAAGAGTGAGTATCCTTGTCTTTCTTGATCTTAGAGGAGAGGCTTTCAGCTTTTCACAATTGAGTATGTGGTTAGCTGTGGGCTTGTCATATATGGTCTTTATTATATTCAGCTGTGTTCCTTCTATACCCACTATTTTGAGAGTTTTTATCATAAGTAGATGTTTAATTTTGTCAAGTGTTTTTCTGCATCTATTGAGATGATTATATGATCTTTATCCTTCATTTTGTTAATGTAATCTATCACATTGACTGATTTGGTGATATTGGACTATACTTGCATCTGTGGTATAAATCCCATTTATGGTATATGATCATGGCATATGATTCTTGGAATGTATTGTTGAATTCAGTTTACAAATATTTTGTTGGGGGTCTTTGCATTTATGTTCATTATAGATATTGGCCTGTAATTTTTTTTTTTTTTCTTGTGGCGTCTTTGTCTAGTTTTGGTATGAAGGTATTGCTGACCTCATAAAATGAACTTGGAAGCGTTCGCTCCTCTTCTATTTTTTGGAAGAGTTTGAGAAGAATTAGTATTAATACTTCTTTGAGTGTTTTGTAGAATTTACCAGCAAAGTCATCTGTTCCTGGACTTTTGTTTGTTGGGGGGTTTTTGATTACTGATTCAATCTCCTTACTTATTATTATATTGATTCAAGAGGACTTTTGTTGCTGTTATTATAGTGGTTGGTTAGCTTTGTCTTTTTTTTTTTTGTAATGTGGTAACATAACCTAACATAAAATTTACCATTTTAACCATTTTTGAGTGGCATTAAGCACATTCATATTATTGTGCAACTCTCACCACTATCCACCTCTGTGATATTCTCATCATCCCAAACATAAAACTCTGTGCCCATTAAACAATAGCTCCTTGTTGCCCTTCCCTGTAGTCCCTGGTAATCATTATTCTACCTTCTATTCCTAGGAATTTGGCCATCTAGGTGCCTCATATGAGTTAGGATGCTTGTTTCTCTTAGCATAATGTTTTCAAGATTCATCCATATCGTAGAATGGGTCAGAATTCACTCCTTTTTAAGATTAAACACCATTGCATTGTACGTGTAGGCCAGATTTTGTTTATCCACTTCTTCATCATTGGACATTTGGGTAGTTTCCACCTTTTAGCCATTATGAATAGTGCTGCTGGTAACATTTTGGTACAAGTCCCTGCTTTCAACTTTTTTGGATACATACCCAAAAGTGGAATTTCTGGATCATATGGTGATTTCATGTTTATATTTTTGAGAAACTGCCAGACTGATTTTCACAGATGTTGTATCATTTTACATTTCCACCAGTGATGTCTGAAGGTTCCAATTTCTGATCCTCATAATACTTATTATTTGTTTGTCTGTTTATTTATTTTTTAAGTTTTAATTTACATTCCAGTTAGTTAGCATTAAGGTTAACTAGTTGGTGTAATTTAGTTTCAGGTATGCAATATAGCAATTCAATCAATATTTGTTATTTAAATTAAAAAAAAGGGGGGTTTCTGGGTGGCTCAGTCAGTTAAGCGCTGGACTTTAGCTCAGGACATAATCTCATAGTTTGTGGGTTCAAGCCCCTCATGGGGCTCCGTGCTGACAGTTCAGAGCCTGGAACTTGCTTCGGAATCTGTGTCTCCCTCTCTTTCTGCTTCCCTCCCCCCAGCCTCTCTCTCTCTCTCAAAAATAAATAAACATTAAAAAAATAAAAGCTATCTTAATGGGTATGAAGTGATAACTTAGGTGACCTTTGAGTAATATAGTTTTAAATGTTAATTGATTAGGCTAAGAGTTTTGAGGCTGTACAGCATCTGAACAATGTTCAAGTTCAGTGTTGAAGTTTACCCATCTCCAGTTAAAATCTCCCAGATATAAAATTAAACTAAGGTACATTCATTAACTGCATAAATATTGTACCATTCACTGTGTTGAGTGTCCTACCAGGCATAAGAGTACTGTCAAATGGTTATGGTGAATTCCAGTGTATTTGAGAAATTAGGCCAAATGGCTCTTTAGATGAGATGTGGAGGCAGTGATACTATGCTACATTTAATTCTTTATTTCAGATCTTTTAAGGTAGTTTGCCACGTACCGTCGTAGTTGTGTGTAACATAGTGTTGCTTATTCTGCGAGGTCAGTATGTACAACTAAAAAGAGTGTCCGCTATTCCTGATGGCTCCATCTAACTCACAAAAATCCTTCAAGCTCCAGGATATCTGACCACCGTACTTCGTATGGATATGCTATTTGGGTCTGAATGGTCTTCAGATGTAACATCCTAAATTGTTACATCACTCCTCTGCTCACCTTTCCCTCTCTCTTAAGGAAGAAATCTGGCCTGGTCCATGGTCTGCCTTCATTAACTAATTGTTGTGCTCTCCCTCTGGGCCTGGGGATCACGCTTTCCTCCTTCTCAGGACAAACTCTTACCAGCCCCTAGCAATTACTTCTATTTGACTCTCAAGCTGGCTTCCAGCCTACCCTGGATGAATACAACTCTCTCACACTTCAGAGGCTCAGAAAGTTGGCTTTTCCACTAGTGTTTCTATTATGAGTCTCTTTTCATAAAGTGAGTAATCCAAGGTCAGATAGAGCTGAGCTGGTTGGTTTGAATTCCAGGTTTACTGAGTCTTAGGTTTGTGGTCCTTCTACAATTATAGGAAATTTCTGACAAAGGTAGAGTTTACCTTTGTTTCTGAGCCAAGACTAAATGCAAGAAAAATATGCTAAAACCACTTTCTGATTCCCTCTGTAAGGCAAATGTCTTTTTTAGGACAGTAAAAGTTAGAACCAAAGTTCTGACTATAAATTTATATTTCCCTTTTTTTCCCTGACTTAATATTTGTTCAGCACAAGTTTATCTTGAGATTTCCTACTAATATTGTGTTTTTAAGCCTCATGTTTTCCCATGTATCTCTTATTTAACCAGATAAATTAAGAGTATAGATATATTTAAGAGCTGAAGCTCCAAATGTAATCTTTCATAACTTAAAAATATTGCAGTCTGGCCCTGTCTCCCGAACTCCAAATATTTATCTTAGGGACAATCTTTCTTTGCCTAGCAAATCAGGGCCAAGCTTTAATTTGGCAGGGAACCAAACTCTCCCAGGTGACTTTGATCCCTGAAAGACTGACTGCCTTTAAAAGGCTCATGTTTTATTAGAGGATGTGATTAAAACATGAAAGCAAGTGGTAAAATCATGGCCAGGGAGACCGTCGGAATATACGGTCTACTCTCTAGAGAGGATTGATTTGAGGTCTATTAAAATGAAATTATGCTGGGCCATAATGCAGGGCAGTTGTGCTATGAGCCGCATCACCCCACATTTCCATATGCATTGCAACACTGTATACGTGAGTGATCACATTGGCCAACTTGTACGTACCAGCCCATCTACATAGAGAGGCTGCTTTTGCCCATAGAGCTATGTTTAACCTAGCCTTAATAAACAGTCTTTTGTCTCTTCCTCCAGCCTCTCTGGTCCTTAGGCTGTATATATTATCTTCTTCCCTCTGTGATCTATGAGTATTTTTGCCAAGACCCCCCTGTAAATGTCAATGTTCTTATATGTCACACTTGGGAGATGATGAGCTCCTTAAGAACAGGAAATGAGTTCCATATGCTTTAATATCCTCAGTCCCTAATAAAATAGAAGGTGCTCAATAAATATTTGTTGAAGGAATGAGGATAAACTATGGGCAAAATTCTGTGAGTGGATCTGCTTAGTTGGTCTCCTGTCTGTGCCTGTCTCTGTCATGGTACTAGCATATGCCTTTGTAAATATTTAGTGACTTAGCTGTCACCGTGCCATTCTGTAAACTCCTTCAGGGCAGGAACGGTAAGGTATTTGTCCATATGCTCCACGTCCCTCTTAATAGCAAGGGCTCAGCATGTGTTTGTCGAAGGGAATTGTGATCTACAGCCGCCTCCCCTCCAGCATGATTTTGCATTACCCCTCTCTCTGTGTCACGCTACACAAAATGTCTCCCAGGTGGCTCTCTTTGGCCTCTTTATACTTGCACTTGCTATATGTCCTCTGCTACCCTGGGCACTAGTCTTGTCTCCTCCTCACCTAACCCCTCATTTTCCTTTAGGTACTACTTCACCCTTCCATCTTGCATTCGGGTTTGCAGGCACGCCTCTCAGGTTGAGCTCGGTGGTCCTATGTTACGGTCACATAGTCGCTGGTGTTTGCGTTACCATCACCTTTATTCTACAGTATCATTCCTTTGGACTGGAACATCTTCCTTTCTGAACTGCAAAGTCCATGGACCTTGCTCTCCAATGTTAGCTCATCCTCCACCGTGGTTCCTGACACAATTTAGATATGAAATGAAACTGGGACGCCTGCGTGGCTCAGTCGGTTAAGCGGCCGACTTCAGCTCAGGTCATGATCTCACGGTTCGTGAGTTGCAGCCCTGCGTTGGGCTCTGTGCTGACGGCTCAGAACCTGGAGCCTGTTTCAGACTCTGTGTCTCCCTCTGTCTCTGCTCCTCCCCCACTCGTGCTCTGTCTCTTTCTCTCTCAAAGATGAATAAACATTTAAAAAAGATATGAAAGGAAGCATCTTTTGAAGAAATAGCATTCAAAGTTCCCCCCCAACCTGGCCCCATGCTCCCATCTGCCACATTGTCCACTGTTCTCCTACTCAACCTCTGTATCTTGTAACATTTATAGTTCAGTTCCTCCCTTACAGTTTTGCATGGAATGTCTTTCCACTTCCTTCTAACTGTACTTAAAGCCCATTTCTCCAATAAATGTTCCTGGGCTTCATCAGCATCTATTTATTAACCTGACCTTCAGCAATCTATGATATCATCATCTGCACCACACCGATTAGTTCCTGAAGAAATTCTACCTCATGCTGCTTGTTGAATGTGACATTTGTGTCTTTCACCAGAACATTGTCTTTGGTGGCTTCCATGTGGCGCTGGCTCTTCTCAATGGCGCCCTCTTCACACACCAGTTAGTTCAAGCTGGCCAAGACTAGACTTCATAAACACATAAACACATGCAAATCTGATAGTATTATGAGTGTGTGAAGGGAAACAGAAAACGACTTGTGAAATACTGTTTTTGATATTGCAAAAGAAGCATCCACGTAGTTGTCACAGGCAAAAAACCAACCAACCAACCAACTAACCAACCAACAAAAACTTCAGTATTGTTGGAACTCTCTGCCCTTATTTGATGGTTTTATGATTTTTTATACTTTTTACTTCTTTTTTTTTTTTTTTTTACAGTATCTTTTTGTTTGTTTGAGACCTTTAGGTTTCTAAATCTAGCCCAGAGACAGGTTTAAATGAGTTATCTTTGACATCAATTTCAGACTGGTTTATACTAGACTGGGAAACAAGATATCTGAATTCTAGTCCTAGAAATGTGTCCGTAAGGCCCCGTGTGATGTGCTGCAAGTCACATATTCTCCCTGCACCTCTAAAATGACAGAAGATGTCTGGGTAATGCTAAATGGCCAGAGTAAAGAAGACATCCCTCTCCAAGCCTTCCCTCCACCACTCTCCTGTCCCACATTGATCTTTCCATGAAAATAGTTGGTGCCGTTTCATTACTGCCCAGGCCAGGCATTACCCCCATCAGGAAAACCATCTTGATGTTTCTAACTGACATTCACTCTCCCATCCATTGTGACCCAAAATTCGCTTCTCCAAGACATAACTAAGTACCTGTTATAGATGGATGCCCATTCTCTCTTTGTGCCCAGTTCATTTGGTAGAGTTTTTACTTTCCTAGTGTTTCCTTAGTTCCTTGCTACAGATTTCTTTTAAATCCCCCCAAAATTGTAATCTCAAACTTTTGTCAGATCTTTGTCTTTGAATACGCTGTAACCTCGTCAGTATGTGACAAAATTATGTCCCATTAGTAAGAACCGGAACATCAAAACTCAGGCAATATGATAAGATGGCAAAAAGGACTTCACTTCAGGTTTGGTCAGAGAAGGAATATGGACAAGAAAAGGGCTGGCCTCTTGCTTGGGAAGCACTATGTCATGTTAAGAATGACAAAAGACAGATATGTCCAATTCTTTCTTCGTGTTTCTGTGTTTAAGGAACTGGGATTTAAACCACTAAAGCTGAGTAGCCACCCAATGTATCATTAGGAAGAAGAAGAGAGTGTCCAGCGTATTAAATAACGAAGCTTTGATGTTGATATTAACGAAATCACAGGATAGAGAGGGTATAGGATTTCATGTGTATTTTAAGTTGCTGCTGAGAAATCATGAAGAGAAGAGAGAGCTATGGGAAGGAAGGAGGGGTGGTGGCAGAGAACAGGGAGTGTGAGTGCATTCAGAGGCAGTAGCACACCAAGAGGCCGGGAAAAGTAGTGCAGAGTGAGTAGGAAGACTCGTTTTGACACCAGCTGGTCCTAAGTTGCATCCTGATTCTACCACTTTTGAGCTGTGTGGCCTCAGGCAAGGGACTTACTTCTGTGCCTTGGTTTCCTGACTTAGAACAGACATAATAGTTATTGTTTGTTAATTGACATGAGCTTAAGTTAATTAATGTTGCCAAGTACATGGACTCACACCCACCAATGGGTGGCCACTCAAGAAATGTTGACACACATTTCCTTTGACAGGGTTCTTCTTCAAAATTCTTGAGCAGACTAATAACTAGGCTGCCCTTCAGTGTTTAGGAAAGAAAACATAACATTGATTTCTAGGCAGCCATGTGGTTTCCTGAGAACCCATGTTCATGGTCAAGCCTGACTAATCTCATTACCTATTTGATAGTATACAAGATGGCAGATCAGTGGAATTCTAAAGTGAGTGTCTGTCTACATTCAGCCAGGCATGAAATGGCCCTTCTCACAATGACTGTACGATGAGGACATAGAGGAAAAGCCTGAAAAGCCCATTAGAAAACAATATGGAAATAGAACAATTTTTTCCAAAGCTTATTGATTAATAAATTGCCATCAAGCTTCAGGAGAACCTTTGCGTGTAAGACACAGGAGTCTGTTCTCAGTCTTATCCTGCTCAAAATCCTCACCCAGGACCTATGTGACACATGTAAGGCAAGGTGATTGAGTCTGTATCTTTCACCCAAAGGAGAAAGTTGTCAGATTAAAGAAAATAGCTTAACTATCTGCAATGTTAGGGCAACACCAAGATAGTTTTGCCTTAAATGTAACCATTTGGGTTAAATATAACATTTGGGGTAAATATTAACATTGGGTTAAATGTAAAATTCTGCTTTTTTTTTTTTTTTCTTTTTGCCAACCATGAATCAATCATTCATTAGATTCCCTAGAGATCCCAGATTTAGAAGCCAGGCCGTATAGTCAGAGTGAAGTTGGGGTTACATGTCAAATGTCAAATGCTACCTGTAGATTAAAAGGTGTGAGACGTATGGCTTGGCACCAATTCTTTTCTCCAGTGACCCAAAATCTAATATTGGGTAATCATACCACCTATCAGGACACTAATAGAAAAACATTATCTGGACGAAGGAAAGATATATACTCCCCTTGTGTTGTGCAGCTATGCTTAGAACTTGCCTGCAGAAGAAGAAGCAGGAGCGAACCTCTCCAGCACTTTCTATGTGCCAGGCATTGCATTGACCAAGGTACATGCATCGGCAGGTGAGTGTCTGTATCCAGTGCTTGATGAGACATTTTAAAACGGAGGTTGAGAAATCAGACAGAGCCCAGAGGAAGTAACCAGGATCGTAGGGAGCTAAGCTGTTCCCCCAACAAAGGAAGCAAAGAGGAAGAGGATGTGATCGCCTTGAATTTATTTTTAAATATTACCTTGGAAAAGAGAGTTAGGATCAAGGGATGGATGTAAAAGCGAGGTCCGACCTAAAGAAAACCTTTTCATTAGACTAGAGAGAGGTCTCTGACCCCACGAGGACCCGGGCCAACCAAGAGCGGCTCAGGTGGAAAAGCCTGTGAGACCCACCACGAGCAGACCACTGAGACGTCTGCTGGGGTCCCTTTCAATTCTGCATCCTGCAGCTCTCTATTAATAAATAGTGACTGAACACTATTTTTAAATGAAAAGAAATAAGATTTAGTGATTTGTGACATTTCATCTAAGCCGTAAAATCTCTTCTCGCTCTCTAACATTTCACCAGGTTCCCAAACCACACATACACTGTTAAGATAAATGACAATTTTGGGTGAAAGAGAAGTAAAATAATGACCTAAAAAGGTATCACATGCAGGAGAATATCCCTGATCACCACTCTTTCCTTGTTCAAGCCCATGAAGAGAGGAGACTTCAGGTCTATCTCCATCTCTCATCTGATTCCATAAATAGTCCGTCCCTGGGAACTGACACAGGGAGCCGCAATACGATTCCTTCCCGGTGTTTCTGTATCTTTCATTTCACAGAGGTGCATTAGAGAAGGGGGGTGCTTTTGTGCCATCGACTGCTTCTGGAATATCAAAACATGGCTCTCCCTAAAAGTCCTTTTCGCTCTTTAAGGGTACAACACACAGAATTGGTTTTTTGAGGCATGGCTCTTCTCTAAACTCTTCTCTTCACTCGCTCTTTTCTTACAGACCCACGGTAGAGCCATAAGTGTCCACCTGGCTTCCCTACATTTCTGCCACTCTCTGTCACTTCACACTCTGGATGAAAGTGTTTGCTTCCAATGTCTTTTTAAGATAAATATGCCGCCTAAGCTGTACCTGTTCTCAAAATTGTTAATAATTCTTCAGTGCATCTTTTCCCCTCCTGAAGTAAATAGCTTCTTGCAACCAATGAAAGTCTGATTCTGTTCGTAAGAAGGAGGCTGCTCCTGTTCCGGAAGATTTTATTACCCTCTGGCATGAAGACAGACCTTGTTTTATTGGCCCAAGAGGATTTTCAGCAAAATTGTGTGCGCATAACTGCAGAAGTAATTAAGCTCACACGGGGCCTATCCGTCCTGCTGTGAGGGAATGGGGGAAAGTCCATGGTGCAGTTTAACATGGGAAATGCTGGCATTGACTCGTGGGAATAGTAGATAGATATTCTGGGTTGCAGGCGTCGTTTTTCCTCTGGTAGGTCACTGTCACCCGTTACGAAGTTGGGCCTAATTCAGAACAGCACAAAACACATCAAGTTTAGACAGAAACCAAAGCTGCCAAAAGTTCCGTGTTCAGAGATCAAGAGAAGTTGGAAGAACCCTGATAATGTGTTTTGTACTTGCCAACCCTTCCAGGCAGGAGGCCTAGAGGAAGGTGGAGAGGGTGTGGGCTGTGGGTCAGGCCGCCTGGGTTTAATTTCTGCCTACGGATGGAGCCTCGGGTCTCCATGATACTAATATCTGTGCTGTGGCCAGCACATTGAGCTGCCTGCTTCTGCACCCTTATACTTACTTGAGAATCCAGAACATACTAAGTTTTCATAAGTCTGTGGGGAATAAATGAGGAGGCCAAGATGGTGCATGGCCTATTAAAAAGACACCAGCTTAATTCAAGTCCCTGAGCTCCACCTTTGCTGATAACTTTTGGTGGCCTCAGACAAGTCACTGTGGCTCTCAGGCCTTTATTTTGTGATCTGTAAAGTGGGCCTAACACCACTACCTCTGGTGCATGGAGTTTTTTGAGCATAACACAGGGGCAGGAGTGTGGAAGCACCTTTGGTAATGTTTTTATTCCACTAAAGGCAGAGAAAGCTATTACGATTACCAGATATGGCTGGATGTGGACAGCAGCCCCTGTTGTCAATATTCCCAGCCTGGCAGGCAAACTATGCCAGTGTGGGTCCCCTGCTATAAGATGAGGTATACAAGAAGCTTTTCGGCCAAAACAGTAGATGCCACTGCATGAGAGGCATCTTTTATTTTTGATACTTCATATATGGCTCATAGACAATAATTTCCAGCAAAAAGATAATAATATAAACACACCTAATATCATTAGTGTTTCAAACTTATAAGAGGGGATGTTTTGGGAAGAATGGAGGAGACAGGGGACTGTTTTCATAACCAGCAGAAGGAGGTGGGAAGATCAGATGGCACATTGTGTGTGTGCCTCACCCAGTATAGTTCTGTGGCTCAGGCAACACATGGACAGTCAACTTCATGGCCAAGGCAGATCGAGTGTGGACTTTGGCACAGACATGCCAGGATCAAAGTTCCCTCTATGCGGTTTTTATTCACTCACTCATTAATTAAATAATTGAGCCATGCCTTCAAGAAATAGTTTTCCTGCCAGTTTATATGCCGTGACTGTTGTAGGCACTGGACATGAAATATTGAAGAAAACAGCAGGATTCCATCTTGCAGGTTGAACTTGCCTTAGAGTAAGGCAAACAGGCAGCGAAACAATCCCACAAATGGATACAAAAAATGTATTTTGTATATTGATAAGTGCTCTGATGAAAACAAAACTGAAAAAAGAAGTCACTTAACTGCTTTCAATCTCAGTTTCATTATCAGCCCAAACGGTGTTTCCAATATGAAATTTGCATGATTCTTGTGGAGAAGGTACTGAGGGCGGTGCTCGGCACACAGTGCATGCTTAATTAATATTAGTGCCTTTGAACCTTCTCTTTGTTATGATTTTCCTTCTCGCTCCCAGTTTTATGAGTGAAAGCAATTTGAAATGAAATCTGAAAGAGAAAACATCTCAGAAGAGTGTTGAATGGCCTGAAAGAGAGCATGCCAAGGACGCAGAGTGGTTAGATCCATTGGACCTGCTGTTTTGAGGGGGGAGGGCACAGGTGATTGCCTGTACATGAGTGTTAAGAGCGAGCTTAAGTGGAAGTGGGCAACATTACCTTCTGTTTTCTTCCTGGAAGTTTCCCTGAGTCCTCCCCAGCTACCAGTAATGAAGGCCAGGTCCCCACTTTTATCCACCACCCCCCCCACCCGCCAAATCAAGTCCACTGCTACCCGTCTAAAGATCACTTTCATTAATTGCAGTAAGGATAGCGGTGGCCACCATTTACTGAGCACTTACTATGTGCTAGACCCTGTGCCTTACCCAGGCAATTTCATTAATTCTCAAAAAAGCACTGAGAAAGATATACAATCCCCCTTTGTTATGGATGAAGAACTTGACAGAGAGAAAGCTAAAGATACGTGACCTATCAAGGAGGTAGCAAAGGCACGATGTGACACTGTCTAGGAATTACCACAATGATCTTTTTTCAGTTTATCATCTTTCTCTAGACTGACCTGGCTCCAGAATCTAACTTGTTTTTAAATATTTTATTTTTAAGTAGTCTCTGCACCTACTGTGGGGCTCGAATTCACAACTCCAGGATCAAGAGTCGTGTGCTCTACCAACCGAACCAGCAAGGTGCCTCCAAACCCTGGTTGTGGATCTCGGGCGTGGCTTCTACGTCTGGCTCCAGGCACCCTTCACTCCGCCAAGTTTGTATGTCAGCTCTGTCTCAGTAGCCTCTCCCCTCCAACATCCCTGGTGTGAGCAGGTTTAAGTAAGGTTAAATTCACTCTAACCTTGACGTGAACTCCAGTGTCTATAAGGAGTAGGTGGACACAATGAGGCCAGTGTGTAATGTCAGGGGGTAGGGACGGCAGCATGACAGGCACACACTCTGTCTAAACCGGCAGCAGCTACTTAGCTCAGGTTTTTGTTGAAAGCAAGTGTTGTCAGCGATGTTGAAACTTGGGTTTCCCTGTGAAATTTACTTATATTTAAGACACGATGCAGTCCAATCAAAGACATCTGCCCCCTCATAGCCTGCCAGCTTTTGAGTTCTGAATTTGAGAATTCAAAGGTCAAAACATTACCTGGGGGTGGGGAGCTCAGGTATATAGTTCAAATCCTTGCAATGGCAGGTGTCTCAGTGTACTTGTAATATGACATAAGGAAGGGGGTAACTATTTATGGTCCCATAGCTGGTCAGTGGCACAGCTGGGAAGTCAAGACAATCTCTCAGCTCTCAGACCAATGGTCTCCTGGTAGCACCTGCCACTCCATTGTCAGTCACAGTTTGGGCAGGTGCATGAGACTAACCAGAAATAGCCTTCCACACTTCTGATTGGATTTGGAGGTTAAAGAGGCAGGGTAAAAAAGGATTGGATTTAGAGGGATTACATGATTGATTCAACTGAGTATTTCCTAAGCTACCGTGTAATTGAAATCATCTTTATAATGTGTTCGCTCCTTCAGAGGGACTCAACCTTTGAGGGCCATCACCATTCCTATACAAAGAAAAAAAATTTTTTTTTGTATTACTTGGAGTTAAAAAGAAAAATTAGCTGTGACGTCCAACAATTAATAGGGTAGAGTAAAATTTTTTCATTCACACTAATTCCAATGTGGAGATCCCTGGTTGAGTAGAGTTTCTCCAAGATCTCAGGAAGTAGATTCTATCCACCCTGGGACACTACCATCCTCACATGGGGCCAGCAAAGAGAGAGATTCACACCTGGGGGGCTTTTTGTGTAGGGTCAGTCTGGGAAAAGGGTACCTCACTTCTCCAACACTCCACTGGCCAAAACTGGTTATGTGGTCCACACCTGGATGCAAGGAAGGTGGAAGATATAATTTTTCCTATATTCCCAGGAAGAAAAAAAATGGAGTAGTAAACATACAATATTAACTCTATGAAGAGAAACAAATACAGAAAGAAAAAAAAAGAAAGCAAGCCAGCATAATTTTGCAAACATGATTTTTCTCCCCTATTAGAAACTTGGTTCTCTACTATTGAATTGTAAGTATAGAGTTCTATTGCTGGGAACAGAAATATTACCATAAACCATGCTCAGTAACAGGTGAAATGCAAGAGGCAGAGGTTGAGGACATAGAAAGCTTCTGTTAACAGCTTCCAGAAGGACAGTCCTAGGTATGGTAGGCCCAAACATTGCTATGTGGTCCTCTGGAGGTTGACTCTAGTGGAAATAAATGTTCCAGAACCCAAAGGGCCAACAAATCCGAGGCCCTCTATAATTCTGTGTCAGCCCCTTGCAGGGAGTAGGGTGTGGGAAAAGTTGGCCATTTTTAGAGAATGGACCAATGTTTCCTGCCTGACATTCTTGATTTCTAAAGACACTGTAATCTGTCATACTGTGATGGGGTCTGGGGTTTTGTCTTGCAATTACAGAAATATTTCCCTGAAATTTTTGGAAACAAGCACTGATATCTCTTTTCAGGCTGACAGAGAAAAATTATTCAAGAAGAAATGGAGGGGCGCCAGGGTGGTTCAGTTGGTTAAGCATCTGACTCTTGATTTTGGCTCAGGTCATGACCTCACAGTCATGAGATCAAGCACCATGTCAGGCTTCACAACAGTGGGGAAATTGCTTGGTATTCTCTCTCTCCTTCTCTCTCTTCCTCTCCCCCATTTGTGTGTGCGCACACACACTCTCTCAAAATAGATACACTTCAAGAAAAAAGAAGTAATGGAAATAAAATACCCTTTGTGCAAATACAATGACTATAACCAGAGGGAAAACATCAGACATATAGTGGTCTTTAATTAAAGAAGAAAACAACTAAGCAGACTTGTACAAGAATATCATCTTTGCAATTAATATTCAGGTTAAGTTTCAAGGCTCCAGACATGCTCTAAATTGAATTACTTCCTTCAGAATTAAAGTACTGTAATTTGGCTTATCCTCAGAAACAGTAAACTGGATTTTCTCGGATCCCCCTCTATGTCAGGATATGAAGCACACTGAACATTTCTCCTTGTATCATTGTGTCTAGGTGCCCAGGCAGAAATTCTCTCAATAGTAGTCACCGTCCAAGTGCTGAGCATTCTAAAATTCAGAATCAAGCATTAGAGAGGCTGTCGTGATCTGCTAGAGTCGCTGTAACAAGTGCCATGGATTGTGTGGTTTAAACATAAATTTATTTTTATAGGTCTGAAGTCCAAGATCAAGATGTCAGAAGGGTTGATTTCTTCTGAGGCATCTTTCCTTGGCTTGTAGACGGCTGTCTTCTCCCTGTATGATCACATGGTCTTCAGGTAGGCTCACATATCTGAATTTCCTCTTCTCATGAAGATATCAGTCACATTGGATCTGGGCCCATCTTAATGACCTCACTTTAATTTAATTACTTCTTTTAAGACCCTATTTCCAAATACAGTCACATTCTGAGTACTGGGGTTGGGGCTTCACTGTATGAATTTTGAGGGCACTTAAATCAGTCCATAAGAGAGCCTCATTTTCCAAACTCGAGACAGCATTATATGAATGTTCTGGGGGTAAAGAGAGAGTTAATAGGTCACACAGAAACCGTGCATGTGGATCTTCTTGAAGCTTCACGATACATAACAATGCCTAGAGATATTCCTTGGATTTGTTAGTTCTCTGAGTTGATACATTCCCTTTTGACTTAAGTGAGTTTGAATTTGGTTTATTTTTGCTTGCTACTTGAAGAAATCTGACCTGTTTATCCACTCTATCTGTAGGGAACCCCAACCCTAATACCCTCTCTCTAATTGACAAAGGTATCTCCTGTTCACTATTTTCAACCTAAGCTCTAAAATGACTTATGTCATGATTTTCCCTTGGGTATCTTATCTGTCTCTCCTTCTTGAGAGTTCTTTTCCATTCTGTTCTTCCTAATTTTCCTTCATAAGTCCTCTTTTCCTACATGCTTGGGGCAAGTATGGCATTTTTATAGAAACCTTCCCTTATTCACATCAATTGGGGATGTTTTGAGAAAGAAAGTTGGGGTCCTGGGGGTTTTGGGGAAGGCAGATACACAATGTTGTTACTTTCAGACATAAACTCTGCTCTCTTTCAAAATTTTGTTCCAAGTCTAATCCCATCTCTGATGACCCAATCACGGTGTCAGACAAAATCACACTTAGTAGTAATGTGTTTGGCACAAAAATCACCTGAAAGTCAAATAGGCAAATACTCGCACTACCATCTGGTCCCTCTTCAACCCTGTGTACTCACTGTGTTCTCTCAAATATCACATCGGCTTTGCCAAATTGTCTTTGATTATGTATGGAGGGGGGATATTAGATGAAAACTTTGTGGTCAGTATGACACCATTGCAATGAGCTCTTACCCACTCCTTTCTGACTGGTGTTTCTACTTTTTTGTTTAGAACTTGCTACCACTTGGGGCACCAGGGTGGCTTAATTGGTTAAGTGTCTGACTTTGACTCAGGTCATGATCTCAGGGTTTGTAAGTTTGAGCCCTGGAGCAGGCCAGCACAGAGCCTGCTTTGGATCCTCTCCTCTCTCTCTCTCTCTCTCTTTCTGTCCCTCCTTTACTTCCACTCTCTTTCTCTCTCCAAAATAAATAAACATTTAAAAACAATGAAAAAATAAATAAAAAGAACTTGTTACTACTCTTTGCCTGAGGTGCTCAGACTTCATTTTCCTGCTTTAACTTTCATTCTCTCAAACAACTTTAGCTCATACCCTTTATGTACTTTGGGCCAAACTGAAGGTCTCTGGATCCTAGCATTATGAATAGTAAGAATAGTTTTCTTACAACTATTACCCGATGAATAATGCTACTTTTTCCATTGAAAAATGTATTGCATAGTCACCAGTTTATGTATATTCACTGTCAACCTCATTATGTCTGAATCTGTCTGAATACACATTGTTTGGTGTATAGATGAAGACACCAAAGATGAAACGTTAACTTGGCTAAGGTCACACCATCAGTCCTGTAGTAAGTGGCGGGGTTGGTGTCTAAACCCAGACTGGGCTGTCTCTCAAGCTTACATTTCTCTTTGTCTTCTGTCCCTGCTCCTGGCTAGCAGACAAGGCAAACTTATCCCATCCATCAGGGCAGAGGGTCCTGACCATCCAACCCTTCCAGGGCCCCTATTAGGGCTTTTTCAAGGGCCCCCGAGAATAACTTGGTACCGCTAAGAATGCAGTTCTCTGAACCTCCTGAGTTTGGCCAAATGAAGCAAAAGTTAAGTTATTGAAGGGCAGGCCGTTGTTTTTAAGAATCCAAGTGGTTAGCTGGCTTTTGTTTTCAGCAAGCTTAAGATTAATAAAGGGCAAATTGCAAGGCATATTTTACATGCCCCATTAAACTGGTGGGATTAAGTGTGCACAAAAAGTAATTGCCTTTTGATGTGAATAAAGCACAAAAAGCCCAGACAGGGGAAGCATGCCCCTAATTTATGTCCCGATAGGAGACTTTCTCTGCAATTATCATCTTAATGTCAAAGAGCGTAATATACGGTACTGCTAAAAGGAACACAGCACAAAAGTCATTGCATCTTTTGACTCTTCCAGGAGGGCAAACTGTTCTCCCTTCCAGTCAGGCTCTGAAGCTTCTCCACGGTGTCGACAGCATTTGTAGCCACAAAAGTCCGTCAGTCCTGGTGGGCTTGTTTGCTTATTGATGCCTTTCGGAAGTGGAAGCAGGGGGTACCCAGACGGCTTTCTTGGCATCTCACCTCCAGCGGGGCATCCAGGTCTCCTTCTGAACAGGTATGTCTAACCACGTCCACATGGACCGATGCTTCCAATTACTTGGAAATCATAGTGTTAAGTCAGAATCTTGTAAATGACTGAACACTTGGATTTCTCCCCCATGGTCTTAATAACTTGAATTTGCCCAGAGAGATCCTAAGGGATTAGGGCAAAGGGATGAATAATAGCCCAAAGAAATCCTTTAAAAAGGAATAATCCCTGGAACATTTTAAAGTGCAGTAAGAATTCTGTAAAAGGCAGTTCTTTGAGAAAGAGAAATCTGAAGGGTAAGATAAATTCAGTCGGCACGTTTTTACCAGCGTGTTGTTTGGGTTTCAATCATTGTTACTGAAAATTTCCGTGTCCTTCATAAAAACACAGCTGAAGTTATTAGCCATTTTGCCACTGGACATCCCTTAGTCAAGGATTTGGATAATACATTTCTGCTTAACTTTGCCCTCTGCTTTCCCCCAGGTCCCCCCAAAAGGATTTTTTGACATAAAAATTAAAAGGTTAAAGATACATTTACAGCCCAACAGTTTCAACACACTCAGTCCTGAGGCTTAGAAAACCCACTTCTGTCAAATGTACTCTCATTCTTTTTCCTTTTTTCATTGTCTGGCAATTAAACAATAATTTTCAGAACACCAAAAAACAAACAAACAAACAAACAAACAAACAAACAAAGTATTGCTACATATGGGCTAGAAAAAGTATGTGGGGCGTGTCATGCTATATATTAGTTTGGAAGTAGAAACACTCTTAAAAGTCTTATCTTGCACTGTGTTCTAATCTTTACACTGGCACAAGTACTTTTAAAAGTGGACAGAGGACAAATCTTAAATTCAACTTGTTATTACAGATCTGTTCAGCAGCAGAAGTCATGAAAATAAAAGGATTGGAATGGGCTCAAAATGTCACCTAATCTAACCCCAAGAGAACCCTGAAGTTCTTTGATGCATTGTGGCCTGGAGCCTGCTCTCTTAGGTGGGGACAGTGAGTTCACCCCCACCCATTCTGTTCTGGTCTATTTTGTAAAGTCCTTGATGGGGCAGAGTCCTTCACCATCAATTACTCAACAGTGCCTCATAACCCAGCAGTACCTCATCGGTTTGGACCTTAATAATTGTTTATTGACCTGAGTCAAATGCCAAGTGTTTTGGCCAACTCAAATAATAATCTGTGAATTATTCTTCCCTGATAATTGTGGCAGGCAGAAGACTGCCCCCCGCCCCGCCCCTGCCCAATGATGTACATGCCCTAATCCTCAGAACTTGTGAATATTACCTTATGTGGCAAAAGATTTTGTGCTGATGTGATTGAGTTAAAAATCTTGAGATTGGGAGATTGTCCTGAATTATCTGGGTGAGCTCAATCTAATCACAAGGGTACTAAGAGGGGGGAAATAGGAAGGTCAGGGCCAGAGAGATGAAGATATAATGTTGGACGCAGAGGTCATAGAGGAGAGATTTGAGGATGCTATGCTGCTGGGTTTGAAGGGGGAAGGGGGCTGCCATCCCCAAAATGAAGAAGCTGAAAAGGCAAGGAAATAGGTTTCCCTGCAGAGCTTTTAGAAGGAGCAGAACTATGCTCTTTAACATGTTTCTGACGTCTGACCCCTAGAGAGTTCTAGGTTAGCAATATAATAAATCAATTTATATTGTGTTAAGCCACTAAACTGTGTGAATATGCTACCTTGACAGGGGTGCCTGAGTGGCTCAGTTGGCTAAGCATCCAACTTTAGCTCAGGTCATAATCTCATGGTTTGTGGGTTCAAGCCCTGCATTGGGCTCTGTGCTGATAGTTCAGAGCCTGGAGCCTGCTTCAGATTCTATGTCTCCCTCTCTCTCTGCCCCTCCCCTGCTCGTGCTCTGTCTCTCTGTCTCTCTCTCAAAAGTAATTAAACATTAAAAAATTTTAAAAAATATGTTACCTTGATAATAGGAAATTGATAAAATAATCTTGTCCAGCTCAAGTTTGTCATTCTGAATTTTGGGCTGGCTTTAGAGTCCTAGGTTAAGAGAAAAAATGAAGTAAATGGGGTGAAAATTGTACTCACCAGAGGACATAAGGTGGACTCCTTTTAGTTCCTCTCTGGAAGTGTCTTAATATTAAAAAAAATTATTTGCCTCTTTTTCTTAAGTGAGAATATGGAAAAGCTTCATGTATTTGAATATTCTAGTTAAATTAGAGTCATCTCAGACTTTAGTATACTTTTTTTTTTTTATAACTTCTTAGTGCATGTGTAGAATATGTATCATCTATATATACAGAAAGCCAGTGCTAGACAGGGGAAAAATATTATGTGTCCACAAAACATTTTGAATTTCTAAAACTGAAAGGAAAAGTGGCAATCCCTTTAAATTCTAATTAGTATTGTTAATTCACTTACTGTCTGTAACCATAAATATATGAAATACATTATTAGACAGAAGATGTGGGCATAAAAGTAATCCCCTCTGAAAAATTGCCATTCTACATTTCAAAGTGTATTAGTTAACAAAATTAATTGCACCAAAATGATATATTATCTCACATTTCTGCCAAAATCAGTTACATTGAGTAGAACTGCTTACAAATGGGTGGACAGTAGGGAGTGAGGTGGCAGCTACTAAAGGTGACAACTCTCAGATAATCTTTAACATCGGAATGTGGTTAAACTGGATTTTATAACCAAATTCAATCCTACTGGAAAGAAGATGTGAACCATGGAATAATCTGGAAATCTTGTTTATGATTCAAAGCCAGATTTGTGATTAGGCTTTTTTGCCTTGATACAATCTTTGAAGAAGAGAATACAAGGAAAAGATGAGATATTTTGAGTAACTAGGGTTTATTTTTTTAAATGTTTATTTATGTATTTTGAGAGAGAGAGAGAGTATTAGTGGGGGAGGGGGCAGAGAGAGACAGAGAGAATATTAAGCAGGCTCCATGCTCAGCACAGAGTGCAATGTGGGGCTTAGTCCCACGACTGTGAGATCATGACTTGAGCCAAAATCAAGTTGGGCACTTAACCAACTGAGACACCCAGGTGACACTTTAAGTAATTAAACGGGGCAGCTCTGCTTCAGTGATCAAGACACTCATCTTAAATTTTATAGTTTCCCCTTCATAATGCAAGTAGGCAAGGATTTGAGAGACACAAAAATGATCCATAGGATGTGGAGTGACTGGCTTAAGTTGTTTAGAGGTAGTAACAAAAATGCAGCTTCCCGGCCAGTTGCCCTTTCTGGCACATCGTGATGCCTCCAAGGAAAGTAATTTTGTGAGGCCCAAAATATCAAACAGCACAATCTCGCCGGTCAAAACAAAGCATATATTAGAGAGACGACTTTGAAGGAAGGAAGAAAATCTTTCACTCTTTTGCTTTTTGGTGCTCCCCTTCATAAGACTTTGGATGAAGGCAGACCATCTTCCTCCCTTCACTCCAGAATCTCTACACACCCCCTCCTCCCTCGTATTCATGTTGTGTCCCTGCCTGGAATCTTCCAACACTGTGTATGCGAGGCCAGATTTCCCAGCTTCCTAGGACTAGTCCAGGTTAAATGTCCTCCAGGAAGCTTTCTCTGGCCTCTCCCCTCTCTGATTTCCTCTGGAATCTCTGCTTTGGTTCATACCCTTGGGAAATTGTTGTAGTTTGTTTGGGATGCAATCACTATCTGAGAACTGTCCCTGCCCACAGTCCATGGTGAAGAGGCAAGCCTAAGGAATGCCAGTCAGATTTCTCTCTTAGGAAGTAGGACTGGAAAGGTAGCATCAAGGTCAGTCAGTGGTAGGAGGTTCAGATGAAAACTCTTCTAGACTCAGCAGTGGCTCAGCCACCCTTGGCTAAGAACAAGATAAAGAAATTGGGGGATGAGAGAAGGAGAGAAAATATTTTGAAGAGATAATCAAAGATACTCTATAAGAGATTAGGAATCTGAGAAGTAAAGTTGATGTGACAGAGATAGAAAAACACGCTCAGTTCTTGGTTGACCACTGCCCACTCCAGTCTGCACTCTGGGTAGCCATCCTGCCCTGAGATGAAGCTTCAACATCAAACAGTCTAGGTGTGCATCCCAACCCCACCTCCTCCTGTCTGTGCATAGACAAGCTCCTTGGTAATTAAAGAGCTTAGTATTTTCATTTACAGAATGGGAATATTAATAGAACATACCTCATAATTTGCTTATTAAGATTAAATGAGAATGTAAATGAACTGTTTAACACTATGCATAACTCATTAAACACTCAAAAATAGTAGCTGCAACTACTGATGTCTTTTTTTAATTTATTTTTTATATTCGTATTTATTTTCTTTCAAGTTTATTTAATTGAGAGAAAGAGAGAGAGCGTGAGCAGGGGAGGGGCAGAGAGAGAGAGGGTTGGGGGGGAGAGACCATCCCAAGCAGGGTCCACACCACCATGGGTCTCTATCTCATGGAACCGTAAGATCCTAACCTGAGCCAAAATCAAGAGTTGGATGCTCAACTGACTGAGCCACTCAGATGCCCTACTATTGATATTTTTAGTATGATTTCATCCACATGGCTTCCCTGAATTTCTCTTTCACCCCTGATAACTTGTAGACTTCTTTTCCTTGTAACCAAAAGAGATTTGAAGACACATGAACTTGCATTGGTCTCTGATGATTATTACAGTTTTTTAAATATTTATTTATTTTGAGAGAGAGACAGAGCACAAGTGGGAGAAGGGCAGAGAGAAAGGGAGACCCAGAATCCGAGGCAGGCTCCAGGCTCTGAGCTGTCAGCACAGAGCCCGACGCAGGGCTCAAACTCACAAACTGTGAGATCATGACCTGAGCCGAGGTTGGATGCTCAACTGACTGAGCCACCCAGGCGCCCCTGGTCTCTAATTATTATACTTGCATTTCTAGACAGAGGTTCTCTTTAAATTCTTCAGTGGCAGATACTGTGTTTCTAATTCCCCCCAAATCCTTGAGAAGGGTAGAATTGCAGTGCTTCTGAAATCAACATTGAATGGATATCCTGTCATCAGGTAAACAATATCATTTTACAATGATCAAGAAACACCTGGTTAAAATTGACATGTGAGAATAACTCGAGGGCTCTACCTTTCACCTGATTATTGTTTTTTTATCTGTAAATGGCAAATAGGACAGCTATCATTTTATACGTGAAATAATGTGCCTATAAAACTGGCTTTTTTACAAGAGGATTGAGTAGTGGTATGCTGAAAACAGTTGGAACAGGTAAGAAAACATCTGTTTATGTAAGTGTTATGTAAGTTATTTGCTATATGTAAATTTTCAGATGCAGTTTAAAAAATAATAACACCATCAAGAAAGCCTGGCATAGAATTTGGGACGTAGTAAGAAATCACTAGCGAAGTCTTTTGAAATCCTCAGTCCTATATAGCCTGTCTTGTTTGCCAACAGGGTGTCATCCAATATTCATTGCTTCTAGTTCCTGCTTCTCAGACCAACAGAAAGAATGGCCTTAAACTAATGTAGAATGCCTGCTTCATTAACTCCACTGTTACTAAAAGACCTTAGTTTTAGGCCAGACCCTCTGATTTTGGACCTAAGATCAAATTTACTCAAAAAAGACTCCTGTCCACAGACCCTTTTACTCAGAGCAGGTTTTTGCTGTTCAGCATACCTTAGTGTAGTCTACAAGCCCGAACTCAAGCAGGACCTGACTGACTGAGCTTTGGGAAGGGCTCAGTGAGAGCATTTATCTCCAAAATCTTGCCATCTTGACAGACAAAAAAATTCTAATTGCATGGGACTCTCTTCCTCATCACTCTTCCTTTCTCCCCTCAATCCACACTGCCCTAAACCACATGTAGTCAGGATCCTTGGTGTTAGATATAAGAAAAGACTAATTCACAACTAGCCAAAAAGAGTTACCCCTGAAAAGATCAGGGATGGCTGGATCCAGGTGGTCAAACAATCTCTCCAGGAGTCTCTTTCTTAAGTTAACTCCATTTTCCTATAAGTTGGATTTATTCTTCAGTAAGCTCCCACAAGTAATATCAAGAGTGGCCAGCAACTCTAAGCATATGCTCGATCAGCTTAACCTTCTGGTGAAAAACTAGAACTCTTATCTCATAGTTTCAGTGATACATCCAGTGAGGGTGACTCTCACCAGCCTGGTTTGGGGCTGCAGGCCCATATGTAAGTTATAAGACCACCCCCAACCTGCCAATCCCACAGGTGTGAGATCAATCCTCCTGAAACCATGAGGGCTATGGCTAGGAGAACCCTAGCTCCTGAAGACAAATCTGAGTGCTGGAATACAGAGGAGGCAGAAGGGAGACAAAAACAAGGGTTCAACTATGCCCTCTCCCACCCCTGACCCCTCCTCTTCCCTGGCACTTGTATCATCTTTTCCCTTGTTATGCCTCCTCTGGTTCTTGGTCACTCAGCCTCTTTATCGATCTGCCTATTTTTTTCTTTGCCTATACTTTCTCTTTCCTCCTGCTTCTCTGATTCCCTTGCTGCCTGTTTCTTGGCTCCTAATTTTCTGCACCCATACTCTCACCATCTTTTCCTTCTCTCAAACAGTATGGAAATTGAATGCCCTTTAGACTCCAGCCCTCAGCTTCTTAACATACTGTCTATTCCCATGGCATTCTATACTTCAACTTTTTCATTCTCATTTTGTTTGTCTTTAATATTTTTGATTGCTTTTTTTTTTTTTGCTAAATTTGAAGCTCCATAAGTGGTGAGGAGATCATATCTTGGTCATTCACCACTGAATCATCAGAACCTTGCAGAACACCTAACACATACAAGCGGCCCAAATATTCTTTGTTGAATAAACAAATGGGTGACCCACTGGGAAAAGTTTATATGCATTTGGCATCACACATTTTGCTTTTCAAGATATAGTCTCCTAATGAGCCTCAGAAAACAGAAGAAGAAAATGAGTAATTGGAGTCAAGACTGTGGGTTCTTACAGCCCTCTTAGGGAGTTCATGATTTCAGGAGAAATAATTAATCAACAGGCATCTTGTGGAACTTAAATTTCTAAAAAAAATATGCAGATTGACAAACCAAATGTGCATTGACTGTTAAAGACATGATAGAAAAACACAGCTCTATGGCAGTGCCCCCATACAAGTGCACATATTATTCAGTAGGATTCTATGTAAAAATCAAGATTATGTTTCTATTTATTAATTAGCATTTGGCAGCTACTGGACATCAATGAGTTTGACCTAAAAACCAAGAGGCCAGGCAAAAGCAACTCATGACACCCTGTATTTTAAGCAACGTTATCATCCAGGTATTTGCAAAGATGATTATTTCAAATGGATTCAGTTTCTAGGTCTATTTTCATTTAATACGACTTGCAGGTTTTCTGGTAAGTCGCCCCTATAATTACAGGTATCTAGACCACAAAACCTTAAATGTTACCTCCCTAGTCCCTCTGCTGGACAAAACTAAGTACATAAAACCTGTGGTTCACTTAAAAATTAACTCAGCTTCTACAACGTGCTAGACAAAATAAGCCTTCGGTTATTTCTCTTGCCCACCAGAAAGCTCACTTTAATCTTCCAGGGAGTGCTAAAGAGATGCAGTGACCCTTGCAGGATATGCAAACACAAGCGTGCAAGCTAGGATCAGTTATAAATATCTGGGCAAGGGGAGAAGCTAATTAGAATAGGCTCACTGGCTCTGCAGTGCTTCTACAGTATCCTTCTTAAGTTCCTAGTAGTTTACCTAGTGGTCACAATCGTGAAGCAGCACATTGCGTGTAATGTCATTAGTTGGTTTGGGGTACAGCATTCAGAGATTGAGTTTTAAGGGGTGTTTGGGTGGTGGCTCAGTTGGTTGGGCATTCGACTTCAGCTCAGGTCATGTTCTCACTGTTCCTTGGTTCCAGCCCCGCATCGGGTCTGTGCTGTGCGGACAGCTCAGAGCCTGGAGCCTGCTTCGGATTCTGTGTCTCCCTCTCTCTCTCTGCCCCTCCCCAGCTCACACTCTGTGTCTCTGTCTCACTCTCAAAATTAAATAAAAATTAACAAAAATTTAAAAAAAAGAGATTGAGTTTTAAAGAGGGAGAGAACCTCTTTGAAGAGACAGCGATTATTGAGATGTAGAAATATATACATATTATATACATACACATACATATATAATATATACATATATAATATATAATATACACACACATATATGTACACACATATATAATATACAAATATATAATATATAATATATATACACACATGTATATAAAATGCATACATATCCATGTATATAATATACATATCTATGACTGGTGTGTGTGTGTCTTAAGACTAGAAACTAACATTTACTGTGCTTTTGAAAGAAAGCTAAAACCCTTTGGAAAGGAAGAAAAATAAGCCAATTATGCGCAAATTTCCAATTTATTCTGATTAGACCAAAACTAAAATTAAGTTTAAAAAAAAAAAGTGAAGTGAAGGAAATCCAGAAGACCCGGATCAAGCTCCTGCTAAGCTACTGATCGTAGACAAATACCTATCATTCTGAGACTCAATTTCCTCATCTGGAAAAATGAGTGGGTAGAATCCCGTGAGAAATATTAGGAAATATTTATTAAGCTTTATGTCCTATCCAAATACTAGTAATTAATCCCAACAGAAGGATGGATTCAGGGTACAAACAAGGTACCACCTTTGAAACAGAAATTCGTCATACAGAAGAACATAGGGCAAAGTTAAATTCAAATATTTTAAGACTTTTTGTGAATAAAGGTGTATCTTTATCTGTGTCCATATATTTATACACAGAAAGATATCTTTATCCAAAATTTATAACTGAGATTCATCACCCATGTAGACTAGCCAACCAGCTAAATTTAACATAATATTTGTAAAAATAATAATGCTGAAGTTGTTGATTATAACACATCTCAAGCCTCATGATAAATCCAGGTGGGACTCCAGAAAACCCAGTAGTTCTATCGATAAGATCACTTCCTCTGGTAGAAAAGGCCTTGAGGTTTGGACCCAGAACAAAAATTTGAATTTCAATGCTGTCCCACCACTTTCCACCAGTAAGACTTCAGGCCAGTAATTTAACCTCTGAACTTGAATTTCTCAATCTGTGGAATCTGCTTAGCTTATTTTGAGGCAAAGGTTATTTACAGGAAGGAATGAAGAGCTGAATATGATAAGACCAAGAACGTGATAGCTACGGATGATGGCAGAGAATAAAAATTCAACCTGAAAATTCAGATGTTACCAAGGAAGAAACTGGAATAGAGAAACTAAAACACAGGTAAAAAGGAAACTTGAAGAAGACATAGGAAAGTTGAAAAAAAAAATATGAGTTACAGGTAGACATGTGTCCATAATTAAAAAAAAAAAAACGGAGTTAATGTAAAGGGACCTACATATTCACATGCTGATAATTTCTTAAATGCTGGATAATGGCAAAGAAATGATACACATTCATTCATAGACCATGTATAAAAACAAGTATTTAATATCATAGGAAATATTAATCAGAATTAAAACCTATCGTATTGGATGGCAAAAGTGAATTAGCTTAAGCAAACTGCTTGCAAAATATTTCTAATAAGAGTGTTTATAAAGTTCAATTATGGCATCAGATAAAGTAAATGTCAAAGAAACAAGAGAGAGAGAAAGAAAGAAAGACCAGAACAAAGAGTATTTCCTTGTATTGCTATAGAAGACAAGCGTCTTGAGTCTTATGAGCACCTAAAAGCCATCTGTAAAGATTTTATCTTATTTTTTATTTTTTTGAGAGAGAGAGAGAGAGGGAGGAGACAGAAAGACAGACAGGATGTGTGTGAGTGGGGAAGGGCCAGAGGGAGAGGGAGAGAGAATATTAAGCAGGCTCCACACCTATCATGGAGCCCAGTTCGGGGCTGGATGTCATGACTGTGAGATCATGACCTGAGTGGACATCAAGAGTCAGATGCTTAACCAACTGAGCCACCCAGACGTCCCTAAAAGCCAACTTTAAATCAATCAGTAAAAACAAACTTCGTTGAGTCTCTATATTCCTGACATGTTGCTATGTACTTTACATGCCCAAAATATACCATACATAAAAGTAAAACAAATGGAGATCCTGTCCAAAATGAAAGAATACACAAAAGATAAGGGATGCTACATGTTCTTATATGTACTCTCCCTTAGTTATCACAATAAATTGTTGAGGTTTGGCTGAGTATGGGGGAACATGAGTGTAAACTCTATAAACACACCAATTTCCACTTCTTGGCATTCAAATCAGTGGAGAAATAGACACTAGTAGATCATGTGGAACCCAAGTACTAGTTTTTTGTTGGGCCAAGCAATTCCTGAGCAAAGCCTCTGCTATCACCGGATGGAGGGCACGGTTAGGAAATGAGGACAAGGTGAATGTCTCTTCTTGTTGCTCTTTAACCTGGTGTTGAGGGCCCACCAACAGCAAGTGCTGGGTCTGCAGAGTAGACTCTGAATTTCCTACCCTGCTCTAAGAGGAGCAGGTACACCTTGCAAACTTTCATGAAAGTGCATGTAAGAACCCTCTTTATGCAATGCCTGTCCAGGTATGCTCGTGGCTTGGAGGTAAGAAATGGAGGTGCAGCTCCCACTCAACCTCTGCAATCCTGATCCAGGAGAAGACAACATGACTAAGTGGTTACTTTAAACACGCGCTAACTCTACTCAAGGGTGAAGTGTGACCCAGTGCTGGTGAATTTGTCAGCTATAGAAACAGAACCGCTCTCAGTAATGACAGAAAGTAGTTGGAAAGCTAAATAGAAGATACTTCCTAAGCATTTTGGATCAGGATAAAAAGGCGAAAAGGGGGAGAAAAAGACTGAGTTTCATTTCCCTGGAGACCAAAGTAGGAATGTGACTCAGAGAAGAGCTGTTTCCTTCTAGAATCCATCAAAATCAATAGAATTACTTCCACTTTTCACGGCAGGAAATAGAAGCTGAGAACAATTATGTGCCTTGTCCAATGTAACATATCTTGTAAGCTATGGCGTACACACGAGACAATTATAAAGCAAATACAACCTAAACTGCTTGAAATTGACTAGAAGTAAGGAATTTGAGAAGAAAATTAGTGTGGGTGCTTTGAGCAGGAAGGTAAAGTGAAGCTGGCATTGAAGCCAAGATAAAGAAGGAAGGGACTATACACAATTAAGTCCAGCACGAATGAATGTGATGGATATTGTGTCATCAGTAGAAACAACATTTAGAATCTTTCCAGGTAAGCAAATACGCAAAACCCCTTGGAGTTACAGACACCCCAGAAAGTTTAAGAGATAGAAACTTCAATTGTCATGACAAACACACAAATGGTAACTATTGACCATATAGCTCAGTGAAAGGAGTTTAAGAAAGACAAATAAAGAAGCCTTGACCATACTCTGACACTTATCTATTTCACATTGAGGGAGTCACCACCTTCCCCCCCACCCTTTTATTCTCTGTGTAACACAAAATCAAAGTTTTCTATCTTCAGGTGGGTCTGAGATTTTCAGAGGCTCTTTATAGCACTGGCTAATCAGACTCATCCAAATGTGGAAGTGATCTTTGTATAATTGGGAGTCTCAAAGACATCAGAGCAAATGAGAAACAACAGAAACAGGAAAGGAAATGGCAGAAGTGCCCTATTAAACTTCCCTCTATTCTGCATTGAAATAAAGGAATCCACTTAAAAATTTACCATATACATGATAGTACCCTTTACAATAAAAAAGCAGTCCCAAATATTGTCATGGAAGAAAGATAATATTTCTATAATGGTCACTTATATCATTTTTAATACATACAAGTGGTACATTCATTATGGGAACATCATAGCAAAATATGCCATAATGAGAAAACACAGGCACATTACGCCCACAATCCATTTCATTATTATGATTGCTTTGCAACTATTCCATATTTAGAGGAAACATCTCTCATCGTAATGTGCAGTCCTCTGCTTAAGGACAAGATAGTCCATGGATGGCAACAAAACAAAACTAGTAAAACTAGCAAAAAAAAAAAAAAAAAAAAGATGTGGTTATCAAACTTTGGTTATATGTGTAATATCAAATTCAGAAAACAGCCTTCCAGGGGATTTTAGAGGCCGACAAGAGTTGGTATTTACAACTCTCTTTTTGTGTCCAGCAAAGAGTCAAGTGAACACAATCACAGAGGAATTAAAACGTGACATGAGCCTGATATGACAGCGGGGTCCAAAATAACATTCGAAAGTTCTTCAAACTACAAAATAGGGGGGTAGGTTGCCAGGTCAATGTCCATTCTTACTCACCATTTGACCCTCAACACTAAGTCCAGGGTGGAACGTAACAGCCCCTTCCAAAGGTTGCTGCTGAATGGATGTTGAGAGTCTGGGTTGAAACTGAAGTTCGCACAGAACTACAGGAACCGGTGGGCAGAAAACTATGCTTGGGGCCAGAAGGAGAGGTGGTGCCATACCAGAATGAAGGTCGGGGGAGGGTGGAATAGAGCTGCTGAAGCAGGGCAGCAGTTATTACACTGTTAAGGCAATAGAATTTAGGTCAATAAAAGGTCAGAAAGGAATGAGAAGTACTGAGTACCAAAGATAGAGGCAGACACCTTCCAGAATCTGTTAAATCCAATAAAAATGGAGAGTGCCCTGTTCGGTTCAATATGGAACCTTTTATTTTGTGTATTTACTATTTATAAAGTATTACTGCAACTGGTATACACAAAAAGAAATCTAGTTTGGTCTTCATGTCCTTAGGAAGCTATCAATCCTTTAGGCCGGAGAGGCATTTAATTATGGACCTTGTCCCAGGCAAATTGAAATGCCTTCTTGTTATAGATTCATCTACACTGTGATGGAAGATTAAAGTAAAGATCGATTTGATTTTGACCTGGGAAATATACAGTGTCTTTAAGAAGTTGATGGTATTAGCCAGGCCTTAAAAAATGAGAATACATAATGTTACCTAAAGACGGTGATAGGAAATAATCATTTGAGGTTGAGGGACTAGCATAATGATTTTTAACTTCTAGGGAGTCACAGCCCCTTTTAGAAGCTACCTAAATGCACATGTCAACTTGCATGAAATTTACCCAAAGGTGCCAAGAATTCCTGGGCTCTGTGAAGTCCTTCCTTGGATATCTAGCTCCACGGAGCCCAGATGAAGAAGGCTCTGGAAGAGTATGAGTAAACAACCAAATACAAAGCTCTGAAAACACAGATGGCTGAATATAGTGCCTCATGAAACTAGAGGAAGTTTGGAGCCTGGTCAAGGATGGTCTTGAACATCACATTAATAGTGAATGAAGAGAAAATTAAATTTAGATTTGCTAATAATAGCATCACACAGCTATCAGCAATTAATCAGCCTTAGATGAAAAGAACGCTAGTGTTAACAGATATTCACTCGACCTAATCTCAAATCAGCATTCTCGATAGAATGAAATTAATGAGATAGGAGTATAGAAAAAAGATATGAAGAGAGATTTCTATGAAGTCGTTTGCCTTTCCCCAGCCCCTGCTCCAGCTATTCTGTCAAAGCTCTTGCAGATAGGTTCATGCAGCACATAGAACCAGAAGGGAGCATCTGACAGAGGAACTGTGTCCGTTCTTTCCTGATACCCTCACCATACCAGGTACATCTCCTACAGGCCATCTTATTCAGGCCCTGCCCTCAGCCAGCAGGATATGAAGCTTGGCAGCTGATCCTGGGACAACATGCAGGTCAATTATCTGCTCCCCTGGCTTTTGCCCGTGTACCTTCCCTGATCTCAAGGTTGTCTATTCACATTCAGCTTCTGTTACATTCCTGTTTCTTTAGGTCAGCTGCCCCTTTGACCACCCAACCTGCCCCGTGACTTCTAGGAGGATGCTACCCAGGTGCTCACTTGTTCTTGGGATTCTTTCTTGATTTTGCTGTTCTGTAACTCTATCCTATGTGTTACCTGGCCTCTGAAAACTCCTTAGACTTTATTCTTTTCCTCTTCAGCATCTTAACTTCCATGTTTCATTTTCCTCTCCCAGTAACCTGATCCTGCTTTTATTCACCCAGGGGCATGATGGCAGAAGGACCAGCTCTGTAGAAGTTTGTGCCAAAGGCCACTGCAACAAGGGGGCATGCTTAACAAGTGGGTACACATCTCATAATTAGATCCTGATGCAATGAAGCAGAACCTAGATTCCATTGAGAATGTGTCTGTAGTTACCTTAGGAAGTGAGTAAATTAACAGGTGCTAGAGGAAGGAGGCATTGAGAAAGGGCAGGAAAATGGGGTTGGGGGCAGAGATGTTCATTATAGGGGTCATAGGAAACACAAGTTTAAATAAACAGGTGTTTAGAAGAATTTGGAGCAATTTTAGGAGAAGAAAAATAAATGTGAAAACTTAGAAAAAATGCAAAGTGACATCCACTCTCCTTACCTCCTTTCTAGATGTGTTGAGACCTGCAAAATGACACTTGAGATCTATGCAATCAATACTTTTTTTGAGGGCCAGCTATGTGAAAGGTCTTTCCCTATGTTCTACTGGCTTGATCACAACAAAGATCACTTCCTTCCCAAACTTTTGTTCTAGCCAAATGCTTCCTTCCTGACTCTTTTGCCCCCATCACAATTTAAATGAATCCAATTGGGCTTTGGAATTAGAAACGTGGGCTGTCATCTCAGTCTTCCATTTCCTAGGTATATACATTTGGATAAGTCAGCTTCCTTATCTTAAGAAGGTCTGGTGATAATTCCTCATGGGTTGCACAAAAAGTACCTGAGTTACTGCATGAAAGCTCTTTGCACAACACCTGGCATATTGCAAGCACTCAATAAAAGTTTATTATTATTATTATTATTATTATTATTATTCTGTGTTGAGACAATTTCTAATCATATCTGTGATCCTCATAACTTTCTTAAATGCCACACGTGGTACAGTATATTTGGGTCATAGAAAATAGAATAAGTTTTAGAAACAACAGAAGAAATCTAAATGTTTTACTCCTGCCTACAAGGCTCTATATGATCTGGCTCTTTTTCCTCGGCCTGCTTCAAACAATTCGTTTCTGCCCACTCAATTCCAGCTGCCATAGGCTTGTGTTTCCTTGGAAAGTTCAAGCACTCTCCTTTCTCTGAGTCTTGGTATCTGTTGCCACCTTTGTCTGGAACTCTCTCCCTCCTGCTCTTTCAAGGATTGTCTCTTTCCCTAACCACACAATCTGCAGCCCCTTCATGGCTCTTGCTCCCTACCCGTCACTCTTTTTGATCACATGTGTATTTTATTGTCTGTATATCACTATCACTGTCTGAAATTTTTTATCATTTATCATTCAATCTTTGTTTGCCTGTTCATTGTCACTTCCCACTGCCATGTAAGCCCCATGCACTCAGACGTCTTGCCTGTGTCATTTGTCCCTCATGTCAGGAAGGGGGCCTGTCACATAGCATGCCAACAAAATTGTTGAATGAACAAAGTGGACGATGGATAAATAAATAAGTGATTTATTGGGAAAGAAGCTGATAATTCCTTTGACCCTATTCTCATCCCAACATGCTGTGACTCTGATATTTTCTATCAGCTGCATACAGGGGAATATCCTACAGATAAATGTTAATCATCCCTCTTTTTTCTGTTTGCCTTCTCTTCCTTTTGCACGTTCTCTTGCCATCATTAACTTATTTTGCTTGTCCATTTGCTTATTTTGCAGAAAATATGGATGGTTTTGGAACAACCACGTGAAGACGTCTTGACGAAATATAAAATTAGCAATACTTAACTGTGCTTTTTCCAAAGGCCACAAAGACCATCGGCTTGGCACCTCACCTCTTTAAAAAACATAAAATTTGGGGAAGGTCGGCTGCTAGCCATTTAATCACGTTTTTTTACAGTCATGGAATGTTGCCCTTAAAAGGTCCTCTGAGGTTATCTGATGCAGATTTCTCATTTAGCAGGTGAGCAAACTGCACTCCAGGAAGGTCAGAGATTGCCAACAATTGCATGTCTGTTAGTGGCAGGGCCAAGTCCAGAACACTGGCCTTTGACTCTGAGGCCAGGGTTACATTTGCTCTGTGCCAACATATGAGGAAATGATATTAATGTTGCTTTAGTGCCTCTCGAGATAAAGTTAAGGAAGAGCTTAACTGATGCCAGCTAGAGACTTAGAACAACAGTGATTGAAAATCATAACCAAATAATGGGCTTAAACCCTGATGGATATTTATAAATATTCAAACACTTATGGGCCATGACCATTCAACAAACATCCTTTTATACAGTATCCGTGGTTTTCAAATGTGCTATAAAGAACTCTGTCTTTATTTCTAGCACCTAGATAACAAAGGATAATAAGAAATTTCACTTGTGTAATTTGCAATAGATTTGCTTTCATCAGCAGGTGAGGGGAGAAAAAAGGCCAGATTTCTCATGAAATACCAATCAACATTTAGAAGCTCAGTGCTCTTGTAAGTGGAAGAAAAAAAAATTCATTGTGCGTGTTCTGCTTCAAAGATAAGCTGATTTTTAAAAAGGGTTTTTCATGAGCAGAAAATTGCTAAAAATTAGACCATTTAATGGGTGGGAAGCCATAAAAATTAGGCCACTTTAAGCCCTGGCTTTGTGTAAATTTCTATAATTATATCTTACATACATTATTTATTATTGACAGTTGAGTTGCAAGCTAAAATGCTGCGGACCAAGGAAAACCTATTCTGTTTGAAAATCAGAAAGGGAAAGACAGTTTATATTCCCTTTTCTAAAAGCAGGGGGGTGGTATGCTTAAGTTCAAATAGTTTGTGTACTAAAGTTTCAGTCAGTGGGAATTAGAATAGCTGAGTTATAACCTCACCTTGCAGGGCGGGTAACGAAATGTCAACAAACCTTCAAGCAGCTGAGTGCTCCAGGAGGTGATGGAACACATTGCTGGGAGGTAGTTCTTATCAATCTATCTAATTGTGCTTTTATATTCACTTATGGGTTCCCTCAGCCTCCTCAGTATCTTACAGCAGGTGTGAAGATACTTGGTCTGTTAATCAAAATGCCAGCTTGAAGAAGCAGGGCCAACTTAGTAAAAACCTCATTTCAGTTTGTGAAAGCGAAAACCAAATGAAGGAACATAACAGACCTCCACTTCTTTACTTAAGTGACAAGAAAGATGTAAACTGGTGACTTAGATAGTTTAGATGATTCTACTCTCTTCACTGAAATAATGTCAACTATCTTATCAGAGATGTACCAATCACTTTCTTTATCCTTAACCATTTTCTCTTCATCCCTCCTTCTTTGACCACTTCCTTTTTCTCCTGTGCACTTACTCAGATAACTTCTGAAAAGTATTTTCCTTTTTATCTGAGAGACTGAATATGCAAATATGCGATTGCCAGACCTCTATGACAGTGAGTCTGACCCATAGCCTCTGCACCCACCAGTCCAGGAAGCCAAACCACAGCACCTAGGGTGGTTGCCTAGGACAGCCAGAGCTGTACCGATGCTGCCAAGCTCCTTATATCTTCCTGTGGCTTCCAACTCAAGGTCAACCGTGGGAAGCCAAATATGTTCCCCAAACTATCACATACGATGACCATTTTAATTAGCCCGCCTCCAGCTTCCCCATGCCAACAGCCTGCCCTCAGGGTATGCCCGAGGCCTCCCCCAACTTTGTCACTATTAGAGCTTTCCCGCTCCTCTGCCGAGCTTTGAGTGTCTCCCAAATTTAGGCTGTTGGCTGCCACCCTTGCTACAGCAAGCTCTGAACAGACAGCCTCCATTCCCATCTGAGTAGTCTGTTTATTTACCCACCTCCCTGACACAGAACTTCTCACTCTATACCTTTGCTCTTCCGTATATGCAATGTATTATACTAGAAAAAAAGCCTGATGGGGAGACAAGATAGGTCACCTAGAGAGCCCCCAGGTGACACTCTGAGCTTATCCATTTGTAATTCTTTCAAAAGTTTGTTGCTCCATGTCTTACGGTCTTTGTCTCACTGCTTTGTCTGATACTGTCCTTCATCATCTACCCTGGGTCTGAGATTTTATTAGGAGCACCCAGTTTATCTAGATCTCTCTGTAGATGAAAAAAGATGCAGGCCACACCCTCTCAATCAAGCTAAAAGTCCAACTTACTCCCTTCCAATGAGGTCACACATAAGAACCAGGTAAGGCTTACCAGCCAGGAGGAGGTTGCATTCTTCCAGATTTTTTTTTAACATTTTACTTTGAGTTTTGTGTTAAGTAAAATTTAGTGGCTAAAAGCACATGAAAGGGCTAAACTTTCAGAAGTCATCAGTGGGTTCCCCCTAAAACTTATCAATTGTTACACCTACTCTCTCTCATGTTTCCCTCCTTCTGGGTCCCTCCTGGATGTAATTCAGAACAATGAAGTTGGAGACTTTACCAGGAAAGGTGGTTCATTAGGAAAGCTCGGAAAGCCATGCCCCTCGATCACCTGGCTCTGGAGGCTAGGAGAGCTTGCTTTCCTGGGTCCCACAAGACCGTAACCATTAGAGAAATAGTTCTTGGCAGGCTATCACTCCCGGGGTGATGCATCTCTTGAAGGGGATATTTTCTGCATGTGTGGTGCCCCAGTTTTTATGTTTAGTGCCCTGTTTTTTGTGGCTGCTGCCCAGGGGACACCCCTTGATCACCTGACCTTGGTAAGCCCCTTGGAGGGGTTTGCATTCTAGCATCCCACAGGTCTATAACAATCAGAGGAACAGTTTTTGGAGGGTTACCATCCCCAGGGCACTGCATAGACAGCAGACTGAAACACACTTCCAGCCTTTCTGAGGGAGAGGCCTACCTGCTTGTCCTATAGCTTCAGCCCCAAGGTAGGCTTCAGGCTTGGCACACATCTGTGGCTACAGAGATCCTCTCTGGGAACACAGGCCAGGGGACACCAGCTTTGTACTCTCTGCCTCACTACAGCTAACTCACTGGCATCTTTCAGAAAGGAAAAAACAGTGGGGAGAAGTTCTGAATAGACACTTTTCCAAAGAAGACATGCAGATAGCCAACAGGTGCATGAAAAGATGCTCAACATAACCAATCAACAGGGAAATCAAATCCAATCACAATGAGGTATCACTTTATACCTGCTAAAATGACTGTTAGCACAAAGGCAAGAAATAACAAGTGTTGGCAAGAATGTGGAGCGAAGGGAACACTTGTGCATAGTTAGTGGGAATGTAAATCAGTGCAGCCACTGGAAAACATGAAATGTCCCCCCACCCCCAAATTAGACATAGAACTACCATATGATCCAACACATCTGCTTCTGGATATTTATCTGAAAAAACAAAAACACTAATTTGAAATATATATGTATTCTTATGTTCCATGCAGTTTTATTTACAATAGTCAACTATGAAACAATCTATATGTCCACTGATGAATAGATAATAAAGAAAATGTAGTATGCATACCTATTTACAATAATATATATCAGGGGGCAGAATATATTTCTGTAAAGTGCCAGGTAGTAAATATTTTCATTTTTGGGGACTACAGGATTTCTTGTATAACTATTCAAGTCTTCCTTTGTGGCTTGAAAACAGCCATACACAATAAGTAAACAAATGGGTGTGGGTGTTCCAACAAGATTTTATTTACAAAAACAGGCAGAAGACCAAATTTGGCCCCAGAGCTGTAGTTCACCAAATCTTGGTCTATGATATAGGATATGTATTCCGAACACAGTGTGTGTCAGAATGCAAGCCTTAAACGTTGGAAGGTGTCTGTAGATATTGTGAGAAACTCCATTTATTCAACAAATATTTATTGATCTCTCTGCCAAGCTAGAAGATCAGTAAACAAAGCAGACACAAATTCTTGTCTAATGGAGTTTATATTGCACTAGAGATGGCTGATAATAAAAAAACCAATGGAATAAACAAGCAAACTTTGTGATATTTTAAAAGTTACACTATTAGGGGAAAATAGAGAGCACATAAGAGGAATAGAGAGAGTGTGGGAGAGAGTAATAAGGAAAATGTTCATTGTGTTTTTGAACAGAATGGCTAAGGTTGAATTTAGACAAAGTAGCATTTGAACAAAGATTTGAAAGAGGGGAAGAAATGATCCATGCATAAAAATGACGTTGGAAGGACAATAAACCACAATGATTTTAACTTTTTTCCCCAGTCAAATGGGATATTCTTGCACAGTTTTGAGCAGAGGAGAGAAATGAGCTGGTTGACATTGTGAAATGATCACTTAGATGCCGTGTTGGAAGTCATTTTCAGGCAGCAAGGGTAGAATCAAGAACCCAATGGTATTGTTTGTCTTTTACCCACTGGGAAATCTCTGGCTCTTAATTGGTGTGCTTAGGCTTTATTTTTAAAATGATTATTTACATACTTGGATTAATATATACCATGTTGTAACTGTACTATTAACTACTTTTTCTCTTTGTTTATTCCCCACCTCCCTTTTTTTCTTGCCTTCTGCAGTATAATTGAACATTTTATATGACTCTACTTATTACTTCTCTTAGCATTCTGAGCATGTCAACTATCTTCTTTTTCCTTTAATTTATAGTTGGTCTAGAGTTTACAAAATGCACTTTAAAACAATCTAAGTTCATCTCCAAATAATACTACACTGCTTCATTCATAGTGCAGATACTTATAACTGAATATTCTCTCCTGCCATGGCTGTCATTCATTCCACTTACCATCTGCTGTTATTACTCAAGATTGTTTCTGTTATTCCTTTAAATAGTTATGTTTTAGATTAACAGTAAGAAAAATAAAAGATTGTATTTCACCTTCATGTACATGCAGTTTCCTTTCTTTTTTTTTTTTTTAACGTTTATTTATTTTATTTTTGAGACAGAGAGAGATAAAGCATGAACGGGGTGGGTCAGAGAGAGAGGGAGACACAGAATCTGAAACAGGCTCCAGACTCTGAGCTGTCAGCACAGAGCCTGACGTGGGGCTCGAACCCACGAACTGCGAGATCGTGACCTGAGCTGAAGTTGGACGCTTAGCCAACTGAGCCACCCAGGCGCCCCTGCAGTTTCCTTTCTTGATGCGTTTCCCTTTTTAATGTAAATATGACTTACATCATTTCCTTCCTTTTGAAGAACTTCTAGAATTTCTTTCAGGGAAGGTTTGCTGCTGCTGAATTCCCTCATTTCTTTGAGAAAGTTTTTATTTCTCTTTCACCTGCAAAGGATAATTTTGCTGGATGTAAAATTTTTGGTTGGTGATTTTTTTTCCTCCTTCAACCCTTTAGATATTTCAGTCCCTACCTTTCTAGTTTTCATGGTTTCTGATGAGAACTATTTATAATTCTTACCATTATTCCATTATTCTTGCTTTTTTCAAAATTTTATCTGTCTTTGATTTTGGAAGTTTGAATTTGACCTGCCTAAATATTTTATTCTATGCTATTCAGTTTGGTAATTTTACATTAACCTGTCTCCAACTTCACTGATTCTATCCTTGGGTATATTGAGTTACTGATGAGCTCACTGAAGCCATTCTTCATTTTTGTTACAGTATATTTGAATTCTAATATTTCCTTTCGATTTTTTCTTAGTGTTTCCATCTATCTGCTTGCATTACCTACCTGTTCTTGCATCTTGACTCTTTTTCCATTAGAGCTCTTAGCATATTAATCATATTAAACTATTTCAAATTTCCTGTCTGATAATTCCAATATCCATGTAATATTTAAATTTGTTTCTGATGATTACTTTGAATCATCAAGCTGTGTTTTTTTAATTTATTTATTTTGAGAGAGAGAGAAAGAAAGAAAGAGAGAGAGAGAGAATGTGTGAGCTGGGGTGGGGAGGGAGCAGAGAGAGAGGGAGAGAGAGAATCTCAAGCAGGCTCTATGCTGACAGCCTGATATGGGTTTGATCTCATGAACCATGAGATCTTGACCTGAGCTGAAATCAAGAGTCAGACACTTAACCAACAGAGCCACCCATGTGTCCTCTGAATTATCAAGCTGTTTTATTTTCTTCGCCTTATGGCATGTCTTGTTATTTTTTTCTTGAAAGCCAGACCTGTTGTATCAGATGTTAGGGACTGAGTAAATAAATCTTTAATGTGAAGATTTACATTAAGATGGCCAAGAGTTGTGCTGGGTTAACATTTGCTAAGGGTACCAGTGGCTTCAAATTCTTCTAGTGTACTTGATTTTGTCCTTCCTTTTGATTTTCAGCTTCTGTCAGAGAAAGTCTGTGTCTTGCATCTCTTTCAACTGTAATCTACTCTGATATACTGGAACCCTGTTGGTGTTGCAAGAGGTGAGAGAGGGAGAGCATTATATGATATTCATATTAAATTTCAATCTTTGGATCTTTGACCTTCATAAAGTTATTTTTTATAGCTGCATTACTTTAGTTCCCACTCCTTTTTCTTTTTCTTGGCTGCAGTATTCTCAGTCTGTTTCCTTGACCCCTATTATTACCCACTACCTCCTCCCACCTTAGATGAGACAGGAAGGCAGAAAGGGAATGGAGGGTAAGGGATGTCTTTCCTCCAGCTAGGATAAGGCTCTGGAGAAATATATATATATATATATATATATATATATATATATATATATATATATATTGGAAAGAAGGCCCTTGCTGTGGATAAATGCTCTGGGAATACTTAACAATGATTATTCTTCCTCTACAAGTGCCTGGGCCATGAGGGGGTCTTTCTAAGATCTTCATCATAAAAGCTTGGTGGGATTTTAGGGGGTAAAGCCCAAAAAATGTGAGGGCCTCCTAAAACTATGGCCCCTTAGGAGTTTCTCACTCTCAAGCAAGTCTACCTCAGTCTCCAGCAACTCCTCAAAGTCACCATTTAAATGTCCCTATCAGTTTATGGTTCTAGTTGCTTCTGCTCCAAGTAAGCTGTGGCTCACTGCATACATCTCTCTCTCTCTCTCTCTCTCTCTCTCTCTCTCTCTCTCTCTCTCTAAATTTTGGAGTGGCCATTTGCCCTGAAACATTCGTTTTCTGATTGGTCCAAGAAAAATAACTGATCTTCAGTTGGTTCAGCTTTTTCATGTAAAATGCAAGTTACTACTTCCAAGCTCTTTATATGTCAGATCTGAATCTGGAAGTCTCATGAGGCATCTAAAGATCTGGGCTCAAAACTGTCAAACTTTAACTTCCACCCATGTGCCTTTGGGAAAAGGAAGTCAAATGACCAATCTCAAACCAAAGGATGAGGCTGTAAGAAGTGGGTGGATGCAGGGAGGGGAAAGAATTGAGATCATTCACTTAATGATCTATAAGGAAGTTGTTTCCTGGTATTATTGATCGCTGGGTTCTTTCATCATGCCCTGGGGTTTTCATTTCTACCATCACCTCTGTAACCTATTTATTATATGAAATGTCTCTGTTTGAAACTGTTAGAGTGTTTCTTTTTCTTTACTGGACCCTGACTATACAGGAGGGAGGGAAAAGGGTGCTATTTACTGACCTTTTAAAACCCCAACCACCCTCTCAACAGTGCCTTAGTTAAGATTCTTTTTTTTTTTTTGCAAGAAAAAAAAAAAGCTACACAATTGAGTTCAAGGCAAAAAGAAAGTGAAGCAAGTTCAGAGTGTGATGGAAAGAATTGAGGGTTCCCAGGTTGGTGGAAGAGCATAGAAGTTCTCAGCTTGTCTTATCTCTGAAACGCAGCTAGATCAGCACCAAACCATTTTGCACACCTAGGAAATTGATCTGAGGATTAACAGTACAATCTGCATAATTTGAGCCACAGAACTTGGCAGATATATGGTGTGGAGAGGTGAAATGGGGGAGAAAAAGCAGAATGTATGGAGCTGTTTTTTGTAGAGAGGACAGAGAAAGGGAAAGGGGAGAGTACAGCATGCTGAGATTGTGCAGGAAAAACACTCCCACTTAAAGTAGCTGGAAAGAAAGAGAAAGAGTGGAAACACTCACAAGGAACTGAAAAAGAAATCTGTTCTCCAAAACCATTGATAGGGAGAAAGGAGAGGGTTTCAATACCATTAGGACTCTATAAACAGTGGAGTGCAGGGTAGGAAATTCTGGAACTCAATACCTTGAATGCATCTGGTAAAGAGCAAATCCCTAGGAGCAGGCAGCGAGGTCTGAGGGGTCTAAGGGCCACATGGGGAGAAGTAGTTTCCCTGCTTGGAGTGCATTTGGTAGAAGCCATATGGCTTCCCACAGGTAAAGGTCCCAGCAGACCCTGGAGAGCAGCCACATTTGCTGGTATTGGAATAAAGACACCAGAGTGTGATGAAACATGGCGCCATCCATGTGTTGTGATTTGCCATAATCGTTGAACTTCTGCTGAAACACAATCACACAAATGTTTTCTGGGGCAAGCTGGCAACCAGCCATTGCTCAGCAAGACCCTTCCCCAGAGAGTTGGCATGGGTCTGAGTCACAGGGTTCTCTGAAGTTAGAGTTTTGGAAACACAGCCCATCTGAGATAAAACTCAGGAAGGAGGTGCCACCTGGCAGGCTATGGAATTGGACTAGGGAGGAAGTGGGGAGTGGACGGAAGGCTAAGATAAAGGAGGGGTGCTTGATAGCCCGTCAGTGAGAACGCAAATTTCTTGTGCCAGGGACTAGGAAGCTGGGTGAAGCCATTTCCACTGCTCTGGTGCACGTGCATGTGCACCTCACCCATCCACCCCCGGAAGCTAAGCAAGGCCACCTAATGAAGAACAGAGGCATTATACCAAGCCTCACCCAACTGTGCCCTTCTAGAACATCCCCCTAGAAGAACAGCAGAAGTCATGCTGCCTACTTAGTGTATGGACTATTGAGTGATTCATAGTTTGAGTTCTAGGGGAAACTGGATTTAACTTCATTTGGGTTTCATTCTCTTTGCTGGTTCATCCTTTTTTTTTTGCTTTTTTTTTTCTCCTTTTCTTTTTCTTGAATACAGAAAGAGAAAATTTATTTTTATTTTATTTCTTTTAAATTTCTAAAAATTGTTTTAATAAGTTTTTTGTAACTTTTAAAATTAGATTTCACTTTCTTCATTTCATTTTATTCTACTTTATCATATACTTTTTAATTTAAATGTTTTTTTTACTCTTTTCTTCTCTTTTCTTTCTTTTCTTCCCCTTTCTTCTCTATTCTATCAAGCTTTTCTCAACAACCACACAAAAGCACACTTAGTTTCTAGCTCCCTTTATTTGATTTTTAGTGCAGTTTTTAATTTTTTAATATTTATTTTTTATTTTATTAATTCTTTTTCTTCCTTCAAAATGACAAAATCAAGGAATTCACCCCAAAAGATAGAACAGGAAGAAATGACAGCCAGGGGTTTAATCAACACAGATAAAAGGCAAGATGTCTGAACTAGAATTTAGAATCACAATAAGAATACTAGCTGGGTTGAAAAAAGCATTGAATCCTTTTCTGTGGAGATAAAAGAACTAAAATCTAGTCAGGACAAAATTAAAAAATGCTATAGCCGAGATGCAATCTTGAATGGATGCCACAGCGGCCAAGTATAGATAAAGCAGAGCAGGGAATCAGTGACACAGAGGACAAAATTATGGAGAATAATGAAGCAGAAAAAAAAAAAGGGAAACAAAGATACAAGAATTAGGGTATTTAGTGACTTATTAGAAAGGAATAACATCTGAATCATAGGAGTCCTAGAAGATGAAGAGAAAGAAAAAGAGGTAGAAAGTTTAGTGAGCAAATTATAGCAGAAAACTTTCCTAATCTGGGGAAAGACACAGACATCAAAGTCCAAGAAACACAGAGAACTCCCATTAGATTCAACAAAACCTAATCATAATCAGGCATATCATAGTCAAATTCACAAAATACACAGACAAGCAAAGAATTATGAAAGCAGCAAGGGAGAAAAAAAGTCATTAACCTATAAGGGAAAATGAATCAGGTTCGCAGCAGACCTCTCCATGGAAACTTGACAGGCCAGAAAGGACTGGCAAGATATATTCAATGTGCTGAATTGGAAAAATACACAGCCAAGAATTCTTTATCTAACAAGGCTGTCATTCAAAATAGAAGGAGAGATAAAGAGTCTCCCAGACAAACAAAAACTACAAAAGTTCATTACCATTAAACCAGTCCTGCAAGAAATTTTAAGGGGACACTCCAAGGAAAGAAAAGTTGAAACAAAACAAAAAAGACCAAAATCAACAGACTAGAAAGGATCAGAGCCTCTAATTCTACAGACAACACAATGGCACTAAATTCTTATCTTTTAGTAGTCACTCTAAATGTCAATGGACTAAAAGCTCCAATCAAAAGATATAGGATATCAGAATGGAAAAGAAAACAAGATCCATCTATATGCTGTTTACAAAAGACCCATTTTAGACCTAAAAACACTTTCATATTGAAAGTAAGGGGATGGAGAACCATCTATCATGGTAATGGTTTCCAAAAGAAAGCTAGAGTAGTCATATTTATATCAAACTAGATTTTAAAATAAAGACTGTAACAAGAGATGAAGAAGGGCACTATATCACAACTAAGGGGTCTATCCACTAAGAAGATCTAACAATTGTGAACATTTATGTCCCCAATGTATTCAATGCACCCACATATATAAATCAATTAATCACAAACATAAAGAAACTCATTGGTAATAATACCATAATAGTAGGGGACTTCAACACCCCATTTACAGCAATTGGACAGGTCATCTAAACAGAAAATCAACAAGGAAACAATGACTTTGAATAACACACTCGACCAGATGGACTTAACAGATATATTCAGAATATTTCATCCTAACGCAGCAGAACCATTCTTCTCAAGTGCACATGTAACATTCTCCAAAATAAATCACACACTGGGACACAAATCAGTCCTCAACAAGTACAAAAAGATCAAGATCATATTATTCATATTTTCAGACACAACACTATGAAACTTGAAATCAACCACCAGAAAAAAATTTGGAAAAACCATGAATACTTGGAGATTAAGGAACATTCTACTTAAAGAATAAATGGATTAATCAAGAAATCAAAGAAATTAAAAAGTACATGGAAGCCAGTGAAGATGAAAACACAACAGCCCAACACATCTGGGATGCAGCAAAGGCGGTCATAAGAGGGAAATATATAGCAATTCAGGCCTTCCTAAAGAAGGAAGAAAGGTCTCAGATACACAACCTAACCATACACCTTAAAGAGCTGGAAAAGAACAGCAAATAAAGCCTCAAATGAGCAGAAGACTGTAAAAGTAAAGATTAGAGCAGAAATCAATGATATTGAAATTAAAAAAAACCAAAACACTAAAACAGATCAATGAAACAAGGAACTGGTTCTTTGAAAGAAGTATTAACAAAATGTATAAACCTCCTGCTGGATTGATCAGAAGTAAAAAAGAAAGGACCCAAATAAATAAAATCACAAATGAAAAAGGAGAGATCACAACCAACACTACAGAAATACAAACAATAATAAGAGAATATTATGAGCAATTATATGCCAATAAATTGGGCAATCTGGAAAAAATGGACAAATTCCTAGAAACATATAAACTACCAAAACTGAAACAGGAAGAAATAGAAAATTTGAACAGACCCATAACCACTAAAGAAATTGAATCAGTAATCAAAATCTCCCAACAAACAGCAGTCCAGGGTCGGATGACTTTCCAGGGGAATTTTACCAAATATTTAAAGAAGAGTTGACACCTATTCTTTTGAAGCTGTTCCAAAAAATATAAATGGAAGGAAAACGTCCAAACTCATTTACAAGGCCAGCATTACCTTGATTCCAAAACCAGACAAAGTCCCCACTAAAAAGAACTACTGACCAATTTTCCTGATGAACATGGATGCAAAAATTCTCAACAAGATACTAGCCAAACAGAGCCAACAATGCATTAAAAGAATTATTCACAACAATCAAGTGGGATTTATTCCTGGGATACAGAGCTGGTTCAATATCTGCAAATCAATCAATGTGATACATCACATCAACAAAAGAAAGAATAAGAACCACATGATCCTCTCAATAGATGCAGAGAAAGCATTTGACAAAATGCAACATTCTTTCTTCATAAAAGTCCTCCAGAAAGCAGGGATAGAAAGATCATACCTCAAGATCATAAAAGCCATATATGAAAGACCCACCGCTAATATCATCCTCAATGGAGGAAAACTGAGAGCTTTTCCCCTAAGGTCAGGAACATGACAAGGATATTCAGTCTCACCCCTGTTATTCAACATAGTGTTGGAAGTCCTAGCCTCAGTAATCAGACAACACAAAGAAATAAAAGGCATCCAAATCAGCAAGGAGGAAGTGAAAGTTTCACTCTTTGCAGATGACATGATACTCTATATGGAAAACCCAAAAGATTCCACCAAAAACTGTTAGAACTCATCCATGAATTCAGCAAAGTCCCAGGATATAAAATCAATGTACAGAAATTGGTTGCATTTCTATATGCCAATAATGAAGCAGAAAGAGAAATCAAGGAAGCAATCCCATGTACAACTGCACCAAAACCCATAAAATACTTAGGAATAAGCCTAGCCAAAGAAGTGAAAAATCTGTACCTATCTTGTGGGTCTGTACCACAGCAGCTAGAATGATATAAACAGATTCTTAAGTTCTGAGCTTGAGAGTCTAATAAGTGATGGTAAATAATAACATTATGGCCATTAGCTGCTAGGAAGCAACGGGACAATGACAGAGCATGCTGTCTGTCAAAGGGGTTTGAATATAATACAAGCCGTTGTGCACATATGCAGGCTGATGTGAGGAGGGAACAGAGAATAGAAATCCCAGGCATGAGACATGTTGAAGCAAAACAAAGGGTCCTTGGACTGATGGTCTCACGTTTCCCTTTCCCAAGCTTGTTGGCTCTTTGCTCAGTCCACACTGAGTCTATTCCCACACCTCCAAACAAGAAGAAACATAGCAAATTTGGAGGATTATGGTGGTTAAACTCAGAAACACATATAAAGCAGAGGTTGGCGATCAGGTGTGTCATTTTAATTCCACCTAACATCTTTAGCTGTGTGACCTTGGGCAATACACTAAACTTCTCTGTGCCTTAGATCCCTTATCTCCAACATGGATTTGATAAATAATAGTACATACCTTAAAGGGTTGTTTTAAGGATTAAATTTGTTATTACATACAAAGTACTCAGAACACAACAAAGTGTATAGAAAACTTAAATAACATTTGTAGGGGCATTTGGGTGGCTCAGTCACCTAAGCGCCTGACTTTGGCTCAGGTCACGACCTCGCAGTTCATGAGTTTAGGCCCTGGGATGCGCCCTGTGCCGACAGCTCAGAGCCTGGAGCCTGCCTCGGATTCTGCGTCTCCCTTTCTCTCCCTATTCCTCCCCTACTCACACTCTGTCTCTCTCTCTCTCTCAAAAATAAATAAACGTTAAAAAAATTTAAAAAGCCTAACATTTGTAAATAACATTTTAAAATACATTTTAAATAGCATTTTATTGGCCTACTGCCATTCCCTTTTATTTATGTATTATCTGTGCCTGCTTTTGTGCTACAAGAGCAGAGCTGAGTGGTCACAACAAAGGTTGGGGGATGGCCCGCAAATCCAAAAATATTTATCTGCCTATTTCCAGGAAAGGTGTGCTAACACCTGGCATAACGTGATGGTTCTGGCACACAGTGTGGCGTCCCGCCTTCTATGACCCAAGGGGTGACTGGATCCTTCCATCCACACTGGGAGAATTTTCCTTTGCATTTGTTTGCTCATAGACTTGCTGAAGGTGTTTCCACCGAACTGGCCCCCGTCACTTTCCAAGTCACAGCTGAGCACGCAGAGTTAAGTGACACAGTGAGAGACAACCAGATAAGGACATGTTGACACACTGGACGTGCAGGTGGTTTGCTTTTGTTTTGGGGTGGGATGTGGGCCGGATGGGGAGCTTGGGATTGGCGGTCCTAATCACAGGGCAAGGTGAGGAGATGAGGAGAGAGGGCCCGGAAGGGAAGAGTTTCAAATCTTAGCTACCCTGCATGTTAGTTGTATCATCCTTTGGTCAAGTTGGTAAAATCTCTGATCAACAGTTTTCTCATCAATAAAATGGGGTGGATGATATTGCCTTTGTGTGTGTGTGTGTGTGTGTGTGTGTGTGTGTGTGTGTGTATTAAATGAAATAGCTTCTATGAGAACCACATGAACATCAAAATGTGGAAAATAAATGTTATAGTCATCATTTATTTGTTCCACATATATTTACTGAGCACCTATCACAGAGGTACTGCAGGTAAGTCTCTGTCCTTACATCCCACCTCCCATGGTAGTATGATGACAGTAATAAGAGCTGGAATTTACTGTTTTCTGTATAATGTGTCCACTTTATTTGCAATAACAAAGTGAATCCTTACAACAATCCTTTGAGGTCTGTACTGTTATTGTTAAATCCATGCTGGAGGTAAGGGAACTAAGGCACAGAGAAGTTAAGTGCATTGCCAAAGGTCACACAGCTAAGACGTTAGGCAGTTAGGATGATGCACTCATCAGGTCTGGCTGTAGAGACCACAGTTTTCAAGTGTGTTGAGCATCAGCTCTGTAACATGTTTATCAGGGATCCTTTTAAAGCCTGGGTGGTCTTCCTTGCTGGGGGTTCTGGCATGTGTGCTGAACTTACGTGGCACTGGGTGAAACTGTTGGCACGGGGTCTGTGGGGTCTCTAGGAAAAAGAGTCTGCTGCCAACACAGGAGTAATACAGACCTCGCTTTCAGAGGCGCAGAGGGGGCGTTTCTCGGGGGCGTATGGAGGGGACAGGACACGAGTCTTCAAGATGCGTGTCTGTACCATAGAGAGAGAAAAAGTCAGAGAACACTTTCTCTATGACATGAATTGCATGGGTACCTGTTATAAACTAAATTAGGTCCCCCTAAAGTTTATGTGTTGAAACCCTAACCCCAGTACCTCCAAGAGTGACTATGTTTGGAGACAGGGCCTTTCAGGAGATGATTAAGTTAAATGAGGCTTCTTCAAGGGTGGGCCCTAATCCAGTCTGATTGGCGTCCTATAAGAAGACAACATTAGGACATAGGGAAAGACACCAGGGACATGTGTGGACCAAGGAAAGACCATGTCCAAAACTGTGAGAAAATGAATTTCTGTTAAGCCGCCCAGCCTATGGTCCTTTGGTCCTTTTGACCATACCATTTGTTTTGAGCAAACGAATATAATGCCCAGCAGCCCTCCACAGGGTCACCTTTGCCTGAATCCAGAGCAGAGAGTAGGAAATGTGCCTCTGTCACCCTGCCAGACACCACAGTGCAGATCTGACTTCTGGGGTGTTCGGGGGAGCCACCAGCCGAGAAATGCTGAGCCCGGGGGTCAGCAAGAGAGACTTGGCTTCCAGAGAAGGAACGAGATGTAGTGACAGCCCCTGCTGTGCCCAATGGAGCGGCAGCAGCCATTTTCAGGGAATTGGTGGAGAAAAACCGAGCCAGCCGAGCAGCAGGAGGAAGTGGCTGTGGCCAGCGGAGTGGCATAGAATTCAAGAAAGGGCCGCATATGTCACACGTGCCTCTGGAGATTCTAAAAATTCTTAAGAGGGGATTTTCAAGGAGCTGGGGTTAATCCATCAGCAGTTTGGGGAAATGAGCCAGAAAAATTAGGTATTAATATTAGTGCTCCCGCATATGTACCCAGAGGGTGGTGAGGCTTGGGGAAATTACAGTTCCACACAGTTGACCCCAGAGCAGCTGTCGACGAAGATCTATCTGCAAAGCGAAAGAAGATGCGTGGGAGAAATGGACTGACAGGCAAATAACAGTGAAATGGGGTAAAAAAAAGAATGGAAGGGTTTGTGCACGAAGTCACTGAGGCAAAGCAGATGTAAACTGACCCGACCACTTCCTGGGGTTATTAAAGAAACCCTAATTAAAAAGACTTTGTACGTAGAACATGTTGTGTAAATGGTTTATTCAGTAAAAAAGCTCAACTCTGTTTGGGAATTTGATGACATGAAGAGAAATTTCACTTGCAGGAGAACGATGAATAGACTGGAGAAAGAAAAAGAAAAGCAAATCAAACTGGCCAGTTAAAAAATGCTCAAATTTCCCATATGAATGATTTCAATGCCAGGTCTTGGGAAAATCATTAGAGCCTCTTGCAGCTTGAAGGTAACAACAGAAAGTCCAACTTTCCCATTTTTCCTTTCCAGAATCACCGAAATGCAAACACGACACGTGCAACCACAAATTCTTCCTTGATGAGACTAGAAAGGAGATGGAACTGTGAACAGCAAAGTAAGTCGAAGGAGGGCAGGGGTCCAGGAGCATGACACGGATCCCAGAACACAGGAGTGATCTTCCTACAACACAGGCAGTTGGAATGTGACAGAGCAGCGTTCAAAAAAAAGGTAGAAGAAATAGTAAACTCATGGAAAATGTGAAGGCAAATTGGAAGCCGTGAAAGGGGAGATAAAGAATACTAAGGAGCTGAAGACAAGTGTATAAATTTAAAAATAAATGAAAGCGTGGGCCTGGGTAGCTCAATTGGTTGAGTCCAACTCTTGATTTCTGCTCAGGTTGTGATGTCACGGTAGGTGGGATAGAGCCCCCCCCCCGGGCTCTGAGTTGACAGTGCAGAGCCTGCTTGGGTTTCTCTCTCTTTTTGTCTCTCTGTCAGTCCCCCACTCGTGTGCATGTGCGAACACACACACACCCTATCTCTCTCTCAAAATAAACAAACAAAACAACAAACAAACAAACAAATAAATAAAATAGCTTGCAGTCTGTCTTCTCGAGTCAAATTAATGAAGATGCTAAAAATTGTATTTAACCCTCTTGGGAATGACTTGGGCTCTTCATTATGAAAATCGTGTGCTGTCCTGGATGTCTTCAGTGACCACTAGGGTTTTCAGTGGGTTGTTCCAGGCCTTTCCATCTTTGCTATTTCCTTTGATTTAGGTTTTCTCTCTCCTCCCCATCATCATACTGTACACTATGTTTTTTTTTCTATGTATCTGCTTATTGTATGTTCTTCTCTACATATTTTCTAATGTAATATTTTAATACTCTGTTAAAAATACCGTATAGCCAGAAGTAAACCACTGTATAATAAATAAAAGTTGAAAATGATTTAGTAATTACCTTCATTCCTAGTTTGTTTGTTTAAATTGCAGAGAAGTGAGCATATGGTATTTGTTACGGCAAAGGGCTTTTTAGGAACCCCTTTTGCTTGAGATGAGGTCCTAGTTGGCTGAACTGTCAAGAAAACTGAATTCCCAGAAAATGAAGTTCTGTTTTCTTCTGATTATGTTTATCAACAAAAATGAATCAATGTGTTATTCTAGTTATAGTGTTTCATTGTTGTTTGTCTCTTTGCTTTAAATTTTTTTTTACATGTTTATTTATTTAATTTTTTTTTTGAGAGAGAGACAGAGTGTGAGTAGGGGAGGAGCAGAGAGAGAGGGAGACACAGAATCCGAAGCGGGCTCTAGGCTCTGAGCTGTCAGCACAGAGCCCGACGTGGGGCTCGAACCCACGAACCATGAGATCCTGACATGAGCCGAAGTCGGATGCTTAACCGACTGAGCCACTCAGGCACCCTGTCTCTTTGCTTTTTTAAAGTAAAGAGTGCACCCTTACTCTGAAATCACTAGGCTGAATTGCATCAAATTTATAGAGTGACTCTTTCGAGTAACTATAATGGAATTAGTACTTGAGATGGAGCTGGGAAAAATACAATGAGGGATGCGGCTGTATAATATTGTGGTCATGTATAAAAGTTTGAGACCCACGCTGTCTGGAGTCAAGTTCTGGTCAATTAGTAGCAGGAAGGCCTTGGGTAAATAATTAAATATCTTTAAGTTTCATTTCCTCCATCCATATAGGAGGAAAATAGAGATGTCTACCTCAGAGGATTGATTATGTCACTAGCTGCTAATGCGTGTTTTTAGCACTTAGTACAGTCTACTGTAGAGTCATAGTAAGTAATATAAATGCCAGCAGCCACTCACAATATGGCAATCCAAAATTCATAATACTAATGTGAAATAGTCCTTAAGAAATAAAACAATGTTGGGGCGCCTGAGTGGCTCAGTCGGTTAAGCAGCCGACTTCAGCTCAGGTCATGATCTCACGGTCTGTGAGTTCGAGCCCCGCGTCGGGCTCTGTGCTAACAGCTTGGAGCCTGCAGCCTGCTTGGGATTCTGTGTCCCCAACTCTCTCTGCCCCTCCCCTGCTCGTGCTCTGTCTCTCTCACTCTCAAAAATAAGTAATAAAACATTAAAAAAAGAAATAAAACAGTGTTGTGAAGGGTGATAAATAGGTGAAAAGCCTGTGTTCAGAAGAGTTAACTGTTAGCAAGACAGAATCATAAATTTCTATCAGAAAAAGCTGGGGCAAAACTTTCATTTCTGGTCTTGGGTCTTGGAATATGATTACTGTCCATTAAACACAAAATCTTCAGGAAGAGATGGAACAGTGGGTGAGTTCAAAACTGTGAGCTTTCTTATTTGTTCTAAGAGCAGCCTTTTTATCTGTTTTCCTCCTGATTGATAGAAGAGATGAAAGGAATGGAAATAAAATGAATCCCAATAATATCTTGGAAGAGAAAGCAGCTAAATAACAAGCAAGTCTAATGTAGGAGTAAGAGCAAGGGAAAAGAAGAAAACCCGTCAAGATGATAGCTTTGTGTCTGACAAGACGAGGAGAGAGGAGAGAGCTCATATAATGGGTTTTGCATCAGAGTCTTTCAACAGACAGCCAAGCTGTGCTATTGTTGCCTCGTAGAAGGAAAAGAGCTGATTCTGATTCAGCTGGCTGGATGTGGAGGGGCAGAGACCACAGCATCCACTTAGAGCGCTCACTTTTATTAAAACACCTGAAGAGAAACCAGAGACTTGAAGAGTGTGATCTTAATCTCTTTGAATGCAATTTCCAGGCTGTAAGGCAGGATACCAGCCCTCTGGGTGGGATGGGGTGGGAATCAAAAACTTCCATCAACAGTCACTGCTTACAGGCATTTATTTATTTTGCATTTTAAAAAACCTTTAGAAGATGGTAGCAATGAGACCCTGGGGAAGTAAGCTCTAAATCGAGAACCCAAGTCTCTCATGCCAACAAACTGTGTAGCACTGTGTAACCTTGGGCTCTTCGCCTCGGTTTCTCCTTCTGTGCAGCAAAAGGGTTGCAGGGTTAGCCTGTAGGATCTCTAAGTTCCTTTTTAGTTCGAATATCCTATGATATATTGTACTGTCAAGAGAATCAGTCTGTGCTCCCACATTTGTTCCATATTGTTGTTTTAGCTGCCATCTTACCTCACCACTCTTTGTCTGAGCTTCTTTGTTATTGGCAAACACAATGCACTTTACCTCCCTGCCTTTGTTTAATTTGTGCCCTTCACTGCTTCTGCTTTAACACCTAAATGCAATTTGCCTTTGGGACTCAATTCAAATGTCCTGTGGACAGAAATTTCTAGGCACAAAATGGAGCTGCTCCTGTTCAGGGTTCCATGTCAGCAAATAGAACTTTCATGTTTCTGTAAATGTTCTACATGACCAGAATCACAGTGTAGCCAATCAGCTGGTTTCCAAACCCTAAGCCAACTGTGGGCTCCATACTTAGTTCCTTGTTTCTTAATCTTTCTAACTAAGGTTGGATAGGCATCCCCAGTCATTCATACCCTGTCTCCACGTTGCTGCCTCTAAGATCCCATAAAACTCACTCTTGCCCCAGATCTCTCCAGAAGGATGTGCCACTGTTTGGGAGCTTGGGAGACACTGTCCTCCCCAATGCCTAGATTATTTTCCCCAGAGTAAAGGGCATAGAGCTCATAACTACACTGTCTTATTTTTGTCATTTGTCGTGCCCTTATTCTCCTTTTCAAAAGAAGAGATCTTCACTTTCCCAAATTTCCATAAAACTTCCCCTGTGCCCTCTCGAGGAACTCACCATATTCCACATGATCTTATTTGTATATTTTGTTTGTGGATTGTCTCCCTGATTAACAAGTGCAATAAACTCTCTCATTCTTAGGACCACTGCGAATAGACACAGAAGTTCTCACAATACCGAAATGTGTTTATGGCATTTGGTAAATACTCTGCCCTCCATAGAGAATGACCCTGCCCCAGCCTTCCCCTTCATCCCCCCAAGACCCCTCTTGTCCCTTCATTCAACTAACTGAAAGGTTGATACCTGGCACAGCAGGATTTCCAGGGTCCAAAGCTATGGCTTTGTTCTTTCAGGTAGGTCAGGTGTTGTACAAATTGTTGAATATTTTGAATGTCATCCCTTCTCTGTATGTCCCCTGACCATGGTCTTCTGTATCATGGCTTGCACATAAATGATGAGTAAGTGTTTGCTAAATAAAAGAAGCCTGGCTTGTTCCAATGCCACAAAAATTATAGGAAATATGTTAGAAGTGGGCCAGGTTGAAAGAATAAGATGTGATTATTGGATGAGTCAGTGCTTAAGGCTTGTCCCTTGGTTCCCAAAGACACCTAAGAATTTTGAAGGGAAGGCAATGAGTTCAGGAGGTAAAATAAAGATAATAAGCAAAATTGAAGGGAAATAAATGCACAAAATCTGGGTAGCAGATTTTGAGTTTTTCAAGAGCTTGGTTTAAGGCTGCTTGAATTAGAAGAGTATTAAATGCATTGTTTTCTCTTGATTTTCCCTCCTGTATCTCCATTCCTTTTCTGTCTCTCTCAGGGCTGCTCTTTTTCTTCTGGCTCCAAATGAGACCCATCCTTAAACTTTTCCCCTTGCCTTATTCTGTCTCCATCCTTTTGCTCTAATGAACAAGAAGTTTTAGCAAAGCTACACAATATACAGAGAATATACAAAAATCAGTTGGGATTCTATAAACTAACAATGAATAATTGAAAACGAAAAGTTAAAAAAATTGTACCATTTCAGTGCTGGGGAAACTGGACAGCCACATGCAGAAGAATGAAACTAGACAACTTTCTCACACCATATTAAAAAACAAAATAACCTCAAGATGACTAAAGATCTAAATGTAAGACCTGAAATCATAGAACTCCTAAGAGAAAACATAGGCAGTAAACTCTTGGACAGTAGTATTAGCACTAATTTTTTGGAACTGTCTCTTCAGACCAGAGCAACCAAAGCAGAAATAAACAATTAGGACTACGTTATGCTAAAAAGCCTCTGCACAGAGACAGAAACTATCAATAAAACAAAAAGACAACCTGCTGAATGAGAGAGGATATTTGCAATTAATATATCTGATAAAGGGTTAATATCCAAAATAAATGAAGAACTCATATAACTCAATACTAAAAAAATCTATTTAAAAAATGGGCATAGGACCTGAATAGACATTTTTCCAAAGACATACAGATGGCCAGCAAGTACATGAAAAGATCCTCAACATCACTTATCATCAGGGAAATATAAACCAAACCAAAATGAGATGTCACCTCACCCCTGTTTAAATGGTTACCATCAAGAAGCCAAGAAATGACAAGCTCTGGTGAGGATGCGGAGAAATGGGAATGCTTGTGCACTGTTGGTGGGAATGTGAATTGGTGCAGCCACTGTGGGAAACAGTATGGAATGTCCTCCAAAAAATAAAAATAGAAATATTACAAGATCCGACAATTTCACTTCTGGGTATTTATCTGAGAATGAAAACACTATTTCAAAAAGATATATGGACCCTACATCCATCATAGCACTACTTATAATAGCCAAGGTATGAGAGTGTCCATTTCCATAGACACACCTAAGTGTCCACTGATAGATGAATGCATAAAGAAGATTACGCGTGCATGTGCACGCGTGCGCACACACACACACACACACACACACACACACACACAATGGAGTATTACTTATCCATAAAAAAAGAATGAAACCTTGCCATTTGCAGCAACATGGATGAACCTGGAGGCTGTTATCCTAAGTGAAAAGTCAGAGAATACTATGTAATTTCACTTACCTGTGGAATCTAAACAACAAAGCAAATGAACAAATAAAACTGAAAACACATGAATACAGGGAACAGACTGGAGGTGTCAGAGGGAAAGGGAGGAAGATGAGCAAAATAGGTGAAAGGGATTAAGAGGTAAAAACTTCCATCTATAAAATGAGTTAATCATGGGGATAGAAAGTGCAGCATAGGAATATAATCAATAACATTGTAATAACATTGCATGGTGAAAGATGGTAACTAGAGTTATCATGGTTCTTTCATAATGTACATAAATGTTGATTCACTACGTTGTACACCTGAAACTAATATAATATTTTATGTCAACTACAATTTAAAAAATTGGCTGACAACTGGCTGACATTAAAAAAATGGTGACAATACCACATGCTGGCAAGGATATGGAAACATGGAATCTCTCCTATATTGCTACAAGAATGTAAAATGGGATCACCACTCTTGAAGATAGTTTGGCGATTCCTTACAAAATTAGCCATACACTTACCACATGACCCAGCAATCACACTCCTGAGCACTTGTCCCAGAGCAATGAAAACTTATATTCACACAAAAACCTGTACACAAGTACTAATTTAATTTAATTTAATTTAATTTTGAGAGAGACAGAGCATATGCGAGTTGGGGAGGGACAGAGAGAGAGGGAGAGAGAATCCCAAAAGGGCTCCACATCCAGCATGGAGCCTGACACAAGGCTCAGTCTCATGAGTGTGAGATCATGACCTGAGCCGAAATCAAGAGTCAGATGCTTAACCATCTGAGCCACCTAGGCACCCCACAATTACTTCTATTATAGTAATAAGAACTGGAAACTACCAACATATCCCATACCATACCCATACCATATCCCATATCCCATACCAAGTTAATGGCTAAATAAACAGTGGGACATCCACACCATAGGTTTCTACTCAGCAATGAAAAGAAATGAAGTAATGATGAATGCAACAACTTGGATGGATCTTATGGACATTATGCTGATTTTAAAAAGCCAATATGCAAGGTCACATACTACGTAATTCTATTTATATAATATTTTCAAAATAACTAGATTACAGACATGGAGCAGATTGGTGGGTTGCCAGAGATTATGGACATTGGGAGGGAGGGGATGTGCACAACCATAAAGGAGTAGCAGAAGGTGTTTCTTTGCGGTGATGGAATAATCCTGTCTCTTGATTGCAGTGGTGGTTACATGAAACTACATATTATAAAATGACATGGAACTATAAACGCACACTGTAGCATGTCAGTTTCCTGGTTTTGATATTGTACTTAATTATTGAGGGAACCTGGGTAAAGAGTGCATGGAATATCTTTGTCAAAAAACCTTTCCAGAATTTTCTGGTTCCAATCTTTGCGAATGTTCAAGCAGATCAAGAAATATCTGTGATCCAGAAACCTGAAGGACAGTTAAACAAAGTAACCTCTGAAGTTTATTCCAAACTGGAGAAGTCGATGAATTAATAAAATCACCTGGAAACCCCTTTCAAATGTACCATTTAAGACATCACAAAAGAAGATAAGATATTTGGGGGTAAATCTAATGAAATCTGTGCAGGATCTCTATCCTGAAAATTACACAAGACTGATGAAAGCCATCAGTTAAGACGTAAGTAAACAGAGAGATATATTGTGTTCGTGGATTGCAAGATGCAAGATTTAAGATCTCACTTCTCGCAAATCGATCTATGGATCCGATGCAATTAAAATCCTGTCAAAATTTTTTGTGGATATCAATAAGCTGCTTTTAAAATTTATTGTAGAAGGGAAAGAGCCTACCTAGCACAGCTGAGACAATTTGGAAAAAAAAAAAAAGAGTAACGTTGGAGGACTTATATTAACTGATTTTAAGACTTATAATAAAGCTGTAGTAATCAAGACAGGGTAGTATTGGATACAGAATATATAGACAGATAAATGGAACAGAATAGAGTCCAGAAATATGCATGCAGAAATATGACACATTGATTTTTGACAACAGTGCAAAGGAAATTCAATGGAGAAAGGATAGTTGTTTTGTTTTTTTTTTCCAACAAGCTGTTCTGGAAATATTGGACATCTATTTATATCTATCTATCTATATCTATATCTATATCTATATCTATATCTATATCTATCTATCTATATCTATCGATATCAACATTGATATCTATATATAAAGAATCTCAACCTATAATTTACACCATATGTAAAAATTAATTCAAAATGGATAGCACTAAGTGTAAAATATAAAACTATACCATTTTTTGAGTAAAACATAAGAGAAAAATCTTTGCCACCTTAGGTTAGTCAGAGTTCTTAGCTAGAAACATCAAAAGTACAGTCCTTAGGAGAGACACTGACAAATATGACACCATCAAAATAAGATGCTTTTGGTTTGCAAAAGACATTTGTTAAAAGAATTGAAAGGCAAGTTGAAGACTGGCAGAAAATATCTGCAAATCATATATCTGAGAAAGAATTCTCAAAACTCAACAATAAGAAAACAAATAACCCAATGGAAAATGGACAAAAGATTTGAACAGACACTTCATCAAAGAAGGTATGTGGCCAGGAAGGAAACACATGAAAAGATGCCAACATCATTAATCATTAGGGAAATGCAAATTAAAACCACACGGAGCTGCCACTATATACCTCTTGGCTGAAACAAAGAAAACAAAGCCTGTTAATGCCAACTGCTGGCAGCATATTGAATAACAGGAATCTCATACATTGTTGATGAGAATACGAAGCAGAAAAGCCACCATGGAAAAGATTTTGTCACTTACTTATAAAGTGATACATATGTGCCTTATATGACCCAGACATTCTATTGTAGGTGTTTAACCTGGAGAGATGAACACAGAGGTCCACACTAATACCTGACGTGAATGTTTATAGCAGCATAAAACTAATATTATCATTGCCCAAAACTGGAAATGACCAAATGTGTCTCAACTGGGTAATCAACAAGCTTGTAGCCCATAAAAAAAATCACCTTTCTTTGTTGTATATCTCCACAAGCTCTGACAAATGTATAGTCATGTAACTATCACCACAGAACAGAAACAGAACAATAATATCATGACTGTCCGAAAAAAAAATCCCTTGTTTTTTTGTGTGTTATTTGTATACGATCTTGGTTTTGTATTTAATGATTTTGTATCTTATTTTAAAATTAAAAAAAGCCAAAGTGAGTGAAACGAATAAAATTTCCTTTAGAAGTCCTTTTGTCTGAACTTTGGCATTTTTGAAAACATTCAGTCAGTATCTAATAAAACTGAGTGTGTGTGTGTGTGTGTGTGTGTGTGTGTGTGTATTCCATATATACATTAAAAAAAAAAAGGCCAGGTAAGTTGAATAAAGAGTTTTATACAAATGGCCCCACTCTGCCAATCTGGGCAAACCTGGTGGGTTTCTGGCTCCCTGTGGTTTCTGGAAGTCATTGAGTTGACTGACAGAAGACTGAGGAGGATGTCAGGGATGCAGCCTCTCCCTTGGCTTGATGTCACAGGGCTTGAAGGAGCAAAGGCTTGACAGGGAGATGCCAAAGACTCCAGATCTTGCCCTGATGGGAAGGGTCCATCACACCAAAGAGGATTAAAACCCTCTCAGGATTCCAGCGACAACAGAGACCCCCACCTTCTCCTTGATGACCAGCCGCACACAGTGGCCACAGCTCATCCACAGACATTAGGCCATCTGAGCTCGCCTAGCCCTGGCTTCCCCATTTAACAGATGAGGAAATTCAGACACAGAGAGGTGAAGTGATGCACCTGAGGTCGCCTAAGGAAAGCTGTGATCCCAGCTTAGGTTTCCAGCCCCCTTTCCAACGAGCTTCCTGCTTTGTCCCACAGGAAGAGACCAAGTACAGTGAAGTTCCATGGAGGCTTCAGATAATGGTGAGATATAACCCAAAAAAGTTGCATGAGTAGCATGAAGCCAGAAGAACAGAGCTTCCAGCTCTTTCCACTTTTTTCCCCCAAGACCCAGGAAAAGCTAGCAAGAAAAAGGCCCAAGCCATGGCTGCTCTCCATCACCCTATGCCATGGAGTCACATAGAAAAAAAAATCTATCAAATTTAATCCCAGGCAAGCACTCAAGAAAAATGCACCCTTAGGCCCACGGAAAGGTTTGTACAAGTATGTTCATTGCAACATTACTCTTTTTTTTTTTTTAATTTTTTTTCAACGTTTATTTATTTTTTTGGGGGACAGAGAGAGACAGAGCATGAACGGGGGAGGGGCAGAGAGAGAGGGAAACACAGAACCGGAAACAGGCTCCAGGCTCTGAGCCATCAGCCCAGAGCCCGACGCGGGGCTCGAACCCACGGACCGCGAGATCGTGACCTGGCTGAAGTCGGACGCTCAACCGACTGCGCCACCCAGGCGCCCCGCAACATTACTCTTAACAGTCTCCAACTGGACACTAATCAAATTCCCAGCAATAGCAGAAGGGATATAATGGAAGAATAGACTAGATAGTGGAAGAGTGAGATCGTGATGTCTTCCTGTGGTGAATACTATACCATAAACAGAATGAACACTCTACAACTATACTCAATATGTGTGAATTTTATATTCTGCTGAATAGCAGGACCAGACAAGAAGGATTCTATATTATGTGCTTCCATTTTTTTTCTAACACATTCAAACAGGAAAACTGGTCTCTGGTGTTAGATGTCAGGATAGTGGTGAATTTCCCCTGGTAGGTGGGTGGTGAGCAGAGAAAGCAGGAGGGTGACTTCTGGGAGCTGGCCATGCTTGGTTTCCTCTTCCATGGCCATCCTTAGTTTGAGAAATTCATCAAGGCAAAAATTAATAATTTGTCTATTTTTCTGAGCGTGTGTATGTCAGTAAAAAGTTTACATTAAAAAACCAGCAAACAGGGGTGCCTGGGTGCCTCAGTTGATTAAGCCTCTGAGTCTTAATTTTGGCTCACATCATGATCTCATGGTTCATGGGTTTGAACCCCATATTGGGCTCTGCACAGATGGAGCAGAGCCTGCTTGAGATTCCCTCTCTCTCCTTCTCCCTCAAAATAAATAAACTTGTAAAAACCCCAGCAAACCTACTTTCATCTTTGGAAAATGTATTTAATCTACATCCAACTTTATAGGAATATAGGAGGTGCGTAAAAGTAACACACATCTTCTTTTCACGTCATCCTTTTATTTATTTATTTATTTTTATGAGAGGTCATTTATCTGACGTTCAAGTCTTTCTTCAGTTGCAGGGCTGTTTCTAGTGCATAAGTTTAGCACCGCTCAAGGTGTTGGTTTGCTACCTCCATCAGTCTGGTTGCCCTTCCCTAAGACCTATGCCTGTCTGTCAGTTCCATAGACCAAGCCAGATGCAGACTTGAAGTGAGGGCTTTTCTGGAACATACCTGCTGTGTGGTAAGGTTATTGCTTCACTTCATTTACTACAGGCTGTGCCTCCCATCAGACTCCTAACAGAGCTGCTTACACATTCGGCTGCTATTTCTCTACAGATACCTCATTATATCTGGAAGTAGTGTATAAGATATTACAACCCAAGCTACGCAGGAATTCCATCACCAGAAGCGTCTTATCATTAGACAGTTATGCACCAAGTCCTGGGAATTGTGGAAACAGTCCATTACTTCCCTCCTTCCGTCTCCTATCCATTCACGCTGAGCCCACCTCAGAGAAGTGCAAAGGAGGCCTCCTCTGTGATTTTGTTCCCTTTTTTCACAGCCTCTTGGTCTTCCTCTCCCCTACCCTCCTCGCAGCATCCCATTTATTTTTCCTTTCTGTCTCTAACCTGACTAGAGTCAGGTGGTACAAACAGCTTTTCCCTCAGTGAAGGTAGGGTTGAGAGGGATGGCGGATAGAATCGGGTCTTGCCCCTGTCTGAGGAGTTGAAGAGAAGTTTTCTTTCAGACCCAGACTTCTGGTGAAATGTTAAAAAGTCAAATGGGTAAGACTGGCCAGCATTTGACTTAAATGCAGTTAATGCGTTTGCTCACAGAGTCTAAATCACTTTTCCTCTCTTTTCTTTGCTTTCTTTCTGAATCTTGCCTAATTCTAGATTGAAAAAAGAGAGGTGGCATTCACCACACACAAGCAGGGCAAAGTGGGTGCAGAAACCTTAATGTCATGTCACTATGAGTCAGGAACAACAGCACCATTCATTTGACTTCATAAAGGCGCACTGTTTTTGAAATATTCCATTTGTAAAATAACAGAAGCACTGATGTTTCTCTCAGTCACACTTCATGTAAATATACTTCAAGGAAATTCCATACTCAAATGGAATATTCGAATATAAGTCAGAGTTTTTGTCAGATCCAAAGATTTATTGCTAAATAGCTTCCACTGTTTTAAGTGCTTTGTGTGCTTAAATGTTTTTAGTCCTCATTAATTTCTATTAGTATACCCTTTTTACAGATTTTCCATCCAGGATTTGAACCCAACTAGGCTGAATCCAGAAACTACATTCTTTCCCTTGTGCCATATTTTCCCTCAAGAGAATTGTTCTCTTGTACAAGGTGGCTCATTGCAACAGAAAAAAAAAAATGCTACATTATTTGGAAGGTAATGCAGTAGGAAAAGGTATGAAATACATTTATATCATTGGTTCCAATCCAGGGGCAATTTGGCTCCCCGGGGAACATTTGGCAGCGTAGGGAGATAGTTTTGGCTATCTTTGCTGAGTGGGAGGAGGGAGTTGCTAATATCATCTAGTGGGTAGGAGCCAATATATTTATATTGATGGTTCTGTAAGAAATATTGCTTATTTCAAAAGCCAATTGGTAGATGATATCAATTGTTTTAAAAAGGCACACCCAGACACACACAAACCGAGCAGTATATATTCTGGATGTGTATACACTTATCTGTATGTGTATATACTTGGGAAAAAGTCTAAAATAATGCATACAAACTCTTATACGTGGTTGTTCCTGAAAGGTAGTGGAAAGGGCACGGATTGTGGGGAATGTGTGAACAAAAAGAACTTTCAAGATAGAACTTTTTAAAGGTTGACACTTTTAAAAGTGTCAAGAAAAAATGGCATTTATGTAGATTTTTGAATTACAATTACTTTTAATTGTAATGGAGGACCGTTCGCTGCTTGTCAACCTGGCAAAGGTGAACAAAAGACTGTGAGCAGTGATGACAGGTGGGGGAAAAAAGGTTGCTCTAACACTCTGACCAAGCACGTCTTTTAGGAAGTACTACTGATGAAACGTAATTTTAAAAGGCATATAGGATGCTCTTATTTATATAAAAATAAGTCCTGGAGCCATTCGCTCTGTACATCTATGTATGAAAGTGAAAAAATCTTGAAAGAAAAACCCCAAACTGAGGACTCTAGGGAAAGAAATGGAATTCATCTGGGAACCAAAGGGGTACCCCTTTATCTACCTTAGTTAAAGATTTTACAAAAAAACCCCCAAATTTAATGTTTATTTATATATTTTTATATGCACATATATGCACATTTGCAGGAGCAGCAGAGAGAGGGAGAGAGAAAGAGGCAGTGAGAGAGGGAGGGGCAGAAAGACAGAGAGGGAGAGAGAGAATCACAAGCAGGCTCCACACTGTCAGCGTATAGCCCAATGCGGGGCTTGAACTCACGAACTGTGAGATCATGACCTGAATGGAAATCAAGAGTCAGTTAATTAACTGACGGAGTCACCCAGGGTCCCCTACAAGAAAAAAAAAATTAACATATTACTTCAGTTATTAAAAATAAAAAATAAGGGCGCCTGGGTGTCTCCTCGGCGAAGCATCCAACTTCGGCTCAGGTCAGGATCTCACCGTTGGGGAGTTCCAGCCCCAGATTGGACTCTGTACTGAAAGCTCAGAGCCTGGAGCTTGCTTCAGATTCTGTGTCTCCCTCTCCTCTCTGACCCCTTCCCCACTTGAACTCTGTCTCTCTCAAAAATAAACATTACAAAAAATAGAAACAAATAAAAATAAAAAATAAATCAGTTAAAAGTGTGCACAAACACATAGAGGTGTTATTGGTTGCAGTGCTATTAAGTTCAAAAAAACAAAAACAGTAAAATGAAGCAATATAAATACCCAAGAATGAGAGAGGGGGTGAATAAATCATCCCTTACTCATTTAACCAAGTGTCCTGTACTTATTAAGGATAACATTCTGGGAGTATGTCTACTAGTAGGGATAGATGATTAAATTACATGGCTTGATGAAGAAATGGCAATTATAAAACAAATACATGGAATCATATTCCATTATTTTACAGAAAAAGATAAGCATAAGCACAGGAGGAAAACGTTTGGAAGGAGAGTTCGTAACGTTTGAAGAAGAAACATCTTTGGAGCTGGAGGTGGAAGTACTTTTGTGTTCTCTTTATTTTGATTTACTCTGTGTTCAATTTTTTTTTTGTACTTCCATTATTTCTATAATAAAGAAGCTTAAGGAATAGAGAAAACAAAGTGTTTTTAGGTAGCATAAAGGGTCCATGTAAGTAAGAAAAATAAACTAAGAAAAATAATGGAAAAGGGAACTAAGAGTAAGAAGGTTGGGGCACCTGGGTGGCTCAGTTGGTTGAATGTCCAACTTGGGCTCAGGTCATGATCTTGCAGTTTGTGAGTTTGAGCCCCGCGTCGGGCTCTGTGCTGACAGCTCAGAGCCTGGAGCCTGCTTCGGATTCTGTGTCCCCAACTCTCTCTGCCCCTCCTCCACTTGTGTTCTGTCTCTCTCTGGCTCTCAAAAATAAATCAATGTAAAAAAAAACTTTAAGAGTAAGAAGGTAACATGAAATCAGAAACAAAATTCAAAGTGTGGCTCTATTGTTTAAGAGCTGAATGACAGGGGGCACATGAGTTAACCCACTTGATCTTCAGTTTCATATCCACAAAATGTAATAACCTCAGGTATTTCTTAGGGCCGGTGTGAGGGTTACATGAGAAATTATATTAACTTACACTGAAGTATTGTTTAGTGGTTTAGCTGAGATTATTGTTACTGGGGGTTTCCTAAAGTATACATAATTCATTCATTTCTCTAGATCCACCAAAGTGGTTGAGTAGCCATGTGTTAGAGATCACTCTCCAGTAAGTACCTGGAACACAGTTAATCTTTAGTTTCACTAGTTAGTGAGGTCAAAGAATCAGCAATATTTCTGGGAGCTTGTTAGAAATGCCAGATCTTGACCCACCTCAGACCTAGAAGTCAGAATCTTCATGGGACACCCCGTAGGAGATTCATATGGACATTGAACAGATTAATACGGGTTAAAAATAAAATACTGTATTTTAATAGTCAGCGAGACTAGGTTTGGATGATCAAATACGTGTGGAAATTGAGGCATCTAACAAGGACCTGTGACTGGTGAGAAAGCCATCTCACTTCCAGTCATAAGGACCAGTATTACCCATTTTGGTTTCAGGGTTAACTGCAAGGTAACCGATGAGACATTGTAGAGTATTGCCACACAGCACGTCCACACGTGGGTGAAATTTGATTATAACTCATTCCTTCGAAACCAAACGAGGGACACAAGAAATGCTCAAAGATGAACAGAAAGGCTCACTTTAGCTGATCAACAAGTAGTCAAAAGCCATGGTCTTGGGCCAGGACAACTTGGCATTGAGTCAAAGTTTTTATCTCTTTAGTGTCTGGATGGTCGGAAAGGGGATACTGTAGTTAGTGCACTTGCCACAGGAAGCAAATGTCAAAGCACATCTTATTCTTCAGACACGGTCCATGTATCGTTTTCGTGAATCAAGACCAGCGGAGAGCTCTCTAAAATCTGTACAAATCATGCTGTGTTACCAGGCTGCCCTGAACATGGGCAGAACCATCTGGACTCTAGAGGAAAATGAAGAACTTGCAGCCATTTTTTTTTTTTTTGAGAATTTTTTTTCACATTTTTGTTTTGTTCTCATGGAATTTGTAGTTTTGAGGTTTGTCCTGGGATTTGTCCCAAGAAATATGTTTTGAAGGAGTGGAGGAAGGGAGTGTGGTTAGTATGCGGTCACTGAGGGAATGAGAAGGCTAGGAAAAATGTCAGGATACCAAGTTTGGCCTGGAGATAAGAGATTAAGGAACATATGGGAAAAGTTGGTCACAGCTTCACCTCTCTGTCTGGGTGCACACCTCTGTTACTTTCCTTTGTCCAAAAGTATTGTGGCATTGGGCACAGAGCATGGGCTGTGAAGTCAGAAAAATTAAACTCATGTCTATGTTCTGACCCTTCCTGGCTGTGACCCTTAAGCTCATGACCGCTCTCAGTGTTCTTATTTGTGCATTGAGACTTATAATATCTAATGCATGTGGTGGTTGTATTAATTTAATTAATAAATTATCTAGGTTAATACATGGAACATTTTGGTAATTCCAGAAATAGTAGCTAGTAGTGGATTTTCTTTCTCTTGAAGACCAGTGACTGTCCCCAGGACCTCCTGCAAGGCTCTCATCAACAACCCCAAGTAGAGTTACTGTACCCTCATAACCCTTCTGGCAGTTATACAACTTGCCCTAGTTATTGTACGTATTTTATAACGATGTATTTAAAGTCTATCTCTTGCACCTGCTATGAACTCCTGAAGTTTAGTGACTGTCTTATTTCTTTTTACAACCTAAGTGGTTCCCACAGAGCTTGACAAGATAGTTACCGTTAAATGCTGATAGACTTAATGTATTGGTGGTTTTTGAAGATGGTGACCATGCTACAGGATAACTCTACAGTACAACTGAAGGACCTTAGGAAGAAGCCAACTCCAAAGCAGTGAAGCACTCAGGTTATCCCTGCCAAGAACTTTGGGTGGACCTACGTGCCATGGAGTAGCTATAACCAGTTCCTAAAATATGAGGCTTTAAAAGCCCACAGACAAGGAAGCTCTTTGCTATAGATGATCAGAGACCAAACTTAGCATTTTCTCCAGATTGTTCTGGAACCAGTTCAAGTCCGGTTGAAGATGAGACGTTCCTCCCCTCCCCCCGAAGTATTTTGTGGGTCTTTCAACTTGATACATGACTGCAGCCCCAGTGGAGCCAAATCCAAAATTCAAGGGAAAGGTTGTTTTTCTTTCTGGAGTCTTCCGCGGCCTTATCCTCCACTAGAATGTCATCTAAGTGCTTTTATTTAACAAAACCCAGAAATCATTAAGCCTAGAGCGGTCCCACAGCCCCAAGATGCCTCATTCTCAGATAACAAAAACAGCTGTTCCACACCTACCAGCCCAACACGGATCAAAAATCTGGCAGGTTTCCCTCATGCCCCATCTAAGCCAAATGAAAGCCCTTAGTATTCCCAGACTTTACATTATCCACCCATGCTGAGTTGGCCACTGGCCACAGCTATGGCTCCTCCAGCCAACCTCGGAGGAAACATCGCCCTGAGTGCTGATTGATGGTCGGACGATTCTCGTCACCAGTATGCTTACCTGACTCCCTTTCAAATGCTGAGCACTTTTAATTTCCCATTAGGCTCAGGCTTTTGTGTACTTTCCCTTTATTGGAACTGGCAACATGAAGCTATTTAAACACAGCTCCATCTGTCAGCGTCAGGTCCTGCAGGTAGAGTGTCATGTTTGATTTCAGATTATCATTTGTTGTGTTGTCAAGAAGGGCTTGGGGAAGGAAGAAAAAATGCCTGCGTCCAAACTGCACTTTGGTTAAAATGCACAAAGAACTGATTTGCAATTTGACCATGAGTCTGTCCCACACTCTTCACATTTCCCTACAGTCACAGCAAGCCTCTGTGACGTTCCTAAGGGGGCCTGCAAAGGGTTGCCCACAGTGTAAAGCAGACCTTAACTCTGAGCTTTGGAGCCCACTGTGGATCATTCCTCATCAAAACAACCACAAGAGTAAGGATTGTTCTTAGAAGGCAAAGCACGAATAAACAGAACCAAGGGACCCTTGTTTAACCCACTGGTGTTCAGAGTATCTGGAGATGGGGTGTGGGCTAAGCTACTATCAGAAATTCTGCTTCTGGGTATCTGTGCCAGAGAGATGAGATCTAAATGCAGAATATCTTTTGAGCATCGTTCTTCACAACATATTTACAATTGTAAGATATTAAAAACAAGATATACACTCAACAATTAACAGAGCAGCAGAAGATTGATAATTGTTGAAGCTGAAAGACAGATGCATGGAAGCATGTGTGCTGTTTTCTTTTCTGTTAAAAATAATAACCATGTTCAAGTAAAAGAAAAAAGGGTACCTGGGTGGCTCAGTCTAAGTGTCCAACTTCAGCTCAGGTCATGATCTCATAGTTCGTGAGTTCGAGCCCTGTGTCAGGATCTGTGCTGACAGCGCAAAGCCTGGAGTCTGCTTCCGATTCTGTGTCTGCCTCTTTCTCTTCCCCACCCCCCCGCCCCCGCTCACACTCTGTCTCTCTCCTTCAAAAATAAATAAACATTAAAAAGATTAAAAAAATAAAAATTATAGATATGGTGTGATTCGTGTGCATCAAAAATACAAAGAAAAGTGACAATACAGCACAAAGGGTTGGCCACCAACAGCGTATATGACACAGTGGCATGTGGCCTAATTCTTAGTGCCACAAAATAGCCACCCTACTAAGAATGCTAGTGTGCCCTGATGAAAAATAGGTACTCCAGGCAGATCTCGCCCTTGGTTTGTTTGCTTGAGAATTGAGGGGTATCAAAATGATCAATATCTTCGTATCTGGTATCAGTATCTTGCAAATCAGACTTCAAGAGCTGAGAGAAAGGGGAGCAGACGGGTGAAGTTTTGCCATAGCATACAGAGTAGAGAGCAGTTGGGGAGAACTTGAGACAGCCGGTCAGAAATGTGAAGGCAGAGATATCGGAAATGTAGTAGAGGGTGAAACTGATGGGATATTTGATCCATAGTGGGAGAAATGTCCCTTCTCACATCCAGATTTAAGAAACAAGCTTTGTCATTGGAAACAGGATTTCTCTTTCCCAACCCTGCAGCCAGCAGCACCCCTGTGCCACCAAATAAAAGTGGATCTATGCTCTCTCTCTCTCTGTTGACAGCCTGAATAAATGAGTTCTGATCTGCTCCTCCTGCACACTCTAAGATTTACTTTCCCCTTTGGATTTTGACTTTAGGGCTCAATTTCTCAGTTTTAGACCATGCAACCATTTTAGACCATACAGCCACCCAGCAAGAATTTTCTCCAGTTGTGATTCTCTTCCTTCCACAATTTAGGATTTTCTTATAGCTGTGATACATCATAACACCTTGGGGCAAAGCATCTTCCCGTTTGCCTTTCTTTCTCAACACTACCTCTTGGTTACCGAAGGAACTTCAGCAGGACAAATAAAAATCATGTACACAGAAAGGAGTAAAGTGATCTTCATTTATTCAGAGCACTAGACAGCTCTACTAGCTTGGTTCTTGATCCCGTGATGACAAAGTATGGGGACAGTGTTTGAGAGAAATCCCAGGCGTTTCTTTATTTCTTCTCTTTATTTCCATCAGGACTTCTGATGGAATCATTAATACTGTCAAAAGGAGCAATTGAATCTAAGGAAAAACTATATAATTTGTCAGGAAAAAAATTAGAGTGTTTCTTGCCAGTGAAATTGAATTTTGATTGACAAAGTTCCAGGATTGTGGCAGGTCAGTGTACCTGCCACATCAGGAAAATGAATGGGATCCAAAAAACCGATCTCAAAGACCAGTCTATGGGGAATTCACTCGGAAGGAGATACAGGCCATCCTTTGGATTAAAAAAAGATTTTGGCCACTAGTTTTTAAAATTTTAATATATGTATATAACTAACTTGGAGTTATTCACACTCATCAAACAGAACAAACCCAGAATTCAAATAATGAGTATTTTAAAATACTGTATTTCAGTAGGCTTTCACAAAGATATGTCATTCTGCTCACCATCCCTTCCTGTATAGTGTTAACATTGTCACTGCAGGTTGGTTTAAATTTTTACGGTTGGATTATTTGACATAGAATTTAGCTGAAGCCACATAACAAAGTATTTCATTTCCATGGGCTCCAACTGTCATTTAAATTTTACCCTGAGAAGTATTCAGCATCACAAATAAGAATAGATCTCTCCTGGCCTCTGTTTTAGCAGGCTTTGATTCTTACTTTGAAGTTCTTTTGTTTAGCCTGAAATACAATTGGTTTAGGGAAGCAAACCAGGCAACATGATTTGTCAAAAACTTGTAGAATTAGGGGGAAGTGAGAAAACTCAAATCTTTTTTTACCCTCTTCGCCAATTCTGTGATGTTCATATATTAACAGGTATCTTAAATTGATTGCTTACAGTACACCGTGAACTATTTTAAGATTTCAATGTTATTAATTTGTGTATCCATTACCAAAAATCCATGTGGCAAATGCTATTATTACCTGTAATTTACAGGCGAGGAAACCGAAAGAACTCCTCTTATTGTGAGATAGTTGGTAAGCTAAGCTAGGAGTCACATGGTGGCCGTAACTCTTCACCAGGACTCTACTGTGTCTTAGGTATTCCGAGTAGGGTGTGCGACAGAGGTGACTGAACTTCACCAGTGAGTCCATTCTGTTCCTACAGAGCACCCCTGTGTTAGCTCGGTGAGTGGCTATCGTAAGCAACATTTTCCAGCCTCTTTTCCACCTTGGTGTGGTCAAGTGACTAAGATAAGGATGTGAGTATGAAGGATATGGGCAGCTCTCTTTATCTTAGGGGTGATTACCCTGACCTTCCTCCTCCCTCTGCCTTCTGCTGCCTGCCCCAGTGGTTGCTAGAACTCCCCTGAGGCTCTGTGGTTCAGGATGGTACGGGTGCCCTTCGAGCCTGAAATCAGCTGAGACTGTTAGGTGAGACAGAAGCAAACTTCTCTTCCGTACTTTAGTTTCTTTGTAACAACAGTTTATCACATAGTAGTTGAACGAATAAAGTTTCAGAAGTATTGTGCTGGAGAAAGCTTGCACTAATTCACGACAGATGATTGTTCAACAGTCAGGGATTTTTTGAACCAGTAACTAAATTATTCACGGGGGCGCTTAAACTATGAAAATTGGCAAGCGCGAAAAATCAGGGCTCTTTTTAAATTCAGTTAAATTTCGTTGCATTTTTAAAGAACTGGTTTACCAGTATACCACCAGGTCTGAGGATTCGATGAGGTAGTCCATATAAATGCTTCACAGAGGGAACAGAATCCAGTAAATGCTCAATAAACGGCAGTTATATTATTAACAATAGATGGATTAGAATAAAGATAAATGTGTTAATTCTTCACACTCAGAGAAAACCATTAATACCATATTTCCTGCATTTCCACCTTTCCTCATTTCCACATTGGGTCTTCTTGTGCAAAGCACGCCCCGAGGATGCCGTATTCTCTGCCGCCCATGCTGGGTAGAACGGGCCAGTGAGTCTCATTGAAAGCTTTCACTTCTTTTGTAATTTTCAGAGCTGATTATCAACTTTGTTAGACAAAGTTCTTTTCCTTTTCTCATTAATGAGATAGGGGAAAAAATGCAAACCAGAAGGAATTTTATATCAAAACATACTCTTTAAATCTTACTAAATACAGAGGGAAATTTTCTAATTCTTGTTACAAGCCTCAGAATTCCTAGAGACAATTTAATTCTAAAATTGCTAGGGCATTCATAATGAAAAAAAAAAAAACCTTGAGATCTGTGATTACTCATTAATAAGGTCTTTCACTTTGAACACCTGACCTCCTTCTAGAACATACTAATGTATTTCATATCACCAGGCAACTGCAGCACTCCCCCACCCCCATTCAGCTTGGATTGTGTTTTAGCATCTTTTTTTAACAAAGTATCTCAGGCAGCCACTCTTTTTTTCATTTTAAGTTTATTTATATTGAGAGAAGGGGGTGGGTTAGACAGGGAGGGAGAGAGAGACTCAAAGCAGGCTCTTTCCTGGCAGTGCAGAGCCTGACAAGAGGCTTGAACCCACAAACCGTGAGATAGTGACCAGAGCTGAAATCAAGAGCCAGATGCATAACTGGCTGGGACAGGCAGGGCGCCCCCAGGAGGCCACTCTTAATCAGATGTGAAAATTCCCTAACAATTCACTATAGTTTAATCTCCATGACAGGGATCCAAGGACTGAAGGCTCCACCAAGTACCTGTTTCCAAAGCAGAGTTCCTGATTCTGGCTGAGACCCGATCCCGGACACTTTCCTAAACTGCTGGTTGGCCCTGACATTCTGGTTTCCATGGTTTTGATAAAGTCCAAATCCTTGAAGATGGCCTAATCCCTGCCTACCTTGCATTCTTATCCCATACCACCCTTTCCCTGTGCTGATTATTGTCTCCTTGCCTCCCTGGATCCACTCTCCATCAGTCTCAAGCCTGCTCTGTGTTCTGGGATGTTGGCTTCTACAGATTCTTTCACTCGGATTCTCTTGGGGTTTGAGCAGATGTGTTTCGCTACCCACGGCAACAGCTTCCACGAGGCAAGTCTTCTCCCACATCCACCTCTGTGCCAGGGCTCTATCTTGGCCCTTCAGGCTGCCATTGCTACTGATTCCTGCGTGCTCGCACACCGCTAGTTGTTCAGCCTGTCCACACCTCTGTAGATACTGTCTTTACTAAAATCTCTTCAGTTACTCCTTTTGAATACCTTGGATCCTCCCTTCCAAGACTCTGGAGGATACACTTCCTGGCCTCCAACACACACACACACACACACACACACACACACACACACTTTATCACCTCCCTCTCCTGTTTGAGATCTAAGCTCCAGTGTCACATATTCAGGGGAATCATCTCTGATCTCCTTTAGCCTCGATCACTCAAAAATATCTTCCTTGGGATGTCTGGGGGGCTCAGCTAGTTAAGTGTCTGGCTCTTGATTTTAGCACAGGTCATGATCTCAGTGTTTGCAAGTTTGAGCTCCGCATTGGGCTCTGCACCAGCAATGCAGGCCTGCTTGGGATTCTCTCTCTCTCTCCCCCTACCCTGCTTGCTGTCTCAAAGTAAATAAACAAACCTAAAAAAACCCGCTTTCTTTCCTGAAGTCTTTATCTTAGTTTGTAAGTGTGCATTCATGCTGTAGTTGTTTGATTTATGTCTGTCTCCTTGAAGGTTGGTGAGTTTTACTAACCATGATGTCTCTAGGGTTAAAGAAAAACCAAAGCTGGACAATAAAGTGATCAAGACAGGTTTTATTCAGGAACTATTGCAATACTGATAAGACACCTCAGTGTAGAGTTGGGTTTGATTCTTCAGACAGCATGGACGAAAGGGGGTTTGTAGCCAAGGAGCAGGGTGGGGCTCCATGGAGGGAAAGTTACTAAGGGGAAGAATTTAAGAGTGAGGGAGAATTCTGGCTAACCTGACATGACAGGGCTCTTGCTGAGCACAGGCTGGGGAGGTCAGGTATCCACTGTGAGGATTCTTAATATAAACTGACTTAGAATTTTTGCTGACATGGGAAGCTGCACAGACAGACACATAAGTCCAGAGATCGAGGCCAGTTTGAGAAGAGGACTTCGAGAAGCCTGACCAAAGTTTGGTCAAGGAGACAGTTTTTGTCTTTAGCACTTGTCAGGATGGCTGGCACATAGGTTAGCCAGACCTGGGAAATAATGACTAACCAAACCCTTCCTAATTTCAGGACCTTGGCCCTCATCCCTACTAGCCTGAGTGCTCCCTTAAGGACTGTCTGGTCTCTAGTGCCAATCAACTGTAATTACTCTGATCAGGCCATCGGGCAAGTCCCCATCCAAACAGTCTTTGCTTGGATTCTTTCAGCCACAGAAAACTCACTCTCCCATAAATTTTCCCTTTGTTGCAATGCAATATGTTCCCATTGGAAACCTTATCTTGTTCTCTAAATGGGATGGAAGACTTAAAACCAGCTTCCCCAAGACAATCCTCAAAATTTTCAAGGTGGGCATTAAGCTCATATTTCAATTCTTCCTTTCTACAACCATTCTTCGCCCTTGCCAATACTGCTGTGCCTTGTTCATACCTAAAATTCAGCGTTTACCCGCTGGGCTGATTATTCTCAGTTCCAACTTCCAACCAACTTTCTATCTCCTCTGCCCAGATTCTCACCCCAGGAAGCTGACCTCTATGCACTTCATCATCCAAGCTCTGTTCTCCAGCCTAGGGATCCCTGCTGGCCAGAAATGACAAGTCCTTGCAATACGACGGTACTCGCTGGTGGCTTAGGGGCTGCCCAGGCAGTACGTGGCCTCAGCTTGAAAGCTGAGGCAAATCCTGAAGGCACCCACTGTGGGAGGCTGTCAGCTAGCTGGGCTCCTCATGGCAGGTTGATTTTGTGCAAGGATCTGAGTGGTGAACCCTTATAGCTGTGCCAGGATAATAATCATTGAGATGTGCTAAACAGGAAAGCATTTGGTTTGAATGGCAAATGTAATCTCCAGATCAGCAATGTCAACATCACTTGGAAGCTTGCTAAAAACACAAACTTTCTTTTAAAAAAATTTCTTTTAATGTTTATTTATTTTTGAAAGAGAGAGAGAGAAAGAGAGAGTGAGAAGGAGAGAGAGAGTGTGAGCGAGGGAGGGGCAGAAAGAGAGGGAGACACAGAATCCGAAGCAGCTTCCAGGCTCTGAGTTGTCAGCACAGAGCCCGACTCTGGGCTGGAACCCATGAATCGTGAGATCATGACCTGAGCTGAAGTCAGACGTTTAACTGACTGAGCCACCCAGGTACCCCATTTTTTTTTAGGTTTATTTATTTTGAGAAAGAGAGGCAGAGAGAGAGAATCCCAAGCAGGCGGTTGGCCCACAGCTGAACTGTGAGATCATGACCTGAGCTGAAATTGAGTTGGACCCTTAACCAACTGGGCCACCCAGGCGCCCCCTGATTATTTTTAATCAAAAGAGTCTAAGTCAGATAGTGCATGGTTTTGGAATAATATGAATAAGATGAGGTATCATGGTAAAGTATTGGAAAATGCTGGAAGACATTTTTATGCTAAGCTCATGCAGCATTTTTACTCTTGTTAAATCTTCTAGGCTCCAAGATCTGCCCACATATTGTGCATGAAATAAAACCTTTTTTCAAAAAAATTCTTCAGGTTATAACAGGTCAAGGAATTGATTCAAGTTGATCAAAATCACAAGATATTGATTGACCTATCAAAACACTACAGATTTCTATGGAAAATATAAGTGAGACATAGACTGCCATTAAGCCAGAAAAATAATGAAAAATGAAAAAGGAGTATTTTATGTTTATATACATCTGACATTTTCACAATATTCCCACAGCATTTGTCTCAGGTTTGTGCCTAAGAGACCCCATGGTTGGTCTGTGAGAAAATCTCATCTGAAGAGCCCTGGGAAGATTATGCTCCTCGATTCTCTTCAGTCCAGAGTCTGTGATGATCCCATGGTTATTCTTTTATTTGCATTTGTCCTTTTGTGTTTCAGGTACCACCTGAAGTTTTAGATTGGTGTTACCCTGGTGGATTTTATGGAAAACTACGCTGACTTGAAGGTTATTTCCTAAGGTTGGTTACCACTTCCACACCTGTTCTTATGCAAATTATTACAAGTGTTATTAGCATTCAAATTTGAGAGGTAATTACCAAGCTTGCCTTCAATTTGGGAATGTGCTTTACTTGAATCCTTCTCTGCCTTATTTATTTATTTTTAATTAATTTTTTTAATGTTTATTTATTTTTGAGAGACAGAGTGTGAGTGGGTGAGGGGCAGAGAGAGAGAGGGAGACACAGAATCTGAAGCAGATTCCAGGCTCCGAGCTGTCAGCACAGAACCTGACACAGGGCTCAAACCCACAAACTGCGAGATCATGACCTGAGCGAAGTCGGACGCTTAACCAACAGCCACCCAGGCGCCCCATTCTCTGACCTTTTAAAAAAAATACATTCTAAAAATTGTGAAATGAGGTTCCTGTTATTTGACTATCCTCCATGAAGTATTAGCAAAAATAAGACAAGGAGAGGTGACTCTTCATCCATTGTTCTCTGCTCAAGCCTCCCCCTTCCTGTGGCTTCCTCCAGTGGGTTGGTGGAGCAACATTTTCCTTTCCAGAAGGGTATTCCTTCTGGCCTGAGATTCTATTCTCCCCTTTAACTGCGATGATGAGAATGATTCCTTCCACACCCTCAAAGGACTGTGCCTTCTGGATGAAAAAGATCCTTCTTTGCTGTCTTGAAATTCTCTCCTCCCATGGATGTCCATTCTATCCCTTTTTACTTCCTCTGGCAGAAGGACAGATGCCTTTTGGGAAGTGAGCAATTCAATTTTGTCTATGCCATATATCAGCATCACACCAAAGGCTCCACAGAGCTTATCTCTGATTTCTTTGATCTTTTTCTACTATGAATATGACATGCCATTGTCTTTAACTTTATGTGCTCAATTGAGATTACCCCCTTGGACACTGTGTTTATAGATTAAGTGACTGTCTCTTATTGATCTTTAGTTATATGACCTTACTTCCTCCTTTTGTACATGTATTATCTTTTAGCCTCAGTGCTCTTTGGGGAGTTACCTGGACACACACATTCATTTTTGGTAGCCTATTAGAATCATTCCTTCTTTGAACTAAACTAGAGCTCAATTCAAATATGAACTCTCTGGGATATCTCTTATTCTTCTCAAAAACAGTAGATTATAAAGATTTAGACAGAGAGGCATAGCCAATCATCACCATCCAATTTGTCATTTATATAAGATTCTCTCACCTAAATAACCAGTAAATTGTTATATGTCTCTAGTGTCACCCTAGTTAAAAAACAAAATCCAATCAAGTACATTTGAAGATCTAATTGGATTTATTAAGTAGTTCATGAACTGGGCAACATCCCATCTAGCAAGTGGAGAGATACTCAGAGTTGTACACAATAGAAGATTTTGTAGGCAAAAGAAAAGGATTGTTTTAGGCTAGGGTTTTTTGTTTTTTTTGTTTTGTTTTGTTTTGTTTTTTTTTTTTTGAGGGGAAAGGAAAAACAAGTGTTCTTTTAATCATGCAAATGACCTCACTACAGACAGGGAAAAGTCAGATTGACTTTTAAAAGGTCACATTCCTGAGAGAGGTTGAAACTGTAATTAAATCTTGGTTTGCTGTCATGGGGACAAATGACTCCACCTTGGGCTTATTGTTTCTTTTAAAATGCCTCCTTACCCCAGAGTTATCTTTTTTTTTCCCCCCTGAGAAAATTGAGACAAGGCTCAGAAATTCACACAGATTACACTGACAGAACCAGGTCTAGAATCCAGTCATTTATATCCACTGTATCCACCAGCCACCCCATTCAGAGGGGTTTAATAAATATTCTCAAGTCTCCAACAATTTGTCTTATTTTTCCAATCAAGAGCCATGATGATGGCTTCCTGGGCCACTCAAATGACAGATTTTAGATCTCTTAAATGACAGATTTTAGATCTCTTAATTGACAAAAACATCTCCCTGTTGATTCAGAATAGGACCTAGGTCCACACCTTTATCTTCAGAGCCACACTCTTCTGATGCCATCTATGGTTTTCTACTCACACCCTGCTTCCTTATTAAGTGTCTTCTTCATTTTTCCTATAATCTATCCATTCTGCTGTTTCCCCCCAGCCATCCAGGTTTGTATTATTGACTTCCCAACTCAACAGGTTGTCCCCTTGAACAGCAGTTCTTGAGATGATTATGTACAGGAAGTCTTTTAAGACTAAGTAGGGATTCCTCTTCCCACTTCCTTGCCTATGTGTCTCCTCTACATTTCTTTTCCAGTCACTTATGTAAAACAGCTAAAGTTGGGGAGTGATTGGGAGGATGTACACTTCATTTAATTCATGGGAGTTGGCACTGCATTTCTAGAGCCACTGCATTGGATTTAAAAGCCCTCCTAGATGATCGTGACCCATTTGTGTGTAGCCAATTTAGTGATCAGTTCTACTTTATGGACTTTTTGTCTTCCAATTGAAAATGAGGTCATTGGACAAGATGTATTTGATATTCTGATGATTATGTGATTCTTTAGTTTTCTATCATCTCTGATGATAAAGCAAACACTGCCTTATAATGTCTTTTGTATTACTGCAATGAACTCATTTTGTTGAAGTATACTTCACATACAATGAAATTTACTGTGAAATTTGATGAGATTTGACAGATGTATGTGGTTATGTAACAAACATCATGGTCAAGGTGCAACATATTTCCATTATCCCCCCAAATACTGTCCATGTCTCTGTGCCATCATTCCCTTCCCCACAGCTGTAGACCACTGATGTATTTGCATTGCAAACCACTGATCTGTTGTCTGCCCCTTTAGGCTTCCTTCTTCTAGAATTTCATACAATGAAATCATATGGTATGTATAGTATAATATCCACAGGATACTACAGTGTGTGGCTTCTTTCACTTACCACAATGCTTTTGAGATTCATCTAAGTCATTGCACATATTAACAATTTGTTTCTTTTTTATTACTGAGTATTAATCCATTATATGGATATACCACTTTCTTCATCTACTCACAAGTTGATGAACATTTGGGTGGTTTCCATTTTGGGGGTGATTATGAATAAAGCAACACTAAACGTTTGTGTGCAAATCTTTGTATAGACATATACTTTCAGTTTTCTTGGGAAATACCAGGAGTGGAATTCTAGGTTATATGGTAAGAATATGTTTAGTTAGCTTTGTGGGAAACTGCCAACCTTGTTCTCAAAGTGGTCGTATCATTTTACATTTTAACCAGTTGTTTATGAGTGTTAAGAGTTGCTCCACATTCTTGCCAACACTTTACATTTTCAGTCTTTAGGATTTTAGGAATTATAGTGGGAGTAGTGGCATCTCCTTGTGGCTTTAATATGCATGTGCCTAATGATCAGTCGCATTGGTTGTCTTTACATGTGCTTATTTGCCATCCATATGTCTCGCTCTCTTTTTTCTTTTTTTCAGTGAAGAAAATATTTTGCCCATTACTTTAAAATGAAATTATTCTTGTCCTTGGTATTATCTTTCCTCAATACCACATCGCCTCGATTCATGTAGCATCATAGTGAGTGTTGTAATCAGATACTGTGTGTTTTCTTGATTTATTCTTCCTTTTCAGAATTGTTTTGCAGTGTTACAATAAAAGTAACTAATACTTACTAGGTCCCAGACATTCTGCTAGTGCACTGCATGAATTTATTCATTTAGTCCTCATAACAACATTATACAATGCAGAGATTTATTATCATTCCCATTTTCCAGATGAAGAATTTGAGACTCAGAGGGACTAGTAAATTGGCCAAGGTCATTCAATTAGTAAGTGGTAGATCCAGGATTATGAATCCAAGTCTGTATGTCTCCAGAGGCTGAGAATTCATGAACTAAGCTGCATTTATTACACCTCATTTACCTTCTTACAATTTTTTTCATTGACCATTAGAGTGTCAACTCAGGAACAATGACTTGCTAAATACATGATGGAGGCTAAATAGATATCGTGATAGCTTACTTCTCCCACAATGTTTAGAACAAGGCCTTGTGCCCACTTACAACAACTTTGGACTGAATTAATTGAGATGTGGTCTGTGCTGTGGTATTGTAGGGTAGGATCAGGCATATTTTCAATATTCCCATCATTTTGCAATCTTTGACACTCCAAAGCCTGGGTTGCAATGGGAGGCTTTGAAGCAGAGCTGAAAGGGCAGTAATGAAACTCTAATGCTAATAAAGTCCTGGGCCAGGGGCATTTTTGCCCTAGCAGAGTGTGATCTATATTTTCAGTGGCCTCCAATGCCCTTTTCAGCAGTCTCTTTACAGCTCATTGGTGGGTAATAAGTCTTGACCAGTATTGGTCTTTGACATAGGTAGTAAAATACAATCTAAAAAGCACCCAATGGAGTATAAAAGTCAGCATCAAGACAGTGGAGATGATTTCTGATGTAATATCTTTCCCATCTTGGATCACCAAGTGCAAGATCCGGGGGGCAGGTATTTTGCTCACCAGGCTAAATTATTAATTGAAAAAAAAACCTCTTACTGTTTCTTCGGGTATGAAGGTTTACAAATAATCCTCTTCCCAAAGTTCTTTTTAGTAGTTCTCTTCAAAATAAATAGAACTGTCTATTTATAGTTCACAGTGTCAGTTTATGGAATAACTGAAGAAAGTTGACTTGGTTGGTGAAGTTCTGAGAAAAATATAATTTAAGGAGATTTGGAGGTATTCAGGTTAGACTAAAGAAGAGAAGACCAAGGTGGGAGCATAATATCTCTGTTCAAATATTTGAAATGGTCTTTTTGGTGGGTGATTAATGTCCTCTACCCCTCCCCCCCCTTCCAAAAAAATCACATATACCCGGAACCTTAGAATGTGAGTTTATTTGGAAATAGAATCTTTCCAGATGTAATTAAATTAAGATGAGGTTGTATTGGATTAAGGTGGGTTCTAAATCCAATGATTGGTGTCCTTATAAGAAAAGAAGAAGATACATAGAGATACACAAAGGGAAAAAAGCCATGAAAATACAGAGGCAGAGATTGAAGTGATATAGCCATCAGCCCAGAGATGCCAAGTATTGCCAGAAACCAGCAGAAGCTAGGAAGAGACAAGGGAGGATTCCTCTCAAGAGACTTCAGAGGGAGCACGGTCCTGCCAATACCCTGATTTTAGACTTCCGTCTTCCAGAACTGTGAGATAATAAATTTCTGTAATTTTAAGCTATCTAGTTTCTGATTTGTTATGACAACCCTAAGAAACTCATAAAGTTCTGAAATAGAATTGACAAAACTCATTCTGGGTTTCTAGAAGTAAAGGCAAGGAGAAGAAAACTCCAGCTTTACCAACCGTGGATAGTAGAATCAGCGGCCTTCTGAAGACATGACCATCCATCACTGGAAATACAGTGTAGACTGACTGCTCATCTATAAGGAATGTAGAAACATCATTCCTAGACTTGGCTGGGTTTTGGGATAAATAGGCTGTGCAGTACTTCCTGCAGTATTGTCTTAGGACATAAATAAATTTATCTTTAAAAAATATCAACCACAATTTCCCAAAAGTATTTACAAATAACTAAAACCCCTTGATTAGATCTCTTTATTAGTCTGAATTTCTCTGTATAAACCATGAAGTAATTTTCCTTTCTTGTAGAAAGCACATAAAATTAACCAGCTATTATTGTCATCTTCTCTTACAAATATATATATATATATATATATATATATATATATATATATATCATGCAGTCTTACAAAGAAATCTTTTTGTGTAGAAATTATGCTTTTATGTTTTTACATGTTTCTATTATAGAATATGTTAACGATTGTCTCTCCTGCCTTAAATAGGAAATGAGTTCTGGTTTAGATATTGTCATTGCAGCAGCTTACGGTATTTTTGATTATTAGCCTCAATTCCTTACCCTTCTCTGTATCTCCACATTTTGCTGTGTATCTTTGCAGTTTCTACCTGAGGAAGCAGGGTGAGTTTGGGCTTAACTATGTGGCTTGTTTTAGTCAATAGGGCGTTAGCAGATGTGCTACTGGTAGAGGTTTGACATATGCTTATGGATGGGCATGCTATTTTGTGTTTCTGCCCCTTTATTGGGAAGAACAGGTATGGGATAGTCCCAAGGAGGGTGATAGGCATGTGGAAATGACATGGACTTTACAGTGTGGATCCAAGACTGGCTGAACTCAACCTATATCACCCAAGACCCAAACAATGCACAGAGATAGGATGAAAACAAATGATGATTTTTTTAAGGCTATGGAGTTGTATTATACAGTATTACTCTGTCAATAGTTGCCTTCATCAATATACTAAGAGAATATACTGGATGTCATCGTCATGACTCCATATTTTATTCCACCAAAGTATGTAGGAAAAGGGATCGGACAATCTCTTCCCACCCCACTTCACTTGAATGTAAATGCCTCCACTGGACTTGGCTGTTTTCCACAAGACAAACTCTTTCCGTCCACTTCACCAAATAAGTTAGGCTAGCTTGGGATTCAGAAATGGTGGCAAACATCACTATCTGTCTAAAAAGTATCCATTCTCTTTTCTTTCTTACTAAGAGATCCCCAAAATTATTTAGAAGTGACAATGTACCAAATTAAAAATATCTCCCTTATTCCCTTATGACTCAGTTCTGTAAAACAGCCAACTTTTGAGTAGAAGGATGCAAGCCATTAGCTGAAGATGGTGAAACAATAGAGGAAGCCTGACTCTCCTGATGGCATCGTGAATTTGCCATGTTCCTCTCTTATCTCATGAGAAACAATTTGGTTAAGTCATTGTTAAGTTTCTGTTATACATGGCTACATGCAACTCAAGCTAATATAGAATTTGATATTATATGGAGAGGCCCAATAATTATAGAATATAGAATGTACAATTGGCTGAATGAAGGTGGCAGGCTATGGGCAGTGAACACCCAGATATTGCAAGTGGGCGATCATTGTTATTGGCAGAAAACCCTTTGGTCAAGTTGTCACCTGTAGTATATGGGATGTAGACAACATGTTGACTAAAGTTATTGAGGAATAAATGCAGATTATTGGGATTTTCTGGTTAGTTCTTTCCTATGTTAGCAACATTTTATGAGTGGAATGAATTCGGGCTAGAGCTAGTCAGTCTGAAAGTAGATAATGAAGAATATATAGCTTTGCTAAGGAAGATTTTTTTTCATATTATGGCTGGCAGTATAAATTGACCAAGAATCTCATTTTATATTTAAAACCTTGTACTGTTGAAAAAATTCACCCTTGTGCATCAAACATGAACAATTATAAACACTGCTATGAAGTAGTGGGCCTTAGTTTCTAACCTTTCTCAAACACTTTTCATTAAGTATTTTCTGCTAAGAGGTAAGCTGACAGACAAAGACTGGTGTTCTTTTTAAAATTTATTTTGGGGGGGGAGAGAGAGAAAGAGAGAAAGAGAGAGAGAGAATCCCAAGCAGGTCCCACATTGTCAGTGCAGAGCCCGATGTGGGACTTGTATTCATGAACCACAAGATCATGACCTGAGCCTGAACTCATGAGCCACAAGATCACGACCTGAGCTGAAATTAAGAGTTGGATGATTAACTGACTGAGCCACCCAAGTACCTCACAAGGACTGGTGTTCTGAGGGAAGCTTATTTTCGATTGCCTCAAGGTAACTACTGGTCACTATATGACCAGTATATGGCTAAAGGGATAAGCAGAATTCAAAAGTCAATTGATAAAAGATATGAGTCTTCAGGTTAAAAGAGGAAGTTTAGGCAAGATTTCACCTATGTGTACCATGACATCAACTAAATTTTAGATAGAAATTAAAAAATTCAAGCTTGCTTCTTTATGTTCAACACTTGTGGCTATACCTGGACCTCTAAAGTCAACCCATGAGATGAAATTCACAACCCCCCTGAAGTTTCTAAAAGAGGCATTTTCTCTAACTCTCATTTTAGATGTTGCCTTGGAGTTTAACAGACTGGAGGTATCTTGCCCAGAAGTCGGATTTATAGTGAATGAGTAAGATTTGCCTGGATAGCAGAATGGAGTCCCATCCAATAGACTAAGCACATCCTAAAGTCCTTACTATTCTTATCTAAGAAACATGCTGGTTTCCCATATCTGCTCCCCCCCCCCTTTTTTTACCCAATGAGAATACTTGTTATTGTAATCTGATTCCTTTTCCATCATTGTATATTGTGTATTTGTGAGAGATAACTTGTCTTTTAGTCTTAAATATCAAGAAACCAAGAGAAGCCTCATTCTATCTAGGCAGAGATATCATACATCACCCAGAGATCTGGACTTTGAACAGGATTAAGAAACTGAGTGAGACTTTGGGCTTGTTTCCATGTGAGGGAGTCTATTTAACTTGGGGGGGGGGTAGACTGTGTGAGACACTGCTACTTTCTTATCCTGCATTTGAACTTTAAGTAACAAAAATCCCCTGATATTGTTGGGGATGGCAATGTGTTTAGTTTAAAACCAAAATCTTACTTCCTCAGACTCCCTTTCGGATATGGATGACCCTATGTCTCTGTTCTAGCATCTAAGATGGAATGGCTTAGTAGACATTCCAGGAAAGCTATTATGTTCCTGAGGGGCAGGGGGGAAGGATGATTTGGCCATCACACACATTTCCCCTTTTGTGTTTATCCCCAACTTCCTTCCTGGAACACATAAGCAGTTTAGCTATCTTGTCACTATAGGATGAAAGGTGTACTAAAGGTTGTGGAAAAGAAAGATAAAAGGACATGAGTTCCTGGTAATGCCATGGCACCTGTGTATACCACTTACTTCTCAGCTGCTTGTCACATCAGAAATATACCCCTCCCCTCAAAATAAAGTACATAAATGAAATAGAAACAACTATCTGCTTAAGCTATTTTCAAACTTCTTTACATGGAGATAGATATAACCCTAATGATTAGGAATTTTTGGGTATTCAAACAAATACCTCTTCCTGACACAATGAAAATTTACATTAAATGTAGTAATTTAATTTACAATAGTAAATTAATGAGAAAGTGAAAAACAAACACAAAAACAATACCCAACACCTTTCAACTAATATTTCTCTCACGATGTTCCGAAACATCCACTGCTTGCAATTAAATGAATTTAAGTATGATTTCCTCCAAGAAGTGGAGTGAAATCTCATTTTGACAGACCTTAAGCTGTCCACATAACCACTTTTATATTTCTTAGGCCCTACCAAGTTGCTGTGTCTTTTAAGTGCAGAGAAAGGAAATAGCCTTGAGGCAGCATGCAGAGCAATTCCAAATTGACTACTCTTCCCCCGTTACCCAGTACACAGGGCATGTTTGCTTTGGATCCACAGAGCAGAGAACTGCTCTCTTTCCAGGACCGTATAAACCAGATATCCATTAAACTAGATAACGTTATCAGCGCAAAGGGAAAAAGAGCATTCTTACATTCTTACTTTCTGAAGTCCAGATCTGTAATATCCAACATCCTTAAGCCTCCCTTTCCAGATCTCTTCTTAATCTCTTTAGGGTTCTCTAGGGCCACAGAGATGATAGCAAAATGTGGTGACTGATCTTCTGGCATGGTAAGAAACTTTTGCTGTACCACCTTTCTTAGAAAATCCCCCCAAAAGCTTTACAGTGGGGCAATCTCTAAACCATTGCTTATTGCAAATCTATAAAAATCAACTTCCAACATCCATCATGAATGATAGAATTCTCAGCAAAGAGGTTCTGTTTGTCATGCAATGAGGCTATGGAAACTAAGGAAGTTCTACAGAAACCAGAGACACTTGGCTGGCACTGTTGCTACTGTTGGGAAATTTTTCTTCTTCATAGAGTTTCCTAGAAAACAGACACCAAGTAAAGAGTCAGATAAAAGCAATTCAAATTTAACAGATGGAGATGATTATGTTTGGCTACAATGGATCTTTAACAAACAGTTGCTCTCATGACTTTACTTGGTGGGATTAATGTATGGAGTCAGATGGTTTTACATTTTCTTCCAATGGTGTTTCACTTTTCATTGCATTGTAGGTGAAACCAGGGCTCCACTCATACTTTTTTTTCCCACCCCAATTCACTGCTTTAAAAAGTGCATTGGAAAATCTTCTACACCTAATTTCTATTCAAACATATTTGGCAGTGTCTATAAAGAGAAAATACTAGAGCTGAAAATATTATGCCCTACAGTCAGGACTTGCATGGAAACTTGGAAGTGTGTTAAAGAATAGGAGTCAAGAATCCCACACAGATTTACAGATTTATACTGCCTAGAAGATTTTAACAATATACGACTCCTTCCGACATTCAGGACACATGGAGATCAGTTAATCTAGATGTGTCTGCAAATCTGTCCCTCTATTAAACAATGGGAGATAAAGGAAATGTACTCAATTCATCAAATGAAATTTATAAAAATTATGTAAATGGAGCAAAACTACTCTGGTTCAAAGGGAGAAACTGGGAAGTAAGACTTGGCCGTGCCTTGACTCCTGAAGCAGGCACAAGGTATTCTAGGAAAAACTAGTGTTCCAAGGATCACAATTTATAAATCACTGACTTATTCAAAGCATCTCACTTTACTGAGGAGGCATCTGAGACATATGGATGTCCAACACCTACATTGTACTTCTAATCATTTCATGGGCTTATGTGCTTCAGGACCAACACTGAAATTTGGCAGGCACTCATAACAGCCATCCTTCTTTATCATCTCCCCCACTTCCTTTAGGCAGTGGAGACCATGATGAGGAAGAAAAATAATCAAGTGTTAAAAGTGGATCAATATGGGAAGGAGAGAAGACATTTCCTGGGGCTGGGATTTTAGGGTTTCTGACAAGAAATAGGATACCTGTCATGGTGCACATGTATGACAGAATCTCTGAATGGATCTCTCCATGGATCTCTGGATAGCCTAGTCTGAAGTCAGCAGAAAGACCATTGTGAGGCCACCTCTGAGGCAGCTGAGAGCATCAGGACTTGACAGATAGTGCCATATGTTGTGAGCAGGATCCCCAAGTGGCAGAGGGAACAATGAGGTCAAGAGCCAAGGCTTAAGAACCAGACCCTTCCCATCCCACCTACCCACCCTGAATATTTATATGAGTCAAGAAGTAAGGACTCCTAAGATGATGAGATGAATTTTTTTCCTGCTTGACTGGGGACGTCTCAATGTTGGTTGGTTTGCAACCTCTTCCAGTGTTTTCTGGGTATAATCTGAAACTGGTTTCTGAATGTAGAGGGCAGGAGACACTGAAGAAAGAGGCAAGACATTTCAGGTTGGAAGGTGGTAGCTTTAATAAGCAAGGGAACTTACATGAGGCTTGTCTTGGGTGGTTGCAAGATGAGGAGATCTTCGCACCCATCTGCCAAATCTTTTAAGTTTATGTAGAGGACTTAGCTGGGTTCAGTTATGTATGCCACCACATGGTCTCAGCACCACATCACTATCTCAAGGCTATGTTCTTGGGGCAGCTTCTGAATGTGGCGAAAGCAAGTGGATTCCAAGGACTCAGAAGAGGAACCTTGGGTTGCTGTGGTCCAGCTCATAGGTCAGCTGGTGGTCACATTCACTTGATGACTTTGCCCAGTGATCTTAGACCAATTTGAACAATGTTGTGGGGCAAATTCATAAACAATTACAATACAAGTGGCAAGAGAAATATAACAATTGTGAATCCTTAATCATTCTGATGTGGCCCTGTTTGGACTATCTTCTACTCAAAGGACAGAGACATTTTGTGTATGAGAGGTCACATAGGAAAAACTGTGGGACAAAGTAACTCTGTGTCTCCATGATAGATCACCATAAAGACAAAATGGATTTGTTTGCAGTATTTCTATTAAACAACGGGAGATAAAGGACATGTACTCCATCTTCTCCAAATATTCAGAAACTCACAGTGTTTAATGGCACAGATAAGTTCTGGGGACAGGAGGAATGACAACAATGCAAAATCAGAGAAGCAAAGAACATGTAGCGGAAGTCGTTTGTTTTCTAAGCAATGAAGTCATTTATCTCCATCTAGCAATGTTATCTATTGATCCGTCATTTTCCTCTAGGGAAAAGGAGAAGCAATAATCCCTGGCCAAAGGGGAAAAGGACCCCAGGTGCACAACCCATCTTACTGGTGGTGGCAGGTGTGCTGGCCAGCAAGTTTACCCAGCGGCTTTGAAAGGTGAGTGACTGGCAGAGGAGGGGACACGTCTCTAGTTTTATGCCAGTTTCTAGAGCTGCAGATTGTTACTGCCCAGGCAGAGAAAGACAAAGATTCTTCATTCTAGCAGGAGCCTGCAACATGGCCACCCCTCGTGAGGGGTTCATGCCACCTAAGATTTTGTTAACACACATGTTCCCTTAGAGTGGTACCTTCTTTTCTTTCCTTTTTTGGCAGCAAAAGCATTTTGAAAGTTACAAATATATGAGAAGCATAGAGATAAATAAAATGAACTCAGTTTTAGCCCCAGATTTATCAAGTCTTAGCATTTTGTCACATTTGCACAGTTTTTTTCAAGGCATATTTTACAGAAGCAGTTGGCCCCCGGCTTCCTCTCCCCGTCCCATTCTCTGCTCATTTTCCTTTCCCAGAGGCCGTCCTTGAACAATTTGTTGGATATCATATTCATGAGACTTTTATACTTTTATCTACTTAATGTATTTACTTCCAAATAGTATACATGCTTTTAAACCTTTTAAAAAGATAAAATATTATATATAGCCACTCTGTAATTTAGTGTTTTTGTTTACCATTGTTTTCAATATGTGGTTATTGTCAATTATATGCAATTGATTGTATATGATTAAGATTGGTAATATAAGGATATAATTGTGCATCTAGCAATCTTGTTAATTGCTATTAACGTCAGTAGTTTATCTGTAGATATCTCCAGATCTTTCTTGGATTTGTTATAGAAATAATAATAAACTTGTAAATATTGACACTTTGTTCTTCTTTTTAAATTCTTATGCTTTCCTTTTCTTTTCTGTTGATTCATGGCATTGGCCATGACCACTGGCATAATGCTGAATCTAAGTGAGAATAGATGGCATCTTTAATTCTTTCTTGGCTTGGATGGTTTGAATGGCTAAAGACTTTCTTTTCCATTCTTAATTTGCTTACAGTTTTACCATGAGCAACTGTTGCATTATAGCAAATACTTTTTCCTCTACTGAGAAAATTATATGATTTTCCTCTTTTACTCTCTTAATGTGATGCTAATAGATTTTCTGATGTTGAAACATGAATTTGACTTTTACTGTGGTGAATTATATTTAATAGCATTTTACTTTAAGGTTTTAATCTTTAATAGTTTCATTCAAAAATAGCAACAAAAATCCGTAGTTCTTTAGAATAAATCATACAAATTAAGTAGGTCATTTGTGAAGAACATACAAAATATTTTTTGAGGCCATAAAAGAATACCTGAATATATATAACAAAATCTATGATTATAAGTGATGATCACATTTACATGGGATTAGTTACTTTCTTTTTATTTTGCTTTTAACTCATTCTATCTTTCATTTTTATACTTTCTGCAATAGTTTTTTTTTTAACCCAAGAGATATCATTCTGTTCTCTTCTGGCTTGATAAAGATTTATCTGCAACATTGCCTGGTCCTAGTGTTCTGGATCTTCTTTACAAAGTATTTTAAGAAGCTGTGAACTTTTAATTTAATAAACAAATCAATTTCTTTATTAATTTTTAAAATTTTGTTTCATTATAGTTAACACATAACGTCACACTACTTTCAAGTGCACGATATGGTGTTGGATAAGTTTATATGTTATGCTATGTTTACCATAAGCTACCACCTGTCACCATACAACGCTATCACAGTGCCATTGATTATACCGACTCTCAGTTTATTTATTTTTTTAACGTTTATTTATTTTGAGAGAAAGTGAGGGAGAAAGAGAGGGCACAAGTGGGAGGGAGAGGGAGAGAGAATTCCAAGCAGGCTCTGCACTGTCAGCACAGAGCTCGGTGTGAAGCTCAGATTCACAAACTGCAAGATCATGGCCTGAGCTGAAATCAAGAGTCAGGTGCTTAACTGACTGAGCCACCCAGGTGCCTTGACTCTCAGTTTAGAGGCATAAAGATGAGGAAAGGGTTTTATTAATCAATTTCTGTGTTATGTCTGACCATCTCAGGAAAATGATACAGGTCCCAGAGTTTAATCCATAGAATAAATGATGATAAATTACCTGAGAGGGACAAGGAGTCAGCTTGGTTTCTAATGTGTCTGTTAAAATAACTTTCTAGACGTTTTTTGCTTATTGTAATTCTACTTTTATAAGTTGGATTTCTTTATATATAATATATGGAATTAACAATTAAAATGTAAGCATTCTGCATATGGTGTATGTATAAAAGTGCATATATATATATAATGTTTGTTTAAAAATAAAACATGAAAAAATAAAAATGCAACAAGAAAGAAATAATAATTGTGCAGGGATATAGAGATGAAATGTACAGGTGGATTCTTGGCAGGAAGTAAGGAGAGCTGTATTCATATTGCAACTGGTTAGTATTTAGTGTTCTGACCTCTGGCTAAGTGACTTTTACTCTCTTAAACCCAGTTACTTCATCTGTAAATTAGAGGTTTGAAACACTGTTTGCACTTTGTGGCATCCCGAGGCGTTCTGTGAAGTCTACCCAGGAACTGTCATTGTTGAGGATTCTAGGTGTATCCAACTCTCTTCAACCATGGATGCTTACTATGTGTCAAGCTCCACTTTGCCTACTTTATAGGCACTACATCAGTAAGTTTAATTTATTTTTCAAAACTCGACAGTTAGGTAGTGTGGCTGTCCACACTGTGCAGATGAGATAAGTAAGGCAGAGGGAGGCTGGGTAACTTTCTCAAGGTCACGTAACTGGTTAAGTGGTGGTGATGGGTGTCTGGTTCCAGGGCCTCTAATTCCAATCCCTATGCTGCACTGTTATTTACCTTGAATAAACAGTCTTGTACCTAAAGTATTAAAAATATAGAACCATCAAAATCTCTAAGATTCATAGTTTCAATTGTGCCGGTTCATCATGGCAAGGAGGCCACGATCAATCCTGCAATGTGGGAAACTCTTCCGGCTCTGGTCCGATGGACATGCCTGGGACTCAGGAGGAGTTTGATCTTTTTCCTCTAGAGCAATGCAGTGACTCTCGAGGCCATGAATATCTGTGTGTTACAGTATTCATTCTCATTTCTAACCATCCAATTGTACCGATCTCCTTGGTCTTGTTGGGAACTAGAGACGCTGAAAAAGTAAGAAAAAAATGAAAAAAATGAGGCAGACAGAAAGTAATGGCTTTTTTGTCGGGCAGGACTGAGTTTAAGTCTCAGCTTTGCCAACAAATGTTAGCTGTGTGACTTTGGGAAAGTTAATTAATCTTTTGATACCTCAGCGTTTTTCATCTAGAAAGAGGGAATAATAATGCCATTTACTTTATAAGGCTGTATGAACATTAAGAAACAGAATGCGTACAAAAGTCTCAACATAATACCTGGTATACCATCAATAATTAATAAATATTCTGTACTCTCTTTTTGCCTCTCACAGAGGAGACTGTGTGCCAGAGGCCTTATTTCCTTAATCTGCCATGTTGGAATCTGTAATTGACTGCATGACTCCTGCTAGACTATACTTCTTTAATTTTTTCAATGTTTATTATTTTTGAGGGAGAGAGAGAGCGAGCACACATGTCTGAGCAGGGGAGAAGCAGAGAAAGAGGGAGACAGAGGATCTGAAGCAGGCTCCGTGCTGACAGCAGAGAGCCTGATGCAGGGCTTGAACTCACGAACTATGAGATCATGACCTGAGCTGCAGTTAGATGCTTAACCCACTGAGCTACCTAGGTGCCTCTCCTCCTTTAATTTTTGTGGCTTTTTGCCAGTCTTCTGAGTAAGTCAGGTATTTGTCTTCTTTGTTATCACATTTCCTTAGATTTCTCTTCGATACAGAATTATTAGAGAAAGTCAGATATTTGTCTGATCTTTTTGTCGTGTTCTCTTTCCTCAATTTCCTCCTTACCTCAACACTTTGTCTCAAATTTCTTGTTCCTTTTGAGCCATACAAGTTCCTTTGAATATAGCCTGAAAAGCCCAGTAGCTGGGAGCTGAACACCAATCTTGGTCTTTGGTGGGAAATGATCTAAGTGTGGTGACATAACTCACATGTGGATATGTTCTGTATTATTTTACCTCTTTTCCCTAAAGGAGAAAATATGCTGAACAGAAAAATCAACCTTATTCTTTTTGATGGAAGATAAACTATGAGTTGGTTGAGAGCCCATACTTATTTAGAACTTTCCCAAGGACAAAACATGACTGTTGTATTATGATTCCAGGATCTGAGCCTGAATACTTATGAAAATATGTATTCCAGAATTGATTGTCCCTTTGATTAAGCTTACCTATAACATCACTTGTTTTTTTAATTTAACTCATATTTGTTGATTGCCAACCTTGTTTCAGGTATCAGGAGAAACTGTGAGGAAGCATAAGTCACGACTCCTCTCCTGAAGGACTTAGCTGTCCTCCGAGTATCAAGGCTATGGATAAGACAGTTTTAAGCCTGCAGGAACACAGGAAATAATGTACGCTAGAGTTCCTCCCATGGCACACACTATAGGGCAAACTTCATTAAACCGATAGATAATTAAGGAAACTTCACCAGAAGGAATCGTGGTGAGCTTTGAATATATTTAATTATAGATGTAAGATTAATTCAAAAGTGGATACATGAATGGAAGAAGAGAAAGCAAATGCTTGTTCAGAAATAAAGGGAATAATTCAACTAAAAAATCAGAAGAGAAGGAAAAGAGAAGGAAAGAGAAGGATCAGAGTCAATTTTTTGACTCATCTCTTAATGATTGTTATATAGGTGACAGTTATAACTGGCAGTCAAAGGATATCATTTAAAGCTGACCCACCAAATAGTAAAACCCTAAGTACGGGGACTGAGGGCTTCTTCATAAAAGGTAGTCTAGAAAAGTAGTCACTAGAACAAAAATACAAAGTCTGTTAAAGATCAAAAGAAATAAGAATAAAAAAGAGCAAATAAGAAAACATAGTTAATTTGACCTAATATGCACAGTAGATATAATTCAACGTGTTTGAGAACAAACATTTAAGTTGTATTAATGAGTATAAATTCTTTAAATAAAAAATTTTTAATGCTTATTTATTATTTTTGAGTGAGAGACAGAGAGCGAGTGGGGTTGGGGCAGAGAGAGAGGGAGACATAAAATCCGAAGCAGGCTCCAGGCTCTGAGCTGTCAGCACACAGCCTGATGTGGGGCTTGAACTCAGGGACTGCAAGATCATGACCTGAGCCCAAGTTGGAAGGTTAGTCTACTGAGCCACCAAGGGGCCACAATGAGTATAAATTCTTAACTCACCTCTTAAAAGAAAAAAATACATATATTTTTAAAATGTTTATTCATTTATTTTGAAAGAGATAGAGTGTGTGTGCATGCACATGAGTGGGGGAGGGACAGAGAGAGAGGAAGAGAGAAAATCCCAAACAGACTCTGTGTTGTCAATGCAGAGCCCTACATGGGGCTCCATCTCACAAACCACAAGATCATGACCTGAGCCAAAATCAGGAGTGAGATGCTTAACAGACTGAGCCACCCAAGTGCCCCAGAAAAAGATTTTCAAATTGAATTACAAAGTAAAACCAAGGTCTATGCTATAAACAAAAGATACACCTAACACAAAATTACTCAGGCAAAAAAAAAAAAAAAAAAAAAAAAGTAAATAAAGGCATGGGCCAATGTGTATCAAGTAAATGCAAACAATAAGGAAATGGGGCTTGCAGTCTTGATGTCAGACAATGTAAAATTCAGGCCAAAAAGCATTATGATATAAAGAACACATGCGTAGGGTTAAAGACCACAGTGCAAAATGAGTCTATTATGTCATGAATACTATGCATCATTTAATACAGCATTTGCCTTCATAAAGCAGAAACTAGGGGAGCTGCATAAGCGAAAATGGACAGAAATGTACTAACAACAGGAGATTTTAAGAAACTATTCTAAGGCCAGGTGAACTAAAAAATAAGTAAAGCTGTTGAAAGCCTAAGCAATGTGATTGATGCATTGCATGTGTTGTGTTGGATGTTGGAGCTGGTTCAGACAGTACGAATGCATATGTGTCTCCCTCACTCTGTGTTCAATGACAGCACATGGTAACTTGAAATTGGCAAAGTGGGCAGTATTTATTCCACAGAAATTGGAAAACCCTATACATCAGCGCTTTTTGTTGTTGTTTCTTCTTCTTCTTAGGGCTACTTTACTAGCATTCCTATGGATATATATATCAATTTATGTTCCTCCATAATATAAAATACCTCTTCTTCTCAAGTACAGATGGATCATTAAAAAAAGAATTGACTGGGGCGCCTGGGTGGCGCAGTCGGTTAAGCGTCCGACTTCAGCCAGGTCACGATCTCGCGGTCCGTGAGTTCGAGCCCCGCGTCAGGCTCTGGGCTGATGGCTCAGAGCCTGGAGCCTGTTTCCGATTCTGTCTCCCTCTCTCTCTGCCCCTCCCCCGTTCATGCTCTGTCTCTCTCTGTCCCAAAAATAAATAAATGTTGAAAAAAAAAAAAAGAATTGACTGTATGTTAGCAACTAAGAAAACTAAAAATAAATTACAAAATCAGTGTCAAAACTATCCTTCTATCAAATTATTCTTGGGTAACAGGAAATATAAAACATAATTGCAATTAAAAATAATGACAATTGAAATAGTATGTTAAAATTTGTAGGATATGATTGAATCAGTGACAAAGGACACGTTTATATGTTTATATACTTATGTTGATTAATAGTTTCATTCACAAAATGAATAAATAATAAAAATGAATTATATTAAATTTAAAAAGCTAGTAAAAGAAAAACAAATTAAATCCCCCAAAAAGAAGAAATAAGAGTAACAGAAAAGCTATCAAAATATATATATATTTTTAAAAGTAACAAAAATAGACAAACCACAAACTATTATAATGTTGAATAAGAGGAGAAAGCACACATAGAACATAAAATGGTAAGAAATAATGAGAGGAAATGACAAATAATAAGAAATAATTTGTATAACTCCATATAAATAAATTTGAAGTCCCAGGATAACAAGAATATTTTGCTACATAGATACAACTTATTAAAATTGACCCTAGTATCGATTGAAGGCTTAACTACACCAATTTCCATGAAAAGAGAAAGAATGTTATCAAACGAAAAACAGAAACAACAAAGTCTGTCCTCCAAAACACTACAGTCCCAGGTGGTTTCACAGGGTAATTGTACCAAAAATTCAAAGACTAGGTGATCCTAATGCTATATTGATATTTTCAGAGTACAGAGAATTATTTATACAAAGGAAGTACAACATTGATACCAAAATCTGGTAAAGTTGCACCAAAGAGAAAACTATATACAACTCAATTTTCATTTTGAATTGCAATGGAAAGATATACAGACCTATTTGTAAAATAATATTATGCTACATAGGAAGTGAGACTTGTTTACAGAATAAATTAATGTGCTTCTTCTCTTGTCCTTTGTTTTATTTTGTTGCCATATTATTTTATTTCTACACGTGCTATAATTCCACAATAATAACAATGTTATTGTTTTTGCTTTAAGGAATTAATTCAGTTTTGAATAATTAATAAAATAAAGAAAAGCAGGTTTTTTTTTTATATTACTCATACATTTCTCAGTGTGCTTCCTATCTTCCCCTGGATATGGTATCTTTTTTTAAAAATGTTTATCTATTTTCAAGAGAGAGAGAGAAAGAGAGACGGTGGGGAGGGGCAGAGAGAGAGGGAGACAGAGAATCCCAAGCAGGCTCCACATCTGTCAGTGCAGAGCACAATGTGGGGCTTGAACTCATGAACTGTGAGATCATGACCTGAGCCAAAATCAGGGGTCAGACGCTTAACTGACTGAGCCACCCAGGCAGCCCAAGATCTGATTTCTTATTTGATGTCTTTACCCTACTGTCTGAGTAAATGCCTTTAATATTTCTTATGATGGTCTATTAGCAACAATTTAATTTGTTTTTGCTTATTTGAAAATACTTTTATTTTTATCTTTTGTGGGTACAAAATTCTAGGGTTTTTTTTTTGTCTTTCAGTAAATTAATAATGTCAAAACATGATCTTTTGTCCTCTGTTGTTTCTGATGAGAAATAAGCTATCATTCTTGCTGTCATTTGTTTGTCAATAATGTGTTTCATTTTCCTCAGACAAGCTTTTAGAAATTTTGTCTTATGTTTAGCTTTATGCTTTGTTAGTGTGGGTATATTTTAGATTTTCCCTCAATTCTAAAGTGAATCTGTTCAGCATTATATGCCTTTAACTCTGAGGCACAGGCCTTAAGAGGTTCCTCTGGGAAATTTGAGGTATTTCCCAAACCCCTCTCATGTGACATGATTCACTCCAAAACCTGTATCCATCTACTGAAGCCTCTACTCAGGTATCTCCGTTATTCAGGGGTTCTTTTCACTTTGGTCTCTCTGGTCTCCACCAAACACGTACAGTTCAGGGTCTGCCAAGGATTGGAGCAGAATTCCTGTGCAGATTTTGGGGCTCCTTGAGGTTTTCTTATTCCTAGGACTTTCCTCTCAACTTTGTGCAACTTTGATAATCCAAAACTCCTCCTTGGATTTCTCAGACGAGCAAAACTGAGGCCATGTTTGAATCCCAGCTCTGCAATGTCCTGTGTACTGAGAATACTCTCTGGGGAAAAGCTGGATGAACGTGTATCTCAGAGGGACTGATTGCTTCCAATTTCTGCCCTTGGTGATTTCAAACAGTTATTGTCTAGTTTTCCCCATTGTTTATAGTTGTTATCCCTGGAAGGGTTAGTGTAAATCAAGTTACCTTCCCCTTTCCTGGAATCAGAAATTAGACTATAACATGTTGAATAAAAATAATGTTATGAGTCCTAGTGATAGTCAAGGTGTGTGTGTGTGCGTGTGCGTGCGTGTGTGTGTGTGTGAGAAAGAGAGAGAGAGAGGGAAAGAAAGAAAGAAAGAAAAAAGAAGGAAAGAAAGAATGAAAGAAAGAAAAGTGTTTTTTCTCTTAATGAAGGTAATGAACAATTTAGAAAATCGCTACTTTTCAATTCCTTAATATAAAAATTGCATCAGGCACAGGCCATCAAAGGCAAAAGGCTGTCAGAGAACAGGATACATCTATGATGTTAAAGTCTACAGACTGGTTACTCATTACAGTGTTTGAAAAAAAAGACAAAAGGAAAAGAAAAAAGGGAAAATGAATCAGACGTTATTGATGACAAAAAAAATCATACAAGTTTATACTGTTCATAATATCAGAAAGCAGAAAATAAAGAGAAAGCAAATGTTATTCATGAAGGATTAGGAATCAGACCAATAACAGATTAAATATCAGAACACACTAGGTCAACACCTATAAAATTTGAGAGAAAAAACCTGCACCTTGAATTTTATTTCAAGGCAAGTTCTCAAACAAACTGAAGAGCAAAATATAAAAACCATTTTGGACATATGAGAATGCAGAAAATTTTTCTCCTAGACATGCTCTATGAAAAAGTATACTTCAGGGCATACTCCAGGGAAAAAAAAAAGCAAAGGGACCATTAATCATGGGGAAAGAATGACATTACAGACCAGAAGCAGTGTCAGTTAACTATTCCCCCAGTGAAGTGAAAGAGCTGAAAGGGAAAATGTGGTTTCCTCCTGACAAAGACTCAGAAAATTGCTCTTCTACCAATGAGCAGTTGATGGCTTAGAATTGCAAAGTCATGATAATGAAAATGTTGATTTTTTTGTTTTATGAGCTTTAGTCACATCCAATATGAAATATAGGCAGCTAAATATAGTCTCATATTAAAATATAAATATTTTAAACATTGAAAATATAAATGTAACACTGAAATGAAGAGTGCACAGTAGATGAGGGGATGGCAAAGGAAGATGGACCAGGCCGAGTGCCTCAGTTTTGGTGATAGGGCAGCAGTAGATACTCTCAAGTTGGTAAATACTGAAGAGATGACTAACTCTTTGTACAAATCCATAAGGTGAAGACTAGAAGAACCGAAAACTGCCTTGGCAGAGTTATCCCTGTGGAGTGGGGACAAGATTGAGGGAAAGGAAGATTGTTTCACTTTCTTTTTATTCTTTTGTTCAAAGTATTTTTGTTAATAAGGTCATGCATTATTTGTATTATTAAAAATAGACTATTTTTAAAAAGTAATTTTATTTATGGTTACCCAAACACTGAGATACTATACAGCAATGAAAAGAATAAACTAGGTCTACATGTACATCATGACAGGGAAAGATAGCCATTGTCATTGCCTCATGAAATAAGCCACATTGCAGAAGAGAACTGCATACTCCCAGTGTGTGAAAACAGCACACATATGCATATGTGTGAGTATTTATATATTTCATAGAATAAAAACGTGTTGGATAAGAAAAAAATTAAACTCAAAGGTAAGAACTTTGAACCAAGTGGTTCTCCAGCAATTCCCATCAAATTATTAGCAGCCCTGCCATCAGGCTTCTTGCATCCTGAACCTCACTTAGGTCCAGCTAAGACACTAACAGCAATTCTCACCGGAATCTCTCCTCCTTAATCTCCCATTTTCCTTCTGTTTCCACCCAAGCGCCCTGAGTTGCTCTGTGTGTGGTGACCTACTAGTCTGCAGCTCTGCCAGCTTCATATAAATTTGAACCCTTATTTTGCCAAGTTTACTGAGCTATCTCAGAGCAACTATTAAATGTATTTTTGGTATAATTGTCCATGTGCCCATTGGGAATGATTGGGGTATTGGTTTAATAGGTTCCCTTAGCTAAATAAGCTCACCTCTATAGGCTCTGGTTTCCTTCTGACAAACCAGGTGTCTGGGCTGGAACATTCCTCAGGTCCCTGCTGGCTCCTCTGTCCTGTACCTCTAGACTCTTGGTTTGTGAATATCTTAAAAGGGCAATGAGTTTTTGAAGGACATAGTTTAAAAATGATGGAAAGCGTGGCTGAGAGCAACTTTAAGCATTGCTAAAAAATTCTATCAGGAACTCTTCAAATGTCCTACAGGAGAAATAAAAGGACTCAGACACAGCATGTTGCATCCATACCAGAACACCACCACAAGGGGAAATACTTGGCTCTCCCGGCGCTTGTTCAAGCCGCATTAATTTGACAGCATGCACGAACTGTTGACTGCCTGCCGAAGTCTTCCATTGTCTGCGGCTCGTTGAGTGCACAACTGCTCTGATCGAGAGCAGTTCTGTGCCAGGCAGCTGCGGAACGAACAAGTTATACACAGCCAAAGAAACCTGAAGCCTCATCAGCTAATCGGTGGGTGCCTTGGGAGAGGAATTAAAGTGGAGGAAGGTGCATATAGAATGAGGAAGGTGATGATGGAAAGAAATAAGCTGACATTAAGAGGTGACAAAAGTCACGGGAAAAATGTGTGCCTTCTGGTTAGAAGCAAATGAAACACATTTGGATACAATTGCGGAGTCCAGGGGCACGGAGGAGAAAATGAATTTGGTAAGGGAAGGCGAAGAGAGGCTTCTGGAAGGTGGGAGAGAGTTAATGAAGTTGTTTGGAAGTGCTTAATGATTATGCTGATTATAAAATACAAGAGACACCAGGGGAAACGGAAATCTAGGGAAATGGACATTTTACATCCGTTTGCTGGTTGCTGGTTGAGACATGAAGTGACAGCATAAGCTTGAAAGACAAGGGTTTGGCTGTGTCTTACAGCAAAGATCCAGGATATAGTAAGAATATGCAGGAGTTGGGTGATGTGGCCAACATCAATATTTCAGATTGTAGCTGGCCTTGTCTGGGGGTTCTGACCCCCAGAGGCATTCTCTCTGGAAGGCAAATGCTTACATGCTCTGCCACTTAGGAGAAAGTCACCCTCGGGATCAATTTACTGTCCTGCTTGGTAAACATGCTTGTCTTCATGGGGCATCTGTAGGCTGTACCCCTCTGTCACCCCATCTGCCTTTTTCCCCATCATGAAGCCCCCAAATATGGAGATGATGGCCACACGAGGCATCTAAGGGATTGTCCAGTCCAGTCTTTCCATTTTTCCAGGTAGGAGATTAGGCCCCTGGGGAGTTTGCCCCCAAACACTCAGCTAATTCGTGGGAGGGCTTGAGCTTATTGGGGCTTTCCTTCTCTCAGGCTGGTGGTCTTTCCTACTTATGCTACCTCTCTTTAAAAGTCAGAGATATTATTTCAAACATCATCCATCTTCCCTTAATAATCATTTGTAATTTTTTTGGAATCCTTTTTTTGTTCTTGATTCATCCCATCAACAAATAACAGAGTGACTACTATATGTTCTTAGGAGGCTTATAGGCCAGAAGAGGAGACAGACCATGAAAACAAACAAATGTCAGCGATGCCAGCCAGGCATAGGAACTACGAAGAAAATTAATGCGGGTTGAGGAGACACTATTTTCGACAAGCTTTGAAGATTCTGTGTGTGTGTGTGGGGGGGGGCAGTTTGAGCACACAGTTGAAAGATGGGAGGGAGGAAAACATGAATGTGTCTTAAGGATAGGCCTTCTCTAAGTTTTCTTTCATTGTTTTGTCCTCATGATCTCTTTTAAGAGGATGAGGGGTGAGAGGGCTGACGTAGAGCATACTGAACCATAATAAACAAATCCCTATTTTCTCCATTCATAACTTTTCCTTCTTTTTCTCTAATTTCAAAACATATTTCCTCCCCCATTCAGCACTGACAGGCCAAGAGTGGAAATAGCTGCAGCTTCCTATTAGTTTTGATATTAGGCCATATCCTCCTGCTTATCGAGTGAAATAATCCATTTGGCCATTTATTGTGCGCTAGAGCCCGCACATAAGCCATTATCTTATTAACCTACTGTATTACCTCTTTTAATCTTCTCGACAACTGTGCATGAGAGGCTTTATTATATTCATATTACAGTGAGGAAACCAAGGCCCGTAGAAGTTAAATGACTCCAAGTATTGCGGTCAGTGAGTGGCAGAACTGAAGAAAGACCCAGATCTGGTGCAAACCAAAGCCCACGAATGTCCCACTGTACAGAAGCCCCCGAGTCTCCCTAAAGAGCACTTGGAGCCCCCAGACCTGAGCCAGTTGTCCTTCCTCAAGATTTCTATACCCTCTTGATTGAGTAAAGCAACCTGGCCTAATTAGTTGGTTTCTCAGGATAGGAGGGTAACTTCTAATGCATCCAGTGCCATTACCAGCTTATCTATGATGCCATTATCATCACCAAAGCAATTTTCAGTTCCAATTCCTCGTGCAATTTCCATTGTGTGAAATGCATTTTTTCTGTATTTCATTTGGGTCCCATTCCAGCTAGTCTAGACTGAACTAGCTTTTAAAGCCAACCTGGCCTCTCTGTTTTGATTTTCATTGTTTTGTAAACAGGGGTTAGGAGACATACTCTTTCCAAATGAGCCCTGTTACTTTCCAAACTGAAATTTCTCGGTGGTGTGCTCAGGACAGGTTGGTTGCTCACAGCCTATCTGGGAACTCTGAGTTTGGAATTGCCCTCAGGGTTTCTTCTGAGTGGCCACAGTGGTGGTGCATGTTCGTTGTGATTTCAGAAGTACTGCTAGTTGGATAAACAAATTTGGGTCCAAATAGTGTGGTTATAAACCAGTGAGCTAATTTTCTTGTGGGGTTTAGAAGCAGCTCTAAATCCAATTCTGAAAGAGGCTTCTCATAATGTTTTGTGGATTGAAAATATTGCTTATTCCCTTGCTGTGAATCTTTAATGTGAGTGTATACATTCTTTCTGGATTGAAGAAAAATCAATCATTATTTTATTCAATTACCTCATGCACTTTTTTTTTATCTTTGATAAAAGAATGATTAGGAAGGCAAATCAGTCTCCCAGAGCTGTCGTCTGTAGTCTTCACAGGAAGCATTGACTGACATCAGGAAATTCTGGCTGGGTCTCTGACCCAAAGATGAGAGGTTGGGGACTGGAGCTGCAGAAACGGCTGCTGGTGCAGTGATTTCTGGGCCAAAGTTCTGTGTGGGTTTAGCCTGTATATGAAGGACCAACATATAATTTCTCTTCAGGATAAATAAAACATATGATGAATTTCTTCAACATGTGAGGAAACTAAGCCTATAAACAATGGCATTGAAATATGCAGATGTAGTAATTCTAGTCAAGTCTATAGAATTTTACCTATTTTTTAATTGTTTATTTGTTTATTTATTTGACAGAGAGAGAGATCGATGGGCAGAGAGAGAGGGAGACAGAATCCTAAGCAAGTTCAGTGCCATCAACGTAAAGCCCGATGCAGGGCTAGAACCCACAGACCATGAGATCATGACCTGAGCTGAAATCAAGAGTCGGAGGCTTAAACGACAGAGCTACTCAGCCACCCACCCCAAACTTGATGTATTTTTAAAGTTAGTTTGCCCCCTCCCCATCCCGATACATTTATTCTTTATTGACTTATGTATGGACTTCACTTTGCAGAAAAGAGCGTGCACTTTAAAGTTAAGCTGCACTGTTACAGAGAACAGACTTTTTTTTTCCACCCACGCTACATCCTCGGTAACTTTTCTTCATTCCTCTTTTCAGGAAAACAAACACACACTAAAAGGAAAAAATCTAACCCATTACATCAAAATTCAGGAGGAGAGCACAACACAGCAGTTGTTAAGGAAATTGTTAAGGAAATCTTTGAGCCATTTGGCCCACAGTTTAAAAGGCTCTTCATGTCTTTCTGAACCTATTGTTCCAGGAGAGCCTCATCCTGACTGACAAGAATTTCCAGATATAGAATAGACACTTGTGACTGTAACAAGCAAGTAAAACCACGCTCTAAGAATGAGGTGGGTATCACTGGAAGAATATTCAGCTGCTGAAAAGTTTGAATTGCCCTGTACTTTGGCTCTTAACATACAAAGATTCCAGTAGAAGTATGGATGCTTTTCCTTTTCCCTCCCTCCGTCCCTCCCTCCCTTCTTCCTCCCTTCCTCCCTTCCTTCCTTCCTTCCTTCCTTCCTTCCTTCCTTCCTTCTCTCTCTCTTTCTCCTTCTTTTCTTTCTTTTCTTTCTTTTTTGTCTGAGATTGATCTCAGAAGATGGTCTGACTCTGTAGATTAAAGAACAGAGAATATATAAGACGTTGAAATGGAGTTTGAATGACTGTTCCAGTTATAAATATATATGATATGATATGATATTACACGTGTACTTAAGTTATATGAACACCAGTTTTCTCATTTGTGTGTGTGTGTTTTACCAGTTTTCTCATTTGTAAAAGACAAGCAATACTGTATATACCACTTTTAAAAAAAAAATTATGAAAAACAAAATACTTAGCATTGTCCTAGCACTTATCAGTAGTTCAATAAATTGAACTTCCATTGCCTGGCCAATTAGTCACTTCTAATACATTTACTTACAAATAATATCTTAGATATAAATATTAAGTCTTCAAGCAAAAACAAACGCAAAAAAATAAGATAGGCTTTTAGCCTCTCTACTTACTATACAACCTCCAGTTCTTCAGACAAGAGAGAGCATCTTCTTTCCATTCAGAATGGGTTAAAGCTGACTTTTAGTCGGACAAATATGGGCAAACATGAATTAAATAGAGTGCTTGGCAGTGGTTCGCACTTTTTAGTGTACAACACGATCACTTGATGTGTTCGTGGAATATGAAAGCCTGCTGTCCAGCTCCCCGGGGAATCTGTTTCAGCCCTATGTATAGTACAGCATGTCTAGCAGTGTGGAATCCAGGAATCTACATTTTTCACAAGTCTCTCGGGATTTTCTTTTTTTAAATTTTTTTAACGTTTATTCATTTCTGAGAGAGAAAGAGAGAGAGAGAGAGAGAACGTGAGCAGGACGGGGCAGAGAGACAGGGAGGCACAGCATCTGAAGCAGGCTCCAGGCTTTGAGTTGTCAGCACAGAGCCCGATGTGGGGCTTTAACCTACGAACTGGGAGATCATGACCTGAGCCGAAGTTGGGCTCTTAAGTGACTGAGCCTCCCAGGCACCTCTCTCAGGATTTTCTATTGAAGAAAGTTCACAGAAACTGGTTTGAGAGAATGAGGAGACAGAACATTGAATTTCATGGGTAAAAGGTAGAAGTAGAACCTCCCTTTTTAGTCACCTTTTAGTGAAAAACATTTTGATATATCTGAATTTGTGTTTTTGCATAAGTGGGTAGAATCTGATTATTAAAGCTTAGAATGAAACACATCTCACTCTTCACTAAGGTAATTTTATTTAAAAAAATGAATAGTCAGTCCTCTTAAGGACAAGTTGCACTAATTTTAATAATTACATTAATTTTTTTCTGTCTGTGCACACAAGAAATTGAATGAGTGATTATCAGTCTAAATCTAGATACTAGAATAGATTACAATATGTCTCCAAGGAGGTTACATTCTAATGATATGGAATAGGACCAAATGAGAGTACATATGTATAAAATTCCATTCCAGAAATTTCTAGCATGTATTGCAAATGTTGACACACTGGTTTTCCTATAGATCCACTGAAGGCAAACTGTTTACTTGGCATCATATTCCTTCTTCATCATCAGTCACTGGTTCTAGGGAATGGTTAAATTTAGCATTTATCCCAAAGACATGGGATTGTCAGAAGGTATATCTGGACTTCATTCAGACTGAAATAGAGAAGGTCTGGAGATTACATAGAGAGCATGGGTTTGGACCAGACTTATGTTATTCTCTGTGGGGATGTGTACCTGTGCATGATTCCGGGTTGCCTCTTTTTCGAGAACAAATAAATTCACTTGTGTCTCTATGGGACAGTGGGTTATGTTAGTCAGGGGATGGTTTTGGAATTGTATTCTTGGGATATATTATTTCTCTCTCTCAAAAATCTGAAACATATCTATATAAAGCAAATCTAAACTCATTAAAACTTTAAATCAAGACGTTTTTCAGTCATTACCTAGACCTTATCATTCCAAGTTTTTCTTCAACTGACATAACCTTTGCACCAGTTAGACTCATTTTATCCTTCCTGTTTACTCATAGTCTTTTCACTGTCTCCAGGGCCCTCTTCTTCATGTCTATTGTTTTCTTTTTACTTTCAGTCTAACCCTACATTCCCTTTAAACTTTCCTCAATTTGTCCCTTCCTTACCTGGTCAACTCCCATGTATAATTCAAGGCAAAGTCATGTTTTCACTTTTTGTTGCTTCCCTATAATTTGGGTTCCCAATATCCTCTGCAGCAGGAAGAATGGGCAGGGACAGTGAAAAGATGAAACTGACATGAGAATTATCTCTGCCTGTAGCAGTAAGTACTGCTCGTGACTTCCACTTCTCAAGATTCTTCATTACCTATAGACTTCATGCAAGTGTCTTCATTACCTATAGACTAACTCAGTAGTTCCCCCAAAATGGCTGAATACTACAATCATCTGGGGAATTCTACAAAGTCAAGATACCTGAGCCCATCTTCAGTCATTCTGATTTAATTCATGGTGTGTGGCTGATACATAATTTGCTTTTAAAGGCCCCCCAGTGATAATGATGGGCAGCCAGAGTGGAGAACTACTGGCTCTAACCAAACTATAAAGAGTTTAGAGTTTCTTCCCCATTCCTTTAAAGTATAAAAAAGAAAGAAAGAAAGAAAGAAAGAGAGAAAGAAAGAAAGAAAGAAAGAAAGAAAGAAAGAAAGAAAGAAAGAAAGAAAGAAAGAGAAAAGAAAAAAGTGAAGCCTGCTGTCTCTGCAGACACTGGGTGTTCTGGTGATAATCTGCCTGGTCTTCAGAATTGTAAGAGAATAAATGTATGTTTTCATACATCACCAAGTTTATGGCAATTTGTTCCAGGAGCAATGGGAAACTAATACACTGATAAAACACATAATTAGGGAACAATGAACAAAAGTATAAATATATTTTTCTAGTATTTTTTTCCATCGTACAGATTTAGAATTTCTTTTCACTTAATTCCTAACTTTGTTTTGATCTCAGCGTGTCTCAAAGGTAACTTTTTCTAATCTTGACAGATCAATTCCCCCTGTAGATACTTGAAGCACCATGGCCCTCACTGAAAGCACTTATTCAAGTTCTAATTTTACCTTTATTGATGTGATCATTTCCCACAAGACTTTGGACTCTATGAGGGTCAGGACCTTGGGTGCTTTGTTCATCATTTTTTTTTTTTCTCTCCAGGGTCTAGCAGAGAATCTGGAGAATAGTGGACCTCCAATAAATATTTGTTAAAATGAAGTGATGAATCTGGACAGACTCAGGTGGTGAATTCAGCTAAGGAAGCCAGAATCAGGTATGTGGGGATGAGACACGAAGTTATGGAAAAAGCAGTCTAGGAAGAAGATGATAGATCAAGGTACCAAAGTCAGTGTTTGGGTAGGAATGGAGGAGAGGAGGCTGAGCAGTGTGAGAGCACCATATGAGTGCACCACTAGGTTCCAGAAGCCCTCAATCCACCTTCACATTTGGACATGTGTGTGGAGTCCCAGGGAGTGTAAATGTAGGGTAAGAAATCTTTTTTTTTTTTTTTAATTTCCTTCCTGATGTTTTCTTTGAAGAACTTAAAATTTTATGACTTCAGCATTTATAACTTCATAATTTTATTAGAACATTCAGTCAACCCTAGGTACATTATGATTAAAGGCATTTTTTAAGTTGAAATTTTTAAAAGCTGTCTTCTTGACACTTTCTCATATTTTTAAAAACTCAGAAATCATGATGGCCTTCCATTAATGAGTGTCCTTCTGGGTAAGTTAAGCATTTTTCTAGACTTTTTCCTAAATTCTTACCAATTTTAAATGAGAATAGAAAATATAACACACATCCTCAAAATACTTACAACCCAAATCGCCATCATCAGAATGATTCTGAAAGAGCATTTCTTCCTCATTTTTAGATGTAGTTAAAATGTTTGGTTCTTGTTAGAACACTGCCTTTCTAGTTGATGAGTTTCTTTGCCAGAATGAGGGTATGGCAAGTATCAGCATTTATATATATATATTAACAGTGCACTGTTCTGTAATTCAAAAGATTCAATTAAATGGACTATTATTGAACATCTCAGTCATGCCAAGAATTGTGCTAACCTTTATGAACTTGGGCATTGGTTGTACCCTATGGGCATTTCCAATAATTATAATAGCTGGTTATATTTAATTTTTTTCTTTTAACTCATCTTTTTTTCTTCCATATATTTTTTTAGGTTTTTACAGCAACCTTGGCAGACTAGACACAAGAGTTAGATTTTGCTAATGACTAGTGTGTAGCCTAAGGCAAGCCGCTTAAATCTGAATCTCAGTTTCCTCACATGTCAAAGGAGGATAGTTACATTTATCTTGTAGGGTTTTGTGACAATTGGAATTTAACCATACAAAGTGCCGAATTCCATGCTTGACATGCAGTAGGTAATCAATACATAGTGTCATTAGTATCATTCCATTATTCTTTTTAAGGAAAATAAGTCTCACATAGGTTTAGTATGCCTTAATAAGGAATAGCTTTTTGGCACTCAGAAGTGACTTCCTTAGACAGTATGGAGTTTCTTATTATGAGGCATATTTAGTCATAAATTTAATCACATATTGACAGGGCTGTGGTAGAGAAGATTATGGTGTTTACTAGTTAAAAAAAAAAATTGAGTCCCAAATATCACCTTTATAATCCCTTCGAATCCTGAGTTTGTCTTAACTTGATTTCAGGGCATTTTCTAGTAAGTGGTAAAGAATATACCAGAAGCCATCTCCTGAAACTTTATCTGGTACAACATGCATTATACATACGAAAGAGCAGCAGAGGTATAAGGTTCTGTTTCTGTGGGGTATCATGAACTAGGATAGAACACCCAACTAAAAAACAATCTTAAATAACAGGCTGCATTTGTGTGTTACATTTTTCTAAATCTTTTCTCATTTATCTTCAATATTATTTCTCTTTTTTAAAAAATATATTTATTTATTTATTTTCAGAGAGAGAGAGGAAGAGAGAGAGGGAGCAGGGAGGGCCAGAGAGAGAGAGGAGAGAGAGAATCCCAAGCAGGCTCCACACTGTCAGAGCAGAGCCTGATGTGGGGCTTGAACCCATGAACTGTGAGATGATGACCTAAGCTGAAACCAAGAGTCAGACGTTGAACCAACTGAGCCATCCAGGTGCTCCAATATGATTTTGCTTTTAACATCCTGAACAACAGGTCAAGTAATTTACATGTATATTTTTCAGAAAAGAAAAAAATGGCATAGAATAATAGTTTGGAATGGTATAGGCTAATGAAATGATTCATTAGTGACGAGATTATAAATTATAGATGGAATTAGGATGAAAATCTCCATCTCTCTCCTTTAGGCTTCTGGCTGCTTCTTGCTTGTACAGAGAATAATAGCAAATAGCTGGCAAGTGATACAGGTAACCTTTCAATCTGGGTCTTCTGAGTGTGGCTTCATTCTTCTTTTTGCTATACCACATCACTTCTAAGTATTCTTAAATGAATTCTTAGGCATTCTTAAATTAATGACAATGACAAGAAAGTATTCTTTCTTCAAAAAGGGGTTTAGTAAGTTAATATACAGAGAAAACTCTCTGAATATGCTACAGAGCAATTTAAGCATAAGGTATTAAAAATTATTATTAGTATTGTTGTACTATTTTTGCAACTACCTGATTCATGTGGCACATCTTGGATTATTTATGCTGCTGGGATTCAATGTGCTTCTGGATCAAAATACTCATAGTTTCTAATCAGTTGTAGAGACATTCAGCCATTATTTCTTTGGATAATTTTTCTCCTACACTCTCATGATTCTCTGTTATTGCAAGAGATTAGAAGCATATTGAAAGTTATTATATCTTCCAAATCTCTTAATCTCCTTCCTTTTTAAGTTTCTAATTTTCTGGGTTTTTTTGTGTGTGGCATATTTCATGTAATTTCTGCAAATGTACTTTCAGACCGGATTAAATCTTACCTCGGTAGGTATAAACCACTGACTCATGACTCAAAAACCCTACATGGAAATATCCAATTGGCTGAGCCTAGAACCCACGATCACCCTTTAACTGTCAGGAGTAGAACTAAGGATTAACTGGATGGTAAATTGAGCAATTATAGGGCATTCGTGAATCAAGACCTTGCCTCCCACTGAGACTGACAAAATGAGGGACTTTTTTTTTTCTAAAGAAGAAAGCTTGGATAATGGAAAGACAGAAAAACATAAAATATGACTAGTTTACGAAGTGAGGTCTCCTGAGTTCACTGCCTGAGTTCTTCACAATGGGACCAAGGATTTTGTGTGCACACAGAACTGTGGTTGCAAAGTGTGCTCCATAGAAGAGTAGACCCAATCGATGTTTTGTGGAATTTAAAAGTGTTCCATGGCCCTTATATGTTTTGGAAACACTTTAGCCTGTAGCTTATATTTGGAGCTCCACAGAGCACATTTCTGTATGTCAGGTTCTGAGAAACCCCGCAGTAAGGAAGCCCGCTTGATTCTGTTAACTGGGTCTGTCATATTTATTTAATCTCCAAAACATTTTTTATTTATGTAGCACTTGTTATCTTCCCTAGGACGGTCATTGAGAATTACTGGACTAGAATAATAGCTCTGATTTAATAGGAGTAAGGAGGATGCCTTCCAGCAGCAAAGCTGGCACACCGGAGGTCACGTGTTGGAATGCCTCCTCCAGGAGCGAGCACACTGGCAGGCAGAGGGTGGAGCTGGGTCCAATGTTCATGGATCTGGTTTGGCAACACAGTCCTCTGTTAGTGGCTTTAGTCTTGCGTGTCTGCTATCCCTTTCTTCCAGATAGCACACTGGCATCAGCCTTATAAATGGTCTCTGCATTTTGGCTTACTGGTGAGGCTCAGGCCATCCCCTTTGCAAATAACCTGGCCATGTCAGTGATCCACAAACACGGATGCATATCAGCATCACCTGGGTCATCTTGTTAAAAATATAAATTCTTCAGTTCCGCTACTGAGAGTCTCCATGAGGAGATCTGAGACAGGTTCTGGGCATCTGTGGGTATGTATCTCCCACCTATTAATAAAGGCTTGGCAAGGTTTATGCAGCTGTTCTGTCGATCAGCACCTGAGAGCCACTGGGAACACCACAACTTTTCCTCCTCTTTGACTTCCTTCATGTCCTTCCAAGGTTTCAGGCCATATTCCTCTGCTCATATAAAACTAATTTTACTAATTTTTTTCCAGTAAAATTTTATGAGCCATGGCAGTCAAACACTTTAGTAAGATCCCAACATACAGTTCATGATGCATTTTCTTCATTATTTTGGAAATGATAATTGCATAGCCATAAAGTTTGTTGAATATAATTTGTTTGGAGTAATCCTGTGTAATTTATATCTGATGGTTCCTCTGTCTTTTCAGGGTTTGTTGATTTATTTATTTCCTTTCTAGTTATAGTGTAGCAGAACAATTCAAGCTCCCTTCCGATTTATTAAGTAGTGACTTCTTGGATACCGTTTTATTTTGGACAAAGCTTTAATTATTACCATTATTATTCTATTTTGTCTTAATTAAATAATCCCAAGTATTTTAGCATGAACATGAGCTAATTCCTACAATATTCTCTGTACTGTTTCATAGCATTATTATTTTTTGTCTTTAATTACTCCCCACTCCGGCTATACCAACACTTCTATTGCTTAAAATAAAATTAACTCAAAATATTATTTTACTTAAATTTAAAAGATGGGCTTAATATTTCAGACATTTTCAAGGTTATGTCTGAGGTAATAAAATTGCTCCATAATGTAAAGTGTTATCATTAACTTTTCAATGCACTTTCTCATGAAAACTTTTCAGATCTTAAAATAATCATATAGTGACATAGGGGAGATAATGTCATCTCTATGGAAAAGATAAGGCTACTTCAGGTGGGGGGAGATTAAATTAATTGGAGATCATACATAGCCAGAAAAAGAACTTAGAGCTCCTTACATCTAGTTCAGAACTCTGTCTGAAATCATTGGCCTGAATTGGTGCCCCCAGGCTGACTTTACAGAGGAAAGGCCCTCTAACCCATTGGTAGCAGAACATTCTGCTTAAGAATTCCTTCTGTATGGGAAGGACACTGTTTCTTATTCTTGTAATACAAGGTATGTATCACAGAGAAACAGAAGGAAAACAATATGTAATTGAGTAGCTAGGAGAGGAAGTTAGTTGATAAAGATGATTGGATTAATTTTAAAATCACCCTGGAATGTAAAAATGAGAATCAACTCTGTTATAATTCAACTCATTAAAATAAAGACTTACAGGTATCACAGATTGCCATTAGTTGAATTCATAACGTTTTTCCTCACACAGAAGTGCAACATTCCAAAAATTTCAATGGGATATGACCAACATATGGGATCAGTTTTAGGCTTGTTCCATGAACATAGGTGATAGAACGGGAAGACATTTATTACTGAGTATTTTGTATTTTGCTTTTGGAAATATCCAAGTGTCACCTGTTTGATTCTTCAAAGAGGCTGAAACAGAGTTTGTTTTGCCTGTCAAAGTCCTGTGACAAGCAACGATGGCTGGGTCTTGACATTCCATCCTGTTCAGTTACCAGATGTGGGATTTCCTAGGAAGTCCATGACCTTGAATGAGGTAGCTCTCTGTATTTGAGGCAGACCCAAGGGAGGTAAAAACTGGAGGCTCCAGACTGCATCCCTTGTGACTGGCAGTCCATCTTTCCTTGAAGGAGAATCTGGAAGGGACATGTTTTTTCCACCACATTCCATTCCTTGGACAACTTAAATCTACTTTTCCATATATTTTCAGAAAGCAGCTTTTTTAGGACACCGGTGAACTCTTGTCCCTTATGGGAAGCAAAACATGTAAGAGAATCTCAGGGCTACAATTAAAAGCTACTGCGTCATTTCTCTACAATCCATTCTATATCCTCCTCACCCTCAGCAACCATCTCTGCTGCCTTCTGTGTGTTACTGATATTGTGACTCACAGCCTCCCATACGAAGCATCTAAGCCCCTGTCCCCAATAGAAAGAGGGCCCTGAGCGCCAGTATTGGGCCATGGGTACTATACATATTCATTTACAGTTACAATTGAGCAAAGCAGTACCAAGAGTTGCCCAAGTAGCTCACTTAGATTTTACCTGTTTTCTTCCTTGCCTTTGTAGTGTATATATCGTCAACCCCCCCTCTTCCTCATAATCCAGGTCAGTTACTCTTGCTAACACAGCTATTTCTCTTCTTGCCTCTAGGTCTTAGATACAAGAGGCTCTAAGTGCCTGGCCAGCAGCTCTAGCTTATAATTCCATGGTGCCCTTGCTTTGTGTCTACTAGAAGTGTGTCCCCTTTGATTACCACGGTTTCTACCTGAAGAATCTAGAGTTGTGGGAACAAGAAGTATGTAGTCTTTCAGCAGAATATTGAGAATAACAGTGAGTGGGGTGATTCCTGCTCCCACTTTTGGTTTTTGGACTCCTTGCCCTCTCTCTACTAAGGACACAGAACCATAATAAGATCTGTGAATCAGCACATATACTGCATCCCAGATGAGGGCACTATTTTTGTGTGTACTACCTCCAATCCCTGGAACACGTCAGCTATGACCTGAACTGAAATCAGGAGTTGGACACTTAGCCAACTTGCATCCCAGGCTTGTCTTCCATTTTAATAAAATTTTTGTGATCCTCCATATATCTTTCTTCTTTTTCTTTTCTTGCCTGTGTGTGTTTTAGCTTTCTTTAATGCACTGGATTTAAATTTTAATTCAGTTCTATTATTTCTTGTCAATTTGTAATTTTTCTTCCTTTCTCAGATAATTTTTGTCTTTTTCTCAGTTTCCCATCTGAGTTTAATAAATTTCATTAAATTTGTTCTTTTTCCATATGTATCAGGTTTTTTTTTTCCGGTTTTTGAATTTTTGACTACAGTTTTCTTTTTCTTTTTTTAAAAATAGATATGTGTCTCTGAATGTTTGAGGACATTTAGTTCAGTTTGGAGTGCCATATTACATTATTTTGCTTCAGAGTTATTTTTACAGGGAGAATATTTAAGAAATAATATGTTGTAATTTCACATTTTTATTATGTTTTTTTAATATGAAATTTATTGTCAAATTGGTTTCCATACAACACCCAGTGCTCATCCCAACAGGTGTCCTCCTCAATACCCATCACCCACCCTCCCCGCTCTCCCACACCCCCCATCAACCTTCAGTTTATTCTCAGTTTTTAGGAGTCTCTTATGGTTTCGCTCCCTCCCTCTCTAACTTTTTTTTTTCCTTCCTCTCCCCCATGGTCTTTCGTTAAGTTTCTCAGGATCCACATAAGAGTGAAAACATATGGCATTTGTCTTTCTCTGTATGACTTATTTCACTTCGCATAACACTCTCCAGTTCCATTCACATTGCTACAAAGGCCATATTTCATTCTTTCTCATTGCCACATAGTATTCCATTGTGTACATAAACTATAATTTCTTTATCCATTCATCAGTTGATGGACATTTAGGCTCTTTCCGTAATTTGGCTATAGTGCCAAATAATTTGGTTAAAGTGCTGCTATAAACATTGGGGTACAAGTGCCCCTATGCATCAGCACTCCTGTACTTTTTTATTGTGTTAAATTATGAAAGGTGGGGCACCTGTGTGGCTCAGTCAGTTAAGTTTCCAACTCTTGGTTTTGGCTGAGGTCATGATCTCATAGTTTGTGGGATCAAGCCCCAAGTCAGGCTCTGGACTGACAGTGCAGGTCCTGCTTGGGATTCTCTCTTCTGCCCTTCCCTTGCTTGCTTGTACATGCTCTCTCTCTCTTTCTCTCTCAAAACAAACTTTAAAAAATGTAAATAAATAAATAAATAAATAAATAAATAAATAGCGAGAGCTAGGAGAGACACTACACAAAAATGGGAGTAGAGCGTCCATTCATCTTACCTATACCTCATGCATGTATTTGAGGCTTTATTTTTTTAAAAAGCCCACATCTAATTTATCCATTGTCCACTTATATTATGACTGACTGAGCAAATAAATTAATGAATTAATGGTAGAATGCCTTCAGTCAGGATTCCTCCCTGAATCAGAATTGGAACTCTTCTCTCAAGTAGAAAGCTCTCAAGTCAATAACCTACATTCCACCTTGAGGAAGTAGGAAAAGAAAGCAAAGTAGACCTAATCTAGTGGAAGAAAGAACACAATCAAAGATTAGAATGGAGGTATATAAAAAATAGCATAAAAAGTACAGTAGAGAAAAATCAATAAAACCAGAAGTTCACTCTTAAAAGTTCAACAAAATTGTCAAGCTTTTAGATAGACTGACATAGAAGAAAAGAGAGAAGATGCAAACAACTCCATTTTTATTGTTCAACTCATCTTTCATTTAAACATAGGATAATGTTGCCAATTATGCAAGGTTCTTATTAAATTCTTTACACCAAACAAACAAACAAACAAACAATTCTTACTACCTAGAATAGAGAGTTCAATGAAGACCAGGTTGTTCAATGGGGACTCCAAAAATGGCACCTTTTATTAGTAGGGTTAAACAAGTCATAGACTGAAGTCATTTAGATCTTACTTAACAAAGCTTAAAAGCAAGCTGTGAAAGGATTAAGCTAACAACTTGTTTGCCAAAATAAAGTTTGACAATGGGTAAAGGAATACAACAAAATAACGAAAAGCTGACATTGTAATATTCACAGTATTCTGCATCCAATCAACAAATTTGAGATATGCAAAAGAAATAGGAAAATGTGACCAATTATCAGGGAAAAAATCTGATTAATGGAAACAATCCCAGAAAAGGCAGAGATAATGGAATTAACAGACAGGGCTTTAAAATAGATGTTATGAATATATACAAAGTGTTAGAAGAAAATTGATATAAAATAAATATTTTCTCTGATTGTGTGCATTGTTTTTTCACTTTCTTGGTAATATCTTTTGATGGACGAAAGCTTTTCATTTTGATGAAATAACATTTATCTGTTATTTTTTCTTTTGTTGCTCCTGTTTTGGTGTCATGTCTAGGAATCCATTGCCAAATCCAAAGTCGGGAAGATTTATTGCTATGCTTTCTTTTAAGAGTTTTATGGTTTAGCTCTTATATGACCTGAAGGCCATTGATTATTTTGAGTAAATTTTTGTATATGATGTGAGGAGGATGCCAAACGTCATTCTGTTGATGTGGAAATTCAGTTGTCCCAGAAATATCTGTTGAAGAGGCTTTCTTTCCGCATTGAATGGACTTGGCACACTGGTCAAAATCAATTGCCTATATATTTATGAGTTTATTTCTGGATTCTCCATTCTATTCCATTGGTCCATATGTCTACTTTTATGCCATTACCACATGGTTTTGATTACTCTAGCTTTGAGGTAACTTTTGAAATAAGAAATTGTGAGTCTTTCAGCTTTGTTCTTTTTCAATATTGTTTTGGCTATGCAGGGCCTTTTGCAATTATGTATGAATTTGAAGATTGGCTTTTCTATTTCTGCAAAAAAGGCCCCTGGAATTTTGATAGTGAGTATGTTGAATTGGTCGAACTCTGAGAGCTATTCAATTTACTGTTCTCAAGCAATTGCTCTATCCTCAGAGTTGTGGAGCTTTACTTTGGGTACAGCTTGGTATTTAGACAAAGATTCAGGATAAACCTATTGATATTTCTATCCTTTTGGGAATTCTTTTTTTTTTTTAAGTTTATTTATTTATTTTGAGAGAGAGAGTGTGTGTGGGGAGGGGGAGGGTAAGGGCAGAAAGAAAGAGGGAGAGAGAAAATCCCAAGCAGGTTCTGAGTTGTCACTGCAGAGCCTGATGCGTAGCTCGATCCCACAAACTGTGAGATCATGACATAAGCTGAAATCAAGAGTCAAAGCTTAACTGACTGAGCCACCCAGGTGCCCCCCACTTTTGGAATTCTTATCCTACATATGTATCTATATTCCAGTATTTTAGCTCACAGTTATCAGCTGGATCCACCTCCCGAACTCTGATATCTGTTTTTTTCAACTCAGTGTGCCTGCCAGTGTGTGCTTAGTTCTGCATCTTTGAACTGCGGCACAGAAAGTTCCTCCTGGCAGAAAGCTGGAGCCATCATAGGATTCACCTCATTTGTTTCTTTTGTCTCAGGGATCACAGCCCTACACTGCCTATTGTCTGATATTTTAAAAATGGATGTTTCATACATTCTGCCCAATTTTCTTTTTTTTGTTTTGTTTTGTTTTTTGTTTTGTTTTGTTTTCTTTTGATGACCAGAGGGCAAATCTGGCTCTGGTTACTTCATTAGGGCTGCAAGCATATGAGTTCATTTTTGATACATAACTATGCAATTTATGTCTTGTTTTCTGATTTGTGATTTATTCTTTATACTTTTATAATGGTAACAGCCTAAAAGGTTCTTGACAATAAAGATTATGTCTTATTCATCACTTTTTTCCCAGTGCCTAGTAGAGGGCTCGACACAAGTTATGTTTCCAATGAATATTTGCTGAATCTTTAAATCAGATATTTTACCTGCCACACACATATAATATTTTATTCTTCTTAATTGTATTGTTTTGTGTTTATCTCCTTGAACCCAAGTTTGGTAGCATATGGGTTTAATCTGATGTGTAAGACAGACTTTCTGTTCTTGTTAACAAGCCTTGTGTTTTAATGTTGATTTTTCCACAATTGGCAAAAACTTAGGAAAGTCATAATCATCTGTTTTTTCCCCGTATATATATGGAAAGATAGAATCCCTGCACTGCTTACCACTCAAGGCTGCTAAAATTCAGAACTGAAAGTGATGATGGATATGACTTCCCTTTGAGGAGTCATATACAGAAAATTATAACCTCACTGAATCTTGAAACTTATGCATTGATTTTTTCATCTTCCACATCCATTCTATTGCAGAATGTTGATGAGCTCCCTACACATGTTAAGTGCTCAATAAATGTTGGATGAATTTGAACGTATACATGTTTCATATCACTGAACTTCAAACGATTTTCCATCTTTCGTCTTATTGGTGATAATAATGCAGCAAGTAACACCTACATGAATTTCCAGAGCAATAGAGGGAAATTGTGGAAACGTAGACACCTACTTAGATTCAGTTCCTGAAACAAAGTCAACAGCAGTGTGCACCAAAAGAACTTAGCACATTATTATTTTTCTTCCATTTGTTTTGTTTTTTGTGGAAAGCATTTGTCATTAAGGGCACTGCACAATCGGCCATATTATTCCTATCCCTAAATGAAGGATGAGTCAAACAATGAAAGTCAATACTGTGAAGGTAGACAAGCCTTTACAATTAAGCTATTTCAGCCAAGTCAGAGGAAGTAAGAGTATCCAAAGGGAAGAGCAATTAGATCCAATGTGGGAGGCGTGTGCTTGAGAGACAAAGCTGAAATGGCAGACTGTCAAGGTGAACTGCTCAGAAATGTCTGATGGAGTATAAATGTTTCTTATTTTACCCAAAAGGGTATTTCCAAATTGCTGACTTGACACCTTTCTCTTCTTTGTTGGAATATTTCAATGACTCTTACTTTTTAACCTATGCACAGTTCCCTGGAAACTTTGTACCCTATTGACTTTTATCAACCTTCCACCTGGTACTATGGGGACATTTATCAAATGCCTGCTGTTGCAGAAATTGCTTTTGAATTGTAGCAGGTCATCGCTAGGAGGGGCTTTGGAGGAGAAGTAGTCCTGCCTGCACATTTTCAGTTAAGGAAATAGATGCCTAGGAAAGGATTCTGGCTTCCATAATGTCTTAGAGATAGTAACACAAGGATGACCTTATGTTTCTGCCAGATTACACTACCCTTTTTGTGATACAGGATGATATGGGGTTGGCTATGCAAACACAGACATTACTTTCTTAACTTTCTCTTTTCTTCTTTGCTTACTTCCTCTTTTCTTCCTTCTTTCCAGTATTTATGTCCATAGCGTTTACCAGTTTTCAAGTTTATGAGAATGTTTTATGTGTGTGTGTTAAGCCCATTACTGAATTTTTGTGATGTCATTATAAGTAACTGTTTTAAAAATGGGAAGGTAAAAATTGTCATCCAATTTAGTGTCTGCTTTCTTTCCCTCCCTTTTTTTTCCCACTTGGATGGAGCAAGCCTGTGAATCGAAATCTCATAATGGATGTCTAAAGGACCAGGTTAGTCGAAAACTGAAGTGCCCTTTTCTATTTTCAAATTCACTTTACTTTGATATCAAATGAAGCCCATTTGGTGTAGAAAATTAAAGTAGCTGCATTTTTCCTCAGCCCAGAGAAATCTTTTATTTCCCTCTAACCCTTTTCCATTTTTCATGACAGCCACAGCATTTTCTTCTCTAAAACACAAACAAGTCAATGTAAGCATGACTGCCATGCTAAAATGATTATGGGATAATTTGTGTTTGCCAGACCAAACAAAATCAATCACCATTGTTTAGAGGCCTACAACATTAAATGGCTAGGAGAGGGTATTTCTGGACTTTCATAAAATAGGTTTTTCAAACACAGATAAGGGAGGAGACCATTGGATACTCTCAGGTGTGGTTTGTAATTTTCAAATTTGCATAAAACATATCACTTGTACATATGGTGACTCAACTCCACCAGATTAACGCAAATTAAAGGCAGCCTGGCACCATGATGTCTCATACTTGAAATGATTGTCTCAGTTATAGGCTCCCAATGGGAAAGAATATAGAATGAATGTTTATGTAAAACTTGAAATAACCATTTGAGAAACATGACTTGCAGGCCTATAAGGATGGATGGAAGGTGACTTCACAACGAAATGGAAATCCGAATTGACAGAAACAAGTATACATTGTGTCTGTAGCCATTTGTTTCTGAGTATACTCAATACATATTGTTTGAGGGATGAGGTTTTCTGTTTGTTTGTTTGTTTGTTTGTTTGGATTATTTCCCTCCCCTATCCCAGTTGTATGCTCTTTTACAGACCATATAGGCCATAGCTCGCTCTCTCTCTTGTCTGAGAGTTTCTAAGAATGTACTTTCTCCCAGGGCTGGTGTCAACCTGCCAAAAACTGCTAAAGAAAATTTGGTCATAGTTTTGAGCTAGTTGGGATTAGCTGATATGAGCATTTAAGGATTAAGATAGATTCTTCAGCTGGCAGAACAAGCTGAGTTCTTTTTGAAACTCTTCTGGAAAAGTAGATGGAAATTTCTAGCCCAGCTGTCTACAGCTCCCGCCATTTTCCCCTCTTTCTCAATTACTTTTGACATTCCCATGAAATGTGGTTTTATATTATTTTGTGGCTTGAGAAATCTTAAAAGCAAAAAAAATAAAAAAATAAAAAAAGGCCCTCTTAGTTCAGGTTACCTCAAAGCAGATCCTGAGACGGATATTTTTGCTTTAGTCAGTTACCGAGTGTGTGTTCTTGGGTGGAAAACCTATAAGTGAAGGAAGGAGGAGGGCTGGAGAAGAAGATGGGTATCAATGCGGGTTCCCCTGAGGTCAAGCTTCAGCTTGTTTCCACAAGAAGTTCTGAAGAGAAATTACACCACTTATTATTCTGCCTTGAGGAAAGAGGGCTGGCTTTTATACCCTAGTATCAGTAGGGATGTTGGCTGCAGACAGCCATCCTTAGACCCCTGGAAGATGTATAGTCTCCCAGCATCGCTCTTTGAGGTGGAAACTCTCATTGGCTGAAGGTTAATTCTGTGGGAAGGGTGCAGCTGTGATTGGTTAGCAGCTAGCACTCATTGTAGCTGGAAAATACGTTCACCAGCCCAGTGAAGAGGCTCTGGGAAGGAGTGCAACACCGTCCACTAACTGATCGATACATGTAACACCCCTCATTTCTTTTCATAACCACGTGATGCTTTGTATCATGGTATTTCTTTGGATGGATGCATTCCATTTTACTGATCTACCCTCCTATTGATAAATGGCTTCCACTCTTTTTGAATTATCGACCCCAAATGTTATTAAGGCATGCGTCATCTTGCCATACGTATTCATGAATAGGCTACAGTCATAGATGCTAAAGTAATGGATCAAAAGGTGTGTGAGTTGGTGATTTCTTTTTCTTTTTCCAAGTTGCCCTTTATAAAAGTGTTTTGCCAGTTTATACCAGCACTGTAGAAAAGAATCTTTTCTCCATATCTTCATTAGAAGATATCACCAAACTTTGTGATGTTTATCAATCAGATGAAAAATTTCCAGACTATTTTGCAAAGATGAATTTTCTCTGGCTGGACTTTTCTCATACATCCCCAGAATTTCCCAATGAATTCCTTATCCTTCAATCTCTGATGAAGATTCTTTAAAGAAAGCTTCTCTGACCTCCAGGCTAATTCAGATGACCCCATTAACATTCATAGAGCACCATGTATTTTCTTTACCATATCTCATACATGTTTGCATTTACATATTTGTGTCTTACGTAAAAACAACTCCCCCTCCACCGCTCAGCTGGATAGTGAGTTCTATTAAGGTAGGAACTATGTTTCTCTTGTTTAAATATGCATCGTTAACAGACCCACATAGACTATAATAAATATCTGTGAAATGAATGAGAAAGTAAGTGAATAAGTCACATTACTAAAAGTTAAATTGGGATCTGCCAGATCATAGCGCTCAAGTTCCTGATCATATCTTGGTCAGCTTCTTCCATTACTCAGTGGATTTCACTGTTCTCTCAGTGACAAAGTTATCTAGCTTTTAGTGATCTTGATTTTCCATAAAGGCTCTGCTTTGGGGACAACACACCATTTGAATACACCCTAGGGAATTTTGTTCCATAGCTTCCTGGACAGAATTCAGGTAGCAGTACCCTCTGAATAAGGGAGTATTCTAAAGTAGATTTCATACTTCTTATACTTATCTAAGAAATACTTGCCCTGTTTCAATGTCTGGGGAGAACGATGACTCAGTGTTGACTGAAATTATTTTGACATCGTTAATTATTTAATCAACAAAAAAGAGATGCAAAAGCATACACATGCAATCTGCATCGTGGTCTTATAATATCCCCCTGGTTTCTCATGGAGTTGCTGCTGAAGCTCAGAGGCCTCAGCTTTATTCAGTTAGGGATGTGTCTCATCAGAAAATTTCAGAATTAGAGTTTCCTGTATTTTATTCATTTTTAGGTTTGAGGGTAGCATAGAAATCAGCCCATATCACTCAGACCTAATACCCATAGGTGGGGCCATAATTTTTGACTGCCTCATAATTAATGTGACCTGGTTACTTCTGAGATGATTTATTGTTGCACCATTGGGTTCCTCAATTTTTCAGGACAGTGGGTCAGACTCTGTTCTACCATAATCCTCTCTTTGACAGGGAATGCATGGGTGGGAAGGAGAGGAACATGGGTTCCTACATTCTAGAATAGATCTCATTGGTGTGAAAATGCTATCTTTTTAATCTAGTGCATTTTTAATTGCAACACACTGTGTCTTCCCATCCTAAACAACTAATACATAATCCAGGATCATTTTATGTTATATAAATTGCCAGGTAAACATAGTGTTGCGTGGACAAGGTGTTAGAACTAATGCCTGGTATAGCTCCATTCACTTTCCAACACTTGGGGCACCAGATAGTGTAGATATACTTAGGAATTTAGTTCAACTCACTGTGCACAGTTTATGAGTTTTGTCATTCTGTGGTCTACCTTATCATGAAGTTCTTCAAGCTTTCCTTGCCAAACCTTATTGGGATGTTGGACTAACTCTGAGAGGTGAAGCCTTCTGGATCCCAGCCACCTGTGTGCATCAGACCCTAATGCATAGTGCCTGGGAGCTGTATCCTTGAAGTCCAACGTCAGTTTTGGATGGCATCAAGTACAGTTAGATAGTCTTCCTTCCTTCACTGTCACTTTCTTTTATCCTCTCCCTCATCTCCTCTTTCCTCCATGCTGTTTCATTGTTTGGCCCACTGTGTATTGAGTGGTAGAGGACTCCTATGTTCAAGGTCCCTCTCTGGTTGCATCACTGCTAATGTGTCTTTGTACCATTGCATCTGTAGTAATTACAATATTGATTTTATTACTTGTGTGTTTTCTTGGTCTCTCTCACTCTTAAGACGAGAGGTTATGTCTGTCACCTTCACTGATGTATGCCTAGCATTTATCAGGGGCCTGGCATAAAGCAGTACTGCATAAATATTGGTTGAATGAGTGAATCCTCAAATTTTGCCAATTCTTTCTCCTCTCTGTTGCCCGTTGTCAGGTCCTAAATATCATTCCTGGTAATCACTCTTTGCTAAACCTTCTAGCAAGCCAAATATTCTTATGATACCCAGGCTGTAAAATTAGCTGCCTTGTATCTGATATTTCTGGGATCTTGGTGTGGGCTGAAGGTCTTGAGGAAAAATGAACTAATTGGCTAAACTGATTCTCAGTTGTATCTGTTAGAGCTTTTTGGTTGTTCTGCTAACTTTTGCAAAAATGAAAGATGTTGAAAGGCCATTGGGTCGTTCATAGGATCCATGTATGGAAAGCCAGGGCAGGATAGAGTAGATAGAAACTCATGAGACTTTTAGAATTGCTCTTGTTGATGATTGAAACTTCCCTGCTTTTGGTTCCTTAAGAGAGGGTTCTTAATACACATGATGCCAAAAAAGGAGTGGATCAAGTCATATCCGGCTATGAGAAGTGATAGTTTTGGGCAGAGGAGGTCATATAGCATCCTTTAAATCACGATATTTTAACAGTCATTACCGCTGTCTACACATAGGATCGATCCAGGCAGCAGCTCTTAGTAACTCTATGTTCTAAATCATCCAGGTTACACAAAGTGACTTGCATACAGATGGTACTAAATAAGCTTGTTGAATGCATGACCAAGTGCTGTAACATGCAGTTCTGGGCCTCTTGCTCTTATAAGTAGACACATGTCTCCAGAAATAGGTTCACAAGAGGCTTGTTACACATCCATCATATGCCGGAGTCTTTCTTCCTTGGAACTGCAGGAGATTTATGGATGTCTGTCTTGCCCTGGTGCCCGTGTGTGGAGTGCAGCACTTAGACTCCCTTTCTTAAATAGAGTGCAGTTGGCTTTGCACCTCTGCAGCTATAAGCTCTTAAATTACTCTTTCTAGAAAGGTTTAGCCAGTATGAGAAGTAACTAAAACAGAACAGAATGCAGGAGAACAGTTTTGCATTAACATGTTTTCCATTCTCCTCTTTTTGTGGCTCTTACGAGAGTTCTATGAAGATATTGCTGAGCCTAAATTCCTCATTTTTGGCATGCCGACCAATTAGAAATGCTGATAAATCCTAATAGGTCGTTGCAGTTACTGAAATGGTGTGTGACAAGACAAGTCTTCATTGTAATTCCCACAAACTATGAAAAGGTTGCTGGAGATTTCTGTTGTTTCATCGGAGGTTGTTTAAATTATTTAAGAGCACATGATTTAAAACTCTAGATAAGATATTTTTCAAGCTGGGGTCCAAGGTCTTCATATTGTTTTGGAGGGAGAGGCAAGCTTTGATTTGGGTCATGATTCTGATCATAAAATCGGTCCAGCTTGTGAGTGGTCGCTGACTAATTGACCAAAACTCCTCTGACCTCCTGGTTTCTCAGTGAGAAATTCTGGATGTTAGTTGTAGTATAGGAACCACTATACCAAGGCAAAAGTGAGAACATGGTCTAAATGAACATCAAATTTAAATGCCACTGCAAAGATATAGTCTCCCTTGTTTCCCACTTGGTAGGAAGTGTTTTTTGATGTTAACCAAGTGGAAGTAATTACTCAGAGAATATCAATTCCTCACCCCCTGCCCAGTGCTTGCAGCAATGATTCTTTAACAGAAGAGTTCTCAGCAACTAGAGATTCCCCACAAATCCTCAGAAATTATCCCCAAACAGCTATTTAGACACGAGGGCAGATTTAATTAGATTCTAAATGTTTCTTTCCCCATAAGTTCGATATAAATAGGCCTAAGGAGAGAGCTAGACTTTCAAGGATGGCAATGACTGTCCTACCTAGTCCTAGATTCAGTCCTTCCACAGTCACTGATTACCTATTACAGGCTTGATGGTGGAAAATAGTAAACAAGCAACATATGAACTGTATCCTTGAAAAGGGAATAGATTGATAACAGATTTCACATTGATTCATGTCATTATGGTGCATATGACACAAACACACATCTTACCAGGCAACTAGTACCTAAAGGGAACTTCTGTTTTTCTCTGTTGTTCTCCCTTTATGTTTTTTTTTATTTGTTTGTTTGTTTGGTTTAGTTGTGTGAGAGAGAGTGCTTGTGGGGGGGAGGGGCAGAGAGAGAGAGAGAGAGAGAGAGAGAGAGTGAGAGAGACTCTCAAGCAGGTTCTATGCTCAGTGTGGAGTCCGATGAAGGACTCAATCCTACCATGACCTGAGCCCAAATCAAGAGTTTGTCACGCAACTGACTGAGTCAACCAGGTGCCCCCTTCCTATATGTTTTGAATACTTTTTCTTCACTTCAGATTGGGAAATCCAGACTTACTAATCCCCTGAATCCTGAACTGCCAGTGCCTTGATTCCACTAGTGGGATTCATACAAGCACTTTGGATCTGATGGCCAATACCACTCCTAACTACTGCTCTAAACACCAAGCAATTTTAACTAGGATTTTGTTTTAGACACTCTTGAGACAATAACTACTTCTGTCATTCTGAGGTAAAGGAACCAGCCCAGCCACTTGTGAATTAAAGTTTTTGATCCTACCCTTGTCCTGACCCTTCCACTCAGTGTTTGTACTAAAATTGCTCTACCAGTGGGATTGGGCAGTGGGCACAGATCTTTTTGGGAAGCCACTTCCTCTTCTGCATTAACTTTTCTCAGTCTTATTCAGGGTTTAAGATCCTAGATCAGGACTCTTTTCACCTTCAAGGATTTTCATAAGACCCTTACTCTTGTTGACCTACCCCCATGTTCCTCAACTGTTTTTCCCCCTTACCCTCTCATAAGGAAAATTTTTGGACATTACCTCACCCCTCCTTCATGAAGTTAAATGCTAAGAAATGAGATTTTATTATGTCAGGTAGAGCTTTGGTGTAAGTATTGTAATACCTAAAGTTTGTCCTCTTCCAAGAAACAATGTTCACACCTTCCTAGGCAATGTTGTCCTCTTGAGAATGAATTATGCGGCCTAGGATGTGACAGAATCACCCAAGGAGCTTGTTAAAACTCAGATTGCTGGGGCGCCCGGGTGGTTCAGTTGCTTGGGCAGCCAACTTCGGCTCAGGTCATAATCTCGTGGCTCCTTTGTTGGTTCTGAGCCCTGTGTCGACTCTTTGCTGTCAGCACGGATCCCTCTTCGGATTCTCTGTTGCCCTCTCTGCCTCTCCCCCACTTGTGCTCTCTCTCAAAAATAAACATTTAAATAGAAGAAGAAGAAAAAAAAAACTCAGATTGCTGTGGCTCAACCCCAGCCACTAGCAAGTAGATGTTTATATATTTTAAAAGTCTGTATTTAGATATAAGGTTAAAAAAAATAGGAGAGCAATTTTAGTTAAGACTTTGAAAACTGAATAATTTCTAATTTGTTACTTATATATATTTTGTCTACCTACTAGGTTTCCTTCCAGAGATCTCCTAAGTATAGGTTGACTTGTTTTCTTTTCAAATAACTAGTACCGGATTAAAATAATAAGAGAGAGACTCATATAGACTAATATATTATAAACCCAAATTCAGTAAATTTGATTCAAAAAGAAACAGGTGCATTATTTCCCCACAAGCACATGTGAGTTTTATTTATTTAATCTTTTATTATTGTAAATATATTTGTTCTCCCTAAAGCCCTAAATCAAGTGATTCATATTAAATATTGTGAGCATTATCTTAGGATTTATTTAGATACAATTTGGTTATTCTTTTAACTTTCTAAACCTTTAAAAATATAACATTTAAATAGGCAGTTTGGTTTAAAATAAACAGTAGTGCATTACATTTAATGAGTAATATGTAAATGATAGTTGAGAACAAGGTAGATCAATACAGAGACTGAAAGAAATTTAAATAAAACATGTCAGAGTAAACAAAAAGACTAAATAAAAAGAACAGGTAATGAGCATTGAAAATATTTGACTATAGAAGTTAGACCAAGAACAATGTGGCAATTAGCATGCGGAACAGAATAAAAGTGTAATTTGATCTGACCATGAAGAAAGGATACAATAACACAAGTTGGGAGAAGAAGGACAGAAGAAATGTCTTGGAACTATTTCAGGCAAAAATCCAATAAAAGAGGAAACTATGGTGACAGCGACATAGAGGGCTATGTGTTGCTTTTATCTTTGATACCCTCATTTTCTGTGGTGAAGAGAGTAGTTTTGATCAATCAATTACTGGGTAGAGTGCAGATTCGCCAGGTTTTTTTCCCTGTAAATCAGTTCATTTTTGCTTTATATATTTGAAAAGATACTTTATATATTTGAATTGATACTTCTTTATACATTTGACTGATCTAATTATAGACATTTGTTTTATACTTTGTAATTGCAAACATTTAAAACTTTCTCTTTTCTACTTAAGATGGCTTTTTTTTTCATAGTGCTGATTGGTGTTTGGAAACATTTAGACTGAGGAAAAAGACTTACTGGGGCACACAAATCCATGTTTGAGATAAAATCCACAAAATATGAATATTATTTAAATTCATATATAACAAAACTATTTTGAATACATATAGTTGAAATAGCAAATGATAATCCTGTTTAATAAGTATCTTCATTAAGTTATGCTTAACTATCCTTTTTATAAAGTTTCTTTTATTTCTTAAAAAGAAACAATAATAGCTCTCTTTGGTACTTACCCAAATGAATTGAAAACATACATCCACACAAAAACCCGCACACAGATGCTTAAGAGCACTTTTATTCATAACTGACCAAACTGGGAAGCCGCTGACATATCCTTCAGTAGCTGAGTGGATAAATGAACTGTGATATATCCAGAAAATGTAATATTACTCAGCAGTTAAAAACAATGATCTATCAGGCCATGAGAAGACATAAAGGAATATACATGCATGTTACTTAGTGAAAGAAGCCAATCTAAAAGGCTACATACTGTATGATACGGCATTCTGCAAAAGGCAAAATTATATTGACAATAAATAGATTGATGGTTTCCGGGGATTAGGGAAGTGGGAGAGATGAATAGGCAGAGCACAGAGAATTTTTATCAAATTATTCTATGTGATACTTTAATGGGGATACATGTTATTATATACTTGTCAAAACCCACAGAAGGTACAACACCAATAGTGAACTTTAATATACAATATAGACTACGTACGATGTGTCATTGAGTTGCACTGATTGAACAGATGGACCACCGGTGCGGGATGTTGGCAGTGGGGAGGCTGTATGTGGGCAGGGGGGTGTCATCAGGGGTATATAGGAACTCTGTACTTTCTGCTCAATTTTGCTGTGAATCTAAGACTCCTACAAAAATAAATATATTTTATTTTATTTTTTTAAACATTGTTTTATTTATTTGTTTCTGCTATTGTTTTGAATATAATTTATTGTCAAGTTAGCTAACGTAAAGTGTATACAGTGTGCTCTTGGTTTTCGGGGGTAGATTCCCTGATTCATCACTTGCATGCAACACCCAGTGCTTGTCCCAACAAGTGCCCTCCTCAATGTCCATCACCCGTTTCCCCCCTCCCCCTCACCCCCATCAACCCTCAGTTTGTTCCCTGTCTTTAAGAGTCTATTGTGGTTTGCCTCCCTCTCTGTTTGTAAGTATTTTTTCCCCTTCCCTTCTCCCATGGTCTTCTGTTAAGTTTCTCAAGTTCCACATATGAGTGAAAACATATGGTATCCGTCTTTCCCTGACTGACTCATTTCACTTAGCACAATACCCTCTAGTTCCATCCACGTTGCTGCAAATAGCCAGATTTCATTCTTTCTCATTGCCAAGTAGTATTCCATTGTATATATAAACCACATCTTCTTTATCCATTCATCAGTTTATGGACATTTAAGCTCTTTCCATAATTTGGCTATTGTTGAAAGCACTGCTATAAACATTGGGGTACAAGTGCCCCCTATGAATCAGCACTCTTATATCCTTTGGATAAATAAATATATGTAAAAACAAACAAAAATTAATTTAAAATATTATAAAATCAAATTCCTTCATACTTCAGGTTTCAAAAACATTGAGACCAGGGGCACCTGGGTGACTCAGTCGGTTAAGCTTCTGACTTTGGCTCAGGTCATGATCTCACCGTTCATGAGTTTGAGCCCCACATTGGGCTGTGTGCCGATAGCTCAGAGCCTGGAGTCTGCTTCAGATTCTGTGTCTCCCTCTCTCTTTTCCTCCCCCACTCACACTCTGTGTGTGTGTATGTGTGTGTGTGTGTGTGTGTGTGTTTCTCTCAAAAACAAATATTAAAAAAAATAATAACAAAAAATTGAGACCAATAAGTAAGAAAACAATCCAAAATATATCAAAAAGTAAAAATAAAGAAATTTAACTTATACTTTGGAACTTATAATATCATATAACAAAATTACCAATGCCAGTAACAACAAGGACCCATTTCCCAGTCATACATACTGTGCACACAAGGAAGAATGTAAAAAAGAATAGCAAATTAAATTTAAAAATCCATGTTTTGGATATTAACATATGCATATACACAGTACAAACAAGCTACTTGGTGATTTAAAAGAATCCTATCTTAAGTGGTAAATAAATTAGTTGGGGCGATTAGGCTGGAGGTCAGGAGTAGGTGCCACGTTGTGTAGCCAGTGCAAAGCACTCTCCAGTGCAAGGGCTAGAAGTACGAGAGAGGTGCCAAAACAACAGGCTTGAATTTGGGCAGTTTATAAAGGAAGTCATGCTAATAATGTCCAAATATAATTTCAGCTGTTGTAAGGTTTTGAATTATTGCAAATATTGTTTTCAAATGTTATCGAGGGGTGTCTGGGTGGCTCAGTTGGTTAAATGGCCGACTTCTGCTCAGGCCATAATCTCATGGCTCATAGGTTTGAGCCCCGCGTTGGGCCTTGTGCTATACACACACACACACACACACACACACACACACACACCCCACATCTTCTTTATCCATTCATCTGCCGATGGACATTTGGGCTCTTTCCATACTTTGGCTATTGTTGAAAGTGCTGCTATAAACATGGGGGTGCATGTGCCCCTTTGGAACAGCACACCTGTATCCCTTGGATAAATTCCTAGTTGTACTGGCCTTATTAATTTCCAGTAACTCTTTCTTCCTGAAAGTCTATTTTGCCTACCATTAATACAGCCTCACTAACTTCTGGTTAGAATCTGCCAGATAGATTTTCTTCTGTACTTTTACGTTCACCATTTCTATGGTCTAATGTTTTAAGAGTAATCATTTGATATTTTAATCCAGTCTGATAACCTTTCTTTAAATGGCAATCTTAGTAATTTACACTTATTGCATTTATTATTATTATTATTCATTCTATGTACAGATTTGCTGTGTCTTGGTATTTTGTACTTTTAAGATTTTTTTTGTAGGATTCTCTCCCTCTCTCCCTCTGTCTGTCTTTCTCCCTCTGTTTCTTTCTCTCTAATATTCTTGGTGTAATTTAAAAACATTCCATCCCTTTTCTCCTACTCTATTTCTAACACGTGTTAAATAAATACTTAGCTAAAGATAAGGTAGATCAATGCCTTTGCCTTTCCCTCAATAATAGAACATTTATTTACTTTAACTGTGCTTAGCCTTACATGTAACTGTTTCCAGCGTTCTGTTTCTGTATTGTTCTATCTTGTTTGACTTTGCAGTTACTACTTTACCTTTTTATAGTCACCCATGTTTATATCACTATTTATTTGCTCACTATTTCTTCTTCCATCTAATTTTCCTTCCCATTGAAGTTTATCTTTTAGGGAGGGTTTCTAGGCCATTCACCTCTTTTGGCCACAGAATTCCTCATTTTCCCTTGTTCTCTGTCATACAATTCCAGGATGACCATTTTATTTTAATACATCACCATCTTTTGGCCTCTATTTTTTGCCTCAAAAATTTTTCTGTAGCTTAGCTTTCTTTTCTAGTTATTCTGACCTTTTTCTCTGGCTCCCCCAATGATCTTGCCTTTGTTTTTGGTATTCTCTGGTTTCACAACAATCTTTTAAAGTGTAGATCTCATTTTATTTATCCTAGTTGAGATTCATTGTATTCCTTAATTCTGAAGCTTCATGCCTTACACCAATTCTGTAAAATTCCCAGTCATTTTTTCTAAGTATTACCTCTCCCTCATTCTCTTTATTCTCTTTTTTTTAGCACTCCAAATCGGTACATATTCAACCTACTCATTTTATTTTCTACATCTCTTAACGCATCTTTGAGATTTTTCATCCACTTGTTTGAGCTGCAATCTGGGTCATTTGATTCATTCATCAAATGTTTATTGACTAACTATTATATGCCAAGAACTACTTAAGGTGTGGGAATAGAGCAGTGAATGAGATAGACAAAGACACTGACTATGTGCTTATGTGTTAGTTGTCTATTTTTCCATACAAATAAATGTACAATGTATAGTTAGTTACATAGTATTTAAGTTTGTATGAAGTTCTATGCAGTACAATAGGCATAGTAAGAGGGAGAAGGCGTTTTGAAAGCTGGCAACGTCATGTGTGTAGACAGGGAAAGCCCATTAAAGCAGCATTTGAATAAAGCCGTGAATGATTAAAGAATGGGAGAAGAATAGTTTGGAGAGACAGAGAAGCACGTCCTTGTCCAAGCAGGAACATGCAGCATAAGGTCTGACAACCTACAAGGAGGATAGATTGGAGTGGGCAGGAAGAGAGTGCTAAGAGCTTGCATCAGTGAGGTGGTGCAGGAAGGCATTCTAACTATGGAAAGATATTGACTTTGGTAAGATTTGGACTAAGATGTGGCATGATCTTCTTTACAATTTAAATTTGATTGTATTTATAGTTCATTTGCTGGTCAGAGAAAAGCAAGATGTGCAACTGGGAGACCACAGAATGCAACTCCCCAAAAAACAACTACATCCAACTTTCTTTTATCTGAAAATCTAGAAAAAAATGTGAATTGCTGCTTACTAAGATAAGGAATACTGTGGACCAGGCAGGTCATGGGGAGAGGAGCAAGTTCATTTAAATGGTATAAATCCATTAGACATCGGAGTGGCAATGTTGAGGGACACAGATGGATAGATGAATCGGGAGTACACTGTGGGGGGGGGGGTGGGTCTGGCCTGGAGGTAGAAGTTTATTAGTTTCAGAAGAAGCTTCTATTTGGTCGTGAAACTGGATTGGACCACTCAGGGAATAAGTGTAGATAGTCCAAAAGCTCATAGACGGAACCTTGATTTACTTGAACATTTACTGTGTGGAAGATGAGGGGAAACAGAGAGAAGAAATTGAGGAGTCATGGCCTGTGAAATTAGGGGGGATAAATCAAGAGAGTAGTATTCTAGAACCCAAGTTAAGAAAATATTTCAGGAAGAGAAAGCACTCCTGTGTGGCAAAGGTTAGTGATAACTCAAGTAAGATGAGGAATAGAAATGATCCTTGATAGTTTTGTTTGCTTGCTTTATCTTTTTAACGTGCGGTCACAATAATCTGGATGGGAACTGTGTTGGTGGGGGGTGGGTCCGAAGCCTTGCTGGCCCCAGCTCTTCCCATTCACCAGTTCACACTTCACTTCTTCTCAGTGGGTGCTCTCTGAACCAGCAGCCCCTGCATCTGTATCACCAGAGAACTTGTTAGAAATGTACATTCCTGGCCCAGAGCTGCGGAGTCAGAAAGCCTGACAGTAAGCCTCAGCCAGATGTGTTTTCTACAAGCTCTTCAGGTGATTCTGAGGCACAGTGAGGTTTGAGAATCACTATTCTTGGTGATATTAGCAAATTCTCTCAGAAAAGCTTGACATCAGTACAGTTCATGTTCACTGTTCTAGTTTTCAGCTTTTACTTGGAGAATATGCTGTTATAGATTATCTTGATTTTCTATGTGATTTATAGTAGAAATGTTTTCAGGGTGTGTGTGTGTGTGTGTGTGTGTGTGTAGGAGACAGAGAGAGAATTTTATATACACATCCTATCATATTACCTATTTTAAAAAATAATGCAAAAACAGTTTCCTCAGAAGTGTCATTTAACAGTAAAAAGTAAAAGTACAAAGTGAATTTGATGGTCAATTTTAAGTTAAGTAACAAAAGATATGATGGAGGGAAGGCAAGGAGGCGTGAGTTCATGTTGGCTTGCTCAAGTGCTGTATTGCTTGCCTATCAAGTACTGTAAAACCTAATTACTGCAATCACATTGCACAGTACACTCCCCCAAATTCTGGATGTTTTTTGTAATATTATGTTAGAAATATAGAGTAAAACAGTGTACTAGAGGAAAAGAATAAAAGTACTGGGTTTGAGGCCAGTTTAAGTGTTTCCAATATCAAGATATAAAGGCTGCAAAATATGCTAAATTTGCATAAATAGTCCACCTGATTTTATAGGTGTTGTTTTTTGTTGTTGCTGTTTTAAAGCAAAGCAATCTACCATTTCGTCATGCCTAATTCATCTCCTACCAGGTCACTGTGAAGTCTCGCCTGATCAGACCTATCTCACAGTGACATCTGCACTTGTAGGGGCTGCTAGCCTGTCATTCGGTGTGAATTCATCCATCCCAGGACAGCATTGCCGAAGAGGAAAGAGAAAGCATGAACCACTCGAGCAGATATCTCTTACATAGGTATTTCTTTAGAAAATGGTAACTTTTCAATAGCCAACTCTTAGTAGTTGCAGATGTATGATATCACCAGCTGGAAGTGGAATTAACCATGTCCAAATTGCTTCTTCCTTTGACATGGAGAAAAGTCAAGTTTGCAGACAAGGTGAAGCTAATTAGAGTAGTAATAATAGTGTGTGTGTGTGTGTGTGTGTGTGTGTGTGTGTGTGTGTGTGAGACAGGGCCAATGCCTTTATTTAGATAAAGATTCTCATTGCTTTTTTTCTTGAAGCCTCATGGCTTCTCTAATTTACATTATTGTTTCTTTCAATACTTTTTGTGCATGCTCCCATTGCTTACATTTTTTGTTGAATTAAATAAAATACAAATTGTAAATTTTGTTGTGATTTTTTTTCTTTATTTGTCCAACCAGCTTTTGTGGAGTGCTGGGTACTCAGTACTGAGAAGTGGCTAAGGTGATCCTTCTGCTCCAGAGCTTGCAGAGTAAAAAGAGAGCAGATAAGGGAGCCAGCACTGTGGTTCTGTGCAGAAAGTACCATGAAAGTGTCATGGGAACACCGCTGTGTGAGTGTGGAGGAAGGATCCCAACCTCAGACTGAGATGTCAGGAAGCACGTTCTACACGAAGATCCTCTACCTCTCTTTTGGTCCCAATAGGATGCCATATTTTTGTGTATATAGGACAACGTCTGATGCTCAGTGAAAACTTCTCGAATGAATATATAAATGAGTTTTATTCTAGATACATATTTTCCTAAGCACCAGAAACTTAAATGGAATTATTCATTATAAATCTGAAACTAAAACACAATTCAGCCTCAAGTCTTAGTTATTGAAAACAACGTAAACTGACAATTCCTTGAATGTAATCTTTCAGTGCCTGATCTGACTTGTAAACAAAAAGCCCACATGGCTTGTGACTGACCAGCAAACTTCTTTAATAACCATCTGTCAGGCAACATATTTCCTACTCCATCTGCTATGAAATGAGCATGAGATAAATATATATGTATATATAAAATGTTCCTACAGCTTTCCTGTGGGTAGCCAGCTTAGAAAGAAAGGCTGTAAGCATAGCAGACATGATGAATTAATGTCAGTAAGCAGCAGGATACAACTCCAGAATAAAAAATATAATAATAATCAAGTTACACATGGAAGTGCTGTCAGAAATAGGACAAGGAGATGAAACCCTTATTCTCTGTTTGAATAAAAAGACCGGTAAAGGTACATTTAATTTTAATGCAAGTAGTTTAGTTGCATTTAGGTTTTGCTATTAAATAATTGCCCTCTTTCTCCTATAGACAGATAGCTAGTGATAGCCTTAAATCATCAGTTCCAAAGGAGGATTGGAAGAGGAAAGGGAATTCATTTTTATTGAAGATCTACTAGGTGCCAGGCAGTTTATATTAATATTCTTCCTTTTTCTTTCCCCCTCTTGCCTTCCTCACTCTGGTCTCTCTTTCCAGATCCTTCTCATTCTCCCTGTAGTTGGGACTGTCTATTGTCTTCTCATATCTTTACTCCCCTCCTTCCTCAGTAATAGAGCAGTTAGTGTTGGCCAGACAGATATCTGCCCCAAATGAAGACTGTTGTCCTTGGTCTCCCTTGCAGCGAGGTTCAGCCCATGAAGGAGGTAGAAATGGGTGGGAAACGATATGGCCTTAGAGGTGGGGTGTCACGAACACTTCCTGCCTCCTTTTCTTTTTCCTACTGCTCCACATGAGAATGATGGACAGAACTAGAGCGATTATCGACTCTGAAGCAGGACCTGTACTTTTGGGTCAGTAAAACGAGGAGGTCAAAGAAGGCAGCATCTTGATAATAGATTCTCTCTCCCAGGCTTGGATTTCTGTAAGTAAGAAACATGTAATTGGAAACACTCCTATTTTGAGTTTGATCACTAACAGCAAACCTAATGCTAATACATTTCCATTATTTCATTCACATAGTATTGCTTGATTCGTGAATTCATTAAACACAGTGGCCCACACGTGAGAAAAGAAGTGGACACACAACGAGCATCTGTTGAAGATTAGTGTGCATGGATTTCTATTCCTTCTACTAGCCTATCTTGAGAAGTCATTGCCTTCTCTAATTCTTAATTTATGTACTTAAATAATGGTAGGTGTAGGCCAGTGGTTCTCAACTGAGGCTTACAGTTGGGTTCTTAACTGGGGCAAAAGTCCTCATGGGACTTTTGAAATTTCGGACACAATTTTTGATTGCCACAATTGAGTGGTGAGGTGCTACTGGCATTTCGTGGGCAGAGACCAGGGATGCTGGTAAACACTGTAAAAGACACAGTATCACCCCCATGACAAAGGGTTATCTGGCTGGAAATGTCAATAGTACTGAAGTTGAGAAATCCTGGTTTTGGCAAAATGTGTTGATTCTTTTCTAAACTTCAATAATTTCTCTAGGATTCGAAGTATTCATTTCTTAAGAGAATATTATTATGTGCCTTGTGGTGACTTTGGCAGGAAGTAAGAAAAACTCCTAGATAATGGGGAAAAAGAGGAAAATTAATCTTATATAATAAGTCTGGTGATGGAGACAGTTGCCATGGCTGGTTAAATCAGCAGGGATTATGTCATCTTTCTTTCTTTTTAAATTTTTTTTAGCATTTATTTATTATTGAAAGACAGAGAGAGACAGAGTGTGAGCAGGGGAGGGGCAGAGAGAGAGGGAGACACAGAATGTGAAGCAGGCTCCAGGCTCTGAACTGTTAGCACAGAGCCGGATGCGGGGCTCGAACTCACAAACCGCAAGATTATGACCTGAGCCGAAGTCGGACACTTAACCAACCGAGACACTCAGGCACCCCTATTGATGGGGACATTTTTGAAGAGAAGTGAATTAAAAAGGCAGAGAGTGCATCCTCTGATTCTAGGATGTAAATTACAACGACATGAGAAACGTAAGAAGAAAACATATACGAGGTGCCTCTTACACTGAAAAGAGTAGCTTGCATCTACACTGTTCATCCTGTACTTTTGGGATCTTTCACACTGTAGAAGGGTCCAACTTTATGTAAATACCATACAGACAGTTTGTTTTAGAATATATACTTAAAAAACCCATGAAATTCCCAAGCAGTCTATAATGTAAGCCACAGTGATTTTTCATTTTCCAGACTAGCCAGATTTTGTGATGCTAGAATCTAATTCCACATATTTAGTCCACTATGTTTTAATTTGTATCTCTAGTTGTGTCGGTGTTCAGATTCTGCTTTACCAGCTAGGCTGAAAGCTCTTTGGGGGCAAGCATTTGAAGATAACGGTGATCTCTCTTCCACCCATAATAGCAGGAAATATGGCAGGAACAGAAGTAAATAAGAAGGAACGGAATCGAGTAGAAATAACTCTCTTCCCGTGGCAGTGATAAGGCTGCTAATGAAACAAATTTTTGTCACTGAAGTCTGTGTATGTTTGGTATAGCAAATTTTAGTGGAATTAATATTAGCACTTTAGCTCGAGTTTTTAATTTTATTAGTAATGAACATGGTAATTAAAGAGGTAAAGTGAGGTGCTCCAAATCACACAGCTAATTGGATTGGGAGTGGAAACAAGATGCCAGAATGCAAATACCCAGCTCTAGATCAACTCAGATGCCAAACATGAAGACAAGCAAAGCTGAAGGTAGGACTTGGAGCTATTGATAGAACTCTTTCTGTAATTCTTCTCAACTCTTTGTGAATGCTGACAGATTACCTCTTTGGTCAGATCTTGCTTCTCAAGTCTGCCGTAGACATTTTATTCAATATTTACATTGAGCATCACTGAACTAGAAACTGAACATTTCCAACTCAGTTGAGCGGACTCTTCTACTAAATATCTCCCTAGGGTTTCAGCCAGCAGTGAACTTCTAGAACATTCAATTTGGCCGAGTTAGAAGTTCTTAGCTATTGTCTTTTTCTTTCTTTCTTCCCTGCCCACCCCCCCTCCATTTTTGCAGAGGGAGGCTGGAGATCTATTTTAACATAATTATTTCTGACAGGCCAACTGTACGCAACAGGATGAAATTATAACCTTTTCAGTTAATTGTTGTGATTATCTACTTAGCATAATGTGCTAGCCTGTCACATTAAGGAGCTGCCTGCTGTGGGGATGCAGCTGGTAGTTAGGTATGAAGGATAAGCCTTAAGGTTTCATTAAAAACAAAAAACAAAAAACAAAAACCAAAAGAAAGCAGGTATGCTTTCGGGGATAGAACAGAAGAAGATCAGCACCTGGGTAACTGATCAATAAATTAAAGTTTTCTGCAAATGAATGAATGATTAGCCCTGCTCCTTGTCTGACTATTTTCTACCTTAAAGGCCAGAAAGGCAATAGCGAATTGGGGATTTGGTGGCACACAAAGAATCATTTTCCAAGGGAATACCACAAGGAGGCAGCTGTCTAGGTCAGGGCTGTGGATGAGGAGAGGCAAGCAGTTCCTGGGGAAATGTGATAGAACCTAGTAGAAAAAGTGGGTGATGGGCATTGCGGAGGGCACCTGTTGGGATGAGCACTGGGCGCTGTATGGACACCAATTTGACAACAAATTATATTTACATAAATAAACAAATAAATAAATAATAACATTAAATTAAAAAAACAAAAGAAACTAGTAGATAAAGGAAGTACCCCCAATAACATTTTCCTAATGGCAGGAGTGAAATGGTCTTGCAGCACATGGGGGTAAGAGCACAGAGCAGGGACAGAATCTGTGGAGAAGAGGACAAGCAGGAAAACTTGGAGAAGGGACCCTTTGGGACACTGTTTCCATCTCATCAATTTCTTCAGAGCACTCCTTTGTCTTTTATTTTGGTCCAGATACATTACTAAGCTGAAGGACAATCAGGACACTCATTATTAATTATTTTTTTTCATGAAGAGATAATAAGGTCCACATTACAATTTCAATTTCTATTAGCTAAGGACAAGGAGAATCAGGACTCTTGATTATATATAGGTCCAGGACCCGAAAATCTCATGTCTAAGGACTCTCTTGGTGTTTGCTGTGAGCGCCTGAGCTTTCATTTTATGGGTCCACCCTTGAAACTATAACCTTATTCTAATTGGCTTCAATATTATTCATAACTCAGAGATAATTAAAGTGTGTTCAAGACTTTAGAGAGGGCACCAAAAGTCAAACCCTTACTTAGGGATCCCTGATATATTGCTTCCATGGTGTCTGACCTCAGTAAAATGTCAGTATAATATCTTTTGGGCTTTGTAGCCTAATAACCTTGTCTGATTTCCTTAAAAAGAGTTGGTAAGTTTTGCCTTTCTCTCTTCTAAAATAAAGATGTTGGACTCGGGTAGCTCTCCATTGAGTACAGAACAGAGGAGGAAGTTAACATAATTTACAGGTGCCTAATACTTCCCACTTGAAGAAATTTCTTAAACACCATATCGAAGAGAGTGGCTTTATTCTATATGAAATATGGTGGGTACATTCGCACCTTTGCAGAGAGACATGACTAATCCATTCATAAGTACGTGTTTATTGTTTGTTTGCTTTATACCAAACATCGTGCTCTTCCTTTGTATTTGTTTGCTAGGTCCATGTTCACATAACAAGAAATCAGGCTGAGGTTGTGGGCTGCATGTGTCTAATATATATTAATTTAATTCATTAATTCATCTGGGAGAATGAATGGTAATAAAGCCCAGTGGGACCATTAAGCTAATTTAGTCCTGGCAAACTGCTTTAAAAATGCCAACTTGGTTATAAGAGGCATTGGAAGCAAAGTGAGATTTGGTTGGGGGCCGTGAAGTCACGGTGATTGAGCACGTGAGTAATGGAACCAGCTTGGCTAGGTCTCTATCCCTGCTGCACCATTTGCTGCCTGGGTGACCTGGGGCAAATTCTTTAATCTCTTTATACCTCAGTTTCCTCATCATTGAGATTCGGGCCATCATAGTGCTTATCCATGGGATTGTTTGAGTTCAGTGATATAATACAAGTAAAACGCTCAGCAAAGTGTGTGGCCTGTATTAAGGTAAGTAATTTTTAAATTGCTGATTATAGAGTCTCATTTTGTATTCTCTAAGACTCTGTTTGCCCTTGAAAAAAGAAATTAGACATTTCCTTCTCCTTGGTGAGGGCTGGAGCTTTAGATCTGGAAAAAATTGGACTAAATAGTTAACAGTAATTTTGACGTTGGGAGAAGTGAGTTATTATGACTACGTGATTTTGCCTTCCTAAAATTCTTTGAGGGCTGTTCTTGTGTTGGATGGTGTTGTTCCTCAGCTCCATACGTGTCTTGCTGTAGACTATTTTCTGTCAGTGGAGCTAGAAGCACGCTTATTACATTTCAGTCAGATTTCTGCCAGGTTCTGCCAATGGGGAGTGCCAGCAGGAGATTGGAAGGTGGGACGAGGAGAAAAGAATGTGCCTCCAGTCAGTGATGGTGATAGGAATGGTGGCAACACCAGCATTTTAGCATCAAATGTCAGTGCTGTGTATGAGATGGGGCTTGATCAGATTTTCAACACAGAAATGGATTGCATGAGAAGGTAAGACAGACTCCCTGGCAACCTCCTGCATGGAAGTCGCAGGTTACAGCGTTTACCGCATCATCCTGAAGCAGCTGGTTTTAAAGAATAACATGCTGCTTTTGATACCAGTTGGAACACAACACCTTGGGATGTTGGGCTGTTTCCCTTAGGGGTGTGATATATGCTTTGAACCTGTGATGAATATGTCATGCTGTTTCCTTCACAGCCAGAATACCAAAGTCTGAAAGTCAAGAGTGGAAGCAAGAATGACTCATTCACTAATGTACTTAATACAAACATTTGCTTCCTGTCCCCACAGTTTTGGACTTTTCTGACTTAGGAGTTTTACTTCCCAGGAGAAAAGTTTCTAAGGATCACAGCACTATTTTCAATCAAATCGAAGTTGAGACTGCTACCTGGTTATTTTGAGCTCTTCATGGCATTGAACCTAGAAGCAAATAATGGGATTACTGTACAGGCTGCGGGGAGGGGGGTAGTTTTATTCTGATTATCAAATGGAAATAGAATGTTGCTATTAGGGGCAGGGAAGACTGAGAAACCCAAGGGAATCTCTGGGGTGCTTCTTAGCACTTCCATGCACAATGGTGACATTAATGGAAGATTACAGAAATCCAGTAAAAAAGCAGGGCCGATAAGTAATCAGTCTTCAAAAATAAATGTTTAGGTTAAAAGCCAGATAAAGAGCATCAAACAGCAAGCTGGAGTATTGGCTAGGGCAAAGAGAAGGTGACAGGAATCATTGATTACGGAAGTCACAAATAGCAACTATGCTTTCATGGATAGTTACAGAAAAGAGGACTGTAGTGACTTCTCCTATTTTCCTATAACCTTGCTATATGCATATTTTATATATTTTTCATTTTTTCTTCTCCCTTTTTCCTACTACATTATGTAGGAAGCATTTCAATTGCTTCTTCAGGTAGTAGTATGTGTAAGTGGGCTCGTAGCTAAGTTAGAAATGGAATTCATATTATACTCTCCCTTATTTGATCTAATGTGTGGCCCTTTGGGGGGAACAAGTACATTTATGAGGATAACTGCTTTTTGCTGTGTGCAAACCTGATGTCATTAAGGTTGTTGTTTGGAAATATAATTATGGGAGGAGGGGAGGGTATGGAAATGAATTGCCAGGAGTGGACTGGGCCAAATGGTGTCTGTATTCGCTCAGCTCCATATGCACGCTTTTATACTCATCCTTTGCCTACCAGGGCTGGAAGAGGATAAAGCATGTCTCTCCAAACTCCCTTGCCAGCTGGCTTCCTGTCCTGCTCAGCCAATGGGACATACTAGAGTGAGATTACACTAGGAGAACAGGAGAGCCATCTTCTTCTACTCTCTGGCAGCGTGGTCTAAAGTGTAAGTGTCACCACTGGCAGAAACGGTGGAGACGCAAGCATTGGTTACTGGCAGGTGTGTGCCTTGGCTCCAGATGAGGCATCTCAGACCAACCACAGGCTTTTCAATGGGACAATGATCACAGGCACAGGCTGGTAGCATACCTTCGTTTCTGCGGCCCTAAGGGAGGTAGCAGTCACTTTCAGCTATGAATTTAGGGATAAAATGACCTTCCCTTGTTACTCTTCCAGATCTTCCATTTCCCTTTAGCCAAAGTCTTGCATTAAACTCAATTTTTAAAAGGGCCTAGAACGTCCCTTATTGGTATAGACTAATAGAGTTTCACAAAGACACTGGTATAAGTTGCTTACCCTTCCTTGATCCTCTGTTTGGATTGCCTAAGACTATTGCAGAACAAGGTCAAAGTGATAGAATGGGGGTGGGAGGGTATGGCACAGATTTAGCCCCACCCACTTTGGTGTTTGGTTTCTGTCTACTGGGTTCCAGACCTTTTCTTCCTTACTGCTTCTGCAGCCTGCAGAAGCAGAAACAAGCACCATCCACTTGGGAGATGGGCCACTAATTGAAAGCACTCACAACCAGTCCTATGGTGTCTCTGAAATTGTCTTTTAAGTTCTCTCTTTATCTCTGATTTGAAAGATGGAAGGATTGGATTCCACTTTTCTAGAAGCTTTCCCACATTGGTTTTTCAGAGAGAGGACTGGCAGATAAAATACAGAATGTCTAGTAACTTTGAATTTCAGAGATCCATATGACATGGGGCATACTCATAACTTAAAAATGTTATTGTTTGCTTGAAATTTAAATTCAGTCATCTGAGATATATATACATATTGATACACAAATATGGATATGCGTACATATATGTGTATCTATATCTGTATATAATTTTCTCTTCTTTTGCTAAATCTGACAATCCTAGCCTAAGAATTTCAGTAAAGAGTTTCTCTAAGAGCTCCTCGTGATATAACAGAATTGTATTATATGAGGCTTTATACTGTGTGGGTCTAAGAACAGTTTGAAGGTTTTTTCTCTTCAGCAGAGAGTTTGAGATAATAGACTTCTCAAATTTCGTGGTTGTTTTCTTTTTCTTTTTTCCTAGATTTCTTCAGTTGTACAGTAGGGGATGACACCTAACACAGTAGGCCAATGGTTCTCAAGGTCCCTAACTGGTAAAGTCAGCATCACCTGGGAATTGGTTGGAAATGCAAATACTCAAACCCCACTTAGAGCAGCTGAGTCAGAAACTCTGGGGCTGGGGCCCAGCAATCCGTTCTAACATACCCTCCAGAAAATCCTAATGCAAGGTGGAGTCTGAGAACCATGCATCCGTGTAGTCAAATATGGAGCCCGTGCAATGCTCCTTCCTATTCCTCTACCCATGTTGGAAGTTTTTACTTATGACTATATTATTTCCTACTCTCTCATCCTAGAATATTTCTCACATAGCTCTTTAGCCAGGCACTACGAATTTATTTCCCAATGTATTGTTAGTTTTAGAATATACTTCCAACTTCCCATCCCCAACTTTGGAATCTTAAGTAAAATGTATTTTTTTTCCTAGAATAATGCTTTGTATTCTGAAATACCCTTGCTGATAGCCCACAATTTCTTCAGAGATGGATCAAAAAGGCCTGGGCTGAGAGTGAGTTAAAAGAGCCTCGTGTTTTAATGCTGGTTCTTGGTACCATAAATTTACACCTGAAAGCATTGAAATTCATTAGCCAAAGGGTCTCTATAATGGTAAAATTTAAAACAGTGTGGAAGGTAAGTTAAATAAATTATCTTGGCAAGGAAAGATTTAACTGTGGCCTGCAAATCACATTGAAACAAGTAACAGTTTATTATGTCGATGCATAAATTGTGCTTTTGGTCTGTTGCCTTGGGAAAATCTGAGACATAAAATTCTTGTGGTAAATCCATTTGGGTTGATTTGGAGGTCCTGATAGAGACACTATCTGAATTCAAGGAGAAGAAATCTCCTTTCCCCATAGGTAAACAATTCTTGAAATAAAGTCATTATAAATTACAGTGTGGCTTATTTACCATCAATATACACCCCCTTAATTAGGTGTTGAATGGATCAATTGCAAGACAGCACTGGGTCAGGTCAATGTTTGAGAAAGGATGATGAAAAGTTGCTTGGCAAGAGGCCAGTTCTAATGAATAAAATTGGTGCGATTTCTTTCTTACTACAGAGGCAGGATTCATGTTTCCAGGAGACACACTTTGCCTGGCTCAGGAGTGTTGGGCAGAGCATGCACTTAAGAACTAGTCTCAAAAGGTAAGGACAACTAACCAACCTCATTGCTAATAAAAATATTCTAATTAAAATGAGATATCATCTTTAACCTATATTATTGGCAATTTTCTTAAACGAACAAAGGGTTTTGTGCTATCAGGGATGTGATGAGGTCTAAATGCTCAGATTTTTCTTACAGAAATGTTAACTCACGCGTTAATTAGGCTAATTCGATTATATACATCAGAAGTCTTTCAAATATTCCCTTTGACCCAGTAATTCAATTTATTGTAATTTGTCTCACATACACAACCAGAGATGCATAAATGTTTATGTACAAGAAGTTTTCTTGGAAATTTTTAAGATAGCAAAAATTTGGAAATAGCTAGCTTGATGTCTAACAATAAGATAATGACTAAATAAATTATGTGCTTATATGGCAGAATCATTACATGACTGTGACATCCTTTTTATGTGAAATTCTTATGATGTAATGTGACATATAAAAGCAGGATAGAATACTGTACATATAAAAATTTAGTGTATAATGGGACGCCTGGGTGGCTCAGTCGGTTGAGCGGCCGACTTCCACTCAGGTCACGATCTCGCGGTCCGTGAGTTCGAGCCCCGCATTGGGCCCCATTGCTGACAGCTCAGAGCCCGGAGCCTGTTTCAGATTCTGTGTATCCCTCTCTCTGACCCTCCCCCGTTCATGCTCTGTCTCTCTCTGTCTCAAAAATAGGTAAACGTTAAAAGAAAATTAATAAAAAATATTAGTGTATAATATAAATAAAAATATATTTATAATAAAGTGGAGGAGAATGAAACATATCAAAATGCTTATAACCATTTTATCTAAATGAGAGGCTCAACATCATCTTCCTAAATATATGCCACCTCTGTATTTTCTAAAATTTCTAAAATAATAATTTATTATGTTTTAAAATCAGAAATAAAATTATAGTATTTTATTTAAAAACTTTATTGACATTTCCCCAAGAATTCCATGACTAGGTCCAATAATTTATTTATTCATTATTTTACAAAACTAATATTTACTGAGTGCCCAGTAAGTGCTAAGAACAATAATATCCATGCAAACATACATATCCAGATACAAATTATCACAGGTATTATGAGAAGCACATTTAGGCCATGGTAAATAAAGGAATAGAGAGTGATGGGGTGGATATGTGTGTGTGATGAAGGAAGGCCTTTATTAAGAGACTAGAAGGAAATGGGAAAGCTGTCCATATAGCTATCTAAGGGAAGGACATTCCAAGCAGAAAAAAAGAGCAGGTTATAAAAGTCCTTGGGTTGAGAGTGTGTTAGGCATGTTCAAGGTAGACAATGAGGTCAATATGACTGGAGATAACTGAGAGAGGGAAAAAAGCAGTAAATGAAGCTGAAACCAGAGTATATAGGACGTTTTAGGCCATGAAAAAATTGGATTCTCCTCTGAGTGAGAATGAGAACCCATTGGGAAATTCTGAGCAGAGGGGTAACATGATCTGACTGGTTTCAAAAGGCTTACTCTAACTACAGTGTGAATGAATAAGCAAGCTGCAGAGGGGACCAAATAGGAAGAAAGAAGACCAGTTAGGAGGCTTTCAATATAATTCATGTGAAGGATAATGCCGATTTTAACTAGGATGGCAGCAATGGAGGAAGTGAGAAATGATCAGATTGTGGATGTAGTTGAAAATACAGCCAGTTACACTTTTTTTGTACACTAGATATAAGGCACAAAAGCAAGGAGTCGGGATCATGCCATGAAAATTTTGGTCTGACCACCTTGAAGAACAGAATTGCCTTTATTGAGCTTGAGAATATGGTGGGAGGAACAGACCGATGGTTGGGGAGGGATGGACAGAGAATCAAGAATTTTGTTTTGGAGATGTTTAATGTAAGGTACCTGTGTGACATCCCAATGAGGATATACAGTAGAAGACACTGGATGCAAACATCAGAAGTGTATGGAGATCGTGTGACTGGAGACATGCTTGGTCATTGCCCTTCTACAAAGAACCCAAGTGTAGATTGAGAACACGTCTGAAGACTGAGTCTTAAGGCATCCTAATGCTAGAAGTTCAGCAGGTAAACAAGAATAGTCAAAGGACATTGTGTATCCGCAACCCATTTGAACCAGTTATCTAGGGTAGAGATTCCTGGATTTTAATGTACATATATGAATCACCTGAGTTTCTTGTTAAAATGCAAATTCTGACAGAGTATGGGTGCTGTTTGTGATTTTGCATGAATAACAAGCTCCCACAAAATGCTTATTCTGCTGGCCGTTGGACAAGCAAGAACCTTGGAAAGAACGCGAAGTAAATTGTCCAGGGGAATATTTCTGTGTCTGTGAGAAGGTCTAAAGATTCCCCATAAAATTTGTGATCAAGATTTAAAGTGAAACTAATCAGTAAGACTGTGTGTTTTTCTAAGCCCTTGTCTCTATTTGGGTCCAGGTGTGGAGTAGGTGAAGATCAGGATTTAACCTGGGTTGCATTTTCCTAAATGTGTAGAAAGGAGGGGAGAGGGACAAATATACTGACAGACTGTGCAAAGGACTTTGAGATATAGTGATGGCGATATATACTATAGTGATATATATGATAGTGATATATAATGATGGACTGTGAGATATAAAAACAATAGGGAAAGAAATGAAGAAATGGAGTGTGAGTGATCAACAGTGAAAATGTGTAGAGTCAGTGGATGGGAGGTCCCAATGGGGTGGGAGAGTGTTAGAGTTGGGAGATGAGAGGGGTTGAGATGGAAAGATTGGAAGGTTTAATAGGATGAACAGCAAGCTTGAGAGTATGGAGGGATTATAGTTAGAGTAATTTCAAGGTCTATGTTATGACAATAGGGGAAATAGGTGGAGTGATGACAAAATCAAGTAACTGAGTGGCAGATATGGAGATAATCTGTGTGGAGATTAACATCACTGAGTATTGGAGAAAATTATGGGAAAGAGGGAGGTGAACCATCTGCTAACTTTCCAAAGAATCAAGGACAATGGTCAGATGGCTGCAATAAGGAAAGACACTGGGTAGGGGGGAATGAGAGTTGTTAGTGACATTCAGACATATTCCCTATTCCTCTCTTTCAAGTCGTTTGGCAGAAATACTCCCAAGAAGTTATGCCCATTCATATGAGTCACTTTGGTCCATTAATAGGAACATGAGATGCTACCTCCGGAAGGTCATCTGCAAGAGCCAGTACATGAGTCTCCATGTCTCCTTATCGCTGCCATGATGAGTGACCAGATGCAGATTCTATCCACTGGGCTTCTAAATGACAGTGACATAGGCTCAAGTTTTCCACTGACCAGCGATGGATGCATTAGGTGAATGAGAAATAAATCTTGGTTGGTTTAAGCCAGTAAGATAATGGTTACTAGTGAATTATAATTAAGGCAATCTTAATTAATATACTTTATTGATAGTATGGACTTCAAAGGAAATATTTTAGGCTTTGTGGGTTAAGAGGCAAAGTTAAGGATGGGGAACCTGGGTGGCGCAGTTGGTTAAGCATCTGACTTCAGCTCAGGTCATGATCTCACGGTCCATGAGTTTGAGCCCTGCATTGGGCTCTGTGCTGACAGCTCGGAGCCTGGAGCCTGCTTCGGATTCTGTGTCCCCCTCTTTCTCTGCCCTTCCCCCACTCGTTCTCTCTCTCTCAAAAATAAATAAACATTAAAAAAATAAAAACAGGCAAAGTTAAGGATATTCTGTAGGTGTATATATAACCATTTAAAAGCTAACCATTTAGAGGCGCCTGGGTGGCTCAATAGGTTAAGCATCAGACTTCAGGTCAGGTCATGATCTCATGGTTTGTGAGTTTGAGCCCATCTCTCTGCCCTGCCCACCACCACTCTTGCATGCTCTCTCTCAAAGATAAAGAAACATTAAAAAAATTATAACTATATAATAACTATATATATATATATATATATATATATATATATATATATATAAGAGCCAGGAATATATACATCATCACCCACCAGTTCTGAGTGTTTGTTCTTTCCTATGTTTTGCTAAGAACTGCAGAATCATTAGCTCATTTTGGTTAACCATAATCCCGTGAAACTGGCAGTATTATATCCACTGAGGAGAGTTGAAAAAACTATGACTTACAAAAATCTAACTCGGCCTCTGCCAGTTACTTTAAGGGTCATAGGCACCAACACAAATAGCATTCCCCTTTCCACATAATATCACACTGAAAAGTTATATGATGTTACTCTGGAATGCTTTTTCCCCTTTTCTAAATGTTCCTTATGTTTTAATTTCCTTTGTTCAGAAGTGCCGGTGAGAAGAAAGGCAAGGAATATATTAGCTTGAAATAATATGAATCCTTGTGAGTATCGATGCACTGAAGTGCTCTTCTGTCCTGCCTTTATCTGACCTGTGCTATGATCTCTTCCAAATTAGTTAGCACAGGGGCTGAAATGGATGCTCCTATGTTAGTTTGATTTTATAAAGTAGAGTACTTGAGGTTTTAAATATCAATGGACGGTTTGAGAAAAAGGGCACCGATCAAGTAGAGGTCTGTGACCTCTATTTCTTCCATCGATTTGAAGTTGGCTTTGTTTTCCTATAGGACTATAAAAAAATATTGAAACTGAAACAGAAACCTGCACTTGTATCGTAGCCAGATAGCGTGTTTGAGCTGCTTGATCTGTCTTGGAGAAAAGAAAGACCGACTGAATAATAGGAGAAGAATCTATCGAAGAGAAATGTTCAAGTCGATAATATGTGAGAGGATAACCACAATAGGATAACATCTGTTAACATCTTGCTGTGTATTTATTTTACATGTGGTTTAAAAAACAACAATGGGGTAATGCTGTTCATATTCTTCCAGTTTCCTTATTTCTTTTAATTTGTGTGCATCTTTATCAAAATTTGATACAATTTCTTTACATAATGTTATATGGTGTGAGTGTAATTGAATCTATTTTTATGTACGTCTACCTATATTTACTCATTGATATGTAGGCTACCTAAAATTTTCAAATTATGCAAAATAATAAGAGGTATATACCATTATGTGTTAGTATTTGCAGCCATCTGTGACTATTTTGTTAGAACAATTTCCTACGGATTGAATTTCCGATTAGATCTTAAAAGTCAATAATTTCTTCAAGACCCATGTAATCACCAAACCACAATTAAGAAAAGTAGGAAACTTTCCTCCAAATTTAAAGGAAAAATATCTTTTTATCTAGCTTCCATGGGTGGGATTGGAGGTTAAGGGTGAGGCTGGAATGAAGCATGGTAATATGTGTATTTCCCAAGTAACAAACTATATTTTCTCAATTCTGACATTTTCTAAAAGTCACTGGTTAGAGTCATTAGTGTAAACATTCAGCTTCTGGGGGCGCCAGGATGGCTCAGTCGGTTGAGCGTCCGACTTCAGCTCAGGCCATGATCTCATGGTTCGTGAGTTCGAGCCCCACGTTGGGCTCTCCAGGTCAGAGCCTAGAGCCTGCTTTGGATTCTGTGTCTCCCTCTCTCTATGCCCTTCCTCCATTCACACTCTGTCTCTCTCTCAAAAATTAATAAACATTAAAAAAATTAAACAGCTTCTTTCAATTAGTCTAATTGTTCTGAGCATTCTGCATTTAGCACATTGTATACATACACATATGATACCTCAATAACTTGTCGAATGATGGTTCATCTGTATGGCAAGAGGGGCATTGGTATCTCCTGGATGTTTGGGTTTGCTATAATATTTTTACTGGAATAATTTTATTAAATGATAATGTAACTAATTAGTGACAAATCTATTTCTAGAGCCTCTCCAATCTACTGCTGCATTTTCTTAAATCCATTAGAGTTTTAGTCCCATAAACAAATCATCATCTTTTAATATTAAATGGCTTCCTGTGACAGGTAGTGTAAGTAATTTTGGTGAAATAAGTGTGTGGAAAGTGTCAGTTTTTTAAGTCACTGATGAAATACAGAAGCTATATGCAAACACTTTTTTTTAACTGAGTTTTTAAAATCTCAGTTTTATGCTGTAAAATGCAGAATATTTTAAATGTACTGAAGAAAGTGGCTCTTCAAAAAAAAGATATCGATAATTCCTTTGTAAAGTACTCATTATGTTCTCTTAAATCTATTCTAGCACCAACAGTCTTTGAAATAAAGAAGTTCCAGATATAGAGGAGTCTGGCATTTTACAGATAGCGCTCTAGCAAGTGACAAGTCTGTACATCCTGTGATCCTATTCTAGAAGCCACTGGGAGAATCATTACATTTTCATTATGGGTATTTTCAGACTGATGAGATTTAATAAATCATAAGACTTGAAAGATGGACAAGTTAATAAGGTAATGAACATTTGTTTGAAAAGCTTTTACAGACTGTTCTCCAGAACTAAAAGTGAAGAGCAATCAAAAAGGTTGATCAAGAAGTCCTGAAGTTGATTAATTTATCTGTCCACCATTTTGGGGTCAGATGCCTATCATGGGACAGGACATGGGCAGACATTGCATAAGTCATTAGACAGTAGAGCTGGAAAGGGCCTTCAAAACCATGGAGTTCGATTATCCCATTTTAAAATGATGAAGTTGGGAGGCCCAGGGACTTCCTATAGGACATTGGGGAGTTGTGACAGATCTGGAATTAGATTCTTGGTTGCTTGTTTCTCAAACCAGAGCTCTCTTCGCATGCTGACTTTGTTGTGAGACACATAGTCAGCCCTGCACTACTGCCCTTGTGCTCTCGCTGAAGGGCCATATTGAGTTGACCCCTCCTTGATGACATTTGAGGGGATAAGCGATATTAATGGCTTCTCTCTACACCCAGGTTCTACTCTGTGAAGGGATAGACCGCATTACTTATCCTCTCCTGTCTGCAATTCCCATTTTCTTTTTATCTCCCCGCAAGCCGATTTTTGGTAGGGGCATTTAATTTTCAGGCCCTGTCTGTGATTGAATCTATAGGTCTTTCCTTCCAGTACCTTTTCTTTTTGTCTGCTCCTACGCATTCTCTTTATCTTCATTGTCATTAGATATTTCATTTGCCGGACCCTTTTCTCATTTGTAACCTATCACTTGATTTTATTATTTTCTCTCAGTCTCAGGCTTGTTTTGAGTAATGTGTTTTTCTCACTGTCTGTCTCCCAGGGAAATAAAGAGGAAATACAAGACAGAGGAAGAAAACATCCTTTTTGTAAAGAGTGAAAAGCCAATCTCCTTTCGCCTGGCACTGTGTCTTCTCTTTCTTCACCTTCTTTATTTTTGCAAATCTTTTTTAGGGTAAGTGAAGAGTAACCTCCTGAATCTCAGATTACACCTGAATTCTCAGCCATTTCCCAGTTAGTAAAGAGCTCATTGTGCTCCTAGCCATTTAAAAAAACACCATACAAGAAATTCGTCGAAGCATATCAAGAAATAAAATTAAGAGGAACTTGTATTAATTAATTTACCCCCTTTTATTGTCAATATCTTATTAAATGTAAGACTGCAATGTAAAGTTTATCACATAACACATCAATTGCTATACTCAGAGCTATATTTTTAAATAAGTTTTTAAAAATGTTTTATTCATTTTTGAGAGAGAGAGAGACAAAGACAGAGACAGAGTGTGAGCAGGGAAGGGGCAGAGAGAGATGAAGATACAGAACTCTAGGCAGGCTCCAGTCTCTGAGTTGACATCAGAGCCCAACGTGGGGCTCGAACCTGCAGTCTGTGAGATCATGACCTGAACTGAAGTTGGACATTTAACCAACCGAGCCACCCAGGTGTCCCATAATAGAAGTATCTTTTAAAGAAATCATATTTACAGACTGGCTGATTGTCTTGATATTTTGTTCCAGATATGTTTGGAAGTAATTTCTGACCATGCAGTAGAGTAGTTCCACTATATGATGGCATCTAATTTTCTGACTCTCAGTCCCCATCTGATCCAAATGGCCGTGTCCTGAAGGTGGTTTCTAGGTCACCTTAGAATGTTTACAAAAATCAAATATATACCTACAGAGGTGAGCAAACGCTTGTGATCAGTAATGGTCTGTAATTCAGTTTGTTGTAAATGATTGTTTCTAAGCTCTGAAGACACATGTTAACCTGTTCACGTGCCTTCACCTTGGCAGATATCTGTGGAACTGTGTCTTCAAGAAATAAATGCACACCATGCCCATCATCAGCTTAAGTTCTCTTCTTCTCCTGCTCCCCCTCCTCCTCCTCCTCCTCCTTCCTCTTCAATGTTTATTTATTTTGAGAGAGAGCATGAATGGGAGAGGGGCACAGAGAGAGGGAGAAAGATAATCCCAAGAAGACTCCATGCTCAGCACAGTACCTGACACAGAACTCGATCTCACAAATTGTGAGATCATGACCTGAGCAGAAATCAAGAGTCAGACACTTAACAGACTGAACCACCCAGGTGCCCCTTAAGTGCACTTCTGACAATGGCATAAAATGGATGACAGTCTTTGCTTATACTTTATTCCATTAATCTTTTGGGTGGAATAATGTCATCTTATGTATTTTACCTCTAACGTTGCTTTTTGTAATGATTTGCAGAATTCCAAAAATAAATAGAACTTATTCCAAATTCGTAAGGTTTGCCTCACAAAACATCACCACCTTGTCTTCAAACCCAACGTCAACAGGAGTCAGTGCTTTCAGAGTCTGTCTCTCCTTCTGTCACTCATTCCACCCTCTGTCTCTTTACCCCTACATCCTGGGCTGCACCCTGGGCTGTTAAAGTGCTTCCCCATTAAGTTCATCCCTTAACACTACAGCCATACTGTTGCAAATGTAACCTACTCACATTGGTTACTCATACTGCACAACTTAGAAGAATCCTTGAATCCTCTTGTTTTCTCACATCTCATGTCCAGTCCATCAGTAAATTCTGTGGGCTCCACTGTCAGCCTCCTCCACCGCAAACGCAGGGATGTGAACTATCACTGTTTCTCACTTGGACTACCGAACTAGCCTTCCCACTAGATTCTCTGCACTTACCTCCTATTGTCAGTACAGGGGCCAGATAGAAACTTCAAGTGCGTGATGCAGATGGTGCCAAGGTTTTTCTCCAGATTTGCCTGTGACTTCCCACAACGTTCAGAGGAAAAGTCCTTGCAATGGTTTGTGGCTCCCTCTATGACTTGCTTTCTCACCATTTCTCTCATCTTCTCTCTCACCGCAGTTGCCGCCTCTGGATTGTCTGCTCTTTCTTAAACATGTCCAACATGGCCCTGCCTTAAATCCTTTCTGCATGTTATTTTTTCTGCCTGGGATGATCTTATTCCAAATGTCCACATGGCTGGCAGGCAGATTTTCCTTAGGAGCTGCTCAATCATCACCTTATCAATGAAGCCTTCACTGAGGTGACCACTTCCTGGAAACAGCACCCCCGCTCTGCTACATTCCCTGCTGTTTCTTACTTTCCTTTACCCCCCATAGCATTTATTATCCGAATATGCTTGTTTATTCATTTACTGTCTGTCTCCATGCCTCCTTGAAATTCCGTGAGAGCAAGGATTTTTGCTTAGAACATAGGGGAAGTTTAATAAGTATTTGTTGAAAGAATAAATCGATGAAAAAAAGGAAAGATATCAGCAACGCGTCTAAGAATAAAGTCTTAGGCATAAAATATATGTAGGACCAAGTGGCTGTCCAATCATGGGAAAGAACTCTATTGCAAAAAGGGAACAATAACACTTATCTTACAGGCTGGTCATATGAATTAAGTCATTTATAGTGTGAAGAGTTTAAAAAAGATCCCATCGGTAATGAATACTCGCACAGAACTATGCTACTGCTGCTTCTCTTGCTGCACCTTGAATTTACATCTTTGAGAATAACAGAGCAAGTTCAGTTGCCCACTGCCACTGGTCCTCCTTCCATTGTCCCAGGGTGTCTCGGTGGGTGAGCCACCTGCTCATCTGGGCCTATGAGGCAGTATTTGTTATCGCAAGGCTATTTCCGGATATTTTATCTTTGTGATGCACGCATCTCATTGTACTAAGACATTGATGAAAATCAACAATATATAGCTGCCATTCTTGTTGGCTTTTTACTGTTGAAATCAAATCAGGGAATCAATAAAACTGAAAGAAAAGAAATCTTTACAATCCGCTTGAGGTTGACATCTTCAAGGAGAAACCTGAGTTTCTGGAATGAGGATATTTGCTATCATTGCCAGATGAGTAACTGCCTCTTCTGTTTTGCATTTTTCTTCCCAAAGGAAACACACAACAACCAAATGTATTTCGCAGCTCAAGTACACTTCACTACACCAGAGGACTCCCTTGTCAAAATAGGTCACTTCGATTGTTTGGGAGTGATTGTAACAAATGATATTGATAGATACAACTACCCCAGGCAGAGCCACCATTTGCTAGGTAGGTGCTAGCTCTGGGATGGGCATTGTTCCAGATTTTGATAAAACATTACATCAATAGACCTTCAGAGGAACCCAGTGAGTTAGATGTTATTTGTCATATTTTTTGGATGCAACACAAAAAAAGTGTGGTAAGATTAGTACAGCTGGCAAGTGGCAAGGTCTGGATTTTACATTGAATCTGCCTGGACAATATGGTCTGGGCTCTTGCTACAATCCCTCCCCATGAGGCCCTGAACCATTTGTAATACATGTCTGATTGTAGATGAATTTAAACTTTTTTGAGTGCACGTACAGAGTCAGTGAATCAGGATCAGTGCTTCTCTTAGCCAGGTGCAAGAAATTTCTGGATCCCATTTGCCAGTCAAATCAGGCTTTGCCTTTGGATTAGTGGTTTGTCTAGATACTTTCTGTTGTGAATAAGTGTGTTCTTCAGAATCAGTGTCCTTTAAAAAAAAACTGTGATAAAAATAATCTCCAAAATCTTAGTGGTTTGCAGCAATAAACATTTATTTTTCCTCATGATGTGCATGTGGTTTGGTTGATTTAGGCAAGATTTGGTTGAGCTCTGCACTGCAGGCTTCTGGATGAGTTCAGGTTTATGCCTTCATGACCTGGGACATATTCTCCTCACGGTGGACATCAGAAATGCAAGAGAGAGAGAGCAGTGACACGTGATTCTTACACATCCTCAATCCAAAAATGGCCGCTATCAATCTGGCCAAAGCAAATCGTCTTCAGAGCCATAATCTCCACTGTGATGGAGACACTGAAAAGCCCTCCAAGGGTGTGGGTGTCTAATTCTAATAGATGGAGAGAATGAAGAAATGAGAATAATGTGGAAACAGTTTCTATGAACCAGTGTTCTCTCCAAAGCCCGCTCTTGTGGCATGGCTTTATCTATTCAAAATGCAGGTGAGAGCATTATCTCATGGAAATTTAGTGAAGATAACATGAGATGTATAAGAAACAAAGGGGATCATTTCTGACATAGTAAACGGTCAATGATAGCCTTTAGTGCTATTTTTCAAGTTGCACTTCTATTTTTATATTATTTAATTTTTCATGCCTCTTTGATTCATATGAAACAATATATTCTGATCACATGTTTTATCCTTAATAAAAATTATTAAAAAATACTTATTGAACTACTACTCTGGGTCAGTCTTGTCCATTGGTGATAATTTCATTCACTTGTTTGTTTAGTTTCTGGGCATCTGCCTACTCGGATTCCTGGTATGTGATTTCTCCTCTAACTTACCATGGGTAACTTCATTTGTGACCGCAGCTTTGCCTGTCTGTGTGAGGGGCTTTTGATGGCAGGTGATTAATTTTTGATCTTTACTAAATCTGTGATTTTTGATTATTCATGACTCGGTGGCTTTTGTAATTTTCCATTACTCTATCATTTAAACCCTTTTCAGTTGCAAGTCAAAGAAAGCCCAGTGCAAACTGGCTTAAGCAAGGGGAGCTTACCTGAAGATTCCCAGGGTAAGGACAGGTCTCAGGAACAGTCTGTTGCAGAATTCACTTTCCTCTCTTCCCCTTCCTGGCATCTGTCTTGCTGACTCAACTCTGTGTTCCTTATTCTCGTTATTCATTATTCTCATTCAGAGACCATTTTCCCATTTTGGAAGCAAAAGCCCTCAGCAGCTCTATACTAAATATGAGTAGCTAAGTTACTCTTCTCTAGAAGCTTCTCTGTAAATTTCATTGCATATTATTGAATCCCTTGGGAAACAAGTTCATCACTGAATTGGAAACCATGGATTGGAAAAATACTTTGATTGGCTTCAGCCTGTGCAGCGTGCTCTCTTCCAGGAGGTGAGGGCTGACTCAGTCTCATCTGTGTTTGTGGGCTAAAAGTGGGGGAAATGTGGTTTACAAAAATCAACCTCAGGAGGCAAAAACAGCAACTAAAACAAAAAAGATTACTATATTTTCTTTATGTCTTTTCTTTATCATTTTTTAGGTATTAGGTCTAAACAGTGCTCACTAAAGTAAAAATTCAGCAAATAACAACTTACGTATATCTGTACAGAGATTCTAGGTTCTGATTTAGAGGTCCCTCTCTCTTCTCTGGCTATCCCAGTCTCCAACCGTCTATCTCCTTGGATGACTGAGATTAGCTACATGCATGTATTCTACCGAACAGTATCATTAGATTTTGTTTTGGGGGCTCTATGGACCCCAGTGCTAAATGAATAGTCTTCAATTTCTGCAAAAGTGTAAAATCTGACAAATAAGTTATTTTTGACTGTTGGAACAAAAAAGATGAGGTTGCAGAACACTTGTTATTCCATGTCTGTTTCTCAGGTAGTTCACTGACCTTTCAGTATTTTATGGAAAATATCATCCTCCTCTATCCCCTGATCTTTTCCACTCTAATGAACTATTAATATATTATGATCAACGTTTCAGTGTCTATTGCCGATTATGATACTACTGTGTGCAGTCTTTCACATTACTAAGCATTTCCTCACCTAATCTTTTATTTAAACCTTGTAAAACTTCTGGGAGGCAAGTATTTTTATCAATTAGAAATTGAGGCCATTTTAAAGTTGTAAAAAGTCATACAAGGACTACGAGGTTTAGATTATCTGACCTCACATTGAATATCCTTTCCAAGAGCGCTGCTCTATGATTTCAGAAACAAGACAGAACAAAACAATTCACCTCAGCTAGGAGCCTTGAGGAGAAGAAATAGAAGCTTATAGACATTTGGCAAAATCGTGATTTGTGAAATAGGAAACATCCTCTCCACCCAAATTGTCAACAAGTTTCATCTTTGAAGTTGGTTTTATTGGGTCCAGGTCTATCTTCAGAGGAGAGACATTTAATAAAACTACCTATTTCACAAAAGGCACAGATGCACTTATATTTTAGAAGTTTGAAAGGGTTATGTGGGTGTTCTAAATCAATTATTTCACATTCTTTGATTTTTAGATTCACCATTAATATACTGATAGAACAGTTGTACCTTAAGAATGTTACCATATATTAGAAATCATAGGCTCTGTAATTACATAATTCCTCTTGAAACATTATAGTGATAGAAAATATATTATTACAACCATATATTATTTAGTCTTGCTTGACTATACCAGAACCAGTAAATTATTTTTTGATACTACTCCTTTGGTTGTGGATGGAAATATTTCATCTGCTTCATTCTTACTGGTCTATAGAATCAAGAAATGTAAGTGCTTTTGTACATGTAAGACCATAGAATCTTTTTTGTCTAAAGGATTACTTATTCTTTCTGGGAAATTGCTGTAAATAACTTCTAATTCCTGACTTAATCATACCACTATTCATTGGGAAATGACTTTGCATATCACTAAGTTATTCTAAACTTACAATGAAATTTTTCTTGGTCTTTTTGTATAAATAAACCTATGAAATGATTTCTCCAAAACATTGCTTTCTTCTTTTCCCAGCATGCTGATAATTGGTGGTTCAGGGCCCTGAATACGGATGTATGGTGGCAAATGTGAGTAGTGGAGACACTGTGTTTTCTTAGTCTCACTGAACAAAAGAGGACTAGGATTAAACAGAAAAAACTGTTTTTGTGTGTTTATTTCTGGTGAAAAACAAATTCAAAGTGATACATGCAATTCCAAATGCACTTAAGGGTAATCTAAGCCAGTGAGTCAGCACCTGTTGCTGTGTTAAGCATAGGAGATTCCAGGAAGGCTCTACTCACCTCTTCGCCGTCCTAAATAATACCCACATAGCTGGGACATCAATTTACAGGAAAGAAAACCAGGGCTTTCATCAGTAGTAAGGTGTTAAGTCAGGAATATTAATTTCATGTTTGTATCTTTTTTTTCTGTTGAGACCGAGGTTGCCCCTAATTTAAGCACCATTGTGAGCCTATAAAATATCTATATATAAAATAAAATAAAATAAAAATAAAATATCTATATATAAAATCTATAAATCTATATAATCTATAAATATAGATATTTATATATACTTATAGATATAGATATTTATATATATCTATAAATATATCTATCTATATAGATATATATATAAATCTAGATATCTATATTTAAATCTAGATATATATATATATCTAGATAGATGTTTATAGATATTTATCTATAATATCTAGATATATATATATCTAAATAGATATATCTAGATAGATAGATGTTTATAGATATTTATCTATAATATCTAGATAGATATATCTAGATAGATAGATAGATGTTTATAGATATTTATAGATCTATAAATATATAAATCTATAAAATCTAAAATCTATAAAATAAAATATCTCTATATAATATATATATATATATTTATATATACACTATGCCTTTTGGGAGTTATAAAGCTGGTTTTGAAAGGTTGTTCGTGCATGAGTTTTGTCAGAACTTTGTACCTTCCTGATATATAAATTAGACGATGGATTGGCTACTCACCAGCACTGAAAACAGGGAACCTGATGGGCTCTGTATTTGTTTGTTTGTCAGGTGGAGGAAATCAGAGACAAATAAGGTGTGTTATCAACATGCGTTATTCTCTCTCTCTCTCTCTCTTTATATATATATATGGATGGACCTTGTAGTTATTATGCTAAGTGCAACAACTCAGACAAAGACAAATACCGTATGATCTCACTTACATGTGTAATCTAAAGAAAGAAAAAAAACAAATTCATAGTGAAAGAGATAAGATTTGTGGTTACCAAAGACAGAAGATAGAGGTGGTGGAATTGGATGCAGTTGATCAAGAGGTACAGATTCCAGTCATAAGACAAGTACTGGGGATGTAATGTATAACATGATGACTATTGTTAATACTGCTATGTGGTATATTGTTTGAAAGTTGCTAAGAGAGCAGAGCCTCCAAGTTCTCATTGCAAAGAAAAAAATATTTCTTCTTTTTTTCCTTTTGCAACTGTATAAGGAGTTGCATATTAAGCAAACTTACTGTGGTGATCATTTTATAGGATATGTACGTAAAGTCATGCAGTACACCTTAAACCTACACAGAGGTAGATGCCAATTATACCTCAATAAAACTGGAAAAAAATGGGTAAGTTATAAGCAGACAGAGATGAAGAGATCCTGTATCGGGATACAGAGAGATATATGATGTCTTGCAGATACATTTCCCTTTCCATCCTGCAAAGCAGCACTTCTCACAGTCTGTCTGCCCTCTGCTTATCTCTCTGCTGGTCTGTGGTCCAGCCTCAGTCTATCAGGGTGTTGTCAGGGAGCGAGTCAGGGCTCACTGTGTGTGCCCGCACCTGAATGGCTACCCTTACCTGAGGCCAGAGAGGGGAGAAATTAGTATTATGTTGAGGCATCAGGAACCCCAAGAAAGTTCCCATTACCTCCTTCTTATCCCCAAATCACCTTCAGGTCTGTAACTAATGCCTGCCTTCAAAATTTCATCATACAAGACCTTCGATGCTTGAGGGATGTATCCAAAATCCAAACCAACCGAATCATTTCTCTTTTCGACCTTTCAATGGCTCCTGTTGGCTTACAGAGTCAATGTCAAACTCCTGGCATGGAGTGCAAGGGACTTTTCATTTGGTCTCTTATGGTTTTGGTCCATCTGTCGCTGTCCAGCAACCAGGGTCCTTCAGGCCACAGCCAGTCTGTCTGGAGGTGTTTTTTTTCTCTGATAAGCCTCTTTTTTCTCAGCTCAAGAATACTTCCCCATGCTCTTCACTGTCCCTGGTGTCTCCAGTAAGCAGGGACTCGTTCATCATCACTCAGCTCATACATCATCTCTTTGCTGAAGTTTTTGACTCGCTCATTCTTTTCTTACATAGATCAGGTGTTCTTCCTCTTTCTCAGCTTTTTCACGACCTGCCATTTGTCTCTGTGGGATGGGGATTCATGAGACAGAGCAGAGGCTGCACCTGTCTCATCTGCCATTGTATTTCTGGTGTCTGGCACAGGGCCTGATACATAATAAGTTCTCTCTACACTCTTGTGGAATGAATAAGTAAGGAGCAAACACTAATTGCTAGCATGAGGTGCTGTTTAAATTAGTATAAAATTATGCTTTTAGTGAATTTAAAAAATAACAATATGAAATGCTTTGTGTAAAAGAGCATGAATCCCAGAGTCTCTACAAGCTAATGAATTTGAGAAAACATGGGTTGAGGCCGGAGACCTGGGGGCCTTAGCCTGTTTTGAAGTGAGGAGTGAATGAATGAGTCTGATGAGCATAAGCCTGGACCCCATCTTTCTGTCTGCTTGTCTGAGAGCTCTCTGGGGGCCGTGGCTCCATCCAACCTGGTTATTTGGACCTCAGTGCCACAGTGACACCAACTTCATAGCTGCTTTTCATTAAGTATGTGTTGGAAAGAGAAAGTAAAGAAAGAAAGTACATACATTCCAATATTAGGTCTGCAAAACCATACTTGTTTCTACTAAGCTTATGCTGTAATAGATAGTAATCACTGTCTGCTTTTAGGTTTGTCAATCTCAATGTCCTTGTTGAGGAGCTAAGATTTCAGTACTGCTTACAGGCTACATTTGCCTCCTGGGGTAGGATTAACGTTCAGAGGTATTGGTAACAATTGGTCTTTAACTTTCTTCCTTCCTTCCTTCTTTCCTTTTCTTTCTTCCTTTCTTCCTTTCTTTCTTTCGTTCTTTCTTTCTTTCTTTCTTTCTTTCTTTCTTTCTTTCTTTCTCCACCTTCTTCTCCCCCTGCCTGAGATTCTCTGCTGCCCCCAACCACAACTGCCATCCAGTGTTCTCAGTTCCTACCCATGAAACTCTTAAATATGGGCAGATTTTCTGCTTCCAAAAGAGGTTTATAAAATACTTATGGATGGCCTAGAAACTAGGATCTTCTTACCTACTGTTAAATTTTGCAGATATCCTGGGATTCTAGAATGTTTCTGATTTGTACTGGCTTGTCCAGACCTTGACACATTGCCTTTTCATAATTTGCACATCTACGTCCAGCTAATTTCAGGCCATCCAGCTAGTTTCAATCATTATCTGTCATGACGTCAATACAGCCTCCAGATCTATATAACACCCCACTCTTCCCCTCTTCCAGCTCTCAGTGCAAGGTTTCCTTGCTATACATTTTTGATTTACAGATGCTTATGGCCTCAAAAGTGACAGAAGGAAAAGATTAGGCTCATTGCCACACCCTTGAGCACCATCAAGGCCTTTGACTAGGATGCATTCCTTTGAGTCCAGAATTATCACTCCTGCTGTATTTATAACCAGACACAGAGGCATGCCTTGCTTTAGAACCAACATTCACACATTGACTTATTTCTTTTCAAATGATGAAGTTTTCCTAAGATGACTCATCACCTCTCAGAGGCAGGTTCTTTGATGGAGTTCTGGTAGAAGGATGGGTATTAGTCTCAGTGTTTTGAAAGTTTGTTTTATCTTTGTGTCTCTGACTACCATTGTTAAACCTTTTAATTCTTACAGGTTTTTTAAAAAGGTTTCTCTTTGTTTAAAATGTTGATTTATTTTTGAGAGAGAGTGCTAGTGGGGGAGGGGGCAGAGGGAGAGGGAGAAAGAATCCTAAGCAGGCTCCATGTTCAGTGCAGAACCCCATGTGGGGCTCAATCCCACGACTGTGAGATCATGACCTGAGCTGAAATCAGGAGTCAGATGTTTTGTCCGATTGAGCCACCCAGGCGCTCTTTAATTCTTACAGTTTAACAAACATTTCCTGAGTATCTTCTGGGAACTGCTGTGGATACTGAGGTAAATAAGCCATAATGTGTACCTCTGAATCTCACGTAGAAAGACAGACAAGCAAATGTGGAGTTTCAATCTAAGTTGAATGTATAGTGACACAGCTGAGTAGAAGCCCACATAAAAACACAACGAAGAGGCAGTCTATCTAACCCAGGGATTCTCAAATGTTGGTGCATGTCAGAATCACTCAGAGCACTAACATACTGCTAAACAGAATGCCTGATTTAGTAGGTCTGGGGTTGGACCCAAGAGTTTGCTTTTCTAACAGATTCCCTGTTAATAATCCTGCTGGTACAAGGTCCATTTTGAAGACCACTGGCCTGTTTTTAGGGTTACTAAGGAAGGCTTTTTGGAGGTGATACCCAATCACATTTAAAAGGATAAATAAAACACCAAGGGAGGGAATTTCAAGAAAAGGAAGAGTGGACACAGAGGCACAGGGCATAACAGTGTTTCTGGAGAATGCAAACAGCAAGGGATGAGGTAGGGGCTTCCAGACATAAGAGAAATTAAGCAAGTCAATAAGCTGTGGAATATCCCCCCCCCCCCAGCACTCAGTCCTGGGGTGGTTTCTGTAACATTTCAAATCTGTACAATCTGAAAAGAATCACACAATTGCCAAAAATTATGGGTAATTCTTCCCTCCTGGGCCACATTCAGAGACTGGCCTTATTTAATGTGTCTCTGAAAGGTGAGGGTTGTAAGAATATTTTAAGCAGGCTGGAAAAATTTAGACACACAATGATTACAGGCTACATGAAAATGATGTAGAAACCCAGCAATATTCTGCATAGTACCTGTCAAAAATAGAAGCTTGAAAAGGTTTGTTTGGTAGAAATCAAGAAATATGCTCTATTGAATGTCAACGTGAGTCTAAAGCATATGTTTGTGACTACTGTTTGCCATTTCCAGTTATACACTCAAGTACATAGAAGTTAAAGTAAAATAAAATCCAGTCTAAAAATCCTTTAAATTTGTTTTAGTTTGTGTAATTAATTACCACTTATAGATAAAATTGGAGTTTCCATTTACATAAAGAGAGAAATCCTGGGGATAGCAATGGAATAATAGTTTTATTCCATACACTTTGAGCCTTTATTTGCATATATATATATATATTTAATCAATGTACAGAAATTTATAGAAATTATATATATATATCTATCTCTATCTATCATCTATCTATTTACCTACAAATTTATTGTCAAGTTAACTAACATACAGTGCATACAGTGTGCTATTGGCTTTGGGAGTAGATTCCTGTGATTCATCACTTACATACAGCACCCAGTACTCATCCAAGCAAGGGCCCTCTTCAATGCTCATCACCCATTTTCCCCATCCCCATCAACCCTCAGTTTGTTCTCTGTATTTAAGAGTCTCTTATGATTTGCCTCCTTCTCTGTATTTTTTTTCTTTCCCTTCCCCCATGGTCTTCTGTTAAGTTTCTCAAGTTACACATATGAGTCAAAACATATGACTGACTGACTTATTTCACTTAGCATAATACCCTCCAGTTCTATCCATGTTGTTGCAAATGGCAGGATTTCATTCTTTTGTGGTTCCATACAAATTTTAGGATTGTTTGTTCTAGCTCTGAGAAGAATGCTAGTGCTATTTTGATCGGGATTGCGTTGAATGTGTAGATTGCTGTGGGTAGTATCGACATTTTAACAATATTTGCTCTTCCTATCCATGAGCATGGAATGTTTTTCCATTTCTTAGTGTCTTCATTTTTTTTCTTAAGCTTTCTATAGTTTTCAGTGTACAGATATCTTACCTCTTTGGTTAGGTTAGTCCCTAAGTATCTATTGTTCTTGGTGCAATTGTAAATGGGATTGATTCCTTGATATCTCTTTCTGTTGCTTCATTATTGGTATATAGAAATGCAACTGATTTCTGTACATTGATTTTGTACCCTGAAACTTTGCTAAATTCATGGATCAGTCTTAGTAGCTTTTTGGTGGAGTCTTTCAGGTTTTCCATGTAGAGTATCATGTCATTTGTGAAAAGGGAATATTTGAATTATTCTTTGCCAATTTGGATGCATTTATTTCCTTTTGTTGTCTGATTGCTGAGTCTAAGACTTCCAACACAATGTTAAACAACAGTGGTGAGAGTGGACATCCCTGTTGTGTTCCTGATCTCAGGGGGAAACCTCTCAGTTTTTCCCTATTGAGGACTATATTAGCTGTGGGCCTTACATATATGGCTTTTATGATGTTAAGGTATGTTGGTTTTTATTTAAAAAAAGATGCTGTAAGGGCGCCTGGGTGGCTCAGTTGGTTAAGCGTCCGACTTCAGTTCAGGTCATGATCTTGCGGTCCATGAGTTCAAGCCCTGCATCAGGCTCTGTGCTGACAGCTCAGAGCCTGGAGCCTGTTTCAGATTCTGTGTCTCCCTGTCTCTCTGACCCTCCCCCATTCATGCTCTGTCTCTGTCTCAAGAAAATAAATAAACGTTAAAAAAAAAAAAGATGCTGTATTTTGTCAATGCTTTTTCTGTATCTATTGATAGGATCATTTTTACCCCTTCTTCTATTAATGTGATGTATCACATTGATTGATTTGCAAATATTGAACCAGCGCTACATTGCAGGAATAAATCCTACTTGAACATGGTGAATAATTCTTTTAATATACTGTTGAATTCAATTTGCTAGTATCTTGTTGACAATTTTCACATCTATGTTCATCAGACATATTGGCCTGTAGTTCTCCTTTTTAGTGGAGTCTTTGTCTGGTTTGGGAATCAAGGTAATGCTGGCTTCATAAAATGAGTCTGGAAGCTTTCCTTCGATTTCTATTTTTTGGAACAGCTTGAAAAGAATAGGCATTAACTCTGCTTTAAATGTCTGATAGAAGTCCCCTGGGAAGCCATCTGGCCCAGGACTATTTGTTGGGAGATTTTTGATAACCGATTCAATTTCTTCGCTGGTTATGGGCCTGTTCAAGTTTTTTTATTTCTTCCCTTTTCAGTTTTAGTAGTGTGTGGATATCTAGGTATTTGTCCATTTCTTCCAGCTTGTCCATTTTGTTGGAGAACATAATTTTCATAGTATTCTGTAATAATTATTTGTATTTCTGTGGTGGTGTTTGTGATTTCTCCCCTTCATTCATGATTTTATGTATTTGGGTCCTCTCTCTTTTCTTTTTGAGAAGTCTGGTGAGGGGTTTATCAATTTTGTTTATTCTTTCAAAAAATCAGCTCTTAGATTCCTTAATCTGTTCTACTGGGTGTTTGTTTGTTTGTTTGTTTCGTTTGTTTTGTTTTGTTTTTCTTTTTGGGATTCTATATTGTTTATTTCTGCTGCAATATTTATTATTTCTCTTCTTCTGTTGGCTTTAGGGTTTCTTTGCTGCTGTTTCTCATTCCTTTACCTGTGTGGTTAGATTCTGTATTTGGGATTTTTCCTGCTTCTTGAGATAGGCTTGGATTGTAATGTATTTTCCTTTTAGGATTGCCTTTGCTCCTTTGCTGGATCCCAAAGCGTTTGGACTCTCATGTTTTCATTTTCACTTGCTTCCATATATTTTTTAGGTTCTTCTTTAATTTCCTAGTTGACCCATTCATTCTTCTTTCTAAAAAAATTTTTTTTACATTTATTAATTTTTGAGAGACAGAGAGAGACAGAACACAATCTGGGGAGGGGCAGAGAGAGGGAGACACAGAATCTGAAGGAGGCTCCAGGCTCCCAGCTATGAGCACAGAGCCCGACACGGGGCTCAAACTCACAAACTGCAAAATCATGACCTGAGCTGAAGTCGGATGCACAACTGACTGAGCCACACAGGCGCCCCTGGCCCATTCATTCTTTAGTAGGATGTTCTTTAACCTCCATGCATTTTATTTCATGTTTCATAGCATTGTGATCTGAAAATATGCATGGTATGATCTCAATCCTTTTATATTTGTTGAGAGCCGTTTTATGATCCAGTATGTGATCTGTTTTGGAGGACATTCCATGTGCACTTGAGAAGAATGTGTATTCTGCTGCTTTTGGATGAAAAGAAATGAATATATCTGTTAAGTCCAACTGGTCCAATGTATCATTCAGAGCCATTGTTTTCTTACTGATTTCCTGCATAGATGATGTGTGCATTGTTGTAAGTGGGGTGTTAAAGTCCCCTACAATCACAGTTTTGTTATTTATGTTTGTGATTAATTGATTTATATATTTGGTTGTTTCAAATTGGGGGCATAAACATTTACAATTGCTAGCTTTTCTTGATGGATGGATGCCTGAATTATGATATAATGACCTTCTTCATCTCTTGTTACAGTCTTCATTTTAAAATCTAATTTGTCTGATATAAGTATGGCTACTTTGACTTTCTTTTGACTTCCCATAGCATTATAGATGGAGAACCATACCTTCACTTTCAATCTGCAAGTGTCCTCAGGTCTAAAATGAGTCTCTTGTAGGCAGTATATAGATGGATCTTGGTTTTTTATCCATTCTGATACCCTGTGTCTTTTGATTGGGGCATTTAGTCCATTTACATTCAGAGTAATTATTGAAAGATATGGGTTTAGTGTCATTGTGTTATCTGTAGGTTTCATGCTTATGGTGATGTCTCTGGTCTTTTGTAGTCTTTGCTGCTTTCCACTCACAGAGTCCCCCTTAGGATTTCCTGCAGGGCTGGTTTAGTGGTCATGAAGTCCTTTAGTTTTTGTTTGTCTGGGAAAGCCTTTATCTCTCCTCCTATTCTAAATGACAGCCTTGCTGGATAAAGAATTCTTGGCTGCATATTTTTCCTATTCAGTGTATTGAATATTTCCTGCCACTTCCTGCTGGCCTGCCAAGTTTCGGTGAACAGGTCTGCTACTAACCTTATGTGTCTACCCTATAGTTTAAGGACTGTTTGTCTTTAGCTGCCTTCAGAATTCTCTCTTTATCTTTTTGTATTTTGCTAGTTTCACTGTGATATGTTGGGTGTCAACCTATTTTTGTTGTTTTTGAAGGGAGTTCTCTGTGCCTCCTGGATTTGGATGCCTCTTTGCTTCCCCAGATTAGGAAAGTTCTCAGCTATAATTTGTTCAAGTAAACCTTGTGCTCCTTTCTCTCTCTCTCCTTCTTCTAGAACTCCTATGATATGGATATTATTTTGTTTCATTGAATCACTTAGTCTCTAATTCTCTTGTTGTGGTCTAGTAATTTCCTTTCTCTCCTTTTCTTAGCTCATTTTCCATAATTTTATCTTCTATTTCACTTATTCTCTCCTCTGTTTCTTTCATCCTTGCTGTCACTGCATCTAGTTTATTTCACATCTCATTTACAGTGTTTCTTAATTCATAGCGACTCTTTCTTAGGTCCCTGATCTCTGCAGCAACAGATTCTTTGCTATCTTCTATGCTTTTTTCAAGCCAAGCTATTAGTCTTGTGACTATTACTCTAAATTCTTGATCAGATACAATGTTTACATCTGTTTTGAACTATTCTCTGGCTGTCATTTTTCCTGGAATTTCTTTTAAGGAGAAATCTTCTGTTTCATCATTTTGGAGAGTTTTCTGTCCTTTACATGTTTTAATAGCTTGGTGTGTGTCCTGCACCTGCAGGTGCTACTATATTAAAAATTGGTCATACGCAGTTCAGGGCCTGGCTCTTCAGGAAGTTTTTGGAGTGCATTACATGCACTCTGTTGCCGTGTTTTGGCATTTTCATCTCACTACTCGTGGTGGTGGATTGGACCATCCACCAGGGATGTTTTGATTTGTTCCTTGAAATCACCCTGGAAAAGAGGAGAAGGAGTAGGGGAAAAACCTTATCCCAAACAAAGAGAGAAATGACAGGGGCAGAAAAAGAGACCAGGCAAAGAATCAAAGAAACTAAACGGCTTAATCTAGAAAGAGAGAGAGAAAAAAAAAGAAAGGGATGCAGAAAAGGTATAAAAAGAAGAGTAAAACTGCCTGATTAAACAAACAACAAGAAAAGAGAAAAAAAGAAAAAGAAAAAAATATATATATAATAAGAATTGCCCAAAGATCAAATCCGAAACTCTAAGGCTGATTTGAGGGGAAGAATAAACGAGGAGAGTAGAATAAAAGAGGAGAGTAGAAAGATAAAGCAGGGAAAAGAGAATAGAAGGAAAGAAAAGAAAAAAGAAAATAATAATAATATTAATTTAAAAAGAAAAAAAAGAAAAAAACAGACTAATATACAAAACTGCAGGGCAATTGTCTGTTGGTGTCTTGGAAATGGTGGTTGTGCTGGTCTGGAGGAGGGGCCCACTAGTTAGGTGAGTGTCAATCTCACTCTGGTAGATAAGCAGTTACTAGGCTTGCGAGGGTGGGGCTTGGTGTAAGTGGGTCCACCTCCACTGGGTGCTGCTGTCCTGTTCCCTGAAGCCCCACCATGTTGGTCATGGGGAGGAAAATGGCAACACCTTAATCTCGTTTCCCCAGAGCAGGTGTCTAAAACCTCACTGTTCAGGCTGCCCTGACAGAGCAGCACAGGTGGGCCACTGTGTCCTGATCCACTGTCTCCCGCACCTCCCCAGCTGTTGACTGGGATTCAAAACCCAATGTCTTAAAGGATCCCAATCAGCTGGACCCTGTTCTGGAATAGCACCACCCCACCCAATAGACAAAGGGCCTCTGGCTGGCACCTATAGGTTCTTTTGTCCTTTGGGGGTAAATAAGCCCTCTTCCCACAGTACTTGAGGGAGGGAACAGCTTTCTCCCAGGGCACCCTCAGGATCCTACAAAACATGGGGTTGACTCCCCTTTCCCCCCAGGCACACACACCTGTAGGGGCTCTGGCTCCAGTTGGTAGATAGTCCCCAAACCCTGAAATCTCTGATCCAACCCCCTAAGACTGTTTGCAAAGTAGAAACTGGCTTTCTTCATAGTCTTGGTTTTCCGAACCATGGTCCACAGAAGTTTTTCTCTTATCCAAATACAATCCCACACTTCCACAGCCTCTCTTTTGCTTCCTTTTGTTTTTCTACTCAAGGGGTTGCCTTTTTTATCTCTCCAAGTTCACAAACACACACCTCTGTCCTGCCAAGCTGTCTCCACATGCCCCCAGTCTGTAGCCTGGATTCCTGGAATTCCAAGTGTTCGGACCTCAATGCTACTGTGTTTGAGGGAAGAGGGAAATTCTGGTATCGCTATTTCTCCGCCATCTTGACTCCCTCTCCCTGCATTAACATTTTTAGTAATAAAATACATAATACAAAAAACATATCCAGAGAATAGGCATACTTTTAAAGAATGTTAATAATATGAATCCTATCCTGCTTTAGAACATTACCAGCATCTTTGAGGCATCCACTTAAATCTACCAATGTAGGTAAATTCCCCAATCACATCCCAATCACATCCCCAATCACAAATTCCCTTCCATCCCACCCAGAGGTAACCAAGGTAACCAACCACTAACCTTACTTTTGTTTTAATAATTGTCTTCATTTCATTATATTTTTACCACATGTGTACTTACATTTATTTTCTAGCTCTGCCCTTTTTCTTGAAATGTGCACAAACAGAACATCACTGTGCGCATTGCAATTTTTGCATAACACAATACTGTTGAGAGTTGGCTCTGTAGACACAGCTAAAGGTTATTCATTTTCACAGCTGTAGGATATCCTGTTGTAGGAACAGCCCCAACTTACTTGTCCAGCCACCTTTACAGAACAGTAGGTGTTTTCCATTTGTGCATGCGTTTCATTATAATCAGTGCTCTACTGTGCCTTGCTATGCTACAGGGCATGTGCATGTTTAGCTGTATTAGGTAATATTAAATTGGTTTTGAAATCATTTGTTACAAATTCTTAGTTTCTTCCAGAATTGGATGTGAGTTCCTTTTCTTTGTGTCTTTTGGCAGACTTCTTATTTATTTTTTGTCAAAATGGAAAAGTGTTAAATCATTGGTTTTTTTAGTCAGCATTTTCCTGGTGAATAATAAAGTAGATAAGTACATTTATATCTTTATTCATGTTTTCTCTTCTCTGGAAATCTTTGTTCACATCTTGTGTCCACGTTTATGTAGGTTGACTGTTTTTTAATTTATAGAATTTTTAAAAAGTCCTAGAGACTCATCGTTTGTCAGATTTGCATTTTCCAAATATTTTATTATAGTTGTGGCATTTATTTATGCATCTTTGATAAACAGAATTTGTCATATTTCATAAGGTTGAAGATATCAAACTCTTCCTTCACAATTTGTGTTTTTTTTTAAGCATAAACTCCAACACTTAGATTTCCTCCCAAAAGTTTTTACATTTCATGTTTTTCTTTTCACTTTTAAGTCTTTATTACATTTTGAGAGAGAGAGAGAGTGTGTGTGTGTGTGTGTGTGTGGTGTGATGTGTGATATAAAGTGTATGCCACACCCAATGATCTGCAATTTTTGCTGTGTTTACATATACATGATTTTCTGTTTCTAGGCTATTTTCAGTTTCATTGATCTTCTAGTCTATTTATATGCCACTACCACACTTCATCCATTACTACAGTTTTATTTTATTTTTTAAAGTTTATTTATGTATTTTGAGAGAGAGGGAAAGAGGGAGAGAGACCCAGGGAGGGCCAGAGGTGAGGGGGGGGGGAGTTCCATACTCTCAGTGTGGAGCCCTACACAGGGCTCAAACTAAGGAACCATGAGATCATGACCTGAATCAAAACCAAGAGTCAGAGGCTTAACTGACTGAGCCCCCCAGGTGCCCCTCTGTTACTACAGTTTTAAAGTGAAGTGATGTTCTTCAAGGCAATTCCCCCAGGCATGGTTATTTTTTTCCAGGGATGTACCAGCTATTTAAGACCACTTTGTATTCTATATACATTTTAGGCTTTGACTTTTCAAGTTCCATTAAAATCAGGTTGAAATTTTATTGAGGGTTTCTTTGAGTCTGCAGATAATTGGGGTAAAATCAACATTTTTCAATACTGCATTTCCACAACTAAGAACAGTGTATATCTTTTTTATTTACTTAGAGGTTTAAAATACCTTTAATTAGGTTTTTTTGATACATGCTATCATTTTTCACATTTAGGTTCCATATATTTTGTTCCAACAATATATGGAATCTTTTTTTTAAATTCAGTATTGAGGTATTTATTGTTGGTGTATACAGGTGCAATGAAGGCAGTAAACTTTTCTGTATTGATCTTATATCTGGCATCTCCTAAACTATTCTTATTTATTTTTGTTATTTGTTGATGAAGTTGACTGAATATACCATGTAGAGAATCTTATATTTTGTGACTAAAAATCTACTGTTCCTTTCTAATTTCTATACCTCCTTGTTTCTTTTTCTTGTTTTATTGTGCTGACCATTACCTCTAACATTCGCATACAGTAGGATGTTTTTTATTTTTTATCAAGTATATCAGTCAGGATAACCTTGGCTGCTCAAACAAACAACTTCAAAAATTGATGAGTGTAAGCACAGGAGTATATTTGTTGCTCTGGTCACAGCCAGTTCTGTTTGTGAGTTGTGGTGGTGGGCACTTTGCTACAGGTAGTCATTCAGTAACTTCCATCTTGTGGGCCTTAGCCCTCAGAGTCCAGTCAGCTTAGTAGGCGACAGAGAAAGTACACAAACCATGAGAGAGAGTTTATGGTCCAAGCATGAAAATCATGCACATCTCTTCCTCTTCCAATCTCATGTCCAGAATTCTGTCACATGATCCCATCCAGGTGTGAGGGAGGCTACAGGAGTGGCCTTATGTGCTGAACTAAGAGGAGATGAAGGATGTCATAGAAATTTGAGAAAGTTACCTTCTATTCCTGGTTTGCTTTTTGCATTTATTTAGATGATCATGTGGTTTCCTTTTTCAACAGGTTAATTTGAAAAATTGCTCTAATGCACTTTCAGCTATGGTAAGCAATTTTATATCTAAGGAATAAATCCACTTGGATATATTGTATTTAAAGTTTTTTAAATGCACCTCTCCTTTTTATTGGCTTTGTTTGTTTGTTTGTTTGTTTATTAAAGTACAGTTGACACACAATGTTACATGCTTTGCTTGGAGTGTTTGTGTCTATATTCAGGAGTGAGCTTGACCAAGAATACTCCTTTCTCATTAACATCTTTGCTTGATTTTGTTACTGAGGGTAACTTAGACTCACACAATTATCTGAGGATTTTTTCATCACTTACTGTTTTTAGAATGAAATTTATCCACTTATTGAATTATCTCCTCCTTGACTATAAGGCAGAATTCATGAGATTCTGTATACATGGTAGAACTTACAGAGAAAATTCTCTGGGCCTATTTCTTCTTGGTCACAGTTAGTGATTCATAGTTTTCTAAAAATTAGTTCATTTTATCTAAACCTTTGTGTTTGTGGGCAAATTTTTGCTTATATTAAACTCTAAATAATTTAGATTTATTTATTTATTTATTTATTTATTTATTTATTTATTTAATTTTGAGAGAGCAAGAGAACATGAGTTGGGGGTTGCAGAGAGAAAGAGAGAGAAACAGAGAGAGAGAGAGAATCCTAGACATGGGTGTTAATCAAACGAACTGTGAGATCATGACCTGAGCCAAAATTAAAAGCCAGTCACTCAACTGACTGAGCCACTCAGAAGCCCCTCGCTTTTATATATATAAGTATATATATATATATACATAAGTATATAAGTATATATATATATATATACATAAGTATATAAGTATATACTTATATATATATAAGTATATATATACATAAGTATATATATATACATATTATGTATATATTATATATTATTATACATTAAATACATATTTATATATATTATGTATATATTATTATACATCAAATATATATTTCTATATTAATATATTATGTATATTTTATATATATATACATATATATATTTGTTTTGTTTTTTTTGAGAGAGAGAGGGAGACAGAGCACCAGCCAAGGAGAGGCAGAGAGAAAGATGGAGATATAGAATCTGAAGCAGGCTCCAGGCTCTGAGCTGTCAGCACAGAGACTGACATGGGGCTCAAACTCATGAGCTGTTAGATCATAACCTGAGTGGAAGTCAGACGCTTAACCAACTGAGCCACCCAGGGACCCCCTCCCCTTATTTATATTTTTAATCTCTGCTCTGTCTGTACTTACAGCTTTCTTCCATTTTTAATAGTCTTTGGAGGATGCTTCTCTTTTTCTCTGTATCTCTTATCTGACTTGTTTTCATAATTCTTGCTACAAGTTTATTGTATTTGGTTTTCAAAAGAATCAACTTTTATATGAGCTGTTTTTCTCTATTGATTTTTTTTTGAATACTTAATTTTGGCTCTTATGTATTTTCTTCCTTTCGTTATCCGTCGATTCATTCTTCAGTTTGTTCTTGCTTCATAATTTGGATTCTTTAGCTATTATTTTCATTCAGTCTTCTTTTCTAACAGAGAAATCTTTGTCAAACATGGGGTTACACAGATATTATTTTATATTATCTTTTGAAAATTTTATCACGCTACCTTTCACATATAATTCTACAAACCAGCAGAAATGTATTTTTGCTTCTGATGTGAACTAGGATTTAAGATTCATTATTTTCCATACGCATATGTGATTAAACAAAAATCCCACAATTTATGTTTAAGCCTCTCTTTTCTCTACTCTTCTGCAGAATCACTCTTTTATCTACTGAATATCTCTGTATGTGTGGGTCTCCCCATGAAGTCTCTATTCCATTCCATTTCTGTTTGTATTTCTTTGCACAAAACTATGTCATTTTAATTACTAAATCTTTATAATAAGTTTTCCATCTAATAGAGTAAGTTGTCCAATTCAATTCTTCCCCAAGACTCTTTGTGCTCTAATGTCCCTGTGTATTTTCATAAAAATTGTTGAAAGCAGCTTACCAAAATTTTACAAAAATATTCAACAGAATTTTTAAAAATCCTGCATAATTACATACAGCCAAATTCACAAATCTTAAGTGTATATGTGAATGAGTGTTGACAAATTTATTCACCCTGGTTGTTATAAACAACACCCCAAATCTCCTTTCAACTTGGAGACTTCGCTCACGGCCATTTCACGGCCTGGAAGCTGCTGCCGTCTCAGTTATAAGATCATTACAGAATGTCTCCAGAAATGTTAGTTTTCTGTGTTTTAAGATGGGAAGAAGACAGATTGCTTGTGTTCCTTGGTATATTCGGGATTGGATTTTCAATAGCTCTTATACTCCCCATTTGGGGGAGGCATCCAGAGGATTAATGACTTACCAGTAGAATGGCTGGGAAAGCATTTTGTGCTGAGACCATACCTTTCTTCAACAAAACTCAACGGGCTGCCTCTCTGTAGTGCCTTCTGTCTTCAAAGCCTCCCACAAATTGTTACCCTTCCCTTTCCCACCCCGGACTGGATATGATGCCTTTTCTTCAGGGAGAGTTTTTATGCCGAACGCTAGTGGGTCCTGAATAACTCATGTTATCTCACTCCTCTTAAATGGAAACAGTCTGTCAGTAAAATCCGTGGGCATCTTTTGTTTTTTTTGTTATATATTTTTTCATCTTTGCTGGCAGCTACTTTAATTTTTTTTTTCCTGAAAGACCCCCAGATGTGGCAAGATGAACGTGTCTTGACTTCTAGAGTAATTATTTGGATTTTCAGTATAGCAGAAATAGCTATAAATATGTGTACTGGATCCATTTATATTTCTCTATTTATGGTCTTATAAAAATGTTTTCTATCAAGCACTATGACATACAAGTATCTAAAATCTTGTCGGTTTTATTTCATATAAAAATTTTTAGTTTTCCTTTCAACTTTATTAAAGGCTTGGAGTGTATGATATTTTTAAAGGAAAGCTCAAAGATGTATAAAGTGAACAGGGGATCAATGATGTGAACTCTAGCCTTCACCTCCAGAGTGTCTATTCTGCTTGACGCACGAGTGAGAATTTCAACACATGAGCTGGTATCACACAAGACTTTTCCCAAGATGCACCACCCACCATTCCTTGCAACAGGTAACTTATGCAGAATATTCTAGGTGGAGATTGATTATGCTGGAGGTAGAAACCAACTGTTTTAAAACATTGAAGACAGAAAAAGAAAATTAAAACAAATTAAAACAAAAAGCTAGAACAAATGAAAGGAAGAAGATGTGGCATTTGAAGTCTGGAACAGGCTACAAAGCGTAGAAGTATTTTAATATTTTGATCAACTGCAAGAAATGTGTAAATTCTAGAGTTTGGAAGAGATTGGCATTAATTTTAAGCCAGTCTCAATCACAGAGAACAAGAGACTCTGATACAGTGTGTATAGCACAAGATCTGGATATCTGCATGTTTAACAAAATTACAAGGTAAGTCTGATGAAGGAAATCATGAGTCACATTTTGATAAATCGACCTTCTGGTGATCTCTCTGCATGTGTATGTGTGTGAGGGGATGCCTGTATTCAGCTGTTGATGAAACTAAAGACAAGTTTCTTTCTTCTAAAGGCTGCAAGCAACACACACACACACACACACACACACACACACACTCACAGGAAGTTTGCCTGCCATCCCACAATATATCATTTTCCACGCTGATTTTCTGAATGCCCACATTTAGGTATCTGTGATGGCTACCTATTGTAGAAGATGAGAGAAGTAGCATTTCCTCATCTTATAAGCCGTCCAGATGTTCTGTCTTGTTCTGCTAACATTCTCTTGACATTGGGGTAAAGAAAAATCAGAGCCATAATGTATACAGAGCCTTATGAAAGATAATGCCAAGGAGTTTAAACTGTGACAGATGCATGCTCCTTTTACCTCCATATCAAGTATACTTTGAGCGTGAAAGCTGAAAGGGAGAATATACTGCTTGTTACACCAATTTTTCCCTTTAAGCATCAAGCAACTTGGGAAAGAAATTATAAACTTTATTTATGCCACTGCTTAATATGCTATTCTGGAGTGTTGCCTTCCTTTAATATATATGAATGAGAATCACATCTGTTAATGCAGATGGCTGAAGATAGAACAGAACCCAAAGCAGAATTCACGCATTCTCCTGCACTCACCCAATTATGCAACTTGGAGCGAAACCAAGAAACTTACTGGTGTAAAGTGTTAAAGGAAAGATATGTGTAAGTTTTAACGGTCATCTTCATAGAAGCTAATAACATTTAGTCTCCCATTTTAATATGGGAAAGATGGGGAGAAAGAGAAGTTAGCAACAACCTGAATGAGTACAGCCTCTCCTTTGGCAATTGGTGGTGTTCCCGCCACTTGGTAACACATCTAAAAGTGTGGGAGCCTAGGATACTCAGAAAGTGACAATGACTACGTGGTCTAAACTATCTTAAAATCTCCAGCTTAAAGGATAACACTAAAAGACAAAATAGAAGATCAATGTAATGTGTTTAGTCCACGCAAGCCTCTCCTGCCTGGTAGGGATCTTCAAGATTCAGAGTGACGAAAATTTTAAAAGCTCAAATCAAAGCATCTGAAACCTACTCATCACCCACTCAACCCACAGCAAATGGAAAACCAGAAAGCTACATGAGTTAGGGAGAACTGAGCAAAATATTTCCAGTTGGTTATAAGTTCTGGCTGTAAAATGAGGTTTTAGAGGAAATTGAAAATTTAAATTCAATTCAATGAGCAGCGAACATGTGATACACACAGTATGCTTGTCTATGGGGAACCAAGAGCAAATTGAATAAAATGAACAAACTTGTTAAGTAGAAGTACAGTTGTCCACCACAGAAAAAATGCTCCTGGGGTGTTTCTATTTATATTTGTGGTGTAATGAGTTGTAATTGTGCCAGCAGCCCTTCGCATTTTGACATTATTGGTTGAGCTACAGGGAAACATTTCAAGTTGAGGTTTCTAACCACCAAGAAGCTGATATTGTGTTCAACTGAAGCTACTTTGCAAAAAATTTGTGCCACAACTTCCCATCTTCTGCATCACTGTCTCTGGCCCCCTCAGGTGTCAGGAAAGAGACAGAAACAAAATGAAAGTCACAACAAATTAACCTTTGAAGTTGGCTTCATGCAGAACAATTTTGCTTCTAAAGGTAAGTAAATTAGTAGAACTATTCCTATGGCACTTATCAGAATTCAAGTAAATTATTTCTGGTGCGTTTTAATCAAAAAGTATTGAAAATGATTGAACTCAGTTTGTGTTAAGAGCTATCGTGATTAAAAAAGGAATAAGATAATTTTCGTGGCTTCATAGCTCTTAAAAAGTAGTAAGGAAAATACAAGTGTGAATTTTAAAGCACAATGTACTTTAAGGTAGGTGTGAAGAACATTATAATGGAAATAGTTACAAGGTGATGATAATGAAAAAACACATAAGGACTGAGCTTTAGCGTAGGTTTCATGAAAGAGCAAAGTAACATTTTCAAAAGGCTATAAATAATATTGGATAATGGCGTCTGGGTATGAATTAAAGAGCAGAAAATATTCTTGGAAGAGAGAGAAGAATGAACAAAGACAGTGAATATGTTGGTTTTAAGGAGAAAGGCCACAAGTTGAGATGACTGATATCTTGCTTGCTTCATAAAGAGCACATGAAGGAGACATGGAGGCTGGAGATATGGAAATAGAGGTTGGTGTCAGTCTGTGTAATGGCTGAAATACTATGTTAATGAGTCTTGAGTTGCAGATGATGTGAGCAAATTTGTATTTTAGAGACAGAGTAATGTGTACATGACAGGGGGTACAATCTGGGAACAGACTTAGGAAGGGTGGGAATATTCAGAAAGAGATTCTCTAAAGGACATCAGTAGCGAAATGTAGTGATAATGAAAATATAAGAACATTATGGAGAAGGAATAAGAAGGAGTTGGTGATCAAGCAGATGTAACAAAATGGGGGAAAATGTCATTCATTGGGATTCCAGGAATCCAGGACAAGGCGTGCTGGCCTGGTGGGGCTTCTCACCAAGTAGAAGAAGGACAAGTACATGTGGGAAGCGGAAGCTGAATGTGGGGGAACGGTTGCCACCCCCAGCACATGGGCTGGGGGAAAACCCAAGTTGGAAGACAGAGTGCCAAGAGGGTATGGAAACTAATGCAGGCTGGATATGGTCTCTCCTATGTGACACTCCATGATCCTCTGGAAAGTTACTGTATTCACAAGATTGTTGATTTGAAGAGAGTTTTGTTGATTGGAATTAGATAAATAGAATATATTGAGTGCCTCGCTCAGTATAAATGCTGCATCCAAGTTAGTCTTTCCTTTTTATGGCTTCTTATTACTCTCGTGACTGAAGAGCTCCAAAGAGAATAATCCAGTGTAGGACAAAACCAAGATGGCACATGCAGAAGAAGCAACAGAGTTGGGAAGGCCTGAGGAAATGGAAACAAGAGTTTGGGGATGTTTGCCTATGTGAGCTGGTAGAAAAGAGTTCAGGTTGTGTTCACTTTTGTGTGCTAGATGTAGGGAAGTCCCATTTGATTCCTGAGTTATTGAGATATGAAGAGTAAGGGACAACAAGGCCATGAGGATAGCTCATGTTTTAAAATTAACTTCCTGGGGGTGTGGGGGGGTGCTTGGGTGGCTCAGTCTGACTCCTGATCTCATCTCGTGTCATGATCTCACAGTTCCTGAGATCAAGCCCAAAGGCAGGCTCTGTGCTGTTAGCACAGAGCTTGGTTGAGATTCTATCTCTCCCTGTCTCTCTGCCCCTCCCCAATTCTTACGCTCGTGCACGCTCTCTCTCTCAAAATAAATAAACTTTGAAAAAAAAAGTTTCCTGGGGAAAAGGTGATTCATTTTTTAATAAATGAGGAAAGATTAAATAAAGATGCTGGAGCAAGAAAAGAAATTTGTTAAGCTCAAAGTGTTGGCAATACATTAAAAGATGTCCAGGAATAGCAATCTGGAGCTCCAGTTAGGAGCTAGGGTGACGATGTGTACTTGTAAATCATTAGCATGGAAGTGTCAAATACCACTTAGGGGATTGGAGGACAGATGGTGAGGACAGAATGTTGGAATTCATCCAACAATTATTTGTTGAACATGCGACATGTATGAGAAACTCATCTCAGTGTTGGGGATATGGCAGTGAACAAAGTAGACCAAATCCCTTTTTTTTTATGAGGAATGTGGCTGGTGTGAAAGTGGGGTGAAGAAGTTACTTTAGTAAGAAGAGAGAATGAGAGAAGACAGATGGTAGAAATTCTTAATAAGAAAGAACAGGTACAAGAAGGATGCAAAGGGAGGGGCACCTGGATGGCTCAGTCGGTTGAGTGTCCGACTGGCTCAGGTCATGATCTCGTGGTTCATGGGGTTGAGCCCCGCATCAGGATCTGTGCTGACAGCTCAGAGCCTGGAGCCTGCTTCAGATTCTGTTTATTCTTTTCTGTATACCCCTCCCCCACTCACTCTCTGTCTCTCAAAAATAAACATTTTTTTAAAAAAAAAAGGATACAAAGGGAAAGAGCACACGTCTTGCAGTCAAGCAGAACACAGTTAAATAACATCATATCCACTTTGTAGAAAGTAAGATCTACATTAAATTATTGAATCTCAGTTTTCGGTAAAAGGGGAATTTGTGTGTCTGTGTCTGTGTGTGTGTATTAGATAAATAAAAAATGTTGAGTTCCCCATTCATTGTAAATATTCAATCTATACTAATCTTTCTTTTTAATCTTCCCACCCTCAATACTAAGAAATATAGTAACCACTTGTGCATCTCGCCATCTCTTGGACTGGAATGGTGGCTTTCTTCTGCTCATAGTATAAATGGTAAACTTCCTCCTGGGTTTGAAGAAGATTTGCAGATTGATTTCCTCAGCCCCACATGCCACCGTCCTTTGTTTCTCCCTTTGTGTGCTCCAGGGATACTGTTCTTTATGTGGCAATTTCAACATGGTTGTGACCAGTTGGAATGCTCTTGTGTTCTCCCCAGTTCACCATTCATTGACTGGTTAATTCAGATTTCAGCTTCACTTCCTCAGGAAGTCCTGACTTCACAGACCAGCCTAGGCCACATAGCTGGATTCTCTGTGGGAGCCCAATTCTCCTTTGTGGCACCTTTTATAGTTTTAAGTAAATAATTAACAGTGTGATTAGTAGATAAATGTCGATAACCCTCAATAGGACATAAGTTCCAGAGCTGTCTGTGCCCCAGTTAGCAGTTAGCTTGATTCGTGGCTATAAAACAGATGCACAGTCTACACCTGTTGCATCCATGAACAAACAACACAAGGTAGATGTCCAATAAATAATTGCTGAATAAATGAATGGAAACATAGGAGTAATATATCAGGATAATGCCATTGCAAATATGCCCTAGGTTCTATTTCTAGTTGGAAGCAGAAGGACACATTAGAGAAACAAAAACTCATTCTTCACAGTATTAACTTCAGGGTCTAGGGTCACTTCATACAGGTAATCCCTTTTAATAATTTTATGTGTCTATCACCCAAAAACTTTTCTAAATGTTTCGGTTGTACTAAGTCTTACACAGATATTATAAAAACTTACTTCCCTTTTTCTGACATAATATTTACTTTATTTGCAACGACTTATACTCTCAAGCTTTTCTCTCCCTCTATTGCAATTCAGAATTTCTAGCAGTAGCTAAACAGCCCCATCAGCTTTTGTTATTCTGGATGGAAGCTTCTGACACATACAGCCTGAGTCTAACCTAGTCCTTTCACATGATAAGCTTGCATATTGAAATATTTTCTATTTTTACTTGATTGGCTATCTCTTTTCCTCCTTGGGCTTTTCTCTTTTTTTTGCACGTTTATTTATATCTTTTTGGAGGTACAGATGCAGTGATACACAATGTGCTTTTAGTATTCACAGTGTCTGAGAGTAGGAGGATAATTTCATATCAATTCAGAGTCTTCTTTGATGAAACTCTGGATTGGACTTATGTTCCTGTATTTGATAATTGCAAATGGCTATGTGGTCACATTGAATACTTTAAAAACACAGAATACATAAAAAGTTCAAAAATAGCCCATCATAATGAACTATACTACAAAGTCAAGTAATTGAATTATATTTATTTTTTATTTAATTTTTTTTTTTGAGAGAGAGAGAGAGAGAGAGAGAGAAGGAATCTCAAGTAGGCTCCAGGCTCAGTGTGGAGCCTAACATGGGACTCGATCCCATGGGGCCGTGAGATCATGACCTGAGCCAAAATCAAGGGTCAGATGCCCAACTGACCAAGCAACCCAGACCCCCCGAAACAATTGAAGTTTTATAATCACTCTATAATGTAAAGACAATGTGTCTTAGAAACAGACATGGGCCAAAATTCTGGTTCTACCATTTATGAATTATGCGACTTTGGTTAAGACACATTTCCTAGGCTTCAGGTTTATTTTCTCTAAAAGTAGGCTATATCTAGTCTATACTATTGCTTTGGGGATTAAACAGCAAATTGTGGAGGTGGTAACAATGTCTCAGAAAATGTTACTTTGCTTCTTTGTTTCTCTTCCTTTCAATGAAGAGTATCTATTTTAGAATATTCTTTTTCTCCATCTGCATTGCTGTTTCATCACCTCTTTTGTTTCCATTTTACTTCCAAATTAATGTCTTTATAAAGCTATCCCAATTTGGAAAATGAATCTTACAAATCATCTTTGTAATGTATGAATAACCATATAACTTTGTCTTCTAGAACACTAATATTTCTATAAAACTTTTGTTGGTGACCTAATGTAGCATTTAGTTACTCAAAATTCAATTTTACGTTAACAAATTTCTATTCAATCACTGAATCGGGAATGGTTAAAACAGAAGGGTTGGGCCATGAGAAACAACAATCAGTATTCTGAAAACATTTCTGACAAAAGCATGTTTTATATCCACGGACTTGGAGGAGGTGGGGACCAATGGATGTGAACTCAAGCGGGAGACAGGGAAATCAGTCATCCATGGAGAATAAATAGTGTTAATGGTAGAATGTGTTAAGCATAGTTCATCAGAGTTACTCAAGGGCAAGCTTTATTTCTTTATATTTGTACTTTTAGTGCCTCAAGCAGTGCTTGGCATTTACCAGGTACTCAAACAAGTGTGTTTGAACTTGACTAAAATTTATCACAATTTTCAACTCCAAACTCTTCTTTCTATAACTTTTTAAAAAGTTTATTGCTGGTCATTTTTCAAAATTAGAATCATCGGCCACTGGGATTAGATATTTTTTTACATATTTCCAACTAATTACCAATTCCGCATATGCTTAGGAATCAAAACATTGAGTTCATGTCCCTGGAGTAAGTGCAGTGTCATCTCCACTTTTTTTTTAACTGTATATAAAATGTTGTCACTAATTAAGTTTTAAAACGTACTCCTGTTGTAAACACTAATGAATTTGGCTCAATGAAAAAAGTTGGTTTTTCAGATTGAAAGTAGGTGGTTTGACAAACTGATCCAAATGTGAGGAAAGTGAGTCAATCCTTGATCAATACGAACAATGCGTCCGTGATCCCAAGCTCATGGAAACCTCTGTTGTCCACACAATGACCATCACCTCAGCAACAGCAGTAACAGCACTAACAATGATCCACCACTCTGGATAGCAACATCTTCAAGGACTACAACACTGTCACCTGAGCGATGATGAGGCATAGGTGTCGCTCTAACTGCTTCACCTGCATTTTCTTATTCAGTCCTCTCAACGGTTTTCCCAGCTAGAGAGTACTACTAGCTTGAATTGAAGACAAAGAAACCAAGGCTTAACTAACACATAACTAAGCTTTTTAAAAACATCTTTGTATGTCCTCCACGTCCATTAGCTGTGTGAGTGGTAATATTTCCAATAAACTTGGGCCAATGAGATAATGATTTAGCTTATTGCATTAATTGAAGTCTTAATTTAATTAATTACTATCTCTGCCTAATCATCAGTGGTTTCACCGAATAAGAGTGAAAGGGGACTAACGGGTGGGAACTGAGACTTCCGAAAATATTCGTAAAACCATCCAAATGCATGAATTTTGAATTAGGAGCTGATGTTAAGACGGTGTTAGGAAAGACAGGATATGGTTAGAATACTGAAAACCTCAATGAGGGAGTTTTGCAAGGACTCGGTCTGTCTTACCATCTTTCTATGCAGAGTACTCAGTCCAATATCTACAATGTAAGGGGAACTCACTATATCTTCATTGCACTGGATCACAATTTATTAATCCCTTTATTATAATATATATGTATCTATGTATCTATCTCTGTATATATATCCTATATATAGTTATAGATTTTGCGGTTGTATACTCATTTGTGAAAAATGGAATTTATTTTATTTTCCTACAATATTTTAATTTCCATCTGGAGCCTCCATTCTGCCTAATAGCAAAATATTTAATTTAGTTTTAAAAACACTTTTGAGACCAATCAGGCCAACTTGAATACACATTGGGCATTCAGGAAGAGTAAGAAATTGTTGTTAACTTGGCTAGATGTGATAATGGCACTGTATTTATATGAACAGCCGATAGACAAAACAACAATGAAAGTAATCTATGAAAATATTTCCGGAAGAAAGACATCTGAAATTTGCTGTAAAATAATGAGACAACAAAATGTCATAAAGCATGACACAAGATTGTGTTGGAGGAAGTCATTGAAAATACTTGGCTGTTGGTTGACCCTGGAGCTGGACTTGGGCAATCAGAGACTCCTTACCCCTCCTCTGTCTTTGAAATGTACATCCTATCACTCTGCATTGTTCCCACTGTGGGAGACATTTCAAGGACTAAGTCGCAAGAATGTGTTGTTGAGACCATCTGGACTGTACACATGATTGAAGCTTGTTAAGGCTTCTATTTAAACTTCTAAAGATTCTGGTAGGTGGTGGGGAGATCTCTTTCTCTGGTCTCTCTTTGCTCTCTGTGTACAGGGAATGGCTTCAGATGATACCCAGGGAACTCTTGCCAAGACTGGCAAATGTATCTAGTTGTTGAAGGTGAGTGATGTCTTTAAGATTTGCCTCTGTAAGCATTTGAGTATTTCCATAGTAAAAAGTGAACATAATAAGACCCAGAATTCAAGAATTTGAAAGCTGTGTCTCAAGTCAAGATTTACTCTTGCCAGCACACCCTTCAACATGATGGCCAGCGCTTTGTGGCAGCAGAGACCAGGGGCTTAATGATAATGATGGAAACGATAACATTTCCTCCCACCACATCTGCTTTTTCTAGGATTATTTTCAATTAAAAATAAAACACACTTGACCATTTTCTGCAGGCTGAAAAATTTGGTATCTCACACCAACATTATACGGTTCATCAACTGTGTGTAGAAGTTCTTGTCCTTCATTTCACAGACATTTGTTTAAAATATTATTGGATTTATGTGGTTATTTGATCACTGTGTATGCTCTCAATTAATCAATAGTTGAATATAACTAGTGTCATGGGGACACTACACCACTTTTGTAGTTTTAAAGGAAATTCTCATACTAGAAAAGGTTGGAATCCACTTATGCAGACAAAGGCAACTGTTTGACAGAAGTTTTTTTTTTTTTTTTTCTTTTCCACCCTAGGGGTTTTGACCCCAAGATAAAGAGAACGTTAGAAACAAATGTCAGCTTTCTGGCTGGTGTCTGCAACTATCCTCTGTGCCCTGGGCTTATGCCTATTAGCCCTTCTGTTTGCATCTCTGCATTGAAGGCAGACAGCTTGAAGGGCCTTCTCACTGTTCTTAGACCTGCCCATGGCCAGGCCTGAACCCCTGAGGATGGAGAGGGTGTTCTTTGAACTTAAAGATAATCCCGATGATGATCGTGTGGCAACATAAGCAGAGAGGGCCAGTAAGGAGCTTTGTGTGATTTGCTATCCTGGGAACACTTTGAACCTTTTTCCCTGGTTTTGCCCCTTGGCCATTCTTAGAAGCAGATCCCCCTCGATGCTGTCTGTGGGCTGCAGGATGAATATGTTTAAGAGAAAATCTGCTTTAGGATGGGTTTCCTTTCATTGCCCAAATGCCGGTTCACTAGTGGGCCTTCGTGGGGTTATTTCTTTTCTGTGTTGCATGCACATGCCTCTGTGGTTTCTTTGCCACTTGGTATTTAAACATCTAATCCAGCAAATCTGGTCACTTTTGGAGCAATCTGTTAGGAACTTCAGGGGCAATGAAGGAGAAGAACCAGAATTCACTGAGCACTGGTTAGGAGAGCATCAAATTAAGACTCAAGAAATCCTGCTTCTATTTTCATTTTCTCCATCATGTGTTGGTGTGACTTAGACAAATCTATGCTTTCACCAAAAATAAAATAAAATAATCAAATAAAATAAGGTAAATTAAAGTAGAATAAAACAAAGTAATTCATACATACTTGCTAGTCTGTCTATCAGAAATGTTGGATGAGGAACTTAAAATCGAATCAAAACAAAACAAAAGCATGAAATGAGACATGCGAATGTGCAATAATTTTAAAGCAAGAGTTATTTGAAGGAAGAAATGCATCTTCGTGAATCGTCTTTTATTGCCCAGGGCTGTGGATACAGATGATATTTGACATTGGCTGAAAAGCTGCTTAATTATTCAGTTTCTGACAGTAACACTGGTTTGTTGACATTTAGACCTTCACCCTAACGAAGAGAGCAAAGACGTTTTTTAAAAATTGTAATTGTGTGCCAGATAGTTAGTGGGTTTGATATTTCTCTCTGCTTTGTAATGTCTGCGACAATTTAATTTCCTGACTAAAACAGGAAATGTTCCTGGGTTATACTTGGAAAAAGTAAATTGCAAAAGCTTGTTTTTATATCACAGGACTCGGCTTCTTTCATGGGCCCCTTTTGATCCCATATCTACATGAATTATAAACTGATAATTCAAGGGGAAGTGAATGGGCTTGATTAAAGAAACAGAGAGTCTGAAATTCTATCCCTTTCCATTTCAGATTTGGAGGGCCTTCTGCATTGATGGATTCCTTCTGAATGCGCAGTGCTGCAGTTTCCACAATGGATTGCACGTGCCTCCTGGTATGTTTTGACTCTAGCCCCACAAACGCTTCATTATGGACCTCCCTGGATTTATTGTTTTGATATTTAGTTAGCATGGTTTTAATGTCATTTCTGTGACAACTCCCCTTCTTCGTATCTTCCCACTTTGTGCTCTCTCTGGACTGCCCAAATCAATGTAACTGTAATTTAGACCATGACTTTCATCACCAGGGAGTAACTTGGTGCTCTCAAATTTACCATGCACCCAAAGGGCATGCCAACCTCCACTGGCAAGGAGCTCAGTAAGCCCCGCCATTCCCATAGGTCAATCTTAGGATGCCAGGTCGCTGATGCAGAAAGCCTCAGCCTCCAGGGATGATGGTAATCAACTCCAAAGCACCAGGCAGCTGCTCTATGCAGTGGGTTTAATTTACATTGCATAGTAATGCTCATAAGATGAGGTCCCTGGGGATATGTTACGATGCAGGACTTTTCACAGAGGCTTATTGCTTTTCTCATCAGCTTCTAAGGCTGCTTATGAATTCCGCATGGGTTCCTCTTTCCCTGCAGGATAGCATTTGCATAAAAAACAAACTACTGGATAAACAAGACTTCACCAGTTATCATTCCCTCTAACACTCCTACATGGAAGGTTGACAGGCGTGCGTTTGGGTGCAGTTTATATATTTTGTGTACCTGAGCTCATGGCTCACACTGTTCCACTACTTCACAAACTCATGGGTTTCTCTTGCCCAAAAGGAAGCCCCAGCCCTGAAAAATGAACTGAAGTGACAATAAGTGGTGTCTCTTCCTCTAATCTCCTCAGGACTGGGAAAGGATTTTCTATACCTGCCCCAAATGGTGCCACTTCCTTATTCCAATACTCTTAGACATCACCGGATGTGGCTAATTGTGGTTCAATGTTACAGAAAGAAACCAGCACCTGGCTAAATGTGTTCTGCCTATTTTCTTACTGGTGGGCACATTGAATCCCACATGAAACAAAGAGCTTCCCGTGGGATCAAAGGAACCAGAAATGTTCTCCACAGCCAAAAAATACTGATTCTACCTGCCCCTTTCACAAGGCCAGAGGAGATGTGGGTAAAACAGTAAGGATGGCTTTGGTATCGTACAGACTTGGATTCAAATATCACTTTAATTATCTCCCAATTAGATGCGTAAATTTAGGAAGCTCTTAGATTCGGTTCTCTTATCTGGAATGATAAATTATACATATTTATTTATTTATTTATTTTTTATTGAAAAATTACAAATGAAAAGCATGGCTGTTATAACAAGTTTTAGCACTACAAATATTCCCAAAGAAAATAAATGAGAGTCATGCCAATTACCCTTTCCATCTGGGCCCCTACCCTAAACACACCCATGGATATAGTCAATATTTTCTGAGTGCTGTATCTTTGTTTGTGTTTCTAAATTTAGGTATACCTTGGAAAAGAGCATACGTAAGTATTTTCTTTATTATTGTTTTGTTTTGTGACAAGATTGTGTCATGTATCATGATACCAAAGGGGTGCTCTATACACTCTTTTCCAACCCAATTTATTCACTTAAATTTCATGTCCCCTGCAGGGACTCTTTGCTTTAACAGCTCTAAAATATTGCAAAATCTAGATGCTCTGTAATTTACTTGACTACTACTTATTTATGGAAAATCCCTTTTACCTTTTTTACCACTAGAAAATGTGCTAAAACAAATGTCCTTATAGTTACATTCTTGAGTACTGTTTTTTTTTTTTATCAGTATGGCACATTTTTAAAGTATAAATACTGAGTTCAAAGATTGTACGCATTTTAAAATTTTTGTTTACTGCCAGATAACTTCTCCCAATTAGTAATGATCTACATACCCATCAGCAAGTATATGAGAGGGTCCATTTTCTCACATGCTTGTAAAATCTGCTGTTATCAGCATCTAATTTTTGCCCGTTTCGTGGTTGAAGATGGTTATCTTGCTTTTGGTTGAATTTGCATTTCCAAAAATCTAAAATGGGTGCAGAGAGGTCACCTGGAAGTGCTTGATGAATCAAAGCAATTAGCAAGAAATCATGCTTAGTTTTCCCGGCAGAGAAAACAGTCTTGCTCAGGTTCTTTCTTGAACTTTGGGAGATGAGAAATTGGCATGAGGAAGTAGATTACAAAGAGTGGAGAAGCAGAGTACAGAGATGGTGTTGGGGCAACCCAAAGGAGTGTTTCCTTCCACAATATTCCAGAGAACTAGACTGCTGGTAACATTAGACTTACACCCAGGGCCATACTTTTGGCCTTGCCCTCTGGCTGCCAGTCGGTCAGTCCATTCAAGCTCAGTTTTCACCAAGCAATTTGACAGATGTGGAGCAGAGTTGTGTTATGATCTTTGCATCACACACACAAACGTTGTACTTAAAAAAATAAATGAATAAAATTATTTCATGTATTTTATATGCTCTCTCTGACGTTTTTCTAATGTTTCCTATACAAAAGAAATCAAAACAGTGAGTTTATTTCCCCAGAATGAAAGCACTGCCCTCTCATAGACCACAGGTGAACGCTGACACTAAGGCCCATAGCCTTATCCTAAGCATTTACCTAAGCATATACAGATTTGGTTCAATGAGGAGAGATGATTTGCCGGATTGCAGCTCAGAGTTTAGATGATCTCTTTCAGACTGTGGTGAGAAATGCACACACTCCCGCTTGATATATGTTAGCAATAAAATACTCTGAATTCACACATTTATGTGGCAAATGAAAATAGGAAAGGAACAATGTTTTAAGGGTCAGATGAATTTCTGTTTGTTTTTAATTATATCACCTATTACTCACTAGAACCTTAGGAATTTTAGATAATCATTACCCCCATTTTATAGACAAGGCATGGAGAGGTTGTCACTTACACAAAGTTAACAGATTGGTAAGTAGAAGAGATCTGGTTTGAACCCCGGTCATCCGGGTTTGGGGCCAGATGCTTCTTTGACTGTTAACTGGTCCAGACTCACCAACTAGGGAGCAGGAGAGATGTTATCACCATTTTCCCCTTCCCCCAGCCCCCCCAAAACACACTAAGATTTGAATGCATTGCCTAACAACAAAGAGAAGTGAAGCTGCTTAAAATGGCAATGTAGGCAACTAGTTAGTCTCCTTCATGATATCCATAAATTGCTTCTGCTGCCCAGTTTCAATGGACAGGATTAAAATTTCACTCTGTCATGAAACCTCCTCACCGTATCCACTCAGTGTGGTTAGGAAAGAAACTACACGCGTTATTGTAACAAAAATAATTGAAGACAAGGATTTATTAACCAGTTAATAGAGAACTGGAAATGCTCAAAGAGGACACAGCATTGTCACAGAGAAAGGAAGTGCAGGCAGTGACCATGGCAGTTCAGCTTATAGAGGAGTGGCCTTGTGCACCTGGGGTCCAGAGCCCGGGAGGGGACGCCAGCTGGCAAGTGTTGCTATCTGTCAGGCACTGTGAGGTGGTTGGGTTATGGAGAAAATTGCAAATGGAACCCCCAGCTGCTACCCACCATAAAAGCATTGGATGACAAGGAGAGGGGGAACAAGTAGATTGGTTTGACCATTTCTCCATCCTCCAGCCTCCTGTCACCCTCAAGAGCCCCTCCTACCAGAGTCTAACAGGGACCTGATGACAAGCCAGAAATGAATTTTATGGAGTTTTATCCCTGGTATTACAAGGCTGAGTTTGAAGCTGAAAGGAAAATATTTAATATCAACCCATTGCACACTTTCAACTATTTGACATTCTTTCTGATCTTTCTACACATACAATGCATTTGAATTCCAATACCATGACAAAATAACTTCATACTTCCCCCTAACAAGATGCAACTTCTTTCTTACAAACAAGGGTGCCCTAAATCTCTCCTCAAAATGAGGAGAAAGAGATTAATCAGTAGAAAAATATTTTTAAATTACTTATATATACTTATATATATATATACTTAAATACATATACACACACACGTATACACACACACACACACACACACTTTTCTTCTTAGGCTCCTCTCACACATTACCACGGACTGGAGGACTTAACCAACAGATGTTTATTTCTCACAGCTCTGGAGTCCGGGAAATTCAAGATCATGGTGCCTGATGTCTCGTGAAGGTCCACTTCCTGGCTTATGGATGGCCATCCTCTCGATGTATCCTTATATGGTGGAAGGCAGAGAGAAAGGCTCTCCTATCTCTTGTTATTAGCACACTAATCCCATTCACAGGGGCTCCACCTCCATAACCTATTTACCTCCCTAAAGCCCACCTCCTAATACCATCACATTGGATATTAAGTTTCAACATAAGAATTTTGAGGGGGCACATTCAATCCCTAGCAACACTGAAGTGGAAATATTCAGGGGTGAATGGGTAGACTAATCTGTTGATCTAGAAGTCTGTGAGGAAAATGAGTGATAAGAAGGTAGTTTGGCTGTCCTGAAGGGTTTTTTAGGGACCCTGACTTTGACTCCATGGCTAATAAAGGGATAGCGAGGTTATTTGCATCAAGAATGGTGATACAAAGATAGTCTTTTACACAGTGATTATTTCAGGGGCGCTTGCAGGATTTTATGAAAACAAGCACAACAGTCCAGGTAGGAAATGATGTGGGACTGGAATTGGGACATGGCAGTAGGGACAAAATCCAGTATGACTCTGAGCCCACTACAGCCTCTACAACTGACTGATGTAGAAGGAAAGACACTGAGGCTGGTGACCTCACCGTAGGGACTGGCCCATGGGTTTGCAGAACCTTAAAGGGAATGGTCAACATTCCAGATCCCCTGCTTCAGAGAAGTGTGGAAATACTAGGGGAGTATCAATGAGAATAAAACTGTAAGGCATCCAGCCGTCCATGGGTTCCAGGGCAGTCCATGCTCTTCTCTTTTTTCATCTGAGTCACTACTGTAGCTTTATCACCAGTTCTCTTCCTTTGCCATCTACCCCCCCCCCCCAGACCTGACTGATTTTTGATATGGCAACTGGAGCCATCTTTTTGAACATCGCCTAGACCACAACTCTCCCTTCCTTGACATTATTCAGTGACTTCTCTCTGTGCTAAGAATGAAATAAATACTTGATGCCCTATCTAGCACGGTTTTGCCTGATATGGCCCCTGATGACATCTCTCGTCTTTTCTCTTTTTGTTTGCTCTAGCTACCTTGGCCTTTAACATTTTCTTGCGTATTTATGCTTTCTCTGCTCAAAGGATTTGACCATGCTGCTCTTGTATGGGAATGTTTTTCCAGTTGGCTTCTCTTCACCTGCCCAACCCCTAGAGGCCTTTCCTGACCGTTATAAGCTCTGCTACTTCCTGTCTTGAAACCCCCTATTTTTCCATAGGGTTTTTTTTTTCACGATTATAAGCCAGGACAAAATGAAATATAGACCTTTTTTTCCCCTTTTACCTGAATCTCCTGATAAGGCCAGGCAGAGCCCAACTTCCTGTTCTTTGTCTCATGATGGATGAGCTAAGATCAGAACTGTTTGTCATGATTGATTAGCTAAGATTAGAAATGTTCATTCTAAAGCAATTATCCAGAAACTAACTTTTCACGGAGAAAAACATTTTCCTATGACTGCCACTTCCCCTGCCCACAAAACGACCCCCCACTGGAGACCACCCCATGGGCACTTGTTTTATCCTCTTGGGGCAAAACCACCTTGCTGAGATACTCCAATCTTTGGATCTAAGATTCTCTTTCTATTAAAACAACCTGAATAAATTTAGTCCCTCAACTTTTCCGGTTTTGGTCTTTGATAATTATACATTTTCTGATGTGTTTTCCTGTTTAATATGTTCTCTCTGACATGTCTTTGCTTCTCTCCTTTCACATACACTAGACCCTAAGCTTTATGAGGGAAGGGACCATGCCCTTTTCATTATACAGTAGCACCAATGCTTCTCATGCACCTGACCATAGGAGACGCCTCATAAACATGAGTGAATAAATGAGTGAATGTAAACGTATCAGGTGTCTCCAAGTAGTGACAAGACTTGCAATGATGCAGGAGGCAGTATCAGAGAAATGAGTGTCCAGAAGTGCGTACAACAGTATTTGTCCTCCAGAAAGAGGGACTATAGGGCAAGGCGGATTGTTAGGGCAGCATCCTGGAGACCTGGAGTTCCGGTGAGGAATTCTACCATAGCAGATGATCTAGCACAGAGATTAGTAACTTTGGCCCAAGTTCAGACATAGATACCCCTCAGGAAGAGTCAGATTAGGCTCTAGCAAAAAGATGCAGAGGTTCACACTGGCATGCTGAATCTAAAGCAGCAAAACCAACTCTAACACTCAAATTTCTGAGTCTGAATGTGTTGATTTACTGGCAGCCTTGTTTTACTTTGGCTCTGGGCATGCAGGGTAAAGATATTGGTTTTATATTTCAACTTAAATGGGTAAACACACCTACTTACAATGGAAAAGGAAGAACAGAAAAAGATATAACGAGGCATAATCTAAGAAATGAAAACATTATTTTTCACCTACATGTTTGGCAAAGATTGGGAAAGATTGAGTGTTCAGGGAACCAGACATTTTTCTACACTAGTTGTTGAAGTCTACATTGTTTGAAGTCTTTATGAAGTCACCTGGTAATATGTACCAGTAGCTTAAAATGTGCATTCCTTGAAACAGTACAGTTTCCAGTAATATGTCTTGAAGATACATATATGCACAAAGATTAATCTCTAAATATAATTACAACTCTATGTATACTATAAATTTGAAAACCACTGAATATTCCACAACAGTAGAATAACTATATTATAACTCATTTCTATATGATGGTGCATTGTTTCAGATTATGTTTGCTACCCTAACAATAAACCCCAAATCTAAAGCTTTTTAAAAATATTTATTTATTTATTTTGAGGGTGGTGGGAGAGGCAGAGATAAGAACAGAACTGAATCCCACGTAGGTTCCACGCTCAGCACAGAGACCCATGGGTTGGTGGTTGGGGGAGGGTTGAACTCACTAACCGTGAGATCATGACCTGCGCTGAGATCTGGAGTCCAACCCTTAACCGACCGAGCCACCCAGGCCTCCCATAAACCCCAAATCTCATTGGCTTTATAGAATGGAAGCCATTTCTTTCTCACAGAATGTGTGAACAGCAGGTGCAAAACACAGTGACCAGTTCTGTAGCGTGTTAAAGGGATGGTGAGTCAGCATCATTCGTTTCTTGCCATTATGCACGTGAAGAGTCCCTCGGTTTCCGCCCAGAACTCTGAGGGCTCTGCACAGAGTTCTTGGTTAGGCACAGAGGCCTTTTCCAGCACAATTTAAGGACATCTCATAACTTAAAATCATGTCTCTAATTTCTAGTCAGCAAAGTACAGGCTAGTGTCTATCACTATGTTCTTTTCTATTCCTTCCAAACGTTGTCCCTCCCAAACAATTTTGGGTCATTCATTTTGTAGTAACCCAGGGAGCATGTCTGGGGAAGTGACTGATGTTGGCACTATAGAATACCTGTGAATTTTATTGTCTCTGTCTGTTACATATTTGAGCAAATGGTTTGACTTGCAGTGTCTTGAAAATCAAATTTAATATCAGGAAGGGCTTGTGATGGTTCAACTACTGCTGTGCTTTCTTTTTGTGAAATGAGTTTGGTCCTTTTCAGTTTTTTGATCAGTTTTTAGTTTTGTGCATCAAGGGTTTCATTCTACATTATATAATAATACTCTTTTCGCTCTTGGAGGAATTAAAGAAAAAACATGTTTTGAGTTAAAGACTTAAGGGTGTGAAACCATGAATGATTCACCGAATGTTTTTGCTATTAGCACCTACACTCTAATTGAATTGTCCTAGTAATGATCAGCGTGTGCAGCTTTGAAGACACCAGGAAATGTAGATTAGGATGAAAAAAGCGAACTGTTTTCCTTATTTCCCACTATTCCTCTTTATATGAAAAATGCACTTTTTTTTTTGAAAAACACACTTTGAATGCTAAAATGTTTATAATGGAAAAATTAAAATTAAACATCTACAGTCTCCCTTAGCACCTCTATCTATCTAATAAGCCAGGTAGTGTTTGATCAATATAGTAATTACATTTCTAAATCGAATCTATGAGTGGATGGGTGGTATTTATAATTCTAATGGTCTCAGATTTTAAGATATTGGGACAAATGACAGAAAGAAAGTAGTTCATTTTATTATACTTTTATTCAGTTTTAAAACCTGTGTTTTAAATATGCCAGATATAAAACAGGCATGGAGGTGATTTTTAAGATCTATCGTCTAAGTGTTGGTAGCCTGCCCATGAAAATCAATATCATTTTTGTTGAAAGAAGATTCAGATTTTTTACGTCATTAACATACTACCATGAAAGGCTAAGTTCTTATACTGTTTGGAGAAAGTATTTGTCTTCATTGTTGCAAGCTTCTAGTACCTTTATCCTGGATTTCACCGTGTTTAAAGCATTCATAACTACTTACCCTGCAGCTCTAGCCTAGCATGTATGTAAGGGTATGTAGGTATGTTGGAGAAGAGGTTATCTACGGTGTGTGTGTATATATATAATATCTATATCTACATATGCATATGTAATTCACTTATAATACATGCACGGATATAGTAAATATACTTACATGTAATACAATAAAATATATGACATAAATATAATATGATGTTTTTCTGGCTTGGCCCTGAAGAAACTTCGTTCCCTTTCAATTCCCCCAGTGAGTACTGAGAATTTCCCAAGGCATGTCTCCCAGCTGCACCATGGGTCATACATCTTGCTGACAAGACTTTTTTTTCCCACCTCTTGTAGTGGCTTAGTGTGGTGACATCTACCATAGCTTCAATACCTAATGCAACAGTTATGGCGTTAATACCTACAAAGCTGTCCCTATCCCTGTTTCCAGCCAGTTACCACCACAGTCATTTCTGGTGCTCACCCGTTTCTGGAGCAAAGCTCTGCACCCCCAATATCAAACATGCAGAGGTGAGCAGCAAGTACCTTGTCCTAGCACTGCTGGTTAGTAGGCCATCCCTGCAGAAGATTTTGGCACAAGTTCTTTGTGAAACAGTTGTGTTTATATTTCATTCTTTACTGAACAGTCTTAATCTCAGGCATATGTACTGGGGGCTGGGCTAGAAGGTAATTGAAATAACCTACGCTGTTATATTCAACATCACTGCCCCACTTTGATGCAGGCCCAAGGTCTTTGGATCACGCTTGTAAACTTGATTTCTTCTGCCCTCACAGTGGGCTTTCTCTCTGAAGTTTCATGTCTTATCATGTAACTAGAACCCCAGAAGACTCACTCTGCAGGTTTCCCCCCTATACAGACAAGGCTGAATCCTAAAATGGACAAACCTTAACCTCAAGTTCTGATCCTGTTATAAATATTTATGACACAATGTATCATAAAAGAAACTTTGCTAGCCAGAAAAAGTCAGATGAAGAGAGATTGTGTTTACTGCTGCCATAACAAATACTTGAGAGCTACTTTAACATAAACTAAGTAGAGCATTTGATATCTATATTTCGAAAGGGGGGGGGGACTCTAGCAGTTTGCAAAAATGAAAAAAAACATTAGTAGGGTCAACTCAGCTAACACAGTAACATAGTAACTCATTACCCTCACATCCTGAAAATCTCTTATAAGGAGGGTAGAGACTGGGAAATCAGTCGAACCACAAATTCATCAGGAACCTCGAGACATTCTCCAATCAATCCAAGTCTACTTCATCCTGGATAGATAGTGTGATTAGAAAACAGTTGAAGTGATATAAGAGTGAGGATTCCAAGTAAAAAGACCCATAGACTTAGAGGTTAAATGTTACCGAAAATATAAAGAGCACAGAGAGGTAAGTCCTGACCTGTGCAGAAGGGTCTAGGTGAACCCTCTGTTGCATGTTCCCGCTTCACTCTTTAGCACAGCTCCCTGCATCCACATAACCGCACAGGATAGTTGCAAAAGCTCGGGATGAATAAACTCTGGGGAATTACGAGTGTTGCTGGGGCTTCTGAGAAGGATAGAGGATCCAGGGCAAGGATTGCCTCACCTCTCTTGTGTGAGTGAAGCAGCTCATGTAGCATTACTAGAGATAAAGAGGGATATTTTTCAATGAGATATGACAGCCCAAAAGAAAGACATAATGGTAATAAATTGCCATGTATCCAAGAATATACCTCTAAATGATATAAAACAGAAAAGGACAGAAATAAAAAGGAAAGTGGAAGAATCCTAGACCATGTTGGAAATCTATTACATGCTTTCACCAAAAACTTGTAGAACTAGCCGACAAAAAAAAAAAATTAAAAGCATAGAAGATACAAATAACACAATAAATAAAGCTTGATCTAACCCATATATTTTGAGCAATACAACCAACAACTGGAAAAATAGTGCAGGTGTTTAAGTACAGATGGGTTATTTACAAAATTCACTACAAAATTGATCATTGGCTAGTCCATTAAGTAAGCCACAGAAAAATTCAAAACATTGAAAGAATTTGAATTATGTTCTCTTACCCCACTGGAATTAAGGTGAAAATCTGTACAAAAAAGATAACCAGTAAGTGCCCCTACGTTTGTTTATTTATTTTTGAATTTTGAAATTTATGAAATTAAGCAATGCATTTAAAATAATCCATGAATCATAGGGAATCCTAAGCAAATAAGAAGTATTCTGAAACAAATGATTGGGAAACTATGACGTACGGGTGATGGTGATATTTTTAGTTTTGATTCAGCTGATGATTGCACTGGAAGATTCATGAAGTAGTACTCTTGAAACTCTTTCCTTTTCTCTTCTATATATTATATTTTTTAAAAACTGTACAAGGGTATATCTGCTTCAGCTAGGTGATTCAACATTATTAAGAATACATCTTTGGATCTCTTAGAATCATCTTCTCTCCTACACCATGAGACATGACATTATAACTGAATGTTTATCTTTGGCAACCTCTGTGGATATAGAATGTGTGTCCCATCATCATAAACTTCTGGGACTGAGGTCTTTCTTGTCATAGGTCAGGCCCCAAATATATATGTATTTTAAGTTTATTTATTTATCTTGAGAGAGGGAAAGAGAGAGAAAATTAGAGACAGAGAGAGAGGGAGAGAGAGAGAATCCAAAGCAGGCTCTACACTGTCAGCACAGAACCCAACGTGAGGCTCAATCCCATGGAATCATGAAATCAGGACTTGAGCTGAAACCAACAGTTGGACACTTAATCAACTAAGCCATCCAGGCACCCCTCAGGCCCCAAATATAAACGTCATCTTCTTCCTCCTGACTTTGGAATGTAGATGTAGGTGAAGAGTTTCTAGAAGTTTTCATTCTTAACCCCTTTTTCTTCCCCAAAACTTCATGATGGAGATCATATACTTTCTGCCATGTTTTAAATTATTTTCGTATTTCATTATCTGTGTATACCTAATTTATTTTCTTACATTATGATGTAGTACAGCTCCATGAGCAAAAACCCATTGCTGTCAGACAGCCCTGGTTAAAAATCTCACCTGTGTATTTTTTTTTTTAACTGTATGATATAGGGAAACTTACTTAAGCTCACTGGGACTCAATTTTCTCATTTCAAAATAAAAGTAACAATGCTTACTCTGTAATTTACAGTAAGGAATAGAGTAAAATAACCTATGAACAATGCTTTGTATTGAATTTGTCTCTTAGAATACTAATTCCATTCCCCTCATAAATTATTTTTTGAATCAAAGTGGTCAATGGAAAATATCTTTTATGTAATAGAGAAATTAATATCTTTCTTTTTCTTTGCAAGAGTATAGAATATTTAGAGGGCATTGGTATTTTTAGGATGAAAAATGTAGAGTGAATTAAACTCATTAATTTTCCATATATTCTCTGAAATTATTTTTCATAATATCTTGCTTGTCAAATAAGAGATTCATATAAAAAGCCTCATAAGAAATTCCAATAGGAAACAAAATGTATTAAAAGTATTATTAGCTCTTTAATGGGACTCCAATTTCAACATTTATGTAAAGATTTTTCCTTTTAGTGTGGCTGCAGTTTCATTAAAATCTAAATTAAAAGAAGAGAAGAGATGCTTTTCTTAAAATGACCAAATCTGTATATTTTCCCCCCAAAAGTATCAGAGATGGGAAAAAGCTAGTGGAAGCACACAAGGCTTTTAAGGTCTATGGTCAGACCCAGTGAACCATTGTCATCCTTGCCTTCATGCCATCAACCAAAGGCAGTCAGAGAGCAAGGGGATCACGAATGCACAGTCACCCCCACTGAGGTTGCTGGGTGGGGGGGGGGTGAAGCAACAGTTTAAAGCACATAGGTACCATACATTCATGTAAGGTTAATTAGCATATAACTAATTTTGGGCTTAACCAAACACAAAATGTCATTATTTCATGTATTTATTCACTCATTAATGCAGTCAACCACAAAATAAGTATTTAAGGGACATCAGGGACTTCTGTGAAGTTAGCCTAGTCACTGACCCTGGCTTTAAAAACATTAGAATTATCACTTCATTTGTTCATGTATTCAGCAAAAACTTCTTGAACTTCTATTAGATGTCAAGCTATTTGGCAAATGATTTCCAAAATTTAGCTATCTCTTTTACCCAACAATTCTCTGTACTGGATAAAATAATTCAGTGACTTAGATGTATCATATACAAATAATTATTCCTGGAGAGTTCACCAAGATTCTACATTAAATAAAAGTAGACGCCCACTTTTTGGGTTGTCTGGGTGGCTCAGTCCGTGAAGCATTGGACGTCAGCTTAGGTCATGATCTCATGGTTTGTGGGTTCGAGCCCTGCATCAGGCTCTCCACTGACAGTGTGGAGCCTGCTTCAGATCCTCTCTCTCTTTCTCTCTCTGCTCTTCTCCCATGTCCTCACTCTCAAAAATAAATAAACATTTAAAAAAATAAATAAAAGTAAACACTTTTTATAGATGATTTATGAGATTATAAATGTAGACGAGATTGGTTAGATCTCTTTGTAAAGAATTTTGGGCTAATATTTTTATGGCAATATTTTTTTGCCAGATGTTGCCAACTGTTGGCCTACTGAACATATTCAGCCACAGATGAATTTTGTTTGGCCAGCATAGAGGTTACACATTCTTGCATTTGAATATATACAGGTGTGGCACATACCCTCTGGTTCATCACATCACCCTCTACTTCTATACTAAGGACTCAGTCTATCCGTACATCGGTTAACCTTTCATGGCCCTGCAGCATTTGATTTTATAAACTGTGCTCAGTGGCGTATAACATTGGAGCACTGGTTACCATTCACACATGCATTTGAACAGTTCCAAAACCAGTGAGAAAGACTTAAGTCTTATAAGTATTATGTGAGATGACCCATTTATTCAGGCACGTTAAGCAAAAACATGTAATATCTGCACTTCAGATGGGGAATATAAACTAAGTAAGCAATCGAGGTATCTGTCTGAGTTAAAAACCAAAGGCAAATATGACCGTTATTGTCCTCACTGAGCTCACTTTTTAATAGGCAATCAACAAACTATGTTTGATAAACCAGGACAAATCTTCCACATGGATGCGATGATACCTGGACTGAGTTGAGAGGAGGTTAATAAGCAATAAATTTAATGAAGAGGGCGGAGAAATTAGAGTTAAAGCAGGACCAGATGAGGTCCTTATACTTCCCTGAGTGACTGGAGTAATAAGCACACATGCAAAGAACATCAAAAGGAAGCAACCAGAAAGTCCAAGTCTAGGCAGAGTTGAGAACTAGTTGAATTTTGGAATCTTTTGGGTTTTCCATCAAAGTGAGAATGTTTTAACCCTGAGAGTGTTTTGAACAAAATATTTTTATCTAAATAATATGAACCCCAATAAATGTCATCTAGAACGTTTTATCCAGAGATTTCATTAATCCTTTTGATTTCATTGATCAATTTTCTCTTCATCATAGTCAAAAGATTTCTATTTATTTTTATCTTATTGAAAATATTTTCACTTGTACAAATACTTTCTCAATTAAGTTGGTAATAAAATGCAATTCATGAACTACTTTTTTTTGACCAAAATAAATTTTTATTCATCAATTCTGATATAACCTTTTGTGACCTTTATTTCCACCAATTCTAATTTTCCTGAGTCAAAAATGGGATGTATTTAGTTCTTAGCATATTGAGGAATTTGTGAGTCAGATCAAAGAAAGACAGATATGAGAAGGAGAGAGGACAAGTAAGACAAGAAAGGTGAGGACAGAAAGAGAAGTGAAAAGAACATAAGAATGAAAAATGGTCTGTTAGACATCAACATGAGAGGAAGAATGTGGTGTTGACACAAACCAGAGAGCCAAGAAATCATGTTGGCCATATCCTAGATGGTGGCCTAACTCAGGTTCTTCTTCTGACTGAATTCAACTCTAGCCTAAGAAGGTGAGATTTGGTATGCCCTTCCCCTGCAGGGCTCTACCTTCCATCAGCCTACCTACTATGGGCTAATACCCAGCCATCTGGCTAGTTGATGGACCTAGAGCCAAACAGGGTTTCCACTTTGGCTCTGACATCCTGCACCACCAAAGTTCAGCTTGTGTTCGAGTGTTCATGTATTTTTTTTTTTTTTTTTTTTTTTTTACTGTCTGCCTCCACTTGAGCTATCATTTTATATTTGAGTGGAAGACAGATGGAGCCCTGAGAGTGAACTTTCAAGCCATCCCAAGTATGAGACAAGTCAGGATCACATTTTAATGAATGAATGAGCACATATACACTACACACTGCCATCATCATATTAGTCACCTGCAGGTACTTAAGTTTATATTTGGCGATTGGAAGCATTCAGTACTCTTTAACCACCTTTTTTATTTATTTTGGAATTTGTTTCTTTTATAATCATATTTCTTCATCTTGTTCAATACTTAGAATTAAATGAATATTCTTTCTATAAGACTTTATTATCAATAGGGATACACGCTAGATAAATAACACTCTTAAGTTGAACTATTTCAATCTACAGTTCACTAACATTGACTGAGTACCTACAAAATATCAAGCCCTCTAGTTGTTTACAAAGATTTGGAAAGCTTACAAATTATTTGGCACTTTAAGTTACTTACAAATGCACTTTTTATTTGCTTGACAATGCTATTCATTTTCCCATAAAAGGATGATTTATGCTGGCTTTCATTTTTACATTATCTATGGACTCCAGTCAAATGCCAATGTCACCCACCAGTTTCTGGGGATTGTGAATTCTACCCTTTGAGAGTTATTTCTTTAATTGGAGTGATAGAGTCTGGAACTGCTCCCGTGCCTTGGCTCATAACCCCAGGGTGTCCTTAAATGTTATGTTGTCATCAATTATCCAAAACAGAGCCATTATAGTCTATCCAAATCATCAAGAGATGGATGAGCTTGCCACTGAGAGAACAGTGAAGGCAGCTGCAGGTTGAGATGCTGGCCAATATATATAATATGTGTTTCCCAGGACATGAGAGGAAGAAACAGACTGTGATCCAAAATCATGGCAAATATAGGTAAGGCTTTGTTGCACAAAATATGTTTCTGAAGCTTAAGACCTTTTCTCTGGCCATCACGGTGGACCAGAGAGAATTAGAAGTTGAATCAGACATTCAGATTTTCATTTTGGTAGTAACTCTTTTTCTTCTAATTCAACAAATATCTGTTATATACCCACTATGGGCTTGGCGCAATGCAAGTGCTAGTGATACAATTAAGCTCAAGAAACTTAAATTCTTGGTACTTAATTGAGTAATGATATGAACAATGATTGAGGTATAATTGTGGTGAGTGCTACACAGAAGAAGCAAAGCATAGGTAAATTCTTACCCTGAGACAGTCTAACTCGGTTAGAAGTTGGGAGAAATCTAGAAATGTTTTCCTGAAGAAATAAAATTTAAACTGAAACTTGAAAGAGTCAGTTAAAGACAGGCAGGTAAGGACAAGATACAAAGGAGCATAAAAAGTGCCAGGCAGAAGAACAGCAAGTAAGAACGTTCTCACAGGGGTGGTTGGCACACCCAGAACATACACGGTCTGTAGGCCATGAGTTACTTATATTACTGGGCATAAATGGCCTCTTCCATGAGCTACCATGATAGAGATACTTTTCTTGGACTGACATAGTAAAAAAGAATGAGTTTGTATAAAATATCTAGTGCACACACATACACATACACATGGGGAAAGACGGCAAAATACAGTCTGACCTGTGAAGCTGAATTCTGACCTGTGAAGCTGAATTTTATGTGAGCTGTAGAATTGTAGAACTAGGAATGGCCATGAAAATCATCCTAGATGACACTTTATAGATGATGTCAACAAGATCAGAGTTTGTTATTTACCCTGGATTACAACATTGCTTAAAGGCAGAGCTAAGAATGTGTTTTCTGATCCTGAATTCATTGCTTTTTTTCTTAGACAGTGAGTTTTAAAATAAATTATTGGTTCATATCACATATTACACCAGATTACATATTAACTATTGAAGTCATAATCTGAACCCAGACCTGCCTAATAGCAAAACCCATGTTATTTATACCAAATCATAGTGATACTTGGTAAATGAATGAACCAAATTATATAAACGAATGAGTGAATAAACATGTGAAGCTTGTAAAAAGAATACAAGAATAAAAGAATAAAAGAAAAGAAATAAATAAAAGAATAAAAGAATACAAGCAGTATTTTTTTTAATGTATGTTTATTTAGTTTTGAGTGAAAGAGAGCATGAGCAGGGAAGGGGCAGAGAGAGAGGGAGACAGAATCCCAAGCAGGCTCCATACTGTCAGCACAGAGCCGGATGCGGGACTCGAATTCACAAACTGTGAGATCATGACCTGAGATGAAACCAAGAGTTGGTTGCTTAACCAACTAAGCTGCCCAGGTGTTTTAACAAGCAATATTTTGAATTAGGCAGTGTTTTGATTGAATGCACAGTAATGGTTTCGAGAAGAATATTTTTATCCTTCAGGAATTTTTTTTTTCCTTTAGAGAGAGAGAGAGAAGGAGAGTGCCAGCAGGGGAGAGGCAGAGAGAGAGAAGCAGAGAGAGAATCCCAAGCAGGCTCCACAACCAGCACAGAGCCCCCTGTGGGGCTGGGTCTTAAGACTGTGAGATCATGACCTGAGCTGAAAGTAAGAGTCAGAAATTTAACCGACTGAACCCCCAGGCATCCCTTGTTCAAGAGTTTTTAAAAACAGAATCCAACTCTGGAATAGGAGATAAAAGGTGCGGGGTTGTTGTAAGAACCTAAATTGGAGGGAGCCTTGGCAAATAAAGAATTCTAGAGTTTGGCAGCAAGAGCGCTGGGGCCAGGATTGTTCTGTCACCTTCAACATGGACTCTGTGGTGATAGAGGACACATTCCAGCCATCAACCCATCTCTGTGGTGCCTGCAGTCGATTCTAGATTACTTCCTGGGAATGTCTAATTGGCTGAACAAGGGTCAAATGCTTCTGCCAGGGAATGAGGAGTCAAAAGTACCCCCACCTTCAATTTCCAATGAGGGAGGTAAGATATTATGTCCCTCTAATATTGTAAGCAATGAGGATTTTTATAAAATAGAAAAGGAAATTAGACATTTGAACACCAAAATAATAAAATATTTCACTACAGCACTTTTTCTGAATAGTGATGAGAGTAGGAAGTAAAAAATAAGTTTAAGTCAACTAACACTTTGAATTTGTCTTAGATGAGTTTTCAGTCGTACTACGAGAAAGACGAAGATTAATTCTAAACAGCTAAAAGCAAGAGAGGAAAATAAATCAGTATCAAAGTTAGTAATTCTAAAGCCACATTGAAATGAAAGCAAGGAATTAAATATCCAAATGCCCGTTTTTATTTGAAAGATAGCAGTTTTAGGGTGCATCCGCTGACCTATCACAGGAGAATAAAGAAATATTAGGGAGAAAAGAGCAAAAACTAGACTTTATGTATATATATATATATATATATATAGAGAGAGAGAGAGAGAGAGAGAGAGAGAGAGTTACATAGATATACATATATAGAGATAGAATTAATCACAGCTTTATTTTAGAGGCAGTAAAGAACAGTAAAGAGCACTCAAATGAAATTATTCACACTGTGGGAATGTATAGTAAAAATATCCATCACACTGTTTAGAAAATAAGCCCAAACAAATGAACACTCACGCCCAGATAAAATGAGTTGTTTTTTGGTTTGTATTTATCTGTTTATTTAGTTTACAAAGGCTTGAAGCTTTGTTTCTGTAATCTATTTGGACAGAATAACAGTTCCAACGTATGGGAAAAAACAGTGCATTTTTATCATTATACACAGGCACATGTATTCATAAGAAGGGATTTTGTAATAATTGGCTGGAATGAGGGTTGTATTATTTGTGGGTCTCATCTTTCCTTCATTCCATATCCTCTGTCACTAGCAAAAACCTAGTTGATTCATTTTTTTGTATTTCAGTGACCCACTTAGACAAGGAGGTCTCCAGATCACACTATACTTACAGGTCACAGAATGCTATTCTCATCCTTTTAGAGGATTTGAATGAATGCCAAAGGTTTTGGGTGTTTCCCGCATGCAAATTTCTAGAGAGAAATGTCTTCATAAAGAAAGCAGGCAATTCTGGGTACCATCTGAACTTTTCCATGCTCCATGCAGCTCTTCCTGAATGCCATACTTCTTCCTCTCCAAGACTTTAACAAACTAACAATTGAAGATGTACAGACCACTAAAGAGAGACAGGATAAAGGGCATCTGGATGGCTCTGTTGGTTAAGCGTCCAACTTTGGCTCAGGTCATGATCTTGTGGTTCACGGGTTTGAGCCCTGTGTTGGGCTCTGTGCTGACAGCTCAGAGCCTGGAGTCTGCTTCGGATTCTGTGTCTCCCTCTCTCTTTGCCCTTCCCCCATTCATGCTCTAGCTCTCTTTCTCTCTCCAAAATAAACATTTTTTAAAAATTTAAAAAGAGACACTAATAACACATACTGAAGTCTTAACGTGGTACCAAGTGAACGTCATCTACAGATGCACTCACTTAATCTTTACAAAGACCCTATAAAATAGACACTATTGCCCCAAGTTTCTTCGAGAGTAGGAAAATGAAGCCCAAGGAGGTTAGCTAAGTAACTAAACAGCTCACTATTACACAGCTCCTAAGTGGAGGCTTTAAACACAGGCTCTTCAAGGCCCAAGTCCATCCTCCTAACTGCTTCTCCTTTGGCCGCCAAACTGTGACTTTTTCTTTTCTTTTCTTTTCTTTTCTTTTCTTTTCTTTTTATCCATCTTTAGCCATGGAGCATGCTCTTGTCACATGTATTTTGTGCCTCCTCCACTTGTGTTTCAGCATTTGGACTTTCAGTTTGGTTGCAAAATAATCAAATAGAGAAGCCTTGTGTGTTAAGCATGTATGGGAGCATTTGCATCAGCTATGAACATTTTGTCCCTTCACCTGAAGTAAGGTAGGTTTGGGGGTGTGCCTCTCTTGAGTTGCCAAATAGGGTAAAGTTCATAAAATGGTAGTAACCAAAAGCATTAGTTTGTTTGGGGTCCCTTTTAAATTCCTATCCTGCTAATGTTTTTTAGATTCTCCTTTGTGTTGCGCACATCCCCTGCTGCAGGTGAACCATAGCTCTTTCTGTTCCGCTTTTACCAGCAGCTATTTCATGAGACCTTACGGTGTTACTCATGATCCATGTAAATATCATATAATTTTAAATATTTATAATTACGTACCCCTTGCAGAATCTGATGAGTTCTACAAAAATCATCTTGCGACTACTATCAAATTAACACAGTCACGTAAAATATTCAAAATCTAAATTTAGTATCCAGAGATAAAGATTCTGGCACGGTGGCATGAAAAGGTCAAAATATGCTCTCCCCAAAATATAAAAGTGGGGGGAAATGATAAAAAAATAACCACTTCATAGCTCTGGAAGTCAACCAAAATAAACAAATGGAGAAGCACTTATTCATAAGAAGCGACTGGCACCTGTAAGGACAATGGGAGACACAGCCCTTTTTTTCTGGGGCTGCTCTTACCCCTTTTGCCCAGTTCAGGTGAAGGTTTTTCCAGGGCTCATCTGGCCTTGAAACGTAGTCGTCATGTGGCCAGAGGGGCTGACTTGATTTGGCATAAAGGCCAAAATCTATGGTCACATTATTAGTAGAAGTTACAATTTGGGGAGAAAACAAACTGAGAAATCTGCTTCTCTGTTATAGAAGGTTGAGAAGAGGTTAATAAGTAATAAATTTAATGAAGAGGGCGGAGAAATTAGAGTTAAAGCAGGACCAGATGAGGTCCTTATACTTCCCTGAGTGACTGGAGTAATAAGCACACATGCAAAGAACATCAAAAGGAAGCAACCAGAAAGTCCAAGTCTAGGCAGAGTTGAGAACTAGTTGAATTTTGAATGTATTCCACAGAGAGAGTTTTCAGCAAAGGGAAAACTCCTTGTGGAATCCATGCATTCGAGCACAACCTCTGCCTAAAATACTAATTGGCCACTAAGCCATAGAGGCACAGTGGTGTCCGGTAGGAAAGTAGAAATACATATTTTTAAAAATGGAGCAGAGAGGCACCTGGGTGGCTCAGTTGGTAAAGCGTCTGACTCTTGGTTGCAGGTCAAGTCATGATCTTACGGTTCATGAGATCTGCTTGAGATTCTCTCTCTCTCTCTTTCTCTCTCTGCCTCTCCCCTGCTCTCTCTCTCTCTCTCTCAAAAATAAATAAATAAACATTAAAAAATTGTTTTAAATGGAGTGGAGCCTCTAGATTTGAAAATTATACTAATTGAAATGCACATTTCACTAGATGGGTGCAACAAAATATTTAAATGGTAGAAAAGTAATCCATAAACTTGATGGTAGATGAGTAAATATGATTTAATGTGAAGGACAAATATTGATGATAAGTGAACAGAGCCTCAGAGACATGTGGGACATCATCAAACATATCAACACTCATGTAAAGGGAGTGGTACAAAAAGTAGTTGAGGAAATAATGACCAAACACTTCTCAAATTTAATGAAAAACTTTATAGATCAAAGAGGTATAATAAACAAGTAGTCAGATATACACAGAATATTTAAATTTAGACATTTTATAAACATTTATTGTAGCAGTCAAACTTCAGCACGATAAGAAAATGAGAAAATCTTGAATGCAGAGAAAAATGACGTATCATATACAGGGGAAATAACAATACAATTAATGCCTAGCTTCTTATCATAAATGGTGGAGATTACAATGAAGCAGAATGACATATTCAAAAAAAAATGAAACAAAAACTCTCAACTAATAATTTTATATATGACAAAAATATCTTTCCAAAATAAAGCAATATATATTATATATATAAAGCAATACATATATATTATCATACGTATTTATATGCATTTATATATTTATATATGTTTATTGTAGTAGACAGACTTAACAAGAAATACTGAAGGAATACGTTTAGTCTAAAATAATTACACTGAACAGTAACTTGAATCTAGGAAAAGAAATGAAAGTCATCAGAAATGGTGGGTATGTATATAAATATAAAATATAGTACTTAATTTTTAAATTTTTCTTATGAATTTGTCTAAAATATGATATTTTATAAAACAAGAAATATGCCATTCAATTTTTGGGTTTATGACATATATAGATGTATGATACATATCCATAAGACCACAAAGTAAAGGAGAGGAAATGGATAATTATTAGAGCAAAGTTACTGTACATTATTGGAATTACATAATTATTAATCTGAATTAGTTTATGATAAATTAATATCTATATTATAATATTTAAAGCAAGTCTCAAGAAAATAACTTTAAAATATAGTTTAAAAACCGAGTGCAACTGGGGCATCTGGGTGGCTCAGTGGGTTGAGCATCTGACTCTTGATTTTGGCTCAGATTGTCATCCCAAAGTCATGGGATTGAGCCCCACATCAGGCTTCTCATTGAATGTGGAGCCTGTTAAGATTCTCTCTCTCTCTCTCTCTCTCTCTCTCAGCCCTTCCCCTGCTCACATGCACGTGCATGCATGGACTCTCTGTCTCTCAAAAAAAAAAAAGTTAAAAATTGACTGAATTAAAACGGTACACCAAATATATTTATTTAATATAATGAACAAAAAATGTCATTGATATGTTTCAATAAAGTAAAATAAAAGCCATATCTTTGGAAATAAAACCAGTATCAGTAAATTACCTTTATTCCTTTTTACCTACCCACTTTGATAAATTTTTTTGAGTAATCCAACATAAACATATTCATATGCATAGGCCTACCTTGCTGTTGTTTATGTCCTTCTAAGATTAACTATGTCCTTCTAAGATTTTCCCTTATGTAAAGTGTTATTGTCAAGGTTATATTCTAAGCAATATATCAAAAAAATAAGTCATCCAGGCTTCTAGTGATTCTCTAAGATACAAGGACCAAAATAAGTTTCTCATACTCTCAGTGGTAAAGAACCAGCTTTACTTTTATTTTTAAATCTGCCACCAACAAGTGCTTTTATAAAATCTAATAAAATAAATTACTATGAAAAATGAAATTTTTAGGAAAACCAAAAACATGAGGCAATGTTTTTGTCAATGTGAGAATCAACACATTTCATCAAATTGCTGTCAAAACTTCTAAACACTCAGTTTCTATACTTAACACATTATGATGGTTAATTTTATGTGTCAACTTGACTCGGCCAAGGGATATACAGATTGCTGATAAAACATTCTGTATGTCTGTGATGGTATCTCTGGAGATTAGAATTTGCACGTGTGGACTGAATAAAGAAGTTTCACCCTCACCAACATGGGTAAGCATCATCCTATACAATGAGTGTCCGAATAGAACAGGTGAAGGATGGACACATTCCCTCTTTTTGCTCGAGCTGAACTTAAACTTCTCCTATGCTCTGGCATAGGGGTTCCTGGTTTCTAGATGGGAATTTCTACCATAGACCCCCAATTCTCAGACTTTTGGACTCACGCTTACAACCATCTGTTCCCTGGTTCTCAAGCTTTGAGACTGAGACTAAAATATACCACCTGATTCTTTCCCGATTCTCCAACTTGCAGATGGTGAAATGTGGAATTTCTCAGCCTTCACAATAGTGTGAACCAATTCTTATAATAAATATCCCATTTTGGTATCTATCTATCTGTCTATTATCTATCTATCTATCTATCTATCTATCTATCTATCTCCTATTGGTTCTGATTCTCTGGAGAACTCTGACTAATGCAATCTGAACATGAAGACTTTAGGTAATGACATTAGGCCACAGAACATATTTTGAGTAGTTCTGCTCTAAAAGACCACCTTTAGTTTTGAGGGCAAAGAGTCTTTAACAGTGTGTTCAAAGAATGTTTATTTGAACTCCAGTAGTTATCCAGGTTTATGTTGCATAAGAACAGAGCAGATGGTCAGTTGTATGATGTAACATCAAAGGCAGAGAGGGAGTTACCCTGTTCCCCATTCTAATGCTTTCCAACTTGAATACCTAAAGTTTCTTCCTTTCTCGCATGAAAAATTTGTTCTTCTCAAAAGGTGAAAATGTAAGAGACACTTGAGCATGGTTAAAAGATCTGAAGGAATAAACTGCCTAGAGAGGAAACAAAGTTAGCCTGAGAATGCTGAAGGGGAAGAGGGAAACAGGAGATAGAAAATAAATTATCCTATTGAGAAGCATGTTTATTCCCTAAAGAAGTTTGCTCGGGATGGTGATAAAATCCAAATTACCTTGACCTGGTAATGAGTTTCTTTAGCAGACTTTATTAGACCAAGCTATAGCCATATGTAAGGTTTAATCAAGGTGATAAGATGCTTTTACTTTATGAATGAACTCTGATGCCCTTTAACCTAGTTTAACAATAGTTAAACAATATCTTCTGAATTTGTGTAAGACAACTTTCTATACAGCCTTGCAAACACACATTCCTATTTGCTAGAAAATAGCAGATAGAAAAATAAAAAGAAGATGGATTTTGGAAAGTAGTACAAATCAAATGGAAATGAGGAAATTGTGCATAAGGGTAATTTATTTTTTAGACAACCTCGTGTGCTTTTTTAGATATAATCAATTCCTAACACATTTCTGAATGGTGTCTTTTTCGCATATAAACTCCCTTTTAAACAGGGATGAGGAAAGCTAATGGTTTTCTTTATCAGTGCTAGAATTGGGTTATGATGCAAACATATATGCAAAAATTTGTAAATCACACAGAAAAAAGTGCGTATGTATAGAAACTATTATGGTTGAGTTTTCTTCTGAAGCTGTGTTCTCAGTATATAAAATGTCTTTGTAAGTAATGTTTAAGGACGGACTAGTTCTTGTAGTTTTATGGAATATTACCACAAGGCCCCTTCCAGTTATGGTCTATGATTCGATGTGAACAACATTCTGGTACAATAAAAGAATCAGAAGAGTCGGGACCATGTGATACCACCAAAGAAATGACACTGAGAAAGTTAGTCCTGGCTTCAGAAGTTTGAAATGCATAAGTCCAAAGAATAAATTTATGGTTTGGTGAAACTGAGTCGATATTCAATCTTGACACCATGGTCATTGTCCTTTTTATATAATCTTATTTTTACAAGTATATACCTAACATTTTATAAATCTAACTTATTTTTAAAGTATTTATCTAACATTTTATAAATCTAACTTATTTCTTAACTATTTATCTAACAATTGTGAGTAGAACCTGTTGATAGAATGATGCTGGGTCTGTGCTGCCCATTCTCTTGTTGGAATCTTAGTCACAGATTAAAATGTAGGAGAAAAGAATGTGTCTATATTATAGAATAACCAATATAAAATGGATTTCTCCAAAGTGGAACTTAACGCAGTTCAAATATGTAGTAGGTATTGAGTAAAATTTGTTGAATGAATGTACAATAACTCATTGCTATTTGATCCAGAGATTCTCTCTCCATAGGCAGAAAATTCACTTTTTTTTAACATGGAAAACATTGTAAAAATTATTAATGTGATGTTTTTCCTCCTTGGTTTCTTTAAAATTTTTTAACATGTATTCATTTCTGAGAGACAGAGAGAGACAGAGCATGAGTGGGGGAGGGGCAGAGAGCTGGGGACACACAGAATCCAAAGCAGGCTCCAGGCTCTGAACTGTCAGCACAGAGCCAGAAGTGGGGCTCTAACTCACGAGCCGTGAGATCATGACCTGAGCTGAAGTCAGATGCTTAACCAACTGAGCCACCCGGGTGGGCCCTCTCTATTTGATTTCTTAACCATGTGATTTTCACCCTACTTGACTCATATTATCCAAATCCTGGGCTTGTGGAAAGGAGAGAAAAAATTAGGAATTTTAATATTCAACCTCTACAGTAAAAAATGGGATTTTCAAGCAAGACTATAATGTTCAATTTAAGCTACTTTCTTGACAAAGGACTGCTTATATTTTATTTTTGGTTTTCCTCTTTAAGCATATTAATAGGACGTCAGGCTAGATTTTACATGAGAAAAGATAAATAAAAAGAAGAGAGCAAGTTAGATCCTCTCTTGAACTAAAGTATTTAGGAAAAAGAAAAGAAGGAAGGAGAATGAAAAAGCCAGATAAACATCAAACTCAGAGAGAGAGCTGACTTAGGTACTAAGACAAGCACTGAGAAATTATTTACTGTGCTGCTGGAAGGTCATCTCATACACTCTCCTGTATCACCAGTCACATTGACCAGTGTGCTTAGGCAGAGAGAGTTGCAGCACTGAGCTGTCTTGATCGCTCTTGGTTCCTGTGGAGTATGACTGTTGACTTGCTAGCTAATGACCTGCTGCGAGGGTACTCATGGAAGGACAAGGTGACCTCATCAGAGGATGTAGGTAAACATCCATGCTAGGGGACAAGAAAGAGGATGGACCAAGAACAAGCACCAATTAAAGCTGAGTTGAGGGGCACCTGGGTGGCTCAGTCAGATGAGCGTCCAACTTGGCTCAGGTCATGATCTGGTGGCTTGTGAGTTCGAGCCCCAGATTGGGCTTTATGCTGCCAGCTCAGAGCCTGGAGCTGGCTTCTGATTCTGTGTCTCCCTCTCTCTCTGCCCCTAACCCACTTGCATTCTGTCTCTGTCTCTCTCAAAAATAAATAAACATTAAAAAAAATTTTTTTTAAAAAGCTGAGTTGAAGTCAACAGAGTACCCCAAAACCATTGCTGAAGCCTAGAGAAATTAGACCATGAATAAACATCTCTCCACCTGTATCAGTAACGCATGCTACAGCCAGAGATGCAAAAGAAATATCACTCTGGAGATCTAAGGATTGGCATAAGGTTAGAAAGCCCCTTCCTTCCATGTCCTACTTTCCATGAAGCATATGGTGTTTGCCCTACCATACATTTAGATGTTGGGGAAAAGAGTCCAGGAGATGGGGAAGGTTATTCCAAAGACTGCTCATATTTATGCAAGGAAGATAGAAAACTCCCTTTAAGGAAATTTAATGATCAAACTGGACTCAAATTTAGTCCAGCTTAGATATTTAGTAATTTTTTCCTGCTAATTGGGGTGTGAGACCTTGTATGAAACAACATATTCAGTTTAGTCAAAAATAAAGAAATTAACTTTAATTTTGAATATTAAAGTGGCATTGTTAGGTAAAATTTATTACTTGGAGACCCTTTCTCTCCCTACAATTTTAATTTAAAAATCAGAATTATCTCTCAAAAACAACAAATATTGACAAACCATGTTGTTTTTTCCCCTCAAATCAGTTGGTTTCTCTTTTGTTTTCTTTGTTGAATCTCCCAGAAGTCTTTAAAAACAGATACACAAATAAATAAGATAGAGTTCTGACTTTCTTAGCAAGAGGTGGGGGATAGTTCTAGAAGCCCACCTTTATAGCACACTATTATAGCATGTGAAGTGTGACAGTGTGATTTATACAAAATGCCACAAGAATACCAAAGACAGAGGGACTCCCTGGATCAGGGCAAGTTTTGCAGCTGAAGTGCTATTTAACCTAAGCCTTGAAGAGCCAATAGTAATTGGCCAGGATGGGAAGAAGACAGAGGGATATCCCAAAGAACTTATTTAAAAGCCCAGAAGTGAACAAAAACCGGCCATGTTTGGGGACTCTGAGAGTTTGTTGTGACTCAAACATATTGAGCATGCACATAGAAGGGGAGAATGATTAGCTGTAAGGACAGAAGCAATGAGCCAGAAATACAAGCCTGTGTACAATTAAATATTGAATAGTGAGCCATCCGATATTCGAGTATTATGGGAGCCATGAGTATTATGGGAGTGTAGAAAAAAAGAAAACTAATGACAACAGAGTGCTCAGTGAAGGCTTCATGAAGCAGATGTAATTTATTCAGATGCCCTCGGCGTTACAGTTCTCATGTTAACAGTATTCTTATTATGCCTCATGCTACCAATGGGCACCAGTCAATTAAAGCATCGGGACTGGAGGGAACAGCATGTAGACCTTCTGATTGAGATGTATGGCTGTTAGGCTGACTGATCCAGCTGTAGGTATGGGGAAAAGACTAGTTTTTTCTGGAAGCTTTTCCTAAGGCCTGCTCCTTAGGTACCATTTCCATTGGTGGTTAGGTGTTTCCTATAACAAGAATTTTGTAGGCAAAACTCAATGGGCTTCTATAATGTTCTTTATGAATATTCTGATGGATTTTGGATTGATTCAAGTGGTGATAATGTAAACTATGTTTCCTGAAAAAAGGTAACCACAGAACCCTTTCCTTGAACATTTCACAGGATTAACCTTCCACAGAATACATTTTAAGGAACACAGACATGGTTTGGCTGTTGACAAGAGAATCCAGCATGTCATTGGGCAATAAAATAATTCAAAATATAGCAGGGTGCCCTAGCAGGGTGTGGAGGTCTGCATCAGGAAATACTTAAGTAGGAAATGTTTAGGTAGACAAGCAAGGAAATGTACAATGTACAAGGAAATTTTTACTGGGGATGCTTCACAGTATCATACCTGACCCAATGTACTTAAAGTATTCATTTCTATGGAAAACCTTTCTGTCTTTTATCTTGTCTCTGAAATGTACATTCAACCGTTTTGACTAGTTGCTCTTGAGTCTCTCCTTCCTTGTCCTTTGGTTTTCATCCCACATCACTACATCAAATTATTTCCTTTACAATATTTTTTAACCTTTTTTCTACTAAATTGTCTCTCCTACCAGAAGGTAAGTAAGCTTTTTGAGACCAAGGACTTTAAGATAAGATCACTGCTGTATCCTCAGTACCTAGCACATAGTAGGTCTCAATATTCACTGGAAGGATGGATGGATGGATGGATGGATAGATGGATGACTTAATTAATTAATCTGGGCATTTGGAAGCTCTTGAGAAATGGCGATTGTGCATTGTCTCATTGTCCTGTAAAAAACAAGTAAAATTCACCTTCCCATATTCTTGAGTTTTCTTTTCATTGAAACGTCTTTTAAACTGTCTCATTTCTGTACATGTTCAAAGATATTTTCACACAGAATTCAAGCAAATTGACACGGTTCTTGGATGGAAATTTTAATTCTTCTTCCTTTATAATTATACTTAGCATATGCTTCACATGTGTTCCTAATAGCTGAGAAATGCTGTCGTTTAGAGTGATTTTTAGTCTCCTGGTGTCTTCAATTAAAGGGAGCCTCCCATACCGGCTGCAGAGCCAATGATGACATTGTTGTTATAGTGTTATTTCTAATTATTTTAGCATATGTTGACCACAGAATATTTGTATTTTAAAAATCCATAATTAAATAATTAATCCAGGCAATGATCATAATGGCCGTTAACATAAAATAGGAGACATTATCTGCCTTCTCATATAAGTGTAAAGCTTCACTTCTGAACAAGTGTTGCAAAAAAATTGTTTTTAATCTTGAATCAGATTAAGCCTCTAGCTCTGGTGACCAGTGTCCATTAAATACAGAGGACATAAATATATCACATGACCCCACATGCAAGCAATCAGTGAAATCTAGACTGTGGAAAAGTCTGGTCAACAACCAGTCCATTTTTTTTTTCCAACAAATGAATTGCAAGACATAAAAGATGAAAAGAGTTACATTTAATGTGTGGACCTTATTTTGATCCTAATTTAAAAAAATCGATGGCAAAAAGAAAACAAAACCAACAAAAAGCACTCTTATAAGAAAGTCCTAGAAAATTTAATACCTTATTATTTTCTAGAAAATGATCAAACTCACTTGAGGAGATCCAACTAAAGAGATTCATGTTACTGTATTAACCAATACACCTTTCATACAACTATTTTAAAACATCATTATGTATCCTTTCTGTGCTACCCAGGGAGAGAGCCATAAGGTGTTTTATGTTCATGTCATAACTTAAAGGGAAACTTTCACAATGTCCAGAGACCTTTATGTCCTGCAAGTGAAGGAGGAGGGTGTCCTCAAATTCCCTGCAGCAGGAACCCATTTAGGTGGCACCAACCTTGACTTCCAAATAGAACAGTGCATCTACAAAAGGAAAAGTGATGGTATCTACATCATAAATCTGAAGAGAACCTGGGAGAAGCTTCTGCTGGCAGCTTGTGCCATTGTTGCCATTGAAAACCCAACTGATGTCAGTGTCATATCATCCAGGAATACTGGCCAGTGAGCTGTGCTGAAGTTTGCTGCTGCTACTAGAACCATTGTTATTGCTGGCCACGTTACTCCCAGAAATTCACTAACAAGATCCAGGCAGCCTTTCCACAGCCAAGTGGTTACTGATCCCAGGGCGGACCACCAGTCTCTCTCAGAGGCATCTTACGTTAACCTGCCTAGCATTGCTCTGTGTAACACAGATTCTCCTCTGCCCTGTGTGGACATTGCCATCCCTTGCAATAAGAAGGGAGCTCACTCTCTGGGTCTGATATGGCAGATGCTAGCCCAGGAAGTCCTGTGCGTGCGTGGCACCATCCCCCGCGAGCATCCATGGGAGGTAGTGCGTGATCTCTACTTCTGCAGAGATCCTGAAGAGGTTGAAAAGGAAGAGCAGACCGCTGCCGTAAAGGCTGTGACCAGGAGGAATTTCAGGGTGAATGAGCAGCTCCAGCTCCTGAGTTGACTGCTACCCAACCTGAAGTCCCGGACAGGTCTAACGGCCTGCAGGACCCCTCTGCAGCGAGGTGCAGTGGTTCCCTACTGAAGTCTGGAGCACTCAGCTTGCCACTGAAGACTGGTCCACAGTTCCCACTGCTCAGGCCACTGAATGGGTAGGAACAACCATGGAGTGGTTTTAAGCTGCTCTCTACAAACGCAAACAAAATGGAAATAAGGTTGTCAGAAAATAGTTTCTAATAAATAAATAAACAAATAAATCCACATATTATAAAACACATAGAATTGCGGGTTGCTGTATACAAAGACATATTAATAAAGTTCAAAATATTCTCAGGAAAGTTGAAAGTTCTGGGAGAAAAAAAGTTTTAATCTCATTTTTCAGCAATTTCATGGCTATCTTTATAAGAATTTAAAAATTATTACCATTCCTCAGGAAAAAATTCTTCTTTGTCTTCTGGGGCTTGATGGCAATGAATTTACCTAATCACTACCACCTGCCTTACTTATGACTCACAACTCAGGGCTAGATATGTCGTTGTAATTTCTTTCATGTATCAAATAAAAAAAATGCAGCCCCTAAACTTCCAGTGATTAGTGGGTGATCTTAGAATGTTCTTTCCAGTTTCTGGGGCTAAAGTTTTAGACCAATGAATGAAGTAATGAGATGGGAGGTATCTAGAAAGCTCTGGGTAGACTCTTGCCTTTTGTAATCTGTAGAGGGGAGTGATTATTAGAGACCAATACATGCGAACCACAGTTAAATGTTCAACTTTATCTCAGTCACCAACTTCTCTACCTTCAAAACTTTTGTCAGAAGTAAAAGAACAGGGGCGCCTGGGTGGCTCGGTTGGTTGAGCTACAGACTTCGGCTCAGGTCATGATCTCACGGTTTGTGAGTTCGAGCCCTGCGTCAGGCTCTGTGTTGACAGCTCAGAGCCTGGAGCCTGCTTCTGATTCTGTGTCTCCCTCCCTCTCTGCCCCTCCCCTGCTCATGCTCTGTCTCTCTCTGTCTCAGAAATAAATAAACATTAAAAAAAAATTTTTTTTAAAGAAGTAAGAGATCAGATTTATAGAAAAGTCATCATTTTCTTCCTCTTTCTGTCTTTGCTATGTACACATATGTTATTGACGGGAAAAATACAGTGGCTGACATGAAGCAAGGGAGTGGAAAAAGTGAGCTAATATTGAGAATATCCATTTTCTGGATAGCCAAGTGTTAGCTGTTCTGATATTGAAATAGAAAGATCCTTATTCATTTCATTCTCTATGTATAATCCATATGTGTATGCACATATGTGTTATGGATGTGTATAAATAAATGCAAATCCATACACTCATCTATATATGTAAAACGTACACAAATATTTATATACAGAGAGAGAGAGAGAGAGAGATGAAAGAGAATAAAATTCCAAAGAACATTCTTTTCTCCTTAGAGAGTAATGTACTGTATCTCTTCATTTCCTATATGTTTCATAATGAATATATGACTTACATTTTTCTGGATTTATGATACATTTCTAGAGATATAATTGCTATAACTTTACTTTTATAAAGAAAGATATTATTATAATACTAAGTGATTAGTATTATGTTATTAATAAAATAATCACATAAAATAGCATGGACAATAATATTAGAAGATTTTCTTTTTTTCTCTTTACTGGAAAAAATTATCATTAAGGAAGGTATAGGAGAAAAATAATCCCCTTTCCTTTGTTTTTTATTTCTACATGTAGACATACCGAGACACATGAGCATAAATTTTAAATGACAATTTAAAACATGCTTCATATAAAAATATAAATAAAATAGAACATTCTTTCATATTTAAGATTATGAAAATATAGCATATTTAGAGCTTTGAGGGGGAGGGAAAAGAGGGCAGAAATTTCTTTTTTTTTTTTTAATTTATTTATTTTGAGTGAGAGGCAGAAAGCAGAAGTGGGGTAGGGGTAGAGAGAGAATCCCAAGTAGGTTCCATACTGTCAGCACAGAACCCAACACAGGGCTTGAACACTTGAGCTGTGAGATTATGACCTGAGCTGAAGTCAGACGCTTAATCCACTGAGCCACCCAGGTGCCCAAGGGCAGATATTTCTAATGTGAATTCTAAGTTTCTTAAAATAGTAACTCCAGTGCTACTAGGCTGACATTTAGACCTATGCCCAGCATGTACAGGCTACTCACGATTATTTTTTAATGAAGTAACGAGGTGGTAAAAGAATGTCAGCCTGATAGGAGACAGGGGAGATAGAAAGCCTGAAGATTTTTAAGGGAACAATGGAGACAAAGTAGTAGAGTCAGAGCGTTTTTAGTAAAGGGATGGGAACTAACTCAGAAAATGTTTTCTCCCCTTATAAGTATAGATGCAATGTTAATGGTTTTCTTCCGTCCCTTGAGAGTACAGAGAAGTCTCAAAGGACTTTCCAGACCTACTACTGACAAGCTGATCTTCTGCTGCAGGGTTCTTCTGCCTGCACGCCCTACACCTGTCCTTCTGAGTTTCATAAAATGGTCAGGACCGAGATTTCCAGGCTTACCGCCACAGTATATTACAAGAATCAACTCAGATGTATGTGTTGGCACTTTGAAGCAATAAAATTCCCCCAGTTATGGAATGTTTACTATTGTTACTATAATTGTTATTTTTAATAACACGTGCAGAAGTGGCTCAAACATTGTTCAAAATCAAACTCACGTTATTTCGATAGTCACAATAGTTGTGATCCTTTCATTTTTCCCCCCAAGTTAATCGCTAAATTGCTCATCACTACAATGTATTTAGACCTGAATTTAAAACCCACCAACCCCCACAATAACAGCAAGTCCCCTTCCCACTCTTGCCTAATAAGTGGCAAATACCTATGCACTTCTCTAACGATACTTTACACGTAACCTATTATTCTATAGAGTTCTTTGTGTTTTAAGAAACAAATGTATTTCTGTAGAAGCATTTCAATTTTATTACGTTCTTTAGGTTTTAATTAGACCTCCGGAGAAACATCCAGACACATGAATTAAAAGAAAAAAGGTAGAGGCAGCAGGAACACTCTAAAGATTACATAATCTTTAGATTTCATTAGTCTTTGGAGTTGAGTATTTTACTGTGGACGTTCCAGATGGAGATTTTACCTGTAGCACTCATACATAAAATGCCACCCCGCAGGTTGAACTTACCAGAGCCCTCCGCTAGATCCAAACTTGATCAGGCATCTGGTGGCACAGGTCTCAATATGATAGCTATTAGCGGCATAAAAGGTATCATCAGTTTTTTATCCTGCTGTTGTTCCATGCTGACTTTTGTTTCTTAGCAGTTTCACTGAGTACAAAACAAATTGATAGGGTATTTTGCTTTGTTGTATCTCTGTAGACATCCCTTCATCTTCTTCCATTTTAATAGGCCAGTCTCACTTTTCAATGCACATACGTTGTTCATTTGATTTTTGCTAATCAGTTCAGGTTGATGCTGATTAAGAACTTCCATTTGAAGTTTAGCGGTAGACCCAGGAATAAACAATAAGAACTCCTTGTCATTAAGGAGCCCAGGGTAAAGAAGGAGATACCAATGTGTAATTAATCGGTTGTAATATGGCAGGATACATGGGCAATGGCTTAAAGAGTTGTAGAAGAGATGTTGATAATTTCAATCTCGAAGTCACTTGTTATCTTTGACATGCCATCCAACGAATTTCACAATAAAGTGTGGCTTATCTGGTATCCTGTCAATTATAATTTTCTGTGGGTTACTTTTTTTTTTTTTTTGTAGTTTTCCCAAACAAAATCAACTGATATCCCTGATAACGAACATGAAGCAGTCTAAGACAAAAAGAATGCCTTCTGAACATTAAATGGCTTAATTAAGCCCTGGGTTATTTTGTTATTAAAATTTCTTATTTATTATATTCTGCTCCATTAAGAATTGAAATTGCTTATCTGATATGTAAAATCAGTTTTCATAAGCCAGTTTGTCAAGGAGGAAACAGTTCTCTAATTATGCTAGAGTTTACAGTTTCTCATGCATGGTGAGGATGTAGAAAATAATGACCATATACCAAAAATTATTCACTAGGCTTTAAGCTCTATTTATTCTTATATCCTCCAGAATGAACTCATTCCAAGAAAAGAGAATATTTTGTATTAGTAATTGCAGAGAGCAGTAACACACTCTTGATTCTGTCATGTTTTGATATACAAAATTCTAACCCATCGAAATGAAATTTTCTTTGTTACCCATATATTGTGCTTCTTCGCATTCCTTAAAATTCAGGGCAAAATAAAAGAAAATAAACTATATCAAAGAAAGTTTCCAAAATCAAGTTTTTAAATGGGACTTTCTCTTGCCAGTTTTGATATTTGTACCTGGTTTCTGTTTTGTATTGTTTACTCTCCATCTCTGTTTTTTTTCTTCTGTCTCTGAGTTTAGGTTTTCTGTTTTCTACACTTTGCCTTCTCTTCTTGTCCACTTTTGGTTCCCAAAAGGAAGCTTGAACTAGCTCTGCTTTATGTCTGTTTGTGCTCTAGAATGAATCATCACCATATCGAAGAATTCATGAAAGTTGACCTTTTTTTTTAACTATTTTTGTATTTTATGTTTATTTATTTATTTATTTTGAGAGAGAGAGAGGTGAGAGCAGGAAAGAGGCAGAGAGAGAGAGGGAGAGAGAGAATTCTAAGCAGTCTCTGATCTGTTAGTGCAGAGCCCAATATGGTGTTTGAACTCACAAACCATGAGATCATGACCTGAGCTGAAATCAAGAGTTCAGACGCTTAACCGACTAAGCCACCCATGCACCCTGAAAGTTGAATTTTTGTAGTTACCCAGGGATCTTTGTATTATCACCAGTGATTCAAACAGTATGGACAGCTCATTTCTAAAAAAATGAGGTTGACAATCTTAAAAGAATATTTTTATTAAAGAGGATGGTGAAAGATGCAGAAGTCCAACTGCAATGGATTGTGTGGCTCCCACTTCCTGAGACTGACCTCATGGAGTGGGATTCACAACCTATCTTTCTAACTAACCAGCTAACCAACAAATTAACATCAAAACTCTTATCATTGCTTTCTTCCCATCATCTTCCTTTTGCCTGACTGTTCCTAGGCTGCTTGTTTCTGGTCAACAAAAACAACAACCAAATTGTGCTGCTATGAAATGTGTAGTCAAATCAAAATAATACTCACCAATCTCGTCCAGGCCCTCAATGTACCTTTCCAATCCTGTGTGATTCATATGGCATTGTCCTTCTTTGTTTTCAGTTCCCTCTATCCTCTCAACACTCTATATTCCAGCCACTTGAAATCCCCAATTTTTCTCATGTTCTCCTTCAATGCATGATATAATTTTTCCTTTCATTTAGTATGAGTCAAGTTCCAGTGCAGGGATATCAGATCCAAAATATGTGACAGCTAGCATATCGTGTTAGAAGTCCCTTCTTTGTGCTGTTTGAGATTCCCCTGGAAACATCTGCCCCTCATCAGAAAATACAGCAAATTATTTGCTTATTTGTTCCTTTTCTCTGCTGGACTATGAATTCCTTACAGACAGACACTGAGTCTTTTATCTTGATTTCTCTAGCCACTTTTCAGGGTTGCAAAGTTTCTGATGCTGAAGCTATTCCTCTAAGGTAAATTGAATGCATTTGAATGTATTTGGAAGATGACTTAAAAAAACATTTAACTCAATGACAAGTGAGAATATTTTATACACCAAAATGTTGAAAACCCCATCTGCTAGTGTTTGGACCCTAGCATTTTGTTGAAGGCAGTGTTGAATGCCCACAATATTGAATTCAAAACTAAAGCTCATCAAATTCGAATAAGGACATAAGATATGCCTGTAGACCAGTTTATATTCTGCTTTTGATTAAAATCACATATTTGAAAATAATTTTTCTAACAACTGATTAAGAACTTTGACGGTAAAGTTCTACATCTCCCCAAAACAGGACACATAAAGTAGTAAAACACAGTGGGTGCATGAAGTAGCAAATCGATTTCTAAACCCCTTCTACAAATGTGTCTTCAAAGAAGGTAGACACAGAAGGATCATTTCTCAGAAATCTAATTCCATCAAATATGACTTGGGATCTGTTTAATGTGAACTAATGTTACTTAACCACTTACAAAAGTCAAGCCCAGTGCTTCATGCCTGAATTTTCAGGAATGAAGGAGTCAGCAGTATATTTATTATTGATGGGAAGCCATACTGTCAAGTCTTTTGAGGGGTTCTTAAATGATGAAAATCATTAAAGTCTACCTTCCAGTGAATGTGCTCATATACTATTTCGGATATAAGTGTGTTGCTTGGAGGCTGCAAATAAACCTGACACTGCTTGTTTTTGTACTATTTGAGTAATGGAAGGCTACATTGCATATCTGGATGCTGTCACAAGCACAGAAGGAGAAAGAGGAAGAGGGTGGGAGAGGGTGAGGGGAAGGGCATGGGGGGAAAGAGAAGGAGGGAGAAACAAAGAGAAAGAGAGACAGAGAGCGAGCGAGAGAAAACGATGGCAGGGGTGGGGGGTTGTCCTGGGTGGCTCAGTCAGTTAAGCATCTAACTCTTGATTTCGGCTCAGGTCATGACCTCACGATTCATAAGATTGAGCCCTGAGTAGGTCTATGAGCTGACAGCGTGGGACATGCTTGGGATTCTCTCTCTCCCTTCTCTCTCTCTCTCTCTCTCTCTCTGCCCCTCCGCCCTTCAGTTTCTCTCTCAAAATAAATAAACATTAAAAAAGCCAGAACCAAAAGGAAATACATTATTATATTCTGGAATAATCAAAATATAGAACAAAAAATAAATCATTGATGGTCAGGGGCTGCTAATGGAGGAAACCCTTCATAAGAAAGTGGCATGGGGAAATGATGGAGGTGAAGGGATTCTTCCATATCCTGATTCTGGTGGTGGTAGAACTGTGGGATTTGTAAAAGTTTATAGAACTGAATATAAATAAGAATTAATATTTACACTTAACTTTTTAATTTTGAGGTGGTTGTAGATTGACATATAGCTGTAAAATAATACAGAGAGATCCTATATAACCTTCATTCCATTTTCTCCACTGGTAAAATCTTGCAAAACTGTAATACAATACCACCAACTGGATACTGAGAGTGATAAAGTCAAGAAACAGAACATTTTCATCACCAGAAGGATCTTTAATTTTGCATTAAAATTTGATTGGATAAACTCATGCCAATGTTAGAATTTTAAAATATTAGAATGAGTCTGTTTATACATGTGCTGATAAGTTGAATGTTACAAAAATGGATTTAAATATTTGCATATATTGGGAAATTGCTATCCACACTGCTTGTGTATTATCTATCTGTTGGTGTTGATGCTAGTCTCTGGACATACTTATGTCCTTTTTCATGGGGATGATCTTGTACAAGTTTGGGTGTTCCCAAGTACCTAGGGCAGTTAAACTTCCTTTATATGACACTTTTCTGAAATTGAGCAGATGGGTGCTAAGTACAATTGTTCTTATGGAACCGATAACGTCACGACTTTCAAGAGATATAAACATTTGTCTTGCCTACCCTGGGAAACTTCACTCCAGAGTAGTGACCTGCACTTGATGTTCATAGCTTCTGTAAATATGAGGTCCTTTCATTTTCAGCATTAATCCACAAAAGGGCAGAGTGCAATAGCAAAAACAAAAAAAAAATAGGAAGGGCATTCTTTTAAAACTTTCTCTTCTCTTTTCAGTATAATAGTTACCATCAATATATCATTAAATTTTTTTTCAGTTATTTATTTATTTTGGGAGAGAGACCATGCACGAGCAGAAGAGGAAAGAGAGAGAGGCGAAGAGAGAGAATCCCAAGCAGGTTCTACACTGTCAGTGGAGAGCCCAAAACGGGGCTTAAACTCAAGAACCACAAAATCATGACCTCCGAAACTGAACTGGATACCCAACCAACTGAGCCACTGAGGTGCCCCATGTCCTTAATGTTTTAAATCATTTCGTAGACATGATACTTATTTCATTCATGATCACACTCCCTTTCTAGATGTCCCATAATGGGTGCCCAGATTTTCCAGTTTGCATCTAAACTCACTCAGAACCGTGTGATTTCTTTTCTTCTAAGAGGCTGTGGGTTTTTGATGGTGTGTGGGGGCCTCTCTTTGCTGATGCTGTGATAGAAGACTGCCACTAGAGTGGCTCTACCTTAGTAGAAGCCTTTAGCCAGCACCTTGAGCTGAGTATTTCACAGACCACGGCCATCATTTCTGGCTCATGCACACTTGTTCTGCCTGGCTTCCTTCTGACACTTGAAGCCTTGTAAGATCTCAAATCTGTGCAATACTAGAGACCCAGTGAACTCTTAAATTTACCACCAACCAGAATATCTCCAGAAGAAAACTCACCTTCTGACATCAAGCTGGAAATCTTAGAAGCAGAGCTAGTTGGGGGGAGGGGCTGACAGGCCTTCCCCACTGGTTGGTGGGAAAGCTAGTGCATTGAAAAGCAACACCTTTTGACTCCTTTTCTACATAACTCAAGGTCTCATTGCTGTTGTGTCAATCATGTGATGAACTAGTTGACTTTTTTTTTCATACTTCAGTTAACTTCTCATTATCATCTTAAACATTATTTCAAGATATTATCTATATATTGTTGAAAGGAATCACTTTGGGAGCACATGGTGGGATGAAGCACCCACTCACTCGATGCTTGTCTGGTTGCAACCTCTCAGGGATACCCTTGCTTCCTCTTCAGAAGCTCATCAACAGCCATAAATGTTTTGAATTAATTTTTTGTCTCGATGAGAATAGGTCTTATTTCCAAATAGGCTGTTGTTGCTGGAATGCCAGTATTCAGGCAGGTACTCCATTCTCTCCAGTGTTCTCCTGAACCCCCTTTGCCTCAGTAGACAAGTGATCTCAATCTCACAGCTTTCCCTTTCCCTCTTACAAGGCTTGTTGATTTGTCTGACTGGATCTGGGTTCTGAGGTTTTATTTCTAAAGTACACAGGTTGTTAGAAAGCCATCACGAGTGTATCAGGCATCATGCATAAAGTATATCACTTAGCTAACCTCTTCATCCACACATCTCCATAATGACCAGATTTCACCATTCACCTGGTACTTGGCTTTTCCATATGCGAACCTCAGGGGAAAAGCACCTTCTGACATACATTCTATGCTTCCAAGAGTCAGGGCTCTGTGGTGTAATAGTCTGAACATTAGAACTACTCACAGAACTTTTAAAAACTTGAATATCTGTCTCAGTCCCCTCCCCACAGAGATTGACATTAGTGCTTTTGGGTTGAGGACTGGCCATCAGAAATTTATAAAAGCTTGGCCCATGGGAAACCCTTAGGTATTTTTAGTACTCATTTCCATGATTTCATCAACTTTGATATCTATCCACTAATTTTTCCTTCCTTTCACATCCCCCAAAACTTAAGCAAACAGATACAAAAAAAGCCTAAGTAACCTCCACCATCAATATTAGCTTATAGTAAGTAGAAATCACAGTAGACTAAAGTTATGGATGCATTTTTTACATTACATCTTCAAAGGTGAAAATACTTGCTTGGAATGCAAGATTAAGATTAATTACCCTTATTTGGATTGAGTTATTCAAAGCCACATTCATATTTACATTATGGATTCTTGTTCTAAAGTTTTTGACTTTTCTCACGTGTGATAAACTCAAGATGAAGAAATCTTAGTCTGCCGCATTTATAACTCCTGTAACACTATCCAACTTGAATGTGACCAAATTTTTTTGTTTTTAATCCTGGGCTATGCATATATATGTGCCTAGTACTAGTTGTACCATTATGTCTGCATTCAGTAAGTTCATTAATGTCAGTGGGCTGTTACTTGCCTCTCACAGAAATGTTGGGTGCAATAAAATTATAGGTAAAGGTCACCATTTGGTTTTAACATATATACTTGCTTATGAGCTCTGGTATTATTCCAACTACAGTTAAGTATCCTTGGTTAAAATCTTCAAAGACCCATGGGAAGGATCATTTTGGAGGGCTCTGAGCTAGAACCTTGGAGGTCTCAGTCGTATAGTAAATCTCCCTTTGGCCGGTGGGCAGGGATATAAGATAGAAACTACTTTTTTACTATTGAGGGCTTGGTCAAGAGAGTGGGAACACGGTAGAACTAGAGGAGCTTCTCGATATTGGGCCGTTTGGGGAGGGCAAAATAACTTGAAAGCTCAGAAGACCTGATAACTATGTGGAACCAGGACCCGACAATCCTGTAACAGCCTCACTCAAGGGATGCCTGAATAGACTGAAGCATATACATAAGGCTAAGCCAGCTTAGAGGTGGAATGTCTGTGTATTTATCATAGTTCTCCAGAGAAAAATAAGCAATTATGTATCTATATATTTCTATCAATATCTCTATCTATAGATATGCCTACATATTTATATCTCAATCTATGATATCTATCTATCTATCTACCTACTTAATGGATAACTGTATCTATATCTAGATACCTAATAGATATAGATATACATATATATAAAGAGAGAGAGATTTTTAAGGAATGGACTTAATGATGATTATGGGGGCTGCAAGTCTGAAATATGCAAGACAGGATGGGAGAATGGGGAATATCCAACCTGTGGCTGTATTTTAGAAACAATGATGTGTCATCTAACTGTGAACCCCTGAGCACAAGAACAACTGAAAGATGGTCTGTGGTTCTTAACATAAATGTTCAATGATATTCAGTGTTTATGTAGAATTATACTGAAGGCGAATCCATTCTTCACTTTCTAAAACACCCTTTTATCTAGGGTAACTTAGCTGAAAATCAAAGGTAAGAGGAAAAATAGAGCTAGGATTTAAAATATAAAATATACAGTGGAAATCAGACTTTGGATAGAAAATTGGGAATGGTATGCAGACAACATAAGGATTTTATGCAGAATTATTACCAATTTGTCACCAGTGTGAAAGTTGCAAGGATTTTAATTAACTCAAATGTAAAGGTTGTTCAGATGGGCTATAGCAGTGAAAGAAATATTATTGAAAATTGTGTTTTATAATATTCAGAGCAATAAATAAGTTCAAGGTTCTTTTGGTATTCGAGGGTTCTGTCAAATAAATCCAATTCTGTGTTGTCCATGGATTTGCACTGGCCAGAAGAAAATGGACTATTTGTTTTGACTTATCCTACAAGGTAAAAGGGCTCTCAGTTATTCTAATAGAAGAACCTAAAAAAAGTTAAAGCTGCTATCGATCTGTCCACAAATAAGTATACTCTATTAGCAGTATCTCTGTTCATTATGTTCTTCTGACCTGGTCATGAGGCAAAAATATTCTCTCACTTTCTCGTCCTTCTGAGGACGAGGTAATTTCAATACAGCCTTTAAGCTTTCTAGGCTTCTTTATATAGACAGTTACAAATTACACTTTTTATTAGCAAGACTGTCCAAAGAATTATTCTACCATATGAGGTACCATGTATTTATCATTTCTGTTCTAGTGTATTTGTTATCACGTGGTATTAACTAGAATGTCGTCTTTGATACTATATAACATTTAAACACTAAAAGACAGGGCTTTGAAATTGCCTGGGATATATAGTGTTTAATATATCTCTCTTTTGCTGGGTGATTATCTGGCACTAATTCAATTTAATCAGTTTGCAGCATTTCTAGAGTATCATAGTGCTTTATGTGATTTGAAATGAAGCTAATTTTTTTAAACTTCTCCTTACGTTAATTTTAAATGCCAGCAGAGAACCAACTGCTGTGAAAATTAATGAATGAGCTACACCAGCCTGTCTTCACTTTGCACTTGAGTAATATTATACTCTGAGAACATACACAACAAACAAAATAAACGCAACTAATACAAATGACACCAGAGAGACAGACATCTATCTGTTTTTGGCTAAGAAGGCAGACTGACAAGTTGATTCTTTTTCTGTAGACAATTCTTCATAAGAAAATAGAGAAATGATTTTATTGTTCTTGTTGCTAATCTTAGAGAGTGGTGTTTGAATGTGTTGCTGTAAGATTCCACTGTATTACTTATACAAATTTTTCTATTCCGTTGTGTCACTCATCACATTCAAAGAGAGGCGAAACCCCACAGCCGCACTGCTCTGCATGAGACGGGACAAAAGGTCGAAGTGCGAAGTTCTTCATGCTTGGGTTCAAATCAGCCCTGCCCTGCCATTGCTCAGCTTGAGGAACTACTTTAATGGGTACTGCTTTCCTCATTTGTAAAGGGAGATAATGGCTCTAATCAGACCATTGGATTCTGGTAAGGAATGGAAGTCATATGTGTTGAGGATCTCATCCATAGTAGACACTCAATAAATCATAGTTATATTGGTAACTCTCATCACCATGATTATGATCTCAGAGAAATTCTAGTCCTAAAGAGGAAGCCTAGAGAAAACGAGACACATTCTTTCTATCGTATGTTAAAACAATACATGTGCACATTTGTAGACAATAAACAGACTGCCACCAGATATTTCATTCAAATAGTTTTGCGGTAAATGATCTCCAGTCCTAAGGAAAAACAAACAGGATATTTGACGTGAACACCAGGAAAGAGTCTAATCTTTTGATCCCAGGATTTAATTTGGGGAGTTAATATTGTGTTTCTTTTTCTTTACTGGCCCAGAAAAAAAAAAAAGATTCTTCTCTTTAAGAGCAGAAGAATATGTTCAGAATTAAAAACATTTCAGAGGAATAAAACATAAATTATAATTGAACACATTTTTGATGAGATTAAATACACCTTTTTCTTTTTCTTTTTTCTTTTCTTTCTTTCTCTCTTTCTCTTTCTTTCTTTCTTTCTTTCTTTCTTTCTTTTCTCGCCTGCAGAAGTCCCCCATGTCGGACTCGGTGGCTCTGAAATGTATTACTAGATCAGTTACAAAACTGGTTAAATAAAAGGCATCATTCCCAATAAAGCTGAATGGTATTATGTGTGTATGTGGCCTCTAAGTAGCTATAGTCACACTCTCTCTAGTCATGTAATAGCAATGTGGCAATGCTGTGTAACAAATCCATGCGCTTAATTGAAACTCTGGCTTATCTTCACTTAAGGGAAATAATTAAGGCTAATAATGAGTTTTTTGAGAAATAAGCAGATGCTTAATCTTGACTCTGTAGAGTTCCCATTCTCAGGCAAGTAAAGTGACTAGCTGGGAGGCTGAAGCCCCACCAACCTTACCACCGTGTGTGTGCGTGTGTGCGTGTGTTTGTGCGTGCACTTGCGAGTTTCACCAGTCAGCTCACTTTTGTCCACCTCCTGACAATCTGTAGGAGCTAGAAATGCGTGTTGCTATTTGCTTCATTTAACTTTCCCTTTTTGCATGTGCCAGGAGGCATCAGATAAACACTAGGACTTCATGGACACCGACTTTTACCTATTCTATGTCATGTGCTTGTAGCTTTTCCCCTCTGCAGTCTCGTAATTTCCTGGAAGAACTGGCATTTGGCACAGCCGGGTTGTTGTTTCTCTGGCCGGTGCTCAGTCTGGCCTTGTTACCCGGCTATTGGATCTCAGATTCCTACATATGTATTTATTTTTTTCTCAGAGAGAAGTGTATCTCATGGAGATAGTCACTCATCTGGCAAACCCTGAGATTTTTTTCTTTCGTATTCTCATTGAACCTCTAAATCTGCTATTCCACTATAGCTGTCTTTGACTCATGAGGAGTTTAAGCAACCAAGTAGTGGAACATGTGTTCCTATTTCCATAATTTCACAAAAAATTTCTACCTTCTGTTTTAGTTTGTGATCACTCAGAGATCACTCTGAGATATCACTATTTCAGAGTATGAACAGAGAAGATAATATAATATTACTCAGATCATGAAGCTACAATGAATTAGAGTAAAATCCTACTTAAGTTATTTATTATTTGACTTGAGACAAACTATCTAGGCTTGAGAAAAATACCCTCATCTGTAAAATGGGGCAATAATAATACTGACCTCATAGAAAGGTGGTCATGAGTAACAGAGATAAGATATATGAAGTTCTGGTCTCTTTGTCCCTGGGAAAGAGCTCAGCAACTAATAGCTATTACATTGATGATCATTGTGGGGTTTTTTGTTTTAATTTTAGCCCTGCAGGAAAGTCATAATACTTTGATAGGAATTTAGCTTTAAGCATTTTTATCTGTTGCTAGTAATGACCTCACCTCACTATCACTAGTCCAATATCCCACTAATTTGTTTAAAAGGAAGAAATCCTAGAATCTATCCCTATACATTCTCCCCATGTCTCCATACAGCAGAATCATCTGCTTAAGAAGAAGTATTCTAGGAGCACCTGTGTGGCTCAGTCAGTTGAGCATCTGACTTTGGTTCAGATCATGATCTCACAGTTCATGAGTTCAAGCCCTGCATCGGGCTCTGTGTTGACAGCTCAGACCTGGAACCCACTTTGGATTCTGTGTCTCCCTCTCTCTCTCTCTCTCTCTCTCTCTCTGCTCTTCCCCCACTCATGTTCTGTCCCTCTCTCTCTCCCTCAAAAATAAATAAACACTAAAAAAAAGAAATATTCTAGGGTCACCTGGCTGGCTCAGTCAGTACAGCATGTGACTTTTGAGCTCAGAATCATGAGTTTGAGCCTCATGTTGAGCATAGAGATTACTTTTTTAAAAAAGTATTCTATATGCCTAATGTACTACTATGTATTAGTGGCAAAGATTGTTTTATTTTTTTAATTTATTTTTATTTTATTTATTTATTTATTTATTTATTTATTTATTTTTATTTATTTTTTTTCTCAGAGTGAATATCTTTAGATATTCACTTTCTGGCCTTTCTGTCTTCAGCTAAATAATTTGATTTAATGTTCATGGCATCACCATACATGTCCCATATCCAAAGGCTTTTGTTTACTTGCACCTGCACAGCAGTCATGGTTTTAGTCATTATCCTTGTAAGTGTTAAGCTTCTAAGAACAAAGAAACACTTAGGCTTTATTGGCAAGTGTCTGTCCCATAATACTGTAAAACATTATGAAATTTATGAAGAATAATAGATATATAGTTTGGAGAATAACGAATATCCTTTTCCAACTTTGAGCATTTTCTATTACTATAGTAATGGAGGGAGTAGGTTTATTCATTTATTTATTTGGGCTGTGAAAAATGCCCACGACTCATCAGGGTTAGAAGGAATTTCCTTTTCTGGGCGTGGAAATTGAAGTTCAGGGAAAATAAGTGACTTTCTCCAAGGCAAAGTAAGTACTGTAAGCAGACTAGAATCCAGGCTTTTGGTGATAAATTCTGGGATGATTCTGCAACTGCCACCTCTTACATGTGCTTTCATAATACCCATTTTGTTGATCTTGCAGTTGTTAGTGGATTCATATCAATGGTATATTCTTACAAGTGTCTCATTGCATTTATAAGAAACTGGGTTGAGCTGCACGATCTTGTAATTGTGGAAATCATTGCTCTTCATAAAGGGGCAATTATGCATGGATTTTGAACATTGTAGCTGACAATTGCTGTTTCCAAGAATTGCTGGTTAACCTGTGCGATTCAGTCACACTTCAGAAGTGTATTAAAATCTAGAGTCTATATAACTGAAAGTTCTGAAATGAATAATTAGAAGACAATAAATAAAACAATATATAGATATATGATTATTTTTTCCTTCTTATTTGGTTTAGCCTGAAGTATATTTTTTGAGGCTACAAATACGTATTCTGACAAATAAGACATTTTTGTTTAATGCTAATGATCCCTTGAGCAGGTTCAATTTTGAAAATTACACCACTGTGTTGTACTTCATATACTAAATGAAAACGTACTAACAAAAGAATTGTTCTCCATGCCCTTGGTCAAGACTTGAATGGAGGGTGAAAAAAAATATGTAATACTTTGGTATCATACCTTGGTCTTACTGTGGGAGCAATCAGCATCTCATTTATGAACCTTTTTGGCATTGCTTTGCAAAAAGTCTAGTTTTCCATATTCAATGAGTGCTTGTAATATGCTACTTTAATTGCAAAATTTACTAAAATCTTCACTTACAAAGTACAAACTGGGAATGACACGGTTCCATTTCCATGTTCATCCCACAGAGGGATATTAAACAACATATGTGCTTCCTTCCTTCCCAACTTCCCTTGCCTTTCTAATAGCCCCTTATCCAAGTTTCTGGAGCTAATTACCGCCCACCCCCCACTCCTCGCTGAGAAATTCTGCCTCTCCAAACAAGAGTTCATATCCCTCTTGACTCCTTCTTACACTTTGGAAAATTTGAGGAAAGTTAGTCTGCAGCCTGACACACTGAGGTTTTCCTCCTCTGTTACTGATGCTTCAGAAAAGTATGAGCCATGGCCTCATGAACCAAGGGAGATCCGGGCCACTCAACTCCAGTCAATTTTTGTACTAATGTGAACTTTAGCCTCTCTCATTATCTTCCTATATTACTTGCTGGGTAAACATATTTTGTGAAAATAAGCATTTATTTTTGTAAAAGGTATCATCATCTAACCCCACATCAATTATATTTATCCTGTGAAACAAGTTTTATCATCAGTACATGACATCCTAGAAAAAATTATCCTTCAGTTATCATGCAGAGAAGTATTAGATATTTCTTGCCTTGTCTGAGGTGAGCTTGCCTGTTGAAGGAAAACCACATCCATTAATTAAACTACAAAAGGGACCACAGTAAGTTGTTTTGCTTACTGCTGTGTTATTTTGTTGAATTCTTTTTGATTCTGGATCTCCTTCTGCTAAAAATAATATGAGGAAAAGATTACTTGTTTTGTTTGGCCTCTAAAAAATGAACAGTGATAAAAGACACTAAAAATGAAGTCCAGTGATAAGCTTATAAGGAAAAGATCATTTCTTTGGTGTCTGGAGATCGGTGCACCTAAGCTAAATTCTATTACTGCAAGGAGAAATTAAATCATAAATCAAGATAGAGTGGAAATATGGGAAACTTTTAAGCAGGACGAGGTTCACCTGCTGGTTTTACCACTTGCTCACTTGATATACATGTAAACGACTTCACCTTGTGAAGTCTCAGTTTCTCTAGCAGCACAGTGGGGCCAACGGTGTCTGATTAGTACATAGTTGGGGGTGTTTGGTTTTTAGACTCTCAACATGTGTTCAAGACTTCACCTCTACAGCTCAGGTCACATAACGTGAATAAATGAGATCCATTGAATCGTTCAGATACAGCATTTTTATCTCTGTGATGCCACATAAATCAGGTGTGCCTCTATTTTACTTCTCCTTAACTCATGGCGTATTTCACAGAGCCCTAATGAAATAACACATCTGAAAATGCTTTGTCAACTAGAACATACCTTTCAAAAAATATGGTAACACTTATTTTTCTAAAGACTTTTCATATCTGATGTCAGAGGTAATTTTCATGATTTCTGTGAGCTAAGTAGGATGAACAATATCCTCATTTATAGAGACAAGAGAGTCCTCAAAGGTGACACTGGAAGATGACGGTCAGTTCTATCATCAACTCTAGCCTTTGAGTTATTTCCATTGTCAGATGTTCTTTTTCTTTGCCTGGTTAGCAAATGACAAATCAAGAAATTGTATATTGTATATAAATGTTAAATATATGTGTTGAAAATATGTGTTATTTCTAGTTTAGTTTGCAGTTGGAGAATTCAGACCCCTCACTTCTTGACTTTTCCTTGCATGCCCCAATGAGTTCAGCCAGTAGTCCACCCATTTTGGAGAAAATATTCAACCAGGAGAGATATGGACTGGTCCTGATAGTTTGACTTGTCTGAATTCTTGCCGCATTGTGGCCTTTGCTGTATTGTGGGCAATAATTCTTTGTAGTTGTAGAAACCAAGTATAAGCACCAGAGGATAGTAACCATGCTTTTCCTTTTCTTCCCTGGGCTTTAACCTGCCAATATCTGTAAACAGAATACATAAGTCCCAATTAGAGAGTTAAAAAACTGGCTGTCCCTTTTGGGCAATTCCAAAACTACTTCCACTGGACTCCAGATACCATTAAAAATAAATTCTGAAATTACAAGTTTTGGTGAGGATGTGGAGAAAAGGGAACCCTTGTGCACTGTTGGTGGGAATGTAAATGGTGAAGCCTTTATGGAAAAAAAGTATGCAGATTCCTCAAAAAATTAAAAATAGAATTACCATATGATCCAGCAATTTCACATCCGGGTATTATCTGAGGAAAATAAAAACATTAATTCAAAAAGACATATGCCCCCCTGTCATCATTATAGCATTATTTACAACAGCCAAGATATGGAAGCAACCTAAGTGTCCATTGATAGATAAATGGATAAAGAAGATGTGATACACGTGCGCACACACACACATACACACACAATACTTATGTATGTGTATATACACATACATATATACATAATGGAATATGACTCAGCCATTAATAAGATTAAAATCTTGGGGCGTCTGGTTGCATGTGGGACTCATGATATCAACTCAGGTCATGATCTCAGGAGATCAAGCCCCGCATTGGGCTCTGTGCTGATAGCATGGAGCCTGCTTGGTATTCTCTCTCCCTCTCTCTGCCCTTCCCCCGCTCATGCATATATATATATATATATATATATATATATGTGTGTGTGTGTGTGTGTGTGTGCGCGCGCGCGCGCGTGCACGCACACACTCTCTCTCTCTCAAAATAAACAAACTTGAAACAAATGGATAAAATCTTTCTATTTGTAACAAGGTTGGACCTACAGTGTATTATGCTAAGTGAAATAAGTCAGACAGAGAAAGACAAATATTGTATGATGTAATTTATATACACTTGTATAGTTAAAAACAAAACAAATGAACAAACAAGAAAACAAACAAACAGCAGAACCAGATTCATAAATACAGAAAACAAACTAGTGGTTGTCAGAAGGGGTAGTGGGGGCAAGATAGATAGAATACATTAAGAGGTACAAATTTCCAGTTATAAAGTAAGTCAGAGGGGCCTAAAGTAAAGCCCAGGGAATATAGTCAGTAATATTCTGATAACTTTGTATGATGACAGATGGTAACCAGACTTATCATGGGGATCATTTCACAATGCAAATAAATATCAAAGTGCTATATTCTACACCTTAAGCTAATATAATATTATATGTCAACTATATGTCAATACAAATAAAGTTGTTTCAATAAAATTTCAAAATACTGAAAATAAATGAATAAATACAAAGACTGCTTGCTAACATGGCAAATGAAAGTTGCCTCTCTTTTTGATATTATCTAAAACAAAAGAATGAAAAGGAAGAGAAAATAAAACTCTATCTTCAAAGAAATAGGTATATCTATTTTATCTCAGAAATACAGCCCACAAAATGAAGTCTCAAATACTGTACAAATTGTACCACAAATTTCTGCAGAGTGGCAGTGCTTGATTAACAAAGCTGGTACACCTGAGCTAAAATCCCTGTTTCATCGCTTAATAGACATTGGAGTTCGGGAGCGTTACTTAGTCGCTGTGCCTCTGTTTCCTCATATGTGAACTGGGTATAATTATGGGGTACCGCACGTGGGTGCTGTGAAGAGTAATTGAATCGTTATGTGCAGAGTGCTTCGAACTGTGTCTGTTGCATAGTAAGCCCTCAAAAGTTAATGATCTTTATCATTCTTTCCTGTAGACTAGATGAAACCTGGAGTTCCCCAGGAAGTCACATAATTTAATAGGCAAAGCCAATGACTCTAGTGGAGAATAGCAAGCTTGGTGAGAAGAAGAAAGACACTAAACAGAGTCTGGACCCTGTTAAATGTCATAGTGTTAAGAAAGAGCAGAATAAGGAAATCTGCAGGTACATCATCTGTCAGAAGCAAGCTGTTGCCATAACAAAAGAGAGGAGATGTTTTGTGAGTTATAAGCCTTGCTGTTCTTGATCAGCAGACAAAAAAACAAAACAAAACAAAACAAAACAAAACAATGGCTAATGCACCACGTAAAGTACTTTGATACAAAGAGGGTAGGATATGGGAAAGATCTTCGCTCTGAGAACAGACTTCCTGCTAGTTCTGAGCAGAACCATACCTGCAAGGTTAAGTGTTGATGGCAGAATCAGCCATCCAGACACCAAAACGTGAGCTCTTGTGACTAATGCTTCATTCAAAACTATTTTCTTTACTATGCGGCATGGAAAAGATCTTCAATTAATAACTGTAAACATTAAAGTTGTTTTAATTAAATAATTGAAAATAACCAGATCATAGCAGAGTTTTTTTTAGAATATTCAAAAAACTGTAAACAACAGTTGATGTCAGTGAACAACAAAATGAATAAACACATTGTCGCATAAGGACATGGTGAAATCAACTCAGTAAAAACGCACTACTAACGCATTCAATAAGGATGAACTTAAAAAGAAAAAAAACAACAAAGAAAATTTAAAAAATTTTTTAGTGATAATTGGCCCAAAGAAGTTTGAACTCAGCCTTGTATGACTCTAAAACTCTTGTTATTTTTTTTCATTATCATGTGCTCAGAATCAAGAATGTTTATTAATAGGTGGAATTTGATTTTAAACTTTGCAAATTTACCTTAAAGAAGAAGAAGGGGAAGGAGAGGTGGACAAGGAGGGGTAGGGGGCATGCTCATCTTGGCAGCACATGTATTAAAAAAGAAGGGCAAGGAGGAGAGGGTGAGAGGAGGGGGAGAAGGAAGAGGAGGAAAAGGAGAAGAAGAAACAATGTTAAGGCCAGGAGAGTTGAGATAAGGAGGTTTCTAAAGTGAAAGGAGAAAATATCAATGAGAAACATTAAGGAAGGAAGGAAGGAAGGAGAAGAAAGAAAGAAAAAGAAAGAAGAAAGAAAGAAAGAGAGAAAGGAAGAAACAAAGAATGAAAGAAAGGACAAGAAAGAAAGAAAGAAAGAAAGAAAGAAAGAAAGAAAGAAAGAAAAGAAAGAAGGAAAGAAAGAAAAGATAAGAAAGAAAGAAGAGAAAAGAAAAGAAAAAGAAAGAAAGAAAAAATCAATGGCATCAAGATGATTGATGCAAAGCCAAGATCTCCATAGTGGTCATAAAAAACACAATGAAAAAAACAAGATGAGGCCTTTCTTTTCATGAATGATGTACCACAACTCCATGGACTCACAACCGGAACTGAAAGTCAACATTGTTTTGCCTGGTGCACAGTGCGATGTTAATACCGTGGTTTTAAATTTGAGTCTGGGCAATTCCATTGGCTGAAAGAGGCGATAAGAAACACTGTAGGACTACAATGTGGTGATGTACCACACAAGAAGCCACTGATGTCTCCCAGCCAGCCAATCTGTCCCTGCAGCAAAAGGATTTGCTCTTTTCCCTCCTGTCCCTGATTTCAGTACAGTTGGACTGACAGGTTTCTTCACACCTACACTCCCATAATTTTTGTTTGGTGTTTGTTGTTTGTTTTCCCTGAGGCTGAGGGAGGCAAGTCAGCCCACAAGCAAGTGTAGCCAGGAGGACTGGGGGATCAGCATGGTGGGGGACAATGCTCTACCAACTGGAGCCTCAGCCTCCTATCTACCGGTGGCAAGCATCTCAGTGTCTTGTGTGGGCTTGAGCTCTGATGCCCCCCAGGGAAAACTAGCTCAACATCATGCTCTGTATTAGCTTCCTCCCTTCTTTTTCTAACCCTCTCCACTTCTTTGCTTCTGCTTCCTAAGATCATCTCTCTGATAACTTTCCAAGAGGCAAATTCTTTCTGCAGAGGAACTGAAACTAAAATAACAATTTTTCAGGTCTATAGGTTTGGTGGTTCTGGGAGCAGTGAGTCAAAACCAGGAATAGAAAACTAGGTCTTAAAATCTGGACCTGTCTATGGGTCCCAGGTGACGTGGATGCCACGTCAAGTCACTGGAGGGATCCCAGTGAGGCAACCATTCCTCTTGTATGGATTACAGGCAATTTTCCAGCTTAAATAAAATATGAAATCCCTCCCGAATAGTTTCACAAATGGAAGAATATGAATACCTCTGGTTTTCCAGGAAATGTAACAGCATGCTCAGAAAGACAAGGCAAGGTATGACATCAACCCAGACCCTTCCCGCGGGGAGAGGACAGAATAAATTGGATTGCATAAAACTTCTCTGCCGTTTGAAGCAATGGAGTGATTGTTAATGGTGACTGCTTTCAGAAACAACAAATTAATGAGATTCTCTTTAAAATCCTCCCCAAAATGCCTTCAGTTTATTTTCTCATTAAACAGAGGTCTCAGAGTGGCAGCTGTGACTTTGTTGGGTTAATGATAGTTGAACATGAAAAAAAAAATATATATATATATCCAGACTTTGAGGGGATAAAAGAATGGGAGCCTGGAAGATAAAATTGTAGGCGAACAATCGTTTCTGATAATCCTTCCACCCCAGAAAGTTCAAAAATGATTTATTTCTGGCAAAATGGCTTTTAAACTTTCACTTCATGTTCTTTCCAGCTCCCCCCCCCCACCCCCTCGTCTTCCTCTTCTTTCCTGATCTATGCAGAGCTCACTCCCCCAGGGAAAGTTTAGTTGAAGCTTTCATATCTCTGTCTTTCATGGAGGAAGTATAAGGGGTTTTCATTTAACTTTGAGGGCAGGCAAGTTCACTCATTACCATGCTAGCGGGTCTCCAGAGATGGCTGGGCAGCGGTGCGTCCTTGTTCTAGGGACTTTTCACATAAGCCCTTCTTAAAAGCATGATGACCTCACCGGGAGCTTGCTGACTTCTTCCATCCTGTCTACAGGGTCATCAAGGACCGAACAAAAGCAAACCGGCCCCAGGTGGAATGGCTATGAAAATTTTGAATTTCCCTGAGATAGAGAGATGAGATGTTTTTGTGTTTATCATTCCAGAAACTAACTTTGTACACCACCATAGTTAACAAAATACTTTCTCATCCGTGTAGGGTAGAAATAAAAACTGTACCAACGAAAACATGGAAGCTCAGAAGTTCAATAGCAAGGATAAAATGTCAGCCTTAAGAAGGGGAAAAGGTAGTCACGTGATGCCTAGAAAAGGGTCATGTTTACAAGTCCTCAGTAAACATTGTCTATCCCCGATCTCTTCTAGGACTCAAAATTCTCTCATGAAATTTATGAAAGGAAAAATTAAATAAATATGTAAATAAAAAAAATATTCTGTATTTCTAATGAAAATTTATGCAAATTGAACACTGTTGCTAATTATTGATTGATGATTTTAAGAGCAGGTGGGCTTGCCTATGTTTCTTGTAAAGTGCTAAAATGTTTCAGTGCCAATTACAACAGAACTGGTAATAATGTATTGAGTAAAACCACCAGTTTCAATAAAAATACTTAGTCCTGAAAACTTTTGAAAATAGGAATGATGTCCTCCCTTCCCCCAAATATCAGCAAGACCATTTTACCTAAGACAGATCTGGATATTAATATAAACTTATTAATTGATTTTAAATCATTGCCGTGTAAGACCAATGTTACATGTAGGATGTGAATAGGCATGTGTCAGGGGCTTATGTTCCTTGCTCTGGGCAGTAAATAACACAACTGTAAGTTTGTCATGTATTAATGGTGTTTTAGAAGAGGGGGCTAGCTATTTTACTTCTTTAATAATGAAAGTATGAAATGGCAACTGGATGGATTAAGGAGATCTTACTAGGAGAGGTTGTTTTTTGTTTTTTTGTTTTTTGTTTTTTTTGTTTTTTTTTTTTTGTTTTTTGTTTTTTGTTTTTTGTTTTTGAGAAGGGTGGGGGAAGAGGGAGACAGAATCCCAAGCATTCTCCAGTTGTCAATGCAGAGCTGGATGTCGGGTTCGATCCCAGGAACTGTGAGATCATGACCTAAGCCTAAACCAAGAGTCAGACACTTAACTGACTGAGCTACCCAGACAGGGCACGTGGAATCTCCCCTAGGAGACTTTGAACCCTCACTTAGGATACAGTGCAAATCCTCTTAATAGACAATTGGAAGTATATCTTTTTTAGATCATTTGTGGGAGAAGAAAAAAGTCTTGAACTTGACTTTATGATTCTATAGAGTGTAGTGAGATTTGGCCACTTTGTATATCCTTTAGTTCCTTCCAAAAAATACCTGTTCAGGGATAATTACTGTTTGGCTTCCAGATGTACTCTACCTTTCTGCATCCTGTTTTGTGCCCTGAGGTATGTATGGTCAATAATGTTGGGCTTCTTTGCCTTCTGATATCTAGTTGGTTTAGATCACTGGGAGGCACTTATTGGAGTTTTGGGGATAGAAGGAAGAGACGTGTGTTTATCTTCTCCAGTTCTCTGCCTGCCTTGTTATTGCTTCCCACTCATGGAGACGACAGTCCTTCCCTGTTCCCTCTCCATGTTCCTTTGCCCTAGGGACAATTAATAGTTCCCTTGATGGTTTGGGGGAAGAAAGGAATTAAGCTGCTGGCTTCTGATCCATTTCCCTCCCTTTAATGATGAGATTTCCTTGGGAAAATAATGAAGGCAAGAGCCCAGTCTAATCCCCCAGTAAACATGATAATCAACTCCTGATCAACTATTGGCATAGACTGCCATAGGCATGATAGTTTAGGATTACCCCAGAGTAGAAACCTAGAATTTGTAGATTTACTGGGCATAGTTCTCGGAAAGGTAATGCAAATTATGGAATTATCTGGGCACAAAACAGAGATATTTCATACGCTTAAATGCTCCTTGCTGTTGGAGCAGATCTCTCCCTTAAAAACATCATCTTTCAACCTAGATGAGGAAATGCATGGCCAATCTGCTGTGGAACGACAGAATCGATGCCCTAGATCTTTTTGCCTCTCCCGCTCATGACTGCCTATATCATTGAACCTGGCTACAATCTCTAATAGGAGCCTGATGTGACCATCTGATCCTTTGTGTCAACCCAGCTTTTCCGATTCCTAAATTTCCTTAACTAAACTCTCACCAAGTACCCAGTTTGAATGTGCTGTGGCTCTCTGCCTGTTATCCAGACTGAAACTGTATCACTGCTTTTCAGTGTTGCTTTTATTGCCATTGATTGCTCCCTTTGTTTGTGTCTTTGCTTGAAGCAATGTAACACAGCCGCACAAGCACCTAAATTGTTCCAGCAGTTAGACAGCCAATCCACAGATAATTCATGGGTAATTTCAATGTGTAGGACTCTTTCCTGAATTCTATGATAGCTAATAAAATGGATGGTGCACTGTTTCTGTCCTATTCAGGAAACAAGACAGACAGATGATATAAAAAAGGTAAGTAACAATGCAGAACAACATGCTACAGCATGAAAGATCATGAGCTTTGGAGTCAAACATCGGAATGATCAAATCCCCATAATGTGACCTTATTGTGTAGCCTGAGGTGTTTTTTGTTTTGTTTTATTTTGTTTTGTTTTGTTTTGTTTTTTACTTTTCTGTGTCCTCAATAGAAGTAATAACACTGGTCTCATAGGATTGTAGTGGGAAATAAATTCAATAATGTTCATGTAAGTGTCCAGAAGTGCTCTTCACACATTGGGGAATCAGCCCATGTCCTTCCCTCCTTGCTTCTTCTCTTTCTAGGGCATACTTCCTAGTGGAATTTACAGAAGGCAAAAAACGTAACTCAAGTTTTAGCTTGGATATTTCAATTATTCTCTTAGTTTTTCAGTATGTGGAGAGCAGGGGCCTTTTGCTTCCTGAAATCACAGTGGATGGCAGCTGTTGTTCATGCGGGGATGAGTGGCATATGTTCAAAAGAAGCCAGAATGAATGTGAAAGGTAATAAGTGATGGAAGGAGGTCCTAAGAGCTATGAGAGCAGTTCAGTCAGGCAGAGCACAGGACGCAGGTGGGGGGACATGACAAGTGAATGGAGAAGCGTACGTCGCACTAACTGTAATGGTGAAAGGAAACAACGGAGCAATAGAAAACAGAACGCATTGGGGCCTCCGGGTGGCTCAGTCAGTTAAGCATCTGATTTTTGGTTTTGCCTCAGGTCATGATCTCATGGTGCGTGAGCCCGAGCCCCATGTTGGGCTCCACGCTGACGGGTGCAGAGTCTGCTTGGGATTCTCTCCCTCTCCCTTTGCCCCTTCTGCCTCTCTGTCTCTCTGTCTCTGTCTCTCAAAATAAATAAATACTTTAAAGACGTTCCTTAAAAAAATGGGGCGCCTGGGTGGCTCAGTCGGTTGAGCATCCGACTTCAGCTCAGGTCATGATCTCACAGTTCGTGAGTTCGAGCCCCGCGTCAGGCTCTGTGCTGACAGCTCGGGGTCTGAAGCCTGCTTTGGATTCTGTGTCTCCCTTTCTCTCTGCCCCTTCCCTACTCATGCTCTGTCTCTCTCTGTCTCTCAAAAATGAATAAAGCTAAAAAAAATTTAAAAAAAAAGAAAAAAAAGAAAATGGAACTAATTTGGAAGATAGTTACCTATTCCCTACTGTAATCAGGGACATTGGTCAGAATTAAGGGCAGCTAAAAATGAAAAGGTGGCACAGGGTAGAAGAAGGAATAGAAAAACACAAAAATAGAAAAATAGAGCCTGGGAACCCGGGTGGCTTAGTCGGTTGAGTGTCTGATTTCAGCTTAGGTCATGATCTCTCGGTTCCTGAGTTTGAGCCCCACATCCAGCTTGCTGCTGTCAGCCTGTCAGCACAGAGACCACTTCAGATCCTCTTTCCCCTTCTCTCTGCCCCTCCTCCACTTGTGCTCTCCCCAAAATAAATAATTTTTTTAAAAAGAAAAAAAGGCTAAAGGGAAAGAAAGAAATAGAATGCTCCTGGTTTGCTCTCTCCCATAGGCTCCACAGTAGTTGATACAGAAAAAAGAAATACACTAGCCAAAATCTATAAAGAACTCACCAAACTCCACACCCAAAAAACAAATAATCCAGTGAAGAAATGGACAGAAAACACGAATAGACACTTCTCTACAGAAGACATCCAGATAGCCAACAGGCACATGAAAAGATGCTCAACGTCACTCCTCATCAAAGAAATACAAATCAAAACCACACTGAGATATCACCTCACACCAGTCAGAGTGACTAAAATGAACAAATCAGGAAACTATAGATGCTGGCAAGGATGTGGAGAAACGGGAACCCTCTTGCACTGTTGGTAGGAATGCAAACTGGTGCAGCCGCTCTGGAAAACAGTGTGGAGGTTCCTCAAAAAATTAAAATAGAGCTACCCTATGACCCAGCAATAGTACTGCTAGGAATTTATCCAAAGCATACAGGAGTGCTGATGCATAGGGGCACTTGTACCCCAATGTTTATAGCAGCACTTTCAACACTAGCCAAATTATGGAAAGAGCCTAAATGTCCATCAACTGATGAATGGGTAAATAAATTGTGGTTTATATATACTTGGCAATGAGAAAGAGTGAAATATGGCCTTTTGTAGCAATGTGGATGGAACTGGAGAGTGTTATGCTAAGTGAAATAAGTCATACAGAGAAAGACAGATACCATATGTTTTCACTCTTATGTGGATCCTGAGAAACTTAACAGAAGACCATGGGGGGAGGGGAAGGAAAAAAAAGTTAGAGAGGGAGGGATCCAAACCATAAGAGACTCTTAAAAACTGAGAACAACCTGAGGGTTGATGGGGGGTGGGAGTGTGGGTGATGGGCATTGAGGAGGGCACCTGTTGGGATGAGCACTGGATGTTGTATGGAAACCAATTTGACAATAAATTTCATATTAAAAAAAAAAGAAAAAAGAAATACATGAGAAATTATATTTAAAATGATGGAATTTCAGTAAACGGAGCAGGAGAATCAACCTAACAATGATTGGAACCGGATGCTGAGCACAGGACTATGATGAATACCCAAGGAACATGATCTTCAGTAACCAAAACCCCAGGTATTAAGGATTTCGATATGACTCTTCAGATCAACAGACAAACTAGATGGATTCTGTGATTCTGTCAAGAGAAAAGTTACCACGACTACATAGGGCGCCTTGTGGATGATTTTAGCGAATGCAACATGATAATGACTGAATGGTATACAGGGTCAAAAAAATGGAATGCGGGAATTGTTCACATCAGACAAGAAAAAGTAGGCAACTGAGTTGGAATGAGGATGGAAAATAAAGTTAATCCAAGAAGACAGAGCAACACAGTCCCAGCACTAACTAGATCAGGGCTTGGCAAACTCTATAAAAAGCCAGATAGTAAATATTTTAGGCTTTGTGAGTGTGAAAGCTACTTTTATGTGTCACCTTGACTGGAGTAAGGGAAGCCCAGATCTCTGGGAAAACATTATTTTTGGGTGTGTTTGGAAGGGCATTTTTGGAAGAGATTAGCCTGAAGAGAACAAAAATGCAGAAGGAGGATGAATTCCCTCTCTCTCTTCTTGAGCTGGGACATCCATCTTCTCCTGTCCTTAGACCAGGAATTTCCTGGTTCTCCAGCCATTGGACACCAGAACATAGCCCAGGAGCCTCCTCCTCCCCATGCCAGGTTCTCAGTCCTTCAACCTCCGATTGAATAACCAGCTTTCCTGTTTCTCCAGTTCACAGAAAGCAGTTCTTGGCCTCTATAACTTCTCTACCTCAATTTCTATAATGTCAAATAGAAAAAACCACGCTGAGTCCTCAAGCCGGGGCTTAAGGTACCATCTAATTGCAGTTTCAACATCTCCCAGAATGATAGTCTTGCCCTGTCAGTCAGGAGTTTTTCCATCAGCACTGATGAGTGTGCCACATGGGCCCTCGCCATCCCCCTCAAAAAGATGCGATAATTGGCATGATAAGACCCCTTGCTTTTCCTCCTAAGGGAAAATACCTAGAACAATCCCCTCCTTTTACTGTTAACTTTCTTGCCCCACTGCCGTTTTATAAAAACCTTCCATTTTGTATAACGTCTTGGAGTTGCCCTCCATGTGTTAGACAGGTGGCTGCTGGATTCATGATTCACTTAATAGAGCCCGTTCGATCTTCAAAATTTACCTGCTGAATTGTTTTAACAACAATAAATCAAACCATCGATCTATGTAGCCGGTCGGTCCCGTTTATCTGGAGAACCCTGACTAGTGCATTGAGCCATATGGTCTGTGTCATAACTGGTGTACTCCACCATAGTGCAAAAGTAGTTATAAAAAAAAAGCACATGAACAAATAAATGCGACTCTGTTTTGATAAATCCTTATTTGCGAAAAATAGGTAGTGGGCCAGATTTGGCCCATGGGCCACCAATGCTGTCTCCTGCACCATATTCCTCCCTCTGATGGAAGAGAGAGCGTAGAGCCTCCTGTAGAAAGGACTAAAGAATATCAGCAGACAGAAAAGTAGCAGACACAGAGGCTGTGTATGCCGGGTGGACTTAAGAAGCACCTCCAATTCCATGCAGTGGTCTACCCCATTTACTTTAGAAGTAAAGATGCACCCCCATCTGAGCTATGAAAGTTACTGTGAATTTCTGGAGCCAAGTGGCTTCCTCTCAGTTAACTCTTACAAAAACCGCCTCCGTGTTTAGGGTTTCAAGGGACTGCACAAGTTTGAAACAAGGGGGATACAGTCAACTATCCGCCAAGTGTGACTTCCTTGTTTAAGGATGACTCATACTGTAGCTTTTACCAGGACAGGTAGGTGAGCTCAGGAGAGCATGTGAATAGAATGTGCAGTCAGGAAAGGTGCCCCCAGTGTGGAGAAACAAGGACAGAGCCGTCTGCAGAACGTGGACCGTGTGCAACTTTTTCGTCAGAAAGGCCACATCTACACAAAATGCAGGAAAGCCTGTGAGCCGGGGAGGAAGGCATCCTGGATGGCCAGCTGCACAGTCCAGAATGAAAGGGGCCACGGAGCAGGTGAGCTGGTAACACTTGCCGCAGTGAATGCAGCACGGGGAGAGAGGCACCTTTTGAAAGGCATTGCCCGGAAGACATGGGAAGAAAATAAAGGTGGATTTCAGGTTGTAGGAGGCATGGATTGTCGAATGACAACATCAGTGGCTGAGGTGAACAATACACAGAGCAAAGGAAGTCAGGGGCAGGGGAGGGGAGAAGCTAGCTCCCGCTGAGGAAGGAGACAAGCAACGCCTGTTTTAGTAAAAAGTGGCTTGTGTGAGAGCCACGGGAGACGGATGTGTGGGCAGAAGACATAGAGGGAAAAACAAGCGAAGACAAGGACAGAGGGCAGGGACTACTGGTCTCCCCACACCCAGAAGCAAAGGTTCCCAAGGAGAGCCACACAAGGAGCAAATAACTGAGAATCTGATCTCAGAGGAAACGCAACAAAGAAATCAAAGGCAGAAACATAAAGGGGAGTTCAAAGCAAGACTCCAAAGAGTGTTTCAGTTGACAGGAAAATGTATCAAAGCATCACTGAGAGTAGGAATGGGTACTACTGCTGTCAGGGAACAAAACACTGTGAAGGAAGAAGGGAAGGCAGGGAGATGCGAAAGGAATAAGTGTTATACTGGGTTCTTGAAAAACTGGAAATGAAAGATTTGAGGGAGATTTGTTTGCTCTGCTGGGGAAGAATTATAAATAGCTCACCATCTACTTCAACTCTGGCACGGTTATCTTGAAAATACTCTACAAACGGAAGGTATTGGTATATGTGTGAATTCATAACTCGTGGTTCTGAATACTAGATTAGTCAATGGAATAGAGAAGAGTAGGTACCTATTGGAAGGCAAAGTACATGTGGACATACACACACACACATGTAACATATACACACGGATATGTGCACATAGGTGTTGTGTCTCCATGCCAATTTAAAGAATTCATTAACAATCATGAGTACCTAGTAGTCCATTCATTTATTAAAAGAATTCAACAGAATGATGAAATCATGAATAAAGCAGATATGTGTCTGAATAATTATTCTGGTGGCTCGGATCCTTTTTTATTGACATCCACAGGTAGATATCAAAGTCACAGTGTTGATAATGATGGCTTTTCACTGAAAGGAATAAGAAACTGGGTTGTAGGCTTTATGACCGGTATGGCTATTTCCCAAGGCGACAAAGTGTCTTTCTCTTTTGGTACATTTCAGTTGTTTTTCTTCCACGGTCTACTGGCCTTCTTCACCGTGAGGGTCTGAATTTATCTTACTGTTCCCAGTACCATCAGTTTTGTTGTTGTTTTTGTTGTTTGTTTGTTTGTTTGTTTGTTTGTCTTTTGGGGTTTTTTGCCCATCTGTAGCTTATCCATCCACATCACCTCACAGAGGAGAAAGCTTGAACCAATCCTGGGCACAGAAAGCTACTATAAGAGGATAGGGCTGGAACAGTAACTGCTCTCCTAATTGCCATCTCATGTAAATATCACAGAAATTGCCTCTCTCTTGAGTCTATCCCCATAGCAACCCCAGTGAAACACTCTTGCTGTTTTGTCTTTCTTTGCTTTTGCTGTTAGGATTACTAGACGTTATCATTTAGTGTAAGAAATTACCTTTGATTTAATACTTAGGAACAATGCAACATATAGAAGGGGCATCCTTTCCTCTTAGTAATTGGGGAGCTGGGTGATCAATATTCCAATCTTTTTTGATTGATAAAGTAATTATCATTTTTTAATGTTTTTATTTGGGGGGGGAGGGGCAGGGAGAGAGGGAGACACAGAATCGGAAGCAGGCTCCAGGCTCTGAGCTGTCAGTACAGAGACTGACACGGGGCTCAAACTTGTGAACCATGAGATCATGACCTGAGCTGAAGTCAGACGCTTAACTGACTGAGCTACCCAGGCACGCCAGTAACTTTCATTTTTAATATAGACTTTTTCAGGCTATGCATATTCATCTTTTCTCCTTCTTTTCTCTTTCTGCTCAGCACTCTGCATACCAAAAATGGCAAAACCAGAGCATCATTATGGCTCTCTTTAACTTAAAGACGAATTGTCATCTGAGACTGATTGGTCTTGAAACTCATCTCATCAATGAATATTAATTAAACCCACTAGAAAATGCTCTTACCTCAGAAATAAGACTGGAGAAGCATTGTAAGGAATTTCTAATGTGTGGCAAATGTATGGCATAATGTAAAAATGATAAATAATGACGAATTTCCATAACTAGAGACCTGTAAGCATTATACATCTTTCTAAGAAAATTCTGGGGTATTAAACAGATGGCTTGTGAACCAATGGGAAACATACATTCCTTCATCACTTGTTGAACACCTACTTTGTACCAGAGACATTGGATTAAGTGACCTATGGGATAGTGTTTTTCCATGATCTCTCCTTTAGAAATATAAAAGTAATCATAACTCTAATTTGATTGTAGGCTTTTATAGTATTATTATGTGAACACATAAGGGAAGCAGAAGAAGGAAAAAAAAAACCTCTCTGTTAACTTCATATTAAGACATTATGATAACTATAATGTTGGGTGTTCACCTTTGACAGAAAGTAGGTTTACTATCTGGCTCCTTAGATCACTTGTTTTAGCAGTTTAGAAATGTCTGTGTAATTGAAAACATCCTCTAGAAAGTTTAAAAGTGTATTTCTTTTTAAATTTTTATATGAATTTCACATCCCTAAGAGAGAAACATTTTCATAATGTAATTTTTCAAGACTTTTTCCTTAGAGTCTAAACTGCTCCAAAGTTCAAGACAATTTTCTCCCTAATCATATGAATATTTTATGTAAGTATAATATTCCATTGTATTAAGATAAATCAAGCTTGCCTCAAAAATTTAACTTTGGGCAGATTCTTCTTTGGACAATTTATCTGATATATTCTTCTAATTCTGAGGGAATATACTTTCCTTAGAGTTCAGAATTTCATTGAATTTCTGCAAATAAAAATGCGAGCAACTCATTATTCTTGCCTATAGGGAAAGGAGCGAGCAAGGATAAATGAAATCCAAGGGTAATCCCTAAAACTCATTTTAATGATTACTTTCAACTCCTTTCTTAAAGCTTCTGTGGTGAGGATCATGATGGGCAGACAGGAGTGGCTGTCTGTATCTGGTTTCACCCCTTCTTCCTGTTTCTGGGCATGCTGTGTCTGGTGAAAGAGACAAGAGGCAGGCATCACAAGAGCAAAAAGGAAAGCCTTAGGACGGAGCATAAATACAAATTAAATCAGTCCTTCTTCCCACACCTTGTTCTACTTTTCTCACATCCCTTCCCACGCTGCATTATAGTTGGTTACGCAGGTGTTTGCCTAGGTCCATTGTCATTGATTCATTAGACAAATAGTTATTGAATGTTTTCTGTGTGCAAAATACTGGGAACCCATAGAAAATAATGGAGATTGTGCCTTACATGAGCATCTTATTTTAGTATCTTTAAGATACCCTACTAAGGGGAAGAACCTTCAATGGGTCCAACGTGCAGGGTAAGCTTGCCAGGTAGAGTAGCAAGCAGGCCAGAATTCTTTTCAAGGCCCCACGCATGCACCTCTTTTCATTCCAATGGGACTATGTTTGTCTGTGAGCACATTTAGTTCCCTAGTTATCGTTTTTGTCCCAATTCTCCTTTTGTGACAGAAGAGTACTGGTGTGACCCTTTATTTTAAGAGTACTTGGGACTTGTTTTAATCAAATATGGTAAGACACAGATGCGGACATGATGGTTTTGAAGGAAGAAGATTTTTATACTCACAGAGTCCTGGAAACAGGAGTCATGCCATACCACATAGTGTTTCATGGGGAAGCCGTAGGGTCAGTCAAGAGGCAGAGGGAATGAAAAGAAAATGTGGGCAATAACTTTGATTGTGGTTTCCATAGGGAGGAATGGGCCAGAGAGGGTAAGTAGATTTAGGATTGGCTAGTTTGAATAATTTCAGTGTCCTGTGGGGCTTAGCGGTTGTCCTTAGTTGTCTGATACCCGGCCCTGAGTTATTAGGGCAGACAAGTAATGACCTTGATAGGGACAACCCCATAGGAGGAAGTTATTGGTATGGGCTCTGGATTGTTGGTTTGCATATGAAAGGCACACTCCAGGGAAGTTGTCTATCTCTAGCAATCAGCTCACCTTGAGAGGGGCAGCAAGGCCCCAAGATGTGGAAGCATCAGAAACATTTTAAAAAATGCATAATTAATATACCCTTTTAGATTTATGATCTCTATTTTGAAATTATCTCATTACCATGAACTTTCAGCTCTAGCCAAATCCTAGCTTTTGATCAATAAGTAGATCGTAGATTTCTATGTCCCAGCTCAGTTCATTTCTTCCTACAATTACACCTCTTCATGCCGAGGTTTGTTTAATGGTTTATGCTAACCTAATTACGCCCCACTGACTCAGCTACATATACACATGCAAGGGTCCTCATCACCATACCATTAGGAAAGACAAAATCTGGGAATAACTTAAATATCATCCAAGACTAGACTGGTTAAATAAGTTGCAATACATCCATATGATGGAATTCGGCATCAAAATTTTTGAACATATTTTTGAATAATATTTGATGAATTTAAAAATAGACATGATATTCAATAATAATAAAAATAAAAACCAAAATACGTAAGTAGTAACACCTAATTTTAATACAAACACGTAGAGAAATGCCTAGGTACTTAAACATACATATTTACCAGAAAATTATGAGAAAAATATGCTCAAATCATATATATTTTTCCTTTTCTATATTTAGCATTAATTACTTTTGTAATCAGAAAAGTACATTTTACTTAACAAGTGAGGGATTTGCTTTCTAAAAAAAATAGAACTAAGTCATTCATTTAACCAATATTTCTGAGCACCTACAATGTGTAGGCATTATGATAAATATTACAGAATCCATACAAACAAATTCCTGTCTTTTTAAAGTTTAGAGTGGTGAATTCTGAAACAGAGGAGATTATAGTATCTCAAACACCATCTTATACGTATTAGGTATCCAATAAATGCTTATTTACTAATGAGGAGAGACATAAGTGTAGGTTGACTGTGAAAATAAAGAGAGAATTAGGACTTTGACAGTCTTATTTCAAACTTCAATGCCGTCCACTACTTTTCTACCTCTTTCCATTTTACCACTTTTTCAAAATCTTGTAAAGAAAAAAAAAATCATTTAATCACTAGAATAAGTCTGTGACTAAACACACTAGTGGTTTAGAGTGTCCTCTGCCTCCAACATTTGACTTACACCAGGATTTCTGCAAACTTCCCCCAAGTATCCTTCCAAGTGGTATGCTAGAGGATTGAATTTGATGTCGAATCTGGGGTGTGCTGGGTGGACACGGACAACAAGGGGAGAAGACACAAGCCAGGAGAGGATGACCACCCTTTCTGTGGTAAGAGAGGGAGTTGGGGAATCTGTTCCAGGAACAAATGTGGGTCTTAAGTCAAGGTCATCAGTAAGGCTCAGTCACAAAGCTCAGAGGGTTTCTACCTATAGACACATCATCTGGACTCTCAGTCTATTCTGGAGGATTGACTAACCAGACTGAAGGTAAGACCAGTCCTGAATGCTGGCCTGGGTGAGGCAATAGTTTTTCTAATTCAACTGACTGCATAGCATCCGGGGAATTATTCTCCCACACCGAGTCCCAAAGCTAGTCTCAGGAGAAGAGAGAAGCAGCCTTATTCTGTCTCGTGAGGGAGAAGCTGGGCTCTTGCTGTACAGCCTCCTTTGGCCAGGCTGGACTGAGGGACTGGGACTGGACTGAGTCCACACCCTGGGTAGTGGCACATAGAAGTGTGACATGAAATTCATGCGATTTGGGGAGCTGTCTTTGAGGAAAAGAATGCCTTATAGAAAAATGAAATTAAGTACAAAATTGAATAGTTATTTAAGATGAATCAAGAAATTAGGACAATTTACAAATATAAAGAAAAAGGTTGGTGATACCACATAATTTTAACATTCTAGAAAAATAACTATGTATTTTTTGTTAATTAACTTTATGGCTTCTCAACACTATGTTTCCCCTTCTTTCTTTTCATGGATAATCCTATTTAGTTCTTCATGTAAAAATACAATGATTTTGTAATATCTTTTAGAAAGAATAGAGAGATAGGTGAATTTGTCTCACTGTGATGGGGCAAAATTTTATTATGGCTAATATGGCTATTGATAGCTTATTATTGTTATTGATAATATTGCTCAATATGAAAAATAATTATTGGTAATTAGCTTTTGCTCATATTTTGATATGAGTTTAAACATTCCTTCTTGTTATATTTGGATTTTGATATGGTTGACAATTCTGAAAGAAACAGAAAATTAATCTGAAGTCAAAATTACATAAATAATCCAAATCAGCTTTAAATACATAAGTATGTTATATTAAGGTCATACTTGAATAACAAAATTATTCTTCCACCATGTGCCCTCCCTTGATGAGTATAGGCAGAGATTCTTGTCACTGGAGCACTCATTTCTTCAATCTGTTAAGGCCATCTAGTGTGGCATGCCAAAGGGAACTTGAGTTTCACTAGGACAAGACAGATGCACCACCAAGTGATCCAATCCATGAGGAAGCACAAAACACACAATGTCACACACACATTTACTTCTTTGTGGTACAGTTACATATTTAGGCCCTATACACCGAGAAAAGATGATATATTCTGTTTCATGGCATTCCATCAGAACAGGATATGGCATGTGGATAATTATTTACACAGCACTGTCAAGTATATTCTGGATGGGAGAAAACTATTTTTTTCTAGGCATGAATGACCACCGAACTCTGAATGAAAGCTCATACAGCCAATGATTAAATAAGTCTCCATGGTTCTAGTTCAGTACATTCCAAATCCTGTTTCTTCTACTACTGAAAAACTCCCAGTGCCTGATGACGTAAAACAACTTTTATATAGTGATAAGACCTCTCGCGTTGCACCCTAGGTCCTGACACAATGGCATGTTGGAATATTCTTAAAAGAGATGCCAGTGCTCTGGTGGCAACAGCCCAACTACACAGGGAAGTAGGTGGAAGCCACATTAAAATATCCCACTGAACCCAAACTGATTATTTCTTGAGCTCAGTGTCAGGTTGCCCTGAAGTTAAAATTTCCCACGGTCACTCTATTGTCAAATAGAAGTAGAGGCAGAGAAGAGTGGAAAAAGCCAGAAGTTTTCACCAGCTGCAATTGTTTTGTGAACTATTTTTGTGGGTTGTTGGCAGAATCCAATAAGCGGCAGCTGTAGGTCTGAGATCCCCGTTACCTTGCTAGCTCTTAGTCGTGGGTCCACTTTCTGTTCCTAAGGACATCTTTTGTACCTTCCCATGTGGCCCTCTCCAACTTTAGCCCAACAGCATGTAATGTTCTTGTTATTCAAATACCTCTGACTTCTTTCTCAGCTCCTTCTGCCACCAGCCAGAGAAGACTCTCAGCTTTTAAGAGCTCTATGATTATATCAGGAATTCCTAGACAATCTCCCTACCTTAAGGTGAAATAAGTCTTACCATTCATAATTATGAGAGAGAGATCTAATTATATTCACCAGTTCTAGTGATTAGGGGGGCATCTGTGGGGGATCATTTCAGAAATTTTGTCGGCTATGCATAATAAATAGAAAATAAGTTTTCTTTCCTTCCTGATTACTGAGTTTTTACCCTGTGTCAGACATTTTGCTAGATGCTTTATGTGTATTATTTCATTTAATCTTTCTAGTAAGGCTATGAAGTGTTAATTAATAAGGAGTCAAAAATGTATATCTTATCTTTGAAATGTAGAAGAAATTCTCACCTTTCCCCCTTGAGATGATCTAATCTTTCTGTATAACTAAATTATTTTAGTGTGGTCCAGTAAACTTACTATGAACAAATAATTCAAAAATTCTCATTAGGTAACATTTTTCAGTAGTTTTTTTTTTTTAAGTTTATCTATTTATTTTGAGAGAGAGAGAGAGAGAGAGAGAGAATCCCAAACAGATTCCTCTCTGTCTGCACAAAGCCTGATATGGGACTCGAACTCATGAACCATGATATCATGACCTGAACTTAAATGGAGTCTGACCTTTAACCAACTAAAGCACCCAGGTACCCTACCTCTTTTTTTTTTTTTAATTTAACTGTACTTGACATACAATGTTATATTAGTTTCAGGTGTGCAACTCTTTAATAAAATGTCATCTTTTGAGTGCCCCAACCCTATGGTCCCCCTTCTCCTTCCCATGATGTCAACCCATGTTACAATGGAGAGTATAGCTTGAACTCATTGTTTTTGTACCTGGTTACATTAGTTTCAGGTGTGCAACTTTTTAATAAAATGTTATATTTTGAGTGCTCCAACCCTGTGGTCTCCCTTCTCCTTTCCATGATGTCAACCCATGTTACAAGGGAGAGTGTAGCTTGAACTCATTGTTTTTGGTACCTGGTGGTTCTGCTGGACTGGATTGCTGAAGCTTCTAGTTCTGCCTGGCCTCCACTTTTTCCTTGCTCTCACCTTTACTCTCTTCTCTCTTTTCTCTTCTGTTCCCCTCCTTGGCCCTTCCTCCTTTCCTCTCTCCTTTCCTCAGCCTTCCGCACTCTGGACTTCACCTGCTTCAACCCTTGCTGGAATTGCAGAACACCCTGAATTGGCTAGTAGTGTCTCTGACATTGAAGTTCCCCTTTACTTGATGGAATGCACCTCCCACTGTGGGAATATCTTCCCAAAGAGAGGGAGACTGAGGCAAACACTGGACTGCCCACTTTCTTGTGTCCTGCTTCCCTTGTTTTCCCACAACTAATCTGAGCCTGAAGAGGAAACAGAGTCTTTATTTCACATCCCTTTGCTCTCTGTTTGAGGTATCTTCTGTCACATCCAGGCTGGAGTGGGGTGAGGGCTTCATTTTCTGTCCATCATACCCACTTTCCTCATGGTTAGGCTTTAGTGGGGATTGGGAGTCTGAGAGATTGGGGCAGAGCTTCTCAACATCAGTACTGTTGATGTTTGGGCTAAATAAGTCTTTTTGTGGGGCTGTCCTGTGTACTGTAGGATATTTAGCAGCACTCCTAGTCTCTACCCACCAGATGCTGGCAGCACAACTCTCTTGTCCCAGTTGTAACAGCTAAATCTATCCTTAGGCATATCCAGATGTTCCCTAGGGGCTAAATCAACCCCATTCAAAAACCACTGGGTTAGAGATAAAGGTAACTAAAATGAGTGGATTAAAATATATATACCCAAATATATGTTCCCATTTTCAGGTTTAAAGAAAATGTTTGCCTTGGGCACCTTGGTGGCTCAGTCGGTTAAGCGGCCAACCTTGGCTCAGATCATGATCTCATGGTTCATGAGTTTGAGCCCCACATCAGACTCTGTGCTGTCTATGCAGAGCTCGCTGCGGATCCTCTGTCCCCCTCTCTCTCTCTGCCCCTCCCCTGCTTACGCTTTCTCTCTCTCTCAAAAATAAACAAACATTTAAAGAAAAAAAGTTGTATTTGTTTGCCAAAGATCTAACAGGTCTGAAATAGCAGAACAGGAAGTCATAGCCAAGGCTGGCTTCAAATCCTATTTCCACTGCCAGTGGACAGCCACACCGTTCACTCCTTGTCTAGTTCAGACCAGATGACCCTCTGGCAACATTAGCGTTACAGATCCCCAGAGGGTGGAAGTCCAGACTGGGAGGAAAACAGCAACGAGAATAAGTTGGCCAAGCTGACAACTTTTTTGAGCACCTGTCCATTCCTGTGAAGATCATCACATCAGCATCTTAGATGGAAATGCCCCCTGGAAAAAAGGAAGGTAGAGAATAAGTAAGGAGCCCTTAGAATCTCAGCATGCCTGATTGTGAGACTCAAGAACTGCTGGCCAATCGAGAAGCGCCTGACTCCCCAGAAACATGAGAGAAAGTTGGCGTGCCCCGATGGGCACATAGAGCACGAATGCACCTTAGACACATCGCTTGTTGTATCTTCAGCTGCAACAACCACATTTTCAACAGAATGCTCTAGATCTTTGAAAAAAATCATTTTCTGAATTTTAATGTCAGAAACTGGAAATGCATTCTAAAGGCAGGGATATGACCTTTTCTCTCTGTCATCCCAAAGCCCAGCACAGTGAATACAGAGGATTGAAAAAAGGTGTTGAATGAATTCATGATGGCCCAGTGCCGGTGCCTCATGTTAGGAGCCACACAGGACAGCCTGCCATTAGATGTTCGCCCTCCTTTTTTCAACTTTCTCCTTTTCAAAAATGGGTGTGTGAGATTTGGCCTACGGTGACCATTGACCCACAGGTGGAGAGTTCCATCCCTGGGCCAGTAAAAGCATTCTCACATTAGTGACAGCCTGGCAGAGCTGTTTGAAGAGCAAATGTGTGGGAAAGGCTAAGCCTTAATGAGCAAGCTGGGTCTGCAGAGGGCCACCTGTAAATGTGAAATCTGGGCCCTCAAATGACAGACTTGGGTTCAAATGCCTTCGTGGTTCAGTGGCCAAGTCGTGTAATGCCTCTTAAGTTTAGTTTATTCTTTGCAAAGTGGGGTAGAGGAATCTTTAACTTCAGGTGCTGTTGTAAAACATTTGAATTAGGGAAGATAAAGCAGTTGGCATATCTTTAAGGTCTTGCACACTCTCCAGTCGTTGACTTTCTTTTCTGAGCTCCCCCTATCAACAAAGCATTTAAATCACCTAATTAAAGTTCTGCTGGTGTCGTGATGAAAAGAAGACATTAAAGCTTCCTTGAGATAAACTTGATATTTTATTATCCTTGGCTTGTCACATTCACGAATTAATTGCTCTCTCACACTAGCCCTACAGCAAGCCGAATCAAACATTTTGCCTCTGCAAAAATAGCTCCAGGACTTAGAAGTGGCTCAAGGAGAGTGGAAAAGGACAGCAGCATTTCAGAGGCCACAAAGAGTGCGCTTCTCTGTGGGGCTTTGCAGGTGTACCCCTCGGGTCCACCTGTACCACTGGCCAAAAGTGTGATCCTGGGCCACTTGCTCCCAGTCTTGTCTCCAGGTTCTCATCTCTGAAATGGGGATAATAGTAATAGTGCCTACGTCATTGGAGTTTGAAAGGACAAATAAAGTTAATACACAGGAAGCACTTTAATAGGGACTGGATTACAATAATACTCATCAAATATTTGTTCTTATCATTTATGAATACTAAGGGATTGCCAGTCTTCCATGCTGTTGTAGGAGTGAAAACCAGTTTTCTTTGTCATTTTCCCTGCCTTCACACATACGCGAAGCACACGCCCTCCATGAGCATGGTGGCCTGAGTGCCTACAGAGCACCCATCCCTCCTCATAGATCTTCTCGGGTGCTTTTTGTCGATGGCAAGCTTAGAGATTTAATTCAGGAATGCAAATAGTTTTCAATCTTCACGCCAATGCTGAATAATTGTACAAATTTCCTAGATTGCTGTTTTATGAGACTTCCAAGACATGTCCGTGTTGTCTGGGACAGAAGTCCTCTGTTGGATTAACAATGTCTGCCATGAGTAGAAGAGTAGGAGGTAAGGGCTCAATATTTTCCATCTATGAACTTTTCTGTGTCTGGGAGATGAGAGATGATGCTTCTCAAAATGCTGCAGTTTGGGGGCGCCTGGGTGACTCAGTAGGCTAAGCGTCCGACTCTTGGTTTCAGCTCAGCTCATGATCTCATGGTTCATGAGTTCGAGCCCCGCAGCTGGCTCTGTGCTGTCAGGGTGGAGCCTGCCTGGGACTCAGTCTCTCTCTCTTCCTCTCTCTCTCTCTCAAAACAAATAAATAAACTTAAATCTTTTTAATAAATAAAAGAAAATGTTACAGTTTGAAAGAGATCCTAAACGATGTCCTCTATGAGGATCATATTTGCTACACTTTGCGACCTTAGCGAGCCTTCCGTGGTGCTCAGAGACACAGAACTAGGAGTCCACCAAAGTGCAGGTGATAATGGTGCATTGCCTGATAAACAATAACATAAAATTATCTGAAAGTCGGTGTACTTCTTATTTTCACTGCACTTTGGCAATTTTAAGCACTGTCAGTGAAAACAACAACAACGACAATCCTTCTTCCTGAAAAACGATGTTGTTGATATAAATGCTAAACAAGTACTACGGCTATTACTGTGAAATTTTTCACAATATGTACTCCAGCCCCAAATTAACACACTGTTAACATACAACTTCTGCCGGAAGTTAATTTGGAAAATGCCCGGTTATAAATTGGCCCCTGGCACCCACGTGGACTCAGCTACATACATCCATACTAAGCAGTAAGCACTGGAACGTAAGAAAACAGCTCAGAATCGGCAGGTTCATGTCAGGTGCACACCCGGTCTCCCACCACTGCAGTTAGAGAGCAGACCGAAATAATGATAACACACTGACTCTAGAGAAGAAGAAATGGAGCTTGAGTTGTTTCAATTCTGTCATTCTTGCAAATCATTCAGTGAGCTTGGAGGAATTCACTGTTTGGGGAGCATTTTTCACATCCCTTTCACCCCCTTTTATGAAGAAATGTAATTAAAATGACAAACCCATTACTTCTTCCTAATGTTATTATTATATACTGCCACAGAAACAAATTCAATAAACGTTTCTGTTCTGATGATTATTGTTACTGATTAACGTTCATGACAAATACGGAAAATCACGTGATCACAGAGGAAGAGCATGCTAAAAACACTGACTTCAAACGTCAAGTACCCTTGCTGTGCTACCGCTTCTGGAATGTCTTTCTGGCCTCACTACTACCCCAGACTGCCAGTTTATAGGGAAAAGACTATTTGCTAACTGCTGACTATAACATTTTCCCTGTCTGTGTTATTATGCCTTTAAGCGAGCCACTTTTCAGTTGTAAAAATGGCCCTGAATTTTATAGAAATGAGCCCTATTTGCTTTTGACAGCCTCACTATCACTCTTTCATATTAAACTGTAAAAGTAATCCCATGTTAATTTGCACAGAAGTGAAGATACATTTTCTGCCAATATGTAATTTTTGTTATTAAGCATAATAATCATCCATCAAAGACTACAATATGTGAGGACCTAACATAATAAATTTTCCTTACATTAAAGAGTTTACATTTAAAATATATATAATAGAGGCACACAGATGGTGAGGAGAATGGTAGCAAATGTTGCTCTCTGGTAGGGAAAATGACTTAAAAAAATAAAAGCAGGCACACAGGTTCACAAAGATATGGCATAACTATGAAGTCACGCAACTGGTTGTTTAATGTCATAGGACATAATTATCTAAATGTCTAGGAGATCTCACCAAAAAAGGCTCTTTGGGTGACTGTATACATACCGCCACAACACTGCCTTTGCTCATATAATTTTTGGAACTCATCTTTGGAATGGAAAAGTCTGTGCTTTATAAATTCTTGCATGTTTTGATGTATGTCTTTGTGATTTATCAGATGTGGCTTCATTCAGATGGATTTGGTCTCTCAACTAAGGTGTAAGTTTCTTAGAGGCAGAATCTAAGTTCAATAAATCAATGGCACATTTTTAAACTAGGAAATGTTGAAAACTCATGATCTCAATTGGATATAGAATAAAATATGTGACTAGGTCAATGGCTTCTCGACTTCAGATTTTGTGATGGAATGACTTCTTTTTTACATTTTTTGATTGTTTATTTATTTATTTTGAAAGAGAGAGAGAGCATATGCCAGCTGGGGAGGAGCAGAGAGAGAGGGAGAGAGAGGAAGAGGCAGAGAGAGAGAGACAGAGAGAGACAATACCAAGCAGGCTCCACACAGAGCATGATGCAGGGCATGAACTCATGAACCATGAGATCATGATCTGAGTGGAAATCAAGAGTCAGAAGCTTAACCCACTGAACCATCCAGGCGCCCCAGTAAATGAATTTTCACTGCAAAAAAATGCTAACATTAATTATAGCCCTAATTATAGGCCCAAGCATTATTTTGAGCTCACCAGCCGTGAAAGCAGGATGCTCTGATTCCCCAGCACAGAGGCTCCCCCCTCTCTCTCTGGAACTAGTGTGGGCAGATGTACTGGGATCTGAATAGTGAAGCTGGGGATGTAAAGAAGCAGGAGCTGCCATGGGGACTGTCCGCGCTCTCTCAGTTTCACCAAAACCTTAATTTCTGATTTAAGGAGTGTCTGCTATCTAACAGGGGTTTTGCAAGGGGCTGGATGCATCTGGGTTCCACAAATATCTATGAAGTGTGTAATCTGCAAGAGCAATCCTTACTTGCTAGTAGGATCACTACTTCTTATTACTTCTTACTTCTTGCTACTATGACCTTTTACGAGGTAACCTTTTGCAGGACACGCCAGCCATGGGGGTGAAGTGTTAGGTGGAGTGGAATGAAGGATCTGGGTAGTGGAAACAACACACGCCCCCCAAGTGGAGTGTGTGATCCCAGTTCAGGAAGTAAGTCCTGGGTCAGGTGCATCCCCCAGCTTGGTCACCAGACCTTGCAGAGGCTCTTAGGGGACATCAGACTTGGAAGAAGAAGACTATATTCTGCCTGAGGTCATGAAAAACACAACTGGGCACATTTCCGCCTCATCTCTGCCTCTGCACAGCTCTGTGTGCTTACATGTTGCATGTCAAAGAGCCACACGGCCATGAGGTTTCCTTATAGACACAGCTCCTGGGTGCCTTATTCCAAAAAAGACTGGAATCGAAAGCCAGGAAGATGCACTTTACAAAGCTCCCCGAGTGAGGCTTGTAAAAATTTAGTTTGGCTCTAAAAAATATTTTTAATGTATATGCACATATAATTTTACACAAATGCATGACTGAAATCATTGTATGTGCTGTATGTGGTCTTTTTTTTTAATGGTTATTTATTTTTGAGAGAAAGTGAGACAGTGCGAGCAGGGGAGGGTCAGAGAGAGAGGGAGACAGAGAGGGAGACAAAAAATCCAAAGCAGCCTCTGGGCTGAGGCCCAAACTCATGAACTGTGAGATCATGACATGAGCCAAAGTCAGATGCTTAACCAACTGAGCCACCCAGTTGCCCCTGTCTGTGCTCTTTACTTGCAATCTTTATCTGTGCTTGCTTCCTGCCCCATCCTTATTTGGATAAATTATATTAATCACCTTGGAGGTATTCCATATTTTTCTTCACTTTTGTGTATACACACACACAAACACAAATATACAAACACTGGCTTTAATACCCTATGGGGTTATGCACGCACATAGGGTAGTATTAGGTTTTAAAAAATGGAATCACATTATATACACTTTGCTGTATCTTTCTTTCCTCATCCAACCATACTTCATTGAAATCTCTAAGTTAACTGATATAATTTATTTTATAATAGGTACATTGAGTAAGTATAAAATAATTTCTTTTTTTATTTATTTTTGAGAGAGAGAGAGAGAGAGCATGAGTGGGGCAGAGAAAGAGAGGAACAGAGTGTCTGAGCTGTCAGCATACAGCCCAATGTGGGGCTGTAACCCATGAACTGTGAGATCGTGACCTAAGCCAAAGTCGGCTGCTTAACTGACTGAGCCACCCAGGTGCCCCTAAAGTGATTCCTTCAACTAGTTCCCTATAATGGGTGTTACTTGTTTGAGGCTGCTCTGTACAATACTGTAGTAAATATTGCTGTCTTATGTGTCATTGTTGTTGACTCTGTGATAAATTCTTTGAAGCAGAAGAGCTGGGTCAATGTATCTATACTTTCTTTTTTAATGTTTATTTAGCTTTGAGAAGGAGAGAGAGTGTGTGAGAAGGGGAGGGGCAGAGAGAGAAGGAGACACAGAATCCAAAACAGGCTCCAGGGTCTGAGCTGTCAGCACAGCACCCATGGCAGGGCTCGAACTCGTGAACCAGGAGATCATGACCTGAGCTGAAGTCGGACACTTAACCGACTGAGCCACCCAGGTGCCCCAGTATCTATAAATTTTTAAAGTTAATAGCATCCACAGATTTCTTTTTTAAAAAATGACCGTGGCCATTCACATTTTAATCAGAAATGTTTAAATGTGATTTTCAGTAATTTTTCTAATAGCAAGATCAGTCTTTTAAACATTTGCAATTCGGATACCAAAAATGTGTAATGTTATTTTACTTTTCAGATTGCTGACTACCCTTGAGCCTGAGCAAACTTTCCTGTTTGGTAACCATTTGGATTTTCTCTTCTGTGAAATGTCTATTTATATCCTTTGACCAATTATTGGACATTTATGATCATTCTAGTTTGTCGTTATAAAAGTTTTACGACTAACCTAAGTTTTATCATAGGTTGCTCTTGGTGGTGGTGGCGTGTGTTGTGCTCTAACACAGATTTTTAGAAGCACAATTGTTAGTGAACATAGATGTATTTTGGGGTGCTTTTGACACATACAAAACTGTCCTTAGGGATGGTGTCATTAGTTTACACACATATTTGCCATGCACGGAAAGGCACGTGTCTGTTTGTAGCCTGTGATACTGGGAATAATCTATAGTAGTTTGATAGTTTAAAAATGGGTGTTCATTTTCTGGTTCATATTTCTTACTTTTAATTTATTAGTGATGTTTACAATTTTGTTTTATTTATTAGCTGTTGATATTCTGTCCTATGTCTACTTCATACATCAAAAATCCTAGTCCCCCATATTAAACATAATATCTGTCTACATGTTAGAGAGGTATAATACATTGCCACTCTGAAATGTGATTGCTTACGTATATTACAAAGTGTAACCACTTTAATTGTTCTCTGACAGTGCCGAAACTACTGAGGTTCTTTATTTGTTTGTTCGTTTATTTGTTTGAAATCAAGCTAGAAGCTTAGATCTCCAAACTTCCCCTGTATTTCTAGAACATCATGTGGTTCATTAGATTGTTCAAGCTTTTTAGCTTTCTAGCTCTTCCCTTCTGCCTCAAATGAGCTACATTTGAGCTGGAGTGTGTCTGTGTGTGTGTGAGGGGTCGGGGTGGTCAGACTGGCTTCATTATGGAAGAATTTTAGAGATTTTACAAATAAATTGATCAGAGAGGTATCTTTCCGGCTGCCAGAGCTAAAAGGAAGGTTGAATCAGTTTCAGATTAAGTCCTGTTTACTAATTTATCACCAGCTTAAGTTTGGAGGGTGCAGAAATAGTTGCCTTGGAATCTTGACTTGAGAAACATGATAAGGGACCCTAATCCCAGCAGGTGAGCCCTTTAGGTGAAGAATAGGATGAATAGTTATGTGTTGTTCTTGCCCTGGGTATTCGGAGGTGTTTTTACTATTTAACCACACATTTTTCGTGACCTTGCTGCAGAGATTGCTAACCTTGTTCCTTATTAGATGTGGACAAGAGGATCCCTCTGCAAAGTCCAGGAAGCAGGTGCGGGGGCTGGGGAGGAGTGTCAGTTCCACACTGTGCTGCTGTAATTTTAATCCAGACAGAACCAGGAAATGAGACTCAAGGTGAGTCACAGATGGACAGCCTGAGGGTGTGGGCAGAATCTTCCTGGAATGTTGGTGCAGGGCCTCCTGTCTGACTGTGCATATGTGAGCATCAGCTCGGTTGTAGTACCAGCTGTTAGAGTCTGTCCTCTCTCCTCGCCGATTACCTCCCTCAGCGTGTCCAGCCAGAAGAGCATATGGCCTACACTTCACTTGATTCAACGGCTACCATATCCAGATACTTATTTGACTCTCTCCCCAGAGAGATGTGTCTCTCCTCCATGTTCCCATGGCTCCTTGTGCCTGATCATGTCAGACTTTTTACCACACTAAGCAGTGTTATTTGTCTGTCTTCTTGCCTAGGTTCCTAGCTATTTCAGTGCAGAACTTTCTTTTATCTCCATATTCTGTTGACCAAGAAGACATCCAGGCTGTAAAGCAACCAAAAGCATTTATTTGGGGTCTTAGGGATGGCAACCTCGGGGGACACAGGGTAGACTGAAATTGAAAGTGTGCTCTGAATTTCAAGCAGGGAGGGCAGGCTTATCAAGGCGAAATCCACAGTTACATAACTTGTTTTTAAAGAATTATAATTAGTGCTGACAGAGTTAGACCATCTAATACACCATTGGCAATTTCACTGACAGATGTGACATGATCTCTATTTCAGTCCAAAGTTAGAAAGAAAGAGGTATTCCAGAAGGTGGTGGAGTTGTATTGACAAAGGTCAAAAAAGTTCCTAGTGTTCTAGGAATTGAAACAGGAGACACGCACAGGTCCTGCTTCCTCCATATCTTCCTGACCCGATTTTAAATGACCCTCTTAGCCATGTTTACTGCACTTGGGAATCTTCGCTCACAGCCCCTGATGCCAGGACAGCGCTTGCCACATAGGACGCACTGTAATGAAATGCATTTGAATAAATAAGTGATTAAAGCGTATGAGAACATTTTACCAAATCCTCTATAAGGCTCTGGACGCCCACCCAGGGAACGGAGTTTCTCACAAATGATGTGCTAAGTTTTCAAGATCAGGCTCCCTGGGAAGATGACTCTGAGGTGGAGAGTAATGTGCAGAAAGTTTATAGGAGAATGCTCTTTGGATTCTCCTCTGAATCTGAAGGACATTTGAATGTGTCCTTTGAATGACACATTCCACGTGTCAATGTGAAGGGGTGAATGAAGGAACAAGAAGCAGAGGCAGAAGATCCGTGTCGCAGCCACAAACACTGGGCTACTCCCTCAGGGACTTCTGCATGTTACGGCCCTGCAAGGCTGTCCCCAGTTGGGCCATACATCCAGGCCTGTACACGCCCACACGGACTAGTTATTGGATGTCGGCCTCATAATAAGCTCTCAGTACGTGCTTATTGAGCCACAAAATCCTAAAGAGAAAATAGAGTGACTGGCTTATCGATTTGGGAAATCCTCTTATATAAGGAGTGTTGAAAGAATTGTTAAGCAAGCCAAGGCTATTCCTCGGCTCAATTTAACCCTGTCGCATGCCAGGCTAGGCAGCATGTCATTGTCACCACCCCCGTAGCTACGTTTCACCTGAGGCCAGGATCAGAATGTCACAGCTGACGTCCCTTGACATTCCCTCTGGCACACCACAGTCCTGCTTCCTAGTCTCACGTTTAAAAGAGAGCAGCTGCTTTGTCGAGCACCTGGCTTCTCCTACGTGCCTTTTGTCATCCTGTCGTGAGGCCCTGATCAGGAGAAGAGCCACTCAGCAGGAAAATTCACCACATCGTAAATTCATAATCCATTTTTCTCCATATGCTCTGACCAACTTATGATGTTCATAATTAAAACTTTATGCAGACTTACGGCTACTGAGACAGGTTGATTCAGTGCTGGTTGTAGAGCGTTATAAATCACTGGGGCTGATTGTATAATTGGGCCCTAATAATTATTCCGTCAACGTTAAGCAGACCTGGCGCTGGGCAGCAATGCGAGGCAGACACAGTCTTCTTTCAGACTCCTGCATCACTAAGCAATGCCCTTGTAATACCAGCCTTTGCCCTGCTGCTATTACCTTGTGTGCTTGATGGTCCCCCAGTCTTCTTTAGTGTGAAATTCCTCCCCGCGTCTCCAGGCGCCATGAAACCACACTTCCAACAAGAAACCAGCTCGGCAGATTCCATCTCCTGGTAAACTGAGTCCCACTGCATGTAATAACAGCACCGTGGATTGGAGGTTGACACCGCACTGCCTCCACAGGGATGCCCTCTGTAGATGGCCTCCAGGGGCCAGTCTTTGGGAAGGGCATCATCCTATGCCTTCACTCTCTGCTCTTCTTTAACACCATTGAAATAGCCTCTTTCCCCTTTCTTCTGAAATAGGAAGCTCCGTGTCTTGAAGAATCCAAATGGGCCGGGGCTTGATACTAGGTCGTTCTTTGACTCACCTGTGCAACTCTGGATGTCCCCTGAAATCCCGATCACAGTGTTCTTCAGCAACGCGATAGAGATTATGCAAATATGATAGATTTCCATCTTGGCTTTTAGCTCTGTGAATTTGCACAAGTTATTTAAGTTCTTTGAATCTCATTTTTCTTAGCTGTAAAATTGAGAAAATAATGCGTAACTTAAAGTCTTTTTGTCTTCCTAGTGGGGATTAGAATGAAGTCATACATGTAAAGTTCTTGTCATCAAATATGGGTTCAATAAATGTTATAATTCCATTTTTCCTCTTACCTGTTAACATTTCAGTGACTGATAATGGGTTATTTATGTTCATTTAAGAGTGACCGATACTGCAGATTTCATGGCCCTCGAAAGGTCAAGAGGTGGAAAATGTGTTAATACTCTGGGGACATTTTGTCTCTCAATTTGCTCACTGTAGAATAATGTTCTACTGAAACACTAAAGCAAAATATTCTGAAAACAGTTTAAAAATCCATCACACCACTAAAGATTTGCTATCTTGTACCTTGTTGTTGAAGGATTTATATATAATTTGAATGGACTGCTTTTTAATAATTGTAGACAGGGCTACATGTAGAGAGCATTTGAAACTTCAAGGGGAAAACCTCTGTGTGATCTTCCTTGGAATATTCAAACTGACTTCCACCACTGTTCCATTAGGTGATGTGCAGACTCACCTGTCCTATTAGAAATCAGAGTAGAAGCTTTGTTTCTGGTTTAAGTACTAGCACTGAACGTTCCTTAAGAAATCAGTCTTTAAATGCCAGTCACTAATGAGTATTCAGAACAACAGTTAATGCCAAAGTAAGCTCAGCAATTTTTAAAAAACAATTACTGAGTTTGTTAAATTTCAGTTAATTATTAATTATCAACCAGAAAAGGATGTGCATTGTTGTTAGCAAAACCGTGGATCCGAGAACAAGCTTTAGATTGGCATAGACCTTGGTTCTGTAAGAAATCCATTATTTTTATTATTGTTATTATTAAATCTTTCATTGTTATTATTTACAGAACTTGAGACTGTTCTTAATTCTGGCATTTCACTCGTGTTCATAGGGCTTTGCTCAAATATCACTTTCTCAGTAAGGCCTGCCCTAAAGAGACCTATTGAAGATTGCAAACCTCAGCCCTGATTCTGGCATTTCCTATCTTTTCCTTCTGCTTGATTTTAACCTATAACCCTTATCATCTGGAAAAATAATCCACTTTGTAGTCTACTTATTTATTTGTGGTTTATCTCACCCAGTTTGTCCCAGAGATTTTTGTCAGTCTTGTTAACTGTAATATCTCAGTACATAGAATAGTACCAGGCAAAAAGTAGTCCCTCAGTAAATTATTAGATGACTTTTAAAAAATTAATCTTTAATATGGAGCTAGTGATGCCTTCTTCAAGTAGCTGGGTGGCCAAATTGAGGCAGGCAGAATACAGAGGTGCTAGATATTTGTAGGAAGACCAAAAAAAAAAAAAAAAAAAAAAAAACTCGAGGAATTGAGTGTGACACCTGACAGAGCGTGTGTGGCCATGAAGCAAACTTGTGATAGCTCCGTAGTTTCTTAGGCCACAAGCACCTTGCAGTTGATGCCCAAGCCCACTACACATACGCCCACAAAGACCCTAAATCAGACTGCTAACATGGAGCATGTGTAATGATATGCAGAGTTCTTAGAAATCCCTGCCTATTCCCCAGAACCTTACATAAATACTCTGGACCCAAGTTATAACTACTCATGAAAAGCAAAATTCCACCCCATTCCACCCCATTCAGATCCTCTGAGTGCATTCACACTTCCTTCTGGAGTTTGTACTTTTGCTTTGTAATAAAGTTTCTTCTGCTACACTTCTACTCTGACTCCTCCTTGAGTTTTTTGTTGGCTAGTTTAAGAACCTGGAACCAGCTGATGGTTGAGATCTCAGGGCTCAAGAAATCCCTCAGTCTCTGGTATCAAAACGATATGGTTTATGCACTTAATAAAATGTATTTATAATAAATACCATTGTCATTCCCTCATGCATATCTATATTTTAAAGCAAAACATTTTTTTAAATTCAAAATATTTATTACTGGGGCTACCAAGATATTTTTACGAGGTGACTCAGTCAGTTAAACGATTGACTTCGGCTCAGGTCATGATCTCATGGTTGGCGAGTTTGAACCCCCTGTCTGGTGCTGTGCTGACAGATCAGAGCCTGGAGCCTGCTTCAGATTTTGTGTCTCCTTCTCTCTTTGCCCCCACCCTGCTCTCACTCTGTCTCTCTCTCTTTCAAAAATAAGCAAATATCAAAAAAGTTTGAAAAAAAAGACCACTGGTCTATGTCACAAAATATTTATTAATTATTTCTCACACTCTTACCAAAGAAAACATGTTACCTTCTTCCCCAGCTTGGGCAGAGGAGAGCGTAGATGAATCGAGAATGACCCAAGTGATGAACTTTAAAGAATATCTGTATTGAGACTTTCAGAGTTATTATGTGGTTTGAAAGATATAGCTGAATTCTACTGAATAGACAGTAACTTTTCAAGTCTAGGACAAGAACCCTTCCCCTTCCCCAGGGGAAGGGGAGGAAATGGCACCAGGCAGAGATTTTCTATGTTATGAGCAAAACCTAAGGCTATCTCTCATGTGTGGATGCTATTTTTCTTTTTCTTTTCTTTGTCTTGACTTCCTGATTTGAAAATCTCTTCTTTCTCTTCCTTCTCAAACTGCTGATGCAGTGAAACAGACCAAGCCACACACATAGCTACCACACACGGCCTCTGAAGAGGACTGTTAGTTTGAAAGGCACTATGACATCGTGATAAAGCATCTGAGGTGGGTAGTTGAAGATAACTATCTTCCAGTGACATGAATCCTGCAGCCAGAGACATTCTATGAATGTAAGAGTAGCAGCAGGGAGTGATAATGCCTGTATCCAGCAAAGTGAAGGCTTTGCTTAGATGCTTCCTGATTCTTTTTCTTTCTCTTTAAAAAAAAAAGTTTATTTATTTTTTGGGGGGAGGGGCAGAGAGAGAGAGAGTGAGAGAGAGAATCCCAAGCAGGAACTCGATATCACAAACTGTGAGATCATGACCTGAGCCGAAATCAAGAGTCAGATGCTTAACTTACTGGGCCACCCGGGTGCACAGATGATCCCTGTGGGCTTAAAGAACTGGAGTGTGTAATATCTGTCTGGCCAGATGGGAATCTGTTTCTCTAGGAGAAAAGTCATGAAAGCTTCACAAATTCATCGAGATGCCCCAGGTTGAAGCTGGAGGGACCAGAGGAGTCCTTACAGATGAGATCACCAATGTTCCCACTCAGTTCTCCAATATAGGACATCATGAAGGGTCTTGGGGCCAAAGACCTGACGAGGTAACACTGTATGTTGATGGACCTGGAGAGTTCTCTGATATGCTTCACAAGCACCTGGAGTGTAGGTGGCTGCTCCAGGATTAGGGGATTTACAGTGCTAACACATTTCATAAAGCCAAGTTCCAAAAACAAATAAAATGAAATGTCAAGACTTTTGAGTTATCCTCTGTCTTTATTTATCTATGTCTTAGAGCTCTATTATTACAGCTCTTTCATCTCTGTGTGATTCAGTGATCTACTTTGATTCAGCTAGAATTTCCTGGGTGCCAATACGTTCGAGGAATAGCACTAGCTGCCTTGTCAGGGGGAGTGGAAAATCCCGGGTGATTCAGACATAGCCCCAAATGTGAGGGTTGTAACAGCTAATTGAAGGAGAGTCTAAATAATACTGTGCTTTGTAATATAGTTCAATAAAGGCATGAAAATATAGAATAAGAAAAAAAACGTGTACTGAGTGAATTGAGGAGAAAACAGGAAGGATTTTGACGGGTAGACTTGAGGAGTTGAGAGAATTTCACAGCATAGTCATTGGTTTTCTGCTTGAATGATATTAAGAAACATTGGATGTGTTATGCTTTACATCTAACTAGATCTGTGGCTCTTCTCCCCAAATTCCCTTTTCTATGTCACTAATATATCTGGAAATTACTTTCATTGTTATTTTCTTTTTTATCACAAGGCATAGCTATAATGCTGTGTGCAATATACTAGTAAAGCATAAATTCATATTCCTTGAATACATTTTTCCTTTAGCTAAAATGAGTAGGGGGAGCAACGATGAGCAAGTATGTACAGATTGATAAGAAATTATTATCAGAAGCGATGCTTAAATACAGAGAACAAACTGAGGGTTGCTGGGGGTGGGTAGGAGGGGGGTTAAATGGGTGATAGGCATTAAGGAGGGCACGTTTCAGGATGAGCACTGGGTGTCATATGTAGGAGATGAATCACTGGTTTCTACTCCTGAAGTCAAGACTACACTGTCTATTAACTAACTTGAAGATAAATTTTAATAAAGAATTTTATATCAGAAAAAAAAGAAATTATTGTCAGGTGTTCTGTGACAATGAATAACTCCCAAAATATTGCTCCCTATGCTACTTCAACTAGTTACATGTCTGTAATTAGCACAGTATTTGGTCGTCTCTCACAATAACCATGTTAAAATCATTCTTTAGCTCCAGTTAATGGCTTGAATAACCTCTCCAGTTTCATAAAATTTATGTTTTTTTTACATTTAAATCACCTGCACAACAAAATAGTATATAATACTTCAGGTGTTTTAAGAATAACTTGATGATCAGATATTTAAAGTTCACAATGAAAATAGTATCTGCATTTATGAAATTAATTTAGGGGGCATTGACAATGCAATTGGTGTTAGATTGTTTGTTGTATGATCAGACAGATGCCACAGAAATGAACATTTGATTCATTGGATGTGTACAAACAGATCCAGTGGAAATGCAAGTGGTATTGAAGCTGAAGTGTTAGTACGTTTTTTTCAATAATTATAATAATCATCATTTATTACAAGTTTGCTGTGTGCCACACATATCTTTTGTTTGTTTGTTTGCTTTTTGTTTGAGAGAGAGAGAGAGAGAGAGAGAGAGAGCAAGCTGGGGAGAGGTGCAAAGGGAGAGAGAGAGAATCTTAAGATCAAAGTGGGGTTTGATCCCATGACTGTGAGATCATGACCTGGTCCGAAATCAAGAATGCTCAACTGACTCAGCCACCCATGCACCCCTTGTGTGTTACACATATCTTTAATCTTTATAATAGCTTGTTTGGTTGTTTTTTTAATTGTAGGCATGAAGCCTGAAAAGCTAAGAGAAATTATGAATCTTGCACAATGTCACAAATATAGAACGTAAGTGACAAGAGTAAAAATCCAAAACCAAAACTATATGGCTAAATAACCTCACCTGCCCCACCCCCCACCACCATCTAATATAGAACTGCGGTAGGAAAAATAATGGTTCCAAAAGATGTTCGTGTCCTAATCTCAGAACCCTGTGACTATATTACATGGCCAGGAGGAATTATGATTATGGATGGAATTAGATTAGCTTGGACAATCTTGACTGTTCCACTATAATCACAGGTGTCCTTTAAATGGGGAAAAGGGAAGCAGAAGAATCAGGATCAGACAGATGGCATCATGGGAAAGGCTCAACTGATTATTACTGGCTTTGAATATGGAAGAGGACCTTGAACCATAAGGAATGTGAGCAGCGTCTAGAAGCTGGAAAAGGCAAGAAAATGAATCCTCTCCTAGAGTCTCCAGAAAGGAATGCAGACTTGTCAACACTTTCATTTTAGCCCAGTGAGACTCATTTCTGATTTTTGACCTCCAGAACTGTAAAATGGGAATTTTTTGTTCTTTTAACCCGCTAAGGTTATGGTAGTTTTTTTAAGGCAGCAAGACCAACTAACACAATCATTTTGCCTCTCTAGTATGAGGGAGATATCTTCTGTGTGTGTCTGATAGAAAGCCAGCAAGTTTCATAGGGGTACAATTGAAAGTAAATTGAAATTCATCTAAAAGAAGATGATGGGCCAAGTGGAAGGCAAGAACAAGCAGAAAGTCTGGAGATGAAAGATGTAGTTATAAGTCCAATGCCATGAGACTTAATTACAGTAAGTGTCGAACAAATATTTGTCTAGTGGATAAATAAAATGATAAATGAATGAAAAATCTGCAGACAAGTACTAATTTATATTTCATCAACCTTACAAAAATATAATTGCTAATTTTAAAGGTGAAGATGATGTCCCGTTGTTTTAATTTGAATTTCTTTGATTATTAAGTTGAAAGTCTCTCATATGATTATTAGTTATTTGTATATTCTCTTTTGTGAATTATCATTTGACTACTGGGAAATTAAGGTCTCTAATTTCAATTTTGTAAGTCTTTAGAAAGCATAGATATTAACCTTGCATCTGGCAAAAAGTTTTTTTGCAAATTTACTTTTCCATTTGTTGATTATCTTTTAAATATGCTTATAATACCTTTCAAATACAGGCTTACTAAATATTTTGCAATCAAATCTGTTGAGTTTTACCTTGATGACTTCTTCCATTATTTTAAAACTGTAATCATTCTGGAATTTGTTTTTGAATAATATGTGAAGATAAAAATTTATTTAAAAAAAATAATTGACTTAATAGTTATGGTGTTATTTGTTAAATAATCTTCCCCTTCCTTGTCACTTTATTATGATACTTGATTTAAAATACTTTAATTCATTTGATGTATTCTTGTTTTTTTTTAAGTTAACTACTTTACTTCATGGGCCTATTTCTTCATTCAGTGTCATCCATTTACCATGCTTAAATTTATGATAGTTTTATGGCATATTTTAATGTCATTTATAGTTTCAACTGAGTCCTCAGGCTCCATTATGTCAACCTTGCTTTAAAAATGTTATTTTAGAAAGAAACATCAACACAACTAAAAGGAAACCTACCAAATGGGAGAAGATACTTGCAGATGACATATCAGAGAAAAGCTTAATATCCAAAATCTATAAAGAACTTATCAAACTCAATACCCAAAAAACAAATAATCTAGTTGAGAAATGGGCTGAAGACATGAATAGACACTTTTCCAAAGAAGACATCCAGATGGTTAACAGACACATGAAAAGATGCTCAACATCACGCATCATCAGGGAAATACAAATCAAAACCACGATGAGATAACACCTCACACCCGTCAGAATGGCTGACATTAACAACACAAGAAACAACAGGTGTTGGCGAGGATGAAGAGAAAAGGGAACCTTCTTGCGTTGTTGGTAGGAATGCAAACTGGGGCAGTCACTGTGGAGAATAGTGTGGAAGCTAGGTATTTACCCAAAGGATACAAAACTACAGATTTGAAGGGGTGCAAGCACCCTGATGTTTGTAACATTATCAACAATAGCAAAACTATGGAGAGAGCCCAAATGTCCATTGACTGATGAGTGGATAAAGAAGATGTGGTATACACACACACACTGGAATATTACTGAGCCATAAAAAAGAATGAAATCTTTCCATTTGCAATATTGTAGACAGAACTAGAGTGTATTATGCTAAGAAAAATAAATCAGTCAGAGAAAGACAAATACCATATGATTTCACTTAAATGTGGAATTTAAGGAACAAACCAGATGAACATATGCGGGTGTGGGGGGGAGAAAGAGGGAAACAAAACATAAGAGACTTTTAGAGAACAAACTGAAGATTGATGTGGGGGGGGGGATGAGCTAGATGAGTGATGCATATTGAGGAGAGCATCTGTTAAGATGAACACTGGGTGTTGTATGTAAGTGATGAATCACCGAATTCTACTATGGAAACCAATATTGCACTTTATGTTAACTAACTAGAATTTAAATAAAAATTTGAAAAGAAAAAATATATAAAAAATAAATAAAAATAAAAGTATTTTATCTATTCAGCTGGTTTAACCTCTTACTACTTCATATAAGCATGAAAGTTTGGGGGGTTGTCTAATATTTTATTGAGATTAGTTTAAAAGTATAAGTGAACTTCCGAAGATTTGTGATAATTACAACATTGTTCTTCTGCTCAAGAAGCAGAAGTATGACTTCTGGTATGACTTTCCATTTATTGAAGTTTCCTTGTTTGGCTCTTGTTATGTATGTGTACATACATACATAACATTAATATTATGTTATGTTATGCGTTATGTTATGTTATGTTAACACCCCCTCACTGTTACCTTGTTAAGTAGTTTAAAGTTAAGGTATTGCAATTTAAAAATCATCTTGGGAATTGATTATTATATCTTTAAATTAGTTATTGCCATAAAATATGAAAATTATTAATTTTTCTTTTATTTACCTTAAATAGTGCTGAAATTGGGATGTGATTCTCTGATAGCTTCTCCCACCCCAATTGTTGGTGATCGCTCCTGGAAATTTTTTAAAGCCTCAATACACTGTTGATCGTTTAGCAAATGCTTTGCAAGACTTCTGCAGTGACTAAGAATTCAGTAGCCTGCTTCCATTTTTTCTTCTGGGATAGACCCACTGGTTAGATCTGAAACTGATCTCATGCTAGCTCTCTTTTATGCTAGCTCTCTTTTTGTGGCTGGGATTCAATTCCACTCTCATCTCTCAGCTGCAGAACAAACTTATTAATATGGACAAGTCACTGATTAATCTTTCTGAGGACCTATTCACTGGGTTTGAGAGGAGGGACCTGTCCCTCCCAAACTTCCACCTCGTGGGATGGTGGCACTCACAGCAGAGACTGAAACAGACAAATGCAATCCTCCTCACCTCACCAATCTGTTGTTTTCCTGATCTTTTAATACTCTCAAGGGGCCTAGGCTGTGGGTGGGAGAGATCTTCAGAGTCATCTAACTTGGGCGATCTGTTTCACAATGTATTTTAGTATTTATATAACTTCTGCCACATTAGGATCTCAGTGGAAGTTTTTACTTCAACATTCTGCGATCCACATCTTCTTAGAGGTGGACATAGGTTCCAAGTTTCTCTGCCTCCAAACACTTTGTTCTTTGTCTTATATCGTATTATGTGGGTTCTTTTTTGGTTTTTTACTTTTATTTCTTTTTAACTTTACAGAGAGAGTGTGTGAGCAGAGGAGAGAGACAGAGGGACACACAGAGAGAGAAATCTCCACTCAGTGCAGAGTCTGACATGGGGCTCAATCCCACAACCCTGGTGTCATGGCCTGAGCTGAAATCAAAAGTCAGATACTCAACTGACTGAGCCATCCAGGCATCCCTATACTTCATGAGTTTAAAACTCTTTTCCATGTGGTAGAAATTTTCATAATTGTTTCTTTCTTGATACACTCATAGTGGTGACTGAAGTTATAGAAAGTGTGACACTTTGATGTATTTTCTGCTATAGATGGAATAGGTTGGAGTCCTGTCTCTATGCCTAACACTTATGTGAAAATACATCAAGCTCCATGATAGACTCTGGGAAAACTCAAAATGGAAGAAAAGACAATTATATTACCATTCTTTGGGAGGGGGGGTATTAATGATGTTTTTGCCAACTGAAAAAAAAAAAAAAGAAACCATACATTATTTGGAGCTATGAAATCAATATATATAAAAGTAGGTCACACTCTGGAGGAGTGTTTTATGTCATATACATTAAAAAATATGTTCTTTTATTTATTTAAAGTTGAGGCCCATTTTTTAATCTTAGAATATTTATCTGCTTCAGGATTAGAATTACAATTACAGAATATTTCCCTCAAGGCATTCTTCTTAGAAATTAAACTACATGAACGACGTGATTTCATTTTCTCTTCATATTTGTATTTCACTGAAACTCAGTTGTCATTTCTCTCTCCCTCTTTGTAGAAATATCTGCAAAATCTCCCTTAGTCCATTTTTCTTCTCAACTGCATTGATTTTCACACTTGAGCCGTATTTTTCTTTTTTAATAAATTTCTCTCCACTGCTCTCACAGAGAGATCAATGATTTCCTCCTTCAGAAATCAATGGTACAGCTGGTTGAAAAATTAGCTTTTTTTTTCATTGACAGGTGTCTTTGGCTTGACATAGAATCTTCTTTGGATGAAAATTTCCTTTAGGATCTGGGAGGGTAGAAATAAGGCTTAAGTAGAATAAGGCCTTGGACCTCTGGGAGCTAGTGACCGAACACAAGGTAGAGAGTGTAGCTGGATCTCTGAACCTTAGTGCATGAGAGAAGCTTCTCAGAGCCATTGTCCGTAGGCCAAGCTACTGATCTCCTTCCAGGGACTCAAGCTGAAACAATCTCCACATCCCATAAACATGCAAATAATTTGTTTTATTTGGGAATCATAAGCAAATTTTGGCCTTGATGAAATCAAGCCTTTTTTTTTTTTTCAACGTTTATTTATTTTTTTTGGGACAGAGAGAGACAGAGCATGAACAGGGGAGGGGCAGAGAGAGAGGGAGACACAGAATCGGAAACAGGCTCCAGGCTCGGAGCCATCAGCCCAGAGCCCGACGCGGGGCTCGAACTCAAGGACCGCGAGATCGTGACCTGGCTGAAGTCGGACGCTCAACCGACTGCGCCACCCAGGCGCCCCAATCAAGCCTTTTTTGAAGGAAAGATCAGGTACTTTGGTTCTGAGCAAGGAGCCTGAATTCAGATGCCTTGATTTGGACTCTTCTTTTATTGCCTAAAGTTTTATTATTGATTTTCTGCTTCTCTTTCCTGTGAATATTGATTCTTACTTCCTGAGAAAGAAAGGCCAGGTGCATGGAACATAGGGAAGGAGGGCCTGGGTTAAAGTCTCTGCAATTATTTTGCCCTTGGTGAGAGTTAATGTTCTGGAGACCCTGGACAGACTAAAGCTCATTAAAATTGAATTAGAAGAAAATTGCAATATCTAAAACAAAATAAACGACACAAATTTAAGTATAAAATTAGTAAGTGTTGACGTGTGTATACACCCATGAAATAATCACCACAATGGAGATTGCTAATATTTCCATTACTCTCAAAAGTTTCCTCATGCCCCTTGGTAATCTCCCCTCATCTTCCCCTCTTCCAAATACCGTCCCCATCCCCCCAACCACGGATAGACTTTCTCTCACTATAGGTTAGTTTGCCTTTTCTGGATTTTTATATCAATGTAATCAAATAGTAAGTATTTCATCTTCTCTGGTGAATTTACCTCAGCATTATTATTTTGAGAATTTTTCATGTTGTTGGCTTTATCTATTGACAGTTCTGTCCTTTATCTCTTTGTTTTATTCCATTCTGTGGATATGCTACAGTCTATCAAATTACCTGTTAATGGCAGTTTTTTGTTTTTTGTTTTTTGTTTTTCAGTTTGGGGCTATTACAGATAAACCTCGTCCTGTTTTTTTTAATTTTTTTAATTTTTTATTTTTAAAAATCAAAAATTAAAATTAAAATTAAAAATTAAAAATCAAAAATTAAAAAAAATAATGTTTATTTATTTTTGAAGGACAGAGATACAGAGTGTGAGTGGGGGGTGGGCAGAGAGAGAGGGAGACACAGAATCTGAAGCAGGCTCCAGGCTCTGAGCTGTCAGCACAGAGCCCAATGAGGGGCTCGAACCCACAAACCACAAGATCATGACCTGAGCCAAAGTCGGATGCTCAATCGACTGAGCCACCCAGGTGCCCCAAGATTTGATTTTTTTTAAGTAAGATCCACCACACCCAATGTGTGATTCAAACCCACAAACCTCGAGATCAAGAGCCTCAGCCTCCACCAATGGAGATTCCCAGGCCTCCCAAAGCTTGTTGTGTTTGTTTTCTGTTAAATATTACTATCTTGACAACTCCAATTTCATGTATTTTGTCTGTTTTTCAGTTGTTTTTCAAGTGTGTGAGAGGGAGGTGATGTGTGCTAAGTCCAGTCTCTTTTACTTTACTAGGCTAGAAGTGGAACTTCCACATAAGATTTTTAAAATCTACCATTGAACAGATGAAACACAATAGTCAGTCAAGTTAATTGTAGAAAAGCCCTCATAATTATGTACAGGAGCCCCACAAGGATATGAGACTCCAAAAAGACAGCAAGCAATTGAGCCTTATATACCATCCTGAGCTAAGGAAAGAGAGAGGGGGTCAGTGTGCTTCAAAAGGTAAGAAGGCAGATCACAGGAAGATGAGACAAGGAAATATTTGGTAAAGAAAATTTACCTTGCCACAAAGGGCTACTCCAAGGAACAAACCAAAGCACACTTGGTGGAGGGTCCAAAATATCACTATGAGTAGGTAATAAAGTCACCAAAGTCACAACAACAGAGAGCAAGTAACAATCTCAGAAAAAACACCTCCTGAAGGGTCAGGCCCTGGACAGTGTATGACCATCCTTTAATATAGCAGGGCTCGCAGGTGCAGAGCACACAACAAGCTTTTAAAGCACATAAGAGACAGAAAACTAGCCAAAATGATGAAATGGAACAATTCTCCTCAATAGAAATTCCAGGAAGTAGCAACAGCTAATGAATAGATCAAAACCGATTTAAGCAATATAACTGAACAAGAATTTAGAATAATAGTCATAAAATTAATTGCTGGGTTTGAAAAAAAGCATAGAGAGCAGCAGAGAATCTATTGCTACAGAAATCAAGGGACTAAAAAATGGACATGCTGAATTAAAAAATGCTATAAATGAGGTGAAAAATAAAATGGAGGCAGCCACAGCACAGATTGAAGAGGCAGAGGAGAGAATAGGTGAATTAGAAGATAGAATTATGGAAAAAGAGGAAGGTGAGAATAAGAAAGATAAAAATTCCAGGAGTTCAAGGGGAGAATTAGAGAACTAAGTGATACAATCAAACGGAACAATATCCATATCATAGGAATTCCAGAAGAAGAACAGAGAGAGAAAGGAGCTGAAGGTGTACTTGAACAAATCATAGCTGAGAACTTCCCTAATCTGGGGAAGGAAACAGACATTGAAATCCAAGATGCACAGAGAACTCCCTTGAGATGTAACTTGAATCGATCTTCTGTATGACATATCATAGTGAAACTGGCAAAATAGAAGGATAAAGAGAGAATTCTCAAAGCAGCTAGGAATAAACAGGCTCTAACTTACAAAGGGAGACCCATAAGAGTAGTGTCAGACCTATCTACTGAAACTTGGCAGGCCAGAAAGGAATGGCAGGAAATCTTCAATGTGATGAACAGGAAAAATATGCAGCCAAGAATCCTTTACCCAACTAGTCTGTCATTCAAAATAGAAGGAGAGATAAAGGTTTTCCCAAACAAACAAAAACTGAAGGAATTCATCACCACTAAACCAGCCCTGTAAAAGATCTTAAGGGGGACTCTGTGAGTGAAATGTTGCAAGGACCACAAAGCACCAGAGCATGGAACCTACAAGCATGGAACCTACAGATATCACAATGCTCTAAACCCATATCTTTCAATAATAACATTGAATGTAAATGGATTAACGCTCCAGTCAAAATACATGGGGTATAAGAACGGATAAAAAAACAAGACCCATCTATTTGCTATCTACAAGAGACTCATTTTAGACCTGAGGACATCTTCACATTGAAAGTGAGGGAATGGAGAACTATCTATCATGCTACTGGAAGTCAAAAGAAAGTTGTAGTAGCCATACTTCTATCAGACAAACTAGACTTTAAATTAAAGGCTGTAACAAGAGATGAAGAAGGGCATTATATAATAATTACAGGGTCTATCATCAGGAAGACTTAACAATTATAAATGTCTATGCACCAAATTCAGCGGCCCCCAAATATATAAAACAATTATGCACAAACATAAGGAAGCTTATTGATACGAATGTAGTAATTGCAGGGGACTTTAATGCTCCACTTACAACAATGGATAGATCATCTAGACAGAGAATCAATAAGGAAACAAGGGCCTGAATGAAACATTGGATCAGATGGACTTGACAGATATATTTAGAACTCTGCATCCCAAAGCAACAGAATATACTTCCTTCTCCAGTGCAAATGGAACATTCTCCAAGACAGATCATATACTGGGTCACAAAACAGCTCTTAATAAGTATAAAAGAATCGAGATCATACCACGCACACTTTCAGACCACAATGCTATGAAGCTTGAAATCAACCATAGGAAAAAGTCTGGAAAACTTCCAAAAGCATGGAAGTTAAAGAACATTCTACTAAAGAATGAATGGGTAAACCAGGCAATTAGAGAAGAAATTTAAAAAAAAATATAGAAACAAATGAAAATGAAAATACAACAATCCAAACACTTTGGGATGCAGTGAAGGCAGTCCTGAGAGGAAAATACATTGAAATCCAGGCCTATCTCAAAAAACAAGAAAAATCCCCAATACAAAATCTAACAGCACACCTAAAGGCACTGGAAACAGAACAGCAAAGACACCCAAAGCCCAGCAGATGAAGAGAAATAATAAAGATCAGAGCAGGAGTAAACAATATAGAATCTAAAAAACAGTAGAGCAGATCAATGAAACCAAGAGTTGTTTTTTTGAAAAAAATAAACAAAATTGATAAACCTCTAGCCAGACTTCTCAAAAAGAAAAGGAAGAGGACCTAAATAGATAAAATCATTAATGAAAATGTAATTATTACAGCCAATCCCTCAGAAATACAAACTTATCAGGGAATACTATGAAAAATTATATGTCAACAAACTGGACAACCTGGAAGAAATGGACAAATTCCTAAACACCCACACACTTCTAAAACTCAAATGGGAAGAAATAAAACATTTGAACAGACTCATAACTAGTAAAGAAATTGAATAAGTTATCAAAAATCTCCCAATAAATAAGAGTCCAGGACCAGATGGCTTCCCTGGAGAATTCTACCAGACATTTAAAGCAGAGATAATACCTATCCTTCTCAAGTTGTTCCAAAAAATAGAAAGGGAAGGATAACTTCCAGGCTCATTCTATGAAGCCAGCATTACTTTGATTCCCAAACCAGACAGAGACCCAGCAAAAAAGAGAACTACAGGCCAATATCCCTGATGAATATGGATGCAAAAATTCTCAACAAAATACCAGCAAATTGAATTCAACAGCATATAAAAAGAATTATCCACCATGATCAAGTGGGATTCATTCCTGGGCTGCAGGGCTGGTTCAATATTCTCAAATCAATCAATGTGATACATCACAGTAATAAAAGAAAAGATAAGAACCACATGATCTTGTCAGTAGATGCAGAAAAACATTTGACAAAATACAGCATCCTTTCTTAATAAAAACCCTCAAGAAAGTCGGGATAGAAGGAACATACTTAAACATCATAAAAGCCATTTATGAAAATTCCACAGACAATATCATCCTCGATGGGGAAAAACCGAGAGCTTTCCCCCTGAGATCAGGGACACAACAGGGATGTCCACTCTCACCGTTGTTGTTTAACATAGTGTTGGAAGTTCTAGCATCAGCAATCAGACAGCAAAATGAAATCAAAGGTACAAAAATTGGCAAAGATGAAGTCAAGCTTTCACTTTTTGCAGATGACATGATATTCTACATGGAAAACCCGACAGACTCCACCAAAAGTCTGCTAGAACTAATACATGAACTCAGCAGGATACAAAATTAATTACATAAATCAGTTGCATTCTTATACACTAATAATGAAGCAACAGAAAGAGAAATAAAGAATTTGATCCCATTCATAATTGCACAAAGGATCATAAAAAATCTGGGAATAAACCTAACCAAAGATGTAAAAGATCTGTATGCTGAAAACTATACAAAGGAAATTGAAGAAGATACAAAGAAATGGAAAATGAAAAAACATTCCATGCTCATGGATTGGAAGAATAAATATTGTTAATACTACCCAAAGCAATCTACACGTTCAATGCAATCCCAATCAAAATTGCACCAGCATTCTTCTCAAAACTAGAACAAGCAATCCTAAAATTTGTATGGAATCACAAAACACCCTGAATAGCCAAATTGAAGAAGAAAACCAAAGCAGGAGGCATCACAATCCCAGACTTTAGCCTTTACTACAAATCTATAATCATCAAGACAGTATTGTATTGGCACAAAACCAGACACATAGACCAATGGAATAGAATAGAGACTCCAGAATTGGACCCACAAATGTATGGCCAACTAATCTTTGACAAAGCAGGAAAGAATATCCAATGGAAAAAAGAGAGTCTCTTTAACAAATGGTGCTGGGAGAACTGGACAGCAACATGCAGAAGGATGAAACTAGACCACTTTCTTACACCATTCACAAAAATAAACTCAAAATGCATGAAGGACCTGAATATGAGACAGGAAACCATCAAAACCCTAGAAGAGAAAGCAGAAAAAAAACCTCTTTGACCTCAGCCACAGCAATTTCTTACTCAACACATCTCCAAAGGCAAAGGAATTAAAAGCAAAATGAACTATTGGGACCTCATCAAGATAAAGCTTCTGCACTGCAAAGGAAACAATCAACAAAACTGAAAGGCAACCGACTGAATGGGAAAAGACATTTGCAAACGACATATCGGACAAAGGGCTAGTATCCAAAATCTATAAAGAACTCACCAAACTCCACACCCGAAAAACAAATAATCCAGTGAAGATATGGGCAGAAGACATGAATAGACACTTCTCTAAAGAAGATATCCAGATGGCCAACAGGCCCATGAGAAGATGCTCAACGTCGCTCCTCATCAGGGAAATACAAATCAAAACCACACTGAGATACCACCTCACACCGGTCAGAGTGGCTAAAATGAACAAATCAGGAGATGCTGGCAAAGATGTAGAGAAACAGGAACTCTTTTGCACTGTTGATGGGAATGCAAACTGGTGCAGCTACTCTGGAAAACAGTGTGGAGGTTCCTCAAAAAATTAAAAGTAGATCTACCCTATGACCCAGCAATAGCACTGCTAGGAATTTACCTAAGGGATACAGGAGTGCTGATGCATAGGGGCACTTGTACCCCAATGTTTATAGCAGCACTGTCAACAATAGCCAAATTATGGAAAGAGCCTAAATGTCCATCAACTGATGAATGGATTAAAAAGTTGTGGTTTATATACATAATGGAATACTACTTGGCAGTGAGAAAGAATGAAATCTGGACATTTGTAGCAACGTGGATGGAACTGGAGAGTATTATGATATGTTAAATAAGTCAGGCAGAGAAAGACAGATATCATATGTTTTCACTCCTATGTGGATCCTGAGAAACTTAACAGAAGACCATGGGGGAGGGGAAGGGGGAAAAAAGTTACAGAGAAGGAAGGAGGCAAACCATAAGAGACTCTTAAATACTGAGAACAAACTGAGGATTGATTGGGGGTGGGGGAGAGGGGGGAGTGGGTGATGGGCATTAAGGAGGGCACCTGTTGGGATGAACAATGGGTGTTGTATGGAAACTTTTGACAATAAATTATATTTAACATAAAAAATAAAAAAATAAAAATCTATCATTGAATACATTTTTTATTGTGCAGTAAGTACTGTTCAAAGTTCCTGTTATTAAATTTCAATGATTTATAAGTAATGTGACTGAAACAATGTATTTATCAGGTTATTGTATTTTCCTCTAGATGCACAAGAAGGTCACAGTTCCCAAAGTCCTTTGTATGCAGGTGACATGACGCGACAAGTTTTATCAGTGACTTGAACAGAAGAAATGAAAGCCATTTTCAGCTCTGGCTTGAAATTATCTTTAACGGTCCACACCTTTGTCACTTACACACACACAGACACACAGACACACACACACACACACACACACACACACATCCATGCAGCTGAAAGCAGAGGACTCTGACACTATTGAGACTCATGACAGAAAGAGCCCGTGTTCAAGTCAGTGCTTGAGAAAAAAAATGCTCACATCATTGAGCCTAGAAGACAAAGGAAATGAGAGTTGATGCTAGAAATACAGGAATATGAGAGACATAGATGTTGAATCAACAGGTACAGATTAAATCATCCAGAGCGAGCATACATAGGAGAGCAGACTGGAGAAAGGAAGGAAGGAGAAGGATATGGGAAACCCTGCAATCTCTCGTATCTTACATATCATGCTTCCTGCTTGACTTAGAACCCCAGCAACATGGAACATCTAGGTATTTCCTCCACATCCTACGTAGCGTTTCTTGCCTGTTATTCCTTGGTTCATGCTGCCCCCTTGCCTACAATGCATCTTTCCTTCCTCTCTTGACTCATCTTAACATCATTTTTTATTCTTTCTGCAGGAAGTCTTCCATAAAAGCCTTTCTCCAGTTAAGCGAGCCATTTCTCCCTGAGGTTCCAAAACAATCTGTTCTCTGTGCACACCTGTGTCTCTTCCTCGTAGCTGCAGCTGCCCCTCAGCAGCTGTGGGATCTATGGTATCAGCAGAGAAAACTGAAGAAGATGGGGCTAGTGTTGGGGAAACTGAATATCCACATGCAGAAGAATGAAATTGGACCCTTATCTCACATATTTACAAAACAACTCAAAGTAGATAATAGACAACTGTAGTACCTGAAAGAGTAAAATTACTAGAAAAAAAAAACAAGACAAAACAGAGGGAAAATGCTTCTTGCCATTGGTTTGGGCAATGATGCTTTGGGATATGACACTGAAAACACAAACGTAAAAGCAAAAATAGGCAAGTGGGATTGCATCAAACTGCAAAAGCTTCAGCAGAGGGGAAAAAAACCAATCAGCAGAATGAAAAGATCACTTACAGCATAGGAGAAAATATTAGCAAAGTATATATCTGATAGGGGTCAATATCCAAAATATATAAGGAACTCAAACAGCACAATAGCAAAAACCAAAAACCAAAAACCAAATTACCCTATGTAAAAAATGAGCAAAAGACCTGAATAGATAATTCTTCAAAGAAGACCTACAAAAGACCAACAGATATATGAAAAAAGTGTTTAACATCACTGATCATAAGGGAAGTGCAAATCAAAATGATGAGATATTACCTCACACTTGTTAGAATGACTATTATCAAAAAGACAAAAAATAGCAAGTGTTGGAGAGGATGTGGAGAAAAAGGAACTCTTGTACACTGTTGGTGAGAACGTAAATTGGTACAGCTATTGTGGAAAAACATTTGGAGATTCCTCCAAAAATTGAAAATAGAACTACCATACCATCCAGAGATCCTGCTTCTGATTATTTACACAAAAGAAATGAAATCAGAATCTCAAAGAGATCTCTGCATTCCCATATTCTTTGTAGCATTACTCACAATAACCGATTGTTGAAAACCACCCAAATGTCTGTCAATGAATGAATGGATAAGGAAGTTGTAGTATATATACAAAAGGAAATACTCTTCATCCCTAAAGGGGAGGAAATCGTGACATTTTTGCCAATAGAGGTGAACTTGGAGGACATTATACTAAGTGAAATAAGCCAGACACGGAAAGCAAGTACTGCAAAACCTCATCTATGTGGGATCTGAAACAGACAAATGCACAGAAGCAAAGAGTAAAATGGTGGCTTCCAGGAGTTAAGGGTGGAGTATATGGGGAGATGTTCCTCAAAGGATTTCATTAAAGGATTTCATGTTGGCCAAAATTGAAGTTACAGAAGATAAATACATTTGGAGATCTAATGTACAGCATAGTGACTGTAATTAATAATCATGTATTGTATGTTTGATATATTTGCAAAGAGAGTAGATCTTAAGTATTCCCACCACACACACACACACACACACACACACACACACAAAGAGATAATGATGTGAAGTGATGGACATGTTAATTAACTGAATTGTTGGGATCATTTCACAATGCATACGTATATCAAAACATCAGTTTGTGCACATTAAATATATAGAATTTTGTTTTTGAACCATGCCTCCATAAAACAAAAAAATATATATATAGTGAATTCCTGCATACCCTTTATCCAACTTCCCCTAATGCTAGCATCTTATATAACCTTAAGACAATAATAAAAACCAAGAAATTAACATTGGTGCAGTACTGCTACGATTATTATATATATTTTAAATAATAAAATTGAGGACTTCTTTATATAATAGGTCATTTGGATAGTCTTTTTGTGAAAACTTCTCAGTTCATTAGCCAATTTTTCTAGGGGGTTGCTGCCTTTTTCTTCTGTTGAAATTTGTAGTTTCCTTATAAGTTTTATCCCATGAAAATTTTTGTCAAAATACTTATGCATTAATTCACTTAAAATAACAACAGACCTATACATGTTAACACAACCAATATATTTAATAAAAAATGCCTATAGTTTCAAAAACAAAAACCAATGTGAAGAGTGACATTGTACAGGAGCACCTGGGTGGTTCAGTCGGCTAAGCATCTGACTCTTGGTTTTGGTTCAGGTCATGATCTTACGGTTCATGACATCAAGCCCCTTGCTGGGGTGTGTGCTGACAGTGCAGAGTCTGCTTGGGATTCTCTCTCTCCCTCTCTCTCTTCCCCTCCTCTGCTTGCATGTGTGCACACACATGTGCACGTTCTCACTCTCTCAAAATAAATAAATAAACTTAAAAAACAGTGATATTGTACACATCTCCAGTGTCCTTAATGCCTGGATTAATGGAAGATAATTGAATTCACATACCTGCTTCTTGGTTCTATTTGTTACGGTACGCTTTCTTATTTGTCTTGTATTCAGCAGTGGTGATACACCAAAGTAGATTCAGCCATTATTGATTGATGGGTGCTAATTTCGTTTCCAATTTTGTAGGGCTTTGTTGTGATTTGCTTTGTTTTTGCCATCATGTGTGTGCTTCGGTAAATATTCTTGTACCTTTTAAAAAGGAGGAGGAGGAGGAGGAGGAGGAGAAGGAGGAGGAGAGGAAAACAAAGGCTGGTTGCCTTCTAATATTTAAAAGCACAATATTGGCTTCACCAGGCTACTTCACATCATTAAGACATATCCCACAGTAACTGAAGCCCAGCTCAAATAATACACTTTCAGACAGCTTTATATATGTTACATATTTCTCAGTTTTATCATCTCCATAACAAGCCACTTTCCCAAGTAATAAATTGGGGACAATGGAGGAGAAAGAGAAAGCAAACACAATCACCTCAATTATAGAGACTCTCATCCCAGGGCCTGTCATCTCATGATCTTATTTTCTTCTTCTTGCCTCTGGGCACCATATAACTTAGACTACCTACCTATTATCATGGGGAACTTTTCAAGTTCCCTAGGCATTTTGTAACAAAGATATTGCCTTAGTATTCCACATTGGGTGAGCCCTGATCGTATTGAAATCCTAAGAATCCATTCTATCTAACCGTATACTAATCATAAAATGGAGCCTAAGGAATAAAAATAGTAGTGTGGGATAAAAGGATGCCACAAAAGTACTGTCTAGGAATAAAAAGGAAGAGGAATATGGATCTCTACCATGAGCCATAAGTTCCTAATATATACACCCACATCCATTCAGCATGGTATTATAATCATTTATTCATGGTCTGCCTTTCCCACTAGACTGTGACTTCCTTTAGGTCAGGAAGCACTTATTATCATTTCTTGTGTCCCTAGCATCTAGCACGGAGTGAGATCCAATATAAATGTTTTTGGTTTAGTATGATTGTTTGGAAACAAATAAATAAATTGTGCTCGTTCATTCGTTGAACACATATTTAGTGAGCCCAGACATATGTTTTAAAAGTTTAGGATACATGAAAAGAACAGATTTCCATCCTGTGGAGCTTACATCAGGGAGGAGATAGATAATAATTAATAAATATAAACATGAATAAATCATATAACACGGTAAAAGTGGTTATTGTGGAAAAAAAGAAAAAGTAGAGCCACGTTAACGGGATTGACAATGGGCAGGATCTGTAGCAGATTGCACTGTTGAAAAGGGAATTCAAGGTAGGGCTTGTTATATAGCTGAGATTTAACCACAAATTGGAAGAAGAGAGGAGCAAGGAGGCTGGTGTTCTCGGCGGGAGAGAGCCAGGAGGAGAAGAGCTGGAAAGGTCAAAGTGTGGGTCAAGTAACGGCTCCTTGGCAACTGGGGTGGGTTTTGAACCAAAGTATAAAGAGAAGAGTTCACAGGAGTGATATTCTACATTTTAAAAGGATTTAACTTACATTGTAAAAATCTGTATTCGGTGAAGCAGAGAGAGAGAGAGGGAAGAAGCAGGGATTGCCATGAGAAGGCTCTTGAAGTCATTCAGGTGAGTGGTAAAAAGCTCAGACGAGGTGGTGGCAATAGACATGGAGAGAAATGTTTAAATGTTACATGGGTGTGATGGTAGAGCCAGAAAGTTTCCCCGACAAAGATTCTTGACCAAACTTTAGTCAGGCCCTTGCATCTTCCTAGGCCCATCTGTGCACTTCCTTGTAAAATCCAGTTGTAACATGAACCCTGCCAGATCACCCTTGATATCTGATCAGGATTCCTCACTCTTCACCCTTTGTATCTGGTCAAACTGACCAGCTTTCAGCAGAAATCCTCTTAGGTTGATGCAGCCAGAATTCTTCCTAGATTTCATGTCTTTTCTTGGTAAATTTCCCATCCACTGATTCCCCTGCTTCCTGGCCATAAATCCCCACTTGTCCCTGTTGTATTGGAAACAGAGGCCATGGGATGCCTGGGTGGCTCAGTTGGTTAAGTGTTTGACTTCAGCTCAGGTCATGATCTCAAGGTTTGTGAGTTTGAGACCTGTGTCTGGCTCTGTGCTGACAGGTCTGAGCCTGTTTTGGATTCTCGCTCTCTCTCTCTCTCTCTCTTTCTCTCTTAACCCCCTCTGATCTTATTCTCAAAAATATTAAACATAAAAAGTAAAGGAAAGAAACGGAGCTCAGTTCTACACTGAGGTGTCTTCTCCCTTACTGCAATTATCCTGAATAAAATTTTCCTTCGCCATTTTAACCTCTGTCTGCCTCTGGTTTTCTCTGACATTCCCTTTGGGTTGGATCTGGGGTATGAGAGGAGGAAAGGTCCAAGGTTTCTGGATCAAGCAAAAGGAGAGGTGGGGTAGTCACAGAGGGAAACACAGAAGCTTCAGGTGAAACAGGTAAAACGTTAAGACAGCTAAAACACATAACTTTTTTTTTTTTGGTGGATTTTATGCACTTCTCAGCTCTTTGCTTTTCCAATTGCTACCCAGCAGGCTGCTCCGTCTGTCACTGTTATTTATCAGTTGTCCAAACAAAATGTGTTTCTAGATTTGAGGCTTTTTAAATATGTCTAGGAAGGCTGTAATCAGCCTACTCTGGCTGTAATTAGAAATGTCATATGGAGAATCACATCCTGCTACATTTTAAGGTATGTCTTAACTGGCCACCACCATTAACTGTACATGAAAATAGTTACAAACATTAAGATTAATGAATGGTTATTGCTAATCGACAAGACACCATGGTATACACTTATGGAAGATATCAGCAACCACATACAATTACAACAATTTTTTGCAACATGACAACGTAGGGAATCCTTGGGGTAGCGTAATTATTACCTCGTTTTCCCCCTGACATACTGATTTTAGGACGACGTAGATGATATTACTACTAAATAGCACAAATCCTGTGATACACTATCAACCAGCTACCAAATATATGATATCTGGATTCTCTAAGAGTTTATTCATTTTATTACTTAATGCCATTTCATGAATGTGCCAAATAGGAAGGAAATAAACTGCCTGTCTCTAACAAACTCAGAGAATATAAAGGAAGGGGGTGGGGGGAAAGCCATCTAATCATTTTATCAGTTTCTGAAATCTAGAGTATCCAGGTAGACTATCCAATAAATCACTGGAATAAAATGAGATGCAGCTAAGATGAGGCTTTTTAAATTTGTTGCTTGTAAATTTGAGCCGTCGGCTGAAGACTGGAGTGGGAGGTCGCCACTGGAAAGTGACCTGAAGTAACAGGGATTTGCTTGTCATGAAAGAAAAAAAAAAGAGTATGTATCCAATGAATAGAATAAATCAAAGCCTCTTTAAAAACCCTCTGTTATGACCCTCTTGTTTTACGGTAGAGGAAAAGAAGATGCGAAGAAAGAGTCATTCAGCTGGTAGGGCGAAAACTGAGGTCACCTGAAGCTAACCTCAAACTGGTATTGCCTTGTGGCATTAAGGACTAAATAACCACGACGTAGCTGGAGCAGACGGATCCAGAAGAACATGAAGAACAGTCAATTTGGGAAGAACTTAGAGTGTGGGTTGTATTATGTTAAGCCCTGGGGCACAAATAAGCCAGCAGCGGGTGTGCAAAGCAGTCTCTCCTTTCAAAAAGTGCATCCCCGGGAAAGACAGAGGGTGACCTAGCTAAATCTCATTATAAATCTGATAATGGCAGGTGAACTGGCAGAGAAACCAATATTTCTAATAGGAGAGTCGTATCAGGGAACACTTTTATCAGGACGGTTCTGGCTGTCTAGGACTGCTCATGTCTTAGGATTCATTTATTTCTGGATTGTGGCTCTTCGGAAAGTGACACAAAAATTAGTCACTGAGCATAAAATGAAATGTCTCATGACCAAAATAGCTCTCTTCTGTATACAAAAAAAAAAAAAAAAAAAAATCTAGCTAGGGACTTACAGACTTACTTTACTTAAAGAATTCATGTGTTAATCTGGGCAGACTGTATCCAATACAACAAGAAAGGACCTGGGACCTCTGTGCTACCTGTGTCTCAGGATTACTAGTGTGCTTGATTTTTTTTTTTTTTTTTTTAAGTAGGCTTCATGCCCAGTACACAGCCCACCTCAGGGCTTGAACTCACAACACTGAGATCAGGACCTAAACTGAGATCAAGAGTTGGACGCTTAACTAACTGAGCCACCCAGGCACCCCGGCTTAAATTTTTACTACAGCCTATTAGTAGTTCTCTACCTCGTGGGAGTCTGATTTGACAACTCAATCTCTTCCATTATCTCAAACACTCCCTGTAATTTTATTAGCAATGTGGAGGAAACACATACCCACAAGGAAAAGAAAGTAGAAAACAAAAAGGAAACAGGCCAAGAAACCAAAAACAAAGATAAATGGTACAAGAGCTGAGGTCCTGAATTCTTTTGATCTCTCTGTGAAATTAAAAAGTTCTTGGGGCGCCTGGGTGGCTCGGTCAGTTAAGCATCCAACTTAGGCTCAGGTCATGATCTCGCGGTCCGTGAGTTTGAGCCCGCGTTGGGCTCTGGGCTGACCGCTCAGAGCCTGGAGCCTGTTTCGAGTTCTGTGTCTCCCTCTCTCTCTGCCCCTCCCCTGTTCATGCTCTGTCTCTCTCTGTCTCAAAAATAAATAAATGTTAAAAGAAAAAATTAAAAAAAAAAAGTTCTCAGTGTTTGTGGCATTGCGTAATGAGTAAGGAGCTTGAGAGCATAGGAAAAGATGTCAACTACCAACAAACATGATTGTTCAACGCTCAATTTACTAATGACAAAACCTGTTCAGTGATATTCTTCTAAATATTAGGAGACGATTCGGGACTTGTGAATTTAATAAACAAATAGCTCTAAATATTTAAGCATTATAAACTCTTTAGATCAAATTTACCAAAGTATTTAATTATAATCACATTCAAATATACTTTTTTATTAAAAGGACATTAAATACACATTAGTAGAATTTTATTTACCAGAATTGTATTAAACACAATTAAATTATAAAAGTGTCTAGATGATAAGTCTAATATCTTTTTTCATGCTTTTTTCTTATTTATACTCTTATTTTCATATCTTATGATATGATATGATATATGATATGATATAAGTTACCTTTCTAAACTTCTTTTGATACCCCTTGACTAGCTTAAGTTATAGGATCCAAGTTACCAACTTCTGATTCCAAGGGCATAAGTCATGGAAATGTCTCTTGATTTTAAGCCACATGGTTCCTTTTCTAGCTGAACTTCATTTGTTACCTCACCATTACTCTTTTTTAAAATTAAATTTTATATTTTGAGATAACCGTATATTAACATGGATTTGTAAAAAGTAATACAGAGAAATACGATGTGTCTATTACCAGTTTCTCCCAAGGTAACATCATTAAAAAAATATAAGACAAAACTATAAGATGTTGACAGATGGAGAACATTTCTGGAACACGAGAATCTCTCCTGTTGCCCTTTTAGAACCACTTCCATTTCTGTCCTGCCAACACATTTTACTTAAACCTTGACAAACACTAACCTATGTTGCATTCCTATAATGTAATCATTTCAAATATATAAATAGGATCATATTGTATAGGATGAATGGCTTTTTTCATTCATAATGATGTCCTTGAGATGCATTCAAATTATGGAATTTAATAGCTTAATACTCCAATCCTTTCCATTGCTGATTAGAAATACATAGTATGGATTTATTAATTTGTTTAATCCTTTGTTGAAAAATATCGAGGTTTCCCATTTTCTGCTGTAATGAATACAGCTGCTATGAATATTTGCTTTTTTTTTTTTTTTTTTTTTGCAATTTGCAATTTGCAATTTTTGTGTGAACAGAAGTCTTTATTTCTCTGGGGCAAGTGTTTTGGAGTGAAATTGTTAGGTTGCATGCTCGTTCGTGTTAAGATTTTTAGTACGTCCTGCCAAAGCGAGCATCAGTTCATGTTAAGATTTTTAGGAAACTGCCAAACTGTTTTCCAGAAGGGCTGTACCATTTTGTGTGCCTACCAGCAGTTTATGAGTGATAGAGTTTCCCTGTATCCTCACAAATACTTTATGTTGTCACTTCTTAAAATTCTTTAGTCAATTTGATAGGTTTATAGTGGTATCCCATCACGCTTTTAATTTTGATGGCCCACATGGCTAATTTACTCTCCCACCTATTCTTTTCGATGAAATGTTTTATCATGTCCTCTGCCAATTTTCAAATTGAATTGTTTGCTTGTTTTTACAGTTAAATTTTGAGAGTTCTTCATATATTCTAGGTGCTAGTGCTTTGTTAGGTATGTGATTTGTGAATTTTTTTCTCTCAGTAGGTACCTTGTGTTTTCATCCTCTTAGTAGGGTTTTGCCAAACAAACATTTTTCCTTGTGATAAAGTGCAAATTATCAGTTTTTTCTTTTTATGAATTATGTTTTTGGTAATAGGTCCAAAACTTCTATGTATGCCTAGCTTGAGATCTGATGTTCTTTGGTTCTAAAAATTTATAATTTTATGTCTTGCATTTAAATCTGAGATCCATATTGAGTTAACTTCTTTTTGTTAAGTTTATTGATTTATTTTGGGAGAGAGAGAGAGAGTCAGGGAGGGGCAGAGAGAGAGGGAGAGAGATTCCCAAGCAGTTAACTGTCAACACAGAGCACAACTCAGGGCTGGCACTTGTGAAGTGTGAGATTATGACCTGAGCCAAATCCAGAGTCAGATGCTTTACCGACTGAGCCACCAGGTGCCCCAGAGTTAACTTCTTAATAAAGTGTGAGACTTAGGTTGAAATTCATTTTTCTGCCTATATATGATCAACTGCCTGCCATAGTGTCATTTGTTTTTAAAGAACTACCTTCCTCCATTGAATTACTTTTGTAATTGGTCAAAGATCTGGTGGGTATATTGTGTGGTTCTGTTTCTGGGTTCTTGGTTCTTTTCCATTGATCTAGGTATGTGTCTATCCATCTGTCAAGTTCCATAATAAATTTTAAAACCAGGTAGACTGATTTCTCCAACTTCATTTTTCATTCTCAAAACTGTTTTAGTTATTCTAGTTTCTTTGTCTTTCCATATAAATTCTACATCAACAAAATTTTTGTTGGGATTTTGATAGAAATCACATTAAATTATGTATTTATTAGGGGAGAATGGCATCCTAATTGTTCAATCCACAACATCATATGTCTTCTGTGATCTTATTTGTATCTTCTTCGATTTCTTACATCAGTGTTTTGTAACTTTCAGCATACTGTTTACTTTTATTTGATTTATCTCTAAGTGTTTCCTTTCTCTGAGCAATTGTAAACTCACTGCATTTTTAATACCAGTGGGTAATTGTTAACATGTAGAAATGCAATCGATTTTTTATGTTAATCTTGCAACATTTAACCTTGCTCAGCTCACTTATTAGTTCTGAGTTTATGTATAGATTTTTTGAGTTTTCTAAATAGACCATAATGTCATCTGTAAGTAGAAACAGTTTTATTTCTTTCCTTTCAAACTGAATGATTTTTAGGGCCTTTTCTTGCCTTAATGCACCGACTAAAACTTGCAGCCCCATGTTGAATAGCAGTGTGAAAGGACAACCTTGCCTTATTTCTAATCTTAGAGACTCTTATGAGTCTTACTTTTAAACATATTGGCTGTTGTATAAAATGTGTAGGAAATAAATTGATGTTACAGTTAGAAAACATGGATTAGAACATGACTCTTCTTTCCATGTATTTGGGTATAGAACGGTATCCTTCTAAGGGTTAGGCTGCTTATTTGTTAAATGGAGATGATTAAATAAATCTCATAAAGTTCTTATAAGGATTATATGAAACATGTACAGAATATTTTTTGTATGAAGGAATTTTTCCCCAATAGATATTACATTTCATAACTGCTTATCTTATTCACTTTTGTTTTATTTATGTTTAACATCAGCACTTACTACATATTTGGTTCTCAATATAATAGGACCGTTAACGGATTTTTCATTAAATACTGTTTCTTTTCTTCAACATATTTTTTTTCACATTAGTATCCACCATGGGGCCCACACATAGAAAAACAGTCCCAAATTTATGGCAACCACATGACACAATAACTAACCAATTAACGTATTGTCTATTGAAATATATGCATTTTGTTCATTTTTAAAATATCTTTTCAAACATGATTGTTTTGATGATATATTGTTCTCAATCATGTATTCTTATTAGTTAATAAGCTTTTTTTAAATTTTAGAATACTCAAAGGCATATTTTTCTTGAATGTACAATGAGTATTATTCAGTACTATATGTTGAAGACAGAGTTTTTATAAATATTAAACTTATTTATTTAGGGTAACTTCTATAATACTAGAATAAATAATAGTTTTTCAGCATAATAACAAATGGCCCACCATGCATATATGCATATCAACAGGGCAAAACTTATGTGGCTGTTCATAAATAAAATAAAAATAAATCCAAACTCATATTCATGCATATATTAATTGTAACTTTGTATTATTGAAAGTTTAACGACGCCCATGTTTTAAAAATGCAAATATGGTTGTCTTTTATTAGGAGTATCTTGTGCTCGCTTCAGCAGCACATATACTAAAATATTAGGAGTATCTATTCATTTTGAAAGGTATGTGGAGAAAATGAAAAGTGTTTTAATGATCTTCAAACTGCTCAGGACTGAAAACGTTAAACACTATGGCAAGCACAGGGTGTAGTGTTTACCATGGAGAAAAGAGGACCCAGATGCTTGAAAAGCTTGTTTTCAAGACAGGTTTCTTTTGTAAAGGATATGAGCCAGGTTATTTTTATCTCTAGAAGATAGAACACAAGCAGATTGGTTTCAATTATGAATGGAAAGTTCTCTTAGATGTCTGGTTATAACTTCAAAAGAGAAACAGACCAAACAAAACAGATTCTAAATTCATTCCCCATCGAGATCATTAAACAGAGAAGGAAAAAAAAAAAAAAAAAAAAAAAAAGCTCCATTGTAAATGCCTTATCTGAAGATCTCGTTAAAAACAGAAAAGGGAGTACATTAGATCTTTCCAAATTTAGGATTTAAAAAATGCTAAGTGAAATATTCTAGATTAACTCTCCTTTATGTTTATATCATATATTTTTCTGATAATTTTTAAAGTCATATTAATATAATTACTACTCTTGATGTGTGTGTGCTTGTGATTGAAAAACTATTATTAAGAAAATAAAAATGCAAGTCACAGACTGGAAGAAAGTATTTATAAATCATATATCTGATGAAGAATTTATATCTAAAATATATTTTAAAAACCCAATAATAATGAGACATAAAAACCAATTTAAAAATCAGCACAAGATTTGAATAGATATACATTCAAGGATATATGAATGGCTAATAATACAAAAATAATATTTATAGGATCCAGAATTCTGGTCCTAGGTTTGAGAAATTAAAATATATCTCCATAAAGAGTTTTGTACACAAATGTCCATGGTAGAAATATTCAAAAGATATCAAACACAGAAGCAATTCAAATATCCATTCAATGTTAATGAATAAACAAAATGCTATATGTATATATATATATCCACAAAATGGGAAACTATTTGGCAATCAAAAAGACTGAATAACAGATGTAAGTCATAACGTAGATAAATCTCAAAATGATTATGCTCTGTCAGAGTTTTTCAATCCTGGTAGCATGGAATTTGGAGGCTAGATAATTCTCTGTTGTGTGTGGGCTATCCTTTGCATTGTAAGATATTTAGTAGCATCCTTGACTTCTGTCTACTAGATCCCAGTAGAACCTACCCCAGTTGTCACATCTAGAAATATTTGTAAACATTGGAGAATATCCCCTAGATGCCAAATTACTCCTGGTTAAAAGGCACTGTGCTAGGTAAAGTTTCACATGTATGTTTCTATTTATAGGGAACATTCAGATAAGGCAAATCCATAGGGACAGAAAATAGATGAGTAGTTTCCAGGGACAGGGGTGAGATAGGAGGTTGACTACAAAAGGGAACATATGCTATTTTGGGTGATGGAAATGTACAAAAACTTGGTTGTGGTGATGGTTGAATAATACTGAAACCTGGTAAAAGTTACTGAATTGTACACCCAAAACTACTGACTTTTGTTGTATGCAAACGACCCATCAATAAAGATGTTAAAATGCTAAAAAGAAAACATACCTTTTAACTAATCTAAAGAATTTAAACACATGGATAAATGAAAAAAAAAGGAGAAAATATAATTCTTAGAGATGAAAAGTGAAGTTTGTAAATTAAAATTCCACTGAAGGGCATTGAAAGTAGATGAGATTCTGCAGAAGAAAAGAAAACCTTTTTGAAAGTGTACAAAATAAAGCCTGAAAGGGGAGGAAATTGAATAAAATAAGCAGGGCTTCAGTGATTGGTGGGACATTATCAAGTAGTGTAATATATATGTCAACATAAAGTACAACAAACACACACACATTTAAATTTTTGGAAAACAGTTTTAAACAGAAAAATTTCAAAAACATAATATGATAATTACTGCAGGGAAGGAGTCAGCAAACTATGGCCCTTGGACCAAATACAATCCATGGTCTGTTTGTGTATAATTCTCAAGCTATGGATAGTTTTAATTTTTAAACATTTAAAAACAACAAAAACATGCAACAGAAACCTTATCTTGCCTACAAAGCCTAAAATATTCTCTACTCTCTAGACAATCCACAGAGAAAGTTTGAATCCTTTTCAATAGAGAAACTAAAAGGAGAAAACTATACTGCTCATCATAAATTTATGTGATCCAAGTTTATTGTCTATCCAAGACAATAGAATGATGTCTTCCCCCAGAGTGTTAACACAATAATACTGACAACATAATATTCAATGTCCAGTGAAAATATATGTTCACAAAATGAAGACAAATATAGGCTTTTTAAAACAAAAATTGAATTTGTTTCTAACGTAACTACCCAACGAGAAGTTAGAGAAAATCAAGAAGATCAAAAGCTGATCTTTGGGGAAAATCAACAAAATAAAGAAACCTCAGGTATCCTGATTGAGAAAAAGTAAGCAAACACCCAAATTATATTTATTAGACATTAGAAAGGGGATATCACTACTGATCATAAGATATTTAAAGGAAAATAAGAAAATATTGTGTATGACTCAAAGTTCATAAATGCAGTACTTAGATGAAGTGGACAAATTCCTTGAGAGACACAAATAGCTTACTCAAGATATAGTTCTTTATCTATTAAAGAAATTTGATTGTAATTAAAAACTTTTCTATATGGAAATGTCAATTGGTGTAGCTACTATGGAAAAGAGTATGGAGGTTCTTCAAAAAATTAAAGAAAGAACTACCATAAGATCTAGCAATTCTACATCGGGGTATTTGCCAGAGAAAAACAAAAACACTAATTCAGAAAGATATCTGCACCCCCATGTTCACTGCAACATTATTTATAATAGCCAGGATATGAAAACCACATGTGTCCACCAATGGATGGATGAATAAAATGTGGTATATACATACAATGGAACATTATTCAGACATAATAAAGAATGGCATCTTGCCATTTGTGACATGGAAGGACCTTGTAGGCATTATACTTAGTTAAATAAGTGAGACAGAGAAAGATAAATACCGTATTATCTCACTGTATGTGGAAACAAAGAACAAAAATACTAAAACTAAAAACAAACTCATAAATACAAACAACAAATTGGTTGTTGAGAGAGGCAGGAAGTGAGGCATAGGTAAAATGGGTGAAGATAGTCAGATGATACAGACTTCAATTATGAAATATGTAAGTCTTATGCTGTAATGTAAAGCATGGTGGCCATAGTTAATAATATTATATTGTACATTTTAAAGTTGTTAAGAGAGAAGATCTTAAAAGATATCACAAGAAAAAAATCTGTAAAAATGAGTCGTGATGGATGTTAACTAAATTATGCTGATTATTTTATAGCGTGTGCATATATTAAATCATTATGTTACACTTCTGTAACCAATGTAAATTTATATCTCAATTAGAAAGAACTTTCCATGAAGAGAAGTATAGTCTTAACAGGCTTTACTAATGAAGTCTACCAAATATTTAAGAAAAAAAAATTACCAAATCTACATAAACTCTTCCAAGGAATTGAAGAAAATAATATTACTTTTCAACTCACTCAAACAGGCCAGCACTAGTCTGATGCCCAAATTGTAAACAGACATTACAAGAGAAACAAAAACCAGAAACCAGTATATCTTATAAAAATGGATGCAATAATTATTTTAAAAAGTTAACAAAAATCCAACAATATACAGCAAACCTCTACTAACATCACATTTCACAATGAGAAGTATTCTTCCTAAGATCAGGAACAAAACAATGGTGGCCACTTTTGCCATTTATACTGGAGATCCTAACCAGTGAAATAAGAAAAGAAAAATGATGATAAAACATGGAGATAGGAAAATAAGTAGTATCATCTTTATTCTCAGATATATGATTGTATATATAGGAAATCCAAGCCAATGTAAAAACCAAACAAACCAAAACCACAACTACTAGATATAAAATATGAGTTTAACAAGGTTATAACATACATAGTCAATGTGCAAAAAACAATTGTATTTAGAAATTCAGGCAATGAATTATGAGAAATTGAAATAAAAAAATTTTTAATGTTTATTTTTGAGAGAGACAGAGCATGAGCAAGGGAGGGGCAGAGAGAGAGGGAGACACAGAATTCAGAATCAGAAGCAAGCTCCAGGCTCTGAGCTGTCAGCACAGAGCCTGACATGGGGCTCAAACCCATGAACCGTGAGATCAAACCTGAGCCAAAGTCAGATGCTTAACCAACTGAGCCACCCAGGCATGCTGATAAATTGAAATTTTAAAAGGTAATAATACCAAATACTATTTTGATCCTGAGAGAGATTACAGAATATGTACATGAATGTAAAGATGTGTGCTTTTTAGGAATCAGAAGATTCAACAATGCCAAAGTATCTATTATGACCAAATTGATATATAGATTCAGTGCAATTCCAATCAAATCCCAGTAGACTTTAACATGAAAATTATCATGGTGATTCTATAAGTTATATGGACATGCAGAAGAACTAGAATAGCCAAACGATTTTGTTAAAGAATAACCAAGCTACAATGATCTTACCTGATTTTAAGACTTACTATGGGGAAATTTGTATAGGTCAATGAAACAGAAGAGAATGTAGAAATAGATACACATGGACATGATCAATTTATTTTTATCGAAAGTCTCTACGTACAGTATTTTAATGGGAGAAAATATACAGAATATTTTCAACAAAAGGTATTGAATAATAAAGACATACTTTGGCAAACATAAACCCTCGCCTTCACCTCATACCATATGACAATATTAATATGAATTATGGAATATAGACCTAAATAAAGGCAAAGTTATAGAAATTTCTTGAGGAAAAAGTAGATGAAAATCTTTGCAAACTTGGGGTTGACAAATTTTATAGATAAAATGCAAAAAAAAAAAACCAAACATGAACCATAAAAGAGAAACAATGTTTTATTAAATGAAGGTCTTATGATATTCAAAAGTATTGTTAAGCAAATGTACATACAAGCCACAAAGTGGGAGAAAGCATCTGTGATGGCTATATCTGAAAAGGGGCTTTTACTTATAATATATAAAGAACACTCACAATTCAATAATATAGAAATAATGCCCCCCCCCCAAATCGGCAAAGGCATTTGAACATTTCATCTAGAAGATAAAAAATGACCTATAAGCATATGAAAGACACTCAATGCTGTAAATTGCTCTAAAATGCAGCATTAAGCCCCAATAAGTAACAGCACATATCCACTGGAATAGTTGTAATAAAACATACTGACGACATTGAGCAGGAGGGAGGACTGACATGACTGTATAACATTGTATGTTACCAGCGGGAATGAAAATTGTATAACCCTTTGAAAAACTTTCTGACAGCTTCTTAAAATGTTAAACATATACTTACCAAATGATCCCTAAAATTTATTCCTAGCTATTTATCCAAGAGAAATGAAAACATTCTGTTCAGACAAAGGCTGTATATAAACAAATGTTTGTAGCAGCTTTATTCATAATAGCCAAAAACTCTCAACAGGTGAATGAATAAACAAATTGCCTTACATGTATACAATGGGATGCCATCAACAATAAAAAGAAAAGAACTACTGACACTCATAAAATGGATGAATTTCAAAAAAATGTGCTGATAAAATATGTATGAAAATGATTCAGCCCTGAATATAAGTGAAATAAATGAAAAGACATTTCAAGAAAGAGAAAAAAACGTGAATGAGCTTAGGAAAATATGAGCGCAATCCCATTAGTGATCAGAAATCTGGAATTTGATACCACAATAAGAGAGCATTTTATACCCCTAGACTGCTTAAAACATAAAAGATAACAACAACACTGAAAAAATCAAGAGTCCTGACTATACTGAATGTTGGCAAAAGTACTGAAAATAGGTATATTTTATACTTCTGGTAGATGTGTCATTCACCTTTAGAAAGCATTAATGTAGGGGCGCCTGGTTGGCTCAGTTGGTTAAGTGGCCGACTTCGGCTCAGGTCATGATCTCGCGGTCCGTGAGTTCGAGCCCCGCGGCCGGCTCTGTGCTGACAGCTCAGAATCTGGAGCCTGTTTCGGATTCTGTGTCTCCCTCTCTCTGACCCTCCCCTGTTCATGCTCTGTCTCTCCCTGTCTCAAAAATAAATAAAATGTCAAAAAAAATTTTAAAAAAAGAAAGCATTAATGTATAAAGTTAGACACATTATATAACACAACAATTCCCTTTCTCTCTCTCTCCCTCTGTGTGTGTGTGTGTGTGTGTGTGTGTGTGTTCACTAGAGAAATGCCTACTGATTTTCCAGGAGACTGAAAATGAATGTTTGTTGTGTCTTGTCACAGTAGCAAACACAACACCCTGGGCACAAACCTCATCTTTAGGAGAGTGGGATAAGTAAATCTGGGGAAATCCAAACAGTGGGATTTTGTAAAACAGAAATGAATGAGCTATAGCGACATGCAATGTCACAGACGGATGTTAGGAAAATGACTTGATAACATACTTCAAAGCTCAAAAAATTATATATCCCTTTAGAAGTCACCCATGAGAGAACAGCACTATAGCATAAGATAGCAAAAGCATGAAAAACAAAATTGAGGTGGAACAGAAGTGGTTATGGGAGAAATATGGAGTCAGGGAGATTACATGGAGCATCAGGCATTAGTCATGTTGGGAATATACATGTTCTTAAGTTGAGTCATGTGTTCATAGCCTTCCATTTTATAATTATTAAGACATATCACACATTTGTTAACATTATTTTGAGTATATCAAATATTACATAAGACAGAATTCCTTTGATGGAGAGCTTACAGTTTAACAAAACACTCAGATATACCTACAACTGATGACTATAAATTCTATAGTAAAGATATTTAAAAACAAAATAGCTGCATTGTTTTAGTAAAGTATGCACATTCAAAATTCAAACAACAGAGGGGTACCTGGGCAGCTCAGTCAGTTGATCATCCATCCAGCTTTTGATTTTGACTCAGGTCATGATCCCAGGGTAGTGGGATTGAACCTTGCATCAGGCTCTGCACTGAGCGTAGAGCCTGCTTAAGATTCTCTCTCTCTCTCTTTGCCCCCTCCCACACTAGTGCTCTCTCTCTCTGTGTCTCTCCCTCCTTCTCTCTCTCTCCCTCTCTCTAAAATAAAAGAATTCAAACAACAGAAAAATTGTAGTTCACTGATTTTAATAATGTGTAATTACATAGTACAGAATCTATGGCATTCCCTAAATCAGCCTTTTTTTCCTAAATTGATTTTTGGGGTAGTTTAGACATGGTTGGAATTCATCTCTCTCATTTGTTCCTTCTTTGACTAACACTTCCTAAGACTTAGAAACAAGGGTTGCATGAAAAATAACTAGATGTTCAGTAACTAATTAGTGTGGAAATACTTGTTAAATATTTATTTTGAGTTACTTAGGATAAGGCAATACTTTTCTATGCTGTATGAAATTCAATCAAGGTACTGTTTATAGTATTATGTACACATTGTTCTCCGGTGCCATTCCTTATTAAATCCTGTTCAAATACAGATTTTTATTGTCGTCCAAAGATTGTCATGGTTGATTATAGAATTCAAGACAAAACCAGTTACTCTAGTGATAATTTATTTTTTGTTATTCATCAAGACATCTTGAAGAAAGCTGAGCAGACCTTATAATACTCCTACTTACAAACACATAATTCTCTTTTGCAAGGTTGGGAGGTATCTTAGAAAAATTGCCTAATTTTCTGTAAATACCATTTTTAGAGAGCCCAGTAGATTCTCGCCTGAGTTTATGTTGGCCAGGGTGTATGTAGATCTAGGAATTTGCTGGATGAGAACAAGGGCAGAAAAGTACTTGAAACCTTTCTCCTATTAGAATGGGCCCTTGATAAGTCATTTTTCATGCACATTTAAATGCATTCTACTGTAGTTTATCTGACATTTATTAAGAATATATTCTAGGGGCGCCTGGGTGGCTCGGTTGGTTAAGCGTCCGACTTCGGCTCAGGTCGTGATCTCGCGGTCCGTGAGTTCGAGCCCCGCGTCGGGCTCTGGGCTGACGGCTCAGAGCCTGGAGCCTGTTTCGGATTCTGTGTCTCCCTCTCTCTCTGCCCCTCCCCCGTTCATGCTCTGTCTCTCTCTGTCTCAAAAATAAACGTTAAAAAAAATTTAAAAAAAAAAGAATATATTCTAGAGAATTTCATGAAGATATGCTGTTGAATACTGAGCTATATTTTTCACAAGTGGAGAAATCAATTTATTTATCATACTTCATGGGCATTAAAATGAACATTTAAAAATATTTTAGCAGTCTTAAATGGAGGTTCATCGTGGAATAGAAGAACGCCAATTTTAGCTGTAATTTTTCTTTTCTTGGTGTGTAAATGAATGGTTACCTTCAAAATCAATGATCTCTTAGATCAAATGAAATAAGGTAATAACTAATTATCAAAAAGTTAACAAGAGAGATTTTACCCATTCCATAGTCACTTTCTTCCTAAAATTCATAAGGGACTAAATTACCAAATGCTAAAGAGTGGTTATTAGATATATATCTATAATGTAACACTGCAGTACCTGTTATATGAATTAGTGAATATTGTAAAACACAAATTACCAGACTGTAATTAGGAGAGGCCCCTGTTGAATAATTTGCATTACAGTTTTACAAAGCAATTACGTTTTTTCTGCTCAGCAATTACCATACTAAGCAAGTTAAGTTGATGGGTCAATGTAGGATTTTAGACTACACGAATGAGGAACGATGCAAATACACTTATAAAGGGCATGAAGACTAAATGGAAAGCCATAAGAAAAGGTTTTGGCTTGCTGCAACCAGACAGAAAAATGTACCACCGGCAGATATGAGCACAGTAGAAACACACAAGTGTGCAGAGTGTACCTCTGTCTAAGAATTAAGAAGGACTTCATGAAAGGAAGAAGGTATTATGTATTTATGGAAAGTGGAAACTCAATAATAATAAGTATTTTTAAATGCAACCAAACTTTTCAGTGTGTCAGGACAGAGGTAAAAGTCAAGGGCCTGTGGTATACTCACCATCCTCCATTTTAATTGTATGCCCTTCTCTACATCAACCTGTATTTTCTGTCTCTTTCTAATATCAAGGTATGTAACGACAAGTAAAACCCTAGCATCAGATTAAAAAATAACATTTCTTGGAATATTTTTGAATTCTACTAAATAACATTGCTTCATTTTCTTAATTTTATTTTCTATTTTTTTTTAATTTATATCCAAATTAGTTAGCATATAGTGCAACAATGATTTCAGGAGTAGATTCCTTAATGCCCCTTCCCCATTTAGCCCATCCCCCCCCACACCCCCTCCAGTAACCCTCAGTTTGTTGTCCATATTTATGAATCTCTTCTGTATTTTCCCCTCCCTGTTTTTATATTATTTTTGTTTCCCTTCCCTTATGTTCATCTGTTTTGTTTCTTAAAGTCCTCATATGAGTGAAATCATACGATTTTTGTCTTTCTCTGACTGACTAAATTCACTAAGCATAATACCCTCCAGTTCCATCCACGTAGTTGCAAATGGCAAGATTTCATTCTTTTTTGCTTGCTGAGTAATACTCCATTGTATATATATACCACATCTTCTTTATCCATTCATCCATCGATGGCCATTTGGGCTCTTTCCATACTTTGGCTATTGTTGATAGTGCTGCTATAAACATGGGGGTGCATGTGTCCCTTCGAAACAGCACACCTGTATCCCATGGGTAAATGGCTAGAAGTGCAATTGCTGGGTCGTAGGTTCTATTTTTAGTTTTTTGAGGAACCTCCATACTGTTTTCCACAGTAGTTGCACCAGCTTGCATTCCCACCAACAATGCAAAAGAGATTCTCTTTCGTTATATCCTCACCAACATCTGTTGTTGCCTGAGTTGTTAATGTTAGCCATTCTGACAAGTGTGAGTCAGAATCTCATTGTGGTTTTGACTTGTATTTCCCTGACGATGAGTGCTGTTGAGCATTTTTTCATGTGTCGATTGGCCATCTGGATGTCTTCTTTGAAGAGGCGTCTACTCATGTCTTTTGCCCATTTCTTCACTGGATTATTTGTTTTTTGGTATTGAGTTTGATAAGCTCTTTATAGATTTTGGATCATAAGCCTTTATCTGATATGTCATTTGCAAATATCTTCTCCCATTCTGTCAGTTGCCTTTTAGTTTTGCTGATTATTTCCTTTGCTGTGCAGAAGTTTTTTTTTATTTTCATGAGGTCCCAGAAGTTCATTTTTGCTTTTGTTTTCCTTGCTTCTGGAGACGTGGTGAGTAAGAAGTTGCTGCAGCCAAAATCAAAGAGGTTTTTGCCTGCTTTCTCCTCAAGGATTTTGATGGCTTCCTGTCTTACATTGAGGTCTTTCATCCATTTTGAGTTTATTTTTGTGTATGCTGTAAGAAAGTGGTCCAGGTTCATTCTTCTGCATGTCGCTGTCCAGTTTTCCCAGCACCACTTGCTAAAGAGACTGTCTTTATTCCGTTGGATATTCTTTCCTGCTTGGTCAAAGATTAGTTGGCCATACATTTGCTGGTCCATTTCTGGGTTCTGTATTCTGTTCCATTGATCTGAGTGTCTGTTCTTGTTCTAGTACCATACTGTCTTCATGATTACAGCTTTGTAGTGTAGCTTGAAGTCTGGGATTGTGATGCCTCCTGCTTTGGTTTTCTTTTTCAAGATTGCTTTGGCTATTCAGGGTCTTTTCTGGTTCCATAAAAATTTTAGGATTATTTGTTCTCCCTTTGTGAAGAATGCTGGTGTTACTTTGATAGGGATTGCATTGAATATATAGATTGCATTGGGTAGTATTGACATTTTAACAATATTTGTTTTTCCTATCCAGGAGCATGGAATCGCTTTTCCATTTTTTTGTGTCGTCTTCAATTTCTTTCATAAACTTTCTATAGTTTTCAGCGTATAGATTTTTCACCTGTGTGGTTAGATTTATTCCTAGGTATTTTATGGGTTTTTTTGTGCAACTGTAAATGGGATAGATTCCTTGATTTCTCTTTCTGTTGCTTCATTGTTGGTGTATGGGAATGCAACCAATTTCTGTGTTGATTTTATTTCCTGCAACTTTGCTGAATTCATGAATCAATTCTAGCATTGGTGAAATCTTTGGGTTTTCCATATAGAGTATCATGTCATCTGTGAAGGATGAAAGTTTGACCTCCTCCTGGCCAATTTGGATGCCTTTTTTTTTTTGAAAAAAATTTTTAATGTTTATTTTTGAGACAAAGACAGAGTGTGAGTGGGGAGGGGCAGAGAGAGAGACAGAGAATCCAAAGCAGACTCCAGGCTCCGAGCTGTCAGCACAGAGCATGACGTGGGGCTTGAACTCATGAACTATCAGATCATGACCTGAGCCAAAGTTGGTTGCTTAACCAACTGAGCCACCCAGGTGCCCCTGGATGCCTTTTATCTCTTTGTGTTGTCTGATTGCAGAGGCTAAGACTTCCAATATTATGTTGAATAACAGTGGCAAGAGTTGACATCCCTGTCTTGTTCCTGAGCTTAGGGGGAAAGCTCTCAGTTTTTCCCCATTGAGGATGATATTAGTGTTGGGTTGTTCATATACAGCTTTTATGATCTCGAGGTATGCTCCTTCTATCCCTACTTTCTGGAGGATTTTTTATCAAAAAAGGGTGTTGCATTTTGTCAAATGCTTTCTCTGCATCTTTTGAGAATATCATATGGTTCTTGTCCTTTCTTTTATTGATATGATGAATCACATTCATTGTTTTGTGGGTATTGAACCAGCCCTGCATCCTAGGTATAAATTCCATTTGGTCGTGGTGAATACTTTTTTTAATGTATTGTTGGATCCAATTAGCTAATATCTTGTTGAGGATTTTTGCACCCATGTTCACCAGGGAAATTGGTCTGTAGTTCTCCTTTTTAGTGGGGTCTCTGGTTTTGGAATCAAGGTAATGCTGGCTTCATAGAAAGAGTTTGGAAGTTTTCCTTCCATTTCTATCTTTTGGAACAGTTTCAAGAGAATAGGTGTTAACTCTTCCTTAAATGTTTGGTAGAATTCTCCTGGAAAACCATCTTAATCTAATGGGGGTCCTCTGTGCTTCCTGGAGTTTGATGTCTTGGTCTTTCCCCAGGTTAGGAAAGTTTTCCATTGTGATTTGCTCACATAACCCTTCTACCCCTATTTCTCTCTCTTCCTCCTCTGGGACCCCTATGATTCTGATGCTGTTCCTTTTTAATGAGTCACTGATTTCTCTAATTCTTAAATCGTGTTCTTTTGCCTTAATCTCCCTCTTTTTTTCTGCTTCATTATTCTCTATAGGTTTGTCCTCTATATCGCTGATTCTCTGTTCTGCCTCATCCATCCTTGCCACCACTGCATCCATCTGTGATTCCAACTTAGTTATAGCACATTTAATTTCATTCTGGCTATTTTTTTTACTTTTTTTATCTCTGCAGAAGGTGATTCTAATCTATTTTCGACTCCAGCTAGTATTCTTATTATTGTGATTCTAAATTCTGGTTCAGACATCTTGCTTGTATCTGTGTTGGTTAAATCCCTGGCTCTCATCTCTTCGTGCTCTTTATTTTGGGGTGAATTCCTTTGTTTTGTCATTTTGAAGGGAGAAAAGGAATTAATGAGGTAGAAAATTAAAATTAAAAAAATTAAAATTAAAAAATATTAAAATTAAAAAATTAAACACATACACACACAAATTGAATAAATGATGCTATATCCTAGGTGTGTTTTGGTCTGGGTGTTGAAAGTGGTTTGACAGATTAGAGAAAAAAAAGCAGGGGGAAAGAAAAAAAAGAAAATCGTTTGAGAATTTGAAAAAATGAATACACTGAAGTAGACTAAAATGAGATGATGGGGGTAAAATACAATTTGAAAAATATATACAGAAGTAAAGAATATAGTAGAAAAAATTAAAGAAAAATATTTTAATAAAAATTAAAATAAATATTTTTTCTTTTTCTGTATTTAAGAAAAAAGAAATGAAAAATAGGAAAAAGAAATAAAGAAAAGAAAAAATAGTTTGAAAATTTGAAAAAGTGAATACACTGTAGTACACTAAAATAAAATATGATGGAAGTAAAATAGAATTTGAAAAAAATTTACATAAAAGCAAAATGTATACTAATAAAAATTAAATAAAAATATTTTTAATAAAAATTGAAAGTACAAATGTTGTTTTTCTCTTTCTGTATTCAAGAGAAAAAAGAAATGAAAAACAGAAAAAAAGAAAAAGAAAGAAAAAAGGAAATTGTTTGAAAATTTGAAAAGGTGAATACACTGAAGTAGACGAAAATAGAATGATGGATGTAAAGTAGAATTTCAAAAAATTTACACAAAAGTAAAAAATATAGTAATAAAAATTTAAAAAATATATATTTTTTTAATTTATTTTTTTTGGGACAGAGAGAGACAGAGCATGAATGGGGGAGGGGCAGAGAGAGAGGGAGACACAGAATCGGAAACAGGCTCCAGGCTCTGAGCCATCAGCCCAGAGCCTGACGCGGGGCTCAAACTCACAGAGTGCGAGATCATGACCTGGCTGAAGTTGGACGCTTAACCGACTACGCCACCCAGGCGCCCCTAAAAAATATTTTTAATAAAAATTGAAAAAGAATGAATTTTTTCTCTTTCTGTATTCAAGAAAAAGAAAAGAATTGTAAAAGAGAAAAAAAAAAGAAAAAAATTGAATAGAGGAACCTGCTAACAGATTGAAGTATGACTGAAATTGCTCTGTTTTTCCCTAGAAGTCAGTGTATGTAGTGCTTTAGAGTCCATAAATTAAGCCGGCAGTAAGTCTTGTGTTCTTGATGAGCAAAGTTGGCCCAGTTGGGCAGGGCTCAGTGTAACAGCTCTGCTCTCCAGTAGATGGTGCTGCTAGCCTACTGGGGTGGATTGATGTGGCGCTCGTAGGTGCGTATGCACATGCGCGGGAGCAGTGAAAATGGCGCCACCTAGCTACCCAGTCTGTTCTCCCAGACCAGCAATTGCACACCTGTCCTCCGTTTTCAGCTCTCGTCCACTCCCCACTTTTTCACTCTCCGTGACCAGTCCCCAGGCAATACTCTCTCCCGAGTTTTATCTCAGATGTGGCTGTTTTCCCTGGCCCCTTACTTCCGAAGGACTGTGGCTTTGACCCATTCTGCCCTTCTGTAGGAGGGTCTCAGTGAGCAACGGCTGAATGAGCAATGGCCGAATTATTGGCTGCAGCCAGGAACGCCTGCTGGATCCCACTGCTGCTGGTGCCCCAAGACTGCAGCCGGGTGCCAGCCCACCCCAGAAAAAGTTCATGAGACAGTGTAGCAGCAGCGTTTCAGGGATTATGAAAAATCACAACACACATCTGGCACCAGGCTTCACCCTTAATGACTGCCACAGCACCAGCGAATGTGGCCGCCTTCCAGGGTCTGCTGGAACCAGGTGGCTTCAACAGTCTCTACCAAATGTCCTTCCAGCAGTGGAACCACTTTTCCCCGTGTGGCTGGAGAACCTCCCAGACCCCACTCTGTTCCTCGGGACTCACCCTTCCCACCAGAGCACCCCCAGGTATCGAGCTGCAGAGTTGCAGCCTTTGCACTCCCTTTTTTTATAGTCGTAATGGAATTTAAACCCTCTCCTTTCTCCCTTCTCTCTTTTTAGTTTAGTCCCTGTGTCTGCTTCCAGTTTTCCACTTTCTCTCCAGCTGCTTTACAGGAGGGGTGCTTTTCCCGTATTCTCCGTCCCCCCCCCCCAGTCTCCACCCTCTCTCCACCTGCAAAAGTGGTTCCCTACCTTTCATGGCTTCTCACTCCCCAAATTCACCTCTCTGTGCCACATTCCTGCTGGATTCTGTGGCTCAGATTGTGCATATTGTTGTATTAATCCTCTAATCATTTTTCTTGGTGTGTAGGATGGTTTAGTGTTGGTCTGGCTGTATTTCCTGGACACGAGACACACAAGAAACTTCCATGCTGTTCTGCCATCTTGGCTCCTCCCCCAACATTGCTTCATTTTTAATATTTGTCTCATTAGTTATTAAAATGATAAACTGGACTTTCAAACTCATTAATATTTGGCAAATATAAACACCAGATTCTGTGAACCTGTAACAGTCTGTATTTAAAACCTGTCTATTTTTGAAATACATTTCAACTTTTAAGTTAGTAGATTTTAGTTAAGTGCCAATAAGCTTTGAGGTGCATTGAAATAAGCAAAGAAAGCAATGCACTTTGAAAGAACTAGAAATACCAAGTTATCTCTAGTCTACCAAAAGTAAGTGCAGAAACACAAACCGAGTGGAAAATTCTGGGACCATAAATATAATTTTCATTTGTGCAGAATTTTGCTTATTTTTCACTAATATTCAATTGATTTTTTCCTAAGAATTAGAATGGTGATGAATGCCTACCAGTTCAAGTATAAGAACTCTAGTCACTGAACAAAGGTAGTAAAATATACAGCTTGATAAAGGAGAGTTTATTGATATGAGGTTATCTTTCATTATGTAATATTTAATACTTAATATTCTAACAAGGGAACCTTGAACTGGATCTTATATGCTATTGGAATGGTTTCCCAAAGCTGGAAAACAGTGAGGAGCTGAAGTAAATGATGTGGAGTATCCAGAATTTCACTGGCAGATTATTGAGCGTGGAGAGACAAAGGACTCAAAAAGGTGAGTATACCAACATGGATTTAATGTAAAAGACCAGAGATCTCACCAAAGGATTATATTTTCTGGAAGGTCCAGAGAATATTCCCTTTACTACAACAATAATAAATGTACCAGTGAGGGGAAGATAAGTATCACTGAGAAGATCAGTGGAGACTGTCCTTTGTAGTCCAGGGCTGGTAGCTGGGAAGGCTACAGAATTGGCTCCCATGTATCAAGAGATGATGTAATTCTGAAATGGAAAAAGTCTAGTGGCATTGTGCAACTATCAGAGATAAGGTGGCATAATTACTGTAATGGGCAAGAAAATCAGAATGCAAGTTAGTGCGTAATGGCCCACAAGAATCTGTGGTGATGGCTAATAAGCCATAATGTTCCTAGGGATAACATAGATAGTGTGATAGTTAATATTATGTGTCACTTTGGAGAGTGTTTTTTATATGAAATTTATTGTCAAATTGGTTTCCATATAACACCCAGTGCTCATCCCAACAGGTGCCCTCCTCAATGCCCATCGCCCACTTTCCCGTCCCTCCCACCTTCCATCAACCCTCAGTTTATTCTCAGTTTTTAAGAGTCTCTTATGGTTTGCCTCCCTACCTCTCTAACTTTTCCCCCCCTTCCCTACCCCCATGGTCTTCTGTTAAGTTTCTCAGGATCCACATATGAGTGAAAACATATGATACCTGTCTTTCTCTGTATGACTTATTTCACTTAGCATAACACTCTCCAGTTCCACCCACGTTGCTACAAAAGGCCATATTTCATTCTTTCTCATTGCCAAGTAGTATTCCATTGTGTATATAAACCACAATTTCTTTATCCAATCATCAGCTGGTGGACATTTAGGCTCTTTCCATAATTTGGCTATTGTTGAAAATGCTGCTGTAAACATTGGGGTACAAGTGCCTCTACGCATCAGAACTCCTGTATCCCTCGGGTAAATTCCTAGCAGTGCTATTTCTGGGTCATAGGGAGATTAGCACAGAAATCAGTGAACTTTGAGTAAAGAAGACCACCCTCCATAATCCTAGTGGGCCTCATCCTATCAGTTGAAGGCCAGAAAAAAAGTCATAAAGACCAGCCTCATCAAGCAAGGAAGAATTCTCCAGCAGTCTGCTTTCCATCTTCATCTACACCATTGGCTCTCCTGGGACTTCAGCCTGCCAGATTACTGCAGATTTTGGGTCCACCAACCTCCATAATTATGAGCCAATTCCTTGAAATAAATCTTGTTCTCAATATATACACATCCTATTGATTCTGTTTCTCTAAAGAGCTCTGATTAAAATAGAATTATTTTATTAAGAGCTATTAAGTCATTAAGAGTATTGCCTGACCTTTAGAACTAATAATTATCAAGTGTCAGTGAGCAAAAGACCCAATGGAAAATCCTAACCTATTGTCCAGTTTCTGTTCCTGAGCCAATCAGATCCAAATCCCACCAGCTGAAGAACTTCTTGACAAAGGGCTTGAAATATGGCAAATATATACAGCAGTGATTTCCCCATTCCATTACCAAAGAAAGTTTTGGGCATTGGCCTAAATTATTAACCACTGGAGAAGAGAGTAGTCAGATTGTATACAGGACTTATGTGCAAGGTCTGAGCTGGTATGGACTGTAGAAGATCCAATATACTTAATCATGGTTCCTGTCAGGGTAGAAACAAATGAAGAAGTGATAGTTGGAGTGCAGATCCAGGTCTATATGTCAGTGGTTTACCAGGCCATGAGCTTAGGTTCTGGTCATTCCTCCGACCCTGAGAGCATGTCTGGGATGAATATAATGTAACAGTTAAAAAACCCTAACTTATTATTTTGTAATATGCTGTACAAGAGGTTTTTTCTTGGCAGGAAAGGTCAAGTTGAAGTCCCCAAAACTGTTCTTTCTGCCTCAGCCAAAATAGTAAACAAGCAACAACACCTTATTGCTAGATAGATTAGTAGGTTTGTGCCACTCCTAAAGGTTGGAAGGATGCTGACATTGTGGTCCCCAATATACACCAGATGGCCCCTGATGGATGAGGGTTGTCTACTGCAAACTTAAGAGCTGCTGTTATTGCTGTTGAACCAGAGGTAGTATCTTTACTAGAGTAGAGCAATCAAGTCTCCAACACTTACATGTGGCCATTGATCTGCATTATTTTAAATCCCCAGAAGAAAAAGCAGTACCCATTCATGGTTTTGTCAGACCATTATATCTGAAGATATTTGGCATTTCAGCCACTCATCAAACATCACTATAATGATACCTTGTTAAAGCTCAGGAACAGAAAGTGAAGGTAATATGCATCTCCTGGGAAGACAGCATTGCATCAGTGGGTGGAAGGCAGGTTCTACAAATGTTCAGGAATCTTGTAAACTGTGAAAATTTTAAGCATCTAGTGGTTGGAAACATTCTGAGGTATTGCCTCTAAGGTAACTAAAAGAGAGACATTTGTTCTACTTCAGCTTTTAAAGGCAACACTCACCCCCTGTTGGAATACTTTCCAACTTATTTATTCAGCGATATTTTTCCACTTTTTAAAATGGAGTTCAAAGCAGAAGAGAACTTTTCAGCAAGTTCGGTTTGGAGTACAAATGACCCTGCTACTTATGTCTTATGATCTAGCAGATCCCATGGTACTAGAGGCATACACAGTAGATAAGGACACCATACATGTCTCTTCCAAGTCCTAATTGGAGAGAGTCTATGCATAATGGTAACATTTTGAAGTAAAGCCATGCTTTTCATCATTGTATGTATGTAGGTAGGTAGGTAGGTAGGTATATTTTAGAGAAAGAGAGAGGAGGGAGATGAGAGGGGCAGAGGGGGAGAGAGAGAGAGAGAGAGAGAGAGAGAGAGAGAGAGAGAGAGAGAGAAAGTTTTAAACAGGTTCCATGCTAAGCACAGAGCTGGATGTGGGGCTGGATCCCATGACCCTGGATCATGACCTGAGCTGAAATCAAGAGTTGGATGCTTAACTGACTGAACTACCCAGGCATCCCTATTCAACATTTAAAAAATATCTCTTGTTAGAGAATTTAAGCATGGGTCATCAACTGACTATGCTTCCAGAATTGCCCATCATGAGTTGTGAATTCTCAGATATAAAGTCATAAAGTCAAGTGGACACAGCAGAGGTCTGTTTTTGATAGAAAAGATACATTCTGCAAATGGCCCAAATAGATCTGCAGGCATAAGTAAATTAAGGCAAAAAGCAGTCTAGATTTTTCATGTTGCCTCTATTTGTGACACCAGTGCTCATCCCTCAGCTGACATCTGTGTCCTCATAGAACATTTCCTATGATAAGCTGAAGATAAAGGGGAAAAAATAACTTGGCTTATTCAGCTCAATATGTTGCTGTGAGTCAGTAATGCACCTCGGTCATCTTAGAGCCTCACTCTAGGGCGTCCCTGAAATGGTGGTCAGAATGAAATCCTTCCCCTGGGCAGAACTCTAATGAATTAATGTTAAAGGAGAAGTGGCTTGAGGTGAAATTTGCACAGATTATTGAGCAGTGGCACGTAGTTTGGTTGATTGGCCAGATTGCCGGAATGGGTAACAATGGGAAGTCAGTGGCAGAGATATCTGAGAAAGAAGCAGGTGGATGAAATTATGAGAATGTCCATAATATTTGTGGATATCTTAATTCATTCACGCCTATCAGAGAGCACCCACTGAAGCAGAGACTGTGAATAGCCCAGTGAAAAAAATGACACATCCAGTGGGGGACAATGAGCTTCTGTCCTTTGCCACTTCAGAGTTTGCCCAAAGGTATTATGAACAGATTAAAGGCATGGTAGCAGAGATGGAGCTATCCATGAGCCTGGCAGTATGCACTTGCTCTCGTCAAGGCTGATCCCAATTCTCACAGAGGATCTGATTTATTGGTCATGGAACCTTGCACATGATTGCTACACACCATGGTGTACCCTTTATATAAAACAATGGGGGCAATGGGCAAATGTCATGGTATCCATTAGTTCTACCATATAACACATCACTAACAAGCTGCCAGTTTAATTTAAGATATTAAAATGGCCTTTTAAGGGTTCGCCTAAGTCTTTTCGGATGGGCATGGCACTGTGAGATTGGTCATTGTCTTTCAAAATGACAAATATATTTGAATCAATGGTCATGAGATGGTGCTGTGTATCTGAAAGAGCTGGGAACTGAGGTGTAGAAACAGAGACTCACCCCCTGGTCTTAGTGATCCGGGGGAACTTTGTTCTTTACTGGTCCTACAGCTTTAGGTTTTCTTCTGATAGTTACATTCCGATCCCCAGTTATCAGGGAGATCCCCTTCTACCAGGGGACTTGGTAATATTTCCACCAAACTTAAAGTTATGAATGCTGACAGGATCTTTATGCCAGTGGACCAGGATGCCAAGAAATGAGTGACTATATTGGCAGGGAAACTAACCCTGATTTTCATGCTGCCACATAATAGGGACAAGGATATATATTTCTGAAGTTCAGGAGACTCACAGGGGTGGGGGAAGCTCTTGGTGCCTCCATACTTGGCAGCACGTATAGATGGGGATTTTCAGCAACCATGGTCTATCAACACCTATCAATATGTTTGTGTTACCCCAAGGGCAAACAGACTAAGGGTGAGGAGGATCTAGAATGAGTGGTAAAGAAAGCAAATCATGATCATCAGTTATCGCGCAAAGGGGAATAAAGCTTGTTCCCCATCTCTCATTTGGCTTTATAAGTTTATTTATTCTTTGAAGTGATTTTTCATGACCATTGCCTGAAAGAATCAGTTACAGGGCAAAGTCAACTTAACCAGGGGTATAAGTGGATCTGTCTGCACTGTAGCAGATATTTTGGGTGCCAACTCATGTTTCTCCCCGCTTGCAATTTCGTTCACACCAGTCTAACTTTCCACTGTCAGTGGCCTTTCTTCCCTGATGCCTGACTTCACCCTTTGAAGCACTGTATCTGCTTAGGTAGCAGATCAGAAGCACCCGTGAATGATGTGCCCCTCCTCTAGTGCTTTCTGTACCTAGTGATGGACTCTGGCAGATAGTAACCCAAGCTCCCTTGTGCCTTAGTTGGTGTCAGTCTGATGACAGTCACTGTTTCCCGAGGGGTTTAAGCTCTTGTCCACAGTGGTAACCAGCTTATGGTGCACACTTTCCCACTACCTTTCTTCCCTTCTCTGCTTAACTTCCACATCCCACTATGAGGGTTCTTCTCAGTTTTGATATCAGTTACTTGGATTGGACTCCTTCCATCAAGGTCAACTTCTGGGGGAACCAAACAAGAACACCGACTACCTTAGAATCCTCGACAAACTTCTAAAAATAGCCTTCTTGTGTTTCTGGATCCTGGATTTCCATGCTCCTTTTTCTCAAATTATATAAAGACAGAAATGAAGGCTTGAGCATTGAAGAAAAGGAAAAGAAGTTGAGAGGGTTCTGGTGAATGATATAAAAGAATCAAGGAGAAGGTGGTCATTGCTCTCATTTCCACCTTCACTTTTGATGTCTCAGCCTTGTTTTCTCTCTGCATGCCCTTTCCTCTAGTTAGCTCCCTTAGCTAAGCCCTGATAGGGCTTTAATCTCTGGAAATTTCCTTATGATGTATTCCAAGTTTGTGTTCTTTTTCTTCAAGAAGGTAGAGAAAAAGAAAGATTATTTTAGAAATACCTCCCTCTATATTCTTGCCACATTAACTGCATTTCTTATTGTTGCTTTTTATTCCTTATGGGTAGATGCATTGTACAGGTGTGCAAGCATTTCATCCAAAAGAAGTAATGTAGGAATGGATAGTTGTTTTACAAAATCTTGTAAGAAGAATACTATTCTTATTGCCACTTTTCAGGTTAAGCGCTTTTTCCAAAGTCATGCGACTAGTATCTGGCAAAGCCATCAATTTTAATCCATTTCCCCCATTTATGCAAGCTGAACTCTTAAACACAAAATTAACCTTTCTCTCTTAATAAATTATATGTGTGTAAGAAGAACACTTTCATCTTGGTGGCTTAGAGACATGAGCCACTTTATATTTCATCTTAATGTCTTTTTCCCTACTTTTCTTCCCCTTCTCTTCTTGCTTCTTCATGCTTTCTGTCCTGGCTTCCTTCCTCTGTCTGTACATATCAGAGAAAACTGCCTTCTACATCTCATCTTTTTAGAGCCTCTGACTGAGCATCATTGCGAATACCTTTAAGGGATCATGCCTTATCTAGTTTTTAAAGCCACTGCTCACAGTATTCTTGAACACTGTCCATTGGCCATGAGGAAAGTGATAAGCAGACGCAGTGAGACCCCTTTCTTCCCTGTGACTCCAGTGAGTACAACCAGCTAGTGTCTCAGCCTCTTTTATGACCAAGCAATCAATACATCCTCGTCACTACAACCGTAAAGGTCCCATTTTACTCTGTGATTGATGTTCATTAATATTACTAGGAAGTGGATTTGCAGACAACTCAAAGACATAAATATGGATTGGAGGCATATGTGTGAATGTCAATGCTCACATTTTAGGGTGCTTTCCTGCTCAAATGACATTGGACATGAAGTAGCTGAATCTCTTCTAGCTATATTCATATTAACTCGTTCTGCTATTGAATGAGCCAGAGGCTCTTGTATGATAGGGCAATTAGTCCATAGAACACTGAATTGAAATAGCCCATTGTGGTATTTTGTAAACTGGCTTGACATTTGGGGCAGGGTGGGGTATGCCAGAAATGGTTATGCATTCATATTCTTGAGACTACTTTAGTTTTTTATGATAGTTTTAAATTTTTTGAGTTTTTTTATTTTCTTTTTATTAAAAAAATTTTTTTAATGTTTATTTATTTCTGAGGCAGAGAAAGACAGAGCATGAGTGGGGGAGGGTCAGAGAGAGAGGGAGACACAGAATCAGAAGCAGGCTCCAGGCTCTGAGCTGGCAGCTCTGAGTTCCGACGTGGGACTCGAACTTACGGACCGTGAGATCATGACCTGAGCCGAAGTCGGTCGCTCAACCGACTGAGCCACCCAGGCGCCCCAAATTTTTTGAGTTTTTATATTAATTTTAAAAATGAGTATAATTAGGATTATCTACATGGTCATCTTATGAACCAGGGCTGGCATATTCAGCATCTATCTTCAAAGACATTTATGGCAGGGTGGGTGCCAATTAGTGTTGTTTGAATTGTCTCAGACTCAAACCGAACCAAACATCGTCAATAAAAACAGAAGAGGGCATGGTGGCAAATATTGTATTCTTCCTAATGAAAATCAACCACTCTGCAAAGGTTACGCAATGGTTCCGAAAGAGAAAAGCCAAAGGATAATTATGTAATTACGTAGCGTGGGGGCAAATTAAGAACCCCTATGCTCTACACTAGACCTATGTTTATATTGGGATTAGCCATTTACTGAAATAAAACAGCATCATTAAGTACATTAAATAAGTATTGACACCAAATTTTGTTTTGACAGTTTTATGGTTTTTCAGCCTTTTAAATTATTTTCAGCTGTATAAGATCAATAAGCACGGAACTTTAAGCATAGTGAGGTGATATTGCAGTGAAGACGATTCATGTAAACACTAGAGGTCAGAGAGTGACTTTTCCCCCAATTTAAAAGGGATTTATACCCTGTTTGAGTCTGAGAAGCATGGACCTAAAATACAAGAGCTCCCACTGTTCTCTTTCCCAGCTCCTCACAGCTCATAGTTAGATCATTCCTTAGGGAGCAGAGTAGTCGCCTTTACTTCCTGTTAATATATTCTTGGTTGTGATTATTCTTTTCTTACTGTTCTTTGATTTTGACGCTCCAATTTTGCTTCCTAAAAGCCTTGTAGAGGCTCTCGTTATTAGAGGTAATAAGCGTCTCTGGACTTGCGCACATTTGTGGGGTTTAAAATGCTTTTGGAAGTTTGAACCGGAGAGACAGAAAGAACCAGAGGCAGGAGTCCCTTGGCGCAAACACAGATCTGCCAGCTACCAGCTGTATGATTTGGGAGTAAGAATTTCCCCTCTATGAGCCTCAGTTTCTCAAGTGTAAAGTGGTGATAGGATTTAGCTCAAAGGGTTGTTATGCAAGTTAGCAATTCAATTATGTGATGTGACTGACTCACAGTGGGCACTTAATAAAGAGTGCTCCGTTGCCTTTCTCTCTAACACCGAGAGCCAGTTATCATTCACAGAAGAAAATCAGTGCTGCTACATTACACGCCTATCTTCCATTTGAACAAACTGCTATTATCAAGTTTGAAAAGAATACTGGATTTAATAGTTTATGTCTAAATGACATTTGCTGCTATAAAAAATATCAAAGGGTGAAGATTTCCCACCTCTACAGAACGCTAAACAATCCAAAGCCTCAGATTCAGAAGGAAAGAGCTAGCAGAAGGAGTAGTGTGTTGAGAGTCTGGAGGAGAATGAAAGCATAGGTGAGTGGGACTGAAAAGCAAATCACACTAGTTCAGTTACCTTTTGAACTCACGCTACTATGTGCACATACTTCCCAAGAACCGGAAATAGAGAATTGAACGAACTATGTGAAATAAGTTTTCATAGAGCTAGCGAAGCACCTGGAGAAATTTGTGTGCTATATAAAGTCAGGGAGTGTTAAGTGTTGCAGAGAAAATTAAAGCAGGGTGTTCATTCCTTATTTCATAAAACAGTGTTGGACATATAATAGGTGCTCAATAAGTATTGTTCCCTTTATGAATGATGGATGCCAAGAAATTTGTAACTCTTGCTACCCCCGATCCTAACTCCCAATCTATTGGTTTGGTTTGGAGTTGTACTGTTTGTGCAGCTGGTTGTATTCCAGTTTCTACCAGTTATGTTTACTGAGTAACTATTATGTGCCTGACACTGTTCTAGACACAAAACACTGTTTATATAGTTCACTGTGTAGCTCATACTCCAGAAAGGAAGACAGTTAGTAACAAAAATTGTTAGGAAAATTATATAGTTTGTCGTACAGTGATAAATTCTAGGAAGTGAAATAAAACAGGCTTGGGAGCGACAGACATGGGAATTACAGTTTTAAGTGTGGTCAGAGAAGTCTTTTAGACAAGTTAGTGTTGGAGTAAATACTTGAAAGAGGCAAGGAGCAAGCCATGTGTATATTTGGGGGATCTGAATGGAAAGTATGGCAAGGACAAAATGATGAAATGGGAATAGAGTCTGGTGAGCTCAACAAGTTGGAAGGGTAGCATTGTCGCTGAAGGGGATGAGGGAAGGAAAAGATTAATAGAAGATAATACCAGAGAGGTACTGTTTGAGAGACCAACTCCATTGCCGGAAAAAAAACAAAGGGAAACCTCACACACACAATTTTAAAAGTCAGACTTTGTTCTTTGTAAGAACCTCACCGAAGAAAAGCAAAAAGAAAAATGTTCACCAACCAAGGGCTAGAGATCATCAAACCTCAATTTCTTAACACTTTAGAATTATAGGCTTTATTTTTTACAAATACTCTCAGGGATTTGTACAATACTCTCAGGATTTGTACTGTGGTCACCAGAAGAAGACAAGGCCATGGGATACATGGTAATTATGTAGGGTAAGTGAGACTTCACAATGTTCAGCAGTGCAGAAGAAAGTCACATGGTGACACACTTCAAATGAGTAGTTGAAAGGTACAATTTGGAAAGAGGCCACCGGTATTTGTTCAGTAGAATACTTTGGATTTAAAAATGGATTGTTGTACTTGTCCAGAGCACTAAAGTATTGAAGATCTGTGGCAGGGGTCAACAAACGTTTTCTATAAAGATCCAGTTAGTGACAATTCGGCCTTTTGGGGCCATAAGATCAGTTATAATTCTTCAGCTCTTGCCATTATAGCTAGAAGAAGCCATAGACAGTATGTAAACATGTGAGCATTGCTAAGTGCCGATAAAACCTTATTTACAAAACAGGTGAGGGGCTGAATTTGGCCTGCAGCCTATGGTTTGATGACTCTCAAGCTATGTTAAACAATTACACAATGACAGTGTTTATTTAGAGGGCAAACCATTAATAGTCCTTTTATTAGCTGAGATTTTAAACTTTTATACTAGGTGAACAATTGACCATAGACCATTTGATTTTCCTCATCAGATCACATAGGATAATAGAGAACACCATAAGGACTTGGCTTTTAGTCTGAAAAATTAGAGGACTTTACTCAGAGGCATACGGTGTTACTGAATTCCATTTCTGCTTCATTCTGGTTGCTGAGTTGAGAACAGGGAGAAGAGTGGAAGCAGGGAGACCAGCTAAAAGGCTGTTGGAGTTGTTCAGGTGTTAGGGGTTAAACTGAGTCTCTCAAAAAGATACTGAAACCATAATCCCCAGTACATCAGAACGTGACCTTATTTGGAAAAGGGGAATTTGCAGAGGTTCTCAAGATAAAATGAGGTCATTAGAGTGGGCCCTAATCCAATATGACTGTGTCCTTATAAAAAGGAGTAGTTTGGACACAGACATGCACTAAGGAAGAACCCCATGTGAGGATGAAGAGAGAAATAGGGATGTGCATCTATAAACCAAAAGATTTCAGTAAACCACCAGAACCTAGGAGAGAGGCATGGAACAGACTCTTACAGCTTTCAGAAGAAACCAACGACACTGACTGACACCTTGATCTCACATTGCTTGCCTCTTGGAACTGTGAGACTATGAATTTCGATTGTTTAAGCCACTCAGCTTGTGGTATTTTGTTAGGGCGGCCCTAACAAACTAACCTACCAGGATGAGAGATGATGGTGGCTCACACAATGATGGTAGCAGTGTCAACAATAGTCACCCCTGGATTGGACGCAAGATATGAGAGAAATGTAAGTCAAAGGTGACTGCAAGCTTTCTGGGAGGATAGAATTGTAATTCAGATGAGGAAGACTAGAGAGAAGTTGGGCTCCAGTGGAGAGAGTTTGGGACTTCTTTTTTGGACATGTTGAGACTGAGATGGCATATCAGTGATAGGTAAGACTTAATTTGACTGACCACCTGCCTTTGGGCTCCTTTGTAATTTTATGGAAAGTGGCTAACAGTGAGTTCTTAAGGCAATTGATCCTGCAATAGATCAAGGTCACAGGCCACTGATTTGTCCCACATGTAGCTTCATTCCTGAGGCCTTAGACACCTTGGTCATCCAGGGTCATGAATACTGAGATGGAGTAACAGGAACGGCCAGGGAGGGGGCTCATTTCAGCCATTTTATATTGCAACAACCTTGACACTTCAGCCTCAGCCCTCTGATTAGGGCAGGAAACTAACTGGTATTGTCCCTAGCAACAAATAATGAAGTGGTAGAATAAGGTCAAGGTCCTTTGTTATATTGCTATTGGATCCCAGCCTTTGATCTCAGAGTAAGTGTATTGCTTTTCCAATTATGTAACTTAACACTCCTCAGCCCGAGAGCTGAGGTCTATCTCTTAGAGTTTGATGTCTGACCTTTCTAGATATATCCCTATGTGGCACTCTGGAATGAAATGGGCAATTGTGAATCACATGCTTGTTTATGCATCTGTCTGCATGTTTCTTTCCTTAATAAATTCCAGCAAATTCCTGTTGTGTATGCTGTAATGTTTCACCCTGGTTTGCTAGAAAATTTATTGGGCAAACAGAATATCAGGCCTAGTAGTCACCATAACCTTCTGAAAGTGAACCCAAGGTTGTGGAGATGTAGGATCCATCCTTGGATTGGGAAAAGTCTGCTTGTGGTATTTTGGCTAGTTATCTTGAAACATCAGAATGGCAGCTCATCATAGTCCCTGGTAATTATTCCACTGAAGTCCTATGGATCTTCTGAGATTGTATTTTATGATTGTTAATTACAGTCTTGAAGGGAGATGTCAAAGAGAAGATGGCTCCATTGAAGAGAAGGCTAAAAAGCACTCCTAATAAAATTGCAACTTCAGAGCTCAAGTGTGTAACATATGGTCCATGATAACACATGATTTACTCAAAAAACATTAGATACACTTATCCAAGCAGGACCAAACAACTGAACAACTTCTATGACGTTTCTCCTGCTATTGGGACAGTACGATGTTTCTAGCACACTAAAAGTGTTAGTAAAAGGAATATAAGCACTGGATGAATATGACTACACATCCCTCCCACTGAAGGATGTCCCCACGGGAGACCATGTAAACCAACAGAACCATTAGGAGGACCTCTCCAAATGGCTTCCTTCTCAAAATATTTCTTTATGACTTTTAGATTGATAAATCAAATGTAATGAATTGATCCATACAACTCTGTAAGAAAATACTACGTTGTAGAAGACCCTCCTCACAATCAAAGTGACAACTAAGTTCATTTAGAGAAAGAATATTAATGGAGGAATGGACAATCAAGAAGACAGAGAAAAGAGACACTAAACATGTACATCATCTTTTGAGATTAGTATACTATGAAATTTAGTCTAATAGGGTTTCCACAGGGTAAAACTACCCAAATGTTTCCTAAGACTTCAGAGTCATTTGATAACCTCATCCTTGAGAAGCAAGCACTGGATATTTAACTATGGATGCCCCATTACTCTCCAGAACTCTTGGAGTTGTGAGACAGCTCTGTTTCCTATTGGTATATCCACACATTGTCCAATCTAAAAATTGAACCACTTTAGTCTTTGGCCACAAAATTCTAGGTCACCCAGCATGCATAGAATGGCCGTGCCTTGGCATTTATATCTTCTTCAGAAAATGAGGACAGTAGAAGGTTGAAATGGCTGACTCAAAAAAAAAAAATTGTTCTAACCAGGTTCTGGCCACTCACTGGTAAGCTGGCTTGATGCCAAAATATCGCCATCCCCTACAGGGATCCATCTGTTCTCAGCTGTCTGTAAGTGACCAAAGAGCAGGTGGTGGGAAGGTGTCTAGAGCACAGAAACATGAATATCTCTTCACACAGTTCCCTTTCACTTCCTACCCAGTCATTCTCAGGCTGCTAGAAATCTGGGCAGATCCCTGTGCCAGGATGTGAGTGGACATTACCTTATCACTGCCATCTTCTAGTTGGTGATTTGCGCAGTGAGCGCACTTTGGCCATCACAAGATGGAAAGTGAGTGTGTGATGGCAGTAGGAAGAGGGAGTCCCCTGCCTATTTGCAGGGGAATGCTGGAAACCTTGGGAGGTTGTAGTGGGGAGGCAAGTAATTATTTCTATTTCTCCTTCTGTCTCCATTTTTTTTTTTATCAATAGCTTTCCTGAACATTCCACCCAATATCTGAGGTAGCAGGAGGGAAAGGCTATAGCCATTCCAACCTCTCCTGATTTCACTACTCTCAGTGCCTCCCAGATACCTGGTATATACTCCATTACTTTATACTACTCAATGCCTGACAGTTAAATTGTCAATTAATTGATTACCAATTGTGGATTCCAGGAACTGAGGCCAAGCAAGGCATGCAGATGGCAGGCATAGAAGGGGACTTAGGAGGAAATCTTCCGAATCTGTTTCAATATTTCTCATCAGCAGTTATACCCCTATGCTGACTCTGCACTGCAATTGCAGATGTCAGTTCCACGCAAATCATGTCCCCACCAATGGGGACAATAACCACTGACTGGTGATATATGATGGGCACATGACGATGTCTGTTCTGGGCCATGTGTACTTCCCAGTCTGTACATCATACGTGGATAAATGACCTTCCCTGACTGCTATGGGTGAAGATGAATTGTACTCTCAGGAGATTACCTTCAGATATTCCCAAATTTTCTAACCCCCTACATTCACCCTGGTGGCAAGGGACAAAGGAGCTATCTTCTGGGGAAGATCAAATATGGAAAAATTGAAGGCATGCTACCCCCACAGACTTAGGTGTTGTTCTGGTTCTGAACTGGGGATAAGTGAGCTGATACTGATTATATTAATTTTATCAACTATTCACTTTCTGTCTCTCTCTTTCTCTCTCTCTCTCTTTCCCTTTGTTCCTTCATTTCATATTTCATAGAAGTAGTCATTTCTCTTACCTAAAGATAATAATTAAGTATTTTAGAAGGTTTTTTTCAATTTCCATGAATTTTCTTTCTCTTCTATGTTCCTTATGTTTTCCTACTGCTTATTCACTTGAGCCCATGTTTTTCACATTAGAGAATTTCTTCAAATATCTGTCAATCTTTGGATGTCTAGCCATAGTTAAGAATGGGGAGGGGCGCCTGGGTGGCTCAGTCAGTTAAGCGTCTGACTTCAGCTCAGGTCATGATCTCGTGGTTTGTGGGTTCGAGCCCTGCGTCAGGCTCTGTGCTGACTGCTCAGAGCCTGGAGCCTGTTTCCGATTCTGTGTCTCCCTCTCTCTCTGACCCTCCCCCGTTCATGCTCTGTCTCTCTCTGTCTCAAAAATAAATAAACATTTAAAAAAAATTTTTTAAATAATAAAACAAAGAATGGGGAAACTGAAACCTATGTAGGTGTGTGTGGGGGGGGCAGTGGGTTTCTCACATAGTGAGCTTTGATACAGCTGATCTGCTTGGTCAATTTCCTGGGATCCCTGAAACATTAGTACCTGTAGTTATTTTGCCTTGAACTGGTCAGTTTCTTTGAAAAATACCTCCAATCCACAAACATGGGAGCAAACTAAGGGAAGGATAATGTGGATTTCCCCATTTAATTTGTAGACCTCTAGTCACTTGTTTTCCAGAATGGAGATTCTGCCCACAATAGTGCCTGGTATCTTGAGTCCAGAATTTCTTGATCATTCTCTCTAGAGGACAAACCTTCAGTCTTCTGTCTAGTTGAGAAAAGAGCAATGATCCAGAAGCATGGAACAGAGAAAAAGAATCTGAACATCAAATTGCTTCTTGTGGGGCTTTCCACCACACCTCCTCCCTCTAGCTCTGATTGTTCTATCACATTCAGAAGTACTGGGGCTATCATCTCTGAGCTCTTATGGGGTTATGATGGAAAACTCAGCTTGATTATATGGGATTTCCCAGCCTCACTATTGCTGGAATCATTTGCATTGTTTTGTTTGGTTGTTCTGTCCTGTTGAGTCACTTACTACTTGTCCGTCTGCTTCCTGGCTTTTAGTATTTTAGTATTTGGTTACTGCTGCCTCCTGTTTTGTTTTCTTTATCCACATAGGTTTATGCTTTTGAAAACATATCTCTAGTCTTATTTTTAAGTTTATATGAGAACCAAGATTTTTTTTTATTTAGGTTCAACATCCTTTCTTTAACTCCATGACTATGATGAGCTCTAAACATAAAATGAACTGACCCAATTTTCTGATTCTTCCAAAGTATCCAAACGAACATTATGTGACTGATGTGTGTTAGTACACGTGAGTGAGAGAGTGGTGTGTGTGGATGTGTGTGCAGATTTTGTTTTCAAATTATGCAGATGAGAACAGGAAGAACAAGTTCACCAATATCAATAACAACTATTATTTTTTTCAGTCCTTTTTAGGACAGGCGTTTCACTAGACGTTTTATGTGTGTCATTTTATTTAATGTTCACAGCACTGCTGAAAACCAGATTTGATGATTCTTCCAATTTACAGATGGGCACCCCAAGTCTTAGAGCTTACGTAAGCTAATAAGTGGCAGAGCCAAGATTCTCATCCAGGTCTGTCTGAAGCCACGGGCCATGTTTTGAACCTCTGAGCTTAGAGGCTCTGACAGCTGAAAGATTCATGGTAGCCTGAAGGCGGGCCTTAGTGATTTTGTACTCCCATCCACTACAGCATTTCCCAGACGGTACAGCAGATGCTCATTTGTTGTCCTAGTTTGTCTTCTGTGTATTTTCGTCTGTCACCCAGATACGATAGGGCAGAGGGTTCCCAGCAGAGTTTGCCCATCCTCCTTAGACTCCCATATTATGCCATCAGCCTGATTACTATGCAAATGTTAATTCCACCCTCTCCACCTTGGACGATTACAGTAGGCTCCCAGTGCCCTTTTGTGATTCTGTTCTCTCTTCCCTTGGACCTAAAACTGTAGAAAAATAAATTTGAATATGGTTTAACAAGATATAGATCCCTTGCCATGTATTACTCGATCCTTATAACAAATCTATTTTGCTCATTTTACAGAAAAGGGAAATAAAGCACATTGAAATGAGGTAGCATTCCTTCATTAAATCGAGAAATAAAGTGGTACACCTGGGACACAAACAGGAGGTTTTGTCACTAAACCCAGTGCCCATTGCATTACGACAAATTGCCCCCTTAATTGGAAATCCAATTGTCACATTAGAAGCTATACTGTACATTTTGTTCCTCAGCTCTCAAGCCTTCAACGACCCTCCACTGCCTACAAATTAAGGTACTAACATTAAATCCTGCAAATTCATGAAGCCAGTCAATTTCTGTGGCCTCCTCTCTCCCCCTTCCTTCAAATCCACCTAAAGCTAAGTTCTACATAGAGGTTGAGATCAAGCCTTCCATGGACCATCTCAAGCCCACAGACATGTTGGTTTGGCTCACACACAGTCATTTAAATGAAGAAATTAATGGTAACCATATCAGCAATTGGCTGAAATTATGTAAGTTTCTTCCCTAACTAGAATCCGAAACTTTCAACTACACCGTTCTCCTTATGTCCCATGGTCACATTCCTAGCACACTTCACATGTGTGTATTATCTGTGGGACCTACACATACAGGTTATGGCTGCTGTCATACACACTCTGTGTTTCATAAATAGGTATTTTAAAGAAACTGTACATTAAACTTTTCAAGTAAAGTTGTTGTTCTCAAAATGTTAAAAAAAAATCCTGGAGAGACTTGTTAAAAGTGCTGTTTCCTGGACTCTACCTAGACCTGCTATATAGGATCTCTTATGTGGAGTTTAGAAATTTTCATTTTCAGGGGTGCCTGGGTGGCTCAGTTGGTTGAGTGTCCAACTTCAGCTCAGGTCACGATCTTACAGTTCGTGAGTTCGAGCCCCATGTCAGGCTCTGTGCTGACAGCTCAGAGCCTGGAGCCTGCTTCGGATTTGTGTTTGCCTCTCTCTCTGCCCCTCCCCTGCTCATGCTCTGTCTCTGAATAAACATCAAAAATTTTTTTAACTTAAAAAAAGAAATTTTCATTTTCAGTAAGATTCCTGGTGTTTGTTACATATACTAACATTCGAATATCAGATGTTAGATGAAATGGACAGCTCTCTGCACTTTTGTTTTTCTCAAGGCACTCCCTGCCTCCACACTTCTGTTCTTACTCTTCCCTCCCACCACACCAATTTCTTTGTGTGTGTGTGTGTGTGTGTGTGTGCGCTTTGGGCTTTGTTTGTTTTTGTGTTTTTGGTTTTGTTTTTGTTTTTGCTTTCATAGTATACTGTTTAGAGGAATTTCCCATTAAGATCAAGGAGACTTCCCTCTATTTTCTATTCAAAAAAGGTTACTAATCAGATATTACCTGATATGACCAGCACTGATTGCTCAGGCCTCTTTCCTCAAGTTTTTTTTTTTTTAATTTTTATTTATTTATTTAGAGAGAGCGAGTGAGAGCGAGACCGAGAGAGAGAGAGCATGAGTGAGGGGAGGAGCAGAGAGAAGGAGAGAGAGAATCCCAAGCAGGCTTCATGCCATCAGCAGGGAGCCTGATGTGGGCCTCAATCCCATGAACCATGAGATTGACCTGAGCTGAAATCAAGAATCAGATCCTTAACCAACCAAACCACCCAGGCACTCCCTCTTACCTCAAGTTTAAGCAGAAATAATAAAATATATCTATACCTGTGTATCTGATGGTCAAGATTCTTTGACATCACCTGGTCACTGTGCCTCACCTGTAACTGACTTCCGTCCCTCTATTATAGTCAAGATAATTACCAGTCATGATATTCAGTGACAAATTTTCCTTTCTCATTTGGTGCACTGAAAGGTGGCCTTACTCTATTCTCTTACAGAGATTCTACAAAGAAACAATCATGCAAGTGTTCTCATAACAAACTGTGAAATGTAACGACCTTCAAAGGTTTCATTATCTTCCTCTTTTTGTATATTTTATGAACAATCTAGCGCAAACCATATGGTCTAAGTCTTATTGTTCTATGTTCTCCTAGTTAAAATGGAAAATTCCATGTTTTATGAATAAACAAAACACACATCCCATGGAAAATGGCCAAATTCACCTTGACTCAGAAAGGCAAGATTCAACAAGGCTCTTCTAGACCACTCCTTGCCTGTCCAATAAGCATTTTTGATGTAAGAAGAGAAAAATACATGACACAAAATTTGACATTTAGACAAAAGTCATTTCTAATTTGTCCTTGTATATATTCATTGACTTTTATCATTTACTATTTTATTTAAATATTTAGTGTCATCCATCCATGCTTGTTAATGTGCTATGCACCAGTCATACAGACCTGTACAAAATAATAACCCAGCTTTAAGTAGTTCTAATAATCTACTTCAGGAAACTTGTCCCGCACACACTAAACAACTCCCTTCTTTGCCTTATCACATTCTGCCTGGTGTTTTCATGCCTTCTCCTTCCTGCCCCCAATACCTATTTTCCACTCAATTGTAAACTCCTTGATGGAAGAAACATGTTTTATTCACAGCACCAAGTACAGTGTCAGGCAACCAACACTGCTCAATAAATATTTTCATTGGGATTGTTACCAAACTCTCAAGAAAATGGACAGATGTGAAATACAGAGGAAAGGGAAACAAACTGTCTTATTATTTTCTACATCTTTCCTCAGACTAAATTCCTTTCTGAACTCATTAATATCCAAAGTCTATATTCACAATAAAAATGACTATTTTTGAAGCTCAATATTATGCTACCGAGTCTGTCTTCAGGGCTTCATTAATTTCTTGCACTAGTTTCCCAGAATTTGGGGCATTCAGAGCCCTCAAGATGGTGGCCAACTTGTTACTCTGGCAAGTAGGAGTAGCTGTCTTTTGTTCTACCAAACACTACCTTCAAACATTTTAATAATCAGACATAGTATTTACAACATAAGAGCACTGTAAACCGAAGACCACCCATTGGAAATGTGACTTATTTTGCTTGGAGTCTTAACAGTCCTCTGCGTAGAAGCTAACTGCTGTCTTAGGTTATCGATACTTGTAGCTCATGCTTCAAGAGATAGCATGATTGCATGGGGCACTTTAAACTAAAGTTACATATTGGTGAAGAAGGAGGCCCTGCGGGGTGCTCTCAAGAACCCAAGAACCTTTCAAGCTGAAGTGGTTGAGAATTGTTGTGTGTGTGTGTGTGTGTGTGTGTGTGTGTATTTTGAAAATGTGTTAAGGAAACTTAACCCAAAATTGAAATTGGGAAGCCATCAAAGGAGGGTTCTCATGCACATACCATTCATGACAGTTTACAAAATCCAGCAGGAAGAAAGAAGATTCCTTTCAGCCCAGCAACAGCACGCTATCTTCACCTGCAGCCAGTGAGAAGTCCGCACCACTCTGACCTCTCAATTTCCTCCAGTGAATTTTGTTCATAACCCCTCCTCCCAACTTCGTCCTTTCCTTTGTAAAGGATGTTCTCCTCAGTTGTCCAGACTGTCTATGGTTTGCCATAGTTTGCTTGTCCCAAATTCAGTTTCTATGTTGTTTGCAAATGAACTTGGTTTCATAGGATGAATTGTTTACCTTTTTCTTTCAAAGGGCTGACATTTCACACACGCATGCGTGCATGCGTGTCTGCACATTTTGTGACAATCTAAAGTTTTGAAAACACACAAAATTCTTCTTTTTTTTCTCAAGTAACATTTTCATGTTATCCTGAAATGCTGTTCTTTAGGTAAAAGTTAACTTTATTAAATTTCATATGGGGAAAAGTTATACTCTTACCATTGCCATGGCAACAGGAGACCTCATCTATTATTAAGTTAGAAATGCACTTGGCCTGTAAGAGCAACTCCTCCCCATCCATCCACCAGAGGTGAAAGGACTCTGCGTCTTATAAAAGGAGCTGCATCTTTACACAGTTTTATTCGCTTAATAACATCAAGGTAAAGCCTGGCATTGCTTGGTAACTTTGCAGGAAGTCAGGCTTGACACAGAGCTGGCTTATTATGGAACCCACTTTATAATGCTTTACAATTGGAAAGATACTTCTTTTATTCTTTTTGAAGAAAAATTGCCTCATTCCTTTGACCATCCTTATTACACTTCACGAATGACACAGCTGTAATTTAAGGATCCTCAGGGGTTTTTGTTACTTTTATAAATTTAAGAGATTTTCCTCCCTCCTTTTCTTCTTTTCTCCATCTGAAAAAAGAAAAGATCCAATCCCTTTCTTGGACATCCTGATCTTCTTCCATATATCATCACAGCATTTCATCTGGATGATGTATTGGCTTCACCCATCAAAAGCGTCCAGTCCCTTTTGTGATATATTACTCACTGACAAATGCCAGCTGGCAAGAATTGCTTTTGTGATTCTCACCAAGAGTTACCTCATTATTTAAAACGATGAATTGCCTCTGAAATGATAACTACTAGTTGAAGAAATGAACAGTGTGTTATTATCTAGACTGGGCGGGCCCCCACACCTGGCCAAACCTATTAAAAGTCAACCTTTTAATGAATGGGCATAATGCGATTGTTCCATTTTGTAAAGAGAACAAATCCATCTTGGTCAGATAGAACTAATGTTTGGAAGGAATTCATGGAAGAAATGCAAGTTCATCCCTCACTGACCCATATTATAATTTAATAACGTATCAAGCTTCCCGAAGAAAAACATTAGATGTACACCTTAGTTTGAAAGGAGTTAAATCTTTGCTGATGAAGGTATTTTTTCTTTTTTGTTTAAATTTTATTAAGTTTTCATTCTCTTCCTCTTCATAATTAAAAAAAATCAAGGAATTTACTGATGGTTTTGACTCTAACAGTTTATTTGAAAAATTATGTAAAAGTGAATTTGGAGTGATATAATAAAGAATTTTGATAGTCACAGTAAAGAGTAGGGGTTTATATTTCAGAAAGTGAAGAAAAGCTTCCATGAAAACACACAAGAAGAATGACATGACCAAATACATATGTGTCTGAAAATGAATTCTGGTTGGACTGAAGATGGTTGATGATGTGGATAACTGGAGAAGTCCTGAGTGACAGGTAGAAGGGTAGATTCAGCTTTCAGAGAAGCCATTCACAGAAGGAAACAAAAACAAAAGGGCAAGGATGGGAGGTAGAAGCTAGACAATGAGTATAAAGATGCCTTGGCTGATGATCTCATACACGCAGCACAGTGCACAGAATGCAGACCCTCAACTTCACTCTTATTTATTGAAAATAAGAATCAACATCAAGATAGATATTATTAGACTCTTGGAAATAAAACGCAAAATAAGAACTAATAATAGCATTTATTTATCTACTTTGGACTTAAGAAAGCAATAGATACAATTCTAAAACCAAGTCCTTTGTGCTTGCTTATAACCCTTCCCAGTTCTATACAGCTGAAATAGCATGGCAGACAGCAATGAATAGCATGTATTTAGGACTCGCTGCTTTCCTCACGTTGTCGTTTTTGTCTACTCAGAGGGTACAGTAAGTGTGATATTTATAGTTTCCTTCATCCTCAGTTTACATGTAAATAAACTGACATATTCAAGTGCCCAACCTAAGGTCACCCAGTGAAGTAACAAGTCAGTGGAGACTCTGGTGGTGTCACCATGGTCTCGATTTCTTTTTACAAACGTGAAGGAAGATGGAAACGTAGGAAAATATCTAACTTCAACAATAATCAGGCAAATGAGGATGCATAGAGAGCAAACTTTAAAGAAGTCAAAAGGCCAGGGCAAATTTGGTAATTCTTACTAATCTTTAGCTATTGTGATTTTCATTGTGTTTCCTGTGTTTTACTGTGTTTGATTTAACAGGGAATCTTGTTTGCTTCTGCATCACTGAAGCAAGCCCTGGGTTTGTAATGGAGCCCTTTGCTCTGGTGGCTGGAAATTTAAACTCAAAATCCTGCAAAGGGAGCTCAGTTAACAAAAATTCCCTGCAAAGTGTCCCTTAGTTATAAACTTCTTGTATTTCAACCAAATAGAATACCAAAGAGAATACATTTCTTTTTTTGAATGTGTACGTATTTATTTTTGAGAGAGAGAGAGAGCTCACAGGAGAAGGGCAGAGGGAGAGAGGGAGGGAGAGAGAGAATCTCAAGCAGGCTCTGCATTTTCAGCGCAGAGTCTGATGTGGGGCTCACACTCATGAACTGTGAGATCATGATCTGAGCCGAAAACAAGATTCAGACACTTAACCAACTGAGCCATCCAGGCTCCCCAGTAACATTTAATTTTAAAACACTTATAAGTTTTCTGCCCTTTCTTCCCCCATCTTTGTTTTTACACATGCACATGTGTGTGCAAGGGCACATGCACACACACACATGCACATGTACAGTTCAATGCATATGTGTGTGCAAACACACATGCACAGTGTTCACAGTGTTCACAACCCAATATACTCATTAGTGGTAGCACTTAAAAAAAGTGAGTGAGATTCTACTTCTTAATTCCTGCCCTAAGTGAATAGAATAAAAAAAAAATGAAGCTGCAAGTTACCATAGATTTCATCAAATTCAATCTCTGTTTTCCCTCCTCATTTTACAAATCAGAAGCTGGATGAGAAGGTTTTATGCTAACAATTACATGGACTGTCAGACGATGAATCCTGAATAGGGAAAGAGCGGAAGGCAATGGCAGCAGAGGGTAGGGTAGGTGCCCTCAATTCAATTAATTCAATTCAATTTATCACTCAGATTCCAAATTTCATTGGTTATTGTAGAAATCCAATGGGGTCAAAAATTCAATGGAGGTTAATAGGCGCTACATGCCTGTAAAATATAGGCAACAACAAGGCATTCTTTTAATCATAACGCTTACACTATGGAGACAAGCACAGTTTGGGAAACCGAGCAGGGCTTGGAGCAGATGTCAGCTTCTTGAGTTACTTCTTTCAGAATCTCTGTCCTTAAATATCAGTCATAAGCATGATGACAGGGGCACTCTCCTTGAGAAGGGTGCATTTGCTCATTTTATTTGTCAACATTAATTGCATTTAAAAAGGCATGATCCTTTTACTTAGTAATCCCACTACAAGAAATTGACCCTGCAGATGTACTGACAAACCTTTACAAAGGTCTTTATACCAGAATGCTCATTACAGCATTTTTCGATAGTAGCAAAATATTGGCAACAAATGATGTTTTGTAGATGATTACAAGAGCATTCATTAAAGCATTTTGGGGCCATTCTTTAAATTTAAAAACTAATAAATAGAGAGTGTATTTGAAAAGATATGAAGAAATCATATGTAGCCATTCAGAAAATGAGATAGAAAATAAAAGTTTGAATGTTCTGTTATTAAATGTCAAAAGCCTTGGACAGAATGATAATCACCTTCATGGTATAAATTATATATATGACATATATAGTTATATATTATGATTATAAATTAAACATACCAATAGTTTATATATAAATTATTCATGAATATTATAAATATAGTCATGCTTGTATAAGCATAAAACAATTTCAGAAAGGAATTTGGGAAAGAATCTAAAGAAACTGTTACCAGCAATTACCTTAGGGAGATAAACTGGGTTAGTAATTTGAGTAATTGGACTGTTTATACATATGTGTGTATGTGTTTATATAAAATTGTATATACATAAAATCATATATAATTTAACCACCCAGATACCCCCTCTTAGTGTATGTGTGTGTGTGTGTGTCTAAATAATCTGAGTGATAAAATTTTGGACCATTTTGGTTTTCTGTTTTAATTAAAATTAATAAGGATAAGTATATTTTTAAAATAAACAGAAATATAAATAAACAGAAATACAAGAGGTATAACAATACTGTTCTGACAAGCTGTAATTAGTAATATAATAATACACATAAAAAATAAAAGGCATATGTGTAAAGATATAATATATTAATACTAAGATAAAATGATAATAATATAGTATGTGCAAAAGGTAGAAGGCATAGTACTGATTACATAGGTGATACAAAGACTGCGCCTCTTCTTTCCCTTCAACTTCTTTGGGTATTAAAATACCTACTAATAGGGGCAGCTGCGTGGCTCAGTCAGTTAAGCACCTGACTTCAGCTCAGTCATGATCTTGCAGTTCATGAGTTTGAGTTTCTGGGCTGAAAGCTGAGAGCCTGGAGCCTGCTTCGGATTCTGTGTCTCCCTCTCTCTCCCTCTTACCACTAACACTCTGTTTCTCTCTTTCCCTCTCAAAATAAGCATTAAAAAAATAAAACATTGGGTCGCCTGGGTGGCTCAGTCAGTTGAGCATCCGACTTGCGCTCAAGTCATGATCTCATGGTTCGTGAGTTCGAGCCCCGGGTCAGGCTCTGTGCTGACAGCTCAGAGCCTAGAGCCTGCTTCAGATTCTGCGTCCCCAGTCCCCGCTCTCCGCCCCACCCCTGGTTGTGCTCTGTCTCCCTCTGTCTTTCAAAAATGAATAAACGTAAAAAAAATTTTTTTAAATAAAATAAAATAAAACATCTACCAATATATATATTTTTTACAGTTATCCCTCTAACGTTTGAATGTGTATTTCTTGTCATATAACAAGAGAACATAAAGGAACATAGAGGAATTCATGCAGAATTGCATACATTTATTCATTTAAGTAAGTGGTTACTATATGCAGGAATCTGCAATTCACTGGAAATGCAAAGATGACTAAAACATTCCCTGTCTTTGAGAAGTTTACATTCAGGTGGGAATCCCATATGTGAAAATATTACATCAAGTGTGATCAGTGCGAGTATTCATGACGTCAAGAGACATGGAACAGAACAGAGGCACAAAATGAGGCAAAGTTTCTCAGATGGGCTGCACTTACTTAAAGCAGGCCAGTGTCAGAGCCACAAGTCTGTCCCCACATGCCAGGGTGAGGCGTTTGAACTCAGACCTTTAGCAGCACTGAGCCAGAGATGGCTGTGAAGCCTAGAAATGAGGCAATCCATTTCTTCTTTAGAGAGATCAACTGATGGTTAATTTGGCAGCTAGTTTATAAGGGAGAGGTCAATTCCATTAGCAGAAGTATCTGTTGGGAAGAGATTACCATAGTGTGAGTGAGAGAAGGCAGTGTTCTGAGTACAGGGAATAACAGCACATAGACATGGGGCAAGGCATAGATTTGACAGGTGTTTAGATGTAACATAAACAGAAACAACCAGATACATGGAGCAAAACCAGTGATGACTTGGGATATGAAGCAAGGACAGGTGGATGCTTTGTGGTGCTTTTAGTTGGAAAAGAATTCAGGAAAATTCTAGGAAGGTTGAAGTGGTGAATAACCACTAATGTGAGTACATAGAGTGTGAGGCCCCATGTCATTGCCTGACTGGAAATGGTGGTGAGCAGAGCATTACGCATGTCTGTGGCTCAGTGTGACTTATGTTGTGAAGTCCTCCATGAATTCTCTTAGGAGAAAAAGGCTGCAGATTTCAGTTTAGAAGTTCCATGAGCAGAAGTTTCAATGAGAAGAAAAGCAAGAATGAGTGACACATTTAAGTAGCAGACAAAAGAAAACAAGCCGGTAGTGGAGGCAGAGACGTGCTAGATAAATGGTGTTTATTTCTGTTAGAAATAAAAACACCCATGACTTCATCTGTGAATCATTTTCCTTTTTGAGATGAGATTTAGCCCTTTCAAAATCCAGAAGCATTATGGAACACCTTCTGCTCTTAATTGTCTGCTAGCTGTTGTACGTAATTAAATATCACTCACTGCCCTTAAAATTTGATGTACCCTCTAGCAACCTTCATATTAAATCTGTTCTTAACCAAGATTTCCTGGTTAGAGGAGTTTTTTTTTTTTTTAAAATAACTGATTCTTAAAAAGCTTTTATTTCTGCCAGAGCAAAACCTTTTCAGAACGTTTTTTTAAACACTTCACTGAGATTTTTCAGGCAGAGTGTTACAATGTTTCATGACAACAAATGTTTTCTTGAAACTCCATAAGGGTCTCAACCACCCCACTCCCAAGAACTAATACCAGAGAGTAGGGGAAAAAATGTCATGGCCAAGACTTTCATGGCCCTCTGGAGAGTTGTTGGAAAAGATAATATGATATGAACCTCATCTCAACCTCAATAACCCCTGTCTTGCTGGGATCAATAAAACACGGAAAACCTTCAGAGTATCCAGGGTTGAATTTAATATTGCCCTCTAAGGGCATTCCTTTGTCCAGGCCACAGAGGTTTCAGCAAATTCATTGGCACATAAAAACTTTCTCTCATAGATTTTTTTTTAACATACAAAAGCTTCCAATTCCAACAGAACCTCTTTTAGCAAAATACCATTTGAATGAGTTTTTCTGCAGTCAAAGCAGCCTGAATGCTCATTAAATTGCTAAGCAGTTAATTCTATAGCCTCAGATCTGAAAGATAAGCTACTTAGGGGACAAAACTCATCCTTTCTAGTGACTTCTTTTCTATTTTCTGTCTGAAAATGATCCACTTTGGGGAATTTTTTTTTTTTTTTGGTAATAAGAGTTCATTTCCCACCGAAATCTCTCGCTACTCACTGTCAGTGGTTGTGCATTTGTCCGAAACACACAACATTTGGGGTAGGGGGGTGGAATCTAAGGCAGCATCCAGATAGGACACTGCATTCCAAATCCAAACACTAAGTAAGGTTCTAAAATGACCCGCTGTTTTGGATTATTCTTTCTACTGACACCTTTATTCATGTAGGTAAGACAGTTGATATTCAGGAAAATTGCAAAGTGGCTGAAATATGGAAACCTTTAAGGAAACTGCCTAAATGCATATCAGTCAGAAAAGAAGCAGGAAGTTTTGGGGGATGTTTGTTTGTTTTAGTGGGGGAGAGAGGTATGTCATAAGTTCTATTTAATTTGGAGCCAGAAGAGCACTTTAATATTAATTGTTAAGATTAATGTACCAGAAGGTCATTAATGATGAATGTAAATGCAATAGAGTTATGGAATAAGAAGAAGGGGGAGGAAGAAGAGAAGAGGAAGAAATTCAGTAGACCTTGCAAGAAGGTCAATTTTAGACATTTGGCTCAATTCCCTGTGTGCCTCCTCCACCCTTCAAGAGAGATTGGTATTTGCTACAGCCAGAATATCAAGCATATCCTTCAAAAGAAAGACCAGCAGTCTATGGGAGCAGTCTGCTTACCTCTCCATCTCCACCGGACAGAGTTGCAATGACAGTGAATTGTTTCCTGGACATCCTTAAGACACAGTTCCTAAATCATGAACATCCTTGGCAGGAGGATTTGTTAAAGAAAAAATTCCTCTTGGTGCACCTGGGTGGCTCAGTCAGTTAAGCCTCCAAATCTCCATTTCGGCTCAGGTCATGATTTCAGTGTTGGTGGGATCGAGCCCCATGTTGGCTCTGCTGACAGCATGGAGCCTGCTTAGGATTCTCTCTCTCTCTCTCTCTCTCTCTCTCTCTATTTCTCTGTCTCTCAAAATAAATAAGTAAACAATTAAAAAAAACAAAGAAAAGAAAAAATTACTCATGACCCTTGTTAAAATAGTAAGGCGGAGTTTATTGAGAATTATCACAATAGGTATAGGGACCACAGCCAGGGGGATTTACAGTAAGGGAGAGAGATTGGGCTCAGTTGTGAACAGAACAAGAAAAGGTTCTAAGAGGAACATTAGGGTTAAGAGGGGATTCTTAAACTGACCTAGCCAGGTACCTGGTGAAGACAGACCAGGATGATCAAGACATGACTTGGGGGACAGGGGAGGATGAGAAACGCAATCAGATAAGGAGGGTGATCAGATATGGAGGGCGGAGCTTTCTGTCTACATCAACCTAGCAGGGCTCTTACAAAAACTGGGCAATGCACGACAGATCTGGAGGTGCAAAAGTTGAGGCCTAATTAGGAAGAGCATTCAGAGGAAGTTGACCAAAGTTTGATCCAGGAGAGACTGCTTGTCAGATTGGAGGAGGAGTCAGAGTTCAGTGTCACCAGAAATGAATCTTCCTTCCATTGCAAATACAGTAAGGCCTCCTCCAAGAATGAGGTTCGGATGGTCAAAGTTCCAGTCGTTTCCACTGGCCTGAGGTTCTACCCCTTGGCCTGCTATGTTCCCGCCAAGACAGGGGATGGAGTAAAGAGGTTAGATGCCATTTATTGGCCTAATGGGAAACCACCTGCCTGCTGACTGATGGGAAGTCGAGGAAGTAAACACTGTTGCTCCCTCACATCCTGCTTTGTCTGCTCACATTTACCTGTCAAGTAAGTCACACGTATCCCAGCTCTTTAGAGAGAAGATTATTTCAAGATTCCTCCAAAAAAGGGATTTACTGCCCTCCTTCATTCCCTGAGGAGCCTTGTTACTTTGCATCCCAGGAAACGGTTCATTGTGCAGGCCAACATGGACTTGCCCAGCCCTGAGACCCTGTGGCCGGCCTCAGGGAGCACCAGGGAATTGAAATTCCTCAGCAGCTCTGTGCCTGTAATAAAACTATTTTTCTTGAAATTGATTGCTTGCTCTCCTGGAGACCTAAGTCATCCCTCCTGGCCACTCCTGTTCTCCAGTGCCTACTGGTTATCACTGTGATCTTAAGAGAGATTGTTTCTCTGTTAAAAAAAAAAAGTGGAGGCAGGCAGGCATCCCAAGTCCTTCACTAATGACTCAGCGTGAATTTCTTATGTTAACAAAGAAGCAAGACTCCTACATGCTACCTTTCTTTTCTATGGTTCGTCATCTGAAACAAAACTAGTGCTTTTGATCTGTTGTTCAATATTTATTCAGCATCTGCCTAGCACCAGAGCATAGCTGGGCTCTGCCCTCTCGCAGCTCAAAACATGGCAAAGGAAATAAGACACGATAAGCAAATAATGCCATGTACAAGGAATGTGAAAATGAAACTCAAATTTCAGTATTCATCAATAAAGTTATATTGGAGCAGCCATGCGCATTCGTTTCCTCCTGGTCTGTGGCTGTTTTCCCACAGTGGAACAGCCGACAAAGAGACAAAATGATCGCAAAGCCTAAAATGTTTACTATCCGACACTTTACTGAAAAAAAAATTGCCAACTTCTCTATAAATTACCCAAACGATAGCTCATGTATGTTTATAATACTTGCAGCTTTTCTAGCTCTTTGAAAATCAATGATATGATGTTATCACGGCAAAATCCCTGCGAATTGGGAGAGCAGGTATCATTATCTTCACATGACAGCCGAGGAAGCAGTTGTAATAGATCCCAAATTAAAGAGGCTCAGTATAGCTGCCAGGCAAAAACCACATCAGAAAGATGACTCATCCTTGCCAAAAACCTAAACCATGCTCTTCTCTTTTGCAGGCTTCAAATTGGAGTGCAGAATCCTCCTGCTCTCCTTTCTGTCCTCCGAAACCTCTCCCCACCACCCCTCACCCCCACTGGCTACCTCTCTATCTCACCCTGGGTAACAAATGAGAAATTTTGAGGACTATTGAGCACTATAAATTTTCACAGCAGGGCTGCTTCTCAGCCCAGGAACTTGGGTAATTGTCACACATTGGTAAAATTCATAGGAGACAATTGCCCTCAAATCAACAATTCCATCTACAAGATGCCGTTGGGGGGTGGGGAAGAGGAAGAATCCTGCATAAAGATTTGTGTAGATTCTTGTACAAAGAGTTGAGAGTTTTAACTGAGTCTCAAATAATGCCTGCACACATTCTTTGGCCTTTAAAAAAAAAGTTCTCTTCCTGATGTTCTGTTTTTCATAGTGGTTTATTATCATTATGCTTTTAAAGCTATACTCACATTACAGTACCGGAAGGAGGGGCGCCTGGGTGGCTCAGTCATTTAAGTGTATGACTCTTGGTTTCGGCTCAGGTCATCGAGCCTTAAGTCAGGGTCTGTGCTGACAGCTTGGAGCCTGAATTGGATTCAGTGACTTCCTCTCTCTCTATCCTTCCCTTGTTCTCTCTCTCTCAGAAATAAATATTAAAAAAAATAATAATAAAATAAAATACTAGAAAGAAATACAATGTGTGTGAAAAAAATGTTGTCTTTGGGTGGGAAGATAATGGATATTTCTTTCCTAAGTGTCCTACATTTCCTACATTTTCTATAAAAACCATGTCTATTTTAAAGAGTATTTATAAATATATACATATACACATATTTGCATATTTCATGGGTCTCTTATGAAGGGTATCACCTTGACCAAACCTTAGACAGTCCCTTGGAGTCCTCATTTTGAGTAGGTGCTGTCTTGGGCCTTCTTCTCCACTTGCCTAGCCCAGTGTTAGAAAAAAATCCTGCAAAGTCATTTTAGTGAGAATGCCCCCCTCCCCCATTCCTTGATATCTGATCACTCTAGATATGTGATTAAATTCCTCATCCTCTACATTTGATTTGTGATCCCCGTGGCTTGTCTTCAGCGAGAATCCTGTTAGGTTGGTCTAGCAAGAAGTAGTCCCTACCCCTGATGTCTTCTCTTAGTAATTTTCTATCCAATGACCCCCTCACTCTGCTCCTTGGCTGTAAATCCCCATTTGTTCTTGTTGTATTTGGAGTTGAGTTCGATCTGTCTCCCTTACTGCAATAGTCTTAATACCTATTGAAACAGTCTTCCATAAAGTCTTCTTTACCATTTTAACAAGTGTTAGAATATTTTTTTCTTTCACATTTTAGAAGAGCCTATTTTTTTTAAGTTATCTCACAACACATTTCTCAAGGAACCTAAAAGCCCTGTTTCAGCCAGACTTTATCCAGAATTTCTTAACTAAACCATTCACCTTCCCCACCTCTCTGTCTTTGCTAACAGCATTCAACCATGTGAAACACCTTTCACTTGTTTATCTGTTAACAGTATTTCAAGAAAATTTAATTATAACAAGTTGCTCCTTGCTTTAGCTCTTTCCAACTATTTCATAAAACTAATCTTTGTTGTCTTTGCTGACAAAGACAACTACCCTTGCCCACATCCATCAAGTTATAACTATGGAACCAATTGTTGTGTCTGACCTAAGTTGATAATTGAGGACAATTTTAGCTTTGGTAAACTCCAAAAGCAGTTCATGAAGGCCCACTCTTGGATTTCTATGGCAGTGTTATCTTAGCTCTGCACAAGCTTCTCAGGTTGGAACAGAAGACAATTTTTTCTGCAAAATGTGCCACTTAGTTTTTAGTGTTTGCTAAATATCTTTCATCTTCAAATGCCCAAAAAGTGAGAGAGAGGAGAGTTTTGGTTAGGCAGAGCTACGTGTAGGTCTATGTATAATCTCCACAAGGTTGAGGCAAGTGAGCCATAGTCTTAAGGGTGCCACCAATGTAATTGACACAGTTTCTCATTGCAAGAGAGAGAGTAGATCTGGGCCAGTAAGAGCTGTTACAAGTAGGTCATCTGGGTAAAAGAAGAGACATAGGATCATTTAAAGAGCGCTAAAAAGCTTGCTCTGCTGCAAAATATATCTCAAGCCAGTCTAACCACAGTATTAGAAACCTCCACTATCCCAAGTAAAGTATTTCATTGTACAGACATCATGACACTAATGGCCTCAGTTAAAATTCAATTAATTTCTTAAATGGAAGCAACATTAAACCATCATTCATTACAACTTAAGAAACATTTGGAGTGCCTGCTGTAGGTGTATATTCTGTGGGTATATTCAATGACTTAGAATGTAGCTGGGAAGTTAGGCACATTAAACTTTGCATCCTGAGGGACCAGTTTTTAGTTTTTGTCTTTTTTTTTTCACTTCATCAGGAACCCATAGTGGCATTTGCACATAACAGATATGCAGGTCATGTGATTCATCAAGTGACCCCAAAAGCACCCAGACTGGTCTATACCTTGTTTAATGTGCAGTATTCCCTAATCACTTGCTTGACTGTCACAGCAATGTCATATTGCTATAAACATTTCTAAATGCTTATTCTCAATTTCAGAACTCATTTCATTCTTAATTTATGAATGAACCTTGCTGTGGACTGCAAGGAACCATTTAGGGCCAGCACTGCACTTTGAGCAGCCTTGTCTATATCCAAAATTAACAACTCGGGCTGCACATTCAAAATATCTGAAGAGCTTTAAAAATTACCCACCCTCAGCCCCCACATCACAAGCTTCAGGATTCTCAGAGTGACAGAGGAGCGAGATTCCTGAAGCCTAAAAGCTTACAAAAGGCTTTAAGGATTGTCTACCATCCCTGTGTGAGTAGATACTTGCCTTTCAATACCCCCCAGTTTATGTGAGAAACAGATGTAAAGTGCAGACTCCTATAAGCCTTGTTACAGAATTACTCTTGAGTGAGCCCATTCTTTTGTGTTGACCAAGCCAGGCGTTACTATTTAGACAGCAGTCAGCTAGGAATTGGTTCAGATACCTATACAAATATCTTTTAAGAGTCTTTTAAAATTTTTCATTATCTTTTCTTGTTTTCCAAATGAAGCAGTTCACAATCACTGTAGAATTTGGGCCATCTGGAATGATTAAAGGAGGGGAAAAAAATCACCCATAATCCTACTATCCAAAAGACAGCCACTGTTAATATTATGGGGCATTACTTTCCAGATCAACACTTTTGCACACATAGACACATTTTAAATGTATGTAGCATGCTATATCTTTTTATATATGTTATAATCACAGGAATTTTATCATGTTAATATTTGTCTTTGGGGTTTATAATTTATTTAATCAATCCTTTACTGTTAAGCATTTGGATTATGTTATTTTCCCCCATAATATCAGTGATACTAGAATGATCCTTTTATATATGTAACAATTCCATATTACAATATAACTGTTTTTTGAGATCTACAAATAACATCATTGGCTCAAAGGGTATGAACATTTTACCGTTCTTATTACACCCTTGCTATCTTTTTGTTTTTTTCTATAGGATTTCCAATTTTACCCTTTCTCCTGTATGGCAGAAGTACATATTTTCTGAATTCATAGAATACTGAGCAATATTATTCTCTAAACTTTTGCTGAATGGGATCTTATTTTTGTTTTAACTTGTATCTGAGTACTAATATAGTTAAATATGTTAATATTGATGATGATGCTGATGCTGGTGGTGAGGATGGTAATGAACATAGACAAATTATACATTAGTCTGCTTGTAAGTGCTTTCCTCTTTTCAATCTACCCTACCCTTTCTCTTTAAGTCTCTGAGTAAAATTGATTTGAACCTGTGGACAAACTCTCTTCAATACTTGTGTTGAGATAGAAGCTTTTGTCCAATATGTTCAGGTTCTTACAATACAGTGTCTTTAGCAATGACTCTAAACAATTACTGCAATAATAGATTGGAGTGAGAAGCTCATGAAGTGGGCTCATGGCAACTCCTGCACTGAACAACACGGGCAGTGAGAACTGCTAACATTGCCCCTGGACATTAGACTATCTCAGCTGTGCTAGCATCCCTGGGAAGAAATACACTGACTAACAACATGACATCACTTCAGAATTGACTTTCAGAGTACTATAAAACTGAAAGCCAAGGGAGTTACAAACATCAAGGGTCTATGTGGGTTATGTGAAGCAAAATCCAGGCTAATGAATCATGGTAAGATTGTACATAATAAAAACATGATATAAAAAACATGCAGATGGAATCTCAGTACTGTAAGACTGACCACCTGTCTTCTTCCCATTGAACATCTGGGTTCCATCATTTGTATATCTGGGCTATAGGGGGCTGAATGAGGCAAATAGATGGGCTTTGGCAAGGTTGTGCTCCCCACCACCAAATGTCACAACTGGACAATTTTTTAAGGACCAATCTAGATTTCCTATTTGGTGATAGCATTTGTGATATTACTGGACAGCATTTGATCTGATATCCAACTGCCAAAAATATAAAGGAACAAAGGAAGGAAGGAAGGAAGGAAGGAAGGAAGGAAGGAAGGAAGGGAGGGAAGGAAAGAAGAAGGAGGGAGGCAGAAAGGAAGGAAGGAAGGGAGGGAGAGAGGGAGGGAGGGAGGGAGGAAAGAAGGAAGGAAGGGAGGAAGGAAGGAAGAGAGGATGGAGGGAAGAAAGAAAAAAGAGTGAGAACCACTGTTAGATAAATTCTCAAATGCCACTAAGGAGCACCTAACCTCTGGCTATATTTTTTTAAGTCCATGAGGGATATATTTTGCTTTATATCATGTGTCTCTAAATCACAGACTTTATATATCTATATGCTTTACTCTGCTTAGTTGCTGTCATCCTCAATAAAGTATCTCCATATTACTTTTGGCATTTTTAAAATCAGATATAATTGACATATAACATTAAATTAGCCTCCAGCATATAATATCTCAGTGTGGTTTGGTTTTGTCAGTTCAATTATTAATTGCCCTTCCTCACCTGAATCCAGCACATGATGGCTGATTCATAAGTAAATACATCTTTTACATTAAAAGATGAATTAAAAAGAACAATACTATCTATCTTTTGGAAGATATGCAAGAAAAGACTTCATCAATAAAAGCCCAGTGATTTTGGCTCTTACTTCCTATTCTGTGATTAAAATAAACCTTTTATCCATCACGGGATTTGGTATACATTGGGATATCATTACTATTTAAGGCAAATCAGATACTATGAACTTTCTGCTGATTAGAATTCTTCTCCAGACTATTCTTATCTGCAGAAAAACAACAAACTCCTTGGCTTATTCAGAGAGGTCACACAACTTGGCCCAAATGTATGATGTCTCTACTCATGCCTCACTTCCCTTCTGTTTGCCCATTAATTTTGAATCCTCAACTTACCAAACCTTTTTACACCTCCAAGCCCTGTTGGTGCCATTCAGGTAGCCAAGAAAACTCTTCTTTCTTTTTATATCTTGGAAGATACAGTTCTCCCCTCAAATATTCTGGTGAAAATTATTTATTTGTTCCCTGTCCATTCTCGCCCTTTCTTCTCCATCCAGTCATGCCTTTTCCTACATTCCTTCCATTATGTGTACTTATCAGTATAGGTCCTATCAACCTGTGCAACAATTATTTACTGGTTTTTCAATAATGAAGTCTTTTCAGCTAAAGTTCTACACATGGTATTGTACTCCACAGGAGAGGAACTTCAGATAGATATTCCCTTAGTCCTCAGAGTACTTAGAATTTAATGAGCAAAAGAGGGTCACAGCAAAGTTATAGTACACTATTTGCAAGTAGATATATTGGAAATTTTAACACAAAGCCCTGTAAACTCTAAAACCACAAATCTGTTGGCCTAGTCATAATTTAGCACGGCAAATGTTGCCAATTTGCCTCTATAAATATTTGAGTGTTTTTCATCAAGGATTATTCCATGTGACATTATTACCATCATTAACGGCACTGAAATCACTTCTCCTTTGGAAGACAGGTGAAAGAAACTCCAGAGAATTTGATTTTGGGTTATTTACAAAAAGTTACTGTGACTCCACCACCAAGACTTTCCATGTGCTAAAATTCTTGCATGTAAACTCCATACCCACATAAGAAGTAGAATTTGAACAAGCTCACATCACGTGAGTGATGATTCCTAAAAATCACACAATACGAATCTCTGTTATGGCCTGAGACAGTTTATTGGCAAAAATCTGCAATGGAGGCGAAACAAATACAAACATTGTTTGAAGAAAATGACTCATTAAACCAGTGGGGGCATTCAGTTTGCTCTAACAGGCAGTGTGTACTTCAAAGCAGCTTACGTAATCACACACCAATCGCATCAGCTTCGCCAGGCCCACGCTCTGAAAGGCTGTTAAACCCTACAAGCTTTTACCCAAATACACTGAATCTCTTCAAAAGCCGTTTGGGGAGGCTCTAGTCAGGCACAATTTTATCTCATTTGCTTGACTTCCACAGGTTTTTAGCTTTATCTTGGAAGTTAGAAAATAAAATGTTTCTGCTCCTTAATTTCCCTTCCCTTTGGAAACCATCTGCCTCCTAGGTGTCTGTTGTTGCCACCATCCAGCTAAGATTCTGTGTTTGCCTTTTTAGCATGAAGAACCACAGAGAAGAGCTGGGGCTGGCTGATGGAGTTATGTGGAGTGGTGCCAGAACTTTGTGTTCGAGAAATGTTGGGGGAGAAGATGGAGTGATGGAGGGACGTCAGAAGGCAAACGTTGGACAAGGGAAGTCAAACAAATCAGTATTCCCTATGTTTTTAATACTTTGGATCAAAGCCATAAAGGTGCAATGAAAAAAGTGCAATTTAAAAGTGTGATAAAAGTGTCCTTTAGGCGAGAGGATGGGCACAGGAGGGTGACAGGGAGAGAAAGGAAGAGGGGGGAGTTCCTAGAAATAATGAGGCATTTCGTGGAGGTATATGCGAGGTCCAAGATCATACCCATACTCTATTAATTGGGTGCTGATGTCATAATAGAGAGTGTACAAATGTTATGGGTAAACTCACTGGGGGAAGTTAAAAAGGCCTTAACTGAGGAAGTGACATTTTGACTTCATCTTGAAATTTATGTTATGAGGGCGCCTGGGTTGGTCAGGTGGTTGAGAGTCTGACTTTGGCTCAGGTCATGATCTCAGGGTTTGTGAGTTTGGGCCCTGCATCAGACTCTGTGCTGATGGTGCAGAGCCTGATTGGGATTCTCTCTCTGCCCCTTCCCACTCACCCTCTCTCTTGCTCTCTCAAAATAACTAGTAAATAAACTTAAAAAAAAGAAATTTATGTTATAAGAAGTTGGTGAGGATGTTTCAAGCCCAAAAGGCAGCAAAAACAACGCCCCCTCCCGCCCCCCCCCCCAAAAAAAAAAGAGAGAGAGAGCAATGCATTTGGGAGACAGTGGGAGCCTTTCCTGAAAGAGTAGGAAATGTAGGCTTGTACTATCTGGAAAGTTCTGCTTGGAATTCACCCTGGAATCCCTGGCACCTGGTCTTCTCTCCTGCTGCCACAGGAACTGGAGTAAGTGCTGGTCTGCTAGGAGTCATGGGCTGAGGCTCCTGTAGATTCACTTTTTAATTTAGTCCTAACAAAGCTTTGCTTACATGTCAGTACTTAGTTTGGCTCAAACCCCACATTCTTTCCTCTTGCTCCTATGCCTCCTTGTAGGAACTAGATCTACTGCATTGGACTCTCACTATTGTTCAGAAAATAATTCATCTATTCCCACTGATTCTTATAAAGGGGGTCAGAATATACCACCCCAAAATATGTCACCTTGCCATTCTTTTGAGCTAACAACTAACACAGGAGTGCTGGCTCTGTCCCCCATCACTGGAATGATGGGGAGTGAGGACTAGGCAGAGGCAGAGGTTCACCTCTTTGCCCCTGAGGTAGAAACCAACACAAGGGCACATACACAATGGAGAACATATCAAAGAAGAAACAATGATGGCAGGGGGTACAAGGCAAGGTTTATAATTACATAAATAAGGTTTGCCTATAACAGTCTAAAATCATTCTCACTGTCCTGTTAACAATTATTAAAATATACTCCCCTTAGTAATAACATCCATACCCACGGTCACTGTAGTCATACAAGTCATAAGCTAAAGAGGCAAGAGGTTGGTTAATGTCATGGACACAATTTCAGAGCAGAGCTCCGGTAACATCTGGTTCACTATGCTCTTTATCTTTGGAATGGTCTCCTGCCTGACTTTTTTTACCCTACTGGAGCCTACCTTTCCTTCAAGGCACATTTTAGATATTTTCTCCAACCACCTGAACTGGATTCTGTCATCTCTGTGCCTTGAAAACGCTGCGTGCACCGTTTGTAAAATAGTTACCACATTATTTTATGTTGCTGTTCTCTTTCCATGCAGACATTAAAGTTCATCCAAGGCCAACCATCTGTGTTACGGCCATAACAAACTCATGCAAGAAATGAATGACATGTTTGCAAGTTGAGCCTTTTTCCCTCTACACCATTAAAACAAAACTGTAAAGACTTCATAACACAAATAATTTTCTCTGAGCCAAGAAAAGTTCAAGAACTATCTATTGAGCACCTATCAGATGTCAGTCTCTCTTCAAGTTGGCAGAGTGGTCTTGGGAATCAAAATCAGAAAAAAAATTTCTTGACCTCATGAAGCTCATGGAGAAGGACAGACAATATCTTAGAAAAATAACAAAGTCTGATGATCTTTCAAATCTCACAGCCTCAGTGAGGCCTCCCTCACTATCTTACTTAAAATTGCAATGCTCTACTGCTGCAATTCTAAAACTGTCATCCCCTTGCCTGCCTTCTGGCTTTCAAAAGCATTTAGCACCTTCTGACATACTACTTCTTTTATTTGTTGATTTGTTTAACATCTGTTTCCCCCAGCTAGAATCTGGGATCTATGTTTTATTTACTCCTAAACCTCAGAAGCATAAACCAGTGTCTACTAGAAAGTGGATCTTCTGTAAATAACTAATGATTGAATTAGTAAATTATATATGTTAGAAAGCGATACATGATAGCAAAATTAGGAGAGAACAGTAGATGTCAGCGCCGTAACGGCCATCCTACTAGATTGTGATTTCATATTGGGTGATCAGGTAGGCCTCATTTGTAATGAAGCCAAGACTTGAAAGAGGTCAGAGGCGAGCTGTACTTGGCAAAGACCCTGGGGCAGAAGCAGGCCTGGATTTCATGGAACAGAACAGTAAGAGGCCCAGTAGGTTTGGAGCAAAAGTGAGAGATGAGTCAAGAAAAGTAAAAGGGATGGGGTGCAGCAGACAATGGAGGGCTGTATAATCCCTTATGAGGACTACAGCTTTTATCCTGATTTTTTTTTAATCTTATGATTTGATTTATCTCAGTAGTTCACAACCAAGAACAATTTTGCCCACAAGGGGACATTTGGTAATATCTGGAGACATTTTTTATTGTCACAAAGGTGAGGAGAGATGCTACTGGCACCTAGTGGGTAGAGGCCAGGGATGCTGCTAAATTAATATCCTAGAGTAGACAGGACATCCCCCCCACCCCGTGCCCCGACCCCCCCCCCCCCAACAACAAAGTAGCAACTCGTTCCATGTGTCAATAGTGCTAGGGTTTAGAAACTTGATTTAACTTTCAAGAAGGTGATTCTGGTAAACACAGGGACGGCAAGGATAAAACCAGGAAGGCCAGTGAAGAAGAAGCTGCAATAATCCAACGAGGGACTCTGTGGGTTCAGTTTGGGGAAAGGAGTGGAACTACTGAGATATGGGGGGTTCTTATCTCATAAAACAGATATGTTTTAAAGGTAGAGACCCCAGAATTTCCTGATAGTCTAGATTTGGGGTGTGAGAGAAAGGTAAAACTCAAGGACAACGTGAGGCTTCTGGTTTGAACTTCTGTAAGTAACAAAGTGATATCAAGGGTAGTGAGGGTGACTGGGCTTGCAACAGGATTTGGGAGATGGGGTGGACATCCCACATGAGGCTTAGGGTGTGCTAAATAAAAGATGCCTATTAGACATCTAGGTGGAAATATCAGACATGCAGTTGGATAGGTAGGTCTGGAGTTATACAGAAATGTCTAGGCTTGAGTTATATATTTGGGAGTCATGGGTACGTGGGTGATATGTGATGATCTGGAGGGAATGAGTATGGAAAGTGAAGGCAAGAGAAGCAATAATTGGGCCCTGGGGGACGCTCCTGTGAAGAGGTTACAGAGAATCAGGGGAGGGATCACTGGAAGACCTGAAACACTGCCATTTCCTGGGCACTTTCATGGAGCTCCAGGCCCTCAAATAATTGGGTTTTGGTTTTTTATCTTCCTGCTATATCTTGGTCCACGGGGCTGTCAGCATTGTCCTGAGAACCCATCCATAGCAGGAAATGTATTTTCCATCTCCACTTCAAGGCACCCCTTGGTTTCCTGTTTGGTCACTTCTCTGCTTCCTAGCTCCTGGTCATTTGCAGCGTTGATTCCAGTGCCGATATTCTCTTACTTCTGCTCCAGTGGTCACTGGGAGCCCAGGTTTGCCATCATTCTCTTTGTCCGATTCCATCTCTAATCCTCCAAGCACAATTCTTTGTTGATTGGGCCTCATGATTTTACACACACACACACACACACACACACACACTGTTTAGGAGTTCATAACACATGTAGCTATAATCCCTATTTTCAGGCCCTGCATCATGCTAAGTTCTAACTTATCTCTGGGTCTTTGAACATGCTGTTCCCAATGCCTGTGTAATATTTGATTAGGCCTGCCATAACAAAGAACCACAGACTGTGTGGTTTAAAGTTCAGAATTTCATATTCCCACAGTTTGATAAGCTGGATGTCCAAGATTATGGTGTAGGCAGCCATGGTTTCTCCTGATGCCTCTCCCCTTGGTTTGCAGATGGCTGCCCTCTGTGTCCTCACATGGCCTTTCCTCAGTGAATGTGCTGGTAGTGTCTCTGTGTTTTCTTTTCTTAAAAGGATACCAGTCATGTTGGATTAGGGCCTACTCTAAATGGCCCCCTTTAAATGTAATTATCTCTGTAAATGCCCTATTTCCTAATACACTCATATTTGGAGATTAAAGCTTCAAAAATTAATTTTAGGGGATACAACTAACGTGGACACACTATTTTCTTCCTTTGCAGACTAGGAAGCCACTTCATTCCTCAGATATCAGCTAAGAGGTCACATTCTTTAGAGGGCTTTTCTTGAGCTTCCAAGCTTGTTTTTGGTGACCCTGTGCTTATTTTTAATACTAAGAATTGTCATAGTGTATTACAATTTTTTTTTTACTTGTCAGCATCCCCCATACAAACACGTGCAAGCTCCTTGAAGGTAATGTCTGTGTCCTGTTCACTCTTGTATTGCTACTGTGTAACACAGGGTATGCACTCTGGAAATGTTTGTTGGGTGAATGAATAGAATAACGAATTAATTTATATGTTTTATATTTTTAAACATTTTTAAATGTTTATTCACTTTTTGAGAGACAGAGTGCGAGCAGGGCAGGGGCAGAGAGAGGGAGACAGAATTCAAAGCAGGCTCTAGGCTCTGAGCTATAAGCACAGAGCCCGACGCGGGGCTTGAACTCACAAACCGTGAAACCATGACCTGAGCCTACATCAGCCGCTTAACCGACTGAGCCACCCAGGCACCCCTCTCTATGCTTTATATTTTTAATCAGATGGACATGAATTTATTGGCCTCAGCAACTAGTGCATTGCCTGCATAAGGTTGAAAGTAAGCAACAATTGTTGATGGATGTAATTGAGTCCATACTATGAATTACTGTATTCATTTGAATTTCTTTACTCACGATATTCATGTTGAAAGGAGGGCATGCCCTGAATATTCTGTTGGGTCATCAGTCTTGAATTATACAAAATTCAAATTAAATCTGTTTCTTCTTTTGCTGTCAGTGGAGTGGCTAAATGAAGAAGGTGAGAAGAATAGAGAGGAATGATCAGATTAGCAGCTTTAAAACTCTACAGAACTGTGATAGTTCAGCAGCCAAATATGAATATTAAAGTGTTATAGAAAGGTCAGGCAATGTGAAAATGCTTCAGGCAAAGTAGAAATGTTACTACAGTAAACAATGTGTTAACTAAATTTGTGAAGCTCTGTAAGATAACCTCTGTGCAGTTTTGACTTTGAGACAGGTCGATTGCCAATGCATATAAATATCCCTTTCTCTTTCTCAAAGGTCAATCAGCTTTTATCTCAAAAGAGAAACAAACAAAACTGAACCAAGCTATGAAAAAATCCAAAGACAGGAGCAGGGCTGTAAAATTAATGAAATGTATGATTTTATTTAACTAGAGATGTAAATCTGAATACCCTTTTGGCAGATGGAGCAGTACAAGTTATTTGCGGCTTTCCAAACATCACATTTTTTCCTGCCTTTGGACCAGCTATTGTCTTTGTTTGCAATGAATCCCACAACCCCCAACAATAACACATATGGTTCTCTACTATTCCTCTTCAATATTTAATTCCTTGATAATCTTCCTTAGACACACACACACACACACACACACACACACACACACCTATGTTTGATTTAAATACCTCTTCGCTGGGCTTTTATAGCATCATATCCATAAGCCTTGATAGTGCTTACCTGTTTCAAACTTGTTAGTTTTCTTGTCTATCTTCCCTAATAACTTGTGATCAGTTGCAAATAATAGAACCGTGTTTCTTCAGTGCTGTATTTCCCTATGCTCAGGATGATGCCTAGAACAAAACAGATGCTTATTAAATGTTGAGGGACTCTAGCCAAGAATGAACACGTATGAATGCATGAAGATCAGAGTTGAGGGTATTTGTTACAGAAGCCATCTGAGAATTTTAATATACAAAAGTCAATCTTCATTGATAGAAACACACATGTTTTCTCTTTTCTATAAAACTTCCTGGGAAAGATTTTAAAATGTGTTTGTTTTCCTTCTCAGGGAGAGCATTTGGGGACATTGTTTTTAAGGTGATTCTAACCACTTAGGGTGGAATTAGCTGCAGGAAGCCACTGTGGTCTCAAGAGTCTCAAGACTTATCAGGGTCATTCTGTAGAGGTTGGTTGTTTATAGAGGATTTTGGTTTCATTTGCTTAATGTGGTTTTTAATCTCTGATTAATATAATAACACTAAATACTAAATAAGGAAAGACAAGCTTTCAAATCCTGTTTTATTTGTGCTCTTCTTTTGGGGTATTTCTGGTATATCCTCTTGATGCTTCGCTACATAATATTTGTACCTGGGGCCCTTGAAGAACACTCCTTCTAGACATACCAGTTGATTATCAGCCCTGAAAGCCCAATACACAGACATCTATCCTCTTGTGCCTCAATCGTTCTTGTTGTAACAGAAAAGAAAATGAGGCTGCCTTGGCAACATTTCATTGGCAGAAAGGATGCTGATGTGTTCTCATATGAGCGATTGAACCTGAGAGTTTTTCTTTCTTTTACCTTTGCTGAATAGCAATTGCCATCTTACCATTTTCTTGCCTGCTTTTCAAAAGGGGATATTAAAGATTTAAGTAAAGGCAATATCCTGTAGTTAGTTTCTGAATTAGCAGCGTGAGGGGAGGAAGCAGGATTGCGTTCAGGGAAGGCCATGGGCTTCAGAGCTGGACGAATTTACATTCATCCTTTGCTCTGGAACACACTAACGGTGAATTGGCAGGATTATTTAATTCCTTGCAGACCAGATTATTCAGCTGTAAGAGGAGGACTGCTGAGATAAAACTCATTAAAATTATTGCTTAAGTAAAATCATTTAAAAATTTTGAGTTGACAGGAGAGAAGGAAAGAAACGTCCATTTTGTGGGAGCTTACGATGTGTTTTCAATTTCTTAAATGAAGTATTATACTAGATTACAGACTTTGGATGTTTTACTTCTGCAAATTTTCATAACGGGCCCTACACCACAGTAAGCCTTCTACAAATGATAGTCACTTTTTCTTCACCAAGAATTTCCCAAATGAAATAGGGCACATGAATTACTAACTTTTAAATGTACCTTACCTCTTGATTTCTTCCTCATCTTGCCTCCCGGATAGTTTAGTGTAGACTTGAGAGATCCATCAACTTTGGTTTAATCTAGACTTTGGCATTAATAGCTATGTGTGCTTGGACAAATTTTCTACCTTACCAACGTGATCTACAGCCTGAGTTCCCGATGAAGATCCATCTCTTAATAGCCACAAAGAATTTAGAAAAATTGCTCACTCCTCAAAATGTAAATACATTAAAACTTTGTGATAGCATACCCCAAGCTGCCATGCCTACCACATGCTGAAGATTGGATCAAGTTTGCTTTCAGTTCTTTTCTCCAAAACGGACAGGCTAAAACTCTTACATTCTGAGATAGTTGGGAAAGGAACAGTGGGTGCGTCCTAGTATCCCGGAGGAAGACTAATAAAATGGGCATCAACTCACGGAGCCATTGTTAGATTGACTGCAAATGCCCTGAATATTCAACAGCTGGAACTAATAGCCACCTGCAGGTGGCGCCAAACTCCAGGCTGAACTGGTAGGGATTTGGATTGTGTTTGGACTGACCTCTCTCAACCTCACCACCACCCCAGATTTACACCAGATTAACCCCACAAACTTACATTGACCATTCTATTGTCTTATTACTAACATGGCACCACATTTTAGGTCATTTTTTAAAAGCACTTACCACTATGCCTGGCATTCAGAGACTGAAAACAAATGGTAACTGCTTATTATTAATTAAAATAATATATCTAAAAGCAAAAAGAAGCCTTATATTTCCTGACATTTTATTGCCTTTTCCAAAAGGAAACAATATGTTTTATTGGTGCTTACAGGTTAAAAAATCAAAGAATCTTATATAAACATTGTATAACTGTGGGACTGCTGATAATACTGACTCCATCTTTGGCCCTCCGCCATCTTTGATTCCTGCCCATGCAATGACATCCCTTTGGGCTACATGTTCCAGGCCCTTGGAGGTTAATGTATGCCCTGACCAGAATGTGGGAAGTCTTCTTCTGATCTTCCCCTGGTGCACAGATTGTACCACCTAAGACAACTACCCTTGACCTCATCACAATGCTCCTGGCTGTATGAAAGCTGTGGGGTTAAGTTTCAGACTTTGTGGAGAATAACTGTATAGGCCCTGGATTGTGGTCTGCCTCATTTCCCCTGTCAGTAAGTTACCTTGGATAAAACTCTGTAAATAGTATGGAGTGGCTTGATTTGTTTTTCTATCTTGAAATGCCTTCTCAGTCTGGGGGGTACTTTATTGTCACTTTTCCACTTTCTAGCAATAAATATATGTCTACATGTATTTTCTATACTTCTGGCCCTAAATAGGATTGTTTAAAACGTGAGTGTTTCAGGGTACAGAAATGTCAAGAAACAGTACAATTTAGGGTGATGTACTAATTCAGCTAGGATCACCTGTACCTTTCTGGGATGCAAACATTTCAGAAGCACTGGGCATAGCCATGAGATGTAGGAATGTCCCACAATGGCAACAATAATTGCACAAATTAAAGTTGAAAGACTCATTTACAAAATGGAACTCTTCTGATGAAAAAACAGCCATCTTGTCCTACTTAAGTACTTTGACATATATAAGTGTATGTGTAACATCAGAATGTTTTGTTTAATGTTTATTTATTTTGTTTTTTTGAAAAAGAGAGAGAGAGAGTGAGTGGGAGAGAGACAGAGAGAAAGGGAGACACAGAATCTGAAGCAGGCTCCAGGCTCTGAGCTGTCAGCACAGAGCCCGATGTGGGGCTTGAACTCACGAACTGCGAGATCATGACCTGAGCCGAAGTCAGACCTTTAACCTACTGAGCACCCAGGCACCCCAGAATGTTTTGAAGTGCCATAGAGACACCTAAGTTCTGTGTCCTCCAATTGGAAAAATAAATTCAAGGTCTGTTTTGATCCCTGGTCCCTGAATTTTTACGTTATTCTAAGATTGAATGGGAAGACTGGGACCATAGCCATAGGTGCTGTGCCATTCTTGAAATAATGAAACAGAAGAGCATCAGTATGTGTAATGAGTCAGCATAGAGATAGACATACGATGGCACATGCATTGCTATAGATCAGAATGAATGACCCAAACTAGTCATGAGCCAACGACAGCTTGGACTGTTGCATATAGATAACAGTTACTATCAGTTCTCTTTCCTCCTCCTCATCCTCCTCCTCTTTGTCCTTTTCCTCCTCCTTCCTGAAGTCATTTGGAAACATGTTATAGGTGAGTTTCTAATACATTATTTATTAAGGGATACAGCCTAAATCATGAAATTAGAAGCAAGTGTCCATGGGGTATTCTTTTCTTTTTGAAACCCTGATAATTCAGGTGTCAGTAAATGAATTTCTGGGCTGTTTTAACTCCCATCAACCCTTCCATACTATCTCTGTTTTTTTCTTAATGTTTATTTATTTATTTTGAGAAAGAACCCAAGCAGGAGAGCAGCAGAGACAGGGAGAGGGAAGGAGAGGATCCCAAGCAGGATCTATGCTGTCAGCACAGAGCCTGACATGGGGTTTGATCTCACAAACTGTTAGATCATGACCTGAGCCGAAACCAAGAATCTGAGGCTTAGCTACTGACTGAGTCACCCAGGTGCCCCAGTATCTCTGCTTTAAAGTGAGTAATCCAAGCAGCTGGTATTCATGTGATAGCCTGTGTTACTATGCTAGCTGGTTATCAGTGGTCCTCCTATCTGTCCATTCAAGATGTTTATCTTAAATCCATTTGTGAGGCTGTGCCCACATAACACACACACACACACACACACACACACACACACACACACACACGCATTGCTTTTTACCACTGCCATTATTGTCACCTTCATTTTCTAAGCTTTGACAATGGTTAGTGAAGAAGTCTTGTAGACAAATGATGCTACAAAAACTTATGTGTAGCTCACTGTGCACCAGGTGATGAGTCACTTCTACAACAGTTTATTTACAAGTTTCTTTCACTGTCCAAAGAGAAATATATATAAAACAAGGAAGTAAAACAGAAATGGCAGTTAGTATGCATGGTTTATTCCGGTCTGTTTGGATTATTATTTGTTGGCACCAATATGATACTCTGCAGTTTCCAAATATTAATACAGAGTGGATGAAAGAAGGAGTGAGTGATTTGTCAGAGAGCACATAGATGGGGGTTAATAGCTGTGCAGTCTGGGAAAAGATTTAGGTAGCTATTTTGTAGGACTGTTGGGGCCATTAGAGGTGATCCACTCTCGGTGTTATCAATGTAAAAGGAATAAAGCTCCAGTAACTGTGGGAAACGTGAGATAGTGTGCAAAAAGAGCTTAACAGGATACATGACACACAGTAGGTCTTCATAAACTTTAATGCCTCTCAGCCCCCACACTGACAAACACCTTCTCACATACACAATTTCAAAGAACAATCTTTCTCGTAATGACAATGCAAAGTAATCTTAGTTGTATTCACTGCACAGAAAAGTTAATCTTACTCATTTATAAGACATATGAAACTTGCTTTTTTAAATGGCACATGATTTAAAAGAATTTCCATTGTAAATAGTCTAATCTGAACCATTTGCATTGAAATAGATAAACATATGCATATGTACTGTTTGAAACTTTCCTTGGGGAGAGGAATTGTTTAGTGAGAAAAATAAAAATTTCTGGTGTGCCTGGGTGGCTCAGTCGGCTAAGTATCCCACTCGATTTTGGCTCAGGTCATGATCTCACTGGTCTCAGGTTCAAGCCCTGCACTGGGCTCTACACTGACAGTTCGAAGCCTGCTTGGGATTCTCTCTCTCCCTTTCTCTCTCTGCCCTTCCCCTACTCGTGTTCTCTCTCTCTCTTCCAAAAATAAATAAATAAACTTAACATTTTTTCCTATAGTGGTTTTACAAATAACACTCCAGGGTCAGAATAAAGGTAGATTCTAAAATAGTTCCAAAGTTGCAATTCAGTATTATTAGTGACTCAGCTTTGGGAGATAGATGAGAGACATTAATTGGGCATTTGTAAATCTTGCTACAAGAAAAATCTTACTGAGTAGATTTGCAAGCAGTTTTATTTGGAATCAATTTCATATAATGTCCTGGGGAATTTAAGGGAATTCTTAAACACCATTTTTTTAACTTTGTTCCAGTTGAAATTTCTCAAGAAAGAAAGTTAGCTAGTTAAGTGTGGATTAGTTGGCCAAAAAGAAAATCATTGGGGGAAAATTGTAGCATTTGTCAACATATCTTCTCCTCTTCAGTGCAGACATCCTCCCAGTGCCATGATTGGGCTTTCTGCCCCGTTGACATAAGATTTGGCCTTGTGACTTGACTGAGACATGACACGGAAGTAAGTGGGCATGGCCTACTCTTCCCCTGAGCAGAACTGTTAGCATACATGACATGATTGATTGTACAAGTCATATATATCATATATATATATATATGACTTGTACTATATATATATATATATATATATATATATATATATATATAAAATGCTGATTTATTATAATTAGCTCACTTTTTAAAATATGTTTATTTATTTATTATGAGAGCGAGAGAGTGCATGGATGCACGCATAGGGTTGGGGCAGAAAGAGAGAAGAGAGAGAGGAGAGAGAGAATCCCAAGCATGCTTCACCCTGTCAGGCTGGAGCCCAATGCAGGGCTTGATCTCACAGCTCACGAGATTGGGACCTGAGCTGAGATCAATAGTTGGACACTTAACCAACTGAGCCATGCAGGTGCCCTGTAAAAGTCTTGTTCTTTCCCCATGCCCACCCCCCCACCCCGCCACTGAAAAACTGGCATATATAAGAAGGGGTTCCTCCTTCTACCTTGGTCTTGGAATTAAAAGAACATACTCTGGGGTGCCTGGGTGGCTCAGTCGGTTAAGCGTCAGACTTCGGCTCAAGTCATGATCTCGCAGTTCATGGGTTTGAGCCCCACATTGGACCTCTGTACTGACAGCTCAGAGCCTGGAACCGGCTTTAGATTCTGTGTCTCCCTCTCTCTGTCCCTCCCCTACTCGTGCTCTTTCTCTCTCTCTCTCAAAAATAAATAAATATTAAAAAAAAGAGAATATATTCTGTCAGAACATGTCAGTCAAACCACAGCAGATATGCAACATGATCCCTAATCACTAGTGAGCAGTGTTCTGGGTTTTTACAAAGGAAATGCACATACACAGTGAGTACAGAGCAACCAACATCCAGGAACAGAATTACCAACATCTCAGAAACCCCCTCCTGGCTCCTTTCAGTCACTGCTTCTCCTCAAAGATAAATGCTTTTCTGACTTTTATTTCCACAGAGTAATTTTTCCTCCATGTATTCTTTTGTGTCTGGCTTCCTTCATTCAGTATTATGCTTTTGACATTTATCTATGTTGTTGTGAGGAACAGTGGTTCGTTCATTCTTATTGCTGTGTAATATTCTAGTGTATGAATAGAACACTGTTTTTCATCCCTTTAAATTTTGCTGAATATTGTAGTTGTTAGCAATTAGGGGCTGTTAAAAGGTATTACTGTAAATATAGTTGTACATATCCTTTGATACACATAGGTACACATTTCTACTGTGTGCATGCGAATGGAAATGCTAAGCCATGTGTTAAGTATATAGCCCCCTTTAAAGATACTGTTGATAGCTTTTCCAAGTAATTATACCAGTATATACATCAGCCATCAAATTTTGAGAGCTGCTGTTGCTTCATATTTTGCCAATAACTATCTTGTTGCTTTACCATTTTGATGGTTGTACGATGGTATCTTATTGTGGATATCACTGGTACATCCTGACGACTGAGATTGCTAACATTTTATATTTTCACATTTAATATGTTTATTGACTATTTGGATACCCCATTTTGTGAAATCTCTATTCAAGTCTTATTCATATTTTATTTGGATTTTCCTTATTGCCTTTTCTAAGTGACCTATAGGACTTCATTATACATTATGGAGTCAAGGGCTTTGTCAGAGACATGTGGTTTCTATATCTTTCTCCACTCTGGCTTACCTTACTTTTCCACTCTCTTGACACAGTTTTACAATTAATAAAAATTCTTAATTTTAAGTAGTCTAAATTTACCACTGTTTTCTCCATGGCTATTCTTTATTTGTACCCTCCCAATGGTCATTAGAATATTATCATATTTTATCTTCCAAAACCTTTATTTTTTTACCAGTCACACTTAGATTAATACTTCATCCGGAATCAGTTTTGCAAATGGCATGGGTATGTTGTTTTTTATCGACATGATCACATAACTTTCCTGCTTTATTTAGGACAAAGGAGAGAATTAGATATCTTTCAAATTTAAACCAACCTCGCATTATTAATATATATTTTGTTTACATAAGTGTTAACATGCCTTATGTTCATATATATTATATTAGATTTTTTATTCATTATTGACAGTGATTTTCTAATATTTTGTTTATGGCTTTTGTTTCTATGTTTATATGAAAGAGTGACTTGAATTGTTTCCCTTGTGATAACCTCATGAGGTTCTGATAGGAAGATAATTTTGGTCTTACAAAAATGTCTTGGAAAGTGTTTTATACTTTTCTTTTTTTTCTAGAGAAGTGAGTTTAAGACTGTGGTTACTTCTCCAAATGACTCTTACTGTTGGAATAACATGTCTGTGCTGTCCTTCTGGGACATCGGTCTCTTAAGTTCTGGCTGTCTTGGTAGCTCTATGATGCATTCAAACAAATGTGCTTTGCATGCTATCCAGTATTAATCCTTGTTTTTAGTAAAAGACTGGTGCACTCCAAGCTGATCTGTTATAAGCATGTATGCTACGTATTCAAAAAAATTATATTTCATTAACACACAAACTCTTGAAAAGATCAAAAGTGTTTCCTCTATGGCCAACTCACACGGTCCGATTGTTTCACATCCCGCACATGACCAGAGCTATGTTTGTAATTTCATTGCCAACTCTAGACTACATAGTAAGGGTACTGATATAAAAACAGAGAGCCTGGGTGGCTCAGTCGGTTAAGCGTCCGAGTTCGGCTCAGGTCATGATCTCGTGGTCCGTGAGTTCGAGCCCTGTGTCTGGCTCTGTGCTGACAGCTCAGAGCCTGGAGCCTGTTTCAGATTGTGTCTCCCTCTCCCTCTGACCTTCCCCCATTCATGCTCCGTCTCTCTCTGTCTCAAAAACAAATAAACGCTAAAAAAAAAACATTAAAAAAAGAGAGTGGTTGTGTGCAAAATGTGGTGGCAACAGAATGTAAAAGCCATTAAGAATTAAATAGTAATAAAAAGAAATATTTTGCAGTAAGGTAAAGTACTGAGGGGAGCTTCAAAATACCCCGTGCCATCCATAGAAACAAAAAATAAAAAATGCAAAGAAAGAAAGAAAGAAAGAAAGAAAGAATCCCTCATAATTGTCTGAAGGATTTTAAGAAATGCAACTGAGATCATGATACCCCCTATTTTTGAAAACTTCCAGTGGATTTTTATCCCATTTGGATTAGAATTCAAATAATGTACCTTCTCAATAAATGCACTACCTGAGTCCACTATGTGAGAACTATTGTAATTCAAACCAATTCTACCTTCTTTTCAATGGTGCAAAGAGAGGTTCACAAATTGAGGCATTTATGAAAACAAATATCTTTTGGTTTTCCTTTCCAGAATCATTGGATGATCTGACCTACTTACTTACTAATAAGCCTGGTTGCATTAACAGAGACTGGAATAGGTTTCTGCAGGACTCAGTAGGAGAATGTCAGTTTCCTAGACAGAGCTCTTGGTGTCCCGTGCTGTTCACAGACACCTGATCCACTCCTCCTTCTCACATCTAACAGTACCAGCAGAACCTAAAGGAGCTCTAATATAGATCAGAACCCCAAAGACCATTATTGATGTTTTGTCTTCTTTGACAGCGTCAGCTGTCTACATGTTAAAATCCTTATTCAGTGAGAATAAATTATTTCAATGTCACAAAAGACCCTAATGGTAATTGTGTCTAGTTTCTTTGAATAAATAAAATTCCGTATGGCACATACAAAAAACTGTTTGCAGAATCCATGTATGTATATTGCACATCCGTTTATATCTACCCATGTATTTATATACATATAAGCATATGCTCATAATCTTATTTTCCCCCAACCATCTCTGAGTTCGCATATGTGTATATATAGAGGTATTGCTCAATGTTTGTGGGTATACACATATGTGTATATGTTCAGATAATTATATTCAGATATATCTGGAAAGTATCCCTAAAATGCAGTCATGAATACCATCTTCCAGAGTCGTTATGAGGTACAAAAAAAGAGCATAAGACTTAAGAAAACAGGATTGAAATTTGAGTTCTTCCCTGTCTTCGATACTTAAACTTTTCCACTCTCATATGTAAATCTAAACACAAGATTTGAAGTTGAAATAAGATGACTTATCAGAAAGGTATGCCTGGCACATAGACACTCAGTACATGATATCTTTTCTTCCCTCTTCCCTTCCTCATTTCCTTCCTTCCTTTGTTTAGGAAAAAGTCACTTCAACTGTAAATGGTATCATTGACATTGAAAATGAATATACAATGTGATGGTTACCTTTAGGCACAGATGTACCTTTTAAAAAATACGAATGGATATCTAGATGTTAAGAGGACAATGAAAGGTAGAATTAAAGATAACAACTATTTTGCAATTTATCATGGGGCTCATCCATGTACTCATTCAGGTCCTCTGAAAAGCAGAAGCCAAGATGGAATTAATACACAGGAAATGAATTAGGGAAAATACTTGTGAAAGAAAATGGACAAGATACTGGGAGAGACTAAGGGAACTGACAAATTGTGATACAGAGCTGATTCTTACTGAAGGAGGAAAGGAAGGAAGGAAGGGAGGGAGGGAGGGAGGGAGGGAGGGAGGGAGGGAAGGAAGAAGGAGAGAAAACAGGTTGAGTGGAAGGAAGGAAAGTAGGTGGAATAGAAGCAGCCTACATCAATGTGCAGTTCTAAGGAAAGTTAGGCAAGGCCACCGGAGTGTTCTTGAGCCAAAGCTGCCATCAATGGAATCCACTGTCCCCAGGAACAGAAAACTGGGAAGAACAGCCTCAGTGCAAATGCAGTGAAAGATTTCATAGCACAGAAGCTGGCACCCTACAACAGGGGATCTGAGCAAAGCATTGTCATGTGGCCACGGGGAGGTGAGCAAGGAATAAGAGGTATGTGTTTATCATGAGGAAATCAACCTAGATATACATGGTCAATCTCCTTGGCTCTTAAGTGACTCCTTCAACTGATAGTACAGTATCACTAAATATGTGTGGTTTCTGCACTCTGTGCAACCATATATTAATTTATAGAATTGTTATTAAGGTCCCTGGAGTAGAATTAGAAATATGAAGTACTTTAGCCACTAAGTGAAGTAGGATTTAAACGGATATAGTTCAATGTTATGGATAAAAGCAGGGGTTTTCGGCGATAGAGTAAACGGATTTGAATTTTAGCTCTATTATTTGACTATGTGACCCTGGGACAGGGACAACCTGACTGTTTCTGTTTCTTTATAAATTGGGCATCATGATAGCTACTTCAATGGGACTTTTAAAAATTAAATTAGGGCTAAATGCCAAGAAATTCGCATTTATTGAAATTTTTGTATATGCCAGACACTGTTCTAAGCTGTTTACATTTATCAATTTATCAAGTCCTCATACCAAACATATTAAATAGGATATTTTGTCATTATTCTTCTTAACAATAATATTTACTATTTTAGCACATTTAACAGATGAGGAGGTTGGGACTCGGAGAGGTCCATCCTAGTTCTAATGAATGGCCAAGCCAAAATTAAATGCAGACAGTGTGCCCAGAGCCCTCTCCCTAACCACAACCCATACTGCCTTGGTCTGATGGGGAATACCCATACATATACCTGGTCTGGTGGAATACCTTGATTTCTACATTATTGCATGACCAGGACGTAAGGATAGGATGGAGGGGATGTGATGGATATCTCCAGACAAGGCGCTAGTTTTAACAGCACAATGTATGTTTCCCTTGAGAATCTGTTTGGAAACTTGAACTAGATCATCATAATGTTCTGCATCTTCTATAATTCCCCAAATCAAATGCTAGGTTATAACAAGTGTTCCAAATCATTATCAGAAGACCATGAATTACTCTATTATAACATTATATTATTGAAGTTATATAAAAATATCTATTACTATCTTAATCTTATTAAAATGTTTTAGGATCAGTATTGAAGCCAGATATTTCAGGTAGCTCAGGGGCATACAGTAGTTATTTGAATAGGAAGGGCATCTTCAAGATCCCTCAAAGTAAACCACGCAGGCAGTTTCCTACTTAAGAAAGATTCAAAGTCTTCCCCCAAGACCAATAGAAATTTGAAACCCTATCATCCTATAAATGTTAAAAACTGGGGTCCCAGTAGTTGATCAAACAAAGGGAGACAAGGTGAAGTAGGCCCTTCGCCTCAGCACTGAAGAGTTCAGGGTTATTTCTGTGTCTCTGGGGATTTATATCACCTGCGGTCTCTCCTACGGGTGAGGAGGAAGACATTAAGAGCTCCAAGGTGATTCAGACACTATGAACTGGTCCTGAGATGGAAATCGGTTGTCAGTGATTACAGTCCAGGAGAGTGTAATAAGGACAGAGGAGTGGCTTGAAGGGTGTCGATTCCACTTGCCCACCCAACCACACAAATTCCTCGGGGGTAAATACTTAAAGTTGATTGCATCCTCTTAGAAGCACTGTGGGACCATGTGTTCTTGCTGCTTCCCTTTGCAGCAGTGAGCAGTGATGGGTCACAGAGAGCAGGGTCACCTCCAAGTTCCCCTACTCCCAGGTGGTTTATGTGGAGAGCTATTTGTCTCATGAAGCTCCCTGGAGCTCAGGAGGCTGTCAGTCTATTAAAGCAAGGAAAAGAGAATTAGTAACACCCTCCTATTTTCAAGACATAATAACCTGCCTATAAATCCACCCAAGTCCTGTTGTTAATCTTTAGCTTATGTGAGAAGCAACTACTGTATTGGTGCCACATTGAGAATAGACCACTTTATTACTTCGGAAGCCATAAAATATCTCTCTAGTTAGAAGTGAGACCAATTCTCCAAGAATTGGCTTGGATGCCCTCTGCCCTGTGACTGGTTCAGAAAGCAGGATGGTCACCCAAAGGAGGAAAATATGGTTCTAAATGTTTCCAGTTTAAAATGTACCATCATGGGGCACCTGGGTGGCTCAGTAGGTTGAGCATCTGACTTTTGATCTTGGCTCAGCTCATTACCTCATGGTTCATGAGTTCAAGCCCCATGTCAGGCTCTGTACTGGCAGTGCAGAGCCTGCTTGGGATTCTGTCTCTCCCTGTCTCTGCCCCTCTCCCACTCATGCTCACTCATATTCTCTCTCTCAAACTAGGTTTAAAAAATTTAAAAAATACAATGTGCCATCATAAAGAAAAGTAGGTCTTAGGGGGTCTACCGAAGAAAGCTTACATATATAAGGCAGTCTTTCCTAAATGAGATCCACAGAACTGGCATTTTGCAGGACTTTTGTAAAAGCAACAACAAAACCAAAAATGTTCCAAGGTCAAAGAGTTTATGGGCCTATATGGAATAAGTTTAAACGAATCACTGTTACAAATTTATGGGCCTTATTGTGAATCTCTAAAAGATACAGGATAGATAATGCTTCCTAAATGTATTTGAGATATTTGACCATGGACAACCCTCTCTCCTTTCTTTTGAGAAGGATACCAAATAACATGTCCTGGCCTGCATGCTAGTTAGAAAACAGTTTGCGGTATGTGTATATCAATATGAATTTGCGATAGTTTTGTAACTTTTGTGGTTATTTGAGTCTTAACAGAGTAAGGTATCTGTAAATTACTTCTCATAAGATATCCTTTTACATCCTGTAAATCAAACTCCTCCTACTTCTAATGCATGGGTAAACAAAGTTTCTAATTTGTGGGAAAGGGATGATTTTGCCCACGGGCAAAGGGCTATTTGATTAGCCAGTAACATCCTGCTACAGTGAGGCAAATGTCCACCATCTGATCAGCATAAATGTTGTGTGCTCTCCTGTTACTGGGATTTATTTTTCCATATTATTTTACGCATTTGGAGCCACATCCCCAATCATCTTTCCATAAGTGACTTCCCTGGACATAAGATAAAATGAATTTAATCATGAGAAAGGAAGAGAAAGACAGAAAAAGAAGACAGCCTGACCATCTGGATATGTTGGTCTACATGATTATTCATAAGACGACTCAAATAAGCAGATGCCATGGATAGTAATTAAACCCTTCTTATGTTCTCACTGGAATGTAAAAACAGCGTTTCTTTGGATGACAAAGGATCTGTGTCACATATTCAAGGGTAATCACAAAAAGGATAAATAATAACCCTGTTAATCATCAGAGAACAGGGACAGTTTTGGTGGCAGCACTTTCTCAAGGTGATCACGTTTTCTTTACACACAGCTTGGGAAATGCTGGTAGACCTCAAACAGTCCAGCCACTTGCCTGCACTCAGGCTTCCTGCAATCAGCTGGCATGTCTCTTGGGTGTGAAGAAATTTGTTTTTGTCTCTTCAGATAGTTCTACCGCCCAAGAGGTGGAGTTATAGGTACCCACCAGGGGTGTTCAGTCTCTGTTCCGAAAGCTTTTTGAACTTGCAGAGGCTGTCCTTGCTGGAGAGAATGGTATGCGTTGCCTGAGCTGATTATATAGAAAGGTTGAGAGCCTCCATATGCCTTATACCAAGTCTGTGCGTGGCTTCGTTTCTTTCTCATTTCCCAAGAAAGGCAAATCAAAAGGGAAGGATTTGCTGCACGGGGCACATTGAGGGGCTACTTTTTCAGATAGTTCTGTGCACACAGCTTTCCTCATTTGGCCAACGTCCAAACCAGCCACCACAGGCAGTGTCCTCCACTTGTGTGGCTGTGGGTAACGTTTTCAACAAAGGGACAAGAGTCACAGTAGTGACATGATAGGGAAAACCACTGAAGTAATCTTATACCTCAGTCTCTCATGATTTTTATGCCTCATTTTTTTAAGTTTATTTTTATTTATTTTGAATGAGAGAAGGAAAGCAAGCGGGAGAAGGGCATAGAGAGAGGGAGAAACACAATCCCAAGCAGGCTTCGTGCTGTCAGTGCAGAACTCAATGTGGGACTCGAACTCATGAATGCTGAGATCATGACCAGGGCCGAAGTCAAGAGTCAGATGCTTAACCAATTGAGCCACCCAGGCGCCCCTTCTATGCCTCATTTTAAAAATGTACTTTCCAGTTGGTTTCTCACAGATTTAGGTAGATTTCATTCCGTACCAACCATTTCTTCATAACCTACTGGGTCCTGCAGATACAGAGTGAGCAAAACAAGACAACTATCACTCCCAACCCTTGGCTCTATCAATGGGTGCTGGCTGTTGCTTTATAAATAATATCAATTAATACTTATTGAACGTTTAGAGTAAGCCAGGTATCACTCTGATTCCGTTGCCCCTTTTCATGAATCTCATTCCCACCCCGTGGGCTGATACTGTTATCCCCATTTTATAGATGAGAGAATAAGGAAACTTACAGACAAATTGCCCCTAATAATACAACTAGTAAGTCGGGGAACCTGGACTGAACTCCAGAGCCTAGGATTTAATTAATATGCTTATTTCTGACCCTGAGTACCCCACCAGCAATAGTCAAGCTAGTTATGGAAATAGAGTCATCCAGGGGTACCTGATGTTTCTCCAAGACAGCCTTATTTCTTGTGTTTTCCCCCGTGTCCATTGTGCACTTGCTTTTGAAATAATCTTGAAAGAACATGCATTCTCCTTGGGCTCCCTAAAAAAAAATTCAGAAACATCTTTTGGGAAGGTCTATACAAAATAGTAATTAAAATCACAGCAAGTGGGACTAAATACACCTGATTTTAGTCCCTGTGTCACCACCTTAAGTAATGTATTAAATTTCTAGGGCTGCCATAACACGGTACCAAAGACTGGGTGGCTTACACAATAGAAATTTATTTTCGCACAGTTCTGGAGGCTGAAAATCTAAGATAAAGCCATCCACAGATTTGATTGCTTCTGAAGCCTCTCTCCTTGGCTTGCAGGTGGCTGTCTCATTGCTGTGTGCTCACACGGTCTTTCCACTGTGCGTGCACCTCCCTGATACTTGTTCATGTGTCCAAATGTCCTCTTCTTATAAAGACAACAGTCAGATTGAATTAGGATACACTCCAACAGCCTCATTTTAACTCACTCACCTCTGAGTAAGTTAAAATACAAATACAGTCAGATTCTGAAGTACTGGGTTTAGGGCTTTAGCGAATTTTGAGGGCATGTGATAGAGCCCACAGCAGGTAGTGTGCAAGTTACTTAACGGCTAACCCCAGGTTTCCTAATCTATACAATGATGGTAAACATAGCACTTAGTTTCTTGATGATTTTAAGATCCGTTGTGAGGATTAAATGAGATTAGTCCATATCTCTACCTTAAACGTTGAACACAACAAACTTTGTGTGTTTTTTGCTCCTTTTATTTGAATGGGTGCCTCAGGTTTATCCATCAAGTTTCAGCTCAGGTATCACCCTAACTATTCTTTCATAGTGCTTTCAACCCCAGAAGCTGTTATTTTTCTTTATTGTATGATTATCCTGGTTATTCCACTAGAATGGAAACTCTCTATTTAGAGAAGGAGCTTTATCTGTTGGACTCACTGATCTACCAAACTTCTTAAAATGGAGCCTGACATATGTACAGGGTACTCAACAGATATTTCTGAGAGGAATGCATGAGAAACCTTTTCCAAAAAACCTACTTAGTGTTTAGCTATTTTGTTCATCTGTGGTCTTCATCAGACGTGATTGAGACCTTGTTCTTTTCCCACTCTGCCACTCCTGCTGACTGAACTTCCTGTTTCTAGCAGCTCTGACTCTCCCTCACATGGAGGCCATTACCTTGAAGAGTAAGCTTCCTCCTAAAGGGCTGCCTCACCACAACCTCAGGCAGAAGGTATACAGTTGTCCTGGTGCCCAGTACCACTCCCAAAGTTTCCAGCCCTGCTGACTCCCAGCTTCCTCCCAGTTTTCATCTGATTATTTATTGTCTAAAGTTAAATGAATTTGGAAACAGTACTCCATTGAGCCATTTCATGTCTTGGCATGAAATAAGTTATCAGGTCTTTTCCAACTTGATAATCTACTTGAGGGCAAATATTCATAGAGAGAGAAGATAGAGTGTGTGTGGACATGGATGCTGGGTCCAGTGGAATGGAGGGAGCATTGGCAGAAAGTAGATAAGCTCCAGGTGCCTCCTGAAAACTGAAAACATCCCCTTAGTTTGCTCATGGCCAGTTCTAACAAAGCCTCTTTAAAATGCTTCCTCCCAAGCAGATTTGTTTCCTGTGGCCCCTGGCTCAGTAAAGGCATCATGCCCATCTGCTGGAGCACCTTCTGCTCCAACAGAAACCCGGGACCCTTCTGAGAGGTTTCCTTTTCTTCACCTCCTGTAATCATTTTGCCACCAGGTTATGTCACTTCTGCTTTTCTACCTCCAGGAGCATTTATTTGGATAAGGATTTCTCATCTGGATTCACACAGGAGGCTGTTGACAGGTCCCACTACAAGGGCCTTCCCTATAACAATCCTTCACAATCCCTAATAATCCCAACCCCTATGGCATACCAGACTCTACAAGGACCTTTGTTTTCCATTTTCTCCACCTTCCCATATTTCACATTTTCTCATCAGGAGTAGCACTTTCTTTAACTTTTAATTAAAAAAAATTTCTGATTTGCAGAATAGTTGCAATGATAAAATCCAAGGTTTCTGTAGAACCCTTACCAATTCTATTGTTATATCATGTAAATGTGCTGTCACAAATAAGGAGTCAACATTGGTACATGAGTATTGACTAAAGTCCACAGTTTCTAAGGAGTTCACTAGCTTTTAATTAATGTCACTTTTTTCTGTTTCAGCATCTTATCCAGGACAGCACATTATATTTAGTTGTCATGTATCCTTGGCCTACTCTAGATGGTAACTGATCTGGGCTTTCTTTGTTTTTAATGACTTTGACAGTTTTGAGGAATAGTTGTCAGGTATTTTGTATAATATCCCTTAATCCGGATTTGTCTGATTTTTTTTTTCTCATGGTTAGACTCAGGTAATAGATTTTTGGGACCACAGAGGTAAGATGCCATTCTTACCATATCATATCAAGGGCACATACCATCCTTATGGCTTATAAGAGATAATGTAAAACTTGATCATCAAGGGTGGAAGAAATTTTTCAATGTCCAGGGTTCTTCCAGGTGGACTAAGAACTAAATTTAGAGAGTTAACAGGAGAAAAAAAAAATTAAGTTTATTATGTACACACAAAGGCCCCATAATGCAACTGAGACCCAAACAAATTACCAAGGCAGGCTGTTTGTATACATTTCAGACAGAGACAATACACTTGTGAGGAATTGACAGGATGAAGGAAACGGATGTTTCGGAGCTTTTGTTGGCAAGGGATTCTAAGGGGAATTTGGGCTGAGGTAGTAGATTGTGAAAAGGTAACAAGGTTGTTTTTTACAGCTTTTTCAGCTTTAAAGTTCCTATCCAGTGATAAGGGTGTCTTTTTACTTCTTAGTACAGGGAGCAATACCTTTCATATGGGAGATTGGTTTCCTGCTTTCAGGGGGACAGAGGAGGGTCTGGGTGCTTTGGGGCTGACTGTTTCTCAAATAGCTTCAATCTGAAATAATCCATTTGTTACTGTGGTACATTTTGGGTAGACTTCTGTGGGCTGCTATAGTCATCTGGCCAAGATAGTGTTGGCTGGATTTCTCCACGGTAAGGTAACTTTTCCTTACCAACTTTTCATACTCTCTAAATTTTTTTTAATGTTTCTTTATTTTTGAGAGAGAGAGAGAGAGAGAGAGACTGAGTGTGAGTGGTGGAGGGGGAGAGAGAGAGAGGGAGACACAGAATCAGAAGCAGGCTCCAGGCTCTGAGCTGTCAGCACAGAGCCTAATGCAGGGCTTGACCTCCCTCACAAACTGTGAGATCATGACCTGGGCTGAAGTCAGATGCTCATCCTACTGAGCCACCTGGGTGCCCCTACTCTACTCTTTAAAAGCGCAGCTCATACTCAATGGGAATGGGGGAGAGGTTGTTAAGCCACATCTCTTGGAAGGAGAAGTATCTACAAAAATTATTTGGAATTCTCTATATGAGATGTGTCTTCTACTTTATTTCAAACATTTAGTTATATCAGAATCAATAGGATATTTATTTAATATTTGGGTTAGAATCCAATACTGTGTTATTTATGTTAGTCCTGAAGTTGTTCCATCTTTGGCCATTGGGAGCTCTTCCAGGTTGGTGCTGTGTCTCTTTATTTGTGATCACTACTTTCTGGAACTACAAGATGTTCCAAAAACACACTATATATTCTTGCTCCACTGTAAAACCCTAAAACTCTGGTTCATTTTACTGGAAAATGGTATTAGAAACCAAGATCTGGCCATTGGACATGCTTGTTGCTACCCAGGTGTCATTGCTTCTGTGTTTTCTCAGTGGACAGAATTAGGCAATATATTTATCTATACCTATCTACATATATACATATATCTGCAATTATTTCTATGTCTATTATTCTGTATCTATATTATGTATCTAAACTTGAGTCCATACTGATGTTACTGATTCTAATCCTATTCCTTATGGCCCCTAGACGTTTTCCCCTTGCTTATCTGTAACTTCTATCTCCAACAGTGAGAAATATGTCACCCACCATCCACCATCCATTTACTTATTTATTCAGCTCCAGAATACTTTTAAATTAGTTTGAGAATTTTTAAGCCACACCCTCAGCTTAATCGCCTAGAGTGCAGTCTGTATGGGCACTTTTATCCTGGTCTCCTTTGTCTTACCACTTCCAGTTAAAGCACTGTTTTCCAAAGTCATTGAAGTCAGAAATTTGCTCCTTCAGGGAGGGTATGTCATAGATTCTTCTGTCACTTCCTGGATTCCATCTTGGTAGATTCCCTACCTCCTAGTTGACTTCTTTTTTTTTTTAATTTGTATACGTAAGTTTCACTCTCTGTGCTGTAAAGTTCTATGAATTCTGACAAATGCATAATGTCATACATCTGCCACTACAATACCATTGCAGATTTTAAGTACCTTAAAAATCCTTTAGGGGAACCTGGGTGGCTCAGTCAGTTGAACATCTGACTCTTGATTTTGGCTCAGGTCATGATCTCATGGTTTGTGGGTTTGAGCCCCGCACTGGGGATCTGTGCTGTCAGCATGGAGCCTGCTTGGGATTCTGTCTCCTTCTCTCTCTGCCCCTCCCCTTCCCACTCTCTCTTTCTCTCAAAATAAATAAATAAACTTTAAAAATTTCTCTATAGTCCCCTAGTTGAATACTGTCCCCTTCAAACTCCTGGCGACCATTGGTATATTTCTATCCCTAGAATTTGTTTTTTCCAGAGTGTCATATGAGTTGAACCATACAATATATACCCCTTTTGGTCTGGATTCTTTCATTCACTCATTTTCTTGTGGGATTAATAACTTGTTTCTTTTTATTGCTAAATAGTAATCCATTGTATGGATAGACCATAGTCTGTTTGCCTATTGAAAGAAGTCTGATGACTTCCAACTTTGGATGATTATGAATAAAGCTACTAGAAAGATCTATGTGCAGGTTTTCAAATCAGCTAAGTAGAAAGGTAGGAGAACAATTGCTAGATTGTATGGTAAGTTTTTGTTAAACTACAGGCAACAACTTGAAGTTCTCTCCAAATGCACTCTACTCTCACCAACATGTTGTTCTTTCTGCCTGGAATGCTCTGCCCACCTTGATTGATAAAACAACTCCTCAAGGGCCTTCTTTTCTTGTATTTTTTTTCCCTTCATCCTTTGGACTAAGTTGGGGACTACTATATAGAGTATGTAGAGTATGTATGCACCCCTGTATCTCATACATCATATACCACTATATTTTTTTTAATACACTTGTATTTCTCCATTATAAGCCTATGATCCCTTTCTGCAAAAGTGTCATATCTTTCATTTCTATAATCTCAGTTTCTAGTACTACCCCCAGAACACAGTGGGAGTCTCTTAATTGAATGTTAGATCATGTTCCTTGTAGAATACCACAAATAAGCTTTATCTACTTCCCCATTTAATTTTTTCAGGATCACCTGTGTTTGTTATGGGTATCGTTGATACTTACATTTTGTTTGCAAATTAACCTATACTTGGTATTATTCTGACTCATTTTACTCTATATTTTATATGAATTTCTAGATGCATTTCATCCTTTTAAATGAAGAAAACACAGCCCAAGTCAATTTTCCCCTTTGCTGTTCAGGATTTCAGATGTCCAAAGTTATTTTTCTAACACTGAATGTTTTCCCCTTTCTTTAAAAATATAGGAAACAGATAGTTCTTAAGATTTATGATAGCATAAGTTCAGGAGGGAGATTCGACACCATCATAAGACAGTGTTAGTCGCTGGCTTCATTGCACACACACACATCTATATATATTTGTGTATATATATGTGTGTATAGATGTGTGTGTGTGTATATACATATATGTATATCAAGGGTTGTGTGTATTTGTGTGTGTGTGTGTGTGTGTGTGTGTGTGTAGCTAGAGGTTAGGCAAGAATAGGGAAGATACAAACCTGCAAAATTGTTCAAGCACGAGCAATATCCTTGTCTCTTTGAAGAGCACTTATATGCCCTATTAACATTAGGGCATCAAGGGGGAACTTAGGCCCTTGATCATATTATCAAAGCAAAAATGAACAAAGAGAGAAGTAATAAAATAAGGTCTCTTCCTTCCTAAATGAGTGGAAGAAATTATTTAAAAGGCCTTGGGCAATCTTGAGCTCAAAAGTTTGTTCATTTCTCTAAAGGTGCATATTCTGAAAGAAGTTAAGTCTTTATTTTATATTATTTATACACAGATCATTTTTGCTGATATCAGGAGAACATGATAGCACTGAAGTTTCACAGCCAGGTGTGATCTGACTTGGCTGATGCTGGGGCTGGTGATTACCTCAGCCTCTCTCAGCCACTCTTATGAAAACAGGGGAAGCTGGGGGGAAGGGTAAGGAGAAGTAGGACAGAAAAATGCCTCAAAGTCTTATTTTCAAGAAGCCACCAACCCCAGCCCCACACCACCTGACAGCCAGCATCATACATGCAACTGTAGGTGGTGAACTTAAGTTTCTGGGGGAAAACAGGAAACACTTTATAATCAAGGTCAAAGCCAAAAGATGATCTTCCAGTATGGAGCCCAGGCACACTAGGGTGGCTCAGTCAGGGTGCTCAGGAACAGAGAAGCAGTAGAGGAAACGCCCAGTGACATGAGAGAGTGCAGGCCCTAGGTCCACACCAGCCTTGTTTACAGTTTAGATAGAACTGAGTTATAAAACTTCTCTTGCTTTAGTTGAATCATTGTAACTTGGAGAAGACAAAAATATGCCTATTTCCTAGAATTGCACGAGGAATGGATGAGTTACTCTGTTTGAAACACTTAGACTAGTCTGGCACATCTCACACTCAGAGTGTCAGCTGCTCTCATTCCTTTTCCAGCTTGTCCTGATGGGAGTGCTTCAGAAAAGCCAACTGCTCACTTCAGACTATGGGGCATCTCTATTGTTCTGTGTTAATTGAATCTTCAGGCCTTTGTTCCAAAGAGGCACTATAAAAAGATGACAGCTCTCTCTCAATATTGATCCAAAGGAAAAGGGAAATTTGCTGAGTCCTGCCTGCACAACTCAAAGGAGAGGAGAGAAATCCCTTATTTTCTTTTTGTTTTTAAGAATCAGGACCAGTAAACTCTGAAGCATCACTGAAAAGAATTGTCAAGAGTCCATAATCATTGCAGTTTGCTCGTATTTATTGTTTTTATTTCCTGTGTCTCTGCTGTGATGCTTTAAACCAAATGGCCTATGCACTTATCTTCAGAGTTGCCACAAAAGCTTGTAAGTGGTACATTGCTATGGGGTTCTGTGGAAACAGAAACTTGGGAAGAGAGAAGATAGTGGGTAGTTCTTTTAAAAAATTTTTGAAGTTTATTTATTTATTTTGAGGGAGAGAGTAAGTAGGGGAGGGGCAGAGAGAAAGAGATGGAGAGATAGAATCCCAAGTAGGATCGACACTTGTCAGTGCAGAGCTGATACTGGGCTTGAACTCACAAACCCTGAGATCATGACCTGAACCCAAATCAAGAGTTGGATGCTTAGCCGACCAAGCCACTCAGGTGCCGTGATAGTGGGTGGTTCTGATGGGAGAAGGAATCGGATTAAGAATCTGCAGCCCTTACTTGAGAATACAAGGGATTGCTTGTAGGCTTTGCTTTAAAAAGGCTGTGGGGTTGGCTCCTTGACTTAAAACATTCTTCTATTCTTTGTTTTTAGGTAAGGGGCGGGAGGTGGGAAATACACATGACAAGGAGCAAGTTATTTTAGGGGTATTAGCAAAAAAAATCAGTTGCTTATTTTCCTTTCTTTCCTGGTGTGAGTGGAATAAGTGCAAATCCAGACAGTCTATCAAAGATGAGTAGGCAAAGAGACCCAGGGGTTACCACATTTTGACATAAACTGTACTCTATGTTGATAAAAGGATCTGATCTGCATTGTGCTGAATCCAATCTTCCTAATCAATTATTGATGGCTGGTGGGGAGTGATAAATGGCCTGCCAGTGAGGAAATCACACTGCTTCAGCTCAGCATGGAAACAGGTGATGGGATTTTCAATAGACACAATGAGACCTTTCCGCTGATATCCAATATTGCTGAATTTCTTCCTAAGGCTACTGGGACTTCAGTTTAGAATATAAGAGAGTTTATAAAGCCAAAACATTAAACGTCACCAAACAAAAAGGAAAATTACTTATACTAAATAGCATCCTCCTTCTCTAAATTTATAAAAGTGATTAATGATGATGTGATTTAAAGTGTATCTAGAAGACAGAATAAGATAGAGAGAGAGAGGGTATCTTTCTGTTCTGCTAATTCTTTGCTGTGACACCTTAGACTTTAATATCCCTGTGCCTCTGTTGCCTCATCTGTAAAGTGAGGATATAATACACTAATGAAAAGTAAACAAGTTTGCACAATCTTGCACAAAATAGTACCAAACAGGTGTTAGTTCCCATTCTATTGTCAGTGGTGAGGATTTCCTTGTTGCCAATGGAGCAGTGATTCAAAACTTTGGACATAAGAAATTACCTGGATTGGGCACCTGGGTGACTCAGTTGGTTAAGTCTCTGACTCTGGATCTCGGCCCAGGTCATGATCTCACAGTTCATGAGTTTGAGCCCCACATCGGGCTCTGCACTAACGGTGCAGAGCCTGCTTAGGATTCTGTCTCTCCATCTCTCTGCCCTTCCCTCACTTGTGGGCACACAAGTGCTCTCGCTCTCTCTGTCAAAATAAATAAACTTTAAAAATTTTTTTAAAAATTACCTGGAGCATTATGAAACAATAGATAAGAAATATAAATTTAAAACTTCCCGAATCCCACCCGACTCAAATCAACTAAAGCAGAATGTCTATGGAGAGCACCAGCACTTTGTACGGTAAGGATACCTCTGAGTAATTCCAATCCTCCATGAAATTTGGGGAACTGATTTACAGCAACCTTTACTTCCCTGATTTAGGCAACCTTTCTGTTCAAATAACTTTACTTTAAGAAGTGGAGTTCAAGCTTTCTGGTGCCTCCTACAGTTTTTTATTTTGTATTCTTCTTGCTCTAATTCCTGGATCTGGGTATGCCCAGGTGCCCAAGCACTTGGCCCCCTGTCCCTCTAGATAACAGATACTACAGGATAGCCTTCCATGCTCAGCCTCCTCCAACTTCCTGCCTGCACATGGAGGTTAAGTGAGGTCTATGCAGGAAGAATGGAGATCCTGAGGAGTAGGTTCTGGGAGAAATATAGAAAACCCTAATGTATTCTCTAATCTGGCTTTGTGGTAACAAACTCATTTCACTTCTTGTGCTTCTCTTTCCCCGAGGCCCAGAGTTCCAAGGTGTACGCACAAAAAAGTATAATTTTATATGAAAAGTATAACGACAATGTAGCAATTACTAATTTAGCAATCTTTCTATCCTTTCAAAAATATTATCAACTACAAACACTGTGATCTTACAGGACATTAAACAATTTTGAATACTTAAGAGGAATAACTTTCTACACTCATTCTTGCTTACCCTGTGAGGTCTTTCTAGAAATTAAGCCCCAGAGGGAAGGTAATTTGTATATTTAAGGTAGAGAAAAAGTGTAGGAGAAAATAATGCACTTACTCTCTTTCTCTTTATGTAGCAGGTTCTTACTTATATCTCTCACAGCTCAAATGTCTTTTAAATTAACTGGAATTCCAGTACTTATACAATGTCAAGAATAGATTTTGTTTTAGTATAATTTGGTTGAGTTCTACTTTTGTCTTGGGGGTCTTTATACTTTCTCGTAGCTTTTCACGCTTATAGAGACAGATGTAGGAATTTGGTCAGATAGAGGGGTATTCACGGAGACAAAATTTCATGTAGAAGAGACTGGAATTCAGGAGATACCATACACTATCCCCCAAAGCCCTTCTTTTCTATGTGATATGGCAGGAAGTTTCCAGTGCAATATAGCAGGGATTATGGAGAAGAATGTCTCCAAAGACAGACTGCATTGGAAATGGATTCAGTTATATAACCCTAATGATGTTAAGAATGAGTTAATACCAATGTAGCCACAGACAGCAAGTGAGGCTTCAGAACAAGCCATTGATGCAAAATAATAGGAAAGAAAATATATTGAATTTTTCTAATATTCTCATCCAAAGTAACAGCATGGAGAGAAATGTCGGTCTTTATAAAGAGAGAAAAAGCATTTCAAAATTATAAACAGTGGGATGTCAAATTTATCTTTTATCAGAGACATAAATGAATGACAAACTCTACAATAGGGCTATTCAGAAATTTGTTTATACAAATATTGGAATTTCAAAAAGGATAATTTAGACCAAAACAATCACCATTGCATAAGACAAAATGGTAAGAAGACTGATCCTTTTATGACAAGGGAGATGTCAGATTTTGGATCTTACCACTAGTTTCCTCAGAAATCAGTTAACAAAGTCTTAATACACTTAAAAATTATATTTCATATTTAGAATATAGCATGCTGCTGATCTTTCTTTTGAAGCACTAGGGTGTTCTTTTCAGATTTTTTGTTCAACTTGCTGATTCCTTTCTTGTGCACCTAGCATGGTCCCTGACACACACCTCTCTATTTCATTTGGGACCTGTTTTGACTGTATTTGGCTGCTGGGGTCCATTGGGTCGAGGGCCAAAAAATCTCTTAAGAGTATTATTTTCCTTGGCTCTTCACTGGGGCCCACCTTTAGAGTGTTGTTGAAGGAGGAAGTATCACAAGTGGTGGATAGCACCATGGTTTCCAACTTCTGTGGACCAGCTGGGAGTGACAGCCAGTGTGTAAATACCCCGTCCAAATACCAGGAATGTGTCTTATGCTACCATGGCATTTCAAGCTTGCAAAATTTAAGGTAAAAAGGAATCAGTTCAACGTTTTCATTTCCTCTCAGTTTCATGGAAGCCAAGCTCCCCCCATGATCAAAAATCTCCAAGGTCAAGCACTTTTCAGGATGAGCAATTTTCTGTTCCTTGTCATGGGAAAAGAAAGGTGCTGATGCTGTCTCCAGGCTCTCCAAGACCTGTAGCTTCGATTTCACTGTCTGCAATCAGCTTCTAAAACGTTGCAAACAAATCTTGTAAGACTCTTTCTATAATGCAGACTCTGATTCACAGATTGGGATGAGACTGGGGAATCTGCATTTGTTGCAAGCGTCCAGGTGAAGCTTTTGCTGCAAGCCTACTTGCTACTGAATTGGAAGGAGCTAAGGCATCTACCCTGTAAGTCCAAGTGCTAACTAGCTATTTAACTCCCATGGATCGGAGCTGGAGAGAAGCCTGTTTATGCGCAGACTACCATCTCCCAAAAGTCTCCCACATCCCTAACCGGATTTGGAACCAGAATTTTAGCCTGAATTAAAATCTCTATCACAGTAGAGATAATACAACCAATTAATCCCACTGTTTAAGGTAGGGAAAATAATGCCCATTTCCTGGGTTTGCTTATTAGAATTATGTCAGAATTTGTGTTAAAGTGTTCCATAAAGAGAAGGACAAAACAATCGTAATGGTATTTTTGTAGTCATTATTAAAATGTGAAATTCCATGGTTTCTGTGAGTGTCTGATTCAGAATCAAATACTCTTACTTTCATGAGGGTCTAAGAATGCCAATCTTCAAATTCTGCTTGATACAATGACAGTTTCTCCATTTCTATGCCGGGTGAAAAAGAAGAAAACCTGGTCAATATCTTACTTAGAGTAAACCACAACATAAATAAAAGATTGCTTTAGATTTACACCAAGCATCCCCTTTACAGATAACAAATCCAATTCTTAAGATGTTACCTGTTTTCCATCCTGGTAAAGCAGGGTAATAGCTTTTTGGTGTGGCTATCTCTGTTTCCTGTCTAAACTGAAGAGAACCAGGGTGACTCAGTCAGTTAGGTGTCAGACTCCTGGTTTCAGCTCAGGTCATGATCTCACGGTTTGTGGGATCCATCTCCTCTCAGACTCTGGGCTGACAGCATGGAGTCTGCTTAGGATTCTCTCTCTCTCTCTCTCTCTCTCTCTCTCTCTCTCTCTCCCTCTCCCTCTCCCTCTCCCTCTCTCTCTCAATAAATAAATAAACAAACAAACAAACAAACTTAAAATAAAGTGGAGAGAACCAGTGCTCAGTGCACCCTAATAATCAGGATATGAATACAAGGAAAAGCAGAATAATCCTGAGCTTTTGTGTCTCTATGAGTTTTCTAGGAGACTGAAGAGTATTTACAGTAAAAGTAAACGAGAAGAACCACCTAACTCTATGCCTCATTATGCCTTACTACTACTTGTCCCTAAAATCTAAGGAACAACTTCAGAATACGATTGGTACAAAGAATTTAATGAAGTTAGGAATGGCCTGAAGACCTCACTAAGCCAAACTGAAGCACAAAGGAAGGCAGAACATCACTGGCAGAGTTTGTGTCAGAACTGAAGTGTTGGACACTGAGACAAGTGTTTTTTCCAATATTCTACAGAAATGCTACATGTCATAATGAGTTCGTGTTTGACCCTTTCAAATAATGTAATACATTCTTAGATTATATCTTAGCTTTCAGTTCCTTCAACAGAGTTTATTGGTGATAGCATAATTATTTGGGGTGGTGTGCATATTACAAATCTTTGGATACAGAAAAATAGCATATCAAGAACCCCATCAGGAACTCTAAGGATGACTAAATCCAGGGAATCAAAGTTATTAGCTCATTTTCTCTCTCCTTTCTCTCCTATGGCTCTTTCCTTGTTTCCCTCTCTCCTACTTTCTCACCTCTGCTGCATTCCCATGATGAACTAGCAGTTATACTCTCTTTCATGCTGCTTTAATTGTTTTTAAAATGGCATACATTGCTTTTAAAGCTGAAGGGTTTTGCCATAAACCAGGGAATAAAGCCAGTTGGAATTCTATGACCCAAGAGACAGGAGAGGTATTTGTATAACACTCCAGCAAAAATGTCCCAAAGGAGGATTCTAATTAGATCGGCTTGGCTCAGGAGCAAGTCTGGGGACCAATCAACATGGTCGGGGAGATGGAATATGATGCTTAGCTCCCCTTAGCCTGGGTTACAGCCCACATGTATAGAAGGAATAGCGCCATATGTCTGTTTCCAAAGAAGTAGGGAGGCAGGTGAGAAAAGACACCAAGAAACCATATGATGCCTTTGCTGGCTCTCAAATTAGAGCTTGTAGGCTGATACATCCAAGTGGAGAGCCAGTTCTGTTCAAACCTGGAGCATCAGTGAGAAACTTTTATTACTTTTACACCCAATTCCAATTACCAGCACTCGGTGAGATGATCTTCGAAAATTTATATAGAGCTCAAAATCATGAGAAAATGTGACCAGTCACAGACTTAGGAATCAAACAACACTTCAAACTGTAATTGAGCCACCTACCTACCCGTTTGTAGCTCTTTTGAGTAAGCTATGTAATATTTATGAATATCTACTTCTTCCTTAACAAAATGGGAGTACTGTATTCATCTTCCCACTGTGTGAGGTGATTCCTAACAGCATGGGAACTCTTGTGCTCTCCTTACCTGCTTTCCATCCTCCATGCCTTCCAAAGGGACTGAGGAGTTTCTAGGAGACCAGAGGAGAGTACTCCAGTGCAACGTGCAGAAGGATGAGTTCACACAACCACAGAATAGAGGATCACAGACAGAAAATGGTTCATGAGTTCCAGCCCCGTGCTGGCAGTGCGGAGCCTACTTGGGATCTTTCTGTCTCTCCTTCTCTCCTCTGTCCCTCACCTGCTTGCTGTCTCTTGAAATTAATAAATAAAAGAAGAAAAAGAAATCAACACCGGTTGGAGAAATAAACCTGTGAAAATTGTAGGTAACAGTGAATACCAACTGTTGGTAACAGTGAATACCAAATGAAAGGACAGTTAGGTGCTATATGAAAATAAAGGCAGGCCTTCTAAGGCTCATATTCAGCGGATTTCAGCCGCACTTGGGCCTCATCCTGAGTCCATGTCATCAAATCCATGGAGTGGCCGGTCCTTGAGGATTGATGAATCACTGCACAAAGTATGCATGCAGGTGAAAATGGATTCCAAGGGCAACGCTGAATGTGGAAAAAGCCACTGGAAGGTAGAAACGTTAGGGATGTTAGTTTGCTCACATTGCCTTCAGATCTAGGAAGGAAGGCATGAAGTGAATTGACTTGCAATATATGTTGTGAAGTAGCATCGTTTTTAAGACCTAGACCTCAACCCATGAATTTTGTACCAAAGCAAGTCCACAGTTCCTTGCATACCCATAAGAAGAATCTAGATCCATCAGCTGTCTCCCCCAAAGTGGTAAACATGATCCAATAATTCCATTCTCAACACTATTTTGGTCAATGTGGTGATTGTTTTGGTTCAGACCTGTGCCAGTCATTTTACTTGTCTTCTTTTTCCATATATTTGTCAAATTAATGACTACACTAAGAATACCTAAACTTTACCCATAACCAAAGCATAGCACTGACAATTTTACGGGAGAGAAAAGGCTACATGTAATTATGATATGAGAATCTACTTGTCAATGCTAAGATTTTAGGAAATGAAAGAAAAATGAACATGATAAACCAATGGTGAACTGGCAGTTATATTGTCCCTAATGTTGGCCTAATTTGTTGTTTGTTGTTGTTATTGTTGTTGTTGTGGTTGTTGTTATTGTTTAATGGTATGTATTTCCACCAAAGCTGAAATCTTTGATAGGAAATCCCATGGAGTCAAATGGTGGGCATAACTTCTAACTTTCGATTTATACATCTTAATTTGTCTATGTAAATTAATAGTTCTAGTTCTTATACTGAGGTCTTTTGTAGGCGAGCCATTATTCAGCAAGTTTATGTTAGTAAAACAAAATTTAAAAATATCACAAAGGCAGTGAGATCATCTTGGTCAATGATCAAGAGAGACTCTTTTTCCTTGCCAGATTCTAATTCAATTAAATACATTTTTTCAGTAAAGCATTAAATGAAACGTTCATCAATGTAAAGACGTCAGTTGAAAGAGGATTTAAAATGTCTCTTTATTTCCTAGTCATTAAGTCATAACAAGTATTGTCTATATTCAATACCTCTGTAAAGCCTCCACTTTCTTTATTTTTTAAAAAATGTTTATTTATGTATTTATTGAGAGAGACAGTGTGTGGGGGTAGAGAAGGAGTCAGGGAGAGAGAGAAACCCAAGCAGGCTCTGTGCTGTCAGCATGGAGCCCAAAATGGGGCTCAGTTTCACAAACCATGAGATCATGACCCAAGCCAAGATCAAGAGCCACCCAAGATCGCCAACCTTCTTTAAATGCTTAAAATATCTGAGCAGACTTAGCACCCATCTTGTTTTTTAGGAACAGAGAAAAAAAGGAGTCTATCACCAGATCTAAGTGGATGACCATATACTACATATCCTTTTAGAAAACCAAGATGATTTAAATGTTCCTTTCTTAGGATGCTTCTAAATCTCTAAGGGAAATGTCACAACATAGCACACATGCAGATTTTTCATAACCTTCTGTTACATTTAAAAATATATATATAATTTTTTTCCATATTCTTATCCTAGGTTATCTGGGGGATGGAAGAGCCTAAGATTTTCTGTTCCAAGCTTTCTTATTTACTCTTTCCAGGAACTTGTATATAAAAGAGGACACATTATCGAACAGGAAGATGGTTAAGGTCTAGCTTACTAAGGCAAGAATCTTCCATTTTTCCCAGGAAATACATGTTATTTTAGCTTGCAAACTTTTGGATTTTTGGTTTTGCTTTTTAAAGAATCTCAATAGTCTTATTAGTATTGATTAGGACATTAAACAATATAGGCTCATCCATCCTATGTTTTCAGACTTTTTTTCCTGGTGCTCTGTTAATAAACACATTTTTTTTCCAGGGCTGGTTAATTAACTCTTTCTCATCCATCAATAAACTAGATGGAATTATCATCATTTTACCTTCTTTTGATATTTGGATTATAATGTAATTTTGAAATGCAGGTTATATTCTAGATAGACCATTAAAAGGGATTGAAAATATTTAATAAAAATAGAGAATGGAAAGTTTTAGCAATTTTGGGGGGCAAATGGTCTTTGGTGGTTTTGTTCAGTAATGTTACCATGATATGTATCATATTTACAAAAGAACAGTGGGCATGTAGAAAAACGTGGCAAATATACACACAGGTGTTTAAAAAGACTTTTATGTTCATCAGGTTAGCAGAATGAATGAACGAAGTTAATGAATATTTCTGATCGAATATAAGACATTTTATGATAGAAATATGCCTCAAAATTCTCAGGTGGTACAATCAGGTCTTCTATAGAAATTGCATAAGGTCTTCTCTTTGGCCCCAATTATTTTATGAAATCTGTAGCTCCTTTTGCAGTACAAAAAAAAAAAAAAAACAATTCAGAAGAGAAAGATATGCAGGCTGGAGGGAGAATATTTTCCTATCTGTGACACATTATAAAAATGTAAATTAGATGGCAGATTATTGCTCAGAGATTGCAAGCTCTTTCAAAGGAAATAGAAGTGTGTAACATGCTCATATTTGAGAATGCATGGGAAGCTATTAAAATTTTAATATTTCAGTCTAGGAACAGCACACGAGATTCAATATATTTAGTGAACATCCTCACAATTAACTACTGGGAAGATGAAATCACATCTTTTTATGAAGATGCAACATGACAACTGTGGTCATTTGGATACTTTTTAAATATTTTTCCCCCTTGGAGGTCTCCAGAGTTACACTGCCTGAAGGAGTTGCCAAAGAAAAGGAGAGGACTGTGAGAGAACAGAATAGAACAGAATTGAATTGAATCTTGTAGAGTTGGTTATACTGTTAACAGACTTGGCATCCTTGCTGACTTACCCATGACTGACTCATGAGTATGCTCCCATAATAATGGCAGATGATAATGATCCACTAGTGTGGAAATAATAAATTACAGTAGAGACATTTTTATAATCAACTACACATGGACCATTACAATATTTGGTGTTAGGACTCAAAAGGGTTAATAAGTGGAAATTAAATAGTGTCCTTATACTCATCTTGGTTCTTTCTCTCAGCCTCTGGCCTCATAAGCTTTGAGATGGGGAAGATAAGAAAAAATATATGAGAATGAGAATGAGTTGTTATTTGCATTTATTTAAAAACAGATCTAGGGTGCCTGGGTCTCTCAGACAGTTGAACATAAGACTCTTGATTTTGGCTCAGGTCATCATCCCAGGGTCATGGTATTGAGGCCAGTGTTGGGCTTTTTGCTGAGCATGGAGCCTGCTCAAGATTCTCTTTCTCTACCCCTCTCACTCTCTCTCTCTCTAAAAATAAAATAAAATAAAAATAAATAAATAAATAAATAAATAAATAAATATAATTAAAAATAAAACAGATCTGGAGCCTATAGAAAACTGAGCACTGGTTGAACAACTTGAAATTTTTATTTCTCAATATATTACACCATTCTGGACAGTGCGCCTTTGATTTTAATTAAGCTTACATTTTGTTCTGGCTAAGAATATCATTGCCTTTCTCATCCAATGACTTGTCTTTTCCACTTTCCTTTTGATTCCTTTTGATTTCCTATTTTCTTTTAGATCTCTACTTGATCTCACTGATTACTTAGATTCTCAGAGAAGAAATGGCACAGGATGGGAAGTAAATCAATAGGCAGTAGGAGTTTTATCCTCTGTCATTTATATTTTATATTAATGAGCTCCAAGCTAATGATGAATTTGGGATAAAGATGGTCATGATTTCTTCCCCTAGTTCTGCCCTTCTTCCAGTGTCCCTCCTCTCATAAATGGCACCATTATTCACCCATTTGTTTGTATAAAAACCTTGGAACTGTCCTCAACTTCTCACTTTTTTCTTACATCAAATCCATCAGCAAATTGGCCAACTCCATCCTCAAAATCTATTTGGAATCTCTCCATGTCTCACTTCTTTCTCTCCCACCATCTTAGTGGAAGCCATTATTATCACCCACTTTAATTAGTGTCTTCTAATTGGTTCCCTTGCTTCTGCTCTAATCCCTTTATATTTTATGCTTCTCACCTTAACTAGCCAGCCAATAAGTTCTTTTTTGGTTTTTTTTTTTGTTTTGAAGTTTATTTATTTATTTTGAGAGAGAGAGAGTGAGCAGGGGATGTGCAGAGAGAAAGGGAGAGAGAGAATCCCAAGTAGGCTCCACACTGTCAGAACAAAGCCCAGTGCAGGGCTCAAACCCACCAACCGTGAGATCATGACCTGAGCCGAAAACCAAGACCCGTATGCTTAACCTACTGAGCCACCCCAGCCAATGGCTTCTCATTATACTTACAATAAACTCAAGCCCTTACCATGACCTAAAACTCCACACTTGATCTTGCCTTTTACTTTCTTAACGTTTCATTTCCACTTGGTATACTCCAGCCACGATCTTGCTTGTTCTTCCTCAAACATTCTAAGAAACTTCCTGCTTTAGAGGCTTTTTACTTTATATTCCCTCTGCCTGGAAAGTGCTTCTACAGAAATATACATGTTTTTTTCACAACTCTGACTTCATTAAGACCATTGTTTAAAAGTCACTTTTTCAGAAGAATCTTCCCTCTTCACCTAATCTAAAATGGCATTCCAACTCTTCTCTATACCCTGTTCTCTTTTTTTTTTCATAGAATTTCTTACTTCTTGACATATACATTATATATTGATTTACTATCCCTCTTCTCCACAAGAATTTATGTTTTAAGCCTTTAGCAACCTCTATGTTACATGCAGTGCTATATCCCTGTCCCCAAAATAAGTGATTCATATAGCATATATTAAATAAATACTCATTGAATGAATAACTGAATAGGCTACTCATAGGTTATCTCTGTGACATGTTAGAATTACATATTTGTTCCTTCCTCACTTTTAGCCTGGGATAGAACTACTATAAAATCAGGTTTTCACTTTATCCAACTTTCTGGACAAGATAATCAGAAACCAGAGGAATCTTTGCCCTTTTACTTTTATTATCATGACTAGAAAAAAAATACTTCATAAAATTGAAAAAAAATTAAATAACACTAGTCACCCCTCTTACTGAAAATCTAAGACCAAAATACTTTCATTTCTTCCTTTCCTTCTTCCACAGAAGATATGGTGCTGAGAAAATGACAGATAGGTCACTGATGGAATTACTTAGTACTTCCTGAATGAGGATGTAATTTTTATATCAGGCATCAATAGTCTATGTGGCTCTGGGGATTGAGCTGGATGTTCAGTTTCTATTTCTGGACTTCTGACAGGTTTGTTGGGTGACCTTTGGATAGTTAATGAGTTACTAGTGTTGACAAGGATATGGTAAAGATTGATGATATGGATTCTATAAATTGCTCAGAACTCTTTGGAGAAAATTGTATGCCACTTTCTTTCTCATATTTAATGGCTTTGTATTATTAAACAACCTAGAAGACAGACATCCACATCCATTAATGACAGAATAGTTTCTATCAGACTGATATCCTTACTTTCAACAACTATAAAAGCTATTTAAAATGAATTTTGCAAAACCTTATATCTTGAAGATACAAGATTTGGAATCAACACATCCAGAATTTGAAGGACCAACATCCCAGAGAGAAAAGAAATACACTGAGGTAAGTCCAACATTCTTTACCACTTTTACATTTGAGATATTTGCTGATTTTTAACCTGTGAATGATGATAGGGCTAGAGGCCAACTGGCAGATTAGAAACTAAAAATATAAGTAGCACTTTGGTACTCCCATGTCACTAGAGTGAAAAATAACGAGAGTTCAGGGCTAACCAAGAATGAGGAGACCTGATCAATATTCCAGACTTTGATTTGCAACTACTGCAAATCCACACCGTAGGAAAGAGGGCAAACTAAAAATGTTTTAAACTTTCAGAAAGGGTTTAAACTTTCTCAAAACTGTCTAAATTTTGGGTTAACTGTTTCTACCATAACTGCCCAGCAAGCAAAAATAAATCCTCTCCAAAGGAAGATAACATCATATAGAATCATTGCAAGTTTATAGACATAACTGCTTGAATTCCATGAAAATTACCAAATATGCCAGTGTTCGAGACCAGTTGACTAAAATAGAACCCATAGATGATCCAGATACTGGAATTATAACAAGGCAAAGACTTTAAGAAATTTTGAGAGATTTTAATATATTCTAGATACTTTAATATGTTACACTTTTAATATATTCTAGATACTTCTTTTATTAGAGACATGAATTGCAAATATTTTCTGCTAATCAGCAGCTCATCTTTTCATTTTCTTAATAGTACCTTTCAAAGAACAAAATATTTTAAGTTTGATGAAATCCAATTTATTCTTGCATGGGTTGTGTTTTTGGAATATGGTTTTAAGAAATCTTTGCCTAACCCTAGATAACAAAGATTTTCTCCTCTGCTCAGAGAAAAGGCAATATAAAATCATAATGGAAGAATGAGCTAATAATGAAAATTTTAAAATGCACTATTTTGCATTAGTGAAAATAGAAGATTAAAGCCACCACTATCTCCAGATTTTAAAAAAGGAGATAAAATTTGACATTTATCATGTTGACAAGCCATTTATAGGAAACAACTTCCTTAGTCTGATAAAGGTTATATACTAACAAACCTACAGAAAATATTTTCTTTAATGGTTAATACTGAGTCTGCCCCCCATGATCAAGAACTACACAAGGAGGGAGTACCTGAGTGGTTCAGTTGGTTAAGTGTCCAACTCTTGGTTTTGGCTCAGGTCATGATCTCACGGTTTGTGGATTCAAGCCCCATGTCAGGCTCCATGCTGACAGTGCAGAGCTTGCTTGGGATTCTTCCTCTCCCTCTTTCTCTGCCCGTCCCCTGCTCCCTCTGCCTGTCTCTCTCTCTCAAAATAAATAAATACACTTATAAAAAAAGGAACTATACACAGAGACCCACTATCATTATTCCTACTCAACATTGTGCCTTAGCCAGTGTAGTAGACAAATAAAATAAAATAAAATAAAACAAGTAAGCTTTAGAGAGGAAGAAATTAAAATCCCCCCCCCTTTGTATCCAACCTGACTGGGAGCATATAAAATCCAAAAGAACCTTTGAAAAAAGGGACTAGAATTAATACGAGAGTCTGACAAAGTAGTTGGATGCATATTTATAAAAATACGAAAATATTTAAATATATATCAGAATGAAGCAGAAGATAAAAATTAGAGTATAGTATTTAGTGTTCTATCAAAAATATGAAACACCAAGAATAAAATCTATACTGAAAAATAAAAATAAAAAAACAAAAATAATTTAAAAATTACAGACTTGAAGTAATGTAAAGATATTTACTGACCAGAGGACACAATATTATAAAGCTGTCAATTCTCGATGAACTTATTCTTAGATTTAATGTAATCCTAGTGAAAATCTCAGTAGGTTTATTTGTGGAGGTGGGAAGGTGGAGCAAGGGATAATAGCAAGTAATGGTGAGGATATTGAGTAACTCCATGGGACTTTCCTACATTGCTGGTGGTAATTTAAATTGGTTCAATCATTCTGGAACATTCTGTGCCTGTATCCCCTAAAGAAGAATATAAACACACTCTATTATCTAGTATTTCCTCTCATATGACAGAAATATATAAATATGTACAGCAAAAGTCATATAATATATCCATAGAAGCCCAATTGGTAATAGTAAAAACTGGAAATAACTCATATGTCCATCTGTAATAGAATATATAAGTAAATTGCAGTCTATTCAATGGAATAGTGTATAGCAATAAGAAAGTATATATTACTGAGGCACCTGAGTGGCACAGTCTGTTGAGTGGTCAACTCTTGATTTCGGCTCAGGTCATGATCTCATGCTTCATGAGATCGAACCCCACATTGGGCTCTGTGCTGACAGCACGGAGCCTACTTGGGATACTCTCTCTCTCCCTCTCTCTGCTCCTCCCCTGCTTCTGCTGTCTCATTCTCAAAATGAATAAATAAACATTAAAAAAAGAAAGTACATATTATTGTTAGCATAAAACATGAATTAATGCTCCAATCACCATATGAACTAATGAAGTCTTACATAAAGTTACATACTATATGATTTTATTTATATAAAATTAAAAGTCAAAATGAACTTATGGAAATAAAAGTCACAAGAGTGGTAATCTTTGGTGTGGGAATGAGAAGAGTGAGCTAATGATGAGCAGTGGGGACAAGGGAGGATTTGGGAATCTGGTAACCTATGTTTGGTCTTAGTGATGAAGGTTACATCAATGTATTTACTTACAAAAATTCATTCAGCTATATACTTTTGCATACTTTTAAATGCAATTTAAGTGAAACAGTTACTTTAAAAATACAACAAAACAACTACATAATTCCTATTAATCTAAAAGTATAGTTTCTGGAACACTCTGTGGAATCTGATCAAGTTTCAGTTATTCCTGTGAGCACTGTGTGGGTTATCAATCATCTTTGAAAAAATAATCCCAGATGGATTTCTCTATATTATTAATGCCATTCTTCTTTGCCTGTGCATCATTTTGATGTTTGCATTTGAATTTCACAATTAACAAACACAGAAAACAATTTGGAAGGCATAGCGTTTTCAAAAACTACTTAGGTAACATATGCCAAGACAAGCATACATAAATTTCAGATCATCAGCCTCTTGGGATTTTCTGTGTTTTCCTTTCAGGCTTAGCAACAAAATAAGAAGTTGATGATCTCATAGCGTATTGTTTCTTTGAGAAATAACATTTCTAAAGGCTTAACTGATGGCATATACATCTGATCTACTCCTTGAGGAATACAAACTTAGATGCCTACAGGGACCAGCTGGAAGCAGAAATGAGGTAAATGGGCTGGGTAAAGTGGCAGAAAATCACTAAATACAAAATAAATGGAATGAGCAGAAGAATGATGATGAATGGCATCTGACACCAGGCATTGATGGGAGCCCTGGTAAAATGGAGGACACATGTTCTCTCCAAGGAATGGCACTCAGCTACCTACAGGCACAAAGGCACGCTGTGTCTGTTTTGATTTGTGAACAGAAATCTGGAGCCCAGAATTTGGTATATAAGTATCTTGATGTTAAAATATTGATAATTAGGGGGGCCTGGCTGGCTCAGTTGTTATAGCATGCAACTTTTGATCTCAGGGTCATACGTTCAAGCCCTATATGTGGTATAGAGTTTAATTGAATTAATATATATGTAAATAATATTTAATTAATATTCAAATAATTAAATTAATATATATGTAAATAATATTTAATTCAAAAGTTTGTAAAATAGTGTTCACTAAAACCAACCCTGATAAATCTGTATGTGAAACCCAGCCTATTTCCATTCTCTGCTCTAACAGAGAAATGTTTCCAAATCCCAGTTCTAGAAGACACTGTTTTTCTGAACAGTAGGTGGCTGTCTTTTATGTTGTAGATTCTGAATCATGTGCTGATATGGTGTTCCACTTTGCTCTGGTTGCTGGAATCCAGATCTGAATTATGGTCTGTTTTTATATGGTACACTGAACCTTAACATTCATATTTAATTTGTTAAATTTACCTCCAGTTTCATGACATAATCTGTGCTTATTTGGCCTTTACTCTAAGTTCTCCATCCACTTGGCTTTATTTTGTGTTTGTTACATGACACTGCATATATATATGTTTTAATTTCTTAAAGTTTATTTATTTTTGAGAGACAGAGAGACAGAGAGTAAGTGGGGGAGAGGCAGAGAGAGAGGGAGACACAGAATCTGAAGCAGGCTCCAGGCCGTGAGCACAGAGCCCGACTCAGAGCTTGAACCTACCAACTGTTAGATCGTGACCTGAGTCGAAATTGGATGCTTAACCGACTGAGCCACCCAGGAGTCCCAACACTGTATATTTTGACATTGCTTTAAATACTTTTGGAATAGGGTCACTTCCATAGACATCAATCAAGTGCATCAAACCATGGTGATATAAAAGGCCCTTTTACAAAGCAAGGTATTTAAATGGCTTATAAATATATGAAAAGATACTCCATTCACTAATTGACAGGGAAAATCAAATTACATCACAATGAATAATCAGAACACCATCAGAGTAGCAAACCTAAAGGGGGAAAAAAAAAGACATGATGATACAGACAATGTCTTTGTAAAGATACAAGAGCTGTCCTAAGAGTATTGTATCCAACATAGGTTAATCCAACAAGAAAAAAACAGAAACATGGCTAGAAAAAGGAAAGCCACACAATCCATTTATACACACTTTAGGAAAGAGAGCCCTGGTCCAGGGGGTCAGCGTGAATCCTTATTATGGGAATGCCCATATCGGGTTCCATGTTCATATGGATATGTTCTCAACAGCTGCCAGAAAATAGTGTTAAAATATTCAGATCAGAGATCTGTGCATTAACACAACCAAAACCAAACATCCCCATAAGTATATATCATAGTCCCACACAAAGTTCCCAGAGGGGAGGTGTCACTGGACAGAGGATCTATTCTATTGCAATTACACATAGATCCTTTGCTTACATTTGTGCTCTGAGACTGAAATACTCCACCTCTGGTTCCTTGGGAAGCTCATGCCTCTGGCCTTTCAAAGTTTATATCTGGGCTCTTACAAATTTTCCAGGGTGGTATCTTTCTGAAAGCCAGCTAGTTTATTTGTGAGGTTATAAATCTTTTATTTCAATTGCTTACCATGAACATACCTACACAGATACAAGTATATTCAAGAAACAAGAAAATTACCATGTAATGAACATATGCCATATGAATGACAATCTATACCGAAGATGTTACTTAATACTTGCAGTGACAATGAAATAAATAAATATATATATATATATATATATATATATATATATATATATCCATTTGCTGATAAAGGAACTAAAAGGAGGAGAAAATAAATTGACTGCCTAAGATTACATAATCCAGATCTGCCTCACGTTAAAACCATTGCATTACTCCTCAAGACTCTTCACATTGAGTCTTCAATAATGGACAGACGTGATTTACAGAATAGAAGAACTATTTAGAGCCCAGGAGACCTCAATTATGTTGAATAGTCCTTTAATTAACCTATTACAGACATTGTACAAAACAACTTCTATAGCTAGTCACTTTCAAATCCAGGCCAGTGATTATTGCTGTACAAGGCTTCTAAATCATGCTGTAAAAACACATGAGAAGAATGCTTATAGGGTATTCAGTAATTTGGGCAGACTCATGTAGACAATTTCAGAAGCAGCTAGGGATGCTAAATATTTATTTTCCATACTTTACTCTCTGGAAGTTATTCTGCATGTAGGTATGCTAGGAAATGCTGACACAGAGTGAATTTGACATTTTCAAGGACTACAGTGGTACTTTGGAGGACAGCTCTATATAACCTATTTACTGGGTTTCCAAAGCCTTTGGTTATTTTATGACAGAACTTCATGACTTCTATTTATAGAAATATTCTTTGGAAAGAGACTCCATGCATTATAACTTGATTTCTGGCAGGATAAATTGTCTTACATCCTGTTTTTCCCTTGTCCCCATTAGTAAGTGATAGGACAAAAAATCTTCAAAGCGATAAAAGGGGGATGGTGTTCTAGGCAAGTGTCACTAACGATTCCAGCATTAATTGCCAGAATGAAAAGAAAACCACAGATAGTGGCATGTGAAATTAACCAGCCTTCCATTTAATGTATGGATACTAAACTATGTGTGGCCAGGGACACAAGCTGATTTGCACATTTTAACTTGAAATGTAAGTGTGTCTGATTTGAAGGTGAAGGGCAACAAGAGAATGTTGCTGCCTTTCATCCTGTCATTCCTGAATAGAAACTAAACAGCTTTGACTTTGCAAATGAAGCAGCCTTAGAAGTTCCCTCACTGTGTCAGCTCTGAAAGAATCTGACTTCCTTCCTTCTTTGACATGGCTTTCCTGTTGGGCACACTGACAGTTAAATTTCAGCCCACTTTTCTCTCTGCACATTTCCACCCAACACTCTTTGCTCTCATTAACTTAGCAACTCAGGGGGTAAAATTTTGTTATTGCTTGCAATTATTGTCACATACCTAGTACATTTAATTGGACCCCAGACTTTTAGATACAGAAGCGAATTTGAGAAGATTTTTAAGGAATTTCATGGGCATCGGCACTGTTATTACAAGTGTAACATCCACCTATCCCTTGATCATTAGGAAGCATTTAGGTTACCTGTGCACTCACAATTAGTTCCTATTTGTTTTTTAACTACATAAATTCCAGAAAAACAGAAGACTTGGATTGGATAAGTCAGTTAGAAATCTATAAACTTAAACACATGTCTTTAACCTCCCTTCATAAGTTGCAAATAGAAGTTAAATAGGTTGGCCAAAATAAATTCCTATGACTATTTCTCTGCTTGAAAATTGTTTAGGAAATGGCTAAATATTGGTAGAGCAGTGCTCTCATTACATAAAGTAATTTTTTAATTAAATGACATAAAGGATTAAATCTCCCCTATGAATATAATTCACTCTATTAAACACCATCTGTCTTATGATATTGATTCTTTTATTTACTATAAAATAAAATTTCTAAATTGCAAAGTCCCCTCAATGTGGAGAAGGAATAACAATTATTGAATTATTGGAAGTGTTGCTTATATTTCTGTTTTTTCTTTTCATCAGATGTCAGAGCTGTTGAAAATAAGCAATCACAAGTCACATTAACACTAACTTCAAACATTCTCACACTAGCCAAGATCCTCCCCGATTCACGTCACATTGTGGGGTGCACCAGGGTGGTTAGATCGTCCTGTTGACTCCTCTCTTATCTGGAGATTGTGCTTTTTCCAGAAAAGGATAGTGACACTTCCTGGTTGGAGTCAGACAAAAGTCCTTTACATCCAAAGATGCCAGAGGGGCACATTTGAAGCCATTTGAATAGACATGAACTACAATACTTGCAAAGCCATGATCATTGCACTCTTTACCTGCCTGACATCAAGCGGAGTCAAAAGCCAAATCATAAACAAACTTCCTACATTTAAAATAAAAAATACCTATTAAAGCACTATATGATCTATACAGCCAGCTCTGTCACTCCCTGCTATGCAGAATGACACTGGGAATGAAGTAATAATTTCAAGGAAAATATCTTAATAATAAAAAGATGAAAATAAAAAGATGCATATATTTCAAAACAGTGATGGCATCGCCACTTTAAGCAGAGTACTCCAGAATTTCAGGCAATCCCCTCTCCAAAATAAGAAAGGCTTTTCCAATAAGGCTAGATTGTTTAAAATTCTATTGGCTAAATACCTTCCTCAAATCTGTGTGAGATTAAGGTAAAATTATTTATTAGCCATGGGTCCAAAAATCTCTCACCTTTCCCATCATCACATTTTGGTGTAGAATCCCCATCATAGATATATGAAGAAAACAAGCCACCCAAGGCAAATTATAGTGAAGGTTTTGTTTGCTCTTTAGCAGGACAATGGTTTCAAATGCTAATGAAGAATTCTAGTAAATTGGCCAGGACCCCATGGAAGGTTTCTTTGTCTAAGCCTCATTCAGCTGAAACAGGCTCAGATCAAAGCAGACCACAAGAATTGCTCTATTTCACCGCTTTCCTCCCACTTCTACCCCAAACTGTGCCTTGTATTTGCCAAGGAAATGAAACCAAAGACAGTCCAAGAGAAAAGCTGGATTCCAAATGTCTAATACAAATCCAACATAAGTTATAGTGACCTCAGGAGGGGCTATGTTGTGTGGGAGAATGAGAGTCCAAGGAGAGAGACAATCTGACCATTGTAATTGTTCCCAAGGACAACTTTGCCTCATAGAGTATTTGGTGCAGTTTTTCTTTCAGCACTTTGGATGTATCATCTTACTCTCTCTTGGCATATAAGGTCACTGCTGAGGAATCTGCTGATGGCCTTATGGGAGTTCTCTTGTAAATTACAAGCTTTTTCCCCCTTTGGTTACTTTTAAAATTCCTTCTTAGTCTTTGACTTTTGATAGTTTTTTTTTTTTTTTTGGTCTTGGAGAAGATTTAAGTTGTGTTTGCTTATTGAATATGAATGTCATATGCTTGGACATCCATTGTCTCCCCAGATTCGGGAAGTTCTGAGCCATAATTTCTTTCAATAAGCTTTCTGCCCCCTTCTCCTTCTGCTCTCCATCTAGGATTCCAATAATGTGCAGATTGTTTCTTTTGATGGTATCTCATAGATCATGTGGGCTTTCTTCCCTCTTTTAGAGTCTTTTTCTTTGTTCTTCTCTGACTGGATCATTTCAAATGTCCTGCCTTCTAATTCACACACATTTTCTGCTTGATCCATTCTGCTGTTGATACTATTATATTTTTCATTCCATCCATACTATTCCTCAGCTCCAGAATTTCCACTTAGTTCTTTTTTATGATTTCTATCTCTTTGTTAGGCTTTTCATTTTGCCCATGTATTATTTTCCTGATTTCATTTAATTGTCTTTGTGTGTCTTCCTGTAGCTCATTGGGCTTCCTTATAATGGCTGTTTTGATTATTTATTGGGTGAATCACAGATCTCCATGTCTTTGAGACTGGTTACTAGAAGGTGATTGTGATCCTTTGGTGTTATCAGGTTTCCTTGATTCTCCAAGTTCGTTGAGTTTTGTCTTGCTGTCTTTCCATTTGAAGTAACAATCACCTCCTCTAGTTTTTACTGATTTCTATTAGTCCTGCTAGAGATTCTGAGGCTTTCTCAGATCTTCTTCAGCTATTCCTTCTCCATGCTTCTTTCTTCTCTTGTGGCAGAATTATTTAGCTTGTGTGCCTTCTCTTAATCATGCTATGCACCAGGCCGTGTGCAAACAGCCTCCCTTTTCCTTTCCCACAAGGGAAGCCAAAATTCAAGTTTGTGGTTTTTACCTGGCCCACAGCTTTGTATCAGTTTTCTATACATGCTCATTAGCTGTCTGCAAAGTTCATTCTCGGTGCCATTGGGAGAATGCATAGGAATCCAGCCATAGTGTGGAGGATGGTGAGGTGTGTAGAGCAGTGGAGCCTATGGACCAGTTGAGGGGATCTATGGGCAAGGCATCTCCAAATGCTCATGGGTGGGCTTCTTGATGGAGGCTGTGAAGCAGTTAATATGATCCACATCTCTTTAGTGCCCTCCAAGAGTTCTATCTGCCAGTCTTCCAGCCTTTTCCCACCCACTAGTTATGCAGCTCATAACTCAGGATGGTGCAGGAGATAAATGGACCTCTTTTGTAGTGTTCTGAACCACTGGTAAATCCAGGAGTTTAGTCATATGCTCTTATTTTCCCTGGAAGGAGAAATCACAGGCTGAGAAATCCTCTTGGCACTAGCTATGCTACCTTGGAAGGGGGTAGTACAGGTTAAGTGAAATTATTCTTTTTAACCTCTTCAATATATCAAAACTCATTTTTTTGTTGTTGTTCCAACAGTGTGCTGGAACTTATCTGTCATAAACCTGGACTTCTACAGAGGCTGTCTTCTCTATGGGTAACTGTCTTAGATAATATTCTTCAGGGCTCCTAGAGTACAGCAGAGAGGGTCTAGAGCTGGTTCCTGGGCCATTCATTTTCTCTTTTGCTTCCTCTCCCCTTCACGGGGAGTGATATTCAGAAGTGAAATGCATATGGTGCAACACTATTATGCCATCAAGACATGGAGTCACAGGAACTATTCTATTCCCAGAAGGTGGATGTTTGCATTTCTTTATTCCAGGCCACTGTAGGTTGGTTTCCTCATCTGGTTCGCAGAGAGCAACACTATTTCCAAATAACTGTAGCTTTTATGTCAAAAAAATAAATTGAGAAGATAAAGGGTTGCACGGAAAACAATGGAATTAAATTGGGGGGGGGGGTAAAAGATTGGTGGAGGAAAAGGAGAAGGGAAAGCAAGGAAGATAAAATGTGGGCATTCAGAATGGATTACATTCATCTCCGTAAGCTACCCTAAGTAACAAAGCACCACAAACTGGTTGGCTGGGAATATTTATTCCCTCACAGTCCTGGAACTAGAAGTTTGAAATCAAGGTGTTAGGAGGGCCATGCTCTCCCCAAAGCCATTAGAGGAGGATCTTTCCATGCCCCTTCCTTTTGGTGGCCCTGACATCCCTTGGCTGTGGTAGCATCATTCCAATCTCTTCCTTGATCTTCCCATGGCCATCATCCCCCTGTGTCTCTGTCTTTTCTTCCTATCAGGACACCAGCCATATTGGATTAGAGGCTCATCCTACTTCAGTCTAACTTCATCTTGACTAAATTGGATGTGCAGTGACCCTTTTTCCAAATAAGGCCCCATTCTGAGGTGCCAGGGGTTAGGAATTGAAGATATATTTTTGGAGGCACAAAAGTCAACCCATAACATGGATGAAAGAAAAAAATGGAGGAATGAAATAGGGATGCAGAAAGAGAGGATGGGAGGAAGAAGAAAGGCAGGCAAGCAGACAATAGGAAAGAAAGAAGGAAGGAAGGAAGGAATTATAAAAATAGATATGCAGCTTTTTCCTTTCCCATGTGTGGCTGGGGTATTATACAAGAAAACAGTCAGACAGAAAAAGGCACCTTTGATATGTTTTCTGGTTAAGAGATTACAAAGTGATTCAAAATAGTGGTTTGACACATATTAAATGTATAATAGATTTCACACAATTAATACATTTTCATTTACTGTTTGACTTATGATTATATGGTTGAAATAAAAATCCCAGACAATATCAACATCTAATTAAGAGATCTTGGGAGAACAAAGAGAAATTTAGAAATTGTATGTAATAAAATTTATAGTCATCAATACCAGATACCAAATTTCTCTTTTTGCATTTCCTCTGTTATCCCATTTTTTTCTCTTCTTTTTTCATCTCATCCTAGTAACAGGGAATAACATGTGACTCCACTCTATAATATGCATTTGGGGACACATGTCCTGTAAGGCTACAATCACTACCTCATTCAAACTTACAGTCTACTTGCCTGGTTGTCAATAAAAGACAGTCTCCCCATCTAAACAGCACAGTAAGACAAATATAATGAAGGCACATAAGAATAATACAGATAATATAAGTTTGGGGAGTTCAAAGGAGGAAGAAATCACTTTCAAGGTTTATAGTTGAGATTAAAAGGCTCAAAACAAAATGCAGTAATACATGGAAAATGTCAGAGAAGACTGGTCTGGAAAAGCTTCAGGATGGACATAGAATTTTAAGTGTGCAAGATTTGTAAAGGTAGATTTGTGGGGTATGTGGAAGGGAAGTTCCCACAAGCCCTCAAGCTTGCCTACATGTCCACATAGATTCAAGACTTTCTAATCTTGCTGTCTGATATCATATTTTTCAGGCTGTATAACATAACATTTTGTCAATGATGACAGGAGAAGCCCCTCAAAGATCTGAAGGGGTTCTAAGTGGTCCATTCTCTAAGAGTAAAGCCTGCCAATAAGCCTCCTATCCAAGATGATAAGGACAAGCCCCCATTATGAACTAACTTTAAGGCCCTCTAGTTTTGGATAAAGCAGCCTAGACACAGTTTGTGAAGTGGCCCAGTGCACTATCGTGGTCCTAAAAGACTGGCAACCAGTCCAGCACCACCTGGCTCCAAGTCTGGCTGGGTGAGCTAGGACTCCTGCAACTATTCTCTGCCCTCACTGTCAGGACTTGTCTTTTCTCTAGCACTGGCTGTTAGCCAAAGACACTACTAAAACCATTCTGTACTGGTCCCTAATGCCAGCAACATATCATTCCATCTAGTTTGTTTCCTAGGTTGTTAGGAGAGATTCCCTATGTGTGGACCTTCAGCCTTCATAGGTTCATGAGCCTAAAATGTTTAACTTACTTGAAAGGCTGTCTGAACTCTGTGTCTTATTCTCTCACTAGTCTTCTATTCAGTAGACCAGTTAAGTTTCTGAGTTATAGATAAGAAGATGATTGTTCCTAGTGCTAATTTTAACTGATTTTTCAAATTTACAATAAATCACATATATTCAAATACACATTTTAATGAGTTTTGACATACATAAATACCTGTAAAACCACAACTACAATAAAGATAATAAACATATACATTTACCCCCAAAGTTTCCTTGAGTCCTTTTGGAATTTCTCCCTCCAATCTCTCATCAATTTCTATCTCCCATTCTCCAGGTAATACTGATCTTCTTTCTCTCAGTATAGGTTCATTTTAATTTTCTAATAATTTATATAAATAGAATTATAGAGCATATACTTTTTGATAGGATTAACTTCTTTCTTGTGACATGATTATTTTGAGATTCATCCAGGCTTTTGTGTGCACCAGTAATTCATTTGTAATCTCCAGGCTGCCATGGACATACCAGCATTTGTTCATTCATTTATCCATTGATGGATATTTGGGTTGTTTCCAATTTGGGGCTATTACAATTAAAGTTGGCATGACCATTCACGTACAACTGTGTGCATAGGCATTTCATTTCATTTTTCTTGGATAAATACTTAGAGGTGCAATGGCTGGGTTTTATAGAAAGCATATGTTTAATTTCTTAAGAAACTTCTTCACTGTTTTCCAAAGTGGTTGGACTATTTTACATCCACCAACAGAGTATGAAGAGTTTAGCTGGTGCTACATTCTAGCCAATACACAATATGTTCAGTGTATTTAATTTTAGCTTTCTAGCTGTAATGTGCTGATATCTCATTACAGTTTTAATTTAGCCTTCATTGTTTGTGTGATTTAATGGAGATAAAAATGGAAAGTGAGACAATTCTGAAAGGGGAGAAACCAAGAGTAGACGGGGGAAAGTGAGGTATAGAATCAAATATGTAAAGAAATGAGGAAACAATAGATATAGACTTTTAAATGATGCAACTAAAAAGTGAGTGGCAGTTGGGAAAGTAGAAATTTTAAAAATGGAGCCTGGACATTATCCCTAAAAACAAGGAAATAATTTCAAGTGTATGTACAGGACAGCAGCATTGTAACAGCAGTATATGGATAGACTATCCACAGGTTTTTGCAGCTGATGGCGCAAAGAGCTGGAGAAAGAGAAATTACGAAGTGCTTGCAATATTCCAGAAATGAATGAGAAAACAATGGGGGGGTAATAATATGAAGGGAAAAAAATCCATCAATGGAGACTTCCAGGGCTCGGCAACTTGACTAGAAGAAATGTGGGTTAAGCTTTCCAGTTTGTTTCACTGTATTTGTTAATGTTTGTGTTTGTTTGTTTGTTTTGTTTTGTTTTGTTTTTGCACCTTTTACGATAAAGATGTGTCCTTTTCTCCTCAAGAATTATGAGGCAAACAAACACAGATAAATATTTACGTTTAAATACCCGGTGTCAGTCTGCATCTATCAGGCAACCCAGTCTGATGATGGACTGTGGGCAGTGAGGTAGAACATGATCGTGTGGCGCGTGTCTTTCTGCCTGGGTGGAGGCTGAAATGGCACCACCAGGTTCATGTCTCCGAGCTTGCATGTTGAGCTTTCCTGCACCCCCTTCTCCTCGGAGGGCCTGCCTCTGTGCTTTCTGAGCTTTAACAGCCTTGTTCTTGGCATTTCAGAGAAATGAGTTGTGAATTCTCAATGACTTCATGCCTTCCAGTCTAGCAGCACTTCCCCAGGGTGTAAGTGCTGAGATTTTTAACAGTTTTGCATGTCAAAGATTGGTAACCGTATATATATCTAGAGCATTTTGAAAGCCTGTGGCTTCCTGTCTCTCAGACTGCAGCAAAAAGTTTGAGCTGAGCAGAAACTAAACAGAGGCAGGTAGGGCTTTCTGTTGGCTTGATCTATGGAAAGAATTTGGCTAAAAAGGCTTGGGTTTTAACAATGCAGTTGCCAGCAGGGGCATCTTACTGCTGGCAAGGACAGAAAAGAATATGGTGTTAATAGCACAACCCCCCAAGTCAGTGTTCCAAGATCACCTAATGCATCCTGAAACTGTCCTTTACTCAGGTGGAAATGCTGAAACATGAAATCTTGTTTTAACACCATGACCCAGGCAGCATTCAGCACCAACATACCACATGTCACATCAGCAGGGTTTGAGGTTTTAAACTTGAGGCTCTATCAATGAGGAGGAGATGGAGGAGATGACGTTACAACCAGAAGAAAGGCCTATCTATAGTGCATGTGTGTAGGGAAGACACGAATGGCTCCCGATGCCTGGGCAATTTTCCACGGGAAACTTCCATGGGATAATGGCACAAGCAACACTTTGGAAGCGTGTTGAGGCAAAGTGTTAAGCAGTGCGATCTACTTGTGAATTGCTGGTTATCCCTTGCACCCAAAAACGAGCTATAAAGAATAGACCAGTGCTTTCAAAGACAAGATTGTGCATGTAAGGAGTGGCACGACTAACAGTGAGAATGAATAGTGGCTAAAGACACATTTGTGCTGAGCTCCAGCTGCAAAGCTCACTGATGGAGAAACATCAGGAATGATACCTGGGAAGGTTGGTTAAAATGAAGAGTAACCTTTTTGTAATTTCCCCCAATCACACCAGAATATGCATGTACATATCTTTACTGAACCCCAACATACTTCAATGGGAGATTATAGATTCAGGGAAGATGGAAACGGACCTTACCTACCTTTTTGGATAATCACAGACCAATGTAAAGCCCAGCTCAGATCAGCCGAGGCAAGACCTGGGTGATAGTTCATAGTGATGGAGCTTTCAGACTACCTTTCCTGCACTGTAGAGAAATGGGGTGGTCGTGAGATTAGCTATGCATAGTTAACAGACAAGATAGTGACTGAGTTAATCAATGACAGTAGGCTTTGCTAAGTGGAGGAGAAAAGCTGTTGCAGCTACTACAGGTGTCATGGGGGGGGGAGGGAGAATCACACAAAAATTCTGAAATAAAATTATGCCAAAATAGAAACGTTTTTGTACAGTGAAGGAAACCATCCACAAATCAACAAGACAATCTACTGAATGAGAGAAGATATTTGCAAATGACATATCCACTAAGGGGTTAATATCTAAAATATAAAAAGAACTCATCCAACTCAAAACCAAAAAAGCCACATAATCCAATTAAAAGTGGGCAGGGGCATGCACCTGGGTGGCTCAGTCAGTCAAGCATCTTACTCTTGATTTCGGCTCAGGACATGATCTTAGGTTGGTGAGTTTGAGCAGTTCAAGCAGTTTGTGAGTTCAAGCAGTGTGGAGCCTGCTTGGGGTTCTCTCACTCTCCCTCTCTCTCTGATCCTCCCCAACTCATGCTCTCTCTCAAAATAAATAAAACATTAAAACAAAAGTGGGCAAAGGACCTGAATAGACATTTTTCCAAAGAAGACATACAAGTGACTAACGGACATGTGAAAAGATGCTCAACATCACCCATCATTAGGGAAATGCAAATCAAAACCACAATGAGGTATCACCTCACAACTGTCAGAATGACTAAGATCAAAAATACAAGAAATAATAAGTACTGGGAAGGATATGGAGAAAAAGGAACACTTGTGCACTTTGGTGGGAAAGCAAATTGGTACAGCAACTGTGGAAAACAGTATGAAAATTCCTCAAAAAATTAAAAATAAGATTACCATATGATCTAGTAATTTTACTACTGGTATCCACCAAAGAAAATGAACTCTAATTCATAAAGATACATACATCCCTATGTTTATTGCAGCATTATTTACAATAGCCAAATTATGAAAGCAACCTAAATGTCCATCAATAGATGAATGGATAAAGAAGATGAGGCATATATATATCTTCTTTATCTATCTATAAAGCATATATATATACACAATGATATATATACACATGCACAATGCAATGTTTTATATATATATAAAGCATATATATTATATATTATATATACTATACACATGTAACATATATAATATATATATATACATAAATTATATATATATGTGTGTGTGTGTGTGTGTGTATAATGGAAAGTTACTCAGGCATGAAAAAGAATGAAATCTTGCCGTTTGCAACAACATGGAAGAACCTAGAAGGTATTATGCTAAGTAAAATAAGACAGAGAAAGACACGTACCATATGATTTCACTTATATGTGGGAGTTTAAGAAACAAAACAAAGGAGTAAACAAAGAAAAAAACAAACAATAAAAACCCGCAAACTCTTAAATACAGAGAACAAATTGGTGGTTGCCAGAGGGGAGTTGGGTGGGGGGACTAAGAGTACACTTACTTGATGAGCCCTGAAAAATGTGCAGGACTGTTGCATCGTTATACTGTACACCTGAGACTAATACAATTTTGTATGTTAATTATACTTGAATAAAAATCAATTAAATATATGAAGGGGAAAAAAAGATTGTTAAAACTATTTTAAAAACGACAGTTTAAAAAGGTGAAAAATCAAACTACAAACTGGTAGAAAATACCCGTATGCTCAACAAATATTCAAATGAAAGTTTTTCTTTAAGTTTGGAAATAAGATATTTGGGCTTTGCAGATTTTTTATATCTATTTTTGATATTTGCACTAAGGTGAGCGACTCTGAGGCAAAAAGTTGTGGCTATCCAAGCTCACATCTGGCATGTAAAGAAACGGCGTGTAATTTCCACTGGTTCAGAAAGATCTTCTTCCGGGCGTGAAGACTGCTAGCCAAGGGCCATGCTCTGAAGCAACGCTAGCAGTATACGAAGGTCACGGGGCGTGCCAGCACTCGTTCCTGGCCTTGCCAGCCAGATCTGCACAGATTGTGACCGTTACTGGCATGCCTGCTAACACTAGCCCTGTATCTTATTAACTCTTTACATCTCGCCATTACAAATATGCCCACTTTCATTAATTTTAACTGGGAATGAAGGACACATTATGGAAAAAATAACAGACTTGGAGGCTTTATGTCTGAAGGTGAATCCCATTCTCTTCACTTCGGAAGCTTGTAGGAGGTGAATTTGGACGTCAAGCTTTCACTGATTGAATCCCCCATTTTCTCACCTCAAACTGGGGGCATAAAACACTTTCTAGAGGGAATCATGAATCAAAGAATGCAAAATACCTTGCACCGTGTCTGATAAATGTTGGGCATGTAAGACTGTCTCGTTCTAATGTGAACAAGCATTTTGTCTAAATGGCCCTTTGCCAGGTTCTGCTGTGAAAAATATAAAATGCAAGAGACTCCAGCCCAAGAAGAAACTTTCCCTTCCACAGCTCAGGGGACAAATACAGATGGGGTTAGCGAAATGCAAACAAATCTTATTTCACCAATTGCCTGCAGCCTATTGCTTCCAGCTTTCTTAGTTGCCTTCTAGATGCTTTTTGCAGACAAACTTATACAACCATGATTAATTATCTGTCTCCTGCTGGATTGCAAGGGTAAGACAGTTTGCTTGCAGGAAATGCCGGGGTTCAAAGTCGAGCTTACTGTTTCATATACCTAGATGCCATAGGGCTCTTCCTGTTTAGTGGAGTATAATTCTTTATAATTAGACTTTCGGTTCTGTGTAAGAGAATAGCCATTTACGCCTTTTTCACTGTGTAGTTTCTTCAATTTCACATAAACACTGAGAGCCTGTAACAGAGTATGTTCCTGAAGGCGCCGTGCTTAGACAAATCTCTGAACCTCTCCTAGATGGCTTGGCTGAACTATGTTATAGGGCCTTCATGAGATTCCCCTGGCACAGACTATATGAGAGTGACTTAAAATGTATGAAGTGATAGAAGGATCAGGAGCATTAATGAAGAACCTTTCTTTATTAGGTGTGCAGATCATGCTTGCTTTCTCTTTACCAAACAACGAACTGTCCGAGAGTGTTTTCCTTGGCTTTTCAGGATTTATCTTTCCATGTCCGTTTATGTGAAATAGTTACCAAAAAACCTTTGTATTTGTGAAAAAGACCCCGAGGACTGTAATGTGTGTGGGCATTTGCTTTGTACTCCATGTGAAGCAACTAGAAGTGGGAAGCAATCATAAGTGATTTAGTGTAAATTGTTTTGGGAACTGATAGATCACTATTTATCATCCTGTTTCCACTTGTTATAGATATGTAATACAAAAGAGAGCAAATTCCCCCTCTGCAGATTAATGAAGGTGGCAACAGAGATTCTAATTTCCCAAGTGAAACACTTTTTACCCACTGGTAGCTTTGGGAGACAGGTCTGAACCTCATTAAACTTACTGTGTATTATACATGGACAACCTAATTCAGTTCCCGTAAAAACAGGCAAATAGGCCGTCAATGTAAATTAAATACAAAGCTAACGAGTGTCACTATGGCACTATATTACATGAGCACTTATCTCATAAATGGAAAAGTAAATTAAACTGTTAATTTCAATAGCAATTTTATTAAAACAAGTCCCAAGCTGTAGAAGTCAAAAAGAGGAGTGTTTTCCTCCAGGTGAATTACAATGTTCTCCAACCTGACCCTTCCTGAAGTTCACATTCAGCTTGCAGTCCCTCCCTTTTATTTTTTTTATTTTTTTAAAGTTTATTTATTTATTTTGAGAGAGACAGAGACACTATGAGTGGGGGAGGATCAGAGAGAGAGGGAGACAGAGAATCCCAAACTGGCTCAGCACTGAGTGCAGAGCCTCACACAGTGCTGAAACTCACTAAAGCATGAGATCATGACCTGAGACGAAACCGAGTCTAACACTTAACTGACTGAGCCACCCAGGCGCCCCAGTCTCTCCCTTTTAAAACTGGATTTCCCATAATTTCCATTTGGACCTCATTTAAAATTTCCTAACGTACTTTTGGACCCTGGGGGAACTCTTCTCTGAACCATTCTCCCCACCATGACCAATGGTGTACAAACTATGCCATTGTCAGCCCTCAATTCAGTATCTTTCAGAATGCCTTAAAGCCTTGGCAATAAAAGCCTAAAAAGCAATGGCATACAAGGATTATGATAACTGAACACTGGCTCTATGCTCCCTTGCCCCGCTGTCTTCTCTCTGTCTATACTGTCCCTCCTTGTCAAACATTTGAAATTTCAGTCACATTGAACTACTCAGAATTCTTTGATTTATGCCCGTGTGTCTTTTATTCCACGGGTAACCTTGTCTGAGGTTTTGCTCCTAGTTCCCTTTTCGAACTAGAGCACAATATTCACCTTTCGAAATTTAAATAGCATGTGTTGCCTTGATCATGAACCTTTCTCCCACGAAGTAACTGACTTGCACTGTGGCCCCTCTGGTCCCAGAACACAGTTCTGTCGTGGCATTATTACATACAGTTTCAAGACCATCTTCCTTAACTGCCCCCCCCCATCTTCCTGATGAAGGGTAACCTATCTCGCTTATTTTTATTTTTCCAATATCAAGCCCCATGCCTGGCAGAGAGTATGTGTTCTGTAAGTTATTCAATAATTTTTTTATTGAATGAATGAAAGCCGATAAATATGGAGAAGGTGATAGATCTGTACCCTCAGTCTACAGGTTTCAATCACCAAAGTAAGATTTTCACAATCCTGATTCTTGTAGGGAAACAACAGGCCCTGGGAGCATCCTAGTGATTTTGTACCTACCCCTATAGGCAAAGGCCTGAACCGTAGCTTATCTGTGTCGGAGGAGAACCCATGGGTCACAGAGAAGGGTGGCTGTAAGGAGCTGCTGAGACACTGCCTCCCACCTGCCCTCCTAACTTTCCTTCGAGGCTGCCACGAGACAGTGGCTTATCACCTCCAAGGTTCTTTCTACTGCACTCCCTTAATAATAGAGCTACAGAATGTAGAGCCACTTAGCTACATTTTGCATTTGGCTCTTCAACTCATGGGCATGGCCTACAGTCTGTGTGGCAGTAGACTTTGATTTCATGTGGTCTTTTTGGGGCGTGGGTGGAGGAGCAGAAGAAGCACATTTCGCTTATGCTTCTTTTCAGTACCTATGTAAGTAATACACTGTTCCTAGCTGAGCATGACTGTCAGTTTTATAGGTCAAATCAGTTCGGCTTTGCCTTTACTTTGTCATTGAACTTCTCATTGTCTTTCTCTTATCTTTCTTTTTTCACTTTTGTCTTCTTCTTTTTCTTTACTTTTCTCTCCCTTTCTTTTTTCTTCCTTCCCTTCTTTTTTTCCCCTCGTTCCTTCTTTCTTCCCTTCCTCCCTCTCTCCTTTCCTCTTTCTCTCTCTCTTTCCTGCCTTTCTGCATACTTCCTTACTCTCTTCCTCCCTCCCTCCCTCCCTTCCTTCCATTCTTCCTCCATCCCTTCCTTCTCAGAATCTTGGTCTCTGTTTTCCTGTTTCTTTCTTCACACTAGTGCTGTATGATTTAGATTATACATGCTTAGTGTTTAGAAACTGTATTACCTTAATTTTTTAAAAAGTCATCAAACAAGATAGTACCGTCATGTGTACAATAGCAGCGTTGGAGAACAAGCGCCAAGTCAAAAAGGAGGAGAGTCAAAAAGAGAGGAGAGGTTTTCTTCATGTGAATTGTATGACAAGGAAAAGATACTACAAGATAACAATTTGCTGTTTGCTTAGATATTTCTGTTTTACACCTTAATATAACTCTTATTTTTCTTACCTTGACAAAGAGAACCTCCCTTAAGAAATAGGCAATAAATACTACTTAAATGTTGTAGCAGCCTGGAGGGCTGCCTCACTACAGATATTTTGCTGGAGGATTCACCATTGTCCAAAAAAAAGGTATCTGGGAGGCATTAATCACACAAAAAGGAGGACGCAAGGTCCCCAAGGTATCCAATGTTCTTAAATAGTTGTCTTCTTTTTCTTGTTCATTAAAGACAGAAACTAGGGCAGAAACACAATTGTCATTTACAAGTTAATTTCTTCTCCAGGCATCAAAAATGTTTCTTTATCATTCACCTGCAGTTTTTCCTTTTATAAAATGAGGATAACAAGACCAAATTTACTGTTTTGTGAAGGGGAGTAATTCGATCACAATCGTAACCAGAAATTAAGCCATCTAAGTTGTAAGTAATAGTATGGTTTTCAGTATTTCTCCAATCAGTAATAGAAAGGAAAAGCAGGTTGCACTGAGAATTCACAGCACTAGTCTCTCCATGCCCCTCTGTGGATGATTGCTTTACTTGTCTCATTGAATGCCCAAAAGACTCTGGAAGCTCCTTTATACAGGTGGCCACTGGCACCCTGAGAAGTAGTTATGGCCCAACAATCTAAGCTTTGTAAGAACTAAACAAAATAGCAGAACAAGTGTTAAACAGCTGCCCTAGGAAGCCCAGAATAAGGTCTTTCTTTTAAAGCCTCAATCCAGTCTGGGAATTTAGATGAAATAGAGGCCTATTGACCTTCCTTTGTCTCAGAAACATGTTCCTCAAATTCTTGTTTGTTTTATTCTGCTCTTGTATTTAAAAATCAAATATCGCAAAGGAGATGAGCGAATGAGGAAAGTCTTTCATGAAGCAGAGGTTTCTCACCTGAAAATATTCATCTTCGTACATAGTTGGCATAAAGGCAGCAATACCTCTAGCAGGTAGACCCTTTTAATTAATTTGATCCCTTATCATAAGTTTGTTGCCATTATTCCAGTGGTTTTGACTTGTGGTTCCTGTGATGTCAACTCAGGGGTGATAGAAATCTGTATGCAGTGTCTCCTACCACCTTATAAACTCCTGTAGGTTTTAAGTCAGTGTTGTTTCCAACCATATAATGAACTGGAGGCACTAAAACTGCCCGACAAGGTTCTTGCTTTATATGTGGATCTCATCATCACTACCCAGTAAATGCCACCGGGTTTGAGTCCTTTTTGATTTTCATGTTAATGTACTTAATCCATTCATACCCAACTGTGGCAAAGATATGATGCTATGCACATAAGACTTAACCAAGTAAATTATGGGACTCTTCAGAGATAATATGCATGATGATCATTTCAAGCTATCGATGGGAGGGAGCAAATGGGGACAAGTAAGTTAACCAGTGCCACTCAACTCATACATTCCAGACAGGCAATATTCCACCTATGGCAAGGCCAGCTGGTAAACTTTTTAAAAATCGTCGTATGTGACAATCCACATCTTAATCTCAGGATATGCCACAATAAGCGATCCCTACAGCCAGCACATCCAAGCGGCAGTGTGTTTTCTAATTGGTGGCATGTCTTGTGACAAGAAGTTAATTCTCCCTGTCAGTCTCTTGGAAGCAGTTATTCTGCTAATGTAGGAACTGGGCAATGTGGAAGGATAGCTGTTAAACTGGTCAAATGATTTAATATAACGTCTGCAAAGTCAGTTTATCAGAAATATTTTAACTTACATTGGGGTAAGTAGAAGAGTTAATGACTCTAAGATTAACTTCAAGTACTGGTTTCAGTCTGTGATCCTAGACCTGGCTCACCGGAGAGAGCTGGCATCTCCTCATTAGGAACTGGCTCAGTGCGCAGTGCGACAGTGTTCAGTGCCTGTGGCTGCCATGTCTGCAATCTGTCCGGTGGAATGACATATGCTGGGCCCGGGTGAACGCATTGGGAAGTTTGCAGAAACAGTTGAGAGAAAGAGAAATGATCACTGTCTTCTGGGATTTGTCAAAGTGATACACATTCCAGTGTCTTATGATAATTTGAGAATAAAACACCAGTACAACTATTGTCTCCATTTGTTCACATGGGCTGAAATGTCAGCACTTAGCTCCTGCTTTACCCCTTCTGTGATGTCTTAGGAAGTGACTCAGGTCATCTTTCTCTGATTTCCCATATCAGTTGGTCCATTCATGTTGGACAAAGGTTGGTGGATATTTTTACTCCATAGTTGAACAGATTACATTATCTAAACAATGTCTCCTGGACTTTCTCCTGGACTGCAACTAGGTGTTAAAGCCCTTTGTTCACTGAGAACAGCTCTGCACTTTATATATCTTTTATTTCCAGATTTCCAGAACATAACACAATCCCAGGCCCTCTAGTAATCCTATTTTTGCTTCCAGCGACTACCTCATTTTTTTTTTTTTTTTTGCCTATTAAAACACAATTCTTTTAAAAAGTTTTCAGAACATTGTTTCCAATTCTTCTCCTCTGATCTCTGTTGGACAACCTTCCATCAGGCTGTGACCACCACCATTCTATCAAGGTCCCTTATCAAGATCAGTAATAACTTCTACATTGCTAAATCCAGGGTTCAGTACTGTATACTCCTCTTACTTATCAGCTGCATATGTTATACTTGGTCATTCTCTCCTGTTTGAATCCATAGTTCCTCACTAGTTCCAAGGATACCATATTCATTTGGCATCTCTCTAGCTTTTCTTTCTTAGTCTGTCTCCTTTACATGGTCCTGCTCATTCTCCTCAAGCATTAAATATTGGAGCATCTTATATAAGGAGGTGAGCTCCTCTCATTCCATACTGCTTTCCTGAAGATCTCCTTTAGTCTTATGTCTTTTCAAACCATGTCTATTCTGGTGACTTCCAGATATGTATCTCTACCTACATGTGTCCCAAAAACTCCAGAGTCTTTTTTAACTCTTCCCTTCTACTGATTACTTTACACATCTATTCAATATTAAATAGGCATTCAAAGTTAACACGTTATAATCTGAGCTCCCAATTACCAACCCGAGGCAGTCGTTTTTGTACCTGCAAAACCTAAGTTGGTTCATGAGACATAGCTACTTGAAACCTTCCAATACTTTCCAGTCTTCCTAGAATAAAAGACAAAGAAATTCCTTAAGAACTTATCTAATTGGTCCCTTTGGCCAGTTGCTGTTCTGCACTCATTTCCTGTACCTCTAGTGTTAACTCACCCCGTCCCAGTCAGACTGCCGTACGGCTGTTCTTCCAATGTGTCAGCTGCCCCCACTTTAAGACCCTCCTGTTGCTTCTGTCTGTTCCTGAAACACATTTCCCTAGGGAAACCCAGTGTCATCTCTCTTGTCCCCATTAGGTCTTTATCCAAATGCTGCCTTCTCAGTGAAACCCTGGATGCCCTTACTAATATGGTAATACCTTCACCCACTCAGATTTTCTATCCCCTTCCTCTGTTTCATTTTTCTCTATAGAATCTAACTCCAACCAAATACTATATATTATGCTTACTTGCTTTGTTTACACTTTGTTTCTTTCCAACTAGAAAGCCAAATCCATTGAGTACAGCCTGTGTTCTGTTTATTGCTTTATACCTAGCATCTAGAAATATGCCTAGCAGATAACAGCCGCTCAGTAAAATATCATTAAATGATTAAGAAATAAATACAATAGTTGCTTAAAAAACATTTGTTTGATTAAATACACGGGTGCTAACTAGTAATTAGTTACTTTGCAGATTAGTAATGAATGGTCAGTTCCTCCATATATGATAACCCTTAATATCTGATTGGGTTCCTCATCCTCCACCACCCCCTAAGTCTGATGACCCTGGCCTGCCTTCAACAAGAATCCTGATAGGTGGGTTTAGCCAGAATCCCCTCTAATCTGTAATGTTTCCTGTTACTCATTTTCCATCCACCAAACCCTGCTCTACTCTTTGGCTCTAATTTCCCATTTGTCCATGTTGTATTTGCCATTGAGTCCACTTCTATACTGAGGTCTTTTTCCCCCAATTATGATAGTTCTAAACAAAATTTGTTTTCACCACCTGAACTACTATTCAGCTCTGATTATTCTTCTACATTGGTAAAGACAAAAGGCAGACTTACAAAAGTTTTCCTAGCAGAATAAGAAAAGCCAGATATAACAACCAACTACATGGATGTCCACAGGAAGTGGTGACTTCTCTGAATATCTGTACCCTTCCCAATTTGATTAAGGTAATTGCTGACCTTCGTAAGAGATGGAGAGACGAGAGACTGCTTGGGCTATAATTAGTGTCCATATCCACCACAATCTTGGAAACTGAAAATGTACATTAAGAATGGGAATAAAGCCTGTTATTTATCTAGGCAAGAAGACTGAAGAATAGAAGATAAGCTACACTTAAATAAAGATCAGGTATGATGAGGATGTAGATTGCTCAGAGGTTGCCCTTTAAAATAAGGGTTCTTCCATTGTACACGTGAAGCAGAGTTTGAAAATAATTATATAAAGTCAATGTCTCCTTAATTTCCCTTTGCCTTCACTCATTCATCAGTTATGAAATAATTGTTAAGGGGCACCAGGGTGGCTCAGTCGGTTGAGCATCCGACTTCGGCTCAGGTCATGATCCTGCAGTTCGTGAGTTCAAGTCCGGCATCAGGCTCTGTACTGACAACTCAGAGCCTGGAGCCTGCTTCAGATTCTGTGTCTCCCTCTCTCTCTGCCCCTCCTCCCCCCCCCCCAATCAATAAATAAATGTTAAAAAATTAAAAGAAATAAACAAAAATAAATAATTATTAAATGGCAACTATTCCTATTTAGGTTGATGAGCAAACATAAAAACAACTCATAAAATTTACTTTTACTATTTAGAAATTTTTACCATCACCATTTAGAAAGCAATACTTAGACCATCACAACCAAATTATCAAAAATTCCAGGTTATTTTTGTCCATTAAGGCTACTATAACAAAAATACTAAAACTCAGTGGCTTATAAACAGCAAATACTCATTTCTCACAATTTTGGAGGCTGGGAAGTCCAAGATCATGGAGCCAGAAGACTTAATATCTATTGAGAGACTGCTTCCTCTTGGATGGCTCCCTTTTCTCTATAACTGCACTTGGCAGACGGGGCAAATTAGCTCTCCAGGTCTCTTTTATTAGGGCATTAATCCTAATCATGAGGACTTCACCTTCATGATCAAATCAACTCCCAAGACCCCACCATCTAATACCAACATCTTGGGGGTAGGATTTCAAAATATAAATTTTGGAGGGACACAAACATTCAGACCATAGCACAGGTCAATAGCTTCCTAATCAGTAGGTCTATGCACTACTTTTCAGGACATAGGAAATAAGAAATATTTATGGAATATATATTTAATTGCAATGTTCTTGTTGCTTGGTAGGGCCATTCTCTTTTTCTCTTTATGAAAACACATAAATAAGTGCAAGGTATGCCTTGGGGTGCCATTTATAGGTTTTGTTAGGGTAAACTGATATTAACATTTGTGTAAGAGATATCAATGATATTCTTTTGTCAGAAAATCCCCTTCCTATATTTAGCCCAAGGCATTACTCCGTGAGCTGCAAATGTATTCTCTTCAAAAGCATGTCAGTCTAGAATTGGATAATCCATATTTGTTGTATCCTGGAACTGCAAGGGGAAAATGAGTAAAAGCAGATGCTGCTACTGCTGTAGAGATACGCACATGCAAGTAAGCAGAAATTAATTGCAACATGTAGATAAAATAGATACAAAATATTTAATTATCTCTAATGCTTCCTGCCATGTAAATTATCATAAATCCATGAAGACAATGTCATCTATTAGTACAGGGATTAGGAAAACATCTCTGCATTTTAGATTTATCTGAGCATGGAAGAGAGCTTATGATGTTCCCATTATACACTGGCATTCTTCCAATTAATTTCCATACCTTTGAGAATTGTCAGTGACATATGCTTAGGTAAATCCTTAGGTAAGTAGCCATAGTTTGTATGATAAAACAAAGTTTGTTTGTTTGCTTTTAATTATAGGTCCAGGGTCCACAATAATTCTGTCTACATATACCAAAGTCTAAAGTTACTACTGATACATTTGGTTCCAAACATCTAATGAGAAATTATTTCAATAGAATATAAAATAAAGAGAAAGATCATGGGTGATAGCTTGTCCTAAGCTTAACCAATAAATTTTAAAAGCACTTATTCTCCCTCTTACCAAATTTTTCTCCTGTGTCTCCACAAATTTTCTCTTTGTGTCTCAACACTTTCCGCTAACCCATGGGATAGAGCGCACTCTCGGAGGTTACACCTAAGTTATGGTTCATGAACAAGGTTGCTATCCCCAATCCAAACAGTTCATACTCAAGTAAGCTAGGAGTTATTTGAAGTCTGGAAATGTGTGCATAAGTAGCTCAAAGACCATGGAAGATAGGGGACTTTTGTAGTCCTTAAAGAGAGAACATCCTTGGGGCGCCTGGGTGGCTCAGTCGGTTGGGCATCCGACTTCGGCTCAGGTCATGATCTCACGGTTCATGGGTTTGAGCCCTGTGTCGGGCTCTGTGCTGACAGCTCAGAGCCTGGAGCCTGTTTTGGATTCTGTGTCTCCCTCTGTCTCTGACCCTCCCCCGTTCATGCTCTGTCTCTCTCTGTCTCAAAAATAAATAAATGTTAAAAATTTAGAAAAAAAAGAGAGAGAGAGAACATCCAAACCAATCAGAACTGGCATTGGCTTAAAGGGAAAAATTCAATATGTAGAGTTAACTTTGATGACCATGTTGGGCTATGTGTAAATGAGTAAGCAGAGGAAGCTTGTCCACAGGGAAAGGAGATTAGAGGAAGTGCCTATAGAGACAAGCAAAGAAGAGAGAAATGGGGGACACAGCATAGGCTCCTGACTTTCTGGTTCATAAACATGAGTTTGATTGCATTTTATCCCTGGTTCTTTGGTATTGTGAAATCACTATCTACCAACAATAAACCTTTCATTTGTTAATTCAGTTAGTTTGAGTGAGTTTACGTTCAAAATATTGTTTTTTAAAAAAGAAACTCGACTAGAAAAAGATCTTGAATTTGCATAAGTGAGAAACATGCAGTAAAATACTTCATGTGGAGTGACAGAAATAAAAGACAGACACAGGGAGATGGGACTTTGTAAACATGTTTGCATATATGAAGGGTCTGTATCTATCATGAAACTAATTAATCTGGGACAGTTTTCAACAATAAGCTTACAAAGAGAGTTTGGAGACAGATTAATATCTTGGTGCCCAAAGGAAGTGTTTGTATTGTATTCCCACAAGCAGCAGTGTCTACAAAGATTTTGAAGCTGGTGAATGGCAAATAAAATTGGTAGATACTTGAAAGAAAGGGGCCAGAACTTTTTAGTTGAGAACAGATTGTGAAAACAAGGGATTTGAGTCGGCACAAACTTGAGGAATTTTGTTCATAGGATGTTTAAAATGTAAAAGATCCTAAGATGCCTAGGTGGCTCATTCTGTTAAGTGTCCAACTTCTGCTCAGGTCATGATCTCACAGTTTGTGAGTTCAAGCCCCACATAATGCTCTGGGTTCTGCACTGACAGCTCTGAGACTGTTTGGCATTCTCCCTGCCCCCTTGTGTTCTCCCTCTCTCAAAAACAAACCAACAAACAAACATTAAAAAAAATAAGATGTAAAGGATCCTAGAGATGGTCTATTCATAAGCCAAGAGTCTTTCCAGATTCCATGTTGGAAGGGAGATGAGAGGACAGATGGAGAAACTCTGAGCCCAACTTCCTAGATTCAACTAAGACAGTTCCTATTTCATTCAATTTTTATATTGAGGTTACACAAAATGTTTCATTTTTAATGATGCCATTAAGTTTAAATTTAAATAGCATGAATTTGTCCATGTTATAGGGAGAAAGTAAGGGAACCCAAATAACTTATCTTAGAGCCAAGTCCTTGTGGAGACTCCTCTTCTAAGGAGTCTTCATCCTTGACTTTAGATTGACTCCTGTTCTTCCAGCATGCTTGTTTCAAAATGACTATAAGTAAATTGAAAATTTGATCTTTGCAATTATAGTAAGGATTGTATGTTTTCCTCTTTCTCTTAGATATGTAAAATACCTTTATTTATAGCATATTCCATTTGGCACAATTTTTGAAATTATTTATGTGGACAAAATTATTTGCTTTCTCTTTGTAAAAGAGAAAAATAAGTTGGCAAATTAGCTAAGTTTATACAGGACATTACTGGCTGCAACATACAGACTTTGCTAAATTTTTTGTAGGACATAGAGGAATATTTCATTTTTAGTTATCAAAATATAGGGATCCTTGAGAGTGACAATGAAATAATGACGGAAGATGTCATTTACTTGGGCATCACAGAAACACGTATCTAGGGCAATAAGAAAAATTCTCCTTGTAAATGAAATATCAAATGATTTTAAATGGCAATTAAAATGCTCAGTTTCCATTTTCCGAGTTATATTGTCATGCATTACAATCACAGCGTATTTTCATTTGTTTTAAGAAATGAAATGTTCAAGGAAATGAGGAAGGGCAACAGAGCAAATTACCTAATTTATTTTTAATACAGACAAAACATAATAGAGTGATATTCAAAGAGAAGAAAGACGGAAGTCCCAGTATAAGCGTCATTATATGTTCGCAGGGTTGGTAGTACTTGGAAATTCTCTTTGTCTGTCCACCTCAAGATTGTTATTTCATTCAAACCTAGGTGTTTTGGGAAGCATCTGGAGGTTTAGTAACCAGTTAACCATCTGTATTTCAATTAAAAAAAAATAAGCGATGTATGGTCAAATACTTCTTGCCCTTTGCCTTTTCTTATGGCATATGTGCCCAAAATACAGTCTTGGACCCACTTGACGAAAACTTTCAAACCGCAGCCCAAATACAACTCTCCTGTATACATTAATCTATGGGTACACACACTCAATACCCAACATAACTCTCAGAGACTGTGTTCCTGCTAACTGGCACTACCCTCACAGAGACAGAAGGAAAAAGTATTGTCCCTATAATATCCCCTGCCTAAGCGTTCAGTTTAAGTTCACAAACCCTACGACAGAAACATAAAATAAAACCAGCACCGCGAATATTGTTTCTCCATCTTTCTCTACATATTCATGACCTTTACCACTAATTTTGAGAAATAATTATACATTACATTGCTGTTACTTAAGTCTTACGGATAAAACTTATTCCTAAATTAAATGACGTCAGAAATCACACCTCACTTCATGTTTTGTATTTTCTTTTATAAACCTCTAGTGGATAACAATGTGCTGTTTAATGGTAACGATACTTGCTTGTAAATAAAGGAAGCCATGAATGCTTACACCATACCTTTCCTTACACTGTTCATTTTTATGAACTCCTTTCTTATTTTTTCTTTTTCTTTCTTAATATTTTTCTTTGATTTCAAGAAGGAGTATATCAAAACTATATGCCAAATATTATAAACATGTAATAAGTCATGCAATGTTCCTAAAAACTAATTATTTGATAATTTATTGGTACACTTGAAAGTTAAAAGTGGGTGCATTGTCATAGTTAAAATATAGCCAGACTAAGTTAATAATAATAAATATGAATACTTATTTGTATATTACTAATAAAAAAATCTTAGCTCCACAATTCTTATGATTTAATTTCTTAATTTCTTCCTTCCTTAAATGTTAAGTTTATTGATGTATAATTTATATAGCGTGAAATTCATAGATCTTAGATGTATAGTTTGATCAATTTTAACAAATGAATACATCTACTTAACTACATACTTATTAAGACACAGAACATTCCATCACCCAAGAACTTTCTTCCTACCTCCAAACTAAAAAGATTTTGCACAGTGAAGGAAACTATCAACAGAACAAGAGAACCTACTGAACGGGAGAAAATATACATAAATGATATATCCAATAAGGAGTTAAGATCCAAAATAGACAAAGAACTTATACAGCTAATTATCCAAAAAAAAAAATCCAATTAAAAAATGGGCAGAGGACCTAAATAGACATTTTTCCAAAGAAGACATACAGATGGCCAACAGGCACATGAAAAGATGTTCAGCATCACTCGTCATCAGGAAATGCAAATCAAAACCACAGTGAGATATCTATCACCTCATCCCTGTCAGAATGGCTAGTATCAAAGACACAAGAAATAACAAGTATTGGTGAGGATTTAGAGAAAAGGGAACCCTCACGCGTTGTTGGTGTAATGTACAATGGTGCAGCCACATGGAAAATAATGTGAAGTTTCCTCAAGAAATTAAAAATATAACTACCATATGATCCAATGATTCCACTTCTGGGTGGAAGTGGAAGAAACAAAGACACTAATTCAAAGAAACAGAAACACTCAAAACATATGCACCCTTATGTTTATTTCAGCATAATTTCCAATAGCCAAGATACGGAAGCAACCTTAGTGTCCACTGATAGATGAATAGATAAAGAAGATATATATATAAAACTCAGCCATAAAAAACAATGGAATCTTACCATTTTGACAATATGAATAGACCTGGAAGGTATTCTGTTAAGTGAAATAAGTTAGCCAGAGAAAGACAAACACCATATGATTTCACTTATACATGGAATCTAAAAAACAAAACTAAACAAAACAAAACAAAAAAAAAACAAAGGCACAAACAAAACAAAACAAAAACAAACACATAGAACAAACTGATGATTGTCAGAGGTGAGGGTGGTGAGGGTGGTGAGGTCAACAAAATAGGTGAAGGGGACTAAGGTTCAATCTTCCATTATAAAATAAATAAGACCTGAGAATGTAACACACAGCATAGGGAATATAGTCAATAATATTGTAACAACTTTGTAAGGTGACAGATGGTAACTAGACTTATTGTGGTAGCCATTTCATGATGTATATAAATATCACGTCACTGTGTTGTAAGCCTGAAACTAATACAATATTGCATGTCAATTATTGCTCAATGAAAAATTTGTAATCCCATTCAGTCAGATGTATTGTTCTTCCCTAAAATCAGCAGGTTCAATTTGATTTTGTTTTAAAAGTTTTGCATTTATGTTTATGAGCAATAGGCTTGCAATTAACTTTTCCTGTAATATTGGTCTCATAATGGTGTCAGGATGATGCTTGCCTCATAAAATGAATTGCGAAGTGTTCTACTTTCCAAAATATTTTGTGAAAATTCATGTTATCTCTAACTTAATTGTCTGGAAGAATTCAAATGTGCAGCCATCTATGCTCCGAGTTTTGTTTGTGGGGACATTTTAAATTATTACATTTTTTCAATATAAGTATTACTCAATTTTTCTGTTTCTGCTTGGGTTTATTTTGATACACAAAGTGTGTTTCAGAGGAATTCATTGGTTTCATCTAAGTTACAAACTTAATGATACAATTATTCATAACATCATCTTATATTTTAGAGTCTGCAGGATTTTTAATGGTGTTTGCCTCTACATTTTCTTCTATTTTCAATTAATGAGCTCTCTCTCTCTCTCTTCCTCTCTCTCTTTCTCTCATTTACTAAGGGCATATCACTTTTATTAATGTGATACTCTCAGTCTTACAAAAGCACAAATGTGGAGCCCCTTGGTGGCTCAGTCAGTTAAGCATTTGACTCTTGATCTTGCAATTTGTGGGTTCGGGCCCTGACTGGGGTCCTGACCTGGCAGTGCAGATCCTGCTTGGGAGCCTCTCTCTCTCTCTCTCTCTCTCTGCCCCTCCCCTGTTCTCTCATTCTCTCTCTCTCTCAAAATAAATAAATAAACTTAAAATGAAAAAGCAAAAATGTCCAGATATCTCACAATTTTTTTTTATCATTCCCTCATAGTTTACATACAGGATGGTGTGAATGTGTAATTTTAGGATATCCATTTTAGGTTATCCTAAAGTTTCTTCCTACTGCAGCCACCCAACTTGGAAGTATAAAATTTAGATGTAGTTGCACAGAATCAAACATCACATGTTTCAAGAAGAATATTAATGTCATTTCTACTCCGAAGGTTAAGAGCTACAGAGCAAGCAATACCTCTGCTACAGTGGGTATCAATGTGTGTGAATAAAGCACGCATTGGATGGAACCAACAGTAGATGAAAGCCACTTTGACTTATTTCTGTAGCCAGTGCAACCAATTTCTCATTTTTGAGAGTATAGAGAAGTGGGCAGTGCATTGGTGTCAAAACATGTAGCAGAGGAGGCTTCACACCTTTGGAATGATTCTCAATATATTCATAATCCAATAAATTATGTACTTTAAAAAAAAGAAAGGAAAGAGGGGAGGTGGGTTGCAGGATGGGTGAAGTAGGTGAAGGGGATTAAGAAGGTCACTTGTCATGACGAAGCACCAGGTGATGTACAGAATTGTTGGATCACCTTATTGTACACCTGAAACTAACATAACACTTATGTTGACTAAACTGGAATTAAAATTAAAAATTTAATTTAAAAATTTTTAAAAAAGACGCTATCTGTGCCCTTAATATCTGCAGATGACTCATTTGTTTTAGTATCATTGGTTTATTCACACATTCATTCAACATATACATTATATTCCAGGAATGAGGACAAAGGGAGTTAAAAGATAAGCTTTCTTCTCTATGTCATTAATTGGAATAATTTTAAGTATTTTAGAAACTTGATATATTATATGTAAACAAATATTTTCATTTGTCAGATTTGAGTTTCTAAAACCTAAAAAAGTACCTATCAATGAAATGTACTCAGGGGCGCCTGGGTGGCTCAGTCAGTTGAGTCTGATTTCGGCTCAGGTCATGATCTCAAGGTTCCTGAGTTTGAGTTCCATATCAGCCCGTTTGGGATCCTCAGTCCTCCTCTCTCTCTGCCCCTACCCTGCTCACACTCGCTCTCTCAAAAATAAATATTAAAAAAAGGGCACTTGGGTGGCTCAGTTGGTTAAGCCTCCAACTCTTGGTTTCGGCTCAGTCATGATCTCGCGGTTTTGTGGGTTCGAGCCCCGCGTGGGTCTCTGTGCTAGCAGTGCAGAGGCTGCTTGGGATTCTCTCTCTCCTCTCTCTTTGACTTTTCCCTGCTCATGCTGTCTCTGTCTCTCTCAAAATAAATAAACAAAATTAAAAAGAAAAAGAAATATACTCATATCTTTTTCTTCATTTTTGGAAAATTAGCCAAGTGATCAGTGTAAGGTAAAATGAGTCAAAAAAAGGCTGTTGTTGAGGTAACAGAAGGTTTTTAGGAATAACAATGCATTACAAAATTATATTGTACTCAGCAGCAATTGCTATAACCATACGCTAAAATATCTACTTAAAATGCTCTCACAATGATTTTTGAAAAAGAAACACACCCCAGTGGTTCTTTCCTTTGTTGATCTTGACCTCTCCATATAAGGCAGAAGTTATCATTTTCTTTAGAGAGACCATTAATTAGCCAGATCTCAATTCAGTGAGTGAGAGTGTACATCTCAAAATTCTTAACGAACAACATTTTATTTCTATTTTTACATAGTTTTCATTTCTACTTCTATTTCCCTTTTTAATTTTTATTTCTATTTTTCTATTTATGAATTCATGGTCTACAGCTTGCCAGACATTCCAAACCTTCTGTAACATACAGAGAGAGAAGAGAGAGAGTGGGGAGAGAGATTGAGGGAAAGAAAACAAATGTAAGAGAAAGGAAAGGAGAGAATAAGTAAGGAAGGGAAAGATAAAAGGGAAAACAACACCAACAGGGAAAGAGCCATCTGGGGGTGGAATCAGCAAATCTAATATTGGCAATAATCTGATTCTTTTTAAAACCAAACTAGAGTGTCAGTGTTAGTGTAATATATCATCCTCACTCTCATATGTACTGAAAGCTCTATTACCAAGCATTGTCAATTTTGGCCCAATACCCAATAAAGATGAAGTTTAAAATCATACTAACTAATCAATACCTGCCTCAGTATTTTCTTGGATAAATCAAGTTTTGCTGGGTCTATATTAGTTGAATTTATATATTGCAGTTTACATTTGTCTCTTATCACAATTTGCAAACTCAACCTGATACTACACTTAAAAAAATCTGTTTCCACAGGACAAACATCATCAGTCTTTGGTTACTTGTTTTCTTGTCTGGTCTATGATTTGCTAGTCTTTATTTTTGCTACGATTGTTTTGAGACTAGTTCCAAATTAAAGTATGTCCTACATGTTGGCATTTTTTAAGCCATGTTGAGTATCCAAGACCACTTAAGCTCTAACATAAAGTTTTAGGAAAGCAGTTTGTTATGCTTTAAGTTAAATTTTCTCTTTGTAGGTTTGAATATTTAAAGAATGTCTCATATATCTCAGTTGTACCCTTTCTTCTAAATTATGAGCACTTGCTATTGATTCATCTGATTTCCTTGGCTGAAAAATAAAGACCATAAATACCCTTCTTGTTTTAATATAAGGCATCAGAAGCTAAAAGTTCATGAATGATTTTGACAAGTATAATAAAAAATCATAATAAATGTATGAGCAGAAACAAACAAAGCAAACTTAAGAATTTACAAAAGAATTCTCAGTAATTGGGGATAATACAGTTAGTTACTTGGTAATACAAAGGAAATGTGCCATATATAGATCAATGTTTTCAAACGGCCATTGGAGTCATGGAAGGGCCTGTCAAAATGCAGATTCAAAACCTCCTGAATCAAAATCTCTAAAGGTAGAATCTGAGAAAGGTACATTTCAAAAAAGTTGCTCAGGTGATTTTGCATAAAATCACAGCAAAACCTGGGCACCTGGGTGGCTCAGTAGGTTAAGCATCCAACTTCAGCTCAGGTCATGTTCTCATGGTTCATGAGTTCGAGACCCACATTGGGCTCTCTGCTGTCAGCACAGAGCCCACTTCAAATCCTCTGTCTCCCTCTCTCTCTGCTCCTCCCTCCTTCTCTCTCTCTCAAAAATAAATAAACATTTAAAAAAAGTCACAGCAAAGCTTGACAACCTATACTATGGAGGGTAATTATACAGAAAATCTCTGAGGCATTACATTATTTCTGGATTGGGAAGGGAAAATGAGTAAAAGTAGCTATCATGCATTATGGGTCTGTTATGTGCAGTCATTGAATGATGAACTTTTTATACTCACATGTTCCCATACAATCTGACCACAATTCTACATTGTAGATATCAGCAACTCAATATAAAAGGTGAGGATTCATGAGGTTAATTTTTTTATTAATCTAAACCTATAGATTGCTATAGGAAGGTATAGAACTGCTGTGCTCGCTTCGGCAGCACATATACTAAAATTGGAAGGTATAGAACTGTAATTCGTACTCAGACTTACCCAACTTTTTTATTCAACTCTACCACACTAAGTCCTTCTTCACCAGTACTTACAAAATGAATATTTTGGACACTGCTGTTACAGTGATTTTGTATCGTGTCTGGACTGTGCTTCAAGACGGAGAAAAGTCCATCAGCAATTCTGAGCAGCTTAGTCACCAGATGCTTTTTAAGACCATTTTCACAAGCCGTTTAGGTGAAAGTATCTTTTTCAATTAAGAAGGTTTATACTAATATCTCAGAAAGAGTGATCTAGGTTGTAGACCAGCCAACTACATTGTACATTACCATCCTTATACTCCAATAAAACCTTGCTATTTGGAACACTATTACTCTCCCATCCAGCTGTCTTTCTCTCTGTATTCTTCAACATTTTTCAATATGGGTCATGGTTTCCCTGTACTGTTTTTAAAGAAAAAAAAGGGACATCAATTTAATTGAAACCGGTAAAATGAGAGATGAATTACCATGATTTCATTGAAAAGCGGGAAATAAAATTAGCCTCTACAACTAATTGTCTGTTCAACAAATCTTAAGATCTTTGGCTGTGGCCACAATAGACGCTACCTTCTAAAATTTCAGGAGAGTCAGGCCGTGAGGGGTCTACCCAAAGGTATGAGTTCCTATCTCACAATTGTTGTACAGTAATTTAGGAGTCAACCTGAGCAAGGCTGCTCTGTAACTCCATAATTTTGGCTGTTCACCAAGCAGCACTTCCTTCCATAGTTCTTGACTACATGTTGGAGAGCCAGATTTAAAGGCAACATTGGCTCTCTTGTGTAATAATATAAGACTACATCCTCCAAGCTGGAGTGAGCTGAGCTATGGACCATCTCTCTCCAGACCTCAAATAATTGTTATATATGGTTTATTACCAGTATTCTTGTATCTAGTGGTCTCCAGTGATTATCATATACTTCAACTTTTCTATTTTCTCTATATCTTACCAATAGGGGAAAGGTGGGAGTTTGAGTATCTGGGCTTTTATGAAGGTGAGCAGGTCAGATTTTAGATTCTTATTCCCTAAAATTGGCTTTCGAGTCTGATATTCCTTTCCTCCCTCTTTTCTTTTTTCCCCCTTTCCTTCCTGCTTTGCTCCTTTCCTTCCTTCCTCCTTTCTTTCTTTCTTTCTTTCTTTCTTTCTTTCTTTCTTTCTTTCTCTCAAGTATGTATGTATGTATTTATTTATTTATTTATTTATTTATTTATTTATTTATTTTGAGAGAGACAGAGACAGCACAAGATGGCGAGGGGCAGAGAAAGAGGGAGAAAGAGAATCCCAAGCAGGCTCTGCACTGTCAGCACAGAACCTGACATGGGACTCGAACACACAAATCATGAGATCGTGACCTGAACCAAAACCAAGACTCAGACATTCAACCAACTGAACCACTGAACCCCTTTTCTTTATTTCTCAATGCTAAGTGAAACTTATAGACCACAAATTAAGTATTTACTTGTTCTTCACTCACAACTTACTGATTAGACAGCAGCTCATGGATATATTTTATTTGTTGTTTTATTTGCTCTCTTTTTGTACATATTCTAGTATTTATAGGAGGAAATAAGAACACTTTCTCATGGGAAATCATTCTCAATTCTTAGCCACTTACCACTCTGACCACTTCTGGCTAAGGAAATAATCAAAAATATTAACAAAAATCTCTATGTATGGAAGCTCATTGCAGTATAATATTTATACTGATTTATAATGATAAATAAATGTATACCAAAAGTAATGTTTAAGTATACCATAACATATCCAAAGTAGTGTATTCTGAACCGATTAAAGTGTTGAAGACTTGTTAATAATGTGAGGGAAAAATCAAATGATTGGTAAAAACAAAGAGACACAAAGTAATAAATGGGAGCAAAATAAAGGCTTAAAGAAATGGATCCAAAATATAAGACTGATATGTCATTTTGAGGTTAAGTCTGACATAATGCTATAGTCATCAGGCCACACTGGAGCCCTCAATCATTCTTAAACAAGCTGGGCAGTCTCCCTCAGAAGCATTGACTTCTGGAATGTTCTTCCCCCAGGTACCAGCTAGACTCACCTTCTTCAGGTCTTTGCCTAATATCACCATCACAATACTTTTTCTGTGATCATTCTTTAGAAACTGTGACCTCAATCCTTCTTTATATTTCACCTCTATTTCTCCTCTGGATGCCCCCATTCTTGTTAACTGGCTGTAGCACTTATTTCCCTAATTTCTTCTTTTTCATTCTTCCCCATAAGAATGTGTCTTTCATGAGAGTGAGGATTGGGTCCATTTTCTTCTATACTCCATACCCTGCCACATATTATTGCCAGGCACCTTGTAGGCATCACTGTTGAATGAATTAATAAATAAGTGGACAACAAGGTAATTTTATTTTTATACTTTGCTTTATATTTTGAAATTTATACTTTGAAAATTTTTGATGTTATACTCTCCTATTACATTTTTAAAAGTTTTTAAATGTTTCTTTATTTTTGAGAGACAGAGAGAGAGAGAAAGAGACAGAGTGCAGCAGGGGAGGCATAGAGAGAGAGGAAGACACAGAATCCCGAAACATGTTCCAGGCTCTGAGCTGTCAGCACAGAGCCTGATGTGGGGCTTGAACCCACAAGCTGTGAAAAAATTCTTTGAGATGGTTTTCATTTCTATGGCTGTGTCTTAATCTTCTTTTTCCTCAAGTTACTAATAATAGGAATTTGGTTGTACTATAAAAAGAAATACTCCAGTTTTTTTCCCCTAATGCTAGAAATGAAAGGAAATCTAAAAGCAAAATTTCCTTAAAATGTAAATCTTCCTTAAATGTTCCGTAAGTCTTATGAGTAGAGAGAATTGCCATGTATATATTACAAGGGCAATAACTAGATTAAAGAGAATGAAAGAATTAAGTTATCTACTAAGAAACTGTTTCCAGATGGCTAGAAACTTTAAGAATGCTAAGTATTTTATAAGTTCAGTGCATAAACTCTGCAAAGATTTAAATGACTTATGAAAATATTTGAAACGCAAAATGCTTTGGTCCAAAAATATCAAGAAAATGGAAAATTAGAAATGAATGTTTAATTAAATGTTCATAAAGGGCAGAAGTGTTTCAACCTCTAATTCTTTTGCTAATTTACTAGCCACATTTTTGATTGTTACTTTTTCTTAATACCTAAATAAAACAAAGACATAAGCAGATTTAACCAGGATTTCATTTCATGGTGAACTACTCAATATGATCTCTAGAATTGCATTATGTTACCAGTCATGCTCTACCTACACATAGTGCCATCCTTTTCTATTAGGAGACTAAAATTTTGTTTTGGCTTTTGTTAAAAGTAAAAACAGCCAAATACTCCTTGGGGACTTATCCAAGAAAATATTGAAGTCAAAAACTTTGAAAAGAAAAAAAATGCAAATTAATCCATAGAGGCGAGACATAGAGGCTGATTTAAAAAATGCATGGGGGGAGTTGAGAGGTAATGGAACTATTAAATGTCTTGATTGTTGTGTAAGTGAATAGTGTATACACTTGTCAAAACTCAATGAATGTATGCATGAGATGGGTGCAGTTAATTTTATGTAAATTATGTTTCAATTACATTGATAATGTTAGCAGAGAACTTGAGAAAAATGAGTGTGGTGAAGGTGGACACTGTAATGTACTTCAAACACACCTGTCCCCCAGGTAGCTCCCTAGTCAAAAGCCATCAGTGTCCCCAGCCTCACAATACTCTGTAGGTGACCTCAAGCCAAACTTCTACGCCATCCCTTACCATGCACCTGACATAAACCCTTTTTTCTAGAGAGCCAACTCTTTCACTCCTCCCAAAATATGCCCTTCTCATTCATACCTTCCCCTCTTCTTCATGACATTCCTTCACCTCTGCCTGCAATCCCCGCCACTTAGCCAGTAAATTCCTGTTCATCAAGTCACATATCTGAAACTCCTTTTCCCCCCTTGAAGCTCCCTTGGTTCCTAAAGAAGTCTTTCTTAAAACCTTATCCTTAAGAGTTTATCTCCACTACTTTCCTGTATCTATATTTGTTTTTATTTATTGGCTTTTAATGCGTGCCTCATTATCTCAACTGGACTTTAACCTCTGTGATCTCAGATATCTCATTTTTCCAGTATGTTCTCCAGTATGTTCTGCATTTTGTAGGTGCTCACTCATTATCCACTGATTGATCACCTACATGCTATAAACAGCTTTACGCTGCATGGAAATAAAAGATGTCAAAGAGCCAAAGACATATTGTTTCTACTTTTGCAGATGGGGAAGGTGGATAACTATAATTAGGAACAAAAGAGAAACATAATGAATCAATGTGATGGCAAATAATAACACAAGAAGATAAGTAGGCTTTCCTTTTCTCATATAGTTCAATGGAACAATGTAGATGAAGAATGATGGAGGAAGAGATAAAACTACTGTAATTACAGTTGCCTTCAATTTCATCATATTAATTCAGAAACCCTTGCAGATGTACTCCATAGGAGACAGAAAATGATGGATGTGGCAAATTACTACTTCCCATAGCAATGTGGGGGTATTTCTCAAATTGATTCTTATCAATGGACAAAGCAGGACCAGAAAATTAGTGTCACTGAAGTGAAACCTTTTCAATTTAATTATATCAGGTGAAACCATGAAACTGGAGCTATTTACAAAACAGAATTTATAACTTTGAAGAGATTAGTCTGAAAAATAGTTTCAGAAAACAGATGAGTTACACACATTAGAGGATGGAAGCTATAAGAAATAATGTACGTAGAGCATGTACATTACTTGGAATGGCCTTTATTCTCCATAGCCTTCTTTATTTGGGAAAACATCTGTACCATATAATTGTGAATAAGTATTTGCTGAATACCCAAAGTTTCTCAGATACTGGGAAGTTCCTGTGGTTGAGTTATGAGTAAGGCACAGCTCTTTCCATCAAATAAAGTTAGTGGGTGATTGAAAAGAATAAATCATAATTTTAGTAGAGTGTGGTGAGTCCAATGATGCAAATAAGTGTAGTGATACAGAAGCAGATACAAGAGGCTGCAGTGTAAGTGGAGTCAGGAATTTCATCTCACAGTAGGTAACGTATAAATGTTGTCCCAGTAGCAAAAAGAACAAAAGATGTTAGGACAGGCCTGGCAGAGGGAACAGTATGTCATGCCATATCGTGTTTGTTTAAGATTTATTTGTAAAACCTATGAAACTCCTAGGAAATTGACATGAGAATAAATGTCCTTGACATGCATGTGGGTAATGAATTTTTGGATATAATATCTAAAGCCCAGGCAATGAAATACAAAATAAACAAATGGGACTACATCAAACTAAAAAGCTTCTGCACAGCAAAAGAAACCATCAACAAAAGTGAAAAGATAACCTACGGATTGGGAAAAAATATTTGCAATCTATATATCTAATAAATGGTTAATATACAAAACATACAAAGAATTCATGCAACTCAGTAGCAAAACCAAACAAATAACACAATTAACAAATGGGAAAAAGACCTGAATAGACATTTTTTCCAAGGAAGATATTAGAAAGGCCAACAGGTACATGAAAAGGTGTTCAACATTAATAGTTACTAGGGAAATGCACATTAAAACCACAATGAGATGTCACCTCATGCCTGTTAAAATGGCCATCATCAAAAAGACAAGAGATAAAAAATGCTGGTGTGGATGAGAAGAAATGGGAACCCACATGCACTGTTGGTAAGAATGCAAACTGGTGCGGCCACTGTGGAAAACAAGATGGAGATTCCTCAAAAAATTAAAAATAGAACTACCATATAATCCAGCAATTTTACATCTGGAAATATATCCAAAGGAAACAAAAACAGTAACTAAAGGCTACCTGCACCTCCATGTTTATGGCAGCATTACTTACAATAAGACATGATAACAACCTAAGTACCCATCAATTGATAAAGTTGTGCATGTATATGCATGATATATGTAATATACATATATACATATATAAAACATATATTTTATATTATGTATAATGCTATGTATAATATAATAATATATAATAGGATATTATTCAGCCATAAAAAATGTGACAACATGGATGGACCTTGAGGGCATTATGTAAGTGATATAAGACAGAAAAAGACAAATACTGTATAATAATATCTGTATATTCTGTATAAGTATAATATCACTTATATGCAGAATCTAAACAAAACAAAACAAAACACCCCACCATACTCAGAAAAAGAAATCAGACTTGTGGTTACCAGAGGTGGGTGGGGAAGGAGTAGTTGGAGAGGAAGGTGGGTATAAGCTACAAATTTCCAGTTGCATGATAAATAAGTACCAGGGATGTAGGTACAACATGGTGACTACAGCCAACACTGTTGTACGATATGTAGAAAAGTTGAGAGAGTAAATCCTAAGAGTTCTCATTGCAAGGATGATTTTTTTCTCTTTTTTTCTTTTTCTCCTATCTATAGGAGATGATGGAAGTTAGCTGAACCTATTGTAATCATTTCACAAGATATGTAAATCAAACAATCATATTATATGCCTTTAAGTTATGCAACAAAGCATATCAATTATTTCTCAATAAAAGTGGGGGGGGGGTAGAAAATGTGGTATATGTGTACAATGGAGTATTATTCAGTCTTATATTATTCAGCCTGCTATATACAACAACATGGATGGATCTGTGGGACATTGTGTTAAATGAACTAAGTTGGATACAGAAGAACTAATACTTCATGAGGTATCTGAAATAGCCAAACTCATAGGAGCAGAGAATAGAATGGTGGTTGCCAGGGGCTGAGGGGAGGGGGATGGGGAGCTGCTGTTTCAAAAGAACGTGTCTCTTGGCCAGGTAGCATGTTCAAATGAAGGCAGTGTTTGGTACACAATTTGTTACCATAAAGTCATTTACAATCATCATGCACAAAACTGGATACTTTTGGAAGCTAAGCTTTGTGCAATTCCTGCTCATTTTTTTTTCATTCAATGACAAGTACTTGCATGAAACATTCACTCCAATTCAAATGCAACGATACTCTGATGGCAGAACCAGTCAACTTTCCAGATAAATCAGGCTCAGAATTTTCCACTGAATGAAGTGGTACATTATCAACTGGAGATCTACTTTTAAGGTGCTGCTCCAAACATATAAAGTTTGTAAGTTAAACAGATCCTATATCCCATTTACACTTAGAAAAGTTTATCTAAACCTTTAGCCAATCTTGTGTCTTAAATACTTGTATACCACTAATGTAACAGGTAAACACTGCTGATTTGACTATAGTTCAACTATGACACAGGGAAAATATTAAAGCTGATTGGAGAAGAAGCTGGAATTAGGAAAGATTTTATAAAGGACATGATATTTAATTGATTATGGCTTAATAGGTGGTATTTCAACAAGAAGAAAAGAAAATTCCAGACAAAGGGGATTATATGAATAAAGCAAACATGCTAAGATTTCAAACTACAATAGTGGTAGCAGGAGTGAGGACAGTTTCATAACACTTTCCTTTCTTTCCAGCTTAGAGGTACAATTGACAAATAAAATTATATATATTTAAAGTGTACAGTGTGGTGATTTAGTAGGTAACACACACACTATGATATATTTACCACTATCATCAGGCATACTAAAATTCACTCTTTTTGTTTTGGATTAACCAATCTGGCCTTAGGTTGGGAACCTCAAAGCAATCCACCCATGGACCTTAATAGAGGCATATGCCCGGGTTCTGCCATTCTCTCTGCCTGCACCCTGCCTTGATCTCCCCAGGCTCCTCAAGACGTGCCATGGACTTCTTTCAGGACGTAATTAAACTCTGAGTAATAAACTTCCCTGCTTCAATTCCCCTGTGGTCTTTTGTTGAACCATGGCTCACCATCCGACACCGTGGAGCTCTACTTAGCAAACATTAATTTAACAAAGTCACAACCCTCTCAGTATTTCACTGGGATATTCCTTTGTTAAAAGATGCAATTACTGAGATAAATGACAGGTGGATGTGCTTTCCCCCCATTCAAAATGATATTCCAAATTTACACATATGTTTGCAGAGTGCCTGAAAACTGCTGTTCCAGTTTTAACAGGCAGATGGGCTATTCACAAATTAACCCCCAAATCTAAATGGGCTAACTCGACAAAGTTATTTTCACAAAGTTGTCTAATGTGGGCTGAGGGTTACTCCACACAGAGTTAATGCAGAGTCTACCATCATGTAGCTACATCATCTGGAACATATGGTTTCCAGCACCCACGGAAGAGAAAGTATAGATGTAGTGTACCAGCTTTTAAATGCTTATTCTCACTGTCCAATGACCAAAACTAATCACATGTTCTCCCCCTAACTATAACAGAGGCTGAGAAATGCAGAGTTGCAGATAGAATATTTGCTGAGAAATATTATCTATCATTGATTTTTATGGGTAAATTAGGAATTCATGGGAGTTGTAGGGTATATCATGCAGGGAATTCATTGTTCAAATTATACAGTTCAACGGGCCATCATATGCAAAGGATATGGCAACTGGGCTGTCTGGAGAATGGCACAACACCTTTTGAGATGTGGCAGAATTCTGCCCCAGAGAAGTTTGCCTAAGTGCAATTTGCAACGGGGGTTGAGGTTCTCATGGGACAATTCAGCTTCTAGATATAAGGAATGATTGGAAGTTAGCCTCAAAGTTAGGAATGGCATACCTTAGAGACTGTCAGGCTTCTGTTGACCTATTCCTACTCTTTATGGCCAACCTTACGTAGAGGGCCAAGTAGGTGATATGATAAGTGACCTGGAAGCTTTTAAGAGCCTTGCATGGGGTTAAATCTTGGGTTTGGCTTCATGAACACTATTTTTTTGGCAACTAATTTAGATAAACAATAACCCAATTGCACCTTTTTGCTTAATTTTTGTTTTAGCTTTAGTTACTTCTGTCAATCAACACATCAAAAATATATTTTAGGTCTTCAAAACATGAAACATTTCCCCTATGTTCTCAGTAACTGACAATGAGAAATGTGGAAGAAAATATTCTGGAAGGAAATATACTCCTAATTTGCTTCTGTGAATGAAAATTTTAAAAATAGTCTTCGAAAGTTTTATTATTTTGTGTGTGTTTACGTGTGTACATTCTTATCCATATGCATGGATATAATATGCATGGTAGAGATATGCATTCTTATCCATATGCATGGATAGAATACCTAAAGCTCAAGCAACAAAAGAAAAATAGATAATTACTTATCCAAGGGAGTCCTTTTTGCCTTGAAAATCCTTGATCTTTCTGCTTTGTTTAAGCTTAATATAGCTCTGAATGGCCTAGCATGACCGTGTTTGCAAAGCCATGCCCCTGAGGATTTTTCATTTCATACATCATTTACAACTGGCCCAGGTGATCCCATATATTCTGGACCTATAGTCTTTCACCACAGAAAGTTAAAGTAAAGAATATGTTGATCCATAAAAAAAATCCAGGCCAATCATGCACAGCCTCCTTGTTTCCTAATACTCTTCTTCACCCCATCAGATTGTTAGCTAACCCGAAAAAAGAAAGTGTGATACTCCTCCAAGACACAAACCAAATTTCAGATTTCACTACTGTCGCTTGTTTGTGTGAAGGCATTCTGACTTGCTGCCTCAAAACTATCACTGAAAAAAATAAAAGGTTGAGAGAGAAATACCAGCAGGCCATTTTCCAATCAAACATTTCTGTGTCCACAGTCCCAGCATCCAAGAAAATGTCTTTTCAAAGTCAACAACCTAGAATTACCATGAGTGAAGGGGCTGCCTTTCCTTGTGTGACCAAAAGGTTTTTAGTCCAAAACCAAACATTAGTAATTATATGGAAGTGATGCACATTAACAGTGAGATGCTTGCAGCTTCTATACTTCCTAAGACAGGCCCTTTATTCATCCTATCCTATTGGTTTTTTACATGTACAATTATAAGTAAAACAATTTGGCTCATGATGTGACAATGATTTGGTGAAGAAAAGGCACCATCTATTTTAGAGGCTGTTCAAGAGTCAGAGAGGCTGGTAGAGGATGTTGAAACTTCACAATTCATAGATCTTTATGCTATTTTCCTTGACACTTTCAGACCCCCCTGATAACCCCAAAACAACGTAAATTTATGGAGTCTTGGATTAACCAGTGTTTTCTTCAATATAATACCTAAAGCTCAAGCAACAAAAGAAAAATAGATAAACTGGACTTTATCAAAATTAAAAAACTTCTGTGCTTCAAAGACTACTATTACAAAAGTGAAAAGACAATCCACAGAGTGGGAGAAAATATTCATAAGTCATAATCTGATTAAGGCCAATATAAAGAATATACAAAGTACTCTTACAACTCAACTTTAAATAGGCACTAAACCATTTGGAAAATGGGCAATGATTGTTTTAATAGACATTTCTCCAAAGATGATGTACAAATGGCCAATAAGCACATGAAAAGATGCTCAATATCATTAGACATCAGAGAAATGTAAATTGAAACAGTAATGAGATACCATTTCATATTAACTAGAGTGGCTATGGTCAAAAAGTCAGATAATAACAACTGTTGGGTAGAATTTGTAGAAACTAAACTCTCATACACTGCTGTTGGGAATGTAAAATGACAATCACTTTGACAAACAGTTTGGCAGTTCCTGAAAACATTAAACATAGAGTTGTAATATGACAATAGGAACAATTCTACTCTTAGTTATATACCCAAGAACACTGAAATCTATTCACACAAAAACTTGCCCCCCTGGGTGTTCATGGCAGCACTATTCATAGTATCCAAAAAGTCACAACATTCCCAAGATTCTATCCACTGACGAAGGCGTAAAGGACATGTAACATATCCACACAAGGGATTCTTAAGCTATATAAAGGAATGGGGTACTGGTTCATCCTACATGAATGAACTCTGAAAATATTATGGTGAATGCAAAAAGCCAGAAAAAAATCCACAATTAGTATGATTCCACTTATAATGACATATCCAGAATAGGCAACTTTATAAAGACTAAAAATACATTAGTGGTTGTCAGGGCCTGGGGATCGAGAGAAGGAGAAGAAACGGTATTTGCACATGGGTATGAAGTTTCTTTGGGGGGTGATAAAATGTTCTGGAATTACATAGTGGTAATGGTTGCCCAATCTTGTTAATATATAGAAAATCATTAAATTTTACCTTTTAAAATAATGAATGTTGTTGTATTGAATTATGTCTCAATAAACATTTAAAAACTTAAAGAGATTTAACATGCCTAATTATTTACCTATCGGTATCTGGTGTCTTGTATAGTGCCTAATATTTAGTAGACATGTAATAAGGTTTTGATAAAGTTATACCTTCTGTTAATTTCTTTTTAGATTGTTTCCTCTGGTAGTCCCCCTTATGCTTTGTCTTCACTCCAAGATATCCATTGTAGCTTTCTCAGCCTCTTTAGTCCCACCAGAATTTTTCTATTCCACAAATTTAGTCTTTTGTATCTTTGACATGCATTCCAGGAAAAAAAAAAAAACAAACAAAAACAGCACTGACTCATTCACCTCATAAAACTATCCTGATAGGTGCCTGGGAGAAGTATTTCAGATTCCTTCTATCTAGAGGGTCTATCATTTTGTGATAATTCTGTCCCCAATTTTGAATTTCTACCATCCTTTATTCATTCAAAAATATTGTTAGAAAATGCCCAGGTTTTTTATTTATTTATTTTTTACCATTTATTCAGTTTTGAGAGAGAGAGAGAGACAGAGCGTGAGTGGGTAGGGGCAGAGAGAGACACACAGAATCTGAAGCAGACTCTAGGCTCTGAGCTGTCAGCACAGAGCCTGATGCAGGGCTCGAACTCACAAACCATGAGATCATGACCTGAGCTGAGGTCGGACACTTAACTGACTGAGCCACTCAGGCGCCCCAAAAATGCCCATGTTTTCAAGATTACTTATCAACATTGCTGTATTTTAGTTTAACTACCAAAGTTGCTGGGACCTGGACATTGGTGGGCTAACAGTACAATCTCCAGGCAGGGCTGTAGCTGGGAGTAAAAGACCATAAGCAGGGAAAGATGAGGAAAAAACAAACAAATAAACAATCATACATTAATCAAACAAAAAGATCAGATGAATGCATTTTTCACTGGAATAAGAACTGCAAACTTATGCAAGATGCAGCCTCGCTGAAAAAGACTTGAGGATATAATAGCGAACAGAATTGCTGGGATGTGCAGTTTAAGAAAGAAGGGGTTGGGGCGCCTGGGTGGCGCAGTCGGTTAGGCGTCCGACTTCAGCCAGGTCACGATCTCGCGGTCTGTGAGTTCGAGCCCCGCGTCGGGCTCTGGGCTGATGGCTCAGAGCCTGGAGCCTGTTTCCGATTCTGTGTCTCCCTCTCTCTCTGCCCCTCCCCCGTTCATGCTCTGTCTCTCTCTGTCCCAAAAATAAATAAAAACGTTGAAAAAAAAATTAAAAAAAAAAAAAGAAAGAAGGGGCTGAGTCTCAGTAGTGGTTGTTTCACCAAGATTTTATTAGACTAGATGATTACTTATCCTAGAAAGTCATTTCAATACTCTTGGTCACCATTCTTGATCTGCCCATTGACAAAGTTGATTAAAAGAACTAATATAAGGCACACTTGGCTCTAAAATTCACCAGCCTTCTTATTTTACAAGGTTCTACTCTCCTCTCAGTCCAAACTCTCATTAAGGGGGCACCTGGATGACTCAGTTGGTTAAGCACCCAACTTCAGCTCAGGTCATGATCTCATGGTTCATGAGTTCGAGCTCTGCGTTAGGCTCTGTGCCGACAGCTCAGAGCCTGGAGCCTGCTTCAGATTCTGGGTCTCCCTCTCTGTCTGCCCCTCCCCTGCTTGCACTCTGTCTCTCTGTCTCTCAAAAAAAAAAAAAAAAAAGAGAGAGAAAATTAAAAAGTTAAAAAAAAAAACCTTTCATCATAGATAAACTGTGGTTCGAGGCTGGGTGACGCACAGAAAATCACTAAAGGAAATGTGAAGTTCAAAACTGTGAAGGGTCTGACGTGCCATGGCTGACAACCTCCTGCAAGCTAACAAGTTAGTGTGCTAGTCACACGTGTACAGAAGGAGAAGCACCAGACCTCTGAGTCAGATCACCTTATCAGTACTGCTTTCCAAGCTCCCATTCCCCATGGGACAACACACTGAGGGCTTGATGCTACCTGTGTGTAGCAATTAGGAGCAGTTAGGAGATACAGAGCTCACATAGGATACAAATCTATTCCTCCTCCCCTAGGTTGATGGAGAGCCAGAAAGAGAGGGAGGGGAAGGGGTGGAGAGAAAGGGAGAGAGAAAGAGAGGGAAGGATAGTGGGAGAAAGAGACATCCCTTTACTCTGGAATCCTTTGCAGGGAGAAGGTATGGTCCCTAGCTGTATAACAGTTGGAATGTAAGCAAATGGCTCTGGAGTAGATAGGTGTTTTAACTTCTAACCTTCAAGGCATGCTTATCATTCATCCTTTAACTCAGGTTATAAGTATTCTTTATTCAGAAAATCCAGGCTTTTCAGAAATGTGAAAATATTCATGGGGAGTTTTTCATCAACAGAAGGCATTAGGATTTCCTGAGATTTAAAATAAACAGATCACAGGGATTTGGGGTTGTTTACGTGGAGGTAAAGAAAGAGAAAGAAGTTTGCCTTTATAGAAACAAAGTCCATTAGAGCTGAAGCAAAAGATGGCATTTTGTTGGGAAACACACAATAACTAAATAAATGATAAAATTAATGGTATACTCAGGAATTCCAGCATGTAAGTTACTGGCAGCATCTCAGACACTATTTTTGTGATATGTTTTGAAACGCTTTGAGACACCTATTTGACATTTTTCACATTTAGTGTAACAGTGCACATGGCCAAGGGCACACCATGTTTTCTTGTCTTGATGACTTATCCAGTGAGGTGTCATATTATATCTGATCTCAACTCCTATTTGGGCATACCTCCCTCTGTCCTTTGTCTTCGTGGCTCCATATTGTATTACAAATAGAACATGCAACATCCCTTGGAAAGCCAGATCCATCTTGGTCTCATTGACACAGATTCTGTGCAGTTGCCATTATTAGTGAAGAGTCACAATGATGATGTAATTGATTAAGCTGGAGTACCATGTCTGGCCTGAAACCTTAACTCTGTACTTGGAGATATTTTGATCCATACATCTCATACCTCCAGTGCTCTCTTTGAATACATGTATTACTGCCAGTTGACTGAACTGAATCTTCTTTTTGGCTGATGAATACACTTGGTCTTTTTCAAATGATCAATGCCCATACCTTGGAGCAGATGTTAATGATGTCATTGTCATGCCAGTGGCATACTACTATCTATTCTTATTCATCCACTTGGGATTTAAACATCTCTCTCTCTCTTCTTGTTTTTGATTTCTGTGCTATTTTTGAGAGGGTACTATTCAGCTTTATTTTCATGAATCATTCCTCTTGCTTTGACTCTTTTCTTCTTCCAAACTGGCATCAGCTTTCTGATGGTGGAGGCATCAACAAAACATAAATGATAGGAGTATTGGCTTTGTGTTAGCAAAGAAGAGTATTAGCAAATTTCATCATCAGACTCCCCCATTAACCAAGATCCTTACTTAAAGAAACTAGTGACAGCCCAATAGGGTTGAAATTAAACCAAGTAGCCAAGTGTAGTTACCCCATGCCAAATTTTATAACCAAATTTAATTGACTTTCTCTGCAGGAATTGCTTGAATCATTGATGCCTAAAACACTCACGGACCTGTCAAAGGTGTGGGATTCTTCCAAGGGTGCATGTGATTTTTATTAATTCTTGTAATAAAAGGCTTATTTATTATAAATTGATTCATTTCCTCAAGATGGTTATCAGCAAAATGGAGATGGGCAAAGATCATTTCAAACCTGTCTCTCCTAATAGCATTTGTGACTAGGCTGTGATGTACATCCAGAGAACTGTCTGAAAACAAACTCCTCTTTAGGTATAGAACATATCTACTCAAAACAAAACACTCAAAACACACTTCAGTTTCTTGAAGTGAGCCTCACATTTTATTTGAGTACCATAATTGATTTCATTCACAATGAAGTTGTTTCCTTATCCAGAAATAATTTCAAGAGTCCCTTGGAACATGGATACTAATTTAATTTTTTACATTTGAAAATCTGGCATGGGTCACCTTGGAAAATCTGGGGTGATGTCTCTTTTGGTCCATTTCTGTAGAGGAACTCATCACTCCTTGGTGTCTTTCTTGCAGGTTCTACTCCTAGGTCAGAGATGCCGCCACCTGGATGGCAATCCATTGGAACTACCATACCTACAGTATGCTCCTGGGTAAGCTGCTCATATTGCCTGCTTTCTCTCCTCCTGTGTCTTCCTCAAGGTGGTCTCCTGTGGTGTTGTCTGGGGGTTAGGAGGAAGGTAGAGACATAAATGGATGGTCTCTTGATTTTGAGGCATCTTTCTTCTTCTAGTGCATTCAGAATATCTATCAGCTTCACAGGTCAGCCAAGAATGGTGGCAAGGCTCTCAGGTGATAGGTCCTTGAAATACAGGTTGTAAGCTATCATGGAAAGAGAAGTGAGCCAGAACTGGGCAAACTAGACATTATGTTTTAAGGAATACAGACTCAGGAGAGAAGGCTGGTCTTCTGGAGGCCCAGCACATTGTTGCAATGCTTCCATTCAGAATCATCCCCTTGGCTGCTGCTGAGTTAAGATCACCATTACAGACTCAAAATTATCAAGGTGGGGTAGTTCATTTATTTAAAACTTTAATCACCACGCCTTACACATATCTTTGTACCAAAGAGTTTACAAGAGTTTAGGGAAAAGAAACCAAATGTCCTGAAAGATCAGGATACAATACAGTTGAATACACACAAGTATGGATCGGAATACAGTGAAAGTTTGAGTGTGGCTATTGACTTGAGTTCATGAGTTTGCATGGAACACTGATTTAGGGTGGTTGGTAGTATATCCAGTTGTTGGAAACATTAGGTCATGTTACAGGGAAAGGAAGGCATATTGATAATTTCGTCAAGAAACTGCATCCTTCTTCAACACCTGGCCTAAACCCAATCTGGCCTACCAAAAACAAAAGTCTAACCATCAAACACAGCGAATGAAATACAAAATCAGCTCTCTGAGGGTAGAGTCATGGCTGTTGGCCAAAGAAATATGCTTTGTGGGGGCGCCTGGGTGGCGCAGTCGGTTAAGCGTCCGACTTCAACCAGGTCAGGATCTCGCAGTCCGTGAGTTCGAGCCCCACATCAGGCTCTGGGCTGATGGCTCAGAGCCTGGAGCCTGTTTCCGATTCTGTGTCTCCCTCTCTCTCTGCCCCTCCCCCGTTCATGCTCTGTCTCTCTCTGTCCCAAAAATAAATAAACGTTGAAAAAAAAATTGAAAAAAAAAAGAAATATGCTTTGTGAAAATGATGATCAAAGCCAATTCTGTTTATATAAATTGCCTCTGATTTCTGATTTTTCCCAAATGAACTGTGTAATTATATGAGAATGGGCAACTCTCTCAACCTTTTTGTATTCTTCCATCTAGAAATGTTGGAATTTATCTACAGGACTTTTAAAGCACTTTTCAGTTTTAAAAAATTTATACTTACATAAAATAATTAGTCACTGGTCTATTTTTCCAATAACCTAAATGTGAATAGTGGGTAACTAATGAATCAAATACCAGAATGATAACAATCTAACTATACTTTGTATTGATTCCAGAAGTTTTACATTTGGGCTATTTTAACAAAACTAAGGAAGAAAGATGAAGGAATTTATCTCTATATTTTGCAGTAGGTTGGCTTTATTTGAAATAGTTTTCAATGATTCCTCATATTTTTCCATGCCAAAGGTAGGCCCCACACAAAACAAAACATTTGAAAAAAGTATTTCCATCATACTCCACCATTATTTCCATCATTTCCACCATCTCACAAAAAAGAAAAAGAGAGAGGGAGAGACTCATGACTTTTCAGACTTCTGGAAGCAGAATTTCATGACAAATCTACAATAAATATGATTTAAGAAAAAATACACACACACACACACACACACATATATAATTAATTAATTATTTTGAAGCACTTACTAGGTAGATCACTCACTAAGCAGTTTTAAAGACACGGTTACATTGAAAGTGCTCAAGATCCATTTGGTGACAGAAAACGTGTTCATAAAAAAATAGCAAACAAGACATCACATGAGACATGACAATAAGCCCCCAGAAGCACATAGAAAGAAGCCACACAAAACTGCAGGATGGGGCATCCTGGATCCAGTAATTCCTAGTCCAAGGATTTCAGCAAAAGACAGAGACTATGGAGGCAAAAATATTCTGCACCAATTTGAAAAATTCCCCCAAAGAAATCTCAAACCTCTCTTCTCCTTCATCAGCCTCAATGGCATTGCCGAAAAGTAATCTCATCTCTCCGGAGCTTCAAACATCATTGCCAGAGTTCTAGAAGGGGCAGAAGACTTACCTTGAGGCCGATGCCAAGATTGAGCCCCAGGATTACAGGCTGCAGCCGCTGCCCAGCCCCAGGAACCCCTTTCATTACAGTGGCGGGTGTGGTCTGAGCATCAGACTGAATCCTGGCAACTCCTGTCTCCGGAGGATTTGAATTCAAAGAAGGAGGAAAAATCTCAGCTGCCAAATGAAAAACGTTCTGATTGCTATCAGCCTAGGGAAAACAAAATGAAGGTATGCAAGTAGAAAGTATTTTTCCTTTTTCTTCTTTCCTAACTTTACTCCTTCCCTCCCTCCCTTCCTTTCCTCTTTCCTTTCCTTCTTTTTTCCTCCTCCCTCCCTCTCTCCCTTCATTCCTTCCTTTCTTGCTTCCTTCCTTCCCTCCCTCCTCCGTTCCTTTCTTCTCTCCCTTCCTTCCTTGTTTCCTTTCTTCCTCTCTCTCTCCCCCCACTTCCTTCCTTCCTTCTTGAAATTAAAATCTTCCAATAATCCATTGGTAGAGAAGAAAAAGGCAGCGCTTCTTTTCTTAGGTAGTTTCTCATTACAGACAAGCCAGCCTCTTAGGCCCCCAAGCACCTCCGTCAGCCTCCAGCAAACCAGCCCAAAAAACAAAGGTAAAGAAAATTGAATGCTTTTGAAGGTCAGCAAGGCCTATCAGGGAGGCGCTAAGAAAGACATCTGCCGCTTTTTAAATGCATTCCTGAAAGCCAGGCTCTCCTTCCCTCACAGAAGGCGGAAAAGCTCTTTGAATTCCATGGGAAAAGAAACCCTTATTTCAAAAATAAACTTTGAAGTTGTTTGAAGATGAAAGAGGAGAGTTGCCTGTGAGCCAGAGCTGAAGCAGTGGGGAGGGACTACCGGTATTTTGAAATACGCTTCAGAGAAACTTATTAGAATTTAAAAGGACTGTGCAAACAGATCCCCTATGGCTCTGTCCCACTGAAAGTATGTGACAGGGTTTTAAGAGCATAACCGAGGCTAAGGTTGATGCTGACTACTATCAAAGTCTTATTTGATTATACAAAATGATTTCTCATTCAACTGAGAATATAAAAAGCAATTATTTCAGAAACTTACCTGTGAACTGAACTCTACTCACTCTCTGAATGTGATTTAATATTAGAGAGACAAGGGGAAGCTGCATTGCGTTTAGCATGATCGTGGTACACCCAACACATCACAATGTTCCCTTTGACAGTCCTTTGCTTTTCTTGTTGGTTCCAGATGGAACCATCCTAACTTACAAAATAATAAATAGAAACCTAGCGTTTGGTGATCAATTACCTTAGGAATCATAAAAATCTCTTCGTAGGGCTTCCATTAATTGAGCACTTACGGTAACAGAACTCAAGGGGTTCGCCCCTTGGGGTGCATCAAATTGAACATGACCCAAGGAAATATTGAAAGAAAAGGACTTTTGATTACTTGTTACAAGTAAGGAGACAGAGAGATAGCTGTCAAAGCACTGTATCCCTGTGGGGTCAGCATAGGAAGCTTTTATTGAGTGTACTAGGGGGTGGGGGCAGGGAGCTTGCATAGACACTTTTGGTTCAATTGCGCATGTGCGGTCGTCAAGATGCTAATGCCTACATCCTATGTTCATAAAATGGCAGAAAATTTCTCCCATAGGAGCTAAAGGTAACTTCAGGTCAATTCAGGGGGGCTTCTGTGCAGGTCCCCAGATCCAGTCTTGCTCAAACTGGCTCATGTACGGGGCTATCAGGTGAGACACATCTAGCAAGAGGCTGCCAAGTTAAACACCTAGTTGGATGTTTCCTTGACTGGAACTGTTGCTTCGGCAAAACAAAACACATTCCAGGGCCCCTGGTTAGCTCAGTCAGTTAAGCGTCCAGCTTTGTCTCAGGTCATGATCTCACAGTTTGCAGGTTCGAGCCCCGTGTCGGGCTCTGTGCTGACAGCTCAGAGCCTGGAGCCTGGACCTGCTTCGGATTCTGTGTCTCCCTCTCTCTCTGCCCCTCCCCTGCTCGTGCTCTTTCTCTGTCTCAAAAATAAAATAAACATTAAAAGAAAATTAAAAATAAAAACAAATTCCTTCCCTACTTTGTCCCTTACCCTCCCCCCCTCTGCCAGTAGCTTTCAGCTGATAGTTTTGAGTAACTTCTCATTGCATCCTACCTAACATTACAACTTACTGTGCTTCAGGGAATATATAATTACAGTAAAACGTTGGATTATGAGTAATTTGTTCCACAAGACGAGCAAACATTTCTAATAAATTTTAACTTGATAAATGAACGATGTCTTGCAATACGAGTAGTATGTGACGCCAAATGTCACATGATCACAACTGAGCCAGTGGTTCTTGAAATTTGCTTCCATGTATGAGTGCTTTGGATTACAAGCATGTTACGGGAATGAATTGTGCTCATAAGCCAAGGTTTTACTGTATATAAATTGGTATATATCAATAAAAATATTATCTTCCAGGTAAAAATACACACACATATGCATGTGTATATTTCCTCCTCATACCAATCTTGTAAGGTGGACGTTATTAACCCTATTACACAGATGAAGAAATTGAGATTCAGTGAGATCAAGCAATTTCTTCTAATACATTCCATGGTAAGGAACACAACTAGGATTTAATTCAGAATAAATTTATCCTTAACATTTATAATAATGCCAGCAGATTAAAGATTGAAAACTGTCACTATAACCACCTTCATCTTTCATCAATGTTCCGAACTGTTAAAATGCTACACTGATCCAAATATTAAAGATTGCCATGTGCAGAACTGAAATGTCATAATTTCCCACCACTTTAGATATAGCATGACACTGATATGACCAATGAGGGCTACCAGGCAGAGAGTAGAGATTTGTGTGGATTGGGCCACAGAAATAAGGGATTAGCACCCACTGGATACTTAATATATTGGCAGAAAACCATTTGGGTGGCAGATTTTACTTTCTTTTTGCTTTGGCAAAACAAAGAAGTAGGCTTATAATGAATAGTTTCAGGAGGAACTGAGTGCTACTTAAGTATGTTTGTATAATGTGCCTAACATTTTTGGAACACTTTCCAACATATATTTCCTTCTTTGTACTTTGCATTTTAGCCCCACAGCCTCTACGATGTTAGGACAGGGCCATGAAGTTGGATTAGGAGAAAAGAAAGATGTATCCTAAATGAAGGGGAAGTAGAAGAGGAGCCTAAGTGACAAGGGGTTAGATGTGAGTGGTCTAGCTTCTAAACACGGAGAGTTAAAAACCCCATAAGTGGATTCAAAACAGTAGATGAGGGGGTACCTTGGTGGCTCAATCAGTTGAGTGTCCAAATCAATTTCGTCTCAGGTCATGATCCCAGGGTTGTCAGATCTAGCCCCGCATTGGAATTCTCTCTCTCCCTCTCCCTCTGCCCTTCTCTTGCTCATGCTTTCTCTCTCTTTCTAAACTTAAAAAAAAAAAAAAAAAAAAAAAAAAAAAAAAAAAGATTCTCTCTCTTCTCTCTCCTTCTGTTTCTCTCTGAAAAAAAAAAAAAAAAGATGAGTTCTGAAGAGATCTTGCAGTCCTAAGGAGGGTCTCATTTCTTGTTTCTCAATGCCCATTTTAGAGTAAGTTCAAACTCCTGAGGGAAGCCTTCTACTCACCATGATGCAGGAACTAACCACTAACCACATGCTGCTGACCAAAAGGTAGATTTGAAGTAACTTGAGAGAAATGAGGGTGGATAAATGGGAAGCTTCCCAGAGAACTGCAACCCAGAATCCAGCCCAGAAAAGAGAAAGCAGAAAAGAGGTCTAAGACTCCAAGCATAAGTTCACTACCGGAGACGTCTAGCTACAGGGGACATGGACCTTAGGACTAGAGGGTATGGCAGAGCACATGGACTTCAGAGGTGTATGCAGGAGTCACAAGACACACAACTCAGGAAATACCACCTCAGATTACCCAGTGACCATACAGGTTGAGAAGACATATTCTGGGAGACAAGAGAGGATCTGAAGAACCACACATGGACCAGAAGGAAAATGGACCTCCCTCTCTCTGATACCACAATTGATTATATTAACCTTCATCTTAATGCCAACCTCACATTTACTCATATTGTGTTCAATTTTTGTTCCATATACACGTCCATACATGTGGAAAAGCATAAGTGAAGGAACACTAGCATTTATGTTGTAATATACAATTTGCAAAATAATGTTATATGCATAAATTAGGTATGCAACTTTACTTTTTTGTGATGGGAATAATACCCTCACTCTAATAGTTGACTAGACCACTATGCTTGGGTCTTCACATGCTTTGATTGCCAAAGGTTCACCTATCCTCTTGAAATATGTCACCCCTATCCAATATGCCTATGGATCTCTGGGTGTCCATTAGTGTGCAGGATGGCCAGAGGCTACTCCTGCTCACTCCTATTTCATCAGTTTGAAAACAAGGCCAGGGTCTGCTTCAAGGACTGAAGGACTGGTTTCCACACAATGAAAACACTCTTGTCAATAATGTGGTTTCTGGTGTCCGCATGTTTCTTAGGACGTTGTCTATAATTCATCGTTTTGAGGACCAATGACCACCCTCCCTATCTCCTTGTCTATTCAGTCCAAAGTCTCACTCTCTGGTATGACACATCAGAGGCAAAAACCACACAACGGTTAACATGGTAGGCTCTGAAGCCAATGTATCTGTGTTCAAATGTTGCCTATGCCAGTGTCTTTGAACAAGCCAGCTAACTTTCCATATGCCTCAACATTCTCATCTATAAAATGTATATAAAAAAGATGTATGCCACAAACTTTTATAAGGATTAAATAAAGTTAATGCATACAAAACATTTAGAACCATATCTGACACATGGAACTTTCCAATAAATGGTAGCTAACACTGTCGATGTAACAATCTTTTTTTCTCTATGGTAATTTTTTCATCCTTGTTGATTAGTATAGACCAAAGTTTCTCCTAGTCCACTTTGCCTGGTTTCCCTAATTCTGACCCTCTTGGACACTAAACCTTGGAGAAGGTTTTAGTAAATAGAACATTTCCTTCCAACAGGTTGACCAGAACCTTGTGGAAATTGGTTCATTTCCTTTCCAAAGCTCGGCTTTCCAACACATGTGGGAGTGGAGAGCCTTTCAAAATCACATCCACATAAATACCTAAACCCTCACAAAAAAATTCTTACTCATATACCTGTTCTAATAGAACAATGTGTGCCTACTTTTCTCATAGAACATTACTGAGAGTGATATTTCTTTCAAAACGGAAAACATCATCATTCTGTCCCTACTTCTATACATGGAACATTTAGCCATGTTCTTACAAGGGACATGACTTTCCACATTTCATCACACTTGCACAGCTTTGTGAGGTATGTACCAATGCATACATTTTATAGATGAGAAAATTAAGAGTTCAGATATATAAAAGGGAAGTTGACATTATTAAGTACAAGTAGTATGCTGGATAATTTATATATTTAATCTCACTGAATTTTAGAAGGCAGATATCACTGTCTCCATTTTCAAGATGTGGAAACAGATGAACAACTTAGGGTAACAAAGAATTTAGAGAGCTAAGATATGAACCTAGGTCTTTAATGCATAATAAGTGTCAGTTTCCACTATGTTTTGATGCCTAACAAAGTAGCCATCAGTGATTCCTGGTTTCCTATTACAGTTTCTCAAACCTGAGTTTAGAATGGACAACTAAAAAATAATTATTACACTTTGATTTAAACCATTTCATTAGTGTTACTTAAATATGTATAAACAATAATGAGGTATAAACTATTAATGTTTATCTGGCTTATCCAAGTATTAAAATCAAAATAACAATATATTAATAAAGCAACCAAAAAACATAAAATTCAATCAACTATTTTATTGTCATTGATGTCACACATTAGAAACCAAAGAGAGGCTTGAAAATGAATGTGAGGGGTGCCTGTGTGGCTCAGTCGGTTAAGCGTCCAACTTCGGCTCAGGTCATGATCTCATGGTCTGTGAGTTTTGAACCCCGTGTTGGGCTCTGTACCGACAGCTCAGAGCCTGGAGCCTGCTTCAGATTCTGTGTCTTCCTCTCTCTCTGCCCCTCCCCTGCTCATGCTCTCTCTCTCTCTCTCTCTCAAAAATAATGAATAAACATTAAAAAAAATTTAAAAAAAAGAAATCTAAGTGTGAGAGTCAGTGCATAAGAGTCCACTATGCCTTGTGTGGTGCTCTGATGACTCTACTCCCTACCATGAACTCCACGCCAACTAGAGGCCTGGTTTTCATATGGCAACCAAGCATTTGTCATCATGGCTATCAATGTCCTCTGCATGTTATAACCAATCATCATGCTAGGTGTTGATTCAGCCTCTCATTTCCTTTTTAAGTAGGCTTCACACCCAGTGCACAGCCCAACATGGGGCTTAAACTCAAGACCCTGAGATCAAGGCCTGAGCTGAGATCATAACCAACTGAGCCAGCCAGTTGATTTTTGGTCAGCCTCTGATTTTCCCAGACTCTGATTTTTTGTCACAAGGCCTCAGCAATTAAAGAATAGTATTTTGCAACATTATACAGTTTCAAAATGCCAAGCAAAAAAATCTCAATTTATTAAATTTAAAAACTGAAGTCTTAAATCTGTAAAAAATTCAATTGGACACTATTTGTGGGGAAATTTTTCTTTCTAACAGCTAAGATTATTCAGAATGTGTATGGAGGTAAATGGAATAGTTTTGAGTATTTTTCACATAGGGCATATTAAATTAATAATGATGAAATATCTCGACAATATGTTACACATATTATAGTATTTATTTATGGTGCCTTCACCTGGATAATTCAATATTTGCATGTGTTTGCACAAAAATGTTCGTGATTTGTACATGAAAGAGCAACCAAATTTTCAGATTGCTTTTGATTATTGTTAAAATGTACATGCACACCACCTATGAAAACTTCCTGGCTGAATTAACTCTTGCCTACACAAAAGCTAATTCTTAGAATGACATGTGTAAGGACTAACTCCAAATGACTTTCAATCTTATCTTCTAGAACTTCACAAGTGGCCCTTTATTCTTTACTAACACCAAGCTGCTTGCGTTTCTCTGCACTTGTGATGTTACTGTAAGACTCCCTATCTTTGCACATGCTGATTCTTCACCTGCAATATCCTATCTTTCTTTACATTCCTTGCTAACTCCCTCTAGACCAACTCAGACGTGTGCTCTATAAGCACTTACTTTATTATCACCCAAACCAGAGAAGAGATGAAAGCTTCCTGGTTTGTGACACTCCCTGTCCTTTGTACTTTCCTACCTCAAAGCATTTGTCCCATGGCCTTGTTGTACTTGTTTGCTTACTTGAGGGTCTTTCCCATTAGAGAAATAGAGACTATTCCTTAACAACAGAGACTATCTTGTTCATTTGTGCCTACGTGGCACTTGGCACAACGTATGGCACATTGTAGGTGCTCATTTAATGGTCACACACTGCATCGACGTGTTTGATTCTGCAAAGAGAGATCACAGAAGGTATGGGCTTCACCAATAAGAAGCTCAAATCTAAACTCTGGAAGGATGATACCCTTGTTGCATTAGCAGAGACGGATGTCTCAATTGAGTAAGACTCAGAGCAGAATTACTATGTATACTTGGGGGGGAAAGCTGTGAATCATGAAATGCTTTATGTTGGAGAGATACTGTACAGCTCAATGGACTACACCAAAAAAATGAACTTTATCATCTTCACAGCCTCTATCTTGAGCAAAAAAAAAATGTAAAATGCAAAACAGACGTCATAATGACAATGAGAGGCAGAGAGAAAAAACCAAGACAGAGAATAATGTGTGTGCACGCATTTAAATAATTTGGAGAACTTTTGAGAGACTTACAGTGCATAAAATATCTATCACGACTCAACAATTCTCTCATTTAGCATGAAAAACACAATCTCTCTATGTTATGCTGCCAATATGGTGGTGCTCAAGTGGGAATACACAGATTGTCAACATTGTTGGTTATTCGTGTCTGCAAACCAGCCAAAGATAAAACATGTGCAGAACAGGGGAAGAATTGAGTTTGGGGACTCTACAAAACTATCTTTGCTCACTCACTGAATAAAACTGGTGTGTACAAACACATAAGCCATGTAAGTCAAGTTAGGAAAGCAACTCAAAGCAGATTTACAGAAGTTAAACAAGGAGCCTTTGGAGGGAGAATATTTCAAAGCAATCTGCTTAGAGAATTTTACAGCCTCAGGGCCTGACATCTGTAGACAGCCAAATGCCTGCAGGAAACTAATGAGGAGAATATACAAATTAACAGCACACAATCTAAATCAATAGCATTTTTGAGAGATGTAAAAACATTGTGAAAGGGCAAATAGGAGTGAAAGTAGACGAAAATTATTCCAGCATTCTCAAAAGTATTTTTCTCTGCACTTATTGTACAGGGATATAAATAGCTCCTTTAGAGAAGTTGGCACTTCTTTTTCTTCTGTAACAAAGAAGATATAGTAATGAACAGCCTCTGGAATAGGAGAGATGTGGGTTCAAAACTCGTCCTCCCTACTACAAACTGATGTCCTAGAGCCACTGATAATCTCATCTGCAAAGTGAATAAAATGAACCCTTCCTTTTAGGACTGTTGTAAAAAGTAGACAGAAAATTTGCAGCATTTCAAACACATAAATGAAACATGGTAAACGTTCAAAAAACAGTAGCTATTAACATAACCATCTTCTATATTCTAAGAGTTTAAGAATGTTCTACTAACAATGCACCAAGAATTGCAAGTCCCTAGCCTAAAGCACCTATTTTTTCTTGCTGAACTGAATGAAACAGTAGAATGTAATCTCCCAGACTTGCCTAAACTATCCATTCTCTTGTGAAACTCTAACTTAAAAAATAATCATATCCAAATTTGCTTATGTTTATGCCATCTGATCAGGGACATTTGATTTGGCTCTCAATTATATTATTTCCTTGTTCCTTTTTTTTCTTGGCCAACATCTAAATCCTCTCTTGGTTGTGCTATATTTGTGGTCTTTTTTAAAGGACCCTAAATATTATCATTATGACTACTATCTCTTAAAATAAATAGCCACGGGGGGCACCTGGGTGGCTCAGTCGGTTAAGCGGCCGACTTCAGCTCAGGTCATGATCTCGCGGTCTGTGAGTTCAAGCCCCGCGTCAGACTCTGTGCTGACAGCTCAGAGCCTGGAGACTGTTTCAGATTCTGTGTCTCCCTCTCTCTCTGACCCTCCCCCGTTCATGCTCTGTCTCTCTCTGTCTCAAAAATAAATAAATGTTTAAAATAAATAGCCACGGGAAGCCTGGGTGGCTCAGTTGGTTAAGCGTCCAACTGAGGCTCAGGTCATGATCTCGCAGTTTGTGAGTTCGAGCCCTGCGTTGGGCTCTGTGCTGACAGCTCAAGCCTGGAGCCTGCTTTGGATTCTGTGTTTCGCTTTCTCTGCCCCTCCCCTGCTCACGCTCTATTTCTGTCTCAAAAATAAATAAAAACACTTAAAATTTTTAAAAAAAATAAATAAATAGCCACTGACAGCAGCAATTCAAGGCAAGCTGCCCACAAACAGGAGTTATTTTAATTATTTATTTGTATTAGTGAAGACTTTTAATTTGTCAAAGAGAATTTTGAGGCTGTTAGTGCTTCGTATCTATTTCCACAGGTAAAATATGGTCCCAAATGGCTGCACTTCCTGTTGTGTCCATTCCCATCTCATTTCTTCACTGGGTATGGTCACATTAGAAGTGACACAGCAGGGTATCGGGGTAGCTCAGTTAGTTGAGTGTCTGACTCTTGATTTCCACTCAAGTCATGATCCCAGGGTCATGGGATTGAACCCCATGTTGGGTTCTGCATTGAACTCAGAGCCTGATTAAGATTCTTCTCTCTCATTCTGCCCCTCTCCCCCACTCAGGCTCTCTCTCCTCTAAAATAAAAATATGAAAACATTAAAAAAAAAAAAAAGAAATGGCCCATCATCAACTAGGATTTAGTGGCAACGAGCCATAGCTTCTAAAATGTTTAAGTGTTCTCTTCTTCTTAGAGATCTAGCCATTTGTGAAGTATGGTTGACCCTGAAATTTTGGTATAGTGATAATTTTTTATCACAAAATTAATTGGGAAGTTTTGAAATTATTTTCTACAGTTCTTGTGTGTGCCTCTTGCATAGTACTTACTGTGTGTGGCAAAGTATCTTTGTGTGTGTTCAGTTTTTTTTTAATTTTTTTAACGTTTATTTAATTTTTAGAAAGAGAGACAGAGTGCAGACAGGTGAGGGGGAGAGAGAGAGGAAGACAGACAATCTGAAGCAGGTTCCAGCTGTCAGCACAGAGCCCGACGTGGGGCTTGATCTCATGAACCGTGAGATCATGACCTGAACCGAAGTCGGATGCTTAACCAACTGAGCCACCCAGGTGTGCCTATTCAATGTTGTTCTTATGTGCTGCTTATTTCTTCAGGGAAGGGTTGTCTTTGAGTCCCCAGTGACTGATTAGTGCAATGCCACTGGTTTTTTGATGATGATTATGATGATGATGATGATGATGATTGTGTTGTTGGATTATTCTACAAAATCTAATCTTTTCCCAGAAGGAAATCTCTCATATTACTCTTAAATACATGATTACATGTTTGGATGTGTTTGTTGTTTAGATTTATTTAAAGGAAATTAATGATAATAATAAATAATTTGAAACATTCAAAAATATATAAAGAACCATGAAGCTAATGTCTAACACCCATAGATGACCATTCTTTTTTTTTTTTTTTTTTTTGAGGTACTTGTATTTTCACAGGCAGTTCTAAGAACTAATACAGAGGAATCTCATGTATCCTTTAGTTTATCCCAATCGTAATATTTTACAAACCCAACCTAAGATATCACAGAGTGTTGACATTGATACAATCAAGCTACAATTTATTTCCCTGCAAGGACCCCTCAGGCTGGCCTTTTAAAGCCAAGCCTACTTCTGTCCTGTCCCTGACCCCTCATTAACCCTTGGCAGCCAATAATCTGTTTTTGATTTCTGTGATTTTGTCATTTAAAAAAGTGTTCCATAAATAAAATCATACAGTCTACAATCTTTTGCAATTGGCCTTCTTTCTCCCCACACAGCCTTATTCTCTGGAAATTCACCCAGGTTGTTGTTGTGTTTTTTGTTGTTTTTTTTTTTAATTTTTTAAAAATGTTTATTTTTTATTTTTTTAACTTTATTTTTTTATTTTTTAAAATTTACATCCAAATTAGTTACTTTATAGTGAAGCAATGATTTCAGTACATTCTTTAATGCCCCTTACCCATTTAGCCCATCCCTCCTCCCACAACCCCTACAGTAACCCTCAGTTTGTTCTCCATATTTATGAGTCTCTTTTGTTTTGTCCCCCTCCCTGTTTTTATATTATTTTTGTTTCCCTTCCCTATGTTCATCTGTTTTGTCTCTTAAAGTTCTCATATGAGTGGAGTCATATGATTTTTGTCTTTCTCTGACTAATTTCACTTAGCTAATACCCTCCAGTTCCATCCACGTCGTTGCAAATGGCAAGATTTCATTCTTTTTGATTGCTGAGTAATACTCCGTTGTGTGTGTGTGTGTATATGTATATATATGTGTATATATATATACATGTATATATGTACATATATATATGTGTGTGTTTATATATGTATATATGCATATACATATATATATACACATATATATGCATATATACATATATATATATATATACACCACATTTCTTTATCCATTCATCCATTGATGGACATTTGGGCTCTTTCCATACTTTAGCTATTGTTGAGAGTGCTGCTATACACATGGGGGTGCATGTGTCCCTTCAAAGCAGCACACCTGTATCCCGTGGATAAATGCCTAGAAGTGCAATTGCCAGGTCGTAGAGTAGTTCTATTCTTAGTTTTTTGAGAAACCTCCATACTGTTTTCCAGAGTGGCTGCACCAGTTTGCATTCCCACCAGCAGTGCAAAAGAGATCCTCTTTCTCCGCATCCTCGCCAACATCTATTGTTGCCTAAATTGTTAATGTTAGCCATTCTGACAGGTGTAAGGTGGTATATCGTTGTGGTTTTGACTTGTATTTCCCTGATGATGAGTGATATTGAGCATTTTTTTATGTGTCGATTGGCCATCTGGATGTCTTCTTTGGAGAAGTGTCTAATCACGTCTTTTGCCCATTTCTTCACTGGATTATTTGTTTTGTGGGTGTTGAGTTTGATAAGTTCTTTGTAGATTTTGGATACTAACCCTTTATCTGATATGTCATTTGCAAATATCTTCTCCCATTCTGTCAGTTGCCTTTTAGTTTTGCTGATTGTTTCCTTCGCTGTGCAGAAGCTTTTTATTTTCATGAGGTCCCAGAAGTTCATTTTTGCTTTTGTTTTCCTTGCCTCCGGAGACGTGGTGAGTAAGAAGTTGCTGCGGCCAAAATCAAAGAGGTTTTTGCCTGCTTTCTCATCGAGGACTTTGATGGCTTCCAGTCTTACATTGAGGTCTTTCATCCATTTTGAGTTTATTTTTGTGTGTGGTGTAAGAAAGTGGTCCAGGTTCATTCTTCTGCATGTTGCTGTCCAGTTTTCCCAGCACCACTTGCTGAAGAGACTGTCTTTATTCCATTGGATATTCTTCCTGCTTGGTCAAAGATTAGTTACCCATACGTTTGTGTGTCCATTTCTGGGTTCTCTATTCAGTTCCATTCATTTGAGTGTCTGTTTTTGTGCCAGTACCATACCGTCTTGATGATTACAGCTTTGTAGTATAGCTTAAAGTCTGGGATTGTGATGCCTCTTGCTTTGGTTTTCTTTTTCAAGATTGCTTTGGCTATTCGGGATCTTTTCTGGTTCCATACAAATTTTAGGATTATTTGTTCTAGCTCTGTGAAGAATGCTGGTGTTACTTTGATAGGGATCGTGTTGAATATGTAGATTGCTTTGGGTAGTATCGACCATAGATGACCATTCTTAGTATTTACATGCATATGTAAACTATAAAGCAGTATTTCTCATATACATATATATATTTAATGAAATAGTGATTGCTTTCTACAGTGTTCGTAACTAGTGTTGCAGTTGTTGTTTTGAAAACACTGGTAACAATACAATATTAACCATTTGTTCTTAAAAATACATTTTTTTTAGTGATTGCTTATTTTATTGTATACATACACCATAATGAACTGAATTATTCTTTTCAGTATGAGTGAGAAACCATATCCTCTTTTGTCATTAGTGAAGGACATTTCTCCCACTGACCCTCAATCGAGGAGGAACATAGATATGAACACTTTCAGTCCCTGTCTCCCAAAAATTAATGATTGGGTCCCATTTACAGTAAGTAGGGTCATGGTATTAAAGGTTATTGCTTCTGGAAGGAGTTGCTTCTTTTTTATTTTGACCTTGCAGAGCTCACTGGCACACTTTCTTTGAGTTTCCTTGCTCTAAGCACTTTGCTATAAAAACCTGAGGCAAAATCCTTCTATAGGAAGGGGAAATGTGGGAAATTTGGCTATGGAAATGGGTGGGAAATGTGGCTATATCTGCAGTTTTTTGTCTTCAATCCTGGGGTAACTCCCAGGCTATTCTCAAGGTGAGGATTGATTAGAAGCTAAGTTCTCAAATCTGGTCATTATCTGAGAGCTCTGCATTTAGAGGGAGTGGTAAGAGGTCATTTTTTCAAACATTGGTAAAGACAATATTTTGATCTCTGTTAAGTGATTATTTGGTCTGTTCTGTTTGTTAGAGCCAAAAGGAGAAGGGACCTTCCCTTCCAGCATATTGATACAAATGAATATCAACAGGCAAATTTGGAAGCTAATGTCATGGATCAAATTATTTTATAGTGACATTATTTATAAGCATAAAACACACAGATTTAAGAGTACAGTTCAAGGAATCCATCTGAAAACTCCTACTAAAATCATCCTAAAAATACCCTTTGTGACCACTTTCAATAAATGTCCTGTCCACAACGGAGAGCTATTATTCTGATTTCTATTGCTATAAATTAGTTTCACTTTTCCTTGGAATTCATATAAGTGAAATCAGATAGTGTATACTGTTTTGTGTGTCTTCTTCCATTCAACATATTATTGAGATGTATCCATGTTGAACATATTAGGAGTTTATTCCTTTATTCTATTGAATATGTGAAAATTAATCCATTCCTTTGTTGATGCCTATTTGGGTTATTTCTAGTACATTCCTGTGCATGTCTTTAATAGAAATTTTTTTTTTCATTGCTCTTAGGCAAAGATTTAGAACTGGAATTACCAAATTATAGGGTAGCTATAGTTTTAACTTCCTTAGAAACTGGTAAATATTTTCTAAAATGATAGTAACATTTACATTGCTGCCAGCAATGAATGAGAGTTCTGGTTGCTCCAAATCTTCATGAATATTTGTCAGCAATTTTTGTTCTAGTCATTCTAGTACGTGTAAAGTTGTATTTCATTGATTTTATTGTGGTTTTAATATGCATCTCTATAAAGATTAATTATGTATGGTAGAAAGAATGAAAGAGAATTTATATTATAACTAGAAAACACTGAGAATGTAGAACCTGGGGAGGGTAATAACTAATTGTATGTAAAACTCAGGAGAGACAGGAGCCGATATCATATTAGTGTGAAATCCTTTTAATGGAGTAATGAGTAGAAAGTAACATATTAGCCACTCTTTGAAAACACAGATTATAAGACCAGACATGTGAGTAATTCTTTAAAAACAGATCAATGGTATATAAAGAGAAACTGGGAGCAAATAGCTTAGAACTAAACATATTTTATCTGTATAGTCCCTAGTTTTTTTAAAAAATTTTTATAATTTTTAATGCTTATTTATTTTTGTGTGTGAGAGAGAGATAGAGAGAGAGAGAAAGCTAGCAGGAAAGGGGCAGAGAGAGAGGGAGACACAGAATCTGAAGCTGGCTTTAGGCTCTGAGCTGTCAGCACAGAGTTCAATGCCAGCTGGCCGAACCCAGAAGCTGTGAGATCACGACCCGAGCAGAAGTCGGAAGCTCAACCGACTGAGGCACCCAGGTGCTCCTAGGCCCTAGTTTTAAATCCAATGTTAATACTATAAAAATGATGACCTAAAATGCAATTTTATTTTATACATACCATTAAAAAACTCAGCAAAATATTTGATTTTTGAGATGGCTACAATTTGTTCTCTCTTGGCTTCCTGTTCAGTTGTTTGCAGTAAGCCTGTACCAAATACAAATACTTCTGACTGTTTCTAACACAAGATTCAGTGTGAAGCTTTGTTTCAATGTGATACAGTATCCAGATTGCATTCAATTAGGAAGTGATTATGTAGTAAAAATATTGACACAAGGAGGCTCATTTTATAATTTTTCTTCCAAATGAATTTTGAAAACATATGTGAAGATTACAGATGGAGAATTCAAAATTTTGTGTATCCCTGATTATCCACTGGGTGGCATACCTGTGTACATGCCTGAGTGCATGTGAACATGCGTGTGTGCATGTGTGTGTGTGAATACAGTGCAAGGAGGAATATTTATCTATTAAGCCTTGAGGATGGAAGGAACCATCACCTAGGTAGGTTTATTAGTCAAATAAATCAACATTAATGGTTGATTAGCAGGGTGTGAAGTGTCAAGGGATACTTAGATTCCTTATTTGTGAAAGGACAACTATGAAGAAGGAGATATAAAATGGAACTAGAAGAGTCATGGAATTGGATTTTGTGGAAAGAGGTGTGTGTGTGTGTGTGTGTGTGTGTGTGTGTGTGTGTGTGTGTGTGATGGTTTTTCCTTTCAGGATAGGGAAGATAAACAATTTTAGATGGAAACAGGATGCATTACACAACACTAAGAAGACATGATTTAGGAATGAAAAGACTGGAAGAGAAAATAAGAATAGATTTGAGGGCATATTAAAGGAACTTGGGAAGGTGTTTGGTAGATTGTGGGTAGGCTATTTTGATATGTTTTTCTAATATGTAAATGATTATAATATGACTAGTTTTTATTGCTGTGGTTACTACCAATATGATTGTCCAGTAAAATAGGCAAGAATGAATTTATAAATAAGAACTCAATGTTTTATTTTATGAAATGCATATGTATGTATACATTTATTTATTTATACCAAGAATTTTATGTATAGAGTTCTTAAAAACTTAGCAGCAAAAATATATATATAATAAATATATATATATAAATATAAATATATAAATATATATATGAATATATATATATTTTACATTCTCCTGGATAGTCTTAGACTGAAACTAATAGCTAATAAGTTAATATTTGTCTCAGACAAGTACCCATATAAACAGTTAATGGTGATTAAGAAGAAATGTTTGGTTCTTTGTGTTTAGCATAGCACATATTTTCTCATCTTTAGTCATTATTATCTGAAATATTGACATATATTGATTTTATTTAAAAAATAAACACAATGCACATATTGCTAATTTTTGTTAAAGGAACCAATGAAGTGGCCTGATATAAAATTACATCTGATCTTTGAACAATGCAGGGGTTAGGCGTGTCGACCTTCCACAGTCAAAAATTCACATATAACTTTTGACCATCCAAAAACTTAACTACTGATAGCCTACTGTTGACCAAAGCCTTCCCAATAATATGAAATGTTGATTAACACGTATTTTGTATGCTATATGTATTTTATGCTGCATTTGTACAAGAAAGTAAGCTAGAGAAAAGGAAATGTTATTAAGAAAATCATAAGAAAGAGAAAATACATTTATAGTACTGTATTGTAAAAAAAATCTGCATATAAGTGGAGCCAGGTGGTTCAAACTCAAGGGTCAGCTGTAATTCAAAGGCATAGTGATGCTGCCATTTTGGATAGCTTAGGCAACTCAGTTCTAGATATTTGGAATTTTGGGGTATGTAAACTATTATGATGTAAATTATATACTAACTTATTTTAAAACCTTTGAGACAAAATTGAATAATGTTTCAGTGCATTACCTGGATATGAGATTGTTCCTGCATGCAAACCAGAGTAGGAAGTCCTTACATTCCCTACTCCACAAAGTCACAAAGTCCATGTCCAAAATCTCATTCATTTACTTATAAATCTCAAATTCTTTCAAAGTCTATATGCTTTTGTTTGACATAAAATGCTTCATTATTAAGTAAACTTAAAAAAATCACATTAAAGGTAAAAATATAAAACTATAGTTACATTAGAGCAAGAAATAGTAAAATCAAGTATCTGTTTAAACTGCTTGTGAATTTACAAGTATCTCAAAATAAAAAGTCTACTTAAAAATTGTTTAATAAAGAAGTACTCAATGATAAAAAGAAAACCAATGAAAATAAAATCAAAATTATTGTAAAGATCACAATAAAAAAGCTGAGATGAAACCACTGTAAAGTACCATTGTACATCCACTAAAATGGCTAAAATTTTAAAAAATAAATGACTGGCAATGCAAAGTAATAAGCAATGCTACAGAAACCCTGGACTCTCATATAATGCAGTTGGGAATAAAATTAATTATAGATACTTTGTAAGACTATTTAGCAGTATTTACGAAATACTATCCATTTCTGGGTTTGAGCTCCAAAACATAAAGAGCATATGTCTACCAAGATAGAGGTGCATAGTGGTTTCATTCACAATATGCAAAAAGTGGGACTTCTACAAATCTCTATTAATAAAAGAATGTATAAATAAATTATGGGAGGTTTCATCCAAGGGACTGCTATACAGCAACTAAAATATAATAATTACTGACTCCTGAAACAAAATGGATGGGTCTTACAGACATTATCATTACCTCAAAACTGACATTGCAAAAGAATACATACTGTATCATCCAATATATACAAAGTTAGTTCAGAGACAGGTAAAACCAATTGATAATGAAAGTTAGAATAATGATTACCCCTTGCAGATATTACTGATGACAAATAAGCTTAAGGGAACATCCTAATGTACTAGAATAGTTCTTGGATCTGACTTATACCTATTTTGCTATACAATGTGGTTACATGGCTAAAGTCTATAAATGTCTTAAAATATGATTTCTAAACTTTATTTTATATGTTTTATAGGTTATTTTTTAAAAAGCTTTTTATTTATTTATTTTTTATTTTTTAATGTTTATTTTTGAGAGAGAGACAGAGACAGACAGAGACAGAGCGTTATGCCACTGACCTTAACGAAAACAAAAGCAACTCCATGTCAAGCCTCAGGGTGAATATGCCCAATCCAAGCAATGACAAAAACTGTAGAATTACAGAGATGTGTGAAGGCACGTTTCCCTTTAAACCATTCCTGATTAACTGGATGTAAGTACTAGGGCCAAAATGTCATAACCAAAAAATGAATGGCATACAATAGCACCACCCCATATTTTTCAGGACTTAATATGATTGTGAGCTTGCTGGACATATGGAGAGTCAATGGGTATTATTGTCACCTCATCTCTGCAGTCTCCATTTCTTTTTTTTTTCTAATTTTTTTTAACGTTTATTCATTTTTGAGACAGAGAGAGACAGAGCATGAATGGGGGAAGGTCAGAGAGAGAGGGAGACACAGAATCGGAAGCAGCTCCAAGCTCTGAGCTGTCAGCACAGAGCCCGACACGGAGCTCGAACCCACCGACCGCAAGATCATGCCTGAGCTGAAGTCGGACGCCCAACCGACTGAGCCACCCAGGTGCCCCTGCAGTCTCCATTTCTGATAATTATCTGAACTCCTACCATTTTACAGAATTTTTAAAGTTATAAATAAAGGCAATTGCAGAGATTCCATCCATGTCTTTACATGATTGCCCCAGGTGTGTGGGTGATAGCAGGGTATAGAGTGACTGCAAGGCATGAAAACACAAATCATCTCTCTGTCCTTTACTAGAATGATGTTTTTTTCTCTTCCCCTGGAGCCTGTGATTATCTGGGTGGATTGAGATAATCACACTTTTCAGTTCATGACACAGGAATCACTGGTCCCTCTAAGGCTCTGCTGTATTAGATTTCATTATAATTTTTTATTTCTCCTTTGTAATCTGTAAGTACTTTTCCCTTGATTTTGTTAGTTTTCATGGCTATATTTATATCTCAATATGATATACTAATTAATTTTGTACACTTATTTTTACAATTTTTTTCATTTTTATTTATTTGAGAGAGAGAGAGAGAGAAAGAGAGAGAGTACGAGCGGAGGAAGGGACAGAGGGAGGGAGAGAGAGAGAGAGACAGAGACAGAGACAGAGAGAAAGAGAATCTTAAGGAGGCTCCAGGCTCAGGTGGGATCATGACCTGAGCCAAAATCAAGAGTCAGTTGCTCAAGTGACTGAGCCACACAGGTACCTCCTAATGTTGTACATTTCTTAAAGTTCTATGCAATGTAGAATATTTTCTAAACCTTTCTTTGTTCAATATTATGTTCTAAGAATCATCTGTATTATGGGTATAAGTCTAATTCAATCATTTTACTGGTGTGTAGTTTTTCATCATATGACTATATGTTATTTATCTATCCTATTGTCAGTGAACATTTGAGTTGTTTCAGATTTTTTGCTATTACATCTAGTGCTGCAATGAACATTCTGTACCAATATTCTGGGGTAAGTCTGCAAGGTTACCTCCATGTTATGAAGTTAGGAGAATTTCTAGATCTTATGATGTACATATTTTAACTTTTCCAAAATAATGCCATTTTTTTCTATTTTTTATTTTTAACCAATTACACTCCCACTAGCAGTATGTGATTATTTTTCTTATTCTTTACCTACACTACATATTGTCAGATTTCATCTTTGCCAATTTGCTGGATGTGCAATGCTATTTCATTGTGGTTTAATTTGAAAAATCCCTGCCTATTTTGAGGTTGAGCATCCTTTTTATATATCAATCAGCTACTTGTGAACACTTCTCAATAAATTACCCTTCCAAATCTTGTGTTCGTGTTTCTGTTTTTCCATTAATGATAGGCAGAAGATTTTTTAATATGCTCTGGATCCTAATTCATTGTCAGTTATACATGTCCTAAATATCTTCTTCAATTGTGTCTTCTCTTTTCTTGTTCTTTTGTGTGATTTGATTAGGAAATTTATTTTGTTTGAATAAAATTAATATTCAGTTAAATCTTTTGTGTGTGTGTGTGTGTGTGCGTGTGATCCGTCTTGTTTAAGAAATACTCCTTTATGCAAGGTCAAGATATTCTTCCATGGTGATTTCTAAAATTTTAGTTTTGTTTTGACATTTATGTCTTAATCCAACTGGAATTTATATTTGCATATGGTACGAGTAGTGGGACAAATTTAATTCTTTTTAATCTACATAATAATTATCCTAGTAGTTTTACTGTAAAGCCCATCCTTTAATCAATGATCTTCATTATTAGCTCTGTCATTCTGTGTCCTGACTCTCCATTGTTTCACATTATTCTATTTGTCTATCCACATTCAATGCCACACTTTCTTCATTATTACTGATTTATGATAAATCCTTGTGACAAATTTACATTCTTGTTTCCTTTCCAGGATTCATATTATTTATTTATCCTTGGATCTTTGCTCATCCATATACATTTTAGATTCTACATGTATATTTCCAATAAAAAATTGTTGGGTTTGGGTAGGATTGAATTGAATGTTTAGATCAATTTTAGGAGGACTGAAACATTAAGATTTTATTTTTTAGTCAATGAACACAGTCTGTCTCATAACTTATGTCTCATATAATGGCTCTTAACCATTAAAAAAACTTTTTAAATTTTCTTACACATATGTTTTTAGATTCATTCCTAGCTTATTTATATGTTTGAAATAATTATAAAGAGTATTTTAAACTACATTTCTGTTATTATCTTATGGCTGTAGAAAAACTAATACTTCAGACGTTGATTTTTAATCACAATTTTAGAAAAAAATTAAAAATTCTAGTCATTTATGGTAGTGCTTTAGTGTATTCCTTTTTTCATAGGTAATCATATAATATATACATAAAGTTTTATTAATTTTTTCCATCTTCATATTTTTGTTTGTTTTTATTACCTTTCCTTCTAATCTGGGACTTCCAATTCGTTGATGAATAAAAGTGTTGGTGAGCAACATTATCTTATTCTTATTTTCAAAGACAAATTTTCAGTTAAGTTAAAAAGTGTGTGTTGTGAGTTTTTTTGGTGACATACTTTATAAGGTTAAATGTTTATTTTCCATTTTTAGTGTACTGGGTGGTTTTGCCAAGGGTAGTGTTTTATCTTATCAAATGTCTTATTGACATCTACTGAGATGAAGATAGCACTTTCCTTTCCTTTTAAAGTGGAAAATCACCTTAATAGGGTTTTTCTAGCTTTTTTTTTTTATTTAAATTTTTTTTTCAACGTTTATTTATTTTTGGGACAGAGAGAGAGACAGAGCATGAACGGGCGAGGGGCAGAGAGAGAGGGAGACACAGAATCGGAAACAGGGTCCAGGCTCTGAGCCATCAGCCCAGAGCCCGACGCGGGGCTCGAACTCACGGACCGCGAGATCGTGACCTGGCTGAAGTCGGACGCTTAACCGACTGCGCCACCCAGGCTCCCCAAGGGTTTTTCTAGCTTTAAGCTGAGACAAAAAAAAAAGTGATATGATTATTCTTGTATGTATTTTGGTGAACATGTAGGATATACACCGAGAAGTGAAATTTCTAGGTTATTCTTAGGGTTTCTGTAGCTCAGGGTGTATCCAACATTAGTTGGTAATACCAATTTTCCAGAATGGTTAATATATCTGCACTAGTTATTAGTAGTGAATAAAAATCGTATTGCCACAAATTCTTACCAGAGCTTGATAAGATCAATCTTTTTAGTGACCCTCTTTTTTTTTTTATTTTTTGAGAGAGAGAGAGAGAGAGAGAGAGAGAGCAAGCATGCAGACATGAGCTGGGGAGGGGCAGAAGGAGAAAGAGAGAGAGAATCTTAAGCAGGATTCACGTCCAGCATGGAGCCATACAGGGGGCTGGGTCTCATGACCATGAGATCATGACCTGAGCCAAAATCAAGAGGCAGACACTTAACTGACTGAGCCACCCATGTTCCTCTCAATCTTTTTAATTTTAGCTACTTTTTGGTGGGAATGTAGAGGCATCTTCTTGTATTTGTAATTTTAATTTCTCTGATTAATAAAGAGCATAGACACATTACATTTACATTTCTAAAAAATGTAGCCACATGCCGTGTTAATGGATCAAAAAATAAGTATCATTAAGACATAAATTCTCTCCCTATTCATCTACAAATTTAGTGCATTTCCAAAGTAAATTGATCATTACACCACAGCATAGGCAATATTGGTCTCCACATATATTAAAGAATTAGATGAGTACAGTAAAATTATAAAAGTAATAATAGAAGATGTAAATTAGGAAGGATTTAATAAAGGCATTTTAATAAAGAGATTTAGAAGCACAAAGCTTGAAGTAAATAGTTGATAGATGTGAAAGCATACAAATAAAATATTTCCATTCAACAGAGAACAGAAAATGTGAAGTCAGCAGAAGAGTAGAGAGTGGAGAATATTTTACATTGATGACAAGTGAGAAACAACTAATCCTTTTACTATGCTAAGAACTCCTATATATTAGCAAGCAAAAGACAGAAAATGGGAAAACGCTGTGAAAAGATACAATTCACAGAAGAAAAAGAAAAAAATCAATTAAAATAATTATTGTTAGTTGCTTTTCATAGAGGCTATATGGTTAGGTACATACATGGTAATGACTTGAATATTCAACATCTGTTGTTCCATTTACCAAGCTATGGACTAAAATTTTCATATATTATGTTATCAGACTTAAACTCTCCTTGGGCAGAACAGCATGGAAGTTTTTTGTGTGTCTCGCATCCATGAAATACAGCCAGACCAACACTAAACCATCCTACACACCTAGAAAACTGATTGGAGGATTAACACAACAATCTGCACAACCTGAACCACAGAATTCAGCAGGTACGCGGCAGGGAGGGGTGAACCTGGGGGAGCGAGAAGGCGCAGGAGGGAGGTGCTTTTGCCAGCGGAGAGAGGACAGAGACTGGGGGTGGGGGTGGAGAATACTGGAAAAGAACCCCTCCCCAAAAGCAGCTGGAGAGAAAATGGAAAATTGGAAATAGCCGCAGGGACTAAACTAAAAAGGGAGAAAGGAGAAAGGAGAGGGTTTAAATTCCAGGAAGACTGTAAACAAGGGGAATGCAAAGGCTGCAACTCCGCAGCTCCATACCTGGTGGTGCTCTGGTGGGAAGGGCGAATCCCGAGGAACAGAGTGGGGTCCAGGAGGTTCTCGGGCCACACGGAGAAAAGCAGTTCCACTGCTGGAAGGACATTTGGCAGAGACTATTGAAGCCACCTGGTCCCAGCAGACCCCGGAAAACAGCCACATTCACTGGTGCTGGAACAAGGTTGTTAAGGGTGAAGCCTGGTGACAGACATGTGTTGTGATTTTCCATAATCCCTGAAACGCTGCTGCTACACTGTCACGCGAACTTTTTCTGGGGTGGGCTGGCACCTGGCCACAGTCTCGGGGCACCGGCAGCAGCAGGGTCCAGCGGGCATTCCTGGGCCCAGCTGACATTTGGCCATTGCTCATTCGGCCATTGCTTGGTGATACCCTCCCACAGAAGGGCCAAATGGGTCAAAGCCGCAGTCCTTCGGAAGTAAGGAGCCAGGGAAAACAGCCGGATCTGAGATAAAACTCAGGAGAGAGGTACTGCCTGGGGCCTGGTCACGGAGAGTGAAAAAGCAGGGAGTGGACGAGAGCTGAAGACGGAGGACAGGTGTGCGATTGCTGATCCCGGAGAACAGACTGGGTGGCTGGGTAACGCCATTTTTCACTGCTCCCGCGCATGCGCATACGCACCTACGAGCGCCACATCAATCCACCCCAGTAGGCTAGCAGCACCATCTAGTGGAGAGCAGAGCCGTTACACTGAGCCCTGCCCAGCTGGGCAACTTTGTTTAGGGACTATAAAGTGCTACATAGACTGACTTCTAGGGGAAAACGAAGTAATTTAAATCCTACTTCAATCTGTTATCAGGTCCATGTATTCAATTTTCTTTCATTTTGTTTTCATTTTTACACTTCTTTTCTTTTTCTTGAATACAAAAAGAGAAAAAATTAACTTTTATTTTCAATTTTTATTAAAAAATTATTTAATTTTTATTACTATATTTTTTACTTTTGTGTAATTTTTTTCAAATTCTATTTCACTTCCATCATTTTATTTTAGTCTATTTGAGTGTATTCACCTTTTCAAATTTTCAAACAATTTCCCTTTTTTTCTTTTTCTTTTTTCTCTTTTTCATTTCTTCTCTTTTTCTTGAATGCAGAAAGAGAAAAACTTAATTTTTACTTTCAATTTCTATTAAAAATATTTTTATTTAATTTTTTTATTATATTTTTGCTTTTATGTAAATTTTTTCAAATTCTATTTTACTTCCATCATTTTATTTTAGTCTACTATAGTGTATTCACTTATTCAAATTTTGAAACACTTGCCTTTTTTTCTTTTTTTACAGTTTTTCTCTTTTTTGTTTCTTTTCTTTTTTGAATACAGAAAAAGAAAAATTCATATTTATTTTTAATTTTCATTAAAAGTATTTTTCTTTAATTTTTTTCTACTCTATTCTTTACTTTTGTGTATATTTTTTAAAATTCTATTTTACCCCCATCATCTCATTTTAGTCTACTTCAGTGTATTCATTTTTTCAAATTCTCAAATGATTTTCTTTTTTTTTCTTTCCCCCTGCTTTTTTTTCTCTAATCTGTCAAACCACTTTCAACACCCAGACCAAAACACACCTAGGATATAGCATCATTTATTCAATTTGTGTGTGTGTGTGTGTGTGTGTGTGTGTGTTATTTTTTAATTTTAATTTTTTTAATTTTAATTTTCTACCTCATTAATTCCTTTTCTCCCTTCAAAATTGCAAAACGAAGGAATTCACCCCAAAAGAAAGAGCACGAAGAGATGAGAGCCAGGGATTTAACCAACACAGATACAAGCAAGATGTCTGAACCAGAATTTAGAATCATGATAATAAGAATACTAGCTGGAGTCAAAAATATATTAGAATCCCTTTCTGCAGAGATAAAAGAAGTAAAAAATAGCCAGAATGAAATTAAAAGTGCTATAACTAAGCTGGAATCACAGATGGATGCAGTGGTGGCAAGGATGGATGAGGCAGAACAGAGAATCAGCGATATAGAGGACAAACCTATAGAGAATAATAAGCAGAAAAAAAGAGGGAGATTAAGGCAAAAGAACACGATTTAAGAATTAGAGAAATCAGTGACTCATTAAAAAGGAACAGCATCAGAATCATAGGGGTCCCAGAGGAGGAAGAGAGAGAAATAGGGGTAGAAGGGTTATGTGAGCAAATCACAATGGAAAACTTTCCTAACCTGGGGAAACCAAGACATCAAAATCCAGGAAGCACAGAGGACCCCCATTACATTCAACAAAAACCGACCATCAACAAGGCATATCATAGTCAAATTCACAAAATACTCAGGCAAGGAGAGAATCATGAAAGCAGCAAGGGAAAAAAAGTCCCTAACCTACAAGGGAAGAAAATCAGGTTTGCAGCAGACCTATCCACAGAAACATGGCAGTCCAGAAATGAGTGGCAGGATATATTCAGTGTGCTGAATCAGAAAAATATGCAGCCAAGATTTCTTTATCCAGCAAGTCTGTCATTCAAACTAGAAGGAGAGATAAAAAGTTTCCCAGGCAAACAAAAATTAAAGGAGTTTGTGACCACTAAACCAGCCCTGCAAGAAATTTTAAGGGGACTCTCTGAGAGGAGAAAAGATGAAAAAAATAGAGAGAGAGAAATAAATAAATAAATAAATAAATAAATAAATAAATAAATAATACCAAAAGCAACAAAGATTAGAAAGGATGAGAGAACACCACCAGAAAGTCTAACTCTACAAGCATCAAAATGGCAATAAATTCATATCATTCAATACTTACTCTAAATGTCAGTGGACTCAATGCTCCAATCAAAACACATAGGGTAACAGAATGGATAAGAAAACAAGATCCATCTATATGCTGTTTTCGAGAGACCCACTTTAAACCTAAAGACACCTTCAGATTGAAAATAAGGGCATGGAGAACCATGTATCATGCTAATGGTCAACAAAAGAAATCCAAAATAGCTATGCTTATATCAGACAATCTAGACTTTAAAATAAAGACTGTATCAAGAGATGCAGAAGGGCATTATATCATAACCAAGGGGTCTATCCACCAAGAAGACCTAACAGTTGGAAACATTTATACACCAAATGTGAGAGCACCCAAATACATAAATCAATTAATCACAAACATAAAGTAACTCATTGATAATACTACCATAGTAATAGGAGACTTCAACACCCAACTCACAGAAATGGACAGATCATCTAATCAAAAAATCAACAATGAAACAATGGCTTTGAATGACACACTGGACCAGATTGACTTAACAGATATATTCAGAACATTTCATCCTAAAGACACAGAATATACATTCTTCTCCAGTGCACATGGAATGTTCTCCAGAATATACCATATACTGGGACACAAATCAGCCCTCAGCAAGTGCAAAAAGATTGAGATCATACCGTGCATATTTTCAGACCACAACACTATGAAACTCGAAATCAACCACAAGAAAAAATTTGGAAAGGTAACAAATACTTGGAGACTGAAGAACATCCTACTAAAGAATGAATGGGGTAACCAAGCAGTTAAAGAGGAAATTAAAAAGTATATGGAAGTCAATGAAAATGATAACACCACAACTCACAACCTCTGGGATGCAGCAAAGGCGGTCATAAGAGAAAAGTATATAGTAATAGGCCTTCCTAAAGAAGGAAGAAAGATCTCAGATATACAACCTAACCTTATGCCTTAAGGAGCTGGAAAAAGAACAGCAAATAAAACCCAAAACCAGCAGAAGACAGGAAATAACAAAGATTAGAACAGAAATTAATGCTATCGAAACCGAAAAAAAAAAAAAAACAGTAGAACAGATCAGTGAAACCAGAAGCTGGTTCTTCAAAAGAATTTAAAAAATTGATAAACCACTAGCCAGTTTGATCAAAAAGAAAAAGGAAAGGACCCAAATAAATTAAATCAATAATGAAAGAGAAGAGATCACAACAAATACAACAGAAATAAAAACAATAAGAGAATATTATGAGCAATTATATGCCAATACAATGGGCAACCTGGAAGAAATGGACAAGTTGCTGGAAACATATACACTACCAAAACTGAAACAGGAAGAAATATAAAATTTGAACAGACCCATAACTAGTAAGGATATCCAATTAGTAATCAAAAATCTGCCAAAAAACAAGAGTCTAGGGCCAGGTGGCTTTCCAGGTGAATTCTACCAAATATTTAAGGAAGAGTTAACATCTATTCTCTTGAAGGTGTTCCAAAAATAGAAATGGAAGGAAAACTTCCAAACTCTTTCTAAGAAGTCAGTATTACCTTGATTCCAAAACCAGAGACCCCACTAAAACAGGAGAACTATAGACCAATGTCCCTGATGAACATGGATGCATAAATCTTCAATAAGATATTAGCCAACTGGATTCAACAATACATTAAAAAAATTATTCACCACAACCAAGTGGGATTTATACTTGGGATGCAGGGCTGGTTCAATATCTGCAAAACAATTAACGTGATTCATCACATCAATAAAAGAAAGGACAAGAATCATATGATCCTCTCAATAGATTCAGAAAGCATTTGACAAAATACAGCATCTTTTCTTGATAAAAACCCTCAAGAAAGTAGGGATAGAAGGAGCATACCTCGAGATCATAAAAGCCATATATGAAAGACCCAATGCTACTATCATCCTCAATGGGGAAAAACTGAGAGCTTTCCCCCTAAGGTCAGGAACAAGACAGGAATGTCCACTCTCACCACTATTATTCAACATAGTATTGGAAGTCTTAGCCTCTTCAATCAGACAACACAAAGAAATAAAAGGCATCCAAATCAGCCAGGAGGAGATCAAACTTTCGCTCTTCGCAGATGACATGATACTCTATATGGAAAACCCAAAGGATTCCACCGAAAAACTGCTAGAATTGATTCATGAATTCAGCAGAGTTGCAGGCTATAAAATAAATGCACAGAAATTGGTTGCATACCTATACACCAACAATGAAGCGACAGAAAGAGAAATCAAGGAATCGATCTCATTTACAGTTGCACAAAAAACCATAAAATACCTAGGAATAAATCTAACCACAGAGGTGAAAAATCTATACACTGAAAACTATAGAAAGCTTATGAAACAAATTAAAGAAGACACAAAAAAATAGAAAAAGATTCCATGCTCCTGAATAGGAAGAACAAATATTGTTAAAATGTCAATACTACCCAAAGCAATCTACATATTCAATGCAATTACTATCAAAATAATACCAGCATTCTTCACAGAGCTAGAACAAATAATCCTAAAATTTGTATGGAACCAGAAAAGATCCTGAATAGCCAAAGAAATCTTGAAAAAGAAAACAGGAGGCATCACAATCCCAGACTTCAAGGTATACTACAAAGCTGTAACCATCAAGGCGGTATGGTACTGGCACAAGAACAAACACTCAGATCAATGGAACAGAATAGAGAACCCAGAAATGGACCAGCAGACGTATGACCAACTAATCTTTGACAAAGCAGGAAAGAATATACAATGGAATAAAGACAGTCTCTTCAGCAAGTGGTGCCGGGAAAACTGAACAGCAACATGCAGAAGAATGAACCTGGACCACTTTCTTACACCACACACAAAAATAAACTCAAAATGGATGAAAGACCTCAATGTAAGACAGGAAGCCATCAAAGTCCTCGATGAGAAAGCAGGCAAAAACCTCTTTGATTTTGGCCGCAGCAACTTCTTACTCACCACGTCTCCGGAGGCAAGGAAAACAAAAGCAAAAATGAACTTCTGGGACCTCATGAAAATAAAAAGCTTCTGCACAGCGAAGGAAACAATCAGCAAAACTAAAAGGCAACTGACAGAATGGGAGAAGATATTTGCAAATGACATATCAGATAAAGGGTTAGTATCCAAAATCTATGAAGAGCTTATCAAACTCAACACCCAAAAAACAAATAATCCAGTGAAGAAATGGGCAAAAGACATGAATAGACACTTCTCCAAAGAAGACATCCAGATGGCCAATCGACACATGAAAACATGCTCAATATCACTCATCACTAGGGAAATACAAACCAAAACTACAATGAGATACCACCTTACACCTGTCAGAATGGCTAACATTAACAACTTAGGCAACAACAGATGTTGGCGAGGATGCGGAGAAAGAGGATCTCTTTTGCATTGTTGGTGGGAATGCAAGTTGGTGCAGCCACTCTGGAAAACAGTATGGAGGTTCCTCAAAAAATTAAAAATAGAACTACCCTACAACCCAGCAATTGCACTATTAGGCATTTATCCACTGGATACAGATGTGCTGTTTCAAAAGGACACATGCACCCCCATGTTTATAGTAGCACTATCAACAGTAGCCAAAGTATTGAAAGCCCAAATGTCCATCGATGGATGAATGGATAAAGAAGAAGTGGTATATATATATATATATATATATATATATATATATATATATATATATAATGGATTATTACTAGGCAATCAAAAAGAATGAAAGCTTGCCATTTGCAACGACGTGGATGGAACTGGAGGGTATTATGCTAAGTGAAATTAGTCAGAGAAAGAACAAAAAACATATGACTCCACTCATATGAGGACTTTAAGAGACAAAACAGATGAACATAAGGGAAAGGAAATAAAAATAATATAAAAACAGGGAGGGGGACAAAACAGAAGAGACTCATAACTATGGACGACAAACTGAGGATTACTGGAGGGGTTGTGGGAGGGGAGATGGGCTAAATGGTTAAAGGGCATTAAAGAATCTACTCCCGAAATCATTGTTGCACTGTATGCTAACTAATTTGGGTGTAAATTTTAAAAAATAAAAAAATAAAATTAAAAAAAACTCTCCTTATTCCTATTATTAACATTACCATCCTCTCTCCTTTAGCTTTCCTTAGTTCATATTTGGTGACATTATTTTCTTGTTTCTCTATGTTATCTGTAAGTTTTTGCGTTTTTCAGACGTTTCATTATTTTTCTTTGAAAGCTTCATTGTGTAAGGAGCAACTGTGACTTTGACCAGTCTGTGGCACTAGGCACTAGCCTGTGCTCGTCCTGGTGTCCATGTTACAAAGCACAGCTCATGAGAAGGAATCCCTAGAGGGACGATCTGGGCCAGACCACTATGCTTCTCTGACCCCCAGCATATCTTGCCCCTTGGCAAATTCAAAGTACTTCTGCCTTTTCCCTGATTTATCTAGAGATGGATGCCAAGTGTTGACACTGCCCAGTTCAGAGCACGGAGAAGGCCCGGGAAGAGGAAACACTCAGTAGTGAGACTTTCCATCTGCTCCCATCGCTGGCTTTCCACCCTGGCCAAGCTCTAGCACAGCCCATAAGTCACCTGCTTCTGGCTGGCACTGGCTATCACTGCTACATTCCTACCTCACATGAGTGGTGAGAAAGGGCAGGGCCCATCCAGGATAATAAGACCTGCTTTCTTTCAACATACGTGACTTCTGAGCCTCTCCTGCTCTAGGCTGCAATTTCTCTTATACGTAAAGATGCTTCTGGCTTCTGTCTATATAAGGATTTTCAGTGACAACATCTGGGTTACTCTTAGTGTGCCTATCCATTCTGTGGCCTCTCCCAGCGTGGGTTTAGGGCACAATCTAGCGTCCACGCCTACCTTTCTTCGTGTTCTTCATCATGGTACTTACTGCATTGTTGTGTCCTAGTTATGTAATTATGTCTTCTCTACCTGTCATCTGCACCATGTTAGGGGCCAGGACTTCCATGCTTATCCTGAGTTTGGACACAAAGGAGGCCTCAATGTGTTTGTACAGTGAATGAGGAAAATGAAGTTCAGAAAAATGAAGTAATTCATCCAAATTTATATAGAGGCAGAACCAAGGTTAGAAACCAAGTTTCTTAAATGCTAGCTTAGTGCCCTTTATAATGTGTCTCACTGCTTTTGATTTGGCTCATTTCAATCCAACTTAATACAATTCAATATATTCAGCAACATAAGGCAATCTGCCAGGTATTGTCAGATGCATAATATGACACTCCCTTGATCCCCTAAGGGAGGTGGCAGAATGTTTCAATAGCATGCATTTACACATTAGTAAATTATATATACATTTATAACAACAATCAGATTAGAGATAATAAAAGTAGCCTAAAGAAGGACATTTACAAATTTTACCTTTAGCTAACATGCATTTTTTAAAAGAACAAACTAAAATGGAACATGCATATCACTTCTGCCTCAAAGCAAGTCATTTTGAAATGACTACATGTATTAAATCAACTTTATGACTACACACTTTGCACTTTTTTTCATTTTCCACTAATTCTTTTAGGTGTGAGATGACTTTATACCTGAATTACGTTAGTTATGAGTAAAAATGGATATATCAAGTTTGGGGGGGGGAGTCAAAATTTTGAATATGTATTTTATTGTTTTATAAAATTAATATTAAGTGTAACTCAGATATAATAAAAGGCACACATTATAAATATACAGTTTGATGAGTTTGACAGGCCAATATACTCATGTAACCAATGAATTGTGATCAACCACCACCGCCCTCCACCCCCGGCACTTACGTGATCTCTCACTAAAGATTACTTTTGCTTGTTCCGTAACTTCATATAAATGCAATTATACCAGATGAATTCCTATATCTGTCTTCTTTTGCTCAGTGTGATGTTTTCTGAGATTTGTCCAAGATGTTACATGGATCAATAGTTCATATCTTTCTAGTGGTGAGTTCTACATCATGGTAAGATATACCACAATTTGATGATTTATTTACCAGTAGATGGGCTTTTTTTTTTTTTTTTTGTCCAGTTTAGGATTGTCATGAATAAAACTGCTTTGGGTACTTGAGTATAAATCTTTGTATATACATATTGTTTGATTGCTCTTGAGTAAACAAACAAACCAGAATGGCATTGTTCAGTCATAGCGTCAGTCTGTATTTAGCTTATCAGATACCACCAAACTGTTTTCCAGAGTTGCACCATTTTACATTTTCACCAGCAGTGTATGGGGGTTCTAGTTTGGTATTCTTGCCTGTGTTTGGTATTCTTGAGACTAGTCTCAACTATTCTCGGAGACAGATAATATTTTCCAGGTTGCCTAGCTGACTATCAGGAGAGGACAATAATGACATACGCTTTGTGATTTATGAACACAATAGCTTCTTGCCCAAGTGTGAGTATAGGAGGAGACACACAACAAAACTGATCAATTGTTCCAAACATTCCAAAAAAGCAGTTTGGGGATAAAATTTTGTTGGTCAGTGTTGTAGCAAGAAATAAAAAGTCAACGCAGTGAGTTTTTAACAAATTTTGAAGCCATGCACTTTATTCTGATATTTATTCTTCCTTTTTAATATTAAAATTCTGTCCTTTCTTTCACAAGGGTGATGGATGACATATGATAGTTTTTATTTGTTTCCTCACTTTTCATAAATCCCCTAACAAACAAAATTGAAGATGGCCTCAATTAAGTACAAAGTCAGAATAAAAGTAATTCTCAATGCTACTCTTTATGAAATCAGATTCTGGGAAAGCTTGACATAGGTATTCCATGAAAGTTCAGTGAGACTGCTTTCCCTGCTCAAGCTCAAAATGAGCGGAGGCTTACCAAGTTCGAATGGTTTAGAATCATAAGCTATTTAAGCTGGAAAGAGGCCTTAGAGATTATGAAATCCAAATAACTTTTCTGTTTTTAGAGGAGGAAATTGAAGCCCAATGGGAAGACATATCTTGCTGCACAATTTCCTTTGGCATCTTTGGGAGTAGATCTGATAGGGTGGGTGTTTTTTGCTTGTATTTTATTTTACTCTGTTTTGTTTTTATCTAGTTCTCTAGGATTGTTGCTACCTGTCACAACAGTTGGCTACATGTTACCATTTCCCTGTCTCCACAATAATGTCACATTTTCATTCTCCTGATGAGCTTTAGTTTTTCTGGATGGTATTAGAACATGTGTGGAACAGAAATGCATTCTCTTGGGAAAAATCAATTGTAAAGGCAAAAATAGCCAAGGTAAGAAGAGAACTCTCATTTTTTTTTTTTTTTGTCAGAGTCTTTGATTTTTTTTTTAGGTTTATTTATTTATTTATTTTTAGAGAGAGAGAGAGAGAGAGAAAGAGAGAGAATGGGGAGGGGGTCAGAGAAAGAGAGAGAGGGAGAGAGAGAATCCCAAGCAGGCTCTGCACTCTCAGCACAGAGTCTGATGCAGTGATTGAGCTCACGGACTGTGACATGATTACCTGAGCCGAGGTCAAGAGTCAGATGCTTAACGGATTAAGCCACCCAGGCACTCCAGTCAGAGTCTTCAGATCTCTGTTTTGGAAAACAAGTGACAGGAGGGTTTTTTGATCAAAAACTCTTTGGCTCTCTCCAAGGCAAGCACAAGTGCTTTTGTACCGCTGGATCTCCCCGCTTGAAGTTGGTGATGGTGGTAGCTGCCGTTGCATTACTCCAGTTTCAAACAAAACATGGTGTGGCTAGAAAAGATTTGTGAATTCCCTCTCTGGCTCATTCCCCTCCAGGATTCTCCACTCTTTTTAGGGTTTTATACAGTTGTGATGAGGCCCAGACCACAGACAATGATGTGTAGCATTTTTGAAGTGGGGAAAAACTAGTAAAATATAAAACAATGAAGTATACAGAGAAAACTTACACTTATCATATACTGAGGAACTGAAACACTTACCATGGCTTATGCAAGATTGAGTCTTGGCTGTTCTTCCTCACCTGTCTTGCTCAAGAACATCATTCAATGATTGGCTGCTGACCCGTGGCCCCAGGATTTCTACTCCTCCATCCTATGCTGTGTTAACAGAACCTAAGTGTTCCCATGAATAGTTAGCACTTCATAGGCCAACACTGAACTGTGAGTGACTTTCCTCAGCCTTTACCCAGCAAATATTTAAACTTCTTCCCTCTCCTAAACACACATCTTGGAGGTGTTCTCATGATGAAACATTTTAATTAAGACTTGAGCAAATGGCTGTTCTTCTTTCCCACCATCAAAACACCACATCATCATCTGAGTTCCATTTTAAGCATTATAATACGGAATTGCTGTATAATATGGTACTTAAGCCTCAGCCCTATGCCTAGATTTGAATGCTAGCTTTGCTACTCAGATCTGTGCCACCTTGGTACACTTATGTGAATTATTTGGATTTTAGTTTCCACACGCACAGAACGGGGATGATGTTATATTTACCCTATAGATTTCTAGTACGAATTAAATAATAATGGATATTTCTCAGGGATAGAATAGAATATACCAGACAGGAATAATAGAATGTCACTCTCAAGGCCAGGTTGCAAAAAGCTATGGCTTCCAGGTTGGATGCTTTCTCCCTCACGGCTCTCTCACTCTGAGAGGAGCCAACTGCCATGTCGTGGGGCAGCTCTGTGGAGAGACCCATGCAGTGAAAGTGAGGCCTGACAACAATCACGTGAGTGAGCTTAGAAACGACTCTTCCCTCAGATCCAGTTGAGTCTTCAAAACCCCGTGACCTCATGAGAAACCTTTAGCCAAAGGCATCCAACTAAGCCATACCCTGATTCCTGACTCATAGAAATTATAAGATAATAAATATTTCTTGTTTTACATCATGGAATTCCTGGATAGTTTGTTATATAGCAATAAAAACTAGTGCACTGGGAGTGCAAAATTTTCTGAGTATTTTTCTTGTTGTAGTATTTGTTATGACATCAATAATTCTTTATCACTTTAACCTTTTTGTATGTAGCAAATCTCATCATCATGTCATGTACTTTTATTGTCTTGATTTTAGTTCCTTCTTAATATCATCACTGTCTAAGTACATTAAAATTCCAACATTTATTCCTTCTTCTTCTTCTCTCACACCTCCTCTAAGGGGTTGCAAAGCAGGGTAAATATAAGGACAGGACAAGCAGTTGAAGTCCTAGGCTGGTTCAATGTCTCTGACCTCAGGTCATTTTGTACAGGACACCCAGGAAATGAGCTTCTTCTGCTTTGTTGTCCCAGAGGTTCTCTCTGAATGGCACTACCATAGAGGACGATGGGTGAGTCCATGCGTTGTGCAAGTGCGTGGACCATTAATTACACACATTTGAAGGTGAATAGTGGGTGAAATAAAATTTTACAGATATCTAGTACCAGAAGTTTCTGCAGGCCTATAGAATTCACTTAATACTTTTATTTCCACATAAAATTTCCCTTACTTGTGGCTTCATTACTTGTGGCTCTGCCCTTCTTACATTCCTTTCCAAATCTTCCCCCAAGAAAAAAAACAGCTGTATCATTCGCATGTTAGCCTCTTACTTTCTCTAACTCTACTGGTACAGAATGTTCTCTATATAATGTTATTACCATAATTGGGGGGTCAATTGGCTGTACTATTAGGAATATGGTGATACAGTGTAAACTTAGCTGACATAGTAACTCTATTTCATTCCAGAACCACTGTACTTTGCTCATCTCAATTTGGAGTCACAAGGATTTAGACACTCTTGGATCCTGTGTATGTGTGTGTGTGTGTGTGTGTGTGTGTGCGTGTGTGTTTACATGTGTGGTTTAAATTTTTTAATTTTTGTATCTTATTTTTTAGTTTTGGCTGACAAGTATGGTTTCTCCCAAATTTATTAAAGCAACTCCATTTTTTACTAAACCTGCTATATTTAGCTCTTTTAAGTAATAGACTTTTCTCCTGAATAACTTTTCTGAAGAATATGCAACATTCCTGTGTTTCCAAAATCTTATCTCCTTATGGAATGATACTAATTAACAACTTCTTTCTGTCTGGCTTTCCAATTTTGTCTTCCCACATTATGTCTACTATAGCACCGTTCATAAAATTCATAAAAACATTACTTATTTTTATTATGATTACTCCCCATAGTAAATCACAAAATAATGTCCCAATCCTTTCTTGTAAGGGTTGGTATTCTTTCATCCAGGCCAAATCGTTGTACTCAAAGGCAATATATTTTGGCTTCCAAAAATAGCTCTAATATTCTGGTCCAATTATTTAAAGGGTTACCCAGTTTCTACCTAGCTTCCAATTTGTGATTTTTGTTTTTGCTTATTCAAATAATTATGCTATACCAAATTCTCCCACATATCTACTGTCCAGTGTTTCTCCCCCTGCTAATTAATCTATTGTCAAGGAGAAACTTGAGTATGGGACATACTCATTTGAAGTGAACATGCTCTGTATATCACCTTTGACCGAGAGGGTTGCATGTTGCATTTTCAGGTATTTGTATTGTGCTTTCTCCCAAAGCGTCAGACATCCTGTGTTCAGGCTCACTATTACCCTACCCATAGGCATATAATAGGGTTTTCGTTTCTCTCAAGGAGTCCTAAATTTTACATCTCTGATCAATGGACTCAAAACTATGGTGCCACTTGCCCAACCACCATTTTAGGCCTGTTGCATGAAAGTTTTATTTCCCTGAGAGTGATTCACATGACATTTGCTAGCAGTGTTCACAACCGTCCCAAAGAGGGTGTCCATTATGGTCAACCAATAAAAAAAACACCAAGACCCCTACCGCAATTCATTACATAAAGCATATTTATAGCCTAACAATAAATAACATTTGTCTAAAGTGCAACAATGTTAATGTCAGTATGTTAGAATAAATTAAACCACAGAGCTAGGCCTAATTTAATTTAAGATATATTAAGTTTAAACAATGCCCCCTGTCCTGGTCTCTGCCATTGCTCCAGTAAAGTTGAGAGTGAGATAGACAACATGTTTAGGGATGGATGGAAGCTATCTCCACTCAAAATGTGATGGTGATGAAAAGTGTATACAGAAAAGTATGACATGGTTCAGAAATATTGTTTTAGAATTTTCTTAAGACTGATTTTTTTTTTTTTAATCAAAACATCATCAATGGGAAGGCAAGTGCTTAGATATAAAAGCTACTGAATTTGGAGTCATGACACCAGGACTCTAGTTCTGGTTCTTCAACTGACCCGTCATGGGGATGTGAGTAAATCACATCTACTACTTGGATTCCACCTTCCCCGTTTGTGAAATTTGAAGGTCAGATCAGCAAATTACCCTAGTGTTCCTTCTAGCTCTGATATGTACGATTCCATTTTATCCTAAGTGCTATGCATATCTAACCCACACTCATAACCAAACCAAGGGACAAATATTTGTGAGTTAAACTCAGTGACTTCTTAGTGATTACCATACATCGAATATTTGTGCCCCCCAGGCCAAATTAATGTGTCAAAAACCTAATGCTCTTGGTGATGGTATTAGGAAGTGGGGGGGCCACTGGGAGGTGACAAAGTGTTGAGGACAAAAGCCCCAGTGATGGGATTAGTGTCCTTAAAACAGAGGCCTGAGAGAGCTCCCTAGCCCCTTTGCCATGCGAGGCTACAAGAACAAGTTGGCCACTTATGCACCTGGGTGGTGGACTCTCACCAGATGTAGAACCTGACCACACAGGGAGCCCTATACAGGACTTCCAGCTTCCAGAACTGTGAGCAATACATTTCTATGTTTACATGCCCACCTGTCTGTGTTATTTTATTATAGCTACCTTAATGGACTAAGACAGAGACCAATAGTTACTTTCATCAGCTTGATGAATAAAACTCATGTCTCTGTAATACGTGTGTTCATAACATAGCCCTCCCAAGGGAAAAAAAAATCCTCTCATTTCAGTTACAAAGACAAGAAACTGACAAAAAAGATTATATTAGAACATTGACCATGTGGCCTTTTAACCTTTTATGAGATGACTTAAAGTTTTATCTTCTTGAGTATCTTCATTGCTTCTAAATGTTTGGAGGTATCAACAATACTTTAGCAAGAGGCTTTCCCGTTGCAAGACTTCCGGGGAAAGTACAATAGGTAATGCCTTACATAGAACGTGAATGCCACTATTACAGCAATTACGGATGGTTATTACTTTTGATTAAAATTAAATTAAATAGCACTTGAGAAATAAGGGGAGATTTAATTATACTATAAAAACTGTCAGCGTTTCATTTTTAACATCTGTTAGACACACGTGCCAGTAGCAATGGTCTTTAGTATTTGCCAGACACCTCGTCAACACACCCCTATGAATCATCGGAGAGCCAAAGCAATATGATTTCAGTGTGCTTTCCAGATCTGATGACTGGATCCAAGTTAAATACATTTAAGGACTTCCTGATACTAATTTTTCTTCATTTTATAGTGGGGGGGGGTTGTTTCTGTGTTGTTGTTTTTCACTATTCCTTGCGATGGATTTGATCTGGCATGGTATGCCTGTACTACATCAAAGGGCTGGAATTCTGCAGAGAAGGGAAGCCTGTTTCCCTGAAAGGTGCCAAGTATGGAATGTGTTGTTGCCCTTGTGTAATGTTTTTACAAAGGTTATTTTTAACTTTGATATTTAAAAGGCAAAATCATTGGAACCCTCAGCTCTGGAAAATGTTTTTGGCCTAAAGTTTTGGATCATTGCTAACTAATTAGCAGACAGGCAGGAGGGGCCCGGGCAGGAGCAGGTGATGCATTTCTGGAAAGTAGACTCACCTTTCAATTGTTTTTTCAGTCGTCAGCATATGGACCAGTGAGCTGGAATGTGACTCTGTAAAAGTTAACAGGCCTCTCTGGGCCCCTGTTCCTTCCCCTGTAAAAAGAGGATCTAAAGTAGATAAGCATTCCTAGCTTTAAAATTCAATCGTCTTCGAGAGTTATTTTCTCAAAGTGGTAGAGTTTATGACTCTTGTCTTCTTAATTTTTTTTTCTTAACTTATGGCCTTTTCCTCTTATTTATTTCCCTTTTGTGGAAAAAAAAAGAAAGAAAAGTTTCAACTCCTGAGTTATTGTCTCTCCCCTGTATTGTTTTCGGGTTTGCCTCTGAGACATCCGAGGTCCACTTCTTCTGTGGCCTTCCTCACATTGTTGCAGACGAGCAACACAGACCTTTGGCAATTATGAATCACAGAAATGTCCCTGCTCTGACTGCTGCTGCGTTCCTCATTGTTGTCCAGTTCTCCCGTTTCCTTGCAGAATCTTATGCCTTAGAGGCAACTATGCTTTCTTGGACCCCCAGGCCTCCCTGTGTCATAATGGCCGTCACAAAGGGGCACAGATTCACTGATATCCATCTCCTCTGAATGCCTTTGAATCCCATCTCCTGTTTCTTTTTGTCTTCTCAGGACTTCTGGACTTAATGTCAAAGGCATCTGGGCCCATTTATCTACTAATTTATTTAGCAAATACTCACTGAGCATCCTTTCTGGGCTAAGCATTGTTCTAAGGCCTATAACAATTAAACTGCTGAGATCCATTTCCTCATGGTGTTTATGTACCAATTATGAAGTCATTTGTGACTCCACAGTCATGTTGTCCTGTGTGCTCCCCTTTTATGATGGTTGAGATGAGCTAGAAGCCACAGGCCTTCATAATTTCTAGAAAAGAACCTATTTGTGGAATGATAATGGAAGCTATACTTTATTGGAGTTACTTGGATGTACAGAAATAGACCATAATTTTTTTTCTAATCTTCTAAATAATATAGTCAGATTGATGCCATTACATTAGAAGAATTTAACACCATGTTACAGGGGAGGAAACTAAAGCTAATAGAATATATCACTTGCCCAAAGTTATACAACTCAGAAGCTATACAATCACAAATGGAACCTAACTTCCCTAACTTCAAATCCTTGCTTATTCCTTTATACCATTTTGCAACTGAAATAAGCAGCTGGATGAATACTATGAATTGAGAGAAGTCATAAGTTTCTGCCACAAAATAGTTTTCTCATTTATTTGATTAATCCTACAGTTACCCACGTGTTTATTATTTGCATCAAGGCATTTTCCCTTATTAAAAATCATAAAACATGAAAGGGGTAATGAATTAAACTATTGCCATTTATTTAACACTTTGTTGAGGACTTTTAATAAAATTTCCTGTTATGCATAATAAAAGAGATTCCTGACTTAGGAGTCAAATATCTGGGTTCTTTTCTCTTTCTTAATGATGGATGACACATAAACACACTTCCTAAGATAAATGTTACATTGTTGTTCCTTGTATGTATGCTGTGGAAGTCCTCATTGTTAAAACTTTAAGGCTTGAGATTTTTTCCCTCTTTTGCAGGCTAGCAAGTTAGCCTGCTAAAGTTTCACGGGTGACAGGAGACTGAGGTCAGAGACAAATGACTTTATTACGCCACAGCAAATAGTGCAAGCCTCAGCATGGCTGGCATGGGTTCTGCCAGCCTCAGTTCCTTCCAGGCCTACACAGAGGTGCAGTCGGTTCCTCTACACACAGTGAGTCATGTTATAGGAGTGGAAACCTGAGTTTCAGGAAATTGAATATTTTATACTCCTACTAAGCATGACTCCTTTGCTCCTAGGAGGACACTGTCTCTCTATTCCAAAGTTGTTCAATGTATATACATTCTTGTTTGTTTGTTTTTGTTTTTTTAATATTATTTTTCACTATATAACACTCTTGAAAAGATAGCCCAGAACAAAGGCAGACAATGTCCCTTCTTGAGAAACATGCAGAAAGGTGAAAAAGACCCATAAGAAATTGTCTTCTAACACTCATTAGGTAACAATGTTCCTTCTTCATGGAATGGTATCTCTCAGGTCTCACAGACGTCTCTTCAATATCCCGTATGTTTCTGTTTTATGAAACTGTAAACCATAGCCCAGATACGAATCTAGTTTTTTCTCTACCTATACCCTATCTTGTTTGTTTGTTTACTACCTTTACTTTACTCTTTATTTTGATCTTCTAAATTATTTTCTTTGCTTTTTAAAACTGGAAATATATATATTTTTGTAGGCTACCTGAAGCGCCCTTTTTTAGAAAGATCAATTAACTTCTATATAACATACCAGCCCCAAATGCAGAGGCTTAAAATAACAATGATCTATTAATACTCACAACGCAGTAGGTTAATTGGATAGTGCCTTTGCTCCTTCATTTGGGCTTATTTCACGCTGCTCCATTCAGCAGGTCTGGACTGTCCAAGATGGCGCCATTCACGTGTTCAATGGTTGGCACTGGCCTTGGTTCTCTTTCATATGCCCTCTCATCCTACACTAGGTTAAGCTGTCTTCCTTGCCTGACAGGTTCAGGAAAACACTCCATGAGGAAAAAAGCAGAAGCTTTTTAACCCAACATGACTTCTGCCATATTCTACTGGTGAAAATGCCAGACCAGAACAGATTCAAGGGAATAAATAGAGTTCACCTTTTGATGGGAGGAGCTACAAAGAAATTATGGCCATAAATACTGTATCCCAAGTGAAAATCTAATGAATACCTACTTCCCTGTGACTTTCAGTAAATCACTACACCTCTGTGGAATTTCATTTCTCCATAAATAAAACCCACTATAAATTTAAATGGCATGCAAGGTCCTTTTCAGATCTCAGTGTCTATGCTAAGATAATTTCTAAAGTGCCATTTGCTGAGACTAATTAGGCTGTGGAAAAGGTAGAAAGAGTTTGTGGACATTGAACTACTGAAGGGTGTATGTAACTTGAAAGTAGTTGAGGGCACATTCCTACATTATTGACAATATACTACAGGTGTCCACTGAAAGGGAAGATGGGGAAAGAGATGACATAAGACAAACTATTTAATAATTTTGTTCATAGTGTGTTATATAAGTTAAACGACATCTAGACTCTTCTCAATGCAACTCTACAACAAGAGATGTTAGATTCTGTATTTCTCTAGCTCTCCTATCCTTAATGTAAAGAGTGACATTTAAAATAATTAGACATCCATGTGGCTTGATAATAGGCCTTTAAAAATGGCTGGAAGTTCATATCAATACCTCAGTGACTACTAAATTTACTGCTACTAATTATCTCTGTGTTTCAGGAGCTTCAGGTGCTAAGCACATAAATATAATAAGAATAAATTCAAGTAAAGCCAATTCACTGAAAAATAAATTTGTTGATTAAAATAGCAAATAGCAAATGAAAAAGTTGTCAAATTGATTAGGATTTTTTTTTCTCAAAGATTCATTATTCACTGCCTTTTAGCTGTGTAGTCCTTGGTCTAGCTTGGTTTAATGTCAGGATCATGCATGTTACACATTCCAGCCAGCATATTTTATATTCAGATGAGCTTTCCCATATGTACAAGTACTTATCTTTGCATTTTAAGCTCTTTTTCTCCCCTGCCTCTGCATTTGTTTGTTTCTGGAAGCACAAAGGCTGAAGAAATTGTCCTAGTTTCTCTTTAAGGTATTGGGTATGTTTTGTAACTAAGGTCACTTGGGAATTGATCATATGGCACATTATTTTTCTGCAAGTTAGCTTTTGGAAAATTGGCTTTTGACAAATTTGTCATTTTGTAAATAGGTTATTTGACATATTTGTCATTTGATGAGTTGGTCGCTTGCTGAGTTTGTTATTTATTGAATTGGTCATTCCAATAATTGGCTATCATTTAATTGACCTAGAGCCAGAAATGGTCAGGAGCCAGCAGGCCCCAGCCCGGGAGACCTGACTGTGCATGTATCCCAAACTTTAGATTCTGTGACATGAAATTGGCCTTGGTGGGAGTGTTTAGACCACAGAAATCTGCAAACAGTACAAATAAGGGCTCTTTTCTTTTTGGAGAACCAGCTTACCAGCCCAGCATTGCCTAGAACCCACCGATTCTTAATAGTAAACCAGTTAAAATTTACCTTCCTGTGAAACCTTTCTAAAAATAGAATATTCACGTATTCACAGAATTACCAAACAAGTCAGGTTGATATATTCTCACCAGTAGATGATAACTATTATAACATGATGATAAAAATATCAGCTACTAACATTAGCCTCTTCTCTGTATCAACTGCTAGACATGTCACTAATGTGTGTGTGTGTGTGTGTGTGTGTGTGTGTGTGTCTGTGTTCTTCCATTCAATCCTGGAAAATTAAAAAAAGGTATTATCATTCCCATTTTATGAATGAGAAAATTGAGGCTCAGCAAGAACCAAAATCTGATTTTAGAATTATTTTTCATTTTGCATTATAACCTTCTGAGGCTAAAATTTAGAGGTTCTACCTCAAAAAGAAAATTATCTCATTTTTAGGGTAAGGAAATTAGGGAACTGGAAGAAAGTGAGATGTCATTATGACTGTATTGATTGAAACTCCAAACATTATAATATAACCTGTATCAATTCACATACAGAGGGTGCCGTGCCTCAAAGAACTGTACAGAGAGACTGACTTTTTGCATCTTTGCTGCCGTCTATTAGAATGTACCTTGATTCAAGCCATTAGTCACAATTTTCTAAACATGTGACACTGCACCCCTCCCCTAGTGACATATTTCTGCATCAGGAAAGAACTTCTGAAAATGGAGACTGCACAAAAAGGCACATTTGGGAGTTAAATAGTACTCTTGTACTTTGAGATACATTTGGTAATGGGACAAATGTTTACTCCTCTCCATTGTTCAGTAAGTACATACCTGCAAGCACTTTAGTAAATTATCGGCCATTTTATGCAGAGAAAAAAAATCACTTAAAGTTACCTATATCTTGGGACAAAGGACATCTACAGTGAACTGTGGTATGGGACCACCAATTGGTGAACAATTACACAGCATACCTGAAAGTAAGGGAATTCTTATAACCACCATCACCAACTGCCATTGCACAGAGAGGCACGATGAACCAGATAGATCATTGCCAGCGGCTCATAAGCTTCAAGTTAATTTCTAGGGAATGGATTGACGGAGCTGGTTACAATGTTGTAGGCTAGCTAAAACAATTAACATTTTAAGAAGCAAATTCATGAGTCTCCCCGGCTGTTTTCCTACTCAATCTTTAAAATCTGTGATAACTTTGTTTGATATCATTGCTTAAGTTTGGTTCTGTTTATTTCTTCTACAGATTTAGCTGTTAAGACAAGAAAGGATCCTTACTCCTTAAAAATTAAAATCAAGTCTTGGAAAGAAATCAGTTTTTCAAACCCCTGATGGTTTTCTAAAGCAGTTAATAGGTGTTTAAGTAACCGATGCAGAGTTTCTTAAACTCCGTATATACAATTAACAGAGTGGCGCCTGGGTGGCTTAGTCAGTTCAGTGTCCGACTTCAGTTCAGGTTATGGTTTGTGAGTTCGAGCCAGAGGCGGGCTCTGTGCTGACAGCTCAGGGCCTGGAGCCTCCTTTGAATTCTGTGTCTCCTCCTCTCTCTGCCCCTCCCATTCTTATGCTCTACCTCTCTCTGTCTCTCAATAATAAATAAACGTTAAATTTTTTTAAATTAAATTAACAGAAAGTCATAAATAAAGTATACAGAAGTTGCTGTAGATGTAGTGTGCGGTGTAGTAAAAGTGAATTGTAGAAAATATGGCCTCAGATTCCCATATCTTCACCCTTTGTTTTGTTTTCTTGAAAGATTAAAGAAAAAGAATCAGGAAAGAGTTATCTTTTCTAGAGAAATTAGTAAGTTACTCAAAATAAACATTAGTTGACAATTGCAGGAAATACTGAATATTAATAATTAGGTAGCTATGCTTTCTATTTGAATAAAGACATATTTTAAAAGAACATTTTTTTTATTAAGTAGAAATTACCATATTCTTATTCACTCAAATGCCTGATTGGGAAAACATAGCCTAACACTGAAAGACAAGACACATATCATCGCATCCAATGGTGTTGCTGATTTAACACATAAGAAGTGACATGATAGGTTTGCAAACTCCAATCCATAAAAGTCCAGCTCTGCAAATTTTAAAGAGTTGATTTGATTTAGATGAAATTTTCCATTTATCAAAAAGCATATGTATTTTCATGCCTACTCACTAAATGAAATTCAGAAATTACTGTATTAAAAGATAAATAAGAAATGACCCTAAATGAATATATAAATTGCATGAGATAATGAGGAATCATTATAGTTTCAAGGCATCTAATATAACGCCTTGAATTTAGTGGAGATTAATATATCTTTATTGGTTGATTTACTTACTTTCTTCCTCATATTTCTAGCCGTATGTGATTGTTCTAATATCAGATACTACTTTCTGGATTTATTCCCCTTGTGAATTCATTGAATGCAATCACTTTGGGAATGGGATTGTTTAAAGCATGGAAATGGTGGGAAAAGATTTTTAAAAAGTAAAAATGGATAGTTTCATTAATAAATACAAGAGTTGAGAAGCAGAAGGGTGCCTGGGTGGCTCAGTCGGTTAAGCATCCGACTTTGGCTCAGGTCATGATCTCCTGGTTCGTGGGTTCAAGACCCCCATTGGGTTCTGTGGGGACAGCTCAGAGCCTGGAGCCTGCTTCAGATTCTGTGTCTCCACCTCCCTCTGCCCCTACCCCACTCACACTCTTTCTCTCTCTCTCAAAAATGCATAAGTGTTTAAAAAGTTTTTTTCAAACTTGAGAAGCAGAACTTCAGAGAGCAAGTCCTTAGACCTACTGCTCGTAGCAGACCTGGCCCTACTCTTCCCCGGGCTTGGGAGTTCAACCCAGCCTTGAATTCTGCGAAATGCTTAGCATCCTTGCAGTAAATCCAATTTTTTTCTAAAGCTAAATTAATTTTTTACTTGTAACAAACTTAACAAATGTAAACTATAATGTTTAATAATCAAAAAGTTAATTACAATATGTGTTTTTGTTTTGTATTAAATTTTCCATAGGAAATATATAAATAAACAAAATTGAATGGCTTAAGTTGTAGCTTCTCCAGGAAAACACATCATACTAACAGAAAGAACTATGCCTCTGAATTTAAACACTTTTTAAAAAATGTTTATTTATTTTGAGAGAGAGAGAGCCCACTCAAGTGGGGGAGGGACAGAGATAGAGCAAGCTGGGGAGGGGCAGAGAGAGAGAACAAGTGAGAGAATCCTAAGCAGGCTCCACATTGTCAGTGCAGAGTCCAAAGCAGTCTTGATCTTATGAAATGTGAGATCAGGACCTGAGTGCAAATCAAGTCAGAAACTTAACTGACGGAGCCACCCGGGTGCCCCAATACCTTTCTGTTTTGATTTGCCAATTAGCTTCGCGATGTGCCATTCAAGTTATTTACTCACTTCACTCTGATTTCTCTAAAGGATAAAGTGAGATAGTGTATGATAAAGACTTAAATAAATATTAAAATAAAAGGAAAATATATATATATATATATATATATATATATATATATATACAAAAAGTCTTTGGCATCAATCATGAGATACACTAGCTATACATCAATGTTAACTCTCCTTTCTCTATCTTTTTCATCTTTCCCTATTTGTCATGGTTGTGGTTTTGAATTAGTCAAAACTAATTAAAGTAAAATTCATCTATTTTTTTTGAAAAGTTCTGACAAGCTCATGTAATTAAATTTGAAGCAAGTTATAATGGGATTTGTTTCATAAATTACTAATAGGGGCAAATTAAATAGAGTAGACAAACATAAACTAGTGTAAAATGTTGTTAATAATCACAGTATTTATTGAATGCTTGCTATATATAAGGCAATATTTAGTAGTTTGGATGTATTAACATCTTTAATCCTCAAAACCACCCAAGAGCTAATTAGGGTCAATAAAACAATTGAGCCTCTTTTACAGATGAGAAAAATTGCTGTATCAGTAGCTTGACCAAGGTCACACAAATGGCAGGTGGCGGGATAGTATTTAACTCTAGGATGGGGGATGATAACCTGTGGCCTGTGAGCCAACCCTCGTCTGCCAGGTGTTTTTATGTGGGATATGAGACAAGAATTCTTTTTATATATTAAAGTGGATGAAAAAAATTCAAAGGAAAATAATATTTTGTGACATGTGAAAATTATGTGACATTAACTTTCACTGTCTATAAACAAAGATTTATTGGAACACAGCCACACCTCTTCACTTACATATCGTCCATGACTCAACATGAAAGTTGAGTAGTTACAACAGTGATCTTAAGGACTGCGGAGTCTAATATATTTACAGTCTGGTCCTTCACAGAAAAAAAGTGTGCCAACCTGTGCTCTAGGCAGTCTGACTCTAAAGTTAATGGAATTAATCCTTTACTCCAGACTGACCCACCAGATCCTAACACTAATTGTCCTTTTGAAATTCAGGTACCCAGTGAATCAAAGTAGGAAGAGAGGGAGAGGAAGAGGAAGGGGGAGGGGGAGAAATGAAAAAGAAAAGTCATAAAACATTTTTTGACAATTTCTACGTGGGTGTTATATTTTCACAGGGCTGATCTTGGTAAACAAGGGGAACACCCAAAATACTCCTTTGGCAAGTCAGGTCAAGTCCGTATCCCAAGTGTAAGAGGCAGGGATTATCTGACTTTACCACATGACAGAGTTAGTGGGAAGACGGTGGTGAGTGTGGGGTTTGGAGGAGGGTGAAGTGTGTGTCCAGGTCTGTGCCCTTGCACTTTCCTAGCACTTCCCACTTGCACATCTCAGGCCACTGGCGCCCACTCGCTTCCTTCTTTCCTTCTCTGCAGTTTCTCGTATAACCTTCATTTCCTCCAGCATAGGGGACATCAGCAACTTAAGCATGAAATTAAAATTGTGTTGGGTAGATGCCGCCTACGTTGCCAGTACCCGTGGCCAACATTGATAAGGTTTGTGTCCTGCTGTACATTCTGCTTCATAGAGGAGTCCACACCACATTCAAGAGCCTACCTGCTCTCTCTCTTATCAGACTTTATCCACCTGGCACTGGCAAAGTGCCGAGGCTGTTGCTTCAGAAGATTTTCCTTTCTTTCCCCTGATGCTTTTATTTTTAACTCAGGAACGTAAACAATAAATAAATAAAATAGAATTTTATATTATATCCGTATATATAAAATTGGGCTATCTATGGGTATGTTGTGTTTTTTTTTCTCCCTCCCAGTGAGAAGTGAGAGATATGCATGGCTGGTTGGATTTACCTTGAGGGCAAGAAATTTATATGTGGCAAGATGGCTCCGCGTGCAGCCTGTCACATTCTTTTCCTTTGTTTTGTGCGTCACAAATGCAATCACAATAGAGAAATGTGATTTTCATTTGAGTGTCCTGAAGCAAAGCCTGTAATAACGTTTTCCTTCTGTTCACTCATATAAGCCTTAATGGAGTGGGTGACACTTCTTGGGGAAATCCAACATCGCTTTGTGTTTGTCTCTGTTGATTAGCTGGCTCTGGAATGTTAAATAGCCTTTGGTCTGGTGACAGCTGTCTGCATAAGAGAATGGTTTGGAAAAACAAAAAACCAAAAACCAAAAAAATGTAAACAAACAAAAAAGTGCACTTTACTTGCTTTCAAATTAAGCTTATTGATAGTTTAGATGCTTCACCATGGCTCAAGCATTACCGTTAGGGACTGTTTGCTTCCCCCTTAGTGCCTTCGCGAGCTTCCGTTAAATGGCTTATAGTTCTGTTTCATGTTCTTAGGATGTTAATGTTTCTTTTATTTACATCTCTAATTTGACTTAGTCTTTTTGCAAATTCCTTGTGGGCTCTTCTGTCTCCGCTCTGTAGTGAAGTCTGGTGACTACTGCTGGGTCTTTATGGTGTTGTTTAAAGGCTAACGAATGCTCATATCCCATTTCAGAGCCCAAGTGTAAAAGTGTAAAAACAATCTTCTGACAGATTCTTGTTTGGTTTTGTTCTGATAAAACGTGTCCCTCAAAATGAGAGACGAAAGCTGTCTAGTATTTGAGTAAAAAGGCTTTTGCTCATATTTTCCGAATTTGCTTGTGTTTCTGCTTTGGGTGATTCTTTTTTGCATTGTCTACAGACTGACCTAGCTGGCAATCTTTGCCTCCTTCACATTTGGGTCTTTCAAATTAGTTTCACAACATATTCCTAGATCAGAGACAGGAAAAATGGTTTCACTGTAGATGTTTTCTCTGATCGCTTGATAATGACTGCTCTTTGTATTTTGTTGTAAAACTCCTGAGGCCACAACTGAGATCTCAGTAGAAATGTCCATGGTTCCTTCTTGATGTCTGCCACCAGCAGAGTTTTTGAAAGAGCAGAACTCTTTCCAGGTATTTTTCAGCCCTGTCCAATAAAATATTTAAATGTGTAAGTTCCAGTTATATTCGCTCTTCTGTTTTCTAAAGTTAAAACTCATAGGACATAAGGAATATTTTTCTATTCCTTTGATATCTTTCTCTTGCTCACAATGGCTCTGCCTGATGGAGAAATTTGAACACTGAATGAATGGAGACCCTCTTTTCTAAGGCGGTAAGTGTGCATCTTAAAAAGGAAGTATTAGGGGCACTTGGGTGGCTCAGTCGGTTTAGTGTCCAACTCTTGATCTTGGTTCAGGTCAGCCACCTCAAACTCAGGTGTCTGAGTTTGAGCCCCATGTTGGGCTCTGCACCAGCAGTGCAAAACCTGCTTGGGATTCTGTTTCTCCCTCTCTTTCTACTCCTCCCCCGCTCCCTCTCTCTCTCTCTCTTAAAATAAGTATTTTTTTTTAATTTAAAAAAATAAAAAGGAAATATTAATACAGTTTATGCTCACAATTCCAATCAAGACTATTGCAGGCATTCATTCATTACTTTTCATGTTTTCATAGGAAATGCATTACTCATGGTTCCATCAGGGAAATAGCAATAAGTATTTGAGATATAGCAACTAATCCTGTACATGAATCTGGACTGTGTGAGGTGAAAAGCACTGCTTCAAAGACATTGTTGGAACAACTGACAAATGAAATTTTAATATGAACTATAGATTAATGTTTCAATGCTAAATTTCCTGAATTTAATCACCATACAGTGATTATGCAAGAGGATATGTTTGCCACAAGAAAGACACACTGAAGTATTATGGAGAAATGGTTTATAAAAATTAATTTTATAAATATATATTCATACATATATATATATATGAGGGAGGAATATGATAAAGCAAATGTTATAAGATGATACAATTGGTAAATTTGGATAAAGGAACATAGGATTTTTCTGTATCCATTTTTAAAATTTTCTAAAGTTTTGAAATTCTTTCAAAATAAAGGGTTTAAGAAGAGGTGGGTGCAACCGAACACAGTATAAAGCATTGGCAATGCCAACATGTGGCTAACGAAGGTAGTGAAGCATCCCACGGCCCACACCAGTGGGAAACCTGAACGATGTCCAGGCCTAAAGGCCCAGTAGGAAGGAGCTTTGCCAGAAGAATCCAGAGACACCGAGAGCTGTGGCACACAGGAAGGCTGCCCCACAGGAGTTGTGTGGCCCCATGCAGAGGAAATCTAAGCCAGCTAAGAAGTAGCCGAAGGAACAAATACCATGGTGTTTCTTTTCTTGACCTCCTTTCTCCCGCTGGCGTCTCCTCTGGACCAATTCAATAGAAGTCTAAACGGCAAAAGAGCCCAGTTGATATATTCCACAGAGGTCTGCCATTTGGAGCACAGAATGGGTTGAAATAAGGTGGAGAGTGGAGTGGAACTGCAGGGCATAAAGAGACTGGCCAGCACATGGAGTGGACTCTTGGCCTCTCCCATTCTTTATTCCTTCATGAGGCTGAAACAATTGAGTCTGTGTGGACCTGCTGACCTGCTGATGGTGTGGCTCCTCATCCACTGTCTTGGCCATGTTGTCACTCGTGTGGTAATCAAAGCGAACAGGCTGGCCCCTGAGGGTGGAGAAGACCTGTATTTCCAGGACGGCTCATGTCAAAGTGAGTAAATCTGCTTAATCTTGGAGTCAAAGATTAGTAAACGCATGTACCACATTTTATATTTCGCTTCTGTCTGATCTCTACCTTCTGATCCTTTTTTTATCTCTTAACTTCTTCAGAATTCAGGTGTTAATTAAGAGATTTTCTTGGTTCTTATCAACTGAAGTGTCTTCCCTATAACTGTAATTGTCAACTGGGGCAATTTTGCTCCCCAAAGGATATTTGGCAAGGTCTGGTGACATTTTAGTTTGTCACCGCTAGACAGTGGATGCTACTGGCATCTCATGGGTAGAGTCCAGGGATGAAACAAACCTTCACCACCAAGAAGTATCCAGCCCCAAATGTCAATAGCGCTGAGGTTGAGAAATCCTCCCCTAGTGTTTAAGAAAGAAGAGTGTTTGAAATGGCATTGTCAGAAGTCAGTATCTCATATAATTGTGCTGGGAAAAATAAAAATGAGAATCACTAAAATCCAAATCTAGAAAAAGCCCCTGCCCATGGAACTTACAATCTAGTGGAAGGAACTAGAAAACCAAAAGTGAGCAATAAATATGTAATAAAATTAAAAAGATCTATGGCCAAGAAAAACAAACAAACAAAACCAGTGTGGGGTGTGCCCGATGAGGGAGTGGCAGGGATAGGTGGAGGTTTGATACTTTACACAGACAAGTCCCTGACTTATAATGGTTCGACTTAAACATTTTTTGACTTTATGGTGGTGCAAAATCAGTACACACTCAGTAGAAACTGTACTTGGAGTTTTGAATTTGGACTTTTTCCCAGGCCAGCAATATGCAGCAACGTCCTCTCTTGGGATGCTGGGTGGGGTAGCTCCCAATCAGCTAATGTGGTCATCAGGGCAAACAACTAATCAGTACACTTATAACCATTCTACTTTTCACTTTTAACTCAGTATTCAATAATAAATTGCATGAGACATTCAACACTTTAGTATAAAGTGGACTCTTAATTTTACTCAGCTGTAGGCTAACATAAAGGCTCGGAGGACATTTAAGGTAGGTGAGGCTAAGCTATGATCTTAGATTAGATGTCTTAAATGTATTTTTTTTTTTTTTTTTTACTTATGAAATTTTCCACTTACGATGGGCTTATTGGGATGGAACTCCATTACAAGGAAATCTGTAGAGTGTAGTTAGGAAAACCTCACATGTTACTTTTCCATTTGTCATAGGTTGGATTGTTTTTGAGTTAGAAATTCCACATTCAACTACTTTCTGTCCCTCCACTGATAAAAATACAGACACCATAGACAATGCACAAAGGGACAATGATTCTGGCCCAGCCAACTTGACATTTCTTAAGCACTTGGTGTTTCATGGGGCATTGTTGGTTTTCCCATTCTCCTGGCCTTAAACTGTAGAGTCTCTGAAACTATATCCCCATCTGTTTTGACATCCTTCCCTATAGACTTCTAGAGATTACACTGGTCTCTAATATCAAATGAATTTAATGTCCCGACTGTACTTTTGTAACTCTAGGTGCAAGTATCCAGTTTTTTTAAGGTGAGATTGGGTGTAAGCTAGACTATTACCAAAAAGGGCATAGTCCTTACTTTCAGCTGTTTATGATGAAAGTTATTATTATTTCAAAAATGTTAGTATAGACGATTTTTTCCTGAAAGACTGAAAAATATTCTACAATATCATTTAATGCATTTTTACTTATGACACTATAAAATGGCATAGTTTTCATTATGCAGAATGAAAACAAAAAACACAATGGCTGAGAAAATTCTAACAGTATATTTTTCAAAAACTGAATTGATAAAGCAGATTTGCTGGATTCCACTACAAATGTTCCTTTTATAAATATGGAATTTGTAACATCCACTGTTCAGGCTTTTAAAACTGTCAATAAACACATTATGGGTGGATAAGGTGGGCCCTGTCGTCAGTTGGAATTTTATTTATAATAATAAATAAAGGGGTTGAAGTTATATTTTAACTTCAAAATACTATTTAGCAACTCAATGTGTTTCGTTTTTTACATTGCATTTATCCTGCATTTCAGTGCTTAGAGTTCTTAGTTGTCAACTCCATTTAGGAAAACTATGTTCTGTGTTTCTGCAGTTGTGGAAGCTGTGGTATGCTGCTCAGATCTTTCTTCAGAATTGAAGAATGGACTTAACCTAGCTCCTGGTAGTACAGCCAGAGTCCTCGGCTAGTAAAATCAACCTTGACCCACCCCTACCTCATATCAGACAAAAATGTTCATTTTCAATCATGTTTATTATTATTCAAACTAGTAACATTTCAAACCACACACTAGCCACCAGGCTAATCAACATGGTAGTTAGCTGAAGAACTCACTCTCAGAAATAAGCAAGAGTTTTGCTTTTTGGTTTTTTTTGTGTGTGTGTTTTTTAACATGCATGGATTTTTTTTAAATATTCTGGAATGCCACACCTATTGTATAGTAGATACACAATACATGGTAGTAGTTTTTCCTTCCCCTTAGAGCAGAAATTGGTAAACTATGGTCCATAGTCCTAACCCACCCCCTGCCTATTTTTTTTAATGAAAGTGTATTTGAACAAAATAATGTCCATTTATTCATGTATATTGTCTACAGCTGCTTTTGTGCTATGACGGCAGCACTAAGGAGTTGCTACAGAACTCTGCAAAGGCCTTTATCTGGCCCTTTACAGGAAGAGTTTGCAACTCCTACCTTAGAGCATTACATAGGGGTTTCCATTAATTAAGGAATAGCAGTCCCAGTCAAGTTTGAATCACTTAACCATACCAAATAAAAACGTTTTGTTTTAGGGATGCCTGGGTGGCTCTGATTCTTGATTTTAGCTCAAGTCATGATCTCATGGCTGTGGAATCAAATCCCATATTGGGCTCCACACTGAATGAGGAGCCTGCTTGAGATTCCCTCTTTTTTCCCTCTGCCCCTCTCCTCTGCTCACCACTCTCTCCCTAAAAAAACCACAAAAGAACTTTAGAACCTCTGTTTGTCTTTCATCCTAAAAAAATATGGAAATGTGAAAAAGTGAAAAAAAATTACCAAAAACTAATCATACTTAAGGAAAATGCAGTGGAGAAGAGCAATGGGAATATCTAAACAAAATGTACACAGTCCCCAGTAAAGTTTCTGTGATCCTTCATTCATTACACTGGATCCTAGGCATAGGAAACCCTTTTCTCTGTTTTATATTTTTCAAAAATAAAATAAAGATATGAAAAATGTTATTTGAGATGGACCATACACCTGAACATGAGAGGTTAGAAAACAAAAACCTACAGAAGAGAGCATAGAAAAGTATCTTTAAGACTATAGAGGAGGCTGGGGTGCCTGGGTGGCTCAGTTGGTTGAGTGGCAGACTTGATTTTGGCCAAGGTCATGGTCTCACAGTTTGTGAATTCAAGTCCCACATCCAGCTCTGTTTTCTCAGTGTGGAACCTGCTTGGGATTCTCTGTCTCTCTCTGCCTCTCTCTGTCTCTCTCTCTCTCTCTGTCTCTCTCTCCCCCTCTCTCTCCCTGCCCCTCCAACACTTGTGCATTCTCTGCCTCTCTCTCAAAATAAATAAACTGTAAGCAAAATTTAAAAAAGACTATAGAGGAGGCAAAGATTTCTTTAATATGGCAAAAAGCATAGGCATTAAAGAAATACAAATTACTTTTATTAATTTCATTTCATTAAAATTAAGAGTTTCTGCTCATAATAACATTCCATTAAAAGACTGTAGACACAAGTCACACACTAAGCATATCTTTATAACGTGTACATCTAACCATTCCCTCTTTTTCCAGAATATGTAAAGAATTACTGTAATTCAATTCACAACTCAACTCCAACACAGAAATGATAAATACATTTCTAACAATTACCTTCACAATGCTAGAACTGGAAGAAACTTCAGGGATTATATATTTTAGTGGCTTACAATTGTTCTGCTTCAGCCCGGGATGTGGGCCAAATGCCTCAGCACCCAGGTCATTTGTGGCAATGAACCTCAAGCATATGAACCTTTTCCTACCCATCATTCCTTCGTTCTTTCATTTTTATCTACTTTACGTATTTGCTTTCTTCATAATATTTTGTTTAACAAACTGTTAAAAGAAGACTGAAAGTTATAGATTCATTTCAATACCCTGGAGGTCTTTAGATGCAGATTTAGACATACTTAAACATACTTACCTTCAATATGGCAGTGTTTCTACAGCTGTTGCTTGGTGAACACTTTCCCCCAGCAAGAAATCCTTATGGAAGGGATCCAACTCAACCAAATAATGTGAGATTGGAATGGAAAGAGAAGCTTTAATATATTATGAATACATGTAGAAAAAGGATAATTATCAAAATTATATCTGAGAGAATGCTTTTTATTCTTCCAGGGGATGGAATGAGAGATAACAGCACAGGAAAAGAGACTTTATATGAATATAAGGATTTGAGATGTGGACCCACAGGGAATCAGGAAGCTTGAGCAGTTAGGATAAAAACCAATGGATTAGTTTGGGAGGGTGTTTATGTGACTTTAATAGACCCTTTGTACTTACAGGATTTGTATTATGCCTCCATCTCTTTGTGAATGATTATAAAATTCCATTAGGTGGATAAATTATTTTGTTGAGGCATAGAATGAATTATGTAAAACTCACATATGAGAACAAGTTATTTAGTACTTGAATAAATCCATCTGACCATCAAACAGTACCAATTCTAAGTAAGATTTCTATTTCTCACTTAAGGTATGATCTCATTTGAGTTTAAAGAAAACTATTTTATTGGCCAGGATAAACAGAAAATTGTACATTATAATGCTTGATTTGCAGATTCTTGAAGGTCTTGAAGCATATTTATTGGAAATTCTAAAGATCCAGTAAGGGAACAAAGATTTTAGCTACTATGGTTTATTAAGAGTATGTTTTTGTGTGTATTTGTTGGTGGAGGGGGTTAAACCCACTCTAAGATGGACAGTTGATGATAATTCCTTATCATCTAGCTTTGTTATACTAGTAACAACTAGGAATAGATACAATTACCATTAGCTGTAACCATCTAGAAATTATTTTCTTTATAACCATGAGTCTAGATTAATATAGGTTAGATCACCAGGTTTTAGAGTTCCAATAAATGGTTGTCTTACCAAGCAATAGCCAAGGCATTTCTGAAGTAGTCGTGACAAATCAAACTATGTATTTTAACAATATGGCAACATCACAGAGTTCAGTTGATTTAAATAGGACAGGACGTCATAGATCATCTTGTCAAATCCTATAATCACAGTAATGCATCAGATTTGGAAACATGAAAACAGCTTTGTGGTTTTATAGCCTGTCCTTCAGAGACAGAAACTAAAATACCTTTAATTAAGTAAAACACTGCAAGCACTTACATGTGTATGACTTGTGTTAGGTTAAAAAAATTCTTGCCACCTGTATGTTTTTGTCTACATGTTGAATACTCGTATCTACTGATAGACTCTGGCTCAGACACAACACTTAAAGGCGTCTCTTTGTGTTGCTTGTCCTTCAGCATGCTGATTCAGCATAGCTGGGAATATTGCTTCGGGAATGCATTATTTCTGGAAATATAGTCGGCATGGTCAGAATGCTGATTCAGCAAACTGATGATGAGCTGTGTGGGGAAATGCGAGGATTTATAGCTGCTTTTAAGATGAGGGCCAAATCTTTGGGATGAGGTAAGGTCGATAGTTTGCTTGCTATTAGTCCATTTGTGCAGCGTCCTGGAGATGTAAGGTATGATAGTTGAGATAAATGTGGTTATAAGCTCTAAAAGAAGCTACCTGGGAAGGAGCTTTCTTATTTTAACTATTAAATACATTTTATGGCTTAGCTCTTTGTTGTTTTCAATTCCATGTTTAAATAAATCAGAAATTATATTATACTTCTTGGAAATGTGCATATTTCATATTTGACAACCATTTACAGTACTAAGTAACCCAAACATACATTTTATGTTTCTGATAAAAGCTTAGGAGGTTATTTTTACCAATGCCATATTCCTGCAGCAGAGTTGTAGCTGTATTTTAACCATTAACAGAAAAAGTATCTTAGAGAATATAATTTTGTGTGAATGCGATCTTGGGAATTAAGGAAAAGGCTAGTGTGTTCAGGAGAGATTGAGAAAAGCATAAATAGGAATTGGGTTGGACTTTATACTGTGTCTTCTGTACGGTACGCAATTAATAAGAATTTTAAAATTTAACTTTAAAAAAGAAAAAAAAAATCCAGTGTTCCCAAAGTACAATTCACATTATCAAGCATTGCTTAAAAGCAAGTTAAATTAAACTGATATTAGCACTATGAAGAAATACAAACAATAAAAAGATGGATGATATAGCATAAGGCATGGTAACTCAGACTACTGCTAGATTTAGAACATGTTTAGGAGTCAAATTCAAGCACTAGTTTTCCTTGATCAAGAATGAAAATAATGAAGAGTTTGCTAAAAGACCAGATACACCAGAACACACTGGAGAGTCCTGTTTGGAAATTAGACAACCTGCCCGAGACTTAGGTGGATGAAATGATGAACCATTAGTAGGAGAAAGGTAAGAAGCTAAATAAGATACATTTTCAAGGATTATTTTATAGAGCATTGTAAATTAACCCTAATATGAAGAGCCTGGGGACCTATTTTATCTTTTTGAGTTGAGAAACTCAAATAGTAAGTGGAAAGTTACAAAGCTGATTTGAAGATAAGATAGGAAAATAAACGTTGGAGAAAAATTGAGAATTTTAGATGTCAGGCCAGAAGATTGTTTAGAATCCAGTTTAGAGATGGCCTTCAGTATTTTTGAGAAATAGCCAGAAAGTGAAGGGTAGCAGAATATGCCTTTTTTGCATCAGATTATTCTAAGAAACTGCAGACATAGAAGAAACTCTGAAAACAGAAGTGACCCTTTTGTAAGGAAACTTTATATTTATAAAGGAAATCTCCATTTGTAAGCTTGTCTCTCTTCCTGTACCAGGAAAAGAAGGATGACTCTAAATCATAAGAAAAGATCATGAATGAGGAAGGCAGGACTTAAATCTGTGTAACAACTTTATCCTTATTTACCGTGCTTTGCCTGGTAACAGCCCATAACCGGCCCCCACCAACATCCTTCTCTTGTCTTTAGTTGGAGGTGGTATTTAAGTTGGTGGCTTGGACCATCCCAGGGAGATGCTCCATTCCCCTGAGTATTTTCCATGTGTACATGAGGTAAATATGTTCATAAATTTCTGTTTTTTTTTCTCTTGTTAATCTTTTATTACAGGTGGTCAAAGCTAAGAACTCGGAAGGGCAGAGGGAAGATGATTTTCCTTCCTTAGAAAATTTTTTTTAAAACAGGGAAAATCCAGGGGTGCCTGGTGGCTCAGTTGGTGGAGCGTCTGATTTTGACTCAGGTCATGATCTCACGGTTGATGAGTTTGAGCCCCACGTTGGGCTCTTGTGCTAATGGCTCAGGGCCTGGAGCCTGCTTTAGATTCTGTGTCTCCTTCTCTCTCTGCCCCTCCCTTGCTTGCTCTCTGTCTCTCTCTCTCTCTCTCTCAAAAATAAATAAACATAAAAAAAATGTTTTAAAGGGAAAATCCAATGTGAATAATTGAATAATGATTTAGGGAAAGAATTGCTATAGTAGCTATTTTTGTCCGAAACATATGATCAGTACCTCTATATATCTTCTGTTATATAACTAACAAAGGGAGGGGCATTCCCAATTGATTTCAAGGAGATACAGTTATAAATCCCTTTTCTTCCTGTTGTCCAACTGTTCAGAGAATCGTCTAAAACAAGTTTTTATTTTGTTTTGTTGTGATTATTATCCAACCTAGCACTGAATCTATATAATCAGGTGGATATGCTCATATTAGTCTCTGTAATGACAGGCCCTGATCCTGACTTTCTAGATGATTCTAGAACTTCCACAACCTTGAGATTTAGCTCTCACACTGATTTTTGTCTCTACCTTTCAACTTTCTGGGACTTGGTTCCCTTCTGAATCTTGCCTCACATAACTCAATGGAAAGGGCCTCTAGGCCATGTCATTTATGTGTTCTTTCTGTGAGACTTTAGAAGAAGGACCTAATTTCTCTGAATTTCATTTAGAGTTTCTACAAAATGTGGATGGATAACAACATCTCCCCCAAGTTGCCACTAAGCAGGCTAATGAGATAACCTCAATCTTATTCAGAGAAAGCACTATGCTTATGGTAATGATTATGTTTAATACTATGTTGATCTTGAATTTGCTAATCGTTTTTAATATTTCCCTCTTTCTGATATATGTGCTTCTTTCACAAGTATTTTCCATTTCAGTCTGCATATAAAACATTTAAGTTTTCCCAAGTCAGTGCCTAATGGGGCCAGTAAAATCAAGTCCTATATCATGAGGAAGATAATTCCTTAAAAATATTTCTCTTCTGTCATGTATCTTTGATCTATCTTATCTATCTATGTATCTACCTATCTCCTATCTATCTATCTATCTATCATTTATCTATCATCCAATCTTATTTCTTCTTATCTAACTACCTATTAACTCTGACTACTGTACTTCTGAATTATATAACATACTTTATCAATTGTCAGGATCCAGACAAAAAGCGTAGTTGAGAAGGATTAGCTGATATTCAAAGTTTAAGAATGGATTTTTTTCTTTGAGGGTGTCATTTATCATCAAACCAAATGCTATCTTTCTCAAAGGACTGGATAGAATCTGTTTGACCTACCAGTCAGCTGAATAAGGTATATAACATTCATTATTTGTAAGACATGTGTATCAAATTCTATGCCATTTAAAGAAAGTTACAATTTATGGTTGTCAAGTGAGGGGGAAATGATTTCAATTGGACATAAATAGTTGCCCTTATGTGTTTACTGAATAAGAAAACAAAATAGTAAAACATCTTCAATTTCGATGTGTTCAATTAACTTATATTTATAAAGAAATGCTTTCAAAATAGTAATCTTCTAATACTCTTTCAATGTCCTCTAAGCATATTAAATATCTATGTTTCTTCTTAAGGCTTTATTATTTGCTTTGTTGGTATAGTCAATAATAAAAGCACTTTATTTTGGTTAAAAGGGTAGAAATATTTTGACAAATGTTTAATTTTATTCAAAATAATAACCTTCTGTGCCCTAGGCCAATATAACCAACCTTAATCAGAGAACAAAAATAATCATAATTATGATCTGCTTAAGTCACAGAGGCCTGCTTATTCAAAAAAAATTTTTTAGAGGGCACCTGGGTGGCTCAGTTGGTTAAGCATCTGACTTCAGCTCATGTCATGATCTCACGGTTCATAAGTTCGAGCACCACGTCAGGCTCTGTGCTGACAGCTCAGAGCCTGGAGCCCTTTTCAGATTCTGTGTCTCCCTTTCTTTCTGCCACTCCCTGACTCGTGCTCTGTCTCACTCTCAAAAATAAAATAAACATTAAAAAATTATTTTTTAAATTAAAAAAAATGAATGTTTATTTTATTTTTGAGAGTGAGAGAGAGAGAGAGACAGAGTATGAGTGGGAGAGGGGCAGAGAGAGAGGGAAACACAGACTGAAGCAGATTCCAGGCTCCAAGTTATCAGCACAGAGCCTGACGCAGGGCTCGAACTCATGACTGTGAGATCATGACCTGAGCCAAAGCCAGTCACTTAACCAAATGAGCCACCCAGAAGCCCCGAGTTCTGTTTATTCAGTGTCTGGCTTGGAATTATTCTTCTAAAGTATTTACACTTTTTCAGCATAATTTTGAATATTGAATCCAGCTTTATTTTGGTAGTTTGAAATTGGAACAAATGCTAGCAGGGAAATGTGGAATTTTACTCTATGGGAAAACAGACTTAGAAGAGGCTCTAGCTCCCCTGGAATAAGAATTGTAGAGGTAGAGAATGGAGACCAAAACAGTGACGTAAGAGAACTCAGGCTCCCTATCCGCCCCCCACCCAACCAAAAAAAAAAAAAAAAAAAAGACCCATAATTGGACAACAATCCACAAGCAAAACCAGTCCTGGGAGACCTCTAGAATTTACTCGAGAAGTTTTAGCAACACAGTGGAACAACAACAGCAAGAAATATCTATGAATAATGACACAAGAAGAGTGGGAAGAAAGGTACGTTTCTGCCTGCATTGTCCCAGGCTCCAAGCTGGCATCATTCAGCACCAAGAATGAACTTCTCAGCTAGAGAGTTCTCCTTGCAGGAAAGGAAGAGCAAGGTGAATGGCCAGTTTCTCTAGCCTTTCCGGGCACCACATGAAGATCCCACTTCCATTTTACTTAACCCAGTCTAGTAAGGCTGAGGCAAAGAATGAAGAACAAAGAAGAAATCAAGAGCCATTATTATTTGCAGACGTGCTGTGGGAGTGATCATATTGCATGATCAAGTGAGAGTTATACCTGGGATGCAAGGATATTTCAACATATACAAGTCAATAAACATGACACATCATATTAATACAATGAGAGATAAAAATCATATGATCATCTCAATTGATGCAAAGAAAACATTTGACAAAATACAATATACTCTCCTAATAAAAATACTCAACAAATTGTGGTAAAAGCCATATAAGACAATCCCACAGCCAACCTCATACTCCACAATGAAAGATTGAAAAGTTTTCCCTGTAAGATGAGGAAAAAAGACGAGGGTGCCCATTTTCAAAACTCTTATTCAAAAAAAGTACCAGAAGACCTAGCCAGAGCAAGAAAAAGAAATGAAAATGTCCAAGTAGGAAACAAAGAAGTAGAATTGTCTTTGTTTGAAAATGATATAATTTTATATGTAGATAATCCTAAAGCTTATATATAGATAATACATCAAAAAATTGTTAAGACCAATCAGCAAATCCAGTGAAGTAACAGGACACAAAATCTGCATACATAAATCAATTGCATTTCTATGCACTAACAATAAAACACATGAAAGAGAAATAAAAAAATAATAACCCCATTAACAATAGTATTAAAAACAATGAAATACCTAGGAGTAAATTTTACCAAGGAGGTGATAGATTTTATACTGAAAATCATAAGACTTTGATGAAAGACATTCAAGATGACACAAACCAATGAAAAGATGTTCTATGTTCATGGATCAGAAGAAATACTATTACAATTTCCATAATATAAAAAGACATCTATAGATTCAGTACAATCCCTCCCAAAATTTCAATGATATTTTTCACGTAGCAAAGAAGATCTTAAAATTTTTATGGGTCTGCAAAAGATGCCAAATAAGCAAGCAATTCTAAGAAAGAACTAAGCTGGGGGCATCATACTTCTTAATTTCAAACTATCATATAAAGCTATAGCAATCAAAACAGTGTGATATTTGTCTAAAAGTACATATAGACCAATAGATCAGAGTTGAAAGCCCAGAAATAAACCCTCACCTATATATTCAACTAACATTTGACAAGGAGCCAAGAATACTCAATGGGAAAAGAATAGTCTCTTCAATAAATGCTGCTGGGAAAACTAGGTAGCTAAATGCACAAGAATAAAATTGAACCCCTATCTTACACCACTTACAAAGATTAACCCAAAATAGATCAAGGACTTAAACATAAGACTAAAAGTATAAGCCTCCTATAAGAAAACAGAGGAAAAGCTCCTTTACATTGGTCTCAACAACAATTTTCTGGATATGACATCAAAACCAGAAGCAACAAAACCAAAAATGAATAAAGACAACTAAATCAAACTAAAAATCATCTTCACAGCAAAAGATATAGTCAAAAAAATGAAAAGCCAACTTATGGAAAGGGAGAAAATATTTGCAAAGAACATATCTATCTTATAAGGGGTTAATATTCAGAATACATAAAGAATTCCTATAACTCAATAGCAAACAAATGAAGGAACAAACAAAAACTGGATTAAAAAATGGGAAGAGGAATTGAGTAGACATTTTTTACCAAGAAGACGTACAAATAACCAACAGGAGTATGAAAAGGTGCTAGATATCACTAGTCGTCAGGAAAATGCAAATCCAAACCACAAGGAGATATCACCTCACATCTTTTTGGTTATCATCACACAGACAAGAAATAATAAGTATTGATGAGGATGTGGAAGAAAAGAGAACCTTTGGGCACTATTGATGGGAATGTAAATTGGTATAGCCACTATGGAAAACTGTACGGAGTTTTCTCAAAAATTAAAAATAGAACTGCCTGATCATCTAGCAATTCTACTTAAGGGTACATATCCAGAGGAAATGAAAACAGGATATTGAAGAGATATCCATATTATCATCTTCATTGCAGCTTTATTCACAATAGCCAAGATGTGGAAATAACCTTAGTGTCTATGGATGAATAAATAAGTAAAAGGTGATTATATATATTATTAATATATATAATATATTTATTAATATATATTAATAAATAAATAATATATATTTATTTTTATAAATATATTTATAAATAAGTATATATTTATAAATATAAATATATATAAATAAATATATATAATATATAAATATAAATATATAATAATATATATAGTGAGAGAGAGAGAGAGAAATATTACTCAGCCATAAAAAGGAATGAGATCTTGCCATTTGTGACAACATGGATGGACCTAGAGTGTATTATGCTAAATGAAAGAGGTCAGAGAAAGAGAAATACTGTGTCCATATGTGAAATCTAAATAAGCCAACTTGTAGAAACAAAGGGTAAAGTGATTATCAGGTGCCAAAGGGAGGGTGAATGGGAAGATATTGGCCAAAGGGTATACACTTCCACTTATAAGATCAGTAAGCTCTGGGGATGTAATGCACATGATGATGATTGAAATTAATGATATTGTGCTATGTAGTTGAAAGTTACTAAGAGCATAAATCTTAAATGGTCCTCCCACAGAAAAAGAAATAATAGTTATATGAGGTCAGTGTTAGCTAAAACTATGGCAGTGATTATTTTGCAATATATAAGTGTATCAAATCAACACATTGTTTACCTTAAACTTGCACAGAGTAATGTGTCAATTAGATCTCAATAAAGTGGAAAAATTAAGACGTGTTTTAAATTTTTAAGAAGTGTTAAGCCTGAGCAAAAGACAGCAGTTATGGAAGTATGCTGACCCCTTAGATCTCCACAGGAAAACTACTAGGTTAGTGAATTATTGTAAGTTTGAAGTCTTATTCTAAGCCTTTCTGATAATTGTGCCAGAGTTTATTTGATTCAGCGATGCTCCTGCACTAGGAAAGCTACCTACCTACCTGTGCAAAATATATCCATATGATAGAACCCATCATTATGAATTATGTGATGGTGAATTTCTTGTTTGTTTGCTGTTTTTTCCCTCCTCTTTTTCCCAGTCTGGCTTTAAAAGCAGAATAACTCCTGGCAAATGTGACCACATATGGATGGGAAGATTTTGGAGACAAGCCCCAATTTTAAGTCCAACCAATGGGAGGGGGAATCCCTGTGGGGCAGAGAGAATGGGAGGAATCCCCGCCCCCTTCCTTTCTCTTTCCTGGACCTTCTCCCAAGCAGTTGCCACTCCTGTCGCTGCTATTCTGGTGTGGCAGTGAAGGGAGACTGTGCAAGCACCGGAAATACTGACACAAGAATGCTTCACTCAGACCAGAAGAACTGTGAGCTCAAAAGTTTGGGGGTGATCCTTGTTGTATTTTTCCTCTCTCCATCCTTCTGTCACCAGACACAGCCGAATCCAGTCTCAGGAACCCACATAGCAGAATGGCAAGAATAAAGCCCTGGCTTACTAGCCAGAGGGCCAGGAATCTGAAGAATGTTCGGGAAATCAAAGAAAGGAAGGAGGTTGAAAATGAGATCCACCTCAGGGCTCATGGGGAAATAACCAAAAGCAGAAATAAGGTCTATTAAAGAAAAAAAAATTCCTTTCTATGTAAGTCATCAGAGAAATGGGAAAACTGGCTTAAAGGGTCTTTTAAAAAGTTCTGGCTAAAAGATGGTTACTAAAGTACAAACACTCTCAAGAAGAAACTAAATTAATTTTTGTACCATACTTCCATTAAGTAGAAAAGTCTACCCTTTTATATATGAAGACTCAGTGATTTAGGGAAAACGTATTAAGGTGTCAAGTACAGAATCTGAATTCTAGTCGCATTATTATTGATAACTAATTATGTGGCCTCTGGCAAGTCAGCTGTCCCCATTAAGTGTTGCTTTATGTACATTAAAAAATATAGGGTTTATATTAAATATAATTGTTAAAAAATATTGAGTCATATTAGGAGAATGCAACACACAACAATCATCATCCCATATAAATATTCAAACACCTATATACCTCCCAGGAATGGTTACACTGATCCTTAATGATTCTTGATTTTTTATTATAATTGGATAGCATTTTCATATGTATTAACCCATTTTATTCAAATGTAGCTCCAGGGAGATAGGCAAAAATAATGTCACATTTGCATATTATCTTTGAATTTATGTAGTGCCAATTCAGGATTTCATTATAGTCTCATTACTGCCCAGTAAAATAGACAGGGGAAATATTATTCCCATATTTTACAACTGAGAATACTGAGGGTCAAATAGTTTAATTGAATATGTCCAAGGTTACACTTTCTAACATGAAGCAAAACTAAAGACAGAGAATCCTTTGTCAGTTGTCAAGTGCTCTTTCTTCATGCCATGCTACTATATATTGAAAGATAAAATAATCTACTTGAGGTTTTACTAATTCCCAGATATGAATGGGATCCCTGTGCCCTGCCTGCTAGCCAGGCACCCTTCTTGATTTCTAATACAATCGGATTTCTCTGTCATTATTTAATCACACGACCTTAAGCAAAGTATAGTATCTTTTAAAGACTTATGTTTTAGTTCTATAGAATAGGAACACTAAGGGCAGTCTGGCAGGATTGTTATTAAAAAAAGTATTAATACGAAGACTGTGCTTTGCCTGACACAAAGCACTGTCCTATAATAAATATCATCACTTGATTATTATAGTGGCTATTTCGTGTTACTTTCATGGATATAGAGACAGCGTCGCTGACATTCTGCTTCTTGGGCATATTCTGTCAACACCACGCCCTGATCACCTACCCAGATATACAGGGTCATTTGTGCACACGAATCTATAAACTGAGATCAAATCCTTTGCGTCCTACGTTGGTGTGAAGTTCCCACAGATTTCATGTGAGAAATAGTCTTTGTTAGAGAATCAGAGATGTATCAGTGCTCTCAATTGCAATCTGCTCGCTGCCACCATCCAATATGCTGTGCTATTTGCCTTGAATATATAGTACTTGCAGCCTTCCTAATGCGAGCATGCCTGCTATTTCATTTTGGCCTGTGGGAAAAAAATATTTCAAGTCAGACAGACACACGATCAAATACTAGCTCTGCAACGCGATAAATATGTAATCTTGGGTATATTACTTAATTTATCTGTTTCCCAGACTCTTTTTCTTTAAAATAAGTTATGTAATAATTCCTTCTTTAAAAGGCATATTAGGATTAAATTCAAAGAGATGAGACAAGGTGCATAGAACTTCTGTCACATCAGGAGCACTAAGGAAATGTTCATTTCATCACCTTTCTTCTCCCTTTTATGATGGTTTCTTTTTTTTTTTTTTTTTGGTTTTGTTTTTCTGGGTTTCTGTGTGTTCTTCAATCTGATAACTTTGTTGTCCTTAGGCCACAAAGCCTCCCAGGATGCTTCTAATTTCTACTGTTGTGAACAATAACATTTTGTATTCATTGAGAGATTCTTACACATCAGACATGGTAATAATTTCATTACATGAATTAGGTTTTTAAATTCTCATTACAATCAGTTAACTTATAGACTGTCATTATTTTTTTATATCAGGAAATTAAAACTTAGAACATTAAATAAAATGGTAACATTTACATAGTAAATAAATGGCAGAGCCTGGCTTCAAACCTATCTGTGTCTGAATACAAATATCTGTGCATTTAAACCACCAAGTGAAATGATTTTCTCTAGTAAATAAGAACATTCCATTGCACTCATCAAATTCTGGAACCTGCACAGGGAACCCTATGACACTTAAAGTATATCCTCAGCACTTCACTTTAAGATACTAGCTAGATGGGGGCAACTGGGTGGCTCAGTAGGTTGAGTGTCCAACTTCAGGTGAGGTCATGATATGCAACTTGTGAGTTCAAACCCCACGTTGGGCTCGCTGCTGTCATTGCAGAGCCCACTTTGGATCCTCTGTCACCCTCTCTCTCTGACCCTTCCACACACATGTTCTTTCTCAAAACTATAAATAAACATTAAAAAAAAAAAAAAGAATTGCCCTTGCTGCAAGGGACCAGCTCTTAAAAAAAAAAAAAAAAGCTAGGCAACACAATGCTAAGGATACAGTCTGCAGACCTCCCTAAAATCTGAAGAGAAACACTCAGGGTGAGCTCGACATGTCCAATTACCATATGAAAATGATTAATGAAAATGAAAATGGAAGGAAGATGAAATAGAAGAAAGATATCTAGTAGTTCTTACCTGGAACTCATCACATCACATATTTTGAGAAGTCATTTCTTAGCTATTTAGAAACGTCAATAGAACAGCATTAGCCAGAAACACAGAGACAATCTCACAACAAATGTGTCATGATGATTTTGTTAGTAGAGACTCCTGAATTGCTTGATTTCATGCATTTGTCACAGGCACTGGGGATGTTTCCTCTTCTGATATGCAAACATCTAATTGTTCTCTAACATCCGATACAATGATAATTTGTTGTTTTTCTGTCATTGTGCCGTGTAATTCCAAAATAAGCCAACAATGAAGCATCATCCCAACTCCCTGCAATTTGAGGCAGCGAAACAGTTGTATTTTAGTATAAGGAAAGCAAGATCAAGCAGGAATTTTTGTATATCGAAAGTTAATATAGAACAAAAAGTATATGTAGGGGGTCTGTAGGGGGTGTTGGGTATTGTTAGAAATTACATAACTCATTTATTTTCCTTTGAAAACTCGTCACATTTGATCTGTTCAGTATCCTACATATTATTTTGAAACTCTAGAGTTAATGTCAGGATTAAACTGTGTAGTAGTGATGTATTAATTAAGACGCTGAATAAAGCTACATAATGTGTATATTGCTTTAAATTTCACAAATTACTGCTTTATTTTATTCACCTGTATATCCTTGGTAACTGGTGCATAATAGTTTCAGAAAATGTTTTTTGAATTAACGTAAGAAACTTTTAACAAATAATTCTACTTATTTTTTATAATAACCCTGTGAAGTGGGCATTCTTACCATTCCCTGGTTGCTCAGAGGAGTTAAGTGGTCTGAGATAATGGAAGATGTTCAGGCTACCGGGCAGCAGATGAGAGTTTGATATACTAAGTTCTCCCACGTCAAAAGCCAGATTTTGTCCACCGCACTTCCTAGCTTCTTTCTGGAGAGAACATGACCTAATCTGTAATGTGTTAGACTTCATTACGAAAATTCATGTAAAATCAGCCTTCTTTTTCCATTCTAGAATTTCAAAACAAAATATAATTTACAGACATAATTATCTTATTTTATATCGACTATTTACAATATTTAATATGCTTCTTTTTGTTCTTTGACTTTGCTTTTTCCTACTGGCCTTCAGACAAAGACTTAGGAATACCCAAGGGAACAAATATGCTATACACAGGATGGAATATCTTTTGCAGTTATGATCTGGATAAGTAGACTTACCTCTGGGAACTCACTTAGGAGGAAAAGATTAAGTTAAATATTTACATCTAATCTTTCTTTGTGATGCTCAACCAAAAGAAAATGTGAACGTTGGTGCATGTTATTTTAATGTATGCAAAAATCTTTGAAATAACATTCAGTTGGCTCCCCATTATGATTCAGGTGCAGTAAATCCACTCTATTTCATGAAAGTCATATTTTCTGATCCAAGAAATTACTGCAAGTTCCAAACATCATACAGTAAGTTTTTAATAAATACAAGACATTTGTTCAAGGATGCAGGTACCATGAAAATAATCAAATTGTGTGGCTTAGGAAATCACCAACATAGAAAGGCAGGGTCTCTAGTTGCACTAATGCAAGATGCTTGAGGAAATTGAGTGGAAAAAATAATTTCTAGGAATATATCTGCAATTAGGATTGTGGAATTTTTGGTCAGAGTAAAGTGTAGTCAGTGAAAATAATCATTGTGCCTCCATACTACCCTTGAATTTTTACTTACTCAAAATTTCTCCCATCAGGGTTTTTTGTTTTTATGCAAATAAGGACAAGCCAAGTGCCCAGTTATTGCTCTTCTTTTCTTGTTTTATGTTTTATTATTTTTAAAAAATTGTGTTAACATTTATTTTTTGAGAGACAGAGAGAGACAGAGCATGAGCAAGAAGGGGCAGAGAGGGAGGGAGACACAGATTCTGAAGCAGGCTCCAGGCTCTGAGCCATCAGCACAGAGCCCGATGTGGGGCTCAAATCCACAAACCATGAGATCATGACCTGAGTCGAAGTCGGACATTTAACTGACTGAGCCATCCAGGGGCCCCTATTTTTTTTTTTTTATTTTGAGAGAGAGAGAGAGAGAGAGAGAGAGAGAACACATGTGAGAGGGACTGAGAGAGAGGAAGAGGAAGAACCCAAGCAGGATCCACGCTGTCCAATGCAGAACCCAACATGGGTCTTGATCTCACAAACTGTGAGATCATGACCTGATCAAAATCAAGAGTCAGATGCTTAACCCACTGAGCCATCCAAATGCCTCCCTCTCTTCTTTTCTTTTGGTTTGTCTTGCCCAAAGTATTTTGCCATGGACTTTAAGGAAAAAGATAGCACAGATATCATTTTTTTTACTCTAATATATGCAGCAATTCATCCCATAGAACCCTTGGGGAGTGGTTACACAGCCTTTGCTTAAATATAACTTGGTAGAATATATTGTGAGGATAAAAAGTGGTTCATTGTAAGTTTACTTTCACTGAACATGCTGTCTCTCCAAAATTTTAGTCCATTTGTCTTGAAGAAGGTTAGGGCACAACACTGCAAAAGATTCAGGAAGAGGCTTTCTCTGAACCCTCTTATTCACCTAAAAACATTTCCTCCAAAATAAAGTCAATTGTCATCAATTCCCCTCCCTGGGAGTCTCATCAACTAGATAAGTTTGACTCTTACCACAGTTCAGGAGTTCTTTCCACAGAACAGAAGACTAGAAATCAACACCACACCCAGAAAACCTTTGTCACAAACTGTCACATGTCCCATTTGGTTTTCTAAGGGCACATTCATCTTTCCTAAAACTCATTTATTCTCCCCAAAATTGCTTACATTCCCACTGCCCTTCCTTTATGAAGTCTACATATAAGCTTTCAAATCTCACTGCTTTTTTTTGTGTAATCACTTTTTTCCTATGGTGCCCCCATGCATGTAATATTGAAAAATAATGCATTTATACCTTTTCTCCTGTTTGTCTGTTTTTAGTTCATGTCATAGACTCAGCTATTGAACCCTGGAAGGCAAAGGAAAAGTTTTTCCTTCCCTGCTGTCTTAAATCCATTCTTTGAAGAACACAGAAGCATTTTGTTTTTTTCTTTCATGGGATGACCCGACAAGGAAAAAATACACACAAACGACTAATACTGAAAAAGCACTTGGAATATCACTTGGAACATAGGAAGCACCTCATAAAGATTCACTATTATTATGGTTAGTTGCCTGTTGGGTCAAGATAGAAAATATTCTTAAACCCCAGATTCTTCCATTGTAAAACAAAGATTCACTTACTATTAATTCCAGAAATAACTTGGAGCCTTATATGGATGAAGCCTTATGTGGGGAATTGGACAATATTAATAGCTACTTTACAATGATTTTAGAAAGATTGAGTGAGATAATGAATATTAGTACCATGCCTACTTGTTGGCAGGTACACAGTGAATGTTAGCTGGTGATTAGGAAGGTAGTGGGTAGCGGTGGTCATGGAGAAAGTAAGTAATTGCTGGGATATGAATTCTAGAGAAAGAATTACCAAAAACCCCAAGGACAAAGTAGAGATTGGGGGGAATAAATCCAAGCAAGAGCAAAGGACAACTGGGGCACTGCAGAAGAACATGCAAGAAATGACTTTGTCCCCAAGTGGAGGAGGGACATGTTACACTGAAGTACTCAGCTTTTGGCAGCAATTTAGGGCAGAAATATGGGATAGAATCAAGGAGGAGATGGAGATGATAGGACATTCCCTAACATTCCTAAAGAGTAAGAGCAAAATTGGAGACAGAATGTAGTTGGAAACATCCAAGAACACAAGAAAAACAAACAAAACAAACCAACACAAAAACTCATGATGTAAAAAAATCTCACCAAAGTGTTCATGGGGATTGAGTTACCAACATTGAAAGAATGAAAGGGCTGATGACAAATTTCAAACAGAGACTTTCCTGGGGGGTCAGGATTTATGGAATTAGAAGCAAGAATGAAGACCTATCTTGGACACACCAGGACCGAGGGCAAACACTAAATCAGCGACAGTGTTAGGCGATTACTTTTTAGTAGGAGGAATATAGATGTATCAGAATTTCTGGCAAACACTTGAGTAACAGCAAGGCTTGTATGTTGCAGGTGCAGAATACTATGGAAGTATGCCTTCTTATATTCCTGGTGACCAAAGCCAGAAACAAGGACCAAAACCTATACATAAGAGGTAATTGTTGCAACCTCTGGTGTTAGACAAACGGAAGGGAAGGAATTAGTGAAATAATACAGAGTCAAGGACCAGAACCAGGTTCAAAGTGAGGCAGGAGAAAGGAAATGTGAATTCAGCACCACCTGTGAAATGGACTCAGGCTTTATTCTTGCTGCCACCTCATCTTGGCATCACCTCTTGGTGTAGTCATTATCCGCATCAACCCTGGAACTCTCTTAAGGCATCCATGTCTTCCACAGTGCTTAGGACAAAGCACGCTTGGACAACAGAGAGAGGGATGCATGAGCGAGACATGGGGTGGGAGGATATGGAGGGTCTCTCTAGCTTTCTGTACATTTGTTGAATGAATGAATGAATGAATGAAGCAGGGATAGTGGGGAAGTGATCTCAGAGATAACCCCTTGTCTAATGGCAAGAGCCCAGGATTTGGAAACAAACAACCACGCTGTTTATCTGAGTTTTGGCACAATTATTTAAACTTTCTACCAATTAGAGAGTTGAATTAGATGTTACTTACTCTACAAACATATGCTGTCATATATATGTGAAGTCCTAAAATCTCTCATCTACACAAAAAGTCTCTTAATAGCTAATATTTCAGATGATTTTAATTATAAAACTTTTTTAAATGAAAAGGAAAACAGAAGTGACTTTCCCATCACAGGAGCACCATTATAATCTCTTCATAATGCTAGTATCTAGGGACAGATGTAACATCTGTGATACAGATTAATTGTGCAATATTTATTAGCTTCCAAAAGGTGGTGATAGTCACATACTCACTTAGAAAATGTCAAATCTTGTCTATCTCAGAAATTAGAAAAGTGTCTATTATTACATCTCAATAATAACCATTCAATATACCCATCAAAAGAAATTTGGCCACACACACATGCACACACATACACCCACCACCCCCCCCCCCACACACACACACATCTCAAAAAGTTAAAACTTTCTTTTCATTGAAACTCCATTTCCTTTTAACTTTTATACAATACAAACTTGGGGTATGAGACCCATAGACCTAGTTAATTACGTCCTTGAAGAATCTCTTTCTCTTCACTAACATGGAGTGGGAGCCTAAGGCTCCCCTAATCATGGCCTCTCTTATATGCCAAAATGTATACATGCATCTTTATGGACACCATTTTGTGGTACCTCTAGCACACACATCAGCCACAGTATTAGGCGATTACTTTTTAGTGGGAGGAATATAGATATATCAGAATTTCTGGAAAACACTTGCATTCTCCTTGATTTTTTAAATTTCTGTTCTCCCTCTGGCTTTGGGCATTTTGAGGCACCTAGTACTATGGTCGGCCTGTGGCTTATGCCCAGGGGAACACAGTGATGTGTACCATGCACACACTCAGCATCACATGAGGAAAAACAGAAGAGAATGCTCTTAACCTCTGTGTGGTCCAACGTGACACATCAGAATAGTAATGTTCTAGGTGTTCAGAGCTAAACACCAGATAAACTTCATTATGGTGTGCTATGAGAAATATTTATTCCTCTGAAACCTGCAGCAAAGTAATTGGGGATATAGGAGACAACTGAAATCATTGTTTTCATCAAAGGACATCCTTGGAAACACAACTAACTGGCAATATTGTTTTATTTTTAACTTTTTTCTCTGAGACTCAAATGGAAATCTTCCCCAGCTTCCCTGATCCTGAAATCATTGCTTGAGACTTTTTACAAAGGGTAACTACCGTGACACTACTCAGTCTTCAAGTTTTAGCTCACAAAGTAATAGTCACTTGGTTCCAGAGGTCGAGATAAAACCAAAAAGACAAGGCAATTCCTTTAAAAATAGAATTTTAACTTCATTTGATCATAAAAAGGAAAACTGTTGCCATTGGAGTCAGGAAATAAAGCAGCGGTCTTGAAAACTTTTATTTTTGTTTATTTCAGGTAAAAGAATAAGGGCAGTGAAGTTCGCCCCTGACAATGGCACTGTGATTTGGCTTCATACAGACTCATTCCATGCTGGGTTTCTGACAGTTTGACAGATTCTGTATCTTGCTTGAAAATCTGAGCCTGTAGAAAACCTTTTGATGGTATGGTTACATTCCTTCTCTGGGGAACATCATTCCTTTCAAGGCAGCTCCTGCTGGTGACTTAATACAGGTGTTTCTGTATCATAGCTGTTTCTGCAGGGTGACTGAGCTATAGTGGCATATGAGTGAATTCTACAGAGGGCTCCAGAGGGCAGTAGGACACCATGCATTGTGGAACCATGAGCAGAGCTGAGTGACATTCAAAATCAAGGGAATGAAATCCCCATGAAGGCAGATCATAGTTGAGGCCACTGCCCTCATAATTCTACCAGTAATATCACACAAAACAAGCACAGTGTGCCCCAATGCCTGGTTGGCTAATACATACACATTTTCTGGAATGATCTAGACAATGAAATGTGTGAAAAATTGTTTTAACATGGGATCCCATATAGGACCAGCACGAAGAAGAGAGCACCCAGAGGTGATCCCTTTCACCAGTTCTGATCACATCTTACTGAAATAAACGATTGGCTTATTTCCAAAATACACTAATTCCTTTTGAACAGGATGTATGTTTCATTACTCTACAGCAATTCTGGTACACAATAGACATCCACAAGATTGTTATTTTACTGATCAAGAAACAGAAAAGAGCAAGAAGATAATTCAAGATGAGAAATACATTATTTACAAGATAAGTAAATAAATTATTGTTTGATAGATGATATGGAGATAAATAGTTCACCATGGGGAAAAATTGAATTGGATACTTTCCTTATATGAAACTGGATTTTAGCTAAATGAAAGGCTTAGATAAAATACGCTGGCATTAAAAAATAACCAGAAAGAAGAGTGAATATTTGATTTTGGGAACAGAAAAACTTTAAGGGTGTTCTATGCATTGAAAAATTTACAGAAACCATGATGGAAAAAAATAATAAATTTGCACAAAAATAAAAATTGTAATAATTAGTAAGTAATAAAGGATAAAGTAGAAAAATCATACAATATATATAGAAGATATATTTAAGGTTAACAGTCTTCATTTATAAGGAACTTTAAGGTAAATCAAATATCCCAGTAGAAAAATAGGCAAAGGCAATGTAATGTTTAAAAGAAATACAAATAGCTCATAATCATGTTTTTAAGAATGTAATCTCTGTAGTAATCAAACAAATGCAATTGTAAATAAAAAGGTATCATTACCTCTTAAACAAGAAAAAAGTAGTTGAAACACAAAATATCCAGTGGTGCTAAGAGCACAGTGAAACAAGCTATTTAATATGTCTCTGGTGTGAATTGACCTTTCTCAGGGTCATTTTCCTATTTTATCAATTAAGAATTAGGTTGTCCATAACAAAAGCTGAAGTAGTAGTGACTTAAGCAATTTAGATGCTTTATTGTTTCATATAACGAGAAAACTAGAGACAGAAAACTTCGGGGATTGTATGGCAGTCTCATAAAAACACATCCTCATTCTCTCTCTCTTTCTCTCCCCCTGTCTCTGTCTCTCTCTGTATCTGTCTCTCTTTTTGCCCTCATACACATCCAGCCAATACACTTGCTAAAACTGCAGCCCTGTGACAACATTCTAGTGTCACATTCCAATGTTAAAGGGAACTACACCAACAAGGCCAGCCTTCTTTTAAAAGAACTTTTCCAGAAGTCCAAGTACAAATTAGATCTTACTGCCAGAGCTATGTCACAGGACATTTTGCAGGCAAAATCATGTAGCTAGTCACATGCTAGTAAGAATGCTTTATAAGAAAGAACTTAGGTTGAAAATAAGCAGTCTCTGCTGCAATCTCAGAAGTTCATACATCCCCAACCCATCAATATTTCAATGCCATTTATCAGAATGAACTTTAAAGAACTCCCAGATATATATTTTTTAAAGTTTTTACTAATATGTTTTAAAAGTACTAGAAACAATGTAGTTATTCAATAATAGTGGAATGGTTAATTTAATCATGCTGTTTTTGTATTATTCACATGCTAAAATAAGGCTTACAAATATTTCAGCAAATAAAGTTAACAAACTGCACAATGCTGTGGGGGAAAAACCTTAAATCCCTCTATCTATAGATATTTATACACACACTAAATGCCTCATATAAAGTGTTAATGGTGCCTATTGCTGATTTGTGAGATTGCTATTTACTTTTTTATTGTTATTTACAGTTTTTACACTAAATGCTTCATATAAAGTGTTAACAGTGCCTATTACTGATTTGTGAGATTATTTACTTTTTTTTGGTTATTTACAGTTTTTATTTGCTTTTTTTCATTATTATTTATGTTTTCTGAATTTTATACAATGGTTGTATTACCTTGGTGTTGAAAATAAATATATTTGATAAATGGTAAATATATGTGTAATAAAAAATAGTTAATGTTTGTAGCACGTAAAGTTCACCGGGGGAATTTTCACACAAGGGGGGGGATGTAAATTGGCCGTTTTGTTGTGGAGGCATCTCTGAGAAACTTCTCTGTGTCTTTACATGTCCTCCCTCTTCCCTTCGTGAAGAACTATTATTCTGTTCCCTAGTTGCACAGCGTCCTCTAGTGGCAAGATCAGTTTTGCCCTCTCAGATGAACAGCAGTGGCTTTAGCCCTGCAGCTTCCAATGTCAAATATGCTATATATGGTTTGCTTTTCTATAGTAAAACAATTAAAACTAATGTGGCACAAAGTAGATGTATTTTAATTATTTGCAATAGACAAAATACAATTTGTTGCAAAACTTAAGAATTACAGAAACATATTTTATAGTGAAATTGTACTTTTTCAACTACAGAATCTATTTGAAAATGGTAAATGTGTAAGTCAAAATCGTTAGGTGGGAAGATTATATCAAAATGCTTAAGTTATTTTTTTTAATAAAAATAACTGACGTAGGAATGACAATGGTAATGATCAAGATAATTTTTCATTTTATTTAAATATAAAGAAATAACCAGCCTAAATAATATATATGGAATATAAAACTTTTTCCAATTTCATTTAGAAATATTTTATATTTTTTGCAAAAATACAAATATAAAACCATTAAACTTTAAAGAGTACGTCTGGCTTCGTAAGTGGTATGTCTTGGTCTGGAAGAGAATGTGTGGCTCAATAATGATACTAACAAAGATGTTACATGATTTGAACATTTCCGGATTGTTTCTGAAAGAAATTTCTTCAAAGCACAATTACTGAAATTCTATAGGAAAAAAATGTGAAGAGCATTAAAAACAAAATGGATCAAGTCTACTTGCTTACAAGAGTCATGGGCTTGATGTCTACCTACCTTTCCTCTTGTTGGCAGAGACTTAACCAGAGTACCTGAATGAAATGTTCATTAATGCAAATTACCTGCCCTATTCTGCTTATTACCATCCTCAACTAAAAAAAAAATAGGGCTCGAGAGTCAATACCCCATAAACGTACTGGAATGTAGTAATATTTCAGCTGAAAGATAAAGCTGCCTAAACCCACGAAAATTAGATTGCTCTTACTAACTCCCCAGGGACTGGAGGTCTGTGGCACATAGTTGCAAAACAAGCCCAGGCCCTTCCTCCCTCCTTTGAATATTCAATTATCACTCTCAAGTACAACCTCAGGGCCTGTTATAATCCAACAAATTTAGTAGCCCAACAAGTAGATTTGGGTTTAGGTGTTAATAGCAACAGGAACCTAAAGTTCTGGGTTCTAGTAGGACCTTGACAGCAGCCAGAGCACAGATCCTGTTTCTCCTTCCAAAACTCTGACACAACCAGAGGAATATACGAGAGCCCCACAACTTATACCTTCGTTGATACCAGAGGGGAGAGAAATTGAAAAAGTCACAGAAACCCAATAATGTATGAACTGGGGGAAATTCGCCCCCCCCCAAAACCAGTAGCACTGGAGCAGGAAACCATAACAATACAGTGGGCTAGTTATGGGGTGACAGATACACTGGGGACAATCCAGATGTGACGAGGGGGCCTGGAGAAAACTGGACTTAAAGAACACAGCAAACACACACCTGGACCAGGAGGGGGCCTACCCTGGGTGGGCAACATTGTGGGCGTAGCTAAGAAACAAAGGGATAGACCATGGGTTCTGGAAAAGGTGGAGAAAAAAGAGGAGAAAAAGTTTATGAAACACAATGTTGATAGTGTCAGAGCTCAAAGAAACGTCCATTCCATGAAATAATAGAGAGACAACCCTAGAGGAGAGAAACTAGATTTTAAAGGACATTTTGGGAACATTTTGAGAAATTTGCTCCATAGACCTGAGTGCTATATATGGAAAAATGGAGCTCATTACCTGAAAAACCACATTATAAAACAGCATGTATAGTGTAATTTCATTTTGGTAAAAATAAATATGTATGCACATATAAGCATAAAAAGTTATCTGAGAGGATATAACAAAAGCCAAGAAAAGTGAGTCTGTTGGCGGTGAAAATATGATGTTTTCTTTTTTTTTCATGTCTATTTATTTTGAGAGAGAAGAAAAAGAGAGAGAGAGCACTGAGCAGGGAAGGGTCAGAGAGAAAGGGAAAGAGAGAATCCCAAGCGGGATCCACGCTGTCAGCGCAGAGCCTGACTTGGGGCTTGATCCCACCAACAGTGAGATCGTGACCTGAGCCAAAATCTAGAGTCGGTCGCTCAACCAACGAGCCACCCAGGCACCCCTGGTATTTTCTTAATTTTTAATGATCTATGTCCTCAAAGTTTATGCAAAGCAGAACTTTTTTTTTCTTAAAAGACTTAATTAAAAACAAAATATCCTCAATCCAATGTGATGCATTAGCCTATAAAGAGACCTTCAATTATACAAAGCAGTGACAAATGCAGTGGAAACTATATGAAGATGACTTTGAGATGATTTTGAGAGCAGGCATTTAGGTATGTATGAAGTCACAGTTAACAGAGAGTAAAAAATGAAAACAAATGAAAAAACAATATACCTAGAGCTGGTTCCAACTCTGGTTCTCCTTACGGATCCTGAAAGCATGAAAACTTTCTAGGACATTTTTGCCAAAGATGACATCAATACTAGAGCTGTGTCCGCACGCTGTGATTATGTCTCTGAACACCGAGCTGCAAGAAAGGTAAATCCTGACACCTTCGAAATGGTGACAAATCATGAAATATTCAGAATGGAGACATCTTACCAGTACCTCCTCAATCTCATTAACACTTTACGTTGGCTTTTATGACTTTGCATCTGGACAGCTTTCTGTTAATGGGAAGGAAATATCTGGACTTTCTGACTTCAGCCAAAGCAATAGAAATGCTTTTGTTGACTTTTCCTCGTTGGGCAGTTTCTGTCCATCTGCTTGTATGATTGTGTTCCTTTATCTATATTAATTTGTTTTTGAAAACTTTATTAAACATGCATCTGGAATAAGAAAGTTGATTGCAAGACATAGGTTTATCTGCTCCTACAAATAAAGCACCTCAAAAATGTAATTTCATAAAGTAAGTCAGCCCATCTGTTTGCCTATAGAAAAATTGTAAATGTGAATCTTGAAGTTTGTATTTTAAAAACAAATATATGAACCTCTCATAAATAATAAATTTATCTTAATGGTTCCCTCAGACTTCTCTCTTTGAAAAGGGAGACATTTTTCAACTTTCTACTATTTCAGAAACATATATCCTAAATTTCTCTTTTTGGAGAAAAATGCTCTCAAGAGCATTTTCATGGTTCAGTTACGATGCCTGAAAATCAGCAGATAGTACCTTCCAAGTAAAGTGCTTGCTACCAAGTTTGAGACATCCACAAGAATGGCAAAGGTTTCTATTTTTACTTAGAGAGGTTTTAAACGTAAAGAATTTTGATGATTTTAGGGATAATGTACTATGTATGTATTCATATGTATTTTTATATTCACATTTTTAAAGTCACTATAACTTTTACAGTTTAAATTTTAATTTAAAAATCTTAATTGTGCATGCTCTATTGTCTTATTTCCAGGATATTATATGAGACATAGCCAAATATTTGCATACAATAATGTTTACCACAATTTGCCTATAAATTTGAAACCAGGTCTTCACTGAGCATTTTTATAATATTAAAAATAAGAAATAAATCAAATACCCACCACTCAGGGAGTAATTAAATAAATCTTGGAACCTCTGTAGGAAGAAAATATAACCATTGAAGAACATGAGAGATATACATCAGTGTATCTTAACATGTGATGATATTTGCCCCTGGAGAACTTTGGTAATGTTTGGGGACATTGTTGGCTGTTGTAGTTGGGGAATAGAGATCTTGCTACTGGTGTCTAGTGGGTAGAGCCCAGAGATGACATTAGACACCCTGTATGACACAGGACAGCCTCCAGCAACAAAGAATGATCCCACCTAAACTGCTAGTAACATCGGGGTTGAAAAAACTCTCTCTCTCCTGACAGAGAAAATGTACATCTTTATATATTCAGTTAAGTGAAAGCAAAGAGCAAACCAGCATACTTAAGAAGATCCCATATCAGAAGTTATATAATCACAATAAACCTATGACCTTTGTGAGGATAAAACTGAAACATTCTGAGCACAGTACAAAGCATTTTATAGGTACGATTTTATTAGATCTTCATAACAACCCCATGAGATAGGTGTCATTTCACAAGTTGACCTCTGCACTCAGAGGGCAAAGACAGATGAAAGGCAGAGGCAGACCACTCCAGATGGATAGGTGACCGGTTTAATACGCAAGGGAATTTGCACTATGTGGTTTGCTTTGGGTGGCTGCAAGATGAGTAGATCCCCACACCTGTCTGCCAAATCTTAAAAGTTTTAAGAGGCTTTCACCGGGTTCAGTCATGTATACCATCCAGATGGTCTTAGCCACACATTGCTGTCTCCAGGCGGTGTCCTTGAAATGGCTGCCAGCGTGGAACTAGTAGGTGGGGCATACATTCCAAGGACAGGAGGGGGGTGAGGAGCCTCCTATCACCCCAGGTCCAGCTGGCAGGTCAACCCGTGGTCATGTCCTCTCAATGACCTCCCCCAACAGTGTGTTTACTAGTTAACTTCACATAAGGAAACTGTTTTAAACTGGACTTAGATCTAAGCAGGGTGAAAAATTTACAGCAAATGGTTAAAAAGTGTTACCTCGGAGGGAAGTATTAGAGGAAGTGTTCAGTTTTTAGAAATTTAATTTTTAAGCTACTTTGTTATTTTTTTATATCAAGTGAACATATTTTTAAAAGTAAGATAATATCAAATGGCATCTAACGGAAAAAGGCGATCATTTTCCTCACTCCTCACTCCTCCCATCTCTATGCCCCACTCCTGTAAGCAATCATTTTTAACTTGTGTGGTTACTTCTGCTGTATTTACTTACAAATTCTCAAATAATAAGATCATACTTTCCACTGTATAATATTAGGATAGAGCTCCATGCATCCCTCCACAAATAATAAATACCCAACTCTTGGTCTTCTACCATTGCTATATTGCAGCTTTCATTAAATCCATATTACTGTCTTTTTCATTGAACTATATTAATATTACAGCTGAAATTTACTTTGGTTGACTTTGTCTTTTTACTCAAGTTAATAATTAAGTAATTATATTGTTGGCTGCGTTTTCTTTTTAATTATCACTAATTTATCTCCAGGCTCTCCACTAAAATGTTCATCCTAATAACATTAAGTCCATCAGGTAAATTATCTGCACCATTTCTCTGCTTTCCTTGAAATCTTCTGTCCTTAGCTTCTCTCTTCCCTTCTCCTCCTCCAGTGGGTACTGACTGTTTTCTATGCCAGATGAAATGCAGAGCATTTATCCCAGCATATCACCCTCCATCAACCTGGGCACCCACCCCTATTTCTTAGACCCCATGACTTCCTCTTCTTCACTTTACTCCTTCATTCCATTGATCAGCATCCCTTCCCCACCCCCCACCCCCCTTTTTGGTGTGTGGGGAGAGGGTCTCTGTTCTTTTTAAAGCATTGTTCAAAATATCTGACCAATTCTATCAATTCTAATATGAGAGTGACTAGACACTGTATGTAGGGGCAGGGCTTGTCAACTATTGGCCCAGAGTGAGATGATCACACGGGACATGGTTTTGGTTCGAGGAAACTCCAAATATCAAGAAACAAAGGATCTTGTCTATCCTTCAGTCTCCAGCATAAACTCTAAATCTACACTTCTGGAGCTAAGAAGAAAAATTAAAGTACATAGTTGAGTGTAAGTTTTTACACAAACTTCCTGTTTTCAATATGGTGTCTCATTGCTCCTCAGTTGTCCCTGTCCCTGTTGTCCCAGAGTCCAGGACCTCTTGAACCTCCTGTCTCTACTTTCTTTTTGCATTCCAAGGGAGAGACAGTGCTTTTATATCAGCAAATATATGTATCCAGAAAGGAAACCTATAGCCTTTCTCTCCAGGTAGGAAAAGCAGGCTGCCTAACGTAAAGTAGTAAAATCATTAAGTATTGGGAGATATACTTATCTCACACACACATATATATGTGTATATATGTATATGTGTGTGTGTATATATACATATATATATGTATATATATATACCTCCCAATACTTAATGACTTTACTACTTTATATATATATATACACACACATATATACACACACACACACATATGTGTGTGTGTATATATATATATATATATCTCCCAATACTTAATGACTTTACTACTATATATAAAGTACTATATATACTACTATATATAAAGTAGTAAAGTATATATATATATATACACACACACATATATATGTGTATGTATGTATATATGTGTATATATATGTATATATGTATATGTATGTATATATGTGTGTATATATATATATATATATATACCTCCCAATACTTAATGACTTTACTACTTTACATTAGGCAGCCTGCTTTTCTTTTCTTACTTGGAGAGAAAGGCTATAGGTTTCCTTTCTGGATATATGCATTTGCCTAAAGACAGTGTTTCCGATTCCTGGGACTTTCTGATGTTTTATGGCACAAATTTGCCTCTCTGCTCCCCTTTCCTTTTTTCAGCCTTTAACATTAATTCTGCTTGACTAGCCACAATGGTTTTGGGTTGCTTTAACAATAAATTTTAGAAGACACAATGGCATTCACCCAAGACCAAATTTGCTTTGTTTAAAAAGAGTACAGGACAAGCAGAAGATCATACATAGCAAGGGCTACAGATATCTCGTGATTCCCAGGAGCAGATTGCAAGTGCTCCAGTCATTCTCCATTGGATCCCAGTAGTCATGTGAGATGAGGCTGGAGAGCCGTGCTCTGTGGTGTCTTCCTTTATACCTCATTAGTCAGGCAGCACTCTCTGGGGTACTTGACTGGCTCTCATTCCTCGGTGAAACTACATCTCATCAGCTGCATATTACCTCTTAATTACAGCTTATTTATCAACTTCAGGGTACTCATCAATAATAGGTTACATGATAAATAATTGCCACAGGCAAGTACAGGAGCTTAGTCTGGTATAAAGCAAACTCAACAGGGCTTTGGGGACAGAATACTCCTGCACTTTCTTACCTGGATTTATCTCAGGGCCAACTACCCAGGCATCCCTAAAGCTAGAGGAAAGATCACTGATTAGCTGTGAATCCTGACACAGCACTTACCTGAGTGAAAAAGCAAAAGCATACTTTTGATGCTATTATGTGTCCAGTTTTCATCTTCTGGAACTTTTCTGACATTTTTCACTCTCTTCCTCAGTTCTCATGTCCTCGCTGATTTGATTCCTCTGCTGTCCTTCCATAGGAATGAATGGAGGCAGCATGTGCATATGAACCTTGACACATTGAAATATAAAAACTACATATAAATGCACAGAAAAACATGATAAGAAACTGTTTGTCAGGCATATATGTCAATTTTATAAGGAACTTTAAAACAATTTCATATTGTTTCATCCATCACCCAATGGTGACTTTAAGGTGGTTTTATGAAAAAGACATTTGGTTGGTGTGAAAACCATTTCTCTAAATTAAAATCAGATAGGAGACAGGTTTTGCATATGCATCAAATGTAGAAAATCTGAATATGCTGCAACGGTCTACAGATCCCTCCATAGAGTATGCAACCCTAAACTGAAAAAACTAGCGGCAGTTAATATTGAAACACATACTTTTGAGTAAATTACATACAATATGATACAAGTGGTACTGTATTTGTAAACAGCACTAGAAGCATCTCACTTGTCACAAACACCTATTTAATACTTGCCTGTAGAACACCTTATTTCTAAAATTGAAATGTTATAGAACTTACATACTTTATCCAGGAAAGAAGTGAATGCATGCCCATATTCTCAAAGTAACAATTTAAGAGAATAAAGAGCTTGGAAAAGATTTGAGTAACATTTCAAATACAACCAGGAGAAAGAACATCAGAAACACCTTTAAGGATCTTGAGTTGGATGTCAACAAAAGGACATTGTAGGGGCATCTGGGTGGCTCAGTCGGTTGGGTATTCGACTTTGGTTCGGGTTGTGATCTCACAGTTCCTGGGTTCAAGCCCCACATCAGGCTCTTGCTGACAGCCCAGATCCTGAAGCCTGCTTTAGATTCTGTGTTTCCCTCTCTCTCTGCCGCTCTCCCTCCTGCACTCTATCTCTGTCTCTCTCTCTCAAAAATAAATAAATATTAAAACAAATTTTAAATATTTAAACAAATATTAAAAAAAATGGGCATTGTATTTGGAGATTTATGGTATTAAGAGAGGGATGATAGCATCAGTTTTTATGAAAGGTACTCTGCCATGGTATTTGTCCTGATCTTCTCCTTTCCATGGTGTTTTTAAATTCATACAGAGCCTTTGATAAGTGCCCAGTGTTCAAATGAATCCCTGAAATATATGTTAAAGTAAATTATAACGACAGAAGTAAAGTAAGCTTTTAAAAAATAAGATTACATACACATACACACATACACACACAAATATGTTTTCTGTGTTTTCGTACTATTTTAGAAATGTTTAGGAGTTGGGGAGGGTTAACTTTTAATGCACTGTAAGTTTCTCCATTTAAAATAATGGCAAATAGGCTTTTAGTTAGTATTTTAATCCAGAACAAATTGTTCATGTTAAATGGGAAATGTCTTTGTAAAATAAAGTTGAATTAATTCCCAAAGAGTACATGCATTCCAAACAAATAAAGAAAAATGGTACAAGAAAATTTCAATATGTTTGAAAGAACTCCTTTTCATTTAGCAAATACTTATTTCAGTGAAATCTTGTACAAAACATGGAGCAAAGTAATACAATTTGTCTTGTATGAAGTCTGTTCTATCTAGATTGTGCTAGTTTATTACTGTTTGACACTTTTTAATCCTCTTTCGTTGCTTGATCTATACACCTTAATTGTAAAATATATATTAAAAATTCTCTACTATAATTATGGGATTCTTAAATTTGCCTCAAAAGATTGTTACTGTATATAGTTCAGAACTATGTATTTATATCAGTATGAAGTTTTCATGTCCTTCCTGTAAATTGTTCTCTTAATTGTTTTATAGGGATTATCTTAATAATATATATAAGAATAATAGTAAATGATTCTTGAAAAACAGGCAGAAAGAAAACAAGATGTGGTGGATATAAAGCAAATCATTAGAAATATTGGGAATGAATAATATAACCATTGAGATAAAAAGTAAAACAGAAGAAGGACACCTGGGTGGTTTAGTTGGTTAAATGTCCAACTCTTGATTTCAGTTCAGGTCATAATCTCACGGGTTTGTGAGATTGAGCCCTGCTTCTGGCTCTGTGCTGGCAAGGCAGAGCCTGCCTGGGATTCGCCCTCTCCCTCTCTCTCTGTCCCTCCCCTGCTCACACTCTTCGTACTCTCTCTCTTTCTCAAAATAAATGAATTAAATTAAAAAGTAAAAAAGAAAATAAAAATAAAAAACTAAAACAGAAGATATAATCCCTTTACTAAACAGAGTTGAAGTATTGTGCAGTTGTGAGCTCTCACCCAGAACATAGCATGGAGAGTCAAAGATATAAAAATATGAAATTAAGGGACAAGAATAGATGGAGAGATACCAACATTTATTTTATAGGATTGTGAAAAGAAGAAAATGGAGGAAATACAGGATAAAAAATATCTAAATGGCCTATTACTGAGAAATTTCCAGAAATGAAAAAAAGTGAAATCTGAGAAATATGCAGCATTTAAAAAAAAAAAGACCCATCATTGTGAAACTACTGAAGATGATGAATAAAGACAAAGTCCTAATTCTTTCAAAGAAAAAACCAAGATTATTTATGCAGCAGTAACAGTAAGGCCAATAATACATTTTCATCGGCAGCAATAAAAGCCTGATAATATTAGAGCCATACTTGGAAAAGGCTAAGAAGCCACACAATCAACCATGTTATCATGTAAGAATGAATACAAATATGTATACATGTATACAAATACAAGAATATCATCATTGTACATGAAAAAGACAAATACTTCACTACCAATTTCACTTTAGCAAGAAGTAAAGTGATTCCAGACGGAAGAGATGGGTGCTGGAATCATAAGCACAGAAACTGACAAAACATGATTCAGTTTTAAAAGCCATAAACAATTTTGCAAAATCATCAAAAGGGATAAAACCAAACCCACAAACCCCTCAGATGAAGAGCAGGGAGTGAAGCCTTTCTATGGATAAACTGATAAGATCATCATTATCAACAATGGATACAACAGTGGACTTGTTTGAACAACTTTATTGCTTATGTATCTTAAAAGTAAGTGTAATCAAATCAAAACCACACTCAGATATCACCTCACGCCAGTCAGAGTGGCCAAAATGAACAAATCAGGAGACTGTAGATGCTGGAGAGGATGTGGAGAAATGGGAACCCTCTTGCACTGTTGGTGGGAATGCAAATTGGTGCAGCCACTCTGGAAAACAGTGTGGAGGTTCCTCAAAACATTAAAAATAGATCTACCCTATGACCCAGCAATAGCACTGCTAGGAATTTACCCAAGGGATACAGGAGTACTGATGCATAGGGGCACTTGTACCCCAATGTTTATAGCAGCACTTTCAACAATAGCCAAATTATGGAAAGAGCCTAAATGTCCATCAACTGATGAATGGATAAAAAAAACTGTGGTTTATATACACAATGGAGTACTACATGGCAATGAGAAAGAATGAAATATGGCCCTTTGTAGCAACATGGATGGAACTGGAGAGTGTTATGCTAAGTGAAATAAGCCATACAGAGAAAGACACATACCATATGGTTTCACTCTTATGTGGATCCTGAGAAACTTAACAGAAACCCATGGGGGAGGGGAAGGAAAAAAAAAAGAGGTTAGAGTGGAAGAGAGCCAAAGCATAAGAGACCCTTAAAAACTGAGAACAAACTGAGGGTTGATGGGGTTGGGAGGGAGGGGAGGGTGGGTGATGGGTATTGAGGAGGGCACCTTTTGGGATGAGCACTGGGTGTTGTATGGAAACCAATTTGACAATAAACTTTATATATTGAAAAAAAATAAGTGTAATCACAGAAACTAAAGACATACAACTAATAAATTAGAAATCATAAGGAAAGGGAGGGAATAGAGGAAAAATGTCTCAATAAAAAAGAAGGCAGAGGAAGCACTAAAAAGGTAAACAGAGAATACAAAGTAAATGAGTAGAACATTTATTTCTTTATTATTAAACACATTAAATGCACATACATTATTGAGTTAGGAAAAAAAGAGCATAAATAAAATAACATTATGTGCTTACAAAATACTCATCTAAAGGAAAACCACACAAAAACATACATCAATAAGAAGGGGGGGAAGGTATATTAACTAAATACCAATTACAAAAACAAAAATTTTGGATTACAATATTAATATCAGAAAGAGTGTAAATTCAGACAAAAAACGCTAATAAGAAATAAGATAATACCTATAAAACAATTGAGGGATAGGAAGGACATGAAAACTTCATATCGATATAATATATATATATATAGTCCTAAACTATATACAGTAACAATCTTTTGAGGAAAATTTAAAAATCCCATAATTATAGTAGAAAATTTTTATCTACTTATCCACTGATGGACAGTTAGGTAGTTTCTATATCTTGGATACTGTACATAATGCTGCAATGAACATGGGAGAGCACTTATCTTTTTGCATTAGTGTTTTTGTTTTCTTCAGATAAATACCCGAAGTAGAATTGCTGGATCATACAGTAGTTCTATTTTTAGTATTTTAAGGACCCTCCACACTGTTTTCCACAGTGGCTAGGCCAATTTATATTCCCACCAACAGTGCACAAGAATTTCCTTTTCTACACATCCTCACTAGCATTTGTTATCTTTTGTCTCTTTGATAGTAGCCATTCTAACAGATGAGAGAGAGGTGATATCTCATTGTGGTTTTGATTTGCATTTCCCTGAGGATTATCAATGTTGAGCATTTTCTCATGTGTCTGTTGGCCATATGTATGTCTTCTTTGGAAAAATGTCTATTATTCAGATCCTCTGCCCATTTTTCAAATGGATTGCTTGCTTTTTTGCTATTGAGTTGTCTTTATAGTTTTGAAATCAACCCTTATCAGATATATGATTTGCAAATATTTTTTTTCCCAGTCAGTAGTATGCCTTTTAATATTATTGATGGTTTCCTTTGCTGTGAAGAAGCTTTTTAATTAGATATAGTCCCACTTGTCTTACTTTTGCTTTTGTTGTCAAATCCAGAAAACCATTGCCAAGACCAATGTCAAGGAGCTAAGCACCTATGTTCTCTTTTAGGAATTTTATGGTTTCAGGTCTCACAATTAAGCAACTAGTTATTTTTTTAACCATTTGCAACATATTAAAGATCACTTCTCAGTCAAGATTTTGAACTTACTCTCATTCTCTGTAAGTTTGCAAACACAGCCTATTAAACCATTAAACCATACAATTTATTTCCTGGGCCTTAATTTTAGAAACCAGAGAATTAGGCTTTTGGCTTATGGTCTAATTCCATCTGGGATTGGGGTTTTCCTTGCCCTAATGAGACTTTACAAGCATCCCAAGGTGTATGGTGTCAGAATGGGGGAAGGACCCGATCCTTAGTCCACACTTTCAGCTAGACTCACCTCTGTGGCTCCTAAAGTTTTTGGATATCGCTCCGTCCCTCACCTTCACACCCTACAGGGCTCTGAGCATTCTAATACAAAAAAATCCCAAAAGGTTTAGTTCTTCTATAGTGTTAGCCACTGGCAATATTCCTGGCTGCTGCCAAGGCATTATGTAGTACTTTCAGTGAGTGCCTTGGCATTAAGACCCTCTTCTGAGATCCAACTACATGCTGCTCTCCAAAATTTGAATGGAAACCAAAAGCAGTTCCCATAATTTATCACCTTTTGTCTTCCCAATCTTAGGAAATCCTTCTCTCAGAGTCAACTAGAGTGTAATTCCTAATCCAGTGGTTTTCAAAGACTTTACACTTTAAATTCAGTATTAAAATTTACTGATGCCCATGTTCAATACCAGATTAGTTAAATAGATTTGGGTGTTTTGTTTTGTTTCATTTTGTTTTGTTTAGCAAACTTAGCAAGCCCCCATGCGATTCTAATGTGCAGTCAGGATTGGGAAACAAATGTTCTAAACAAAAACCTTCGATGGTTCTCAAATATTAGCACACATCAGAATTACCTGTAGGGCTTGTTAATATGGTGAAAGGTGAAATAAAATGGAGTCACTTCTGTCAGGTGGTTTTAAATGGAGCCAGGAGGTCTCTAAGGAGATAGTCTTAAGCACATCTTCACTAGGTACAACCATGAACTTTTGAACCGGGCCAAACCACAAATATTCCAAGGACTCTCCACAAACACCTGCAAATTGCAATAGTAATGGATTTTTGCTTAGTGATAGCCTTCGTAACCAATTATGTTTAGCCAAGATCAGTTTTCTTCCACCAACATCAATCAGAATTCTTTGTAAACAACATATATAAGCATTCCCTTCTAGCCCTTAAAAATCCCTGGCTTTTGCTCTGTAGTGGGACAGAATTTGGGTTGCTACCCAAACCTGTGCTTTGTGAATTTCAGTCCCAAACCCCAAATAAATGTTTCCATTTTATTTCAGTTCTGCCTATTTTCTATCTTTACAGATAATTGAGCCCCACTCCGGAATGCAAGCCAAACAAAACAAAATAAACCAACAAAAAACACTAAAATGGCCAGCTGATTATAGTCATCCTTTAGATATGTAAATAGAATCCTGTCACCCAGCTGCACTCAAATAATTCAATAGATTCTTGTTGTTCCCCAAACCAATGTCTTTATCATCTACCCACATTCAAATAATTCAGTGAATTCCTTTTGTTCTAAAAACCAAGGTCTTTATCAACAGTGCTTATGAAACCCTTGTGTTTTCAGTCAGTGTGTATCCCTCTGCCTTTACCTCATTTCCAAACACTATGAACTTACTGTCCCTTAAACAAGATCTAGTCCAGTAGAGCCTGAGCTCCCCAGATTGCTCATAGCATCATGTTATATGCTCTCCTGAATCCTTTATGTTTCTTAAATTCATCACATAACACTTTATGTCTCTATCCATACCATTGTATTTATCCTTCTTTATCTGCATATTAAAGGCTCCATGGAAATTCCAACCACTACCACAGTGCCTGGCAAAAAACACATGTTCCTACTACAACTAAGATGGAATGGGCAATGAGAAATGCAAGCAGTTTAAATATGTTACCTTTTGGATCACAGTTAGAATACATTCGTCTAAAAATATTGATAGTTCTAGGCTCCAGCATCTACATGATCATGCCTGGATGTATAGACTTCATAAGTTTTTTAAGTTCTACAAGTCTTAATGTACTTAAATATAAAATAAGAATAATGCATTTTTTTGAATAATGCACATTTTAGAAGATTGTTTTCCAAATGATATCTGGGGACTATTGTACAGAAGAGTCACTAGCTTGGGTTTTTTTTTTTTTTTTTTTTTTTTTTTTTTTTTTTTTTGTGATTCAAAGGGATAAAGGTCAGATGCATGTTTGAATCTGACGGGATGAAAAATTTTTGTTATAAATTTTAAAGAACTTTCTCGTAATTAGATTTGGCCAACAAGAGAATGCGGTGTCTGAAGGGCTGATGTGACCTCACCGGTGGAACTATGTGAATATAAACTGGTTGACCACTAACAGGAGAGACGTGGCTGTCCACTGAGGTTAGGTTAGTGCCTTGGGATACTTATGAGATTTTATTTTTTTGTAACCCTGTGAGTTAACTTCATTAAATAAACATAACTCTCATCATTTGTTTATAGTCACAACACCAGTCCAAATGGCTTTCTTTTGTTAGTTCAACTGATTATTTTGTGTGCCTTAAAACCCTGCTTCTTTTCTTCAATAATCTAACACCTGCATGCTCAGTCTTATTGAAAAGGATGAAAAGAAGGGTCTGACAATTTACACTCTACATTTAAATATTGGTGTCTGGGAATTATTGGTTTTAACCTTAACTCTATTGTTTCAGGATCAAACATTATCTTTCAAGTATTGTTTCTAAGCTGCCCAGAGGGAGATCCTTCTTTTCAAAGAAGACAATGTTGTAGTCAAGCTATTATTATGTGAAACAAAGAGACTGACTAAACCGATTGAGCCCATCTTTGTAATCTGAATGGAGGCCAAGAATTATAGAGCCCTGGGAAAGGATCTTTCAAAATAGGAATCATGATCTCAAGTGCTATTTCTCCATCACTTATTTTGGAGATTTAATTCATTTGTGTAGCAATCTTGGAGGTCATTCATATTTCAGGCAGGACCTGCTGCCTGGCAGAGAGCAGAAAAAGAAGCAAGCTATCTCATGACTCTTTTGAGGGGACGAAACCCATTTTAAGCCTCACTCTCAGGACCTTATCTAATCCTGATTACCTCTCAAAGGTTCCTCCTTCAAATACCATCACTTGGGGGGAAGAGGGTAGGAATTGGGAGTGGTGTGTGATGAGGGAGCATACAGCAAACTGAAACCCTGGAAACCGCACCCTCCAGGTGGGATGTGTGTGAAATTCCTCAGGCACTCCTGGCTGCCCAAGAACAAAAGAAAGGAAAAAACCAATGGTTAACTGTTAGAGATCACGGTTATGCAGGACACAAGTCTCCATCAGTTTACAAATGTCTTAGTAAATGACAAGAAAAAGGCAATCTTATCAATAGCCTAACCTCCATAAACCCATGTTACGGAATCAGGCTGGAATGCTGGCGGAAAAACCAACCGGCACTCGCACTCGGAGACCTTGGTGGATTGGAGATTTATTTAACACCGACTGGCAGGCTCAGAGGAGACCGTTTCTCCAAAGATCTGAGTCCCAAATGTGAGCGGGAAGGGTAATTTATAATTATCAACCTCCACATTTGGGGCGTGTGTGTGGATTTCGTGCGCAGCAAACAAAGGAAGAAGAACCTGGAGGAGGTGTCTCTAAGCTAGAGACCAGAGTTTGTTTTAGTCCAATCAGCCATCTTTGGTATACTTTATCCACTTCTCCAACACCCATAGACCCAATTTCCTGGAATCCTAACATGACTTTCTCCTCCATTGTGGTGTGGGGAACAAAGGCAAGATGAAAATGTAAATGAAATTAAATTTCTTTATAACTTGCAGCCCATTGACAAATATTTGAGATAGGCAGAGTAAAACCTTCCTCCAATAAACTCCCAACTGTGTTATCTTAATGTTAATACCTTACTAGATGGAAAACAAAGTTAGGTTCACAATAACAAGCCTCCAGTATCTTTTGAGTCCTCTTTAGCATATGGAAAGTCCTTTTGGAAACGTCCCTTTTACCTTTACCTACTCCAACTGCCAGGTGTATAATCAGTCACTCTTCACAACCCCAGTGCATCAACTTCTGCCCAGGGTCCTGTCCCCATGCTTTAATAGAATCACCTTTTTGCACCAAAGACATCTCAAGCATTCTTTCTTGACTGTCAGCTCCGGACCCCCACCACCACTCCAAAACCACATCAGTATGGTTTCAAGGTATGAATTTTGAGGGGACATAAATATTCAGTCCATAGTACTTGGGACAGGATGTAAATGCCTGAGGGCAGCATGGGTAGGAACGAAGTCTACCATACCCTATACCATGTGTTCTTTTTATCCGATTGCTATCACACACAGATTGGGGGAGAGAAGCATTCCAGTAAGGATGCTTATTAATTTATATGACAGAAATGATACAAACGAAACGTGAACTAACATGACTTGATCAGGGTTCTGGCCTGTTTCTCAACCATTGTCTCAGTTTTAATCTCCTTTCTGTTCCATTAATGTTGATAAAGGGCTTCCCATCTGATCACACACCAACTAGAAGGTCTTGTCCCTATATCCCCTGAAAGAAAATGCTGTCTTTCACACTGGTTGGATGAACTTGATCCAATCACCATGGGCAGGGAATATCCGTCTTCTGAATTATTCAAGCCTGTCATTTTATTTAGCAAAATTTTGTAGTTTTAGTCTTAGGTCATAAACAGTTTTGATAATGTTTATGGTACTGCATGAATACGTTATGATTTGTTTATATAACTAATGTATTTGCTTATAAAATATTTTATGGAAATATAGCACACATAGATACAAGTGATTTTATCATCATAAGACTGATAACGATCAATAAGTATTAATGAAATATGCATACCTATGTAGCCAAGTATTGTTACAGCAAATACTCAGCACACAGGAAGAGACAGGCAACACACACTCAGAATCAGAAAAGGCTGTTTATCTCACACTGGTGCTGGACCAGCAAAGTCACCTCCAAAAGCTGAGCCCCAAGCCCTGGTGCTGGCTTTCTTTTATGCCTGGCTAGCTTCTGGTACTTGGAAACTTTCTATTGGCTGCACAGGTGGGTGGGATTTCAGGGGCTCAAAGAAAAGTGGGGAGGCACTATCCTTTGTGCCACCTAGATAGTTGGCTGATGCAAGAGGCAAGCAAGATTACAGAAACCAAAATCATGCAAGGGATAGTATCCAGTTTCTGACATCTGGTGTGCTTCTTTATCTGCTCTTACTGGCTTTCCTTCTCAGTACCTAGACAAAACACTAGAATACTTCCTGGAGACAGAAGCACCTGGGTGGTCACTCTAGTGACTGCCCTCCAACATGTTACTGTCATTTTGACTTCTAACACCATCTAACACTATCATGACTGTTTTTGAGTTTTATTGTAAATGGAGCAGACAAAATGATCGTTTTTGTTTTCAGGCTTCTTTGACTCACCATGTTTGATATTTATCCATCATTGTTCCAGTTTTATTTTTGTTTTTTTTTTTTTATTAATTCTAAGAGAAAATGAAGTTTGAGTTTATTTGATGGGTTTCTCTTTGAATTTATTGTTTCATGCATTTTAGGTTTTAGCATTCCAGGCATTCATTTTTTAATGTTAATTAATTAATTAATTGATGTTAATGTTAATTCTTCCTAAAAATTTTCAGTTTTTATTTTATTATTGTCTCTCATTTGTACTATTTTACATGGATTTTTTCTATAGTGTCTTGAAAAGTATGAATACTTTAAAAAATTTATTGGCTATTTAAATCTATTTTTTTAATTATCAATGCTGAAAACAGGAAGAGAGTTATGTTAAGACTTATTAAATAATATAAGCAAATGATAATAATGTACTAATTCTCATCAGTAATATGTGTTGGTTCACACTGCAGTTTTATGCCCAGCTTTTTACTTCAAATAAAATATATAGAAATTTTTTTCTACATTATCAAGAAACCCATTTAATTACTTATTTTAAATAAAATTAGTCAAATCCACTAACAAATTAGTCAAATATACTAACAGAAATCCTAAACCAAAGACCATAATGGTAAGAATTATCCCAAATTTCTAAAGGATTAAAATTCTTCATTTTTCTTTATTCTCTTAGTGTTGAAACCCACAAAAGGCCAAGGGCTTCTGAGTGAGTGAAGGTCACTCATCAGTCACTTGCAATCAACCATTTGTGAGCCAGAAACAAATTTATATTGTATTAAGCCACTAAAATTTGGGCTCCCCACGGCTACCTGACAGGTAGGCTGCTCTGATTAATTACAACAATTATTTAAAATTAAATATATCATTCAGAGGTTTCAGTGCTCATCAACCATTTTCTTACACAATAGTTCCTTTGATTTGGCAATTTTTAACTATGTTTTAATCTGCGTTGACTTGAAAACTTCTTTGAAGAGCATTATTTATTATTAATAAGTGAGCAATATGGTGTTTTTAGTTTTTTATATATCAGATACTTTTATTAGTATAAAATTTGATTGAGGATCTACCTGTTGAATAATAATTGTCATACATCTAAACTATCAAATTATCTTCAGTGTAAGTGCTTCTGCCTTTTTGGAAAATAATCCTTGGGGTTTACTCAGAATAAAATGTATTTAGGAATTGAGCATGAGGTGAGCAGAAACAGTGTAGGTTAGTGTGGGCAAACAGTTGGCACAATGATTATACTGACCAACTTTGAATGAAACTGTACCCCTTCTCACTCCAACCCTCCATCAGGCCTGCAGGGATTCTGCCAAGAATATGGTCCTTGTCAGGCTACTGCTTTAATTCCATGTCATTTACAAGGCTTTTGCTCTCTTCTTTTGTTCTGCTGTAAGTTTATTGAAAATCTTGTATACTCAGGATCCATCTCCTTTAAATATTTTCTTAAAAAATACATTTAGTCCTTTAATATAATTTCAGTGGAATTTTACCAGAAAAATACTTTTCTGGGACTGGAAGTCTTCTTGCTATTCTTAGCCTGCAGAGGTAATCTGCTCCTCTGCCCCATGCCTACCCCATGCACATTAAACACATTTAAATATTTTTAGAAGCACATTGCCTTTGACTTTTTCTTTTCCTTTCCCCCTCTCCCTTTTTCTTTAAAAGTCTATCTTATTGAATAAGCCCTTTTAATAAGTGAATTTATAAGTTTTATTAAATTAAGTTAGGTCATAACAATTACTTTAAAATATTTTTTATATTTCTTTGCTTTTGGCTATTTAAAAACTTTTCTAACTATTCCTTTTGTTAACTAAATGCACTCTGAATTATTATTCTCTTATTTAATACAAAAATTGTATTCAAGAATTGCATTTTGGTTTGTTTAGGTTTATAAAATTTTGTTCATCTTCCAGTAATAACTAAAGTTTGAAGGAGTCCTAACTCAAAATATATCACATTTCCTTCAAATCTCTTCAGCTAATATTCCTTTGTAATGTATCATGGACACAGTTAAGATCATCTTCATTTTTCTCTTCTATAGGCTAGTGAGTCACTATATATAAAATATCTTACATTTTTACTTTAGTATCACTAGATAGCCATCCTTTTATTAGTTTTATCTAAGACTCTGTGAAAATTTATTATTTTGAAAATTCTTATAAGAAATACTTAGTATTAACTGCCCTGAACTCGAATACCTGTTCTCTATATGTATTATATTCTTCCTCATGTTTTGAACTTTTTGTCATTTCATTGGTTGCATAAAATTTTAAATTTGTCCTTTAGTTATTTGGATAGTGTATATAATTTAGCTTTTTCAATCTCTTTTAAAATTCAGTTTTGTTGCTTTTGTGTCTTGGAATTTGTTCCTTTCCAATGATTTCTCCTTCTTCATGTCTATTTGAACTAATTTCATGGAAGCTATATCTTCTTGATTCTATTTCAGGGTATAATATGATATTTTCTAATGTTTTCTCCTGAATCCTCCTGCAAATACCTTTTAAGGAGATAATTAAAACAATTCTTCATATTATCTTTCCTGTGTGAAGAAATTCTTTCCCTTTGTGGAGAAATTGTCCATAATCTTTTCATATTCATTGAAGGAAATACCTATTTAGAATTTATTTGTAATGCTGTAGGAGGACTAGTGGCTTTAGTAAAATACTATTTTACATTCTTTCTGAAGTGCTTCACAGTGGGTCACAGATCTAGGTTCTGAATATCTGTTGTTTGTGGTCTACAGAAGAATACGAAAAATTGGAAGTTATGCAAAAAGAGTTTACATTTTTGTCATTGTTTTTCTATCAATCTAATGTTATTGTCATGGCCATTAGCTGAATTCTTCCAGATTTTGCTATTTTCTTGATTTTTGTATAGATTTTGATGCCAGTTCAAGTTTTCAAATATCTATATATTTTTACATATAAGTATATATTAGTATATACTTACATAGGCCAACTCAAGTTCAAAAATATGTATGGGGCACCTGGGTGGCTCAGTCTTTTGAGCATCCAACTTTGGCTCAGGTCATAATCTCATGGTTTGTGGGTTTGAGCCCCACATCTAGCTCACTGCTGTTAGTTCAGAACATGCTTCAGATCCTCTTTCCCCCTCAAAAACGAATAAACATTAAAAAAATTTTAAAAACCCAAAAGTATGTATATATTTTAGTTGTCTATATTAATATATATTTATTTAGTAAATGTGCTAGGACAAATGGAGAAAAACATTTAAATGTCTGTAAACATATCGTCTCACTTAAAAATCACATCTTAAAAATCTTTAATTAAAGGACCCCTCCCCCCCCGAAAAACCCTAGAGTTTAAACAGCAAATTTTATACATTACAATAGATTTATCTAAGCAAATAAAGTACCAGTTAATAAGAAAAATTTTTAAAAAGTTTTAATTAAAGACATTAGTTTTTTACAGAGAGATAATGAGTAATTACTAGAACATCCCTGAGAAAAGTGATGGAAGACATTTGCCCAAAAATAATACTCTGGGAAAGAAACTGAGTAATTTTTGGTTATATAAGGTGAATGAGAAATTATATTCATTTATGATGTAGGGTTCCACATATTTTTAAAAAATTGTTTTAATCTTTATTTTTCAGAGAGAGAGAGAGAGAGAGAGAGAGAGAGAGAATTCGAAACAGGCTCCAGGCTCTGAGCTGTCAGCACAGAGCCCAACATGGGGCTCGAACTCATGAACCATGAGATCACGACCTGAGCTGAAGTTGGATACTTACTTAACTGCTTGAGTGGCCAAGGCGCCCCAGGTTCCATATATTTTTGATGTTAAAAAAAGTATCCAAATTTGAAATGTGTTAGAATGATTGGATTGATGTTAATTTATATTATAGGACACTATGTGAATTATTAGTTTCAGAATAATAGCTAATAAGGGGTATTAGTATTTGGAAATTTAAAAATAAACACATTTAAAATTTTTTAAACATATAGTGAGTATGTTGATTGCTAAGCTCGTTGATGGTAGGCTCATTTAATTTGACGGTATAATTAAAGGCCCAATAATAATCTTAGATGCACATATTAATTGTTATTACACTGACTGAGATTGACAGTGAAAAATATGGCAGAAAAATCATGTGCTTTTGTGGCAAGTAGAATTTTGGGTTAGAATTTTGGTGTCATCACTTACCTGCTAGCCATGTGGCCACGGCCAGGAACTCATAGTACCTGTGAGAACAGGTTCCTCATCTGTAAAATATGGAATCAGACCCTGCTCCATTCAGCTTTCTGAGATTAGAGAAAATGTACTCAAGTATGGTGGACCAGACCTGAAAATTTGAAGGAAGTCAATAATTGGTAGCCATGAATTTTAATTAATTTGTTTAACAACCTGTCTCTGAAAGCAGAAAAGAAAATGAGTCATTTTCTCTCTGCAATAACACCAATTACAAATTGGAACATAATTTTATTGCAGTTTGAGTTTAAACATGTCAAAACTGCAGAAAAGCAATCCCATGCAAAATATATTGAAAGAAATAGTAATAATAAAAGAAGAAGGCAAATTGGCAGTATCTCCTAGTGATTTGTCCTGACTTTAAAAGTTTCATGTTAGCCTAGGCTGTCACTTTGGAATATAGGATCCACTTTAATATCTGTCACTCTGTCAGTGTTTCAGAATGAATTTACACTCTGAAAATAGGTATCTCGTTTCTATTCTATTGAAGTTAGAAATTATATTTTCAAAACCTGTGAACATAAGGTTCTCTCCCAGCATATGCATTACACAACATCTAACTAGTATGTGATATTTCAGTGACAACATACTGGGAAATATTTGCTAGCAATCATTCTGCAGTGTTCAGAATAATGTGATTTTTCAACTTCAGACAGTTCATATTATTCATAGATCACATACCCATTTAAAAAATGTTGGAAGGATGATAACTATGTGGTGATAAGAGAAGAGCAAAAAAAATGAATAAATAAAACAAGAGTTTGGTTGCTTGGTAGGAGGGTAGGAGGGACACATTTTCTTAAAGGACTTTATTTTCCCCCCAGTATGTTTCTAAATGGAAGAAAAGAAATAAAATGTTAAATCTTAGGGCCAATCAATTCTTCAATGTCTCTCTCTCTATACACACACACACACACACACACACACACACACAAACACATATACACACACATTGGTGAAATACGATAGCATGAATATGGTATGCAAATATAAAAAATGCAATTCAGTCTTCCCTATCTCGTTAGTCACGAAGTCAGTTTTGACAGATAATGAAGTTAGGAGGAAAGATGGAGAGACAGCTTTTGAGAAAGAGATGAAGAGAAACAGAAAAAAGAAAGATTGCTTTGGGCATCCTGCATAACTCTAAGACATGTTTAAGGGTCTAGATAGATTCTTGTCCAGAGTTGGACAATAATAAAGAATAATAATAATAAAGAATACATTCTTTATAATAAGGAATCTTCCATGGAATGTGTGTTGAGTCAACGTTTTTGTGTCTTGTCTAACATCATATTAAATCCTGGGGTATTTGGAATTACATTACTCATAGAGTATCCCAGCTCCTCTCTCCACTGACACCTAAAATATGTTATTTCCAAATACGTGGTCAAGTATAAAGCACAGGCCCAGAGAGTAGGAATATTGTTGGAAAGAATGATTTTTATGTTTCATTTACCTGTAATGATAATAAACTAATTGAGATGAACAAACCTTGAGGCTTAATTATTATTAAAATGCTTGCAGGTACTCTAGATGATTAAATAGCAAGATGGAATTGACCATCAAATAAAGTTGTTCTTAATCTGTTCCTTTTTAACTGCCATCCATCAAGGAGTACGTAAGAGAAAAAGTATTCCTGACAGGTAGGATTATAGTAATAAAAAGTAAACAAAAAGTAAACTTGTGAACTTTGTGACAAGGTATCCTTCAACTTGGTTTGTTTTAGTTTCTGGAATAACAACGGGCTAAGTAGCTATTGGACCTTGCCAATGATAGGATAATTACCAGCTGCCCATAATTTCATTCTCGATAATAACTTCATATTTTGCTTGGAGACAAAAAAATAGTTCTGCTACTTCTTTCACTTCCAAATTCTCTCTGTCTCTGTCTCCCTCTCTCTTTAATATACATACCTGAAGAAAGTACAAGCTTGCCAAATTCCATCAAGCTTTCAAAGAAGTCAGAATAGTGCCAGGTGGAACTTTGAGGAGGAATATATGAAGCAGCATTTGGAGGCTTGCTTGGTAGTTGTTTATTTTTCCTCTCCCGAATGTTTTGAGTCAGGTACTCCTGAACATGAAGCTGTACCATGAACTCAGTAGGTGATGAGCTTACCTGAGCTAACCACATAGTGATCTCCATAAAAACTCTTCTGCCAAAGGCACAGCATGAAGGGTCCAGTATGGGGAAAACTCAGGATCTGCCCCCATAAAGATACAGAATTCCTCGGGACTGGGTCTTTTCTCATGCTAAAAATTACAGAGCCTCAAAAATTTCCCAGACCATAAATCGAGAACATCTTTACAGATTTTATAACCCAAATGCAGAACTCTCACTGTTATTGATTCCTCACTTATAAGATTCCTTGAGGTTTACTTTTTCTTTCCCTACCGAATCTTATCCGAGAAGGGAAAGGGCATTAGGGTATGATGGGAATGGAAAATGGAGCCGAATTTCACTTCTTTTTCCTTAGCCCCTAAAGGAGTTCTGTGTCTTCAGCTTGCTAGATCACATAATTCAATGTTATTTAGCTTGGTTTAAACCACTTCCTGGATGAAAATGATGGACACTTGATGGTTCAAAATACAAGGCATCTATCCTGTATTTCCATACATGTACAGCTCTCTTTTTCACCTTACTTTGTAGCCCTTTAGTATGGACTTGGCCTAGCTGGTAGGATTTATGTAGAACTAGAAATGGAACTTTAACAATCTCTGAGTTGCGCACGGGAATATGTGTGTACTAGCTGAGAATCTAGTGGAAAAGGCAGTAAACCGGAAAAGGATATCTTGAAGGGAGGCCCCAGAGTCATTTAAGTTCTGAGTGGGGATCCAAGATATTGGATACCTGTGGGGGTAATTCAAGCAAAAAACAGAAACAGAAAACAACAACAACAACAACAACAACAACAACAACACAAAGAATACCAATATTAGGGAATCAACTTGGTTAATGCTGGAAAGCTGTCTGGACAGTGGACAAAACAGGAGATAGTTCTTACTCTTGACTGGTCTTTCATTTGCACTTTGAAGCAAATCTCAAGGCAGTCTAACTGCTTGTAAAGATCACTGTGAAGCAGATATCCCTACCATCCCCACATCCACGAACTCTGGGTTTGACCTTTGCCAAGGCACTGCCGTTCCTTAACGGGCCACGTTGCTCTTACCTCCATGCGTCCCACATCCTATTTCCTTTCCTTCAATGACCTGCCTCCCCTTATTCATATGACAAAGTGCTATATAGTGTTCATAAGACACAGCTCAAATCCTTTCAAGAGCCTGTGTTAGCTACCTGTGGATTCTGTAATCAGTCATCACAAGCTGCCTGACCTAAAACACACATTCATTTCTCATAGTTTCAGACCTAGAAGTGTAAAATCAAGGTTTTGGCAGGGCCTTCCTTCCTCCGAGGTTCTAGGGGAGAATCCTTCCTCGTTTCTCCCAGGTTTTGGTGTCTTTTTGTGTTCCTTGGCTTGTAGCAGTATGGTGCCAATCTCTGCCTCTGTCTTCACACAGTCTCCTCTTCTCTGTGTGTGGCTCTGTGCTGCTGTGTTTCAGTTTCTTCTTCTTCTTTTTTAAGTTTATTTACTTTGTGTGAGAGAGAGAGAGACAGACAGAGACAATGAGCAGGGGAGTTGCAGAGACAGAAGAATTCCAAGCAGGCTCTGAGCTACGTGCTGAGCCTGATCGGAGGCTCAATCTTGTGACCATGATTTCATGATCTGAGGCTGAAATCAAGAGTCAGATACTTAACCTACAGAGCCACCCCGGCACCCCTCAAGTTCTTCTTATAAGGCCACCAGCGATTAGATTTAGGCTCACTCAAATACAATAAACCTTAACTTACATCTGCAGTAAGGTTTGGGTAGACATGACTTTGGAGGGGAACTATTCAATCCAGTACATCCTCTTATCAGGGTTTACCTGCATCCATGGAAAGAATTATTTACTCTTTGCTTCACAGCAGTGCTTAGTATAAATCTCATGTTGCAATTATTACATTGTATTATAACTTTTTATGTCTTTCCTTTCCTACCAGTTTGATCGTTCCTTAAATGCAGAACATACGTATTATTTATCTTTGTACCCCTAACACCTCACTCAGAGTCTAGTTCACAGTAGGTGCCAAACACATGTTGAATTGGTTGCCAATAAGTTCTTGAAGACATCAACAACAGACAGTTTGCACCTATGCTCACTCTTACTGAGGATCATTGTTCCTCACAGCTATCTCAACATATCCGGTCAAAATATAAGCACATTGTTTCAGTGATTTTTGAGTGATAATATTTCTTCCTCTATGTCATATGTAACACTGCTAATTCTAGCAACCTTAGGTAGTGAGTTATGTTTTCTATGTTTTCTGTTTGTGTTTTTTTGTAAAAGAAGTCAATAGATCTCATGAATGACAAAAGTGCTCTTAGGTGCTTCTAGTTTGAGAAGCTATTTCTAAAATAGTTTCTAAAGTAATCACCTCTGTCCTAGTATATTAAGCAAGGGGTACAAACCACTGTTCAATATGCTCTTTGTACCCAGGCCTTTATTATGAGCATAAACTATTTTATTGAGCTGAATAAAATGATACATTCAGAACCTTTCAATGCACTTTCATGTTTAATAGCTTCACATGGGAAAATAAAAATGGGTAGCATTGGTATAGACCTGACTATATGCTGAAGTTTCAGGCATTTTTTTTTTATTATTTAGTCTTTACAACACAGGAATAAACTTGGCCCCATTAATCCCATTTCACAGATTAGGAAATTGAGGCATAAAAATATTAAGTGATTTGCCCAGTGTCCTACAGCTAGTAAACACTAGAGCAAGCATTCAAACATGTACACACATGCCTTGTTTTATCGTGCTTCACTTTATCACCCTCTGTAGCTATTGCTTTTTTTTTTTAACAACTTGAAAGTGTGGCAAGCCTGTGGGTGCCACTTGTCCGACAATATTTGCTCAGCTTGTGTTTCTGTGTCACGTTTTGGTTATTCTCACAATACTTCAACCTCTTTCATTATTATCACATTTGTTATGGTTACCTGTGGTCAGTGATCTTTGATGTTGCTATCCTAATTATTTGGGGGGCACTGTGAGCTGCACTATGTAAGATGGTGAACTTAAAGATGAATGTGTGTGCGGTCTGACTGCGGATGTGGTGGAAATAGCACGCATGAGACGTGGAGCCTGAAGGGGGGCTGATTTGCTGCACCCTCGTGATAAAACCTGAACGGATGAGGGGTTGCTTCGTACGGATGAGCGAAGAAAGTGGTTTCTTGAGATGGAAACTACTCCCGGTGACGATGCTGGGAAGATTGTTGAAAGACAACAAAGGACTTAGAATATTACATGAATTTAGGTGATAAAGCACTGGCAAGGTTTGACAGGATTGACTTCATGAAGTTCGACTGTGGGTAAAATACTACAGCACCACATGCTATACAGAAATCGTTTTTGAGGGAAAGAGTCAATCAATGTGATAAACGTCACTGTTGTCTTATTATAAAAAAATTGCCACAGCCATCCCAGCCTTCAGCAACCACCACTCAGTCAGCAGCCATCAGGATCGAGGCCGGACCTTCCACCAGCAAAAAGATTATGACTCACTGAAAGCTCAAATGGTGATTAGCATGTTTTAGCAGTAAAGTATTTGTAATGAAGTTATATATATATTTTTAAGACATAATGCTATTGCACACTTAATAGACTATCGTATAGTGTAAATATAACCATCACGAGCATGTAATGTAACACGTGAAAAAATTCATCTGGTTCACCTTGTTTGCTTTATTGGGGTGGTCTGGAACTGAGCTGGTGGTATCTACGAGGTATGCCTGTATTTTGGATGCTAGAATCAGCACTTTCATAATTAAAGAATGTCACCTTTCAGGTGCCTGGGTGTCTCAGTTGGTTAAGCGCCGACTTCAGCTGAAGCCATGATCTTGCAGTTCATGAGTTGAAGCCCTGCTTTGGGCTCTGTGCTGACAGTTCAGAGCCTGGAGCCGGCTTGGGATTCTGTGTCTTTCTTTCCTGGCCCCTCCCCTGCTCACGCTGTGTCTCTTTCTCTCTGTCAAAAATGAGTAAACATTAAAAAAATTTAAAAATAAAAAGGAACATCACCTTTGTCTTCTTTCCTGAGTATTTTATCAGCCAACTGGCTCTTACTTTGACTACCATCTTTCACATAGAAACCTCACCTTCCTTCATGGTTTGTGGCTTCTGATTTGTGGTTATTTATGGGGAGAAAATCAGGGTAGCAAAGGCTGGAAAGCCCATAACCGTGGGCCCTTCGCTGGCTCTGGTGAACGTGTAACATGTCACACCACATTTCTCCTGGTCTGGAAGCTACTGTGCTCTCTGGGCACCAGGAGCATTCTTCACTTTCACAGGCAAATAGTCTATCCTCAAATGAGTAAGTTTCCTATAAAATTCCTAAATGTTTCCTTCCTTCAAAGTGTTATAGAGAGAATGAAATTATGTATAGTGATAACTAGTGAGTATAAACTCTAGTAGTGATCAAGAAGCCTGGTTTTAAAGACTGGGGAAGTAAACCCAGAGGGATGGGCAGAAGTAGGTTAGACCTGGGGACTGTAGAGAGTAGCCCCATTGTTGATTGGTGGGAAAACTTTTTAAAGGTATTCCTTTTTACTATTTCTTGGTAGGTTCCACTGTCCCACTTTTACTTTGTCTCCCTATCTCTATTTATCAGCCCTTGTGTTGTCCAGTCAAAAAATGAATTAAAAATATTATCCACATGAAATTCTGAAAGGGTAGAAAGAAGAGGAGAGAGGAAGAGAGGGAGAGAGGGTGAGAGAGAGAGAGAAAGAGAGAAGGGGGAAGGTAAAGATGTAGGGAGAGAGAGGGAGAAAAAATTGGAGGGAGAGAGAGGGAATGAGAGAGACAGAGAGAGACGGGGGAGGGGGGGAGGGAGAGAAGGAGGGAGAGAAGGAAAGAGGCAAAAGGGTCTGTGAGGAATTGAAGGATTGAGATGGCTAAGTCAGGTTTTAACAAGTTCTGGAATGCTTTTGGCTTCCTTTATAGGCCATCATGTGCTGAGTTATGGATGGATCAGACAGATTGAACAATACAAGATTGTAATATAACCTAGATTTTGAGTTTATTTCAGATAATTGAGGCTCCCTGGTAAATTTTTTTAGGCACCACTTCAGGAAAATAAATATGTCACCCTATGAACTCTTTTCCTCACTGTCAGACTAATTTTTTAATCTTTTAGCATAGAAGTCATTCTTCACACTATTTCTAGTCTTAGTTTCTTAATTATTATTAAAATGGTGTGATTAATGCAGGACAGAGAGAGAAAATATTTTTGACTTTGCATATCACATTAATTTTAAAAGGGACATTTCAAGAAAGACTAATTTTCATCTTTTGGACTTTCTCTAGAATAGGGGCTGGGGCAAATTCACACACAGTTTGCCCCATGACTTGGGTACATCAATTGTGGGTGCTCATGGAATATTTGTTGAGTGGCTGACTTGTCTGAGCTGACATCTGGAACATTAGGCCCTCCTTGTAGGATTCTGCTTTTCAAATTCTGTAACTCATGTCTTCTCCCTGGTAAGTTGCACTGCTATCATCTTTATTTTCAGAAGCTCTAGCCTATTCAGGAACAGTCCCTCCTTCCCTAACCACTGACCACAATGATCTGTACACCTTGGGCATTTTCACCATGAATATGTGCCCTAGAGAAAACTGTTTGAGCTCAGAAACCAGTGCAGAGAGAAAATTGTTTAGTCAAGTCTAGGAATGTCCAGGCTTCCAAAGTCACCTCTGAAACTCACCAAGGAGAGGCTATGAAATGGCATGGATGTGAAGGGCAGATGGGTGACAGTTATTAATATCAGAATGATTGACTTCATATCCTTGAAACATACCAAACTTCAAGTCCAGGTTCAGCAACTCCATAATTTACATAAGTACAGTCTGTGTCAGTTCATTAACAGGTTGTTAGTAAGTCTGGGAAAGATGTTCTAAAATGTTCTGAGGAAAATCATGAGGGAATATACCAGAAAATAAGATTATGCTAAGAACTTAACTTTAGAGAAACATGTGTATGTGTGTGTGTTTTCCTTTCTATTTACCTTTCAGCATTTTTAAGTGGTGGTTTTGGTCACATGTATGAGGGTCAGCATTTATCCTGGAGGCAACATGAAGGTTATGTTCTGAGAACACATTTGGATACCCAATGGGTTTTAATCTTTTTGAGATTAACCTGTGACTTCTTAAGTGTCTATTTCATACAGTTAAGTATTTTTTTCATGATTTGATAGTTGCATGAATATACCTTATAAGTTTAATATTCCAGTTCAGTTTCCTTTATTTTGGGCAAACATGAAAAGTAGGGGACCTTTTGTGAATGACCTTATGCTCCAATGAGAGGCTTCTCTTGAAGCTCAAATTGCTAGATATGGAAAGGACATTCATTCCCCTGGTCCAGCTCTTTGCATTTAAAACCACCATGCAGACAGGTAATAGACTAGTAGAGAAAGAAAAGTAAAACAGGTACTCTATGACTATTCGAGTTAAATTAGAGTTTAGCTTCAAAAGACCAAGAACAAATTGATGGACTGAGACAACACAGGGAGTGTTGAGGGAAAAGGAAGCAAGACTCCTAACATCTCAATAGCAAAATGCCATAAATAAAGAATGGTGCTTTTTGTTGGCTGGTTTGTTTCCCCCCCAGAGACTGCAAGTGCTTAGACAACACTGTAAAATGAAAATAGATTTCTTTGTTCTTATCATTTGGGGAATGATCATGTGGACTTTTACTGCAGTATTTACTTTTGCTGCAACTGAGAAAAGAAAAAGAAGTCCAAAGTACAGTGTAGGAGAGGAAGCCATTTGAGGGCATGTTTAAATAAGAAACTTCCAGATGTCATGGTCAATCAAGGCAGAGCTCTGCTTCTCCAGCCTCCAGCAAATCCTTTGACCTCCAACATACCATGGAGCATCAAAGGTCACAACTTTGTTACTTATCCATTTTTTTTCCCCAGGCTTTTAGTGACTCTACAGGCCTGGACCCCTAGTTGCTTTAATCTTATTCCAAAATATTGAAGTCAGATCACAAAATCCATGTTGATTATAGCTTTTACAATATTTTCAAAATTTCTAAGACTATATTCTTAGGATCTGGGTGTTTAGTGATCATACACTTCTCCCTATTTGAACAAAATGGCTGGTTATTTATTTATTACTAGCTACACCTTTGGGCATGAACCTCCATCTGTCCTACTGACTTCTTTGTCTTGAGCCAAGGTCTTGTATTCTGTTGGTCCTCAGCCTGAAGAGCCACCACCTCACTCATGTTGGCTAAGTGTTGTCTTCATGCCTTCTTTGAATATCTGTTGTGTGATTATGTAGACCATGATGCAAAGCATTGGAAGGTCTGATTGGCATATAAAATTTAGATTTTTAGGACACCAAAAAGACATGTCTCCAAGCATTCTTCTAACTACTTCTTTCTTTTAAAAAACTATTTATTTATTTAAGTAATCTGTACACCCAATGTGGGGCTCGAACTCATGACCCCAAGATCAAGAGTCACATGCTCCACTGACTGAGACAGGCAGGTGCCCTAGCACTTTTTTTTTTTTTTTTTTTAGTAATTTCCAAAAGCATGTAGGCTTTCCTAATTAAATGAATTTAAATTTAATTGTTTGCATACAGATACGTGGCATGTATCTTAAGGTCCTCTAGACCAACTTGCTTCCTAAAGCAGAAAGATCTCTTCCGGTTACTCACCCTGAGCCTGGATACCTCCAGTCTCCCAGATCACCTTCCCTCTAATCACACTTTCCAACCTCCCTTTGGCTTTCAAAACTGGCCTCAGATCTGCCCTCCAGTGAAACATAGCTCAGGATTACATAGTCTTCTCCATGGGAGAAACTGGTGGTTGTTTTCCTATAACATTAGAGCTCGGATTCTTAAATTTTTTATTTGAAACTGCCGTTGAGTCTGATGGGCTTGAGCACAGAGTTCTTTTTGGACTTTTCAAATATGATTTTGACTTCTGATGATTGCTACCAAATGGCCTTGTCCTGAAGTGAAGTTTCTGTCTCAGGGATTTGGTATGGCACCTCTCCTCTCACCTCAACCATGAGAGAGCATTTATTAAAAACCAAAACCATGATGTTAAAGTTAAAGAATTAAAAAGAAAATAAGTCACAAAAGGGGATTGAATGGGGGGTAGGAGGAAAAGAAGAGTCCTGAGAAGAGGTGTCTCACCAGGCAGCACAAAGGTCCTGGTAAGGCTGAAAGTGGTAATAAGACTAGGTGAGTAGGTGAGTAATGAAGAACTGAAACTATGCCTGTCTGTTCCCTGGCTTTTGGGCAGGCTAGTCCCACATGAAATCTCAGTTATTGAGGAAAAAAAAATGCAGCTCCATGTGGTATCTTTATTTGTGATGAAGGAACAGGGTTTTATGTGGTGATTCTTCTTTTCCTTCTAGAAATATCCCTAAGATCCCCACTGTGCCTTCTACTTAGGGATTACTAAATTGCCTTCTTCTTGGCTCTTGCCTTTCATGGGGTATCCCACAAAGTGGATCTAAATGCTGTCTTCCTGTGAATCCCATATATGTTTCTGCCTTAGATCAGCTTTCCAGGGAGACAGTTCAATAAAAGTTTACACCTTCCTATTGTGACCATTTTTATTTTTTTTTCTTTATTTCTCTTTTTTCTTCTAGTGAAAAATTACAGACATTTAAGTTGTCTGCAATTACACGTGAAAGACTCTAACCAAATTGTGTCCACAAGAGTTTTCTTTGTTTGGGCATTAGACCCTATTTCTTTCTCTTCATGTTGTGGGATAGAAACCACCGGCTAAGAATGCTTAGTGTTTACTTCTTATAAATAGCATAGAAAGAAGATAAACGTAACAGTAGGGTCATAGTTCCTAATATTATTTATTCTGTTCTAATAGAAATATTCTGATGTGTTTAATGAGTTAGATATGCACTAATTGAATGAATGTCACTTCTAAATAGGTAAGAATATAATCTGGTGGAAATTGCCAAGGTTAGGCAGCTCCACCTTTTTGCGCAAGAAAACTCCAGGAGGCACCATATACTTTATATACTATGTGAAGGTCACCCTTAGGCACCACTCCAGTGGATGGCATTGACAAATGCTCTTTCCCTACGTTGTTCTAAACTGCCAAAGCTTGTATTATGAGTAGGTTTAGGACAACATTGGTTAAGGAACAGGTGATAACTGCTTTTAAAATACTAACTGCAACACCTATAGGTTGTATTACCTGGGATAAGTCATCTAATTTCTCTAAACTTTTCTCCTAATCATAAAAAGGTTAATATTATTGTTTTTCTTATAAGTTTTGTGAATATCAAATGACATATTTTTTCTTAAGCATTTAGTGTACTGATTTACATAAAAATATTATCACTCAATTATTAATCTTATAAAAAATCATTCATGGTGACAGTGCAAGCTTAGCTCATTGAAATAAATAACACAGGGTAGCCTTATTAAAATCAACATACTTCACATACATAAACTAAATGTCAACATGGCCAGAAAAAGAAATGTTGAAAATGGGTGCATGATTTTTGTTGTTGCTGTTAATCCTTGGAAATGTTTTGACATTTTTACAATGGATTGTTTTCTAGCAAGCCAGAACTTCTGTAAATGGAGTACAGTGATCTCCTAATCCAAAACACTGAACTCTGTTTTATCAGGATTTAGTTCAAGTTAGTTGCAATTAGGCAAGGTACTGTCAATCAACATAAATAACAACAAAAATAGATAAGTAAAGTTCTGAATCCAAGCATCTATAACAATCTAACCCTAAATTTGAATCAATTCTATTCAAATTATTGAATTTGTTCTATAATTCAATCATTATTATAGTCATTATAATCATTCAATCATCAATAGGTTTTGATGGTAGCCAATTGATAATAATATCATAAGCACTGGAGACACATTGGAAATGGACGAAGGTTAAGAAGAAGTAAGGGCCACTAACTTAGCTGGCAAAGGAATCAAAATATGGTGTAGCTCAAGGGAAGAGTTTGGCTGTGTCTTTATAAATACTATATAATAAATATGCTGAGAATGCAATTATAAAATCAATCGCCCATTATTTAAAATGATAATGCCTAAATAGCCCATTATACTAGACAGTATGTGACCATTATATTAGTCAAAGTGACTATGTAGACCAAGCAAAAGGAATAGTTCAGAAAAACTTCATTAAAGATAAACATTAATCTAAAAGCTGTTAGAGCTGGTCAACTTGGACACTATCCTGAACCACACTGCGTTTGGCTCCAAGTTCTCAGGTTGGGTCTAGGATGCCCAGGTTCCATCCTCCTTGGATCAGTGGGCAACTTCTCATAGCAACAGCAGAGCAAAAGTAGTGAACAGAAACATGCAATGCCACTTAAGGTCCAGGCTCTCAACTGGCTCATTGTCATAGTTACCCCAATTCCATTTTCCAAACAATATCAAAATTAATGGATCAGGGAAAAAGATTCTGCCTCTGGTGATAGGAATTGTTAGATCACATGACAAAGAGTGTTCTATATTGAGGAATGAAGAATTGGAACAAAAATGGAATTTACCACACATACTGTGAGCTGTAAGCTATTCCACTCAACTTTTGAGGTATTTGTTTGTGAAGCAAGATTGGATAAATACCCTGGCAGCCATTCAAATATTAGCAGATAGTTGGTATAATTACCTCAAGTCTTTTCTAAGTTAGACATCACAAACTCTTTAAGTTTTACTTATTTTCTATGTGTGTTCCCTGCTATAATGACTAGATTGCCTCATTGTCATGAACACCGTCCTCTGAATTTGGGAATATAGTCTAGTTTTCCAGCTTTCTCTTAATACATTACCCCTGCTACCAAACAGACAAATTTAATTAATGTGATGCTCTAGAGTTCTTAATGCAATTGAGGATAATGCTGGCCATTTAAAAGCGATCACATGATGCTATTATTTGTTCAGACAAATCTTTTTTTTTTTTAATTTTTTTTAACGTTTATTATTTTTGAGACAGAGAGAGACAGAGCATGAATGGGGGAGGGTCAGAGAGAGGGAGACACAGAATCTGAAACAGGCTCCAGGCTGTCAGCACAGGGCCCAACGCGGGGCTCGAACTCACTGACCGCGAGATCATGACCTGAGCCGAAGTCAGACGCTTATTCAACTGAGCCACCCAGGCGCCTCTGTTCAGACCAATCTTAAGTTCATTGAAAACCTCAAACCTTTTTTCTATAAGATTGTTGCCAAAGCAAGTTTCCTTCAAGCATTATTTGACAGGCTAATACTGTTTTGATGTCTGTTGAAATTCATTTTGTGATTCTTGTGATCATGCCTAGAAAACAAGGGAAAGGAAAATAGAATGGTGTAACAAGGAAAGCCTTCCTCTGTATTTCATTCCAAAGATATTTGTTTTTTATCATCGTAAGATAAAGAAATATCGTAACCTATTCATGCTTAGTTCCTGCTGCCTATGATTTAAAGTTTGACGTGTTGCTCTCTAATAAGGTCTGAACTTTTCCTTTTGATATGTTATGAAAGTTACATTTACTATTTAAATTCCAGTTTTCTTTCTTCCTAACACAAATTACATTTAAAAAATGTTATGTAATTTAGCTTGTATTAGATCTTATTTGATTAGAGCATAAAACACAAAATTTATAATCAATCCATAAGTATTTAGGATTGCGCTAATGTTCTATTTATTCCATACTTTGAGAATATAGAGGCACATCAGTAAAGATACAGAAATTCACTCATTAAATATAGTGATATTAAATCCAAGGCACAGAGCTAGGTAAATTCTCAAGTTCAATAAAAAAATACAAACTCAGGATATACTATAATTATCATTTTGCATGAATTAAAATCTTATTGCATATCAGTAAGAAACATTATCTATACAATTAATGATATGGGGGAAAATCCTGAAAAAAATTAATATATGTAACAATGTATTTTAATGGTTTTAGTAATGTTGAATACTAATAAATTTACATCAATGATGTCTCTATTGCCATCTTATATTTTTCAACTAAAAGTGCTATGTATTTTATAGGAAAAACATCAGTTAATACATTTCAAAGAATAGCAGCAGTACATTTGTTTAATATCAACCTTGAAGATTGATATAAATTCAGAAGCACCTTCCTTACCTCAGCTCCTTCATGGGAATTGCTTAAAATATAATTTTTTAAAGATTTTGGGTAATTTATATATATTGAGAACATTTAAACAAGAAAACAAGAAAATGTAAGTATACACCACCATGGGTTCACTATCCACCATAAAGAAAGAAAACAATTTGAGGATGTGTACATACGAAAACTGTGTTGGCTTCCAATCCCTTGCCCTTTCTGCAGAGGAAACACTTCACATTTCTTCAGTTTTACTTCTCTATCTATCTATCTATCTATCTATCCATCCATCCCTCTTTCCCTTATCTATGTATCATCATCTGTTTCTCTGTCTCTCTCTCTAATCTATAATCAAATATATAATGAAAAAGCAAGGAAGTCACACACACATTATATATATATATAGTCTCTACACCCAACATGGGGCTCAAAGGTTCAAACTCATGACCCCAAGATCAAGAGTCACATGCACTACTAATTGAGTCAACCAGAAGCCCCCATGTATGCTTTAGTCCATTTATTTCACCTCTGCTTAGTATTCCTTTGTGTGACTATACTGCAACTATCATTTCATTTGCTCATTGCTTCCTACAAAGTTGTTTCTGATTTCCAGCTGTTACAATAGCTCCCTGAACATTTTCATATGTGAGTTCTATTATATAAGATACCTATTTCTTCGTAGTATATAAGGAGGAGTAGAATTCCTGGATCATAGGTTATATTTGACACCTTTACAATTCGAAAGCCTTTTAAAGAAGGAATACATTAAGCTGGTATCTAAGGTTTGAATATGTGACTAATATTTGAATAATGATGTGGTTGATTTTATCCTCTTTTTTTTTGCATCTGGAGTTTAATTGGCTAAAGATTCATAGGTGTATCAGAGACCCGGTTGGTTCAAGGACATGGAATGAACAGATACAAATAAAGAAAAGGACACAGGTTTGACTGGAGTCCCTGAAGTTTTCTGATTCATCATGCTCTGGATTTTCTTATATTTTTAGTATGTAAACATATTAAGATATAAATAAATTTGCCAATGAATGTTTATTGCTTATTTCCTATGGTTGTTCATCTGTAGTTTTAGAAACCAATCTCTTTGACCTAACTTTAGCCAACAAAAGGTGCTTGTTGCTATATTAGAACCTGATGCAATTAGTTCACATTATCATGAGGATCACACTAATACATATTTATGACTATAAGACAGTGTTTCTGAGAATTATAGAATGTTAAAACTAAAGAGAAAGCTTTAGAAGTAGCTTAGTTCAATTCCTCATTTTAAAAATGATACAAATTAACGTCCAAGATGATAAAATAATTTGTTCAATGTTTTATAGCCATTTGGCAGCAGAAGATCTAGCACCTGAATGCCCTAGAGTATGATAAATTGATCCTTCTATTCCTCATCATACTGTGTTGTGTTAAAACTTCCACTATCTACAACATAGTGTCCATTATCACTGGATGCCATTTTTCTTGTTAATATTTTTATATCTACTTAAATCATTTCAAATAACTTGATATATGTAAGTGTCTTTATAAGGAGCTTTTTGATCTTGAAAATTAAGTTAAGTTTTAAACCTATAAGGACACTATTTAGAAAACATTTCCAAATGAGCTATCATAATTTGAATGTGTAAGAAGTTAGATAAGGAAAAAAGACTGTTCAATTCATCTTTTATGATGGGGAAATATAATAATAAGAATACTCAAATGCCAAGAATAGGAAAAGTCTTCAGAACCCCTCTGAGGTCTGTCCATCCCCCTTGAAAAGGTGCAGGCTGCATTGGCCAATGCTGGGGTGGGGTCTCCAGCGGAAAGGGATGCAGCTTGAAGACAGAAACACTGAGGAGTGCACACTGGGTCCTTCGGAGCACTGGGGAGGAAACCAGGGAAATAGCTCTGTTGCCAGGTCTAAGGGATAAATGTTGAGGTAAAAGAGAAGACAAACCCAAGAAATTCAGAAGCTAAAAATTAGATGGAGAAAAAGCAAAGGCAAGAGTTTGGTTTTTAAAGTGCTGTTGTCTTCCTGATAACTTGGGGACACTTCTGACACTCAGAGAATTATCACTGATGGTTATAGCCAAGACAAAACAAAACTGTCAAAACAACAATGACAACAGTATACCTGCAGCTAGAAAGCTAGAGATCATTTTGCAGGGGCGGGGGGAAGGAGCGGGGGGGGGGGGTTCCTCTGGATGTTTTATAATTTGGTTTGTAGGTTTTGGACATCAGTTCATATTAGGGTCTGCAGGTTTCATTCTGAAAGACTGATGCCATTTTTTTCCATTTAGTATCCAACATAAATCCTGGAAAAATATAATCAACAAATTTCACATTCCAAAACATTGTGAGGAGAAAATGGATCACTGTCCTTGTAAGGATATTGTTACTATTTCGAGAGAATAAGACTGTAGTGTTGTAATGCACTTGAAAAAAAGAGATCAATAAACTGAGATGTTTGGGTAACCAGAAATCATTGTTCCTGAAGAATTAAACCATATGCCAGATAATAATATTAAGGCTGTGCTCTGGAACTTAATAATAAGTTCTGGGCTCTGGAGCTTAATAGAATGTCCTCTCAAAAACTGAATTTCCCATAAGTCACTGGTTATGTTCCATGAGTATTTTTCTCTGTTAGAGAACATCTGTGATGATTTTAAAAGAGGAAACTTGCCCAAGATGACACCTCTCAAGGTGGTAGCACATTTTATGCCTGAAATCTGGAGCCATCTGGATTTCTTAATTAAAGTAGTGATTCCAGCAACTTCTAGTTAATTAAACTGAAAGTTATGAATTTCCTGCTCCCTATGTCTTGTATTGTTATTAGATATTGGATATTAACAGCATATTCAAACTTGAACCAAGACTTACACTTCTGTGCTTTTAAAAGGGAAGGTTTGGGATTTATGGACTTTTATGATAATAACTAAGGTGATATCAAAATCTTTTATTTAGTTTTATTTTCTTGAAATGATTTTTGCTTGATTAATGAAGATATTAGAAATGTTGTTCAATTAGGTCACCACCAAATTGAGTCAATCGATTCTTATTTTGTTTTGTTTTGATTCTTGTAATTATTATACCACAGTTACTGGCATTATAATAGATTCCAAACACACACATCCATATCACCAAGTAAGTGGTTAAAACACTTAGGTAATCTGAAAATATCTTATATAAATATATTCAGCTGACTTGATCCAATCTTTGTTTATGGATCCGTTCTCTTAGCAACAGAAAAACATATGTTCAGAAAGAACAGAAAATTTTCAGGACAAATCAGCCAATTAAGTAAAAACCTTTGAGTCCTTTCATTTCATCTCTGGGGTTTGTAATTATTCATTAATTTAGAGCAAAGACCCTAAAGGTAATAAAATTGGAGTACTTTCCTTAGTATGATTTTTATTTACATTATATAGCAGGAATTTAGTAAGTGGTAATCAATTCCCTTAAGAATATGTTGACTTCTTCATGTTTACAAAATTTAAAATTTGTTTGAGTTATTGACTGATTATTTAAAAGTAACGACTAACAAAGCGATTTAGAAACGTTTGCATCAGTGATCCTGTCATTACACTTTTGTAGCATCTACAATTCTGGTGTGGGGCCCAAATGAAACTTTAAATGATTTATCCAATATAACTCTAAATGGGTAAAATATCATGTTAGACTAGAATTGCTGAACTCTTTCAACTTTCAGGATAGTTTGAAAGACTACTGAATTACCAAATGAGCATGAAGTAACAGAAAATTTGGAGGCATGTTCTGTATCCTAATGCTGAGAGCTGAGAGAAAGCATCATCAAGGTTGTTTTCATCATTCTGGAAATTAGAGTTTGATATAAAGAAACCGAATTACAGATTCAAAAACAAAGTGGGTGCATTGGTTAGGAACCACTAAAAGTGCAGGACTATTTGGCATTCCAGAACCAGCCCCTTCATTTCTCTTGAATATACAAACCCTTTTCCTCATATTTGCAATACTTTACAATTCTAACACAACTGACATCAAAAAGATAACTTTGATTACTTCATAAACAGACGAGATTAGAAGCTATACTCCTTTCTGCAATCCCCTAAAAATATGCATGTATTCTTCTCACTATGCTTTGAAGCTTACTTTTTTAAAAAATGTTTATTCATTTTTGAGAGAGAGCACGTGGGCAAGGGGCAGAGAAAGAGGGAGACAGAGAATCCAGAGCAGGCTACAGGAGGTCAGTGCTGAGCCAGAGGTGGAGCCTGAACCCACAAACCCTGAGATCATGACCTGAGCTGAAATCAAGAGTTGGATGTTTAACCGACTGAGCCACCCAGGTGTCCTGAAGATTATATTTTTATTTTATTTTATTTTTTTGAAGATTATATTTTTAAAATATATAAGTGTACCGTAGAGTTCTCCATAGACTATTTTGTTCCTGGGATTTGTTTGACATTTGTGATAATTTTGACCAATTGTTTCTGTCAATAGTCATCAGTCTGAAACAGAAGGTATCCTATGATCAAATTCTTGCCAGAAACAAAAATATTTTCACATATCAGGAAGTAGTTCATAGAACCACTGGAAACATAGCATAATAACAAGAGTTGTATGCTTTGGATTCATAGAATGTATGTTTTGATTCCTAAATGTCTGATAATTCATCCAAATATACTCAATTTTTTCCTATTTTTTGATGCAGACACTGAAACTGAGGATACAGATACAAAAGGTCTATTCTGAAGGATCTCCTGGTTTAGTGGGTTTCAAAAAGGGACGTTGATATCAATGGTATCTGTCAGTGATAAATAGCAAAATAGCATGACAAGTACTATGACAGCAATTTGCACAGTACTTAGGGGGGTTATATTTGGGTGACTAACTGAAAGCATATCATAGGAGGTAATATCTGAGCTGTACCTGGTATGACAATATGCAAAGGTCACATTTTAGATTCAAACTGCACTGGAATGAAATTTCAACTGTGTCAACACAATTTGCTATGTGAACTAATTAGCCTTTACCTAGCTGCCTTAGCCTAACTTTTCTTATTTGTAAAATAGAGATAAAATTACCTACTTGATAGTTTTTAGGGTTTTTTTTTCATATTAAGATGCTGTCAAAGATTAAGTAGCTTGTCTAAATTCACACAGATAGTGAGTGGTAGAACAGTGATTATCCAAGGAAACTTGGCTCTAAACTTTGTGCCCTTAACCACCATCTAACAATTGATCCCCTCAACATGCTCTGAGCTTCCCTCCTTACAGTCTTTGAGAGAACCTCTTAATTCTTTCCGGGCTAAATTATATCCACAAACCATTTTAATTAGAGACAGTTTTAACCAAAATCATGAATGATTTCAATAGTTCAGGTTGAAACTTCTGTAATCTCTGTTTTTATTTGGTGAGGAATGTTCCAGAATGTAGGCTCAGTTAAATAAACCACACTTCAGAAGACTGAGTGGAGGACTGGAGTACTTCATTTAAGCGGAAGGGTAGGAATTATATGTAGTATGACCTTGGGATGGACTACCCAATAAAGACTTCCTGTCTCACCAAACTTACTGGAGTAATTGTCTATTACTCAAATGGTATGATTGTTTCATATCAGTTGCAGCAACACAGGGGCAAAAAAATTTCTGGAATCAGATAATTAAATCCATTTATCTTTCTTCTTGCCAAGCTGTTTGTTTCTTTTCTTTAGTGAATGACATTTCAAATAAACTATGAGTTCATTTACTAACCTATTATTGAATGAAAACATAAATATACAAACATATAAAAAGTATACAGTGAGTTATCACAAAGTAAACATATACATACAGTCACCATCCTCGTTCAGAAATGGAACATCAGAAGTCAGTCACCCTTGTGCCATTTCTTAATCATTACATTATATCCTTTTTCATTTGTTAATATAACCACTATCTGGACATTTAACACCATAGATTTATTTGGGATGTTTTTGAATTTTAAATAAATGAAAATATATAGTACATATTCCCTTGTATTTGGCTTCTTTCACTCATATTTATGGTTGCTTTTGTATATAGCAGAATTTCATTTTGCTGTTGTTGGATAGTATTTTTTGTGAATGTGACATGATATATTTATCTATTTTACTCTTTTTAAATTATTTTTATAAACTTTTTTTTAATTTACATTTTAGCTAGTTAATGTACAGTGCAACATTGGTCTCAGGAGTAGAATTCAGTGATTCATCACTTACATACAACACCCGGTGCTCATCACAAGCGCCCTTCTTAATACCCATCACCCATCTAGCCCACCTCCCACCCATGTTCCCTCCATCAACTCTCGGTTTGTTCTCTATCAGTTAAGAGTCTCCTGTGGTTTGTTTCCTTCTCTTCTCTTTTTCCTGCCCTTCCCATCTGTTCATCTGTTTTGTTTCTTAAACTCCACACATGAGTGAAATCATATGGTATTTGTCTTTCTCCGATTGACTAATTTCACTTAGCATAATACATTCTTGCTCCATCCATGTTGTTGCAAATGGCAAGATTTCATTCTTTTTTATGGCTGAGTAATATTCCATTATATGTATATATGTATACATACACACATATATATATACACCTACATATATATGTATGTGTATATATATATATATATATATATATATCTATATCTATCTATCTATCTCACATCTTCTTTGTCCTTTCATCAGTTGATGGACATTTGGGTTCTCTCGTCCATAGTTTGGCTATTGTTGATAATGTTGCTCTGTATTTGGTTTGCTTCCTCTTTGGGCCTTTAATTAGATTCCAGAACTTCTGTAACAAAGAACCACAAACTAGGTGGTTTAAAATAATGGAAATGCATTGCTCACAGTTCTGCAGTCTAGAAGTCTGAAATCAAGGTGCTAGCAAGGCAATGTTCCTCTGAGACCTGTAGATGAGAAAACTTTCTCACTGCTTCTAGCTTCTGGATTGCCAACAATCTTTGGTTTTTCTTGGCTTGTGAATGCATCACCCAACCTCTGCCTTCATCATCATATGACCGTTTGCTTCCTGTGGGTCTCATCTTATAAGAACACAACCCACACTGAATTAAGACCCCACTCTATTCTAGTATGATCTCATCCCAACTTAGCTATTTATATATTCAACCACTCTATTTCAAAATGGGGTAGTTTCTGAGGTATTATGGGTTAGGACCTCAACCTTTTGTGGGGACACACAATTCAACCTCTACTAGGGCTATTACAAATAAACAACCATGGAGGTAACTTAACAGTCAGTTAAGTATCCAACTCTTGATTTTGGCTCAGGTCATGTTCTCACAGTTCGCGAGTTTGAGCCCTACATTGGGCTCTGCATTGACAGTGCTGGGCCTGCTTGGGATTCTCTCTCTCTCCCTCTCTTTATCCCTCTCCCCCCTCTCTCTTTCCACTCAAAATAAATAAATAAACTTAAAAAATGAATAAAAACAACTATGAACATTTCTCTGAATGTTGTTCAGTATACACATGAATTAATTTCTATTAGGTATATGCCTGAGAGTCATGTTGATGGATGATATGGGATGGAAGGGATATAAATACATCCAGCTTTAGTAGACACTACCAGGTCTTTGTACCAATTTACCCTGTTATCAACAGCACACGAGGATCCTAATTCTCATATCCTTTCCATACTTGAAATTCTCCACCTTTTTTCTTTTTTTTTTTTTTTAAGCCATTCTTGTGGATATATAGTGGTATCTAGTTGTGGTTTTAATTTTCATGTATCTGTGATTAATAAGTTAAAACCCTATCATAAGTTTATTAAACATTTAGATATTCATGTTTATGCTTCTTGTTTTTTTGTATTGGGTTGTCTGGTTTTGTTTTTTTACCAATTTGTAAGAGTCCTTAATTTATTATGCAAAGGATCTTGTCTCATATATTTGCAAATGCTTTCAAACCTATATTTTACATTTTCACTTTCTCGATAGTGTTTATAAAACAATGGGACTTTGTTATTTTACTATAGTCCAATTCATGAATCTTTTCATTTACAGTTATTGCTTTTTTGAAGGTCTTGTTGAAGAAATATTTTCCTAATTCAAAGTTATAAAGATATTTTCCTAAATTACCTTGTAGATAATTTAGGAAGATATTTTCCCAATTATTCTTGCTTTATTTTTCATATTTAGATTTACACTCTTTCTGGAATTAATTTTAGGTATGGTATAGTTAGGAATCAATATTTTCTTTCTCATGTGCGTATTCACTGAATCTATCATTATTTATTAAAAATATCATGCTTTTGGGGGCACGTGGATGGCTCAGTGAGGTTAGCATCTGACTCCTGATTTTGGGTCAGGTCTTGAGTCACGTTTCTTGAGATTGAGCCCTGCCTTGGGCTCTGTGCTGATGGCATGGAGCCTGCTTGGGATCCTCTCTCTCTCTCTGAGCTCTCTCTCTGAGCAATCTCTCTCTCTAAATAAATAAATAAGCTTTTAAAAAAAATTATGCTTTACCCACTGTGCTCCAGTGCCATGTTTTTCATAAATCATCTGTTCATACATATGTGAGTCTGTATTCTCTATTCTGTCCTATACTTGTACCAATCTTAATCTAATCAGGAACTGAATGGTCTGAAAATTGGCCCTCAGTTCCTTTAAAAAGCTTGTCAGTTTCTGCTTCACCTTACTCTTAGGAAACAGTCTATTGGTGTCCCCATTAAAATCCTGGTGTATTTCCTTAGGCCATTCTTCCTTTGTCAGCTGAATCCAGATTTTTTTAATTCCAGCCCTACAATTCTTCTGAAAGCTCTGCATAGCTTCTACTGTGTCAGCACTCTTTTCAAATTGAGGGATGAGTGACTCCAAATGTCTAGCTCACTTCTCTGGACTCCTGGCCCTCAGAACCAAAAGTCCTCACTCACTGCCTTGGAAGACTTCCAGTGGCTTCAAACATATTTTAGTATTATTTTATGTTATCTATGTATTTATATTCAGATGAAAGGATGGCCTAAAGCTAGTCCATCATTGCGGGGAACAAAACTACTTCTGTTGCATTATAGATTATTTAATGTTGGACACTCTCTGTGTAATAGTTACAAAAATACTTGGCATCTCTGTTTACAGAATTATGGTGAAGAAGATTGATTGATTGATTGAAGAATATTTATATGTATATTTATGTTATGTCAACGAACCAAAATTCCCAAAAAGAGGGGGGCACATGACAATAATTACATGGACTATTACCTTAATCCCACTTCTTTTCCTTGGGAATGACAGCCCAACATAATCATTACTTAATATCTAATACTTGACTTCACCATTCTGCTGCCCTGTCTATTGTATTACCTTTGCAAATCCAGCTTCAATTCCTATGTCTCTGCCATTACCTGTTGTCTTTATCTTCCTCTGCCTTTCTTAACTGCCATCTCATTCTAATTGGAAGGGCCCTTTTATCTCCTGGAAGATAAATAATTGAATCATACGATTTAATTGCAGGGATTTCTAAGACCTTGTTTGTTGTCAGTGGTACACTATTAAGCGAGAAGATGAAGCTATTAGGAGCCAAAAATGTTACCTGGAAACAAACAGAACTCCCAGCTCATTAGTCTTATCATTAGTTTAAGTCTCAACATCATCTAATATGTAACACAGCTCAATCACTCAGGGTCTTAACAGAAAACAGAGGACAAAATCAAATTAACAATTGTGGCGGGTTTATTTAAAAGGCGTTAATTATAAATGTGTGGGTGGAACACAGACAACAGTGTCGTGGAATTAGAGGAACCATAAGCCTAGAAGAAGCAGCACGGCTGTCATTGTCCCTTGGCCCGCGAGGATGGATAGAGTTGCTGGAGGCAAGAAGGAGAGGGAGCCATACATGGTATCTACCTTGAGAAAGAGCAGTCAACGATCATAAACACAGCCAGCTTATGGCACCCTCCTAGGGAAGAACAAGCATCCCAACCTCAGTCGCCTTCCCCTAGTCTCCTGCCTGGGATCCCTACTGGCCAAACACAACTAGAGGTCAGGCTGCACAGGGGTCATTGATAGAATCCATATAGGTCAGGTTTGCAAGGCAACGGGGAGACTAGAGATGGGTAGAGAGTGGATCTGAAGAGACAAATGGAAGACCTATGACCCAGTGTGCATATATCATACCTCAGCCTGCATTTGTCCCTCATCACAAGGGTGAAAGCTCTTGGACCATAACACAGGGGATGTGTAAAGTCTCATCATCATTAGATAATGACAGTTCAGTCACACTCTCAGACAAAATCTAAAATGTTTGGTACATCGTGTTTCCTTCAGGTAGAAGGAAATAATGGATAGAGGACACAATTAAGTCATTTCAAATATAGTTGCTCTCATTCCTCTCTCTGTCATTGATCACAGGGCTTACGCTGAAACAAGAGCAATCTTTTCCACCACCAATTTTACCGATTTCTAAACTTCTGTCAGCACTAGTTTGTGCGTCAGTTAAAGGCTTTTAGGAAGAGGAGGACTTCTTCCATAGGAAGCGGATACTTTGAGATGTGAGGTTTTGTCCCTATCCATAAATGTTTAAATGATCTTGTTCTATAGGCCAGTGTCCTATTCCTTTGTCACTGATATTCTCACCTTAGCATGAGAAACATGGTGTGATTCAGTATTTATACAACATTGCAACTCTGCACGCCCTCCAAACAGATTCAGGACCTGGACCTCAGCCATAGGTGTCCTGCTATTACAGACAATTATTTGAAGCTACCATAGTGGCTTTGCATTTCTTTCTCCACATAGGTTCTTAATTTATATTCATGGTTCTTATATTCTTTTCTCATTATGTACATTCTTAAGGTATATTAGGAGAATCCAGGTGGCACCACAACCAAGTGACTCAGGTCTCTGATCTCCCCAAGTTTTACCCTCCATCTATATTCTATCTCATGCCACCACTAGTGATAATTTCAGTAACCACAATGCCGTAGATTACCTGTGTCCCACCTATGTCCCTTACCTCCTCCCTCCCTCAGCAAGATGTTATTCTGCATTACTGAAACATATGACTAACACAACACCAGAATCCAATTTTAAGAGCCTCTTTCCTGAGGTCATTTTCGTACAAATTTCTGCATCAGTCAGGAAGCCAGCAGGTAACAGATGGTATGCTCAAATTAGGATAATTTGAGGAGATTTTATTTACAAAGTGACTAACTTTAAAGCTATGGGTGCAGAGTGGGGACACCACAAGAGACAGGTCAGGAATCTGGAGGTAGAGCTGTCTCCATTAGTCACAAAGAGTAAAGGGAGGCAGGGCTCTCCAGGCAGCCTGAGGTTACAGCAATTAGAGAGAGCAGCAGAAGGACAAATCCCTTACCTCCAATCTCATCCAGCCTAGTGGTTTCTTGTTGCCCATTCTCTTGGCATCTTAGCTCTAAACTCATGTCCTTGAAGACTTTTCTTATTGCATCTATACAATGTAGCTCTGTCATCTCCCTCCTCAAATGCTCTGTATCCCATTCTCTGATGGCATGTATCAGAATCTGGCATTCTCTCATGCCCTTCTTCTCCTATCACAATCTGACCTTCTAGTACAATTTCCATGACAGCAGGAATCATGTCTATCTTATTCTTTGTTGCTTCCTCAACAGCAAGAAGAGTATCTGGCATACAATAAACAACCAATAAGTAGTGGGCAACTGATAGAAATGAAGAAATGTTTGAAAATATTTAAAAAAAAAACAAAACATGTGCTGACAGCTGAGGCTGATAGAGGTCATTGGTTGGAGAAGAAAAGGTGAATTCGAGGAAGTAATTAAGGAGAGAAATTGAATTAGAACTGCCAAAAAGGGGGGCGCCTGGGTGGCTCAGTTGGTTAAGTGTCTGACATCGGCTCAGGTCATGCTCTCATTACTCATGGGTTCGAGCCCCACGTCGGACTCTGTGCTGACAGATTGGAAGCCTGGAGCCTGCTTCGGATTCTGTCTCCATCTCTCTACCCCTCCTCTACTCATGCTCTGTCTCTCGCTGTCTCTCTCTCTCTTAAATATAAAATAAAACATCTAAAAAAATAAAAAAAGAACTTGGAAAAAGAGAGGAAGGAGACAGAGGTGGTGCCACCATGTCAAACCTGGGGGAAAGCAACAATTTGTAATGCTTCTGTACAAAACTTGGAAGTGGCACCCTTTTGAGGGGATTACTATATATTTAGTCTTGGAAATGTTTTAAAGCCTTCCTTAAAACTTGAAGCTTCCCCAGGAGAACCTTTAGAAGAGACAGCTCCCACTGAGGCCACTGCAACCAAAGAAGAGGAGGGGCCAAGCTAATGAAGGCCACAAGGCACTGGGCCCCAGTCCCACTACTTCAGAGGGATATGAACATTTTGCAAAATGCCTTTTGGTCATTCTCTGAGAAAGTGTCTTTCCCTCTGTTCTGTGCAGTAAAATGTATAATATAGCTTACAGTAAAACCTTAGTTTGTGAGCATAATTCTTTCTGGAAGCATGCTTGTCATCCAAAGCACTTGTATATCAAAGTGAATTTCAGGAACCATTGGCTCAGTTGTGAACATGTGACATTCAGCTTCACATACTACTCATATTGCAAGACATCACTCATTTATCAAGTTAAAATTTATTAGAGGGGTGTTTGGGTGGCCCAGTCAGTTAGGGTCTGACTTCAGCTCAGGTCATGATCTCACAATCAGTGAATTTGAGCCCGGCATTCGGCTCTGTGCTGACAGCTCAGATTCTGGAGCCTGCTTTGGATTCTCTCTCCCTCCCTCTCTCTCTCTCTCTCTCTCTCTCTCTCTCTGCTCCTCCCCCACTCATTCTCTGTGTCTCAAAAATGAATAAACATTAAATAAAAAAAATATTAGAAATGTTTTCTCGTCTTGCGGAACACTCGCAGAACAAATTACTTGCAATCCAAGGTTTTACTATATGTTGGTGATCAGGAAACATACACTGGAAAAACTGTATGTGTCTCACATAACCCTATTGGCAAATATAGCTGTCATTTTTTAATTCTGTTCTCAGATTATCCTGATTTTTGCCACTTTGAAATAATGTGCTGACTATGCTCAGCGACCCAAAATCATTATCTGGGAGTGTCTTGTGAGAGAGCTGATTTATTCTAATTCATTATATCCCATTTAGTAGATTTTATACCCCTTTGGGAAATGAAATAGAAACAAAACCATCTTCCTTTAAAAATACTAGCATGAGGCCATTCCCAATACAAGAGGCCAGATGATCAGATACTTATTTCTCAAGAACCATCTTGACCTTGAATATATGAGGAGGTACTATATTTCATTTCTGATGTATTTTGGTTTCCATTTTCACATTGAGCTCCAGGTTTTCTGTGTTTGGCAACTGGAGCTTTGGACCCTCTGATTCACAATCCCCTTCTAAGTGAAGAGAAAGGCTGGTTTGCTGTTGCTATTCAAAAAGCCCTGTTCTGGGGCCTATGTTCACACTGGCTCTGTGTCAACCTATTCAGATGCAGTGGTCTTGAGAGGTGGGGACCTAACTGTTACCAAAGTAGCAGCCAAGAGCAGAAACTGTGAATTAAGTAGCCAATTAAAAGGAAAACATGGTTTAAAAAAAATCTTGAAACTTCCAAGTGAAATGAATGAAAGATATGTGTAAAGAACAACATGGCTGAGAAGGGACTGCTTCAAAAGCCAACAACACAGAAGTTATATGAGTAACAAGCACATAGTCTATATCATCAAATGTCTGATGCATTATTTAAACCAAACTGTATCAAAAAACCAAAGAAAACATATTTACTGAAATCCTTCTGTAGGGCCACCTTCACTTCAGAAGGCACCAATTTTTTTCTCATAATATAATCCAAACAATTTTATTTTAGTAAGCTTTAAGATCTAGTACATGCACTTAGGTAGACAATACATTCATTTACCTGAATGATGTTCAGATATTGAGTTAGCTAACTAACTAACTAAATACATAAATACATATTTCATAAATGGGGTGAGGAAAAACAAAAAGAAAAGAAAGGGGGAAGTGAAGAAAGCAGACAATGTTTGAGTCTGGGACACATGCCAATGTTGTGTGAGGCTACATTCATATAAGGTGTCATTAAATCCTCACATAGCTTTCAGAGCTAGATGTTACTAATTTCTCAATGTGAAGGTTTTTCAAGTGAGGATGAGAAAAAATAAAGAAATTTCCTAAAGTCATTTTGATATTCGAGGTAGAAATCAAATTCTTGTTTGACTCCAAATCTCAGGGACTTTCCACCACCCACCAGTTCTTCGTGAGAAGAAAGGATATAAGTCATCATTCATTCTGTTTGCACTACATACAAGGCCAGGAAGCATTTCCTGAAAGAACCTGGAAGAGTGAATATACACCATGTGATCCTATGTCCAAAAATGGCAATTCTTTCTTTCCGTTGCTTTTGCTTATCTCCTAGAGTGCATAATCTAACATTTTAATAGGATTTGACGATGTTTTATTTAGATTTACCTGAAATCATATTGCAGACTTTGTAGGACTTATTTCTCATCCAGAAGTTTGCTCTTCCTGTCACTTTCCTCCCACCCATTTGTCTTATTTCTCTTTCCCAGACCATCCCCTCATCTTCTTGTGTCTTCTGACATACTTATCATCACCTACAGCTTCCCAAGATGAGTGGAGGCTGCAGAGGGCCTGGAGCCAGAACTCCCTCTCCAGTTGGCTAGAAAAAATGGTGGAAGTCAGAGTGATGCCTACAGCCTGGCCAGATCTTGGAGGAGCTCTACCATTCTAACTCAGATTTTTAAAATTCCACCGACTTAATCATTTGGTGGCCCATTTCAAACTGTTAATTTTTATTACTAAATAGCTTTTGATTATTAGCATAGTATTTGTCAAAGAGCATGTAGGCATTGGGCTGGTACTGATGAATATGGTCCTTCTGGTCCTTGAAGAGTTATAGTATCGCTGGAGATACAAACAGCAACATGTGCAGGTGGCTGGTACAGAAACACAGGGAAGATGATTAACTTATCCTGCAGATGTCAAAGGAAGTTTTGATGCAGGAGATGATACATGAACTAGGTCCTGAAGAATGATTAACATTTGCCAAGCAGTAGAACAGTGTAGGAAAAAGGTAAAGGGATGGCAAGTTACGTAGTAATAGTAGATTAAATGTCTTTGTAGACAGGAGACGTGCCAGAGAAATCCACTGCAAGAATTGTAATTACTGTGTCAAGTGGCCTCATCGATGTGTTTTCTATTACAATATAACATTCCTGTTACTTAATAGACTACGGAGCCCACAGATAACAATCTTTTGGTGGATCTGTGTACTACCTGTACTTTGACGTGTGAAATGTCTTCTAACTTGCTCTTATGGTAAGATGCATCTTGGCATTTTTCTGAAAAGTTAGAAATTTTATTTAGGCTGGATTTTTCTTTTGTGTCTGGCTCTAAAGTGTAACTTTTGCATCAGGCACTTGAGATGGATAAAGTTTCTTTGGTATGGACATATCACTTGGAAATGTAATACAACCTTTGTTGATTTGACCCTACATCACCTTCTTCCATGCATTCGCTCATCAACTGACAGTTCCCATTGCTATGGTAAATTAGCTATCTTATCATACTTCCTCCACTGCAAAACACATTAGGGCATCGCGGATATTCTGTCTGAGGTTCTAATACTCTTGCTTGCTATTACTCCCCAAATGTACTACCAATTTGATTACCTCATAGTGCAAACACTCTATTGTGGGGCGATAACAAAATAGTTATCCTTCATGTATACTCTAACTGCCATGCATTACCTTTCACTCTGTAAATACTACTTGGAAATATGACTCCAGTGGCTAGTTACTGGGAAAATTTACAGCAGGCTTTCCAGAACCCTATAAAAAAGACGAATCTCACTATAGAAGACTTTGGTTCTGCTCTTTCTGGCTTGTCTGTATTTTATATTTTCTACTTTGTACTTTGTGATCTAAAGGACGACTCAATATTGCTGCAGATTTCACATGGTTTAAAATGGCGTGGAGCAATGAGGAAATATACTGATGCAGCAACTAAGCTTGTCTGACATACACAATGAGACTGCAAAGAGCATGTTTGTGCCTGTCAGAACGTGACACCATTTTGTGAAACTTGCCCAAGAGACCTGTTTATCTAATATCTGGCTTCCTATCACACACATTTTTCAATGCTTACTTTTTTTTTCCCTCCAAAAAACAAATGATGAAACTTTTTATAACCCGTTGGGGATTTCTATATAATATATAGTGTAATGCAGTATTGATATTCATCTAAATAATCAAGCTCTCAAGTATTCCAAAAACAAATTTTCAATTATTCACACAAATGTTGACCATTTTCCAATCTAATTATATAAGTATAACTCGTTTACGCATTCAAAATGATGAAGGTACACTGCAGCAGATATCTGTGTTAGACATTTTATAGCTTTTATAAGATTTAATCTTTGTAACAGCCCATTCAGGGAGGTATTATTATCCCTCCTTCATGGATGAGTCAATTAAGACTCAGAAAGTTTAATTAAGTTACTTAAGGTTATATAGCTACTAAATGGCAAGAAAAGAAAAATATTTAATTTGAAGCCCTTACATTTTGTCTAGTATATATTGCCTTTCACAGGTGAGGATCAACTTTATTATCTTAAAGGATTATTTCCACATGTTTAATCTATTTGACAATCTACAGAGGACTCAGTTTTCTTCGAGTCTCAGACTTATCCTTGCTCCAGGTGGAGCATAATTTGGTGGGTTAGGGGAACAGAATGAGGGTTGGTGTCTAATTAGTAAACTGCTCCTAATATTTGATGAAAAATGGCTCTCTCAGTGACAACCTAGCAAACATTCAACAACATATGGAATCATTAACCACTCAGGAAAGTAACTCAACTTAAGAAATGGTTTGCAAATGAATAAATGAATAAGTGATAAGGGTATGGTAAACATAAATTCTAATTCAGGTCATTAAGATATATGAAATGTAGCTAAATAAGGTTGTGAAAAATAAATTGTGTTACTGCCTAAATAAATAATTTATTCAAACAAGAGTGGTCTTTATGCAGTCTAGAAATTGGAAAGTGGGGAGAATAAAATAATTGATCTCTTAAGACCATCCCATTGTCTTTTTTTCTAATACAGTAAAACCTTGGTTTGTTAGCATAGTTAGTTCTGGAAACATGCTTATAATTCAAAACATTTGTAGATCAAAGTGAATTTCCCCATAGGATATAATGGAAACTCGGACGATTTGTTCCACAACCCCAAAATATTCATATAAAAATGACTATAATACTGTAAATATAACACAAAATAATAAAGAAAATACAAGATATAGAAAAATAAATTAACCTTCACTTAACTTGGAAAACCTTCATGACTGGTGTTGAGGGAGACAAGAGAGAGGAGGGTTATTGTGTAGGACAACTTTCACTATCACTCATGGAATCACTTCTGTGTATTGGCTCAATGGAATCTCTTTCTTTTTGTGCAACTTTAACAAGGAGGCTATCCACTGACACTTGCCTTTGCCGGCTTTGAGGATTTCATGGAAATGTGATATTGCATTGTTGTTAAACAGATTTATCACTCGCACAGCTACAGCCTTATTTTGGTGGCGCTTTTCTACAAAATTCTGCATTGTTGCCCACGTTTTATACACCTCCCTAATCTTATTTGAAGTGAGGGATTCTTCTGCCTTGTTCTCCTCCTCCTCTGCAGACGAGATGCAGAGGTAGACTTCTTATAAAATCTTGCAATTTTGGCCACTCACATACCTTGTTCATACTTCTTGATGATTTCCTTCTTAACTTCCACTGTAATCATCTCCTCCTTCTTACCACCTTTCTTTTCAACCTTTTCTGCATGGGGTCCATTGTATACACTTGCAAGGATGTTGACTCCAGGACAATATTAATAAATTCTTGTCATATACTGCATTTAATGTAACTGGCAATAAGGCAGCAGAGGAAAGGGTCTATATCTGCAGGCAGCCTGGCCTAGAATGAAGCAAAGCATTCATAAGCTTAATATTGTATGGAAAGGCAAAGGACTGTCCCTAGGTGCTTTGAAGTGACAAAAAATACACTAGTGCCAGTTGTGGGCACCTTCCAGTGTTCTGAAAAATCACTGCCAAATACCCAAATTTCTGGGTATTTCTGACAAATACCCAAATACCGTGGTCTGAGACTGAGAATCCAAGCATAGGAGATGATCACCCACAATCCCACAGCTAGAGAGAGAGAGAGAAGAACCATTGGCTCAGTTGTGATCATGTGATGTTCAGCATCCCGTACTACTTATATTGCAAGACATCACTAGTTTATCAAGTTAAAATTATTAGAAATGTTTGTTCATCTTGCAGAACAGTCACAGAACAAGTTACTCACAATCCAAGGTTTTACTGTATTCTCTCAAGCTACAAAGTTCATTTAAATTAGAACTAACATAAAAAGTTAAAATGCAAACAACAGAACTGATTTCTTAAAAATAGAACTGATTTTTATCAGTTTAATAGCACTTATGACCATTATTCCTCATAATTGAAGTAAGATGTTAATTTTAATTGGTTTAGGAAATGTGGAGAAGTATACAAACTGATATAAAAATACAGTCACTGGCAACATACACACATATACTCATTTGGGATAATATTTTCTATAATTTTGTACATCAATATGTTCACTCAAATTTATATCATCTTACTTTTTCCATATCACTCAAGATTTCCCTCAAAAAATATGATTATAATGATATATAAAGTTAACCTCATAGACATACTGATTTATTAAATGGATCTTATAACAATGATTTTCATATTTTTATAACATGATTAAGAATATTGATATAAATATCTCTGTCCTTAAATCTTTGTGCACATCTCTAATTATTTCTTCAGGAGAAATTCACAGAGGTAGAATTATTACATGGGAAAGTATAAACATTTTGAAGGCCTTTTGATAAGATTCTGTCAAATCAATTTCATGGAATTAGTACTAATTTATTCCCATCATAACATATCGGTATATTAATGTGATTTTTAATATATGGGAGACTGAATGTCTCCCATATTAATTAACCATCTGTTTTTTTTATTATATGACTTTTTTGTTTATATTTTTGATTAATTTTCTCTTGTGGTGTTTAGTTTTTTTATTGAACATTTTTAAAGCTTTCTGTGCATCAGAGATATTATCATTTTGTATTTTAATGTGTCAGATATTGATCCCAATTAAGTTGTTTATGGCGATATTTAAAGCATTTTATTCATTTTTTTAAAAAGTGCTCAGATCTATTAGGAATCTCTTTTATTCTGTGTTCCAATGCATTTATACTTAGCAAGACTTCCCAAACTTGAATAGAGTTTTGTTTGTATTTCTTATGGTTTCATTTGCATTTAATTCTTCAGTCAGTTCAGAATTTGTATTGATCTGTGTCAGATATGTCACCTGTTTATATAAAATACATTGACAAGTGGATAAATGAAATCATCTATTTGCTCTTTACATCTACTTTTGCTCTTTTTCATTCCAATTTTAAAATTATAACCACAGTAACCTCGTATCTCTAGACATCCATTTTCTCATGGTTAGTGTGCAACCACAAAGAAATAATGAACAAAGACTCTAACTCCTTATATCTTATGATATTGGGAAGCCAGAGCCAATTTATAAGTACAGGTAAACTAAATCATAAGATGACAGTTCAAGAAACACCATCTGGCAATGTTTGGTAAATAGTAAATGAGAGTCATCACCAAACATACAGAGATGATCAGCTGGAATGCCTATTAGAGTACCAAGTAAACCAGGATGAAGTTCAGTTAGATCTTAAGGTATAAGTAGGGTGCACTTAAACCAAATTAAATTGTAACAAAGGAATAGCAAGAAGGAGTGGAGAATAGTGTTAGTGATATTGATCATTTTGGAGGGAACTAGTGTAACAGAACTAATTTTAGCAAATAACTGCTTTGATGCCACATGCTTACAGAATATAATAATAAGAGTTGGTAACCGATGACTTGGTTGTGCTAAAGATGGGCTATATGACCTATGCAGATTTACCTCTTTTCTGGCTCTCCATTTTCTCATTGTTAAAAGAACAGAGTTGGATTAATGGACATCTAAGGTCACTGAAAATATACAATTCTCTGAGTCCATGATTCCGAATGCTTAGAATTTTAGTCATTCTGGTGAACTGAAGAGAATTGGAGAAGCCCATTTGTCAACTCTCAAATTATTCCACGTGTACGGATGTTTATTCTTTCCCTAGACAAGACAGGCCATTTTTATTCACCTTACACTCTCTCTTTCTACCCCAGCCACATCACATCTCCAATGGACTCTTTCTGACTATTCTACACCATAACAAGTAATAGTTTTTCTTAAGTATTTACTAAGTACTTAAATATCTGTACCACTTAGACACAAAAATAACTTGAAACTATCAAGCAGTACTCTCAAAATGAACTCAAAGTGTGTGTATGTGTGTGTGTGTGTGTGTGTGTGTGTGTGTGTGTGACACACACACACTCAGACCCACAAGTTTAAAAAATGGTTTGGTGTAGAAAGAAATTGCCATGGAAAACAATTTTCAGTAACCTCTGCTGGTCAGAATAATCTCAGATCTGTGTTTTGCTGAGTCAATTTTGCTTCCTATACATTTCACTGTGTTGCCATGCCAACCTCCCAATTCTTCTTAATGTGAAGATTGCTAGATGTTAACCTGGGCATTTGAAAAGATAACTTGTTAACTCCCACACAGAAGTGATGATTTAGGACGTAGTGAGCGAGGGGCCAAATGTCTCTTCTAGTCGTTTCAGTCTTCCCAACTTTATAAATCCTCCAGATCACACACTGCTTCCTTCTGAGAAAATAAATTTAGACTTACTATGATGACTGATGAAAGGCTGTCCCGTGTTTTAGTATTTTTTCACGGGTAAAAAGTCGCAATGAATTTTTAAAATTCACTGGTATAAATATTCTGCTAACGTAAGAGCAGATAGTTGAGTCATGTTGCTTATCAAGAAAATAGCATGTAGTTTCAAATTTCAGGTATGTTTTGATTGTCTATAATTATGAAAGGCTGTATCTCACAGTTTTTTCATGAAATCCTCTCAATTTCAGGTTGTAGTTATTCATTTCAGGAAACTCATTTATTTTGTGCTAAAAATGTAAGTTAATAAATCATATTTCTCTTAGATTATTCAGAGACAAAGAATTTGGTTAGTTCAGAAAATATGACCACTTTGCAAAAGGAATCTATGAAATGGTTCCCTCTCTAGCTCTTCAAAAAGGCATGCTAACTTTGGAATAAAAATTTAATATGCATGATAACCTAAGCCCGTTCAATTAATTGAATCTGGAAGACAATTTTTCTCAATGTTCAGTTAGTTACGAATTGTGTTCTTCTAAATCTGCTTTTTCCACTCATCAATCCATAATCATAACACATGTGCAGTGAACACAAAGCATGCTTCTGCAGCCAAGTTTGTGGATCTTAATTAACCTTGGATTTTCTCACATTGTTCTTGCTTATTCCATTGCCCTCTGCTTGTCTTTGCAGCTAGCCACCTCCATATCTACTGTGTCTAAATGTTATGTTTTACCCCTTCATCCAGAAGAAAGTTTGGCTTTTTCTATTTGGTCCTTCATTACTACTCCCATATTATTTGTTTATAAACTTGTTTTAGTCCTGGAGTCTCCATCCCCCAGCTAGAAACAATTCAAATGTCAGGTCAGTCACAGTGACTGAGACTCTGACTTTGCTGCTTCATCCTAGGTAAGCTGTCTGCTCTTTCTATATTTGCAATAGCAAACTGTAGCTTCCGGTGGAAACTGCCACAGTAATTTGATAGAAGCAATTTGGAACCCGATTTCAGTTTGAATCATACCTTTGTTACTTGCCAGATTCATTTTTTAAAAGTACCTTACTTAAACTTTTTATAAGTTGTTTCATATAACATTGGGATTTCAAAGTTTGCTTCTTTGAGTTGTAGCAGTGATTAAATAAGATAACATATCCTAAGTGGCTACTATTGTATCTGATCCATAGCATGTGCTCAATAAATGATAGAACAGATCTAGAAACTCTAAATATTGAAACTTGGCTTTTTTAAATGACATAATTAGAGGTTTCCTTAACACTGCAGGGCAGTAACACCTCACTGCACATCACTCTGCACTAAAGAACAAAACAGCCACTAACTATAACATAAGGAACCCATATCCCATTCCTTGTAAGCTTGTGAGGAATGTGGTTTTATGCATTAATCCAGACTCAAAGTCGACCTCATTTTTAAGAGTGCAGATACTATAATTTTAGCCTCCTCATCTTCTAGCAACATTAAATCAGCCCTAAAAGGAAGAATATTCCACTAAATATAAGAGACACTATTCAAAGGAACTTTGTTCTCAGAGGACCTATTGTGATTAAATTAATACTGATTCTTCATAAATGAACTTCATTTTTCCTGCAGTGATGTTTCAAATATAATTTTATTTTGTAGACATCAAAATCATGATGTAAACTTTAGACCAAAGACTTTTGGTGGTTGAATGTTATTTTTTTTTCTCTGTTCAACCCCAGTAAAAGTCACAATCTTAGAGTAGAGTAGAAATCTTAGAGTAGAAAGTAGAAAGAGTCATCAATTAAGCTAATCAAGCCTATTTATTTGTTTTTCCAGCTTCTACTTATCTAACATGTTAAAGAAAATGTAATATTCCTTCTCCAAAATCTGGGGAATTGTGGGTGTGTGGGGGGGGGGGCGGGGAGGTGTGATTTGGTGGGAAAAGGAATAAAAAGAAAATGGAAAAAAAATTTTCTTGTTTCTAATTCTCTAGTAAAATAAATAGAAACTTAAAATTTTCTAATAAACATAGTATCATAGAATATTTTGGCCAATCTGAAGAGAATTGTCAAAATTCTAAACTCTTTAATGGCTGGTGGAAAGAGGACCCTAGAAACAGAAGAGGAAATAATAACTAACTTTTATGAGGAAAATCACTCAGAGAATCAAAAATAGTGTGGAGGAAGGAGTGACGATAGTGTGTAGTGTGCATGCCAAGGCAATGAGAAAGGCATCCTCGCAGTTCATAAGAAGATGAACAGCTTCGTCATTTGTCAGCTGGATGCAGTCAGCCAGCCAAAATATACTCAGATGAACATAATTTTCTTGCAACATAAATAATAGCTGGAAAAGTCCACTCTGCGGTCATGATTTAACAAGGCAGCCGCTCATTCTATGATCATGTCTGAAACAGTATAAAGAGGACTCTCTGTGACCACAAAACCAACTTAATATTCTCTTTTTCACATCTGACATGAGTCACCACCATTTCTTTATCAATGACAATTCTGGTCCCTTAGTCATCTTTCTGCCTTCTATGTATAATTACCATGGTGCGGAATCATTTAATTGGCACAGCTTCCTGACAGCACCCAACGACATCAAAAAAGTGGCTTCTTCTTCTTAAATCACGAAAAAGGGAGAAACACTCTTGGGACGGGGCAGGAATGAACTTCTAAGATATACCCCTTTGTAAGAGAAAGAATCACACTAGGCAATTTAAAATAATTTACATTTTCAGGGATCTGTGAATTTACCAAAAATATACAACATTCCAAGGAGCATTTATTCAACAAAACTGGCTGAATGTCAGTTCTAATAGTGAGCTTTGTGACCTTTTTAACTTGTTCTGTTACCATTCCCCCTTTCTTAGCTCTTAGGTAGCCTCGAAGACCAGGTAGCTATGAAAAACAGCAGCCTTATAGCCATTGGAGACCGAAGAATGGGTTTGGAGCTCACCAGAAGCCCAACACCCACAGAATTGCCATTATTTGACCCCTGTGACAGCTCCCTGAAAACCTCCACTCATAGTGTGTTTCTTGCTACAACCTGGCCTGAAATCCATGACAGTTATTTAACATCACAACCATCTGAGGCAGCAATAACAGTTGTGGCAAATAGGCAGCTCAAAGAGCTTAAAAGGAGTAGCTGCACATGTCTACAGAGAGTTTTGAAACATTACACCACATACCTGGGAACCTACAAGTTCATGCACATGGGAAGTGCTGCAGGCATGCCCAGGGAAGATTTGATAAGACCCAAATCTCTTACCTGTAGAAGACCTTGACTTGATGCTCTGCCCAAGCAGGAAGTCAAGGCTATAGCAGAGTTGTAAACTGTTACAATGGTGAATGTATACAGGCACACAGATTCCCTTAGCAAAGGCTAGGAGACTTAATCAATGATAGTTCAAGGCATTTAAGAAATTCCCTGTCTAATCATTAGGTGACCACTAAGCAAACTAGACAGAGGCTTTAGTGGCCACACATGACAAAGAATAAAGACTTTACAGAATTAATTCAGGAATGTCACTAAGTAAACAAATAGTAGCAGCATTTTAGACCACAGCCAAGCAGCATTTTCTAGGAATGCAAGATTAGTTCAATATACAAAAAATAACCTATGTAATATACCACAGTAGTAGAATAAAGGACAAAATCCATATGATAATCTCAACAGATTCAGAAAAAAAACATCCTGCAAAATTTAGTGCCTTTTCTTAATAACAACCCCCAACAAACTAGAAATACAAGACAATGGAATCTATGAAAAATCCACAACTAACATTATTTAATAATGAAAGACAGAGAGCCTTACTTCTAAGATTGGGAACAGAAGAAGTATGTCCATGTTTACCACCTGTGTTCAACATGATAGTAGAGATTCTAGACTGGAATAGTAAGCAAAAAAAAATAAATAAAAGACACCCATATTGGAGATTAAGTAATAAAATTTTCCCTATTCTCAAATAACATGACCTTGTGTAGAAAATGGTAAGCGACACACACACACACACACACACACACACACACACCTATGTGCTGGTGCGCACATGAGTGAGAGTGAACCTAATTAGTGAATTCTGCAATGTGGCAGAAGAAACCATAGGAGAAATCTCCGTGACTTTGGATTCAAAAAATGTTTTTTTTTTTTTTTTTTTTTTTAGATATAACACCAAAAGCACAAGCAGCCTTAACAAACAAATAAATAGGACCGTGTCAAATTAAAAGCATTTGAATTTTCTTAATGCATTAAGAAAGTGAAAAGATAACAACACACGATTGCACGCTTAAAAATTTGTGAAGGTAGATCTTACATTAAGTGTTCTTAACACACACACACGCACACACACATGCACCCCCCCCACAAAGAGGCACAGGAACATTCTAGAGGTGATAGATATGTTTATTATTTTGATTGTGGTGATGGTATCTTGGGTATATACACATGTCCAAACTCATCAAATTGAATACATTAGAAATGTGCAGTTTTCATTTATCAATTATACCTCAGTAAAGCTGTAAAAAAAACAAAAACAAAAACAAAACTTCGCGGAATAGGAAAAAACAATTGCAAATCATACATCTATTGAGAAACTTCTACCTAGAATATATAAAGAACTCTAGGGGTGCCTGGGTGGCTCAGTCGGTTAAGCGGCCGACTTCGTCTCAGGTCAGGATTTCGCGGTCCGTGAGTTCGAGCCCTGTGTCGGGCTCTGTGCTGACAGCTCAGAGCCTGGAGCCTGTTTCAGATTCTGTGTCTCCCTCTCTCTGACCCTCCCCCATTCATGCTCTCTCCCTGTCTCAAAAATAAATAAACAAAAAAAAATAAAAAAAAGAACTCTAAAAACTCAATAATACAAAAATAAATAATCCAATAATACAAGGGCAAAGATGACAATAGAAACCACTGCAAGGAAAATCTACAAATGGCCAGTATACACATGAAAATGTTCTCAAAATCACAAACTATAAGCGGAATATAAATCAAAGCCACAATGAAACCCCATTTCACACCAAGTAGGATGACCCCCCCCCGCCAAAAAAAAAAAAAAAAAAAGAGAAGAAATGTTTTTAAGTAGGTGGAGAAATTGGAATCCTCAAATATTACTGGTGGGATTATAAAATGAGGCAGTCACCGTGGATGAAAAACAGCTTGGCAAATCCTCAAAATATTAAATGTAGTTATCATAGGACTCAGCAATTCTACTTTTAGATATTTACTAAAGAGATTAAAAACCCAGGGGTGGCCTGGGTGGCTCACTTGGTTTCGTGCTTGATGCTTGATTTTGGCTCAGGTCGTGATCTCAAGGTTCACGAGATTGAGCCCTGACTCAGTCGGGCTCTGCACTGACATTGGAGAAGCCTGCTTGGGATTCTCTCTTTCTGCTCCTTCCCCACTCGTGCTTTCTCTCACTCTCTCAAAATAAATAAAAAACCATTTTTAAAAGAACCTGTATGTTCATAAGAATGTTCATAGCAGCTTTATTTGTAATAGTTAAAAAGTGGAAACAACCCACATTTTCATCAACTGATAAACAGATACACAAAATGTCATTTATCCACTCAATAGAATATGACAGAGAATGGAATGAAGTCTGATACCTGCTACAACATATATGAAACTTGAAACTCCTATTAAGTGAAACAAGCTAGTTACAAAAAAACAACCCACCAAAATCCACATGCATGATTCCCATTTATAAGAAAGGAACAGAATATGCAGATCCACAGAGACAGAAGCAAATTATGGTTGTCATGGCTTGGGCGTAGTGGGAAGTGGGGACTGACTACTACTGGCGATAGTGTTTCATTTTGGAGTAATAAAGACGATCTGAAATCAGATAATAATGATGATTGCACAACCTATTGAATATGCTAAAATACACTGAATTATATGTTTTAAAGGGTTGAATTTATGTTATGTGAATGATACATATCTCCATTACACGTTATTTGAAAAGATCATTCAGTCTCTCCCAATGTGCTGTCATCAAAATGCCCCAGGGTCCCTCTGGTGTGTACTCTCTACACTATTTTTCTCTCCCTTGTGGCTGCAAGCTAAAGAAACTTGCCTTTTATGGACTCCAGGTGTGTTTCTTGGGTCTTTGGTTCATGAATTTTACCAGTTCTTCAATCCCTGTTATTGACAACAATGATAACAATGATATTCAAAATGGTTAATAATTCGCTAAGATTTATTTTGTTGGTTTTCTTTTAACCATGTATCAAGCAATCTTCACAGAAGCCCACTGAGTGAGGTATTACTATAAATGACTCTAAGAATTAGAGACGTTATTTGACATGACCAAAGTTACAGACCTTTGAGGGGGTTTCAGAAGTTCAGCCCAGGGCCACCTGGGTGGCTCAGTCAGTTGAGCAGTCCACTTTAGCTTGGGTCATGATCTCACAGTTCGTGAGTTGGAGCCCCACATTCGGCTCTCTGTTGTCAGCACAGAGCCTGCTTCAGATCCTCTGTCTCCCTCTCTCTGTCCCTCCCCTGATCGTGCTCTCTCTCTAATAATAATAATAATAATAATAATAATAATAATGTTAAAAAAAGAAGTTCAACCCAAATCTTCAGATTACAAAATGTTTCATTTCCTTTTCAGCTTGTTCTGAGGAACAAAGGGATACTCACTTTCCTTAGTAGATAAACCTACATTTTCCTGCCAAAATTAATGAAGGTTAACATTTTTCTCTAAAACTGTTTCATTCTTTAATGTAGAAGTCTAAATTCCTGAGGCTTTCCTTGGTAACGAGTCATCAAGAGGTAACTGATGTGGAAATGCCTTATCTTTTAATAGGAAGTCATCTTACCCTGTAATCAGGAAAAGCAATATATTTATATATTCTTCCCCATGCCCTCCTCCAGAACCACTTGGGTACCATGACTATAACTCCAACTTGGTCAGGTAAGAGAGTCTGCGCTATTTTCCCTCCAACATAAATTGCAATAAACATTATAAAAGTAAGATGGTGTTGTTTGTAGCTTGAAACGTCCTTTTCAATTTCATTTTATAGGTTCTCCAAATACAAGTTGCAAGTGGACCCTTTTATTATTGCTCCAAATAGTGCTATTGCCCACTTATTCATATACCAACTTAGCAGTGCATATATTTACAAAGCAGTACTTTGGTTGTAAAAAGTAAGCTTTTATTTATTTCATTTTAAAAATTTCCTCTTCTAGAAAATAGAACTCCTTATTGATGTAGATTTGCTGTATTTACTTATTTTTCTCTTTAGTCTACTAGTGACACTAGTCATCTCTTTGCTTTGCACATATTTTTTTAATTATGGTTTTGTTTTGCTTTTGATTTTGGCTTCTTTCCAATAAACATGCTAATTAACTTTCCCTTTACATTTCTTTCCAGTAGGAAATTATGATTAGGGTCCAATGTGGTAGTATTGGAGAAATAATTATGAGTACTCACATCTACTTTATTTATTCAATTTCCATGAATGAGTACTGTGTTGGAAAGAGCTTAAAATTAGGAGTGAGAGGGGAGGCTGGGTGGCTCAGTCAGTTGAGCATCTGACTTCAGCTCAGGTCACGATCTTAGGGGTTCGTGAGTTTGAGCCCCACAATGGGCTCTCTGCTGTCAGCATAGAGCCTGCTTTGGATCCTCTGTCCCCCTCTCTCTTTGCCCCTCCCCTGCCTGTGCAAGTGCCCATGCTCTGTCTCTCTCTCTGTCTCCCAAAAATAAACATTAAAACAATTGAAATTAGGAGTGAGATAGTCTACCATTTATAGTTTCATAGTCTACCATTTATTCGTGGTGTGACTCTGAAAAAAATCACTTAACTTTTGTAAAGCCAAGGATTCCTTTATTGTGTGATGGACATAATAATGCCGGTCTTGAGGGATTAGTGTAAGATGCAAATGAGATCAGGAAAGTGGAGTGAGGCACATAGAGAAACTATATAAATGATAGTATTTATTATTAGCTGTGCTATCATTATCTAATGCTTCTGAAGCAGAGCAAAAATGAAGGTCTAAAGTATGACTGCTGAAATCATACAGGCGTAGAGCTGGGCATACCTTGGGGGCAATTAGGCCTTTATCTTATGGTCTTTGAGATAGCTTGCTAATTTTCAACTTTTACAGGTAAAATACAGTGTAGAAAAACAGATATTAAATATTTTCCTCTGAATTTCTGTGTTTTTCTCACAGGAATCTCTCCATATTTCATCAGAATGATTCTGCTTATAATCAATACACTTATTCTTCTAATTATGTCATCATGTAACCTGCTATTGGGATGGAAGTCCCCAGTGGTAAGATACGCGTCAGGAAAGCAACATATTGGCTAATGATGACTATATCTAATTCTGCTTTCTACACATTTATTTATGTTTTTAACAAGAACTGTTAAATTCAAATTTCAGACTTATATAACAACAGCTGTATTTAAATAGCACCCCTTGGTTTGAAAAACTCAAGTTTTCTTGTAGTTGGTATTTTATTTGTTTTCCTATGAACCTATGAGTTATTTTAAAAGGAAAAAAACCCACAATATTATCATTGCATAACACATAGACTGTAAGGAAGAGAAGAAAAAGAGTCAGCATATGAGACTGCATTTGGGAAAGGCAGTCCTACACAGTCTCTCACCCTTGCATGGTTACATGGAGTGTGGCTTGGGTCTGAAACCTTTTCTTACATGGAGATAAAGATCCACCACAGCCTGTGTCAGGCATTTTGCCTTGTTTGAGAATATCTTCGCCTGTTCCAGATTTGATATGTACTTCATTGTTCTGCCTAGCTGTGTGTTATTTGGCATCTGGCTTAATGTCAGTGCTACTTCTGTTCCTGGTGGGAAGTTCTTTGCTTGCAGCACAAGAGGGGCACCTTAGGCTGTCTCCCTGTGTTAGCTGTAGGGTGGAGCCCTCTGGCCATGAGTTACCAAAGCTCACTATAGAGGCCAATCTTGCTCTATTTTCTGGTAAAGCATGTGGGTAGTGTCCTTTCTAGGAACCTTTGAATCTGCACGCCAGTGGGTTGACATCTTGGGACTACTGTCCTCTTGGTGGTAGGCATTGTTAAGCTCTTTGCTATACTTCACAGAGGGGAACTCCTTCGTTCAAGGTGGTAATAGGTGTCACTTGCTTGGCACTGTTCAAGTGGCTTTGTGAGTGACAGTGGTAGTGGTCATTGTTGTTGCTCTTGGTGCTGCTATTATTAACTTAGGTGTGACTAATAATTTTCCCATTTCTTGTATTGCTGTCAATCCACATAATATTGTTTATTGCAAGAGAAAGGTGGCAGCTTTTCTTGGTTCATGTTAGGAGTTGATCTTTTTTAAGCACCTTTCAGTGTGATTTTCTTTCTTAGGTGTAGTGTCAATACACTATGTCTGAAGATGAGTTTTAACATTCTTACCAACAGGTGTCCTACTCCTTCTTCATTAAAGTGATTTTGATGATTTATTTCTTTATCATTACAGCAATGATTGCTATTTCGTATTTCTATTCTATTCGGTATATTCTATATTCTATACGGTAATTTCTTGTACCTGCTAGTTTCTCTGAACTGTATTCATTGTTTCCAACTTGAGAAATGGTACCTGAATCCTGACTACTCCATTTGTCTATTTGTCAATATGCTCAAGAAATTTTGATGCAGTATTGGATTTTAAGCTTTGTGGGCATCTGGCCTGAAGACCTTATTCTTTTTATCACTTGGAAACCAATTTATGAAATTCTATGACATGCCTTTGGAATGTATTAAAGAGCAACATTGGGGATGACATAGAATGAATTCCAGAGAGCATATGGGATGTGCTTACTTTCCCTTTGTGAATATCCTATATTCTAGATCAAGGTTGTGTAATAACATTTCTGTGATGGTAGAAAAATTCTACAACTATGCCAGTCTATATTATAGTCATAAGCCACATGTGGCGACTGGAGCATTTGAAATGTAGCTAGTGCTAATCAGGAAATTAACATTTTTTAATTTTACCTAATGCTAGTTAACTTAAACTTAAATTTAAATAGCCACTTGTGGCTAGTGTTTATCATATCTAAAAATCAGCTCTAAATCTTATAGTTTATTATGTGTGCTTTATACAATCTTTTGATATTACTTGCCTGGAGAAAGGTTCCTCCAAAGCTAAAAGAGTTATGGAAAACTAGTAAAAAAAATCAATGGTATATAATGGAAGCAACATGGAATTTGAAGTCTTACAGAACTTGGTTCACCTTGAAAAAAGCCACTTAATCTCCCTTAGTGTCTATAAAGAGGATTCAAATATATTCCTTTATAAATGTGTGAAGTTGTGGAGTTAAGTCAAATCAAATATGCATGAACTTCAGAAAAATAAGAGACTCAATCAGATTTAGTTTCCTTAAATTTCCTGTGAGTCTCTAAAGGCTTATCACAGGGCATGTTTTATTGGTCATTTTGAGAATCCTTCTCAAACAGGAATGTGGATACTTGTGTGCTTCTTTGCAAACACATATTAATGATAATATGTTTTTAATGTGTTTAGTATTTTGAATCATATTTCTTTTGTCAATAGAAGCATATGTTTATGTTACAACTTATGATTAATTTTAGTATTTGCCTCTTGCTCAGAGATTTTTAAAATTACAGTAAAACCTTGGTTTGTAAGCATAATTCGTTCTAGAAACGTGCTTGTAATCCGAGGCACTTGTATATAAAAGCAAATTTCAAGAACCATCAGCTCATTTGTGATCATGAGATGTTTGGCGTCACATACTACTCGTATTGCAAGACATGACTCATTTATCAAGTTAAAATTAGTAATGTTTCCTTGTCTTGCAGAACACTCACAGAGCAAGTTACTCAGAATCCAACGTTTTACTATATATATATATATATCTGGATTTAGTTCTAACAACATATAATTGAACAAACAAGAACAGGGAGCTACCTTGTACCCTTGTGAGTCTTTCTTCTTCATTAGTTATTGTCCTGTAGGGAAAATGGAAGCTACTGTAAAGAAAACTAGTTGCATGTATTTAAAGTGCAGAGAGAGAGAGAAGGGGAGAAGGGGGGCAATAAATTAACTCAGATGTTAGTAATCTGCAATAAGCAGCAGTAATTTGCCCCTACAACCCAGCTGGGTGGATTAAATTGAGGAGGTGTTACAGCCTTCAAAGTCTGAGGAAGGGGCCCATGGCCAGTACTGGAAAGGAAGGAGTGGAGCGACCACTTTGTGGGAACAGAGAAAGTTGAGTCTTATGGTTAAAGCTAGAGATTTTTTTAACAGATGCACACATCTAGAAATGCTGCCAGACACAGAATGAGAAAAAAAGTGGCTTCTCCCATACCCATGCCAACTGATCTCCTACCAATGCCTCTTATTGGCAGAAAATAACAAGCCAGTTGTCAAGGGGGCCTGGAAAGTATAATCTGCATCCTGTTAGCCACAACATCAAAGGCCAAAGAAGTTGCATGTGAGGCTGCCATAAACAGAGACTGGGATATCTTCTGTCAAAGTGATAAAAACTTACAAAAGTCATTGAACAATTAGTTTGCTTGCTGATCTGGAAGCTTCTTAGATTTGTGATTTGCTGTAGGGCTGTATTCTTTTCAATATTCTCTTCATTTTTTCAAATATTTCTTCTGTCAATTTCTGTCTTCTCATTTCTGGTATTCTAATCATGAATATATTAGACTATTTTATATTGTACTATAGCCCTTGGATGCTTTCTTTTCTTTTCTTTTCTTTTCTTTTCTTTTCTTTTCTTTTCTTTTCTTGTGTGTGTGTGTGTATGTTTCTGTTGGCTTTGTTCCTTTTGACCTTTCTACAAGTTGACTCATTCTTTTTTTGTCTGAACTGAGTTCACTAATGAGCCCATTGAAAGTGTTCTGTTATATACTACTGTTCTCTTTTCTCATTTCAATTTTTTCATATAATTTTGATATCATCCTGAAATTTCCCATTTGACCTTGTCTCATGCCTACCTTTCCATTAGTGCCTTTAAACTATTAATCATTTATTTGACATTTCTTGTCAGATAGTCTCAATATTTGTGTAATATGTGAGTCATACTTAATTAATTGATTTGTCTTTTGGCAGTATGTTTTTTTTTTCTTTTTATCTTTTCTTGCCTTGTGCTTTATAATCTTTATTCTTTAAACCCACACCTCTTGTGTGGGATGGTAGTGACTGAGGTAAATAGATTTTAGGACTAAAAGTGCCAGGCCTTTCTACCTGCCTTGCCTTTGTTATGGCGGGGGGTTGGTTTAATTTATTTGGCCATTGGGTAGGGTTTGGGCCTTGATGTTGCTATGGTTACTCTCAGGGCTCTACACTTTTCAAATTTATCCAATGACATCTCATGTTTAGTGTGGGAGATGTATTGCAAGTTTCCTCAATTTTTGCTCCACCTTGATTTTTAGGTCTTCCCTTTGCACTGTATCTCATAGGGGTCTTTTTCACCCTCCTGCAGCTCTTTCAGCTTTTCCTTTCATTCATTCCTTCATTTATTCATTCAATTACAATTTACTAAGAACACGCTCTGTGTATGATAGGGCAAAGCCCTCTCTGTACGCCAACTTGGAGTGTTAATATTTTTATTCTACAAATCTTTAGTAACATTTTGACTAGTTACAAAAATCAGAAAGCACTTTGGGAATTTGATTTCACTTGAATTTCATCCACAAATTAATTTGGTATAAGCACAACAATTTTAAATAGCAAATACTCTAATTCTGAAGAAGAGAGCATTTACTATTTTTGAAAGTCCTCTTTTATGCCCTGAGGTAGCATTTTGTACTATATGAATAGACTTATTATTGAAAGCAATATTGTTCCCTGACTTGCTGAAGCCCTCCTTATGCTAGGAATCATTTGATATGGACACTTACTGAATAAAGAGGGAAAAAAGTGATTAAAACATCACATACTTTGCCAATACGGCAGGCCCAAAACAATCTGAATGAAACTTGGATCAATAAATCACATGACTGGTGATTTAAAATCTCAATTGCTACTGTTAGGAGAAAATTAGTTTCTGCTTTTATCCCTTCTACTAGCTTTTTGTCTAGATTTGAACAAAATAAACATCAGTTCAAAAAGTAACCAAAATGTGTTTAATTCTACAAGGTTATAACATATTTATATGTTCTTTTTGATATTTTTACTTACACATTTTAAAATACTGATTATTAAAATTAATGCATATATTAAAATAATTATATATTTTATTCTAATGTTTATTTTATTTAACTTATTATGAATTTTATTCTAATTAATTTCTATTATCGAGAAATTTTTATTTATGTCTTTAGGTCTAATTATTACTTCTTTCCATATGACTTTTAAACCTTATGGACTATATCTAAATTTATAAAAATCTATATTTACTCTTAAACCAACCTCTAAATCTGAATCTATATTTACAATTCTGTCGACCTACGTGTCTATTATCATTTGTCTACATAGGTGAAATTATAGAAATTTGTGGGTTAAAGCTTAAATATCTCTTCTGGCATTCACCTCTGTATTTTGAACTGTGGACCTAACGGTTTGTCTTGTATGATGTTCTAGATCTCTAAATTCAACAGGTCTTAGGCTTAAATTTTTCTCCTGTGGACTCCAGACAAACTTTCCTCTGACTCCCTGTTTATACTAATGGCACGATATATTTAATTCAATTTCCTATAGCCAAACCTCTAAACTTTCTATGCCACAAATAACAAAGCTTTGGCCAAATTTTGCTTTTGGCAGAATAATTCTTTACTGAATCACTGTCTTAACTTTCGACACAAAAATGCAGTCTGTTGTACTTTATTTATCCATTCAACAGATATTATTAAACACCTACTCTTTGCCAGGCACTGAGAAAACAGAAGGGGGTAAGTCTGATACTCCTCTTGATTGAGCTCAAATATCCTAGAGCCTAGCTGATAAAACCAATATTAAATAATTACATTGTGATTCACTGACACCCATGCATCCTAAAGCTTTTTCATTCTACTTGCCTTGCAAGAAAAACTAAACCATTACTTCCTTCCACGGAATTTTCCTTGTTCCTACTCCTAACTCCCCAGAGCCTGAGAGTTTACACTGTACCTATAATACCGACATTTTAGCCAATCTTAAATTAGCTAATATCATTTAACTGATCATAAGCTGATCCAGGAATATTCAACTCTGAATATCCACAGTTCCCGAAAGCAACAGGAAATTGATAAGTGCGGTGAATTTAAATGTATATAAAACCACAAAGTGCCCATGTTTTATTAGAAAGAATATTTTCAAATTCTTTTCTGCTCTGTTTTTCTGCTGTTTTCACTGTTTTTATTCTTCATTACCATGAAATTATAGAGTTGTCATGCTGTCTTATAATTATTCACTAACACAAATGTTTGTTGGATTATTTTCGTGCATGTTAGGAGGATACTAATAAAATCAAGCAAGATGCATGGTGCACACATGAGTCTAGAAATTACTCCAAGTAATTCTTCCCATTTTCTTCCTGGATGTATACAGTAGGTGAGCACATAGAATAAGCAATACCTGCCTAATTAATTTAAGTTCTTGTTTTTCTTTGTGTGTGTGTTTCAACTTAGGGAAGTTAGTGGACTTCTTACCTTTACTCTTACCTTTAAAAAAAATATATATATATTTTATTTATATATATTTTATATTTTATACATATTTTAATTATATATATAATTATTTATATATATTAATATTATATATTATATATATATTTAAAGGTAAGATATATAAATATCTTTTATATATATAAATATATATATTTAATTTATATATTATATAAATTATATATAAATAATATATATATAATATATATATATATAAAATATATATATTTAAATATATATATATTTAAAGGTAAGGGTAGAATTTCATTGCTTTATCATTTGCATATTCATCACACTGGCATACAAATTTAAACTATCTTTCCAATGCAAATCCTCCAGAAACAATGACAGTGAGGGCTAACCTAAAGTACAGGTCACACCCTAAGTAGAATGGCAGAAGCATGACCTTTTTCTCTTGGGAACTTAATTTTAATGAACTGCTTTTCAAAATTCCCAAGTCTCCAGGATGCAAAAGGGTTAAGATTTATTAGTTTACTGCTAGGTAATGGTGGCATTATTCTTAAAAAAGAGAGGTATACCAGTGTCACAAGTAACCGCATTTGGAAAGCTGCTCAGTCTTAATGGTGGCCCGATTTATTTCCATGGATGAAAATATTCCTAAGTGGACAAAGATAGTATATTTGGAGAGGGACCATTTGCATGTAATCAAGAGGAGACTTTTAACAGTGGTTGCTTGGTAGTGGTTGCATGGTATTTGTGGCTAACTGCGATTGTTTTGCTTTCTCAAGGGCATTTAAAGGAAAAGTCATATGGCACAGTTAAGTTGACCTCGTTTTCACAGAGGTCTTAAAGTGTAAACAAACACATATCTATCAAGAAAACAAAATAAATACCTTTTTATTATCATTTCTTGTACATTCTTCCACAACTTACCTTACATGGCTTATTAAACTCTCCCTCTGATGAAGTTTTAATAATCAAATGTAGCTTTTAGTCATTTTGCTAAATGACAGTTAAGGAAGTTAATCGGATTGGTCACATCTTTGATTGTGTGCCCATGTCGAAGAAACAGATCAATTAGAAATTAACCAAACCTTGTCATTAAAATAGTGCTTGGGATCTTGTAATTTGTTGCCACTATAATCAGTCTGGCTGGCAACTGTGAACTTGAGAGATACAGGCAATGTCTATAAGAGGATAAGGGAATGTCTCTTTCCAGAGAGTTGCCCTATGTATCCTGAGGACATCAATCTGAAGTGCTCAAGGGCTGTCTTTAAACTGACTTCGACTTGTTTGAATCATTTAATAAGGCCATTTAAGCAGTAAATATTCTTAGAATATATCAGAGTGTTTGAATAGATGAACACTTGAGAAATACATACACATCCACACACGAGTTAGGGAGACGGCCCTGAGCCCTCTCAGAAATAACTCAGGCCTTTGTGCTGGGGCTGAGGTCCTGCAGGAATGCACGGGAAGAGGGCTGGAGATTTACAACGTGGGTCTAAAGGGAACAGTGGAGAACTCTGGGGAATAGAAGTTCTAGAAAATGTCTAATTTTAGAGTTGTTCATCATAGAAACCCACTCTGCGGGTAACAGTGTTATTTCACGCACATGCACACACACGCACACACACACACAATTATTTGTGTAAAGATTATTTTTTCAAAAGTTTTTTTAAAATTTTTAATCTTTATTTATTTTTAGAGAGAGAGAGAGAGACAGAGTGAGAGCAGGGAAAGGAAAGAGAAAGAGGGAGACACAGAATTGGAAGCAGGCTCCAGGCTCCCAGTTGTCAGCACAGAGCCTGATGTGGGGCTCAAACCCACGAGCCGCAAGATCATGATCTGAGCTGAAGTCAAACACTTAACCGACTGAGCCACCCAGGTGCCCCTCAAAAGTTTTAATAAAACCAGAAAGGATAATAATTATTTTATGAGACATGTAGTCTGTTGAGTAAAAATATAACAGCATGTATAGTGCAAGAAAAAAATAAATGCCAATCATTTTGAGGATAGTGAGTTTTATTTTGAATGCAGCGTTGATGATACAGAAACATACTTACGGCCTGGATATTATTTCCAGAACCTCTGAATCCTCTGCCATTTGCTCTTATTTCTAATATGCATTTCCATGGGATTCAAATTGTTTCCTTGAGAAAATATTTACGAACTGTTTTTGAACTTGGGACTTACTATTCACATATTGAAGTGCTCTTTTATATTAATAAAAAGGCTGTAGTATGATTTTCTTGTTTGCAATTCTTTCCTTGATAACTCATTTTGCCAGCATGGCTGAAAATACTAAACATCTTGAATGTAGGCTCCATTAATTTCTCAGTTGGGGAATGTGTGTGTGTGTGTGTGCGTGTGTGTGTGTGTTGATCAAGTCATTTTGTTAGGGTGAAGATACTTCACCAAAATTCAATGAGCTGGTTGGTGTCTAAGAAATTATTTTTTTAACAGGAGAAAATATACCTCTTTTCATAGGAAAAAAGTGGCACATTTTAGCCATTAGAATGACTTTGCATATATGTGCCATCTGTATATAGTAAGATTGAAAATGGAATATTTTAGGGGCGCCTGGATGGCTCACTCAGTTAAGTGTCCAACTTTAGCTCAGGTCATGATCTTCCAGTTTGTGATTTCGAGCCCCACGTCGGGGTCTGTGCTGACAGCACAGAGCCTGAAGCCTACTTCAGATTCTGTGTCTCCCTCTCTCTGGGTCCTTCCCCCACTCACGCTCTGTCTCTCTCTCTCTCTCCAGAATAACTAAACATTAGAAAAAAGGAAAATGGAGTATTTTAGACTGGAATTTGAAGAAATATCAAGGACACATCATCTTAAGAAACTGAAGCTAATAGAATCAGTATAAGAGGGAGCCGAAAAGCTATTCTCAGGTGTAGGTGGCTTCCTAGTATGTGGTCAAAGAAACAGGACTAACTGTAAAGATTCAATGTGATGTGCAAAGCATGGAAAAGGGCTGTGGAGATGGAACAAATATGTGTATGTCTTTGTTTTCTGCATTTTGTATGGATGGGGTATACTGAGAAGGCAAAATAATTTTCAGTTTTCAACTGATGCTTTGATTCTTATCAGTGGCCAGGCTAGGGGATGAGGGCAAGCAAACCCAGCATGTTGTCCCAGGCTATAGCCATATTACTGGACTGTATCCTCAGGTTTCCTAAGGTTGGTGAGGTGTTGAGAACATCAAGAGTGATTAGGAACCCAGAGCAAGAGCAAATGAGTGTTAGTCTTGTCTTGGGAGAGTCAGGGTCAAGTTCTGCCATAAGTGCTGAGCACAGCCAGGAAATGCTACAGACATTAAGGGCATCAATTTGGCAGTTACAGGACTGAAGAAGAGGAGTGGAGAAGGATGGCTGCATGATTTGCAGGGTCTATACAAAATAAAAATACAGGGTCTCCTATTCATAATTATTAAGAATTTCAAGACTAGCACAGAAGAGGGTTAAACCAAGCATGGGCCTTTCTGTGTGTAGGACCCTGGGCAATCAAACACACAGCAAATGGGGGCCATGGGGCGGGGCAGAGTCAAAGGATCCACATCAAGGCGTCATTTCATTCTTTAAAAAAATGACATGCCTTAAGAATCATGTTAATTTACATTATTGTTATATTTCTTTTTAAAAATTTTTTATTTAATCTTTATTTATTTTTGAGAGGGAGAGACAGACAGACAGAGTGAGAGCTGGGAAAGGACAGAAAGAGAGAGACACAGAATCCGAAGCAGGCTCCAGGCTCTGAGCTGTCAGCACAGAGCACGATGCGGGGCTCGAACTTGTCAACTGCGAGATCATGACCTGAGCCTAAGTCTGCTGCTTAACTGACTGAGCCACCCAGGCGCCCAACATTATTGTTATATTCCTTTGATTCCCCCCCCCCCCATTTGGCTTTATAAAAGTTTTAGGTTCCTGTGGCAAGAATATGCACAGACAATATCATGTCACATATCCAAGTAGAATTAGTTTTACTCTCATTGTTTTCACTTACTTATTGAATGCACAGTGCAAAATAGTGACTTCATAATGCCTCTTACTTTATTTAAGATGAACTAATTATTTTATAATCTTAGCTTGTAGTCTGCTTTAGTCTGTAGGCCAAGTAGTGTAAAGAATAGTTTCATCACTCAAATCCAGGGAGATTGTATGGTGTATTAAAAATTACATCTAGGTTGTATTACTCACATATATGCAGTTGTCAGGGAATCAATGAAATTATTTAAGTCTAAATTACAAGACTAGTATTATGTATGTGTCAGCAAGTGAATAAGGCCGTCTGAAAGAAAAGGCATGTTTCCCTATTTGTAAACCTTTCTATGATAACATTGACATAATGTGTGTATGCGTGTGTGTGTGTGTGTGTGTGCGTGTGTGTGTATATGTTCATGTGCACCTGTGTGGTAAAGAATGTCACCGGGGATGTAAAGATCAGGAAATGGACCTGAGCCTCTTAGCATTGCTCTTTGTTAACCAAGTGAAGGAGAAAAAGCCAAGAATCATTGAGGAACAAAAGAGGGCAAAAAAACATAATTTACTCTTTTCTAATTCTAAGGCCATTAAACCATATTTGGCAACTAGACACTTATATTTCCAAAACAAATAAAGGTCTTTGCTGGGGTTAATTACAAAGAAATGAAAGTAGTATCTGTTCTGATCACATCACAGCTGTCATTTCTCCAACAATAACACACTCCAAATTAGAGGGCACAAAACACCTCGACACTCTTGTAGGGGCCAGAACCTTTTCCCATTATACTTTCTGTGCCTAAGAAAGTAGACTGTTACAGGCAATTTACCCATGAGTTTTAGGACTTGATATAAACACACCCCTTTTTGCTTCTGGAAAACATTAAAGAAGCTCAGCATTTGCAAGTCTGCAGTTCTACATATGAACCGCAGACAATTCCATGGGCGAGGTTTTCACAAGGGCGGAGATGCAAGGCCCCACTTCCAGAGATTTTGAATAGCTGACAGGGGTTTGGACACACCTGCTAAAGTTGTTGTTTAAGCTCTTAAGATAATCTCAATGCTTAAGGTAGTTTGGGAAATCACTGGTTCTAGTCTAGACTTGTTTAATTTATATTGTCCATTGAGGTAGAGAGGAGGAGAATTTGTGCTTTGGTAGGATGAGACCAAAGTACCCCAAATTCCTAACCATTGGCATCCCTCCCCTGTGCATTTGATATCTTATGTCTGGAAGCTTTAAAGATGGGGATCCGAGCCTACTGTATTACTTTTCTGCTGTAGAGGCAAAATCCTAGATGGGGGAGGCTTCTGGGGGTAAGTCAAAAGGTGCTGGATATACGGGAGACTTGGTAACGGGGCATCCAGTGAGCCTGTGGCCAGTAGAAAGAACATTGTTGACAGGGTTCCCCAAAAGTTGCCTGGAGCTGATGTCCGAGATGAATAATGGCGAGTCCAAAATGCATACTGACGGACTCTGAGTTAACATGTTTATGGAATAAAGAATTAGGCAGACAGTTTCTGTCTCCTGTGTATAGCACTGGTCCTGGCGAGGAGGAAAGGTAGAAGAATGATTCTGTAATCTTAGGATTCACAAAATAACACAGTTTTGTTAGCAGAATCCCAAACTGCTACAATAAACAGCCTCCTACTGCAGAACCCCTGAGGGTTGTTATTATGGCAGGGATGCTGGGAGCCAAAGAGCTTGAATCCAACTTTGGGCCCTACTGCTTACAAGCTGTGTAGCACTGACAAGTCACTTTGTTTTTCTAGGCTCAGTTCCCTCACCTATAAAATGGGAATATTAAAATTACCTAATTTGAGAGGTTGTTTGAAGGCTTCATTAAGTTAAAACAAAAATAGCAGTTAGTATGTTGTAAGTATTCACCATATATCAGTGATTAGAATTATTTTCATGTGTTGAAACTCTGATAGTCCAAAAAAGAAAGAGAATATTACCAGTAATTTAGCACTTACTATGCTAAACAGCTTATAACTCAGAGAGAGTGGGATAAACCCACTCTCAGGAGCTGCGAAGGGGATGACCTACAACCAGGCACATTTCCATCTGTTGCTGTTGATTAAACACGCCATTGGAATTAAAGTTGTCACACGCTAATTATAAATCTGGCGATGGCTAATTCATATGCCTTTGAAATACACTCCCAAAGTAGCAGGTAAACAATGTCGGCAATTCCAGCATCTCATTAATTTTATAAAATGCGATAATATTAGTTTGAATTAGGTGGTTAATAGTCCCCTTTTCCAGAAAAAGTGAAAATTGCAGGGGTTGGAAAACTTCCAATCTGCTACCAGATGTGAAAGGTAAGTGTAAAGGAGAAGTCCAGAATTCAAAGCAGGGAGGTTTTCCTTGGCAAGCCACACCTATGCTGAGCTTAGTTTGATAACACAAATGCCACTTGGATAATAGAAAAGCTCGGTTTGTTTTAGGTTCCAAAGAAATCGTTCCCTAGAGGGTCAGACAAATGGAGACACATTTTGCACCTCCCCGTCACTATAGCCATCCTGAATTTCATCAGGCTGTTGCAGCAAGCCAACACCGAGTAAGAAAACTCCCAGAGTTCACACAACATCAGGCCAGCTGTTGACCTTGTGTCTATTGTCTGGGTGATTAATGTCCCAACCGAGACTGGAAAGGACAAGAAAAGAGGATCATGAAAGATGCTTTCCTTACTCATTTCTTGTTAAACATGCTTCTCATGGGTCTTTTTACCATTGGGAGCATTTCTAATACCTTTGATCAACAGGCCACTTTTATTACATGTATTCTCTCATATTTACATCAGCAAATTTTAGAATCCGCGAAGTGTGCAAATGCTTTGGAAGGTTCCCTTTTAAAGACTATTTGCAACTGAGGAAAAGAAACATCTCTTGATTCCCTAGAGTACATTTATTTGCCCTAAATACAAATACATGAATTAATAAACTCAAAGGCAAAGCATATTAAAAAATAAATTGAAATGGGGCACCTGGGTGGCTTAGTTGGTGCAGTGTCCAACTCTTGATTTCAGCTCAGGTCATGATCTCACGATTTGTGAATTTGAACTCCACATCAGGCTCTGTACTGACAATGCAGAGTCTGCTTGGGATTCTCTCTCTCCCCCATTCTCTCTCTGTCCCTCCCTCTCCTCTCTCTGCCCCAAAATAAATAAATAAATTAAAAAAAAATAAATCTACTCATTCCTCCTTTTATTTTACAAATAATTTATGATAACATTATGCTTGTATTTAATACAGTCACCAGTGTATCTTTCTTTTCTTAAGACAATCCATCATCGATTAAAAGAAAGGGAACTAGCATCTATTGTGTACCTACTACCATGCAGTGTCTTTACTTACATTCTTTTATTTAATATTTACCTTTAAAGTGGGTATTTTTATTTCCATTTTAAAGAGGATGAAAGGAAGACCTTTGAAACTAAGTTACCCAAGGTCACTAAACAAGGTTGACTCCAAAATGAGAAAACTTTCCAGTATATCTTGTTACTTCAGGGGTCTGTTATTGACATTGTCAATAAACAAAATAAAAGAAAAAAGAACTATGAGGTTTGGTGTGATATAAGCAGGGGATTCTAAACTTGGTTGGCCCGAAAAATCAGGAACTTTAAAAAATTTTCCTTATTGTTGATTTTGTGGGTATCAGATTTGTTTATTGGGGAATGACAAATATGTTTGCTGAAATTAATATTTTTCTTAGCCTAGGCAACATGGAATGCTAGAATAAAAACGACTGAGATCATTTGAAAACACTATACTGAAATTAAAATATTGTTGAAACAGGAAATCAATCTATGCTTAATTCTTTCTCTATAAGATGAAGAAAATAATATTTGGGTTTCCATTACAACCCAGGATAGCCCCAGTCCATTATGATTTATATAAACCTGGCCTTGGAGAAGGTATTAAATGTAAGTTTCCAACCCATTAGTACTGAGTATAGCCTGTTCTCATTTATTTGTTCAAATCTTTTCTTTATCTATATCCTGTTGTCCCTGGATCTTCCATTATTTTAAGATGTAGTATTAATTTCCCTTGAAAATAATCTGTACTCCTTATTGGCATTGAAGTTTGGTAACAATTCCCTGGCTTTCACCTTGATCACGACTCACTTATTTTCTGGACCTCAAGCAACTTAGGGTGAACATATGACTAGTCTGAGCTGGCTTTTGTAGCCCTGTATCTCATACAGTCCCTTTGCATTCCCATTTAAGATTTTACCTGTGATGCAAGGGCCAAACACATTGACTCAGAGTCTATAAAGGAACTCTGAGAAAATATCAACTGGAATATACATGCTAAATGCATAGCATTATCTCAATAGAATTTTGGTTGAGTTTTTAGTAGAAATTAATATACCCAGATTGGAGGAAACTATACAAGATAAGTTACCTGGTTTCTTCTACAAATATATTGTTTGGGAGTGGGAGGGGCAATGAAAGCAGAATTTAAGGATTTAAAGACATTTCGAAAATAAAATTAAATAAAAAAATTAAAAAAAATTAACGTTTATTTATTTTTGAGACAGAGAGAGACAGAGCATGAACAGGGGAGGGGTAGAGAGAGAGGAAGACACAGAATCTGAAACAGGCTTCAGGCTCTGAGCCATCAGCACAGAGCCTGACACGGGGCTTGAACTCACGGACCGTGAGATTATGACCTGAACCGAAGTCGGACGCTTAACCGATCAAACCACCCAGGCGCCCCTAAATAAAAAAATTTTAAAAAGGGGCACATGGGTGGCTTAATCTGTTAAGGGTCTGACTTTGGCTCAGATCATGATCTCACAGTTCATGCTGACAGCTCAAAGCCTAGAGCTTGCTTCGAATTCTGTGTCTCCCTCTCTCTCTGACCCTCCCCTGCTTGCTCTCTCTCTGTCTCTCACTCAAAAATAAATAAACATTAGACAAATTTTAAAAAGTCATTAAAAATATCAGGCAAAACTAATGAGAGATGTTACCTATAAAATAGATATTATTAATATTGTTTACCTTTAAATATTGGATGTATAAGGAGTATTTATCTGTATACTACTGATGTTCCTTTTAAAACATATCATGACTGGGGTGCCTGGGTGGCTCAGACAGTTAAGCATTGACATCGGCCCACGTCTTGATGTCATGAGTCAGATTCATGAGTCAGATTCATGAGTCTGAGCCCCGCATTGGGCTCTTTGCTGTCAGCTCAGATCCTCTGTCTCCCTCTCTCTTTGCTCCTCCCCCACTTGCACTCACTCTGTCTGTCTCTCAAAACTAAATAAACGTTAAAAAAAAAACCCAAAAACTTTTCATGACTGAAAACATTAGAAGGATTCTCTATTTGTTTGGTTTGGGCTAACAAAGTCATACAACAGAAAGTGGAAAAGTCTTAGATTAATAATACACCAGAACACTATGATTTAGACAGAATAGTTAGCCTGTCTTATTCCCTTAACTTCCATTTCTAAACAGCTTTTAATGACTGACTCCTTTCATTGTCTGTCTGGAAAGAAAGCTCATGCACACAATAAACTTTATCCATTCTCCAGTCCAGGATTCACATCTGCATTATCTACCACTTTGAATAGAACAAATACATTTGGTCAATTAAATTCAACCAGATTTTTTTTTTAGGCAAGAATCTTAGAATCATAGCCCAGGTATTGAAGGACCCTTGGATATCACAACCCAATTTCCTTAATTCATTTCATTTTTTTTCTCATTTACCATCCATAATCTCTTGTGCTGGTGTATATGTGTAAATATACTCATGAGTTGGGTTAATTCATTACCACAGCAGAGCAGACTCCACACCAGCCATCTCTGCACTGCGTTGTGTTCTGAGAAATCTGCATGATGTGGTAATGACCAGCCAGGGTGATTTGTCTGGTGCAGTGGGATTCTGTCTCACTTAAAAAGCAATGACTTCAGCATCTACATTGATAAATAGACATAATAACATGATGGAAGGTTTTTAATTTCATAATATGACTTCTCTTTTGGGAAATCACAGAATGCTGCAGATTAATGTACATGATTGAAAATAAGAGACATCATGAAATCAGGTAAGGCTGATATCAGATGAGCTAAATATTTTTCACGTTTCCCTTTGCTCTGTTTTGAATAGGAAAAATGAAACAAAACAAGATTCTCTTCAAAAAACTTCATTTTTTTCCCATGACATCTTTATAAGTGTTCTAAAGATACACAATTTCTAAATACTGTATTAAATATTTTTCAGCCATCCAAATTCCCTGTTAATGGATACAAGGGGGTCCAGGTGATCAAAATCAAAGTGATACACACACACACACACACACACACACTGTTCAATGTTAGGCCAGAGATAAGGTCCTCTCATCAGTGGCCATGCTTAGGCAGCAAATGGGTAAATCTGTACACCTACTGAAAAGCATAATTAAAAGGTATTTAAAAAGGAACTGTAGGAGAAAAAGACATATTTTACATGGAACTGTAGAAAAGAAGTTAAAAAAAGTATGATATGCATATCTTGATTCACCCTTTTCCTGTGATGCCATCAGTTTCCTAAACATGTTTAAATGTTCAATTGCAATATATTGTACTATATGTAATCAGTTGCTCCTGATAGTGGAATTAAACTTAAAATAGACATAGGGGCTGTTCTTGGATTGATGTGCAATGGGGTGTGTATGTGTGCACATGTGTATATGTATATTTATATATATATATATGCACATATGTATGTACACATATTTTTAATGATGACTTTTTATGTGCTTAAATTCATTCAAGAAAGAAAGATTAATGCCAGAAAAGAGACTAAAAATGGAATTTTGTAATTTGTAAGAATATACATATTTATACTTCTTTTTGGAATGAATGAATCATTGGTTTTAGCCAAAGTAGTTTGAAAAACTTAAAGATAGTGAATTGACACTTAAATTTTTTTAAATAAGGAATTCAGATTCAGAAAGCAAAATTCACAGTGGCTGGCTAAATTGAAGTTTGGATTTATCATTTGCTTCTTGCCATTTTTCAATGATTTTCAATAATGTGTAGTGGAGACAGACTCAGCAGGACACAATACAGGCCTCGGGAATTAGATTTTGGAGACACCGTGTGGAAAGTGGAGGATCATGAAAGACCCAAGTGGGCACAGAAGTCTCTGAGATTTCAACTACTCATGGATATCTCCCGAACTGGTGGAAAACTTTTGCAAATGAAAAGCAACATAGCCCTCTATCAGTAAAACACTCTAGGCTCAAGGAGTGGATTGTGATGTCTTGGCAAACTCTACTGTGTTGCACTAGCAGTGTTGTGTTTGTTGCCTTTTAATGTTGGCTTCAAAACTAGGCAAGCAGAAGTGTTATTCAAAAAGACTATAAAAATTCACTCACAGACTCCTTAGTAGAACTCATAAGAACCACCTAAAGACCTCAGTTAATCTTATTGACAAGAGGACCAAATGGAAACTAGACTTCTGTTGTGATTTTCATAGTCCTCTTCAAAGATGAAGGGAAATTATTGACATTTTAGGGCTCATCAAATTCCACAAATGGAGTTATTTGCCCTTCAGCTTCTCAGTTGAATGTGGAAATATTTTCACCTCATATCATTAGAAGATTACTCTCTTTACATTTCTTATTACTAGAATAATGTCGTCTGTAGATTAATTTATTTTCTTTTCCTTCTACAATTGGAATACAGACTACTGCTATATGTCATAATTTCATTGGCTTTCTAAATTACTTTTGATGATCTCTTTAGACTTAAAATATCTATGAATAATGACACTTTAGAGAGAACATTAATTATCTTTGAGGACCTATATCAAGGTTCAAATGTCTCCAGTAACTTGTATAATGTTGTTCATATAATTTAAATATTATCTGCATTAGACTGTAAAGATTGTGATAATTATTTTAGGTTGAAAATGATTAAGAGTAAAGTATTAGAGTTCTCTAGAGAAGCAGAACCAACAGGCGATATATGACAGATACATGATAGATAGATAGATAGATAGATAGAGAGAGAGAAAGATAATAGGTAGATATACATATACACAGATGTAGATGTAGCTATAGGTATAGGTATATGTATAGGTACAGGTATAGGTATAGTTATAGGTGTAGGTGTAGGTACAGGTGTAGGTGTATGTATAGATATGATTTGACAGAGATAGAGAGAGAGAATTATGAGGAATTGGCTTACACAATGATGGAAGCTGAGACATTCTACAGTTTATTGTCTGGAAACTGGAGACCCAGAAAAGCAGATGGTTTAATTCAGTCCAAGTTTGAGGGCATGAGAAGATGAAATGAGATGTCCCTGCTTAATAGTGAGGCAGGAAGAAAGGAAAGAATTTGTCCTTCCTCCACCTTTTGTGGACTGAATGGTTCTCACCCACATTAAAGAGGGCTACCTACCTTACAGAATGCACTGATTCAAATGTTAATCTCATCTGGAAACACCTTCACAAGCACACCCAGAAATAATGTTTAAATTGGGTACTCCATGGCCAGTCAAGTTAACACAAGGAATTAACTATCACAAGTATACCCTTTAACAAATTGATACTCATATGCATCTCCTTAAAGTATACCTAATCTCCAAATGAAGACAAAAACAGGGTCATAATGCTGCTTAACTTGATGAAACTATCCTGTATTCAACAAAAAATGCACAAACCCTTTCCCCATGTGAGAAATAAGCCCACTGAACCAATCAGAGGAGGGATGCAGAGACTCAGAGCACAGTGAAGTGAGGCTTTAACCAAAGTTCTTGGAAGAGAGGGTGTCTGGTGGACAGGCACACTTGGGAAGGTTACAGCAGGTCATTTATCTCCTAGCGCCCAAGTCCCTCCCCTGATTCCTCATTGGCGGAGTGCTACAGAGGTTACAGCCTTACCCTGAAGTCACCTATGCTAAGATAAGCCAAAAAGTAGTCTGATTGCTGGGGGCACCTGGGTGGCTCAGTTGGTTGAGCATCTGACTTTAGTTCAGGTCATGATCTCACAGTTTGTGAGTTTAAGCCCCACATCGGGCTTGCTGCTGTCAGCACAGAGCTCGCTTCCATCTCTCCCTCTCCCGCTTGTGCTCTCCCCCCAAATAGATAAATATTAAGAAAAAAAAAGTAGTCTGATTGGAACAAATGTATACTCTTTGAGGCAAAGCCAGCCAAAAATAAGCCAGTGAAATGGAGAGGGGAAGAACCAGGAAGTGAAGTGTCTAAGGGTTTGGGACCCCATTGTTGGGGGAGGGGGGTGTGAACCTGTTGTTAACTAGACAGCACAGCTTTTATTTATTATTATTTTTTGTTATATTATTTTTTATTTTTATTTCTAAAAATGATCATCTTACTTCACAAGAGGAAGTAAAGTCCTTGAGTGTGTTTACTTTTCTTGGTATCCCATAACTTAAATTCTATGATGTAAAATTTACATATATATAAACATACACACATACACATATATACACAAACATATTCACAAAAAAGTAAGGAAACACAATAATTATAGTTCTTATTTCTATAACTGAGGGGTATAATTGGGCTGATTTAGATCATATTTGGCTTTCTGGAAAATCTTATACCAGACCTGCCAAACATTACCACTTATCTGGCACTATAACTAATAAGCTTCAAAGGGTCATTTCATTATCCTATCAAGCCGGTTGCTTGAGGACAGTAGGGAACACAGTAAGACCAGTAAATTCCATAAGCAGGAGCCCAATGCTGCACTTCCTTTGCTGTGAAGTGAGTTCCTTAATCTGCAGCAATGCTGTGTGGAATATCAGAATGGTAGATAATACATACTGTAAGTTCATGAATGGTAGCTTTGGTGGAAGCAATGAGTGCATGGGAGGCAAGTACCTACCCAGAGTAAGTGTCTAGTCCAGTAAGAAGAAAATGATTTCCCTTTCATGATGGAAATGATTCAATGAAATCAATCTGCCCCCAGGTGCCTGGCTCATCACCACAGGGAATAGTACCACATCAATGGCTCAGCCCTGGTTTCTGTTGGTGGCAGAGTGAGCATGTAGCAGTGCCCATAGCCAAGTTTGGCATTGGTGAGTGGAAGTCCATATTGTGGAGCCTACCCATAATCTCCATCCTTACCACCATGGCTACTTTGTTCATGAGATCATTGGGTGATGACAGGGTTGGCTAGGGAAAGAGGCTGACTTGTATCCACAGAGCTAAGGTTACCCTTTGGTGAGTATTCCCATGAGACACAAATATCTTTAGGATTTTTTCACATTCAGAGATGTCTATCCACTTGTCTCTTTCCCAGGTTTTTGTGTTGCTAATTTTCTAATTATGTCCCTCCAAAATCCCTGATGATTGATCAAACTATTGGTCACAACTCATGCATCAGTATATAATTTCAAGTTGGATCCTTTTTCCCTAAAGAAAAGTGAACAACCAGGTATACTGCCCAAAGTTCTGCCTACAGAAAGGATTTCCGTTCACCACCATCCTTCAAGGGTGTCCCAGAGAGGGGCTGTAGTGCTATAGCTATCCAGTTTCAGGTGGTGTCTGTATATCATGCAGAACCATCTGTCAACCAGGCCCAAGTTTTCTCTTCTTCTATCAACTGATCTTAGGACACTCCCCATGAGGCCTAAGTTATGGACTAGGAGAGAGAAAGCAGGTTGGCAGGAGTGGAGATCATGGACATTTGGGTTATTTTTCCCTTTAACTTATTTGTGCTTCCAAGGGCTGCTCAAGCCTAATCGCATATATACAACTGTTATTTGATGATACAGTGTTTTGTGCCCACCCAACTCTATGGGTTGGTGTGTCAGATAACACCCAGTTCACGATGCATGCTTCGGATTGCTGGGTAACATGGTGGTTCACCATTAAGCCTTTAGTCTTTATGAAGGCCCAGTAGCAGGTCAAGAGCTGTTTCTCAAAAGGTAAATACTCATCTGTGGAAGATGACAGGGTCTTGCTCTAAAATTCTAAAGTCCTGTGCTGCAAAACACCTGTAGCATCCTGACAAAGGCTCCAAACAGTATCCCTACCTGTCACTGATACTTCAGGGGCATTGAATCTGGTGGATCACATGGCCCAAGTGCAGCGCAGCTTAAAAAGCACTCTGGAAATATAGAGCCTTTCATTCTGGATCTCACTCAAAATTATCAGTGTTTTTGGAGTCACTCAATAAATGGATTAGAGTAACACACCAATGAGGAATATATTACCTCCAAAGTCCAGAGGCTTTCTAGGTGTTATGCTTTTTTCTTGGTTGTGGGAAAGGTCAGATACAACGATTTATGCCTGCCTTTAGAAAAGATATCTTGGCATTTCCCACACCATTTGTCCCTAAGAAATTTCACTGAGTTAGAAGGCCCTCCAAATTTAATAGGATTTATTTCCCACCCTTTAACATGCAAATGTCTTACCAATAAGTCTATAGCACTTTGCCATTTCTTCCTCGTCAGGTCCAATCCACATAATATCATCAATGTCATGGATCAGTGTGGTATGTTACGGAAGGAAAAGGAGTATCAACATCCCTGCACGCTAAATTATGGCAGAGGGTTGGAGAGTTGACATATTCCCATAGTAGGACAATGAAGGTATGTTGTTGGCTTTGCCAGCTGAAAGCAAACTGCTTCTGGTGGGCCTGTGGACAAGTATGGAGCAAAAGGCATTTGCCAGATTAATAGCTCTGTACTAGGTACCAGGGGATGTGTTAATTTACTCAAGCAATGAAACCACATCTGGTGCAGCAGCTGCAGCTGGAGTCACCACCTGGTTAAATTTACGATAATCCACTGTCATTTTCCAAAATCCATCTGACTTCTGCACAGGCCAAATAGGAGGGTTGAAAGGAAGAGTGGTGGGAATCACCAGCTCTGCATCTTTTGTCTTTGACAGTGGTACTAATCCCTGCAATTCCTCCAGGGATGCAATATTACTTTTCATTTACTATTTTATTAGGTAAACACAGTTCTAATGGCTTCCAGTTGGTCTTAGTAAAAAGCTCTCACTCCACAGAACAGTAAAGCAATGTGAGGATTCTGATCATTACTAAATATGTCTATACCAATGATGTATTCTGGAACTGGGGAAATAACCACAGGATGGGTTTGGGGACTCACTGGACCCACTGTGAGATAAACCAAGCTAAAACACCATTGATCACCTGACTTCCATAAACCCCTACTCTTGAACAATGGCCCAAAGTGATGTTTTGTGTCTCCTGGAATTACATCAATTCAAAGCCAGTGTCCAGTAGCCCCTGACAGGTCGGGTTGCTTCCTTTTCCTCAATGCATAGTTACCCTGGTAAAAGGCAATAGATTCCTTTGGGGAAGGCTGAGAGAAATACTAATAAAATTTCGGTAGTGTCCCAGAGTCCTTCCTTGGCTTCTTTATTCAAGGGACTCTGGGTCCATAAATTGGCTCAAGTCTTGGGATTGATCAAAGGGCCATGACTCTCTGTTTTTATAGTTTAGGCTAGACTTTTGTTCACTTGACCTAGATTTTTTCTGCTTCTACAAATTAAATAAGAATTCTGTAGGCTTTCCATCTACTCCACTTCTAGGAATTCCATCGTCAGCTAGCCAATGTCACAGGTTTGCCTGAGCTAGAATATTTTGACTGCTGCTTTGATTCTGCTGTTCATTTCTGTAACCACACTCACCTTGCCTTTGGTGGTTGTGTGCCAACACCTGGCCCCTGCCATCCCAAGATCCACTTACTCCCACTGCATTTAGATTTCCCAATTCAGCAACTGCAGTTCCCACTGTGAAGTTTGGTCTGTAAAGAAAAGTGATCATAGAGCTCCTCAAGGATCCTGGGGCTCCTCTTACATATTTATTTCTCACATTGTTGGTGTAAGGCATGTCTTCTGGACTTTCCCTGTGTGGGTGGGTAGGTCTTAAAAGACAAATCACTCTAATATGCCAATCTCCCTGAGGCTTTTAATCCTTTTACATTAAACCAAAGCCTGTCTGGCATCACCAAATCACTCACATGAACCACCTTTTGGCACATGCTTCAGCCAACAAACAAAACAAACTATTAGAGCCCTTTCTAATGCTCCGAGCTGCAACCTTTTTTTTTTCCTTAATGTTTATTTATTTTTGAGAGAGAGAGCGTGAACGGGGGAGGGGAGGAGAGAGAGGGAGACACAGAATCTGAAGCAGGCTCCAGGCTCAGAGCTGTCAGCACAGAGCCCAAAGCGGGGCTAAAACTCATAAACTGTGAGATCATGACCTGAGCCTAAGTCAGAAGCTTAACTGACTGAGCCACTCAGGTGTCCCTCTGAGCTGCAACCTTAATTGCAGAGTCTCTGCTTAGTGAGCTCATGGTCAATAAATTCTGCTTTATCTAAATTTAAGTTCCTTTCACCATTTTCCCACACTCTTATTTTCCATTCCTATCCATGTTCCCCAGAGTTCTGTCTATATAAATTAGAAAGTTTAAATAGTTCTTTAGGAATGTTAACACACCACATCATGGGTGACACACTATACCTCACCTTTAGAAATCTGCTGGGATATGAGTCTAGTTTCAGGTCTAGAAGCAAAGTGGGGGGATGGTGACAGGTCCTGAGATCAATATTGTCTTGCATGGCAACTGTTTCAGGGGAACCGTTACCATTTCCTCAAGCAATGCAAAGTTAATCCCTTCAGCGAAGTGGAAAGGCCCACACTATGGGTTGTTTATTTGCCTTTCTACAGTTTTCAGGAATGCCAACCACCAGTTTTTTGTTCTGTGTTCTTTTGTAGGTGAAACAAAGACAGGCACCTTGTGTCAATACCTAAGGTGGGTATCAGACAAATTAGAAGAGACAAACACAGTTCTTTGTAAGTGTGCTCTTCTCCGTCTGGAACCAGGGACAGTGTGCCAATGTCGGAATACGTACTGAATCTTTAAGATCACCACTGTGCAGGGGGCAGGGATGGAACAAGGGTAAATAACAATGCTATGGAGTTTTCCAGCCATATTCAAAATGCTTTCTTCTGAGTTCAGTGTTTACATGAATGCTTTAAACTTCCCAGAGTTCTGACTGGGTTGATTCTGACAGTCTTGTTTGGTTTTTTTTTCAATGTTTCTATTGAGAAACAGGCCCTTAGAGCTACCTTTTTCACTGGAATCACTCTCTTTCCTCCTTTTAAAAAGATAATACAGGTTCATCTAACTGATCTTGATACCTTTCTTCCCTCTCAGTTTTGAAGACTCAAACCAACTTTGTATATTTCAAAGGAGATATTAAATAATTTAGTTGGATTTTTTTAAGGTCTAAGTTCAAGGAAAATATCTGTTGATTTCTTGTATTTATGAGGACAGCTTTCTCATCATGGAAAATACTTCTCAAAATATTCAGAGAAAAACATTCTTTTCCTTTATGTTACATAACGTTAGAGTTTTTGTTTTTGTTTTAAATGTAAACACATCAAAATACATAAGCATACATGGAGTGCAACGTCTCCTGATCTACTCTAAGATATCATAGTAGGATACTACTACTTACTTAAGACGATAGCAAGACAAATGAAAAAGTAAGCCTTGGATGAATTGTGCTGGAATAAGAGTTGCTCCACAGTTTTGGGGGGTTTGGTGTGGGGTAGATTCTATACAGCTCCTGCCTTATTCTCCATGATATAAGAGACCCAAGCTCCATGGAGTTGCCACAAGTGGGCACTTTGGTTGGCAGACTCAGCTAAGCCTGGACATTGAGTAAACTGTATCCACCTGTGCAGACATTTGAGCGAGGAGGCATCCAGATGATTCCAGCCCTCCAGCATTGGAGTCTTCCCAGCTGAGGCTCAGAAAGAGAAGTAAGTTACCTCTACTGTCCAAATTCCTGGTCCTCAGAATGAGACAGCATCATCCAGCTTAGTTTCTGACACTAAATTTGGATGATGGCTCCTTACTCAGCAAGAGATAACTGGAATGGCAGGCTAGAGATAAGACCTTCATCTGATAGAATTCTAAGAGTTAAGAGAGAAAATGAATATAAACAATCTGGCAGTTTCTAACAAATGGCAAGTACTCAACAATGTTAGGCCTTTACTCATCATGCCCACGGAATTTTGTTCAAATGATTCCTACATGGATAGCTGAGATTCATACCCATTCAGCAAATAAGAAACTCAAGTCTTACCTACTTGCAGTTTCACCTATGTTAGCACACTGTGATTCTGTCTTAAAAAACAAACAAAAAACAAAAACAAAACAAAAACAAAAGACTTAGGCTTAATGTACTGAATGGCTTACACTCAAAACTAATTTCCACAGAAACACTTCTAATACATTCACTTCTATGAACAGGTCATGAAAAGGAAAAAAAAAAAGAAAGAAAGACATCTTCAGAGTTAATACATCCATCATGGACTTATATTGGAATAATCATGTTTTGAATTTAAGAGAAATGCTAGCTTACTTTTGGAAAACACCAGTGTTTTGTACATTTAACACATTCTTTCAAAGGGAAAAGACTGTGATAGTAATTTTATAACTACTTAACTTTCTCTGAGAATAATTACAATTTAAGAGGTCTACAGAATATTTTTCTGACAGTCCTTAATCACACACTTTATACTATAGTAAGGAAGAATATAATTTTTATAAGGTCTGAGCTTTTATATTCTTGTTACTATTTAATGTGGACATAAGAACTGAGATACAGATAAGTTTGAAATATATAGTTTTTTTAAAGTTCACTTTGGTATTACCAGTGAAAGCAGCCCTCAAGGAAACTGGATAATGAATAATTGAGTCAAGAACAGTCACTGGATGCCTGTAATATTCCTCTCATAAACAGGAACGTGGAACAAAAGATATCCCATTATGATATATCCACCCACTATTTATTGAATATTTCCTAGGTACATTATATGTGTTACAATGGAAGCAGATAAAATGAAGTTAATGTATACTTATACTTTCTAGAAACTTTTAATTTCATTGTGGAGAAAAGACAGATCTAGTAGCTAATATAAATTCAAACATAGCATAGAAATTGGAGAGAAAATGTGAGCTAAAGCAGTCATGGTGTTAAGGGCTCTAGAAAAAGGAGTTAGCAATGCAGAAGTAAGTAGCCACATAGAGTTCATGATGAAGGTTGAATTGTACCTGCATTTTGAAGGAAGAAGCACACTTATAATCTTGAAGAGTTGAATCCAGATATTGTTAATAGAAAATATATGTACACAAAATCATTATTCTATGAATTAAGAACTGCCTTTATGTAAAAGTGTCTTCTTTTTTTTAAGAGAAACTTCTTCCCATCCTCTGTGCCTCTAAGGTGTCCTAATATCTACACACACCTTAGAATTTTATGATATTAAAATAATCTATTGTTTTTCTCTTTCCTTGCCTCATGGACCTTTTGAAAGCAAGGGCCATACTGGATTCGTGTTTCTGTTTCTAGCATCTTCCATGGAGTAAAATAATTTATAAAAAATAAATTAAACAAATCTCAAGGAGTTAAATCAATCATAAAAAAATTGTACTGATGGTAAAAGGCAGAACTAGGGCTTAAACTTCAAGTGTTTTGGACACTAAAGTCCATGACCTTTTCACTCAAATATGCTGCTACCAAAAACATATACTAAAAAATATACAGATAATTCAAATTCCCTTGTCTAGGCCTCTGTTGCCTATATGACAAAAAGATAACTTACTTGAATTACTGCCTCTGCAGAAAGCCACAGATGACTAAATCAAGTAGTACATGAGTAGACAAGAGAGGAGCCCCAGAAGTGTTTTGTCTCCATGAAAAACCAGATGACCACAAAGAATGATAGGAATTATTGAAGAGGAAAGCCCATAACTCACTCTGAGTTGCAGAAGGAGAGGACCAACATCACAGAAATCATAGCCTGTGAAACATTTACATTGCTCAACCAGGTACATTCTGCTGTGGCTACGTTGAGAGACATTTCTGACTTTGAAAAAGGTTTTTTGTTTTTTTTTTAAGAATAAAATATTTGAGTTGTAATCTTCATCAGTTTTTTTTTTCTTCCAGACCAGTACAAGAAAAACAATTAGATTGTGTTTCCTACTGTAGGTAATTTCTTCAAATGCCACCCCCCTTCCGAGATATCAGCCTCATTTTAGGGCTCTTTCATGCTGCTCTGGGGAGCCAAATAATCAGTGGCATGGAATCAAGCCAGAGAAGGCCATTCAGCCTGTGTCGTATGCTTGGAAATACTGATTTCTAAGGTCCCGTAGTTGAACAACTGTAAATTAAGATTCACAAGGTGGACACAGAACATAGGTACATCAGAACCCCACTGTCTTAATCGCTTCTTGAAGGAAAAGAAATACAGTATTTTTAAAAAGAAGGTGAATGAACCATCTTTCAGAGATGCTTCTGGATCTCGCAGAGAATTCAGGGAAGCATGGATGGTACTTGATTCTTCCGCCATAACATTAATGTTCCCAAATCCATTAAGTTATTTATTGGTTGACTTTCAGAATTTGCTCAATACTTTTGGGTGAAGTGGTTTAGCCTGAAAATTCTGTTACACGTGGCTTTGAAAAGACCTAATTCAGTAGCATGTTTTCTTCGTATGAAAATAAAGTAACTTAGGCTTTAGAAGTTATCAAGATGAGAAAAGTCTGCTTTACTGTGAAAATCTGCATCATGTCTGTGTAGCGGAGCCTGGAGACACATGGGCCCACATGCCGTTTCCCAATTAATCACAAATACTTGGCTTGGATGCTTAATACTGACAAGAGAACTATAGTTTGTTGTTCTTTAATCAATACAGTCAAGCTGTAAGTCTAATTGCCCTTGAGTTAAAACACATGCCACTTTTCAATGGAAAATCACACTTGGATGTGGCTGCTCTTCAAAATGGAATTTTTATATTTGCCCCCTTGACTGCTACTCTATGTAATATACGACAATTCATAGATACAACTTATTTAAAGGGCCATAGAATTATAGGGTATTTGAGTCATAGAGAAACCTGAAATGATTTTTTTAATGTCCGTGCCATCAGTGCAGAGCCTGATGTGGCGCTCGAACTCACAAACTGCAAGATCATGACCTGAGCGGAAATCAAGAGTCAGACGCTTAACCAACTGAGTCACTTGGGCGCTCCATCAGCTGTTCTATTCTATGCACAATTCTGCTTCTTAGATTCTTTGTCTCCGACTAAACTTCTAGCATGCTCTCTCCAGCTTCCTCTTGAGCCTAGTTGCTCTCCCAGAAGCACATGAAGGAATCCACTTAAAGATGTCAGCCTACTTTTCTTTCATGCCCTCCCATGCCAAATAACACATAATATCATCAGGGAAAATAGCCCCTGTTGCTTACCTCTCATTACAATATTTAAAGCTGTGTCATTCTTGCCAACATCCTCGTAATTAACTCAAGCTTTACAGTGCTCCTTTCAAAGAAAAGGTCTTAAATAATTTAATAGATCAGCTGTGTTCTGAGCATCCCAAAGTCCGCTGGTACAATTACCTATTGCTGCAAATAATGGTGGGTATTTTAAATGCTAGGTTGTAAGACCTGAAGATTAAATAAAAAATAACAAAAATTAAATAAGTCAATATGCAAATATGATACGATATGACTTGGTATTAGAAATGCACTTATTTATTTATTTAAAACCATTCCATTTCCCTTCTCTATTCTAGGAAACATGGAAATGAAAATGGATTTTGGGACTCAGTAAATTTAGAATCTTCATAGGAATTTACAACACTATAAACACTGTGTGTGTGTGTGCATGTGTGTGTGCATGTGTGTGTGTGTGTGTGTGTGTAAAATTTCCTGGTTCTGTTTGTCTTGAATCATGACTGACAAAAGATACGGTAAGAATTAGTATAGTACAATTATAGTAGAAAAGGCCAACTCTACCCCCAGAGTGCCCTTCAGCCTAGATGGTATATTAAAAAATATATGTATGCAAATATTATATATATTTATGTATTATATATGTATGTATGTATATCTGTATTATCTATATGCATTATTTTTGGCAGAAGTTGGCATCAGCCTTTATAACATAAAAGATACAGGCATAGTATTCCCAATATTTCCATTTGTATCACCTCTGTAAACATTAAATCATCATGGAGGATTACAGAGGATTGCTGAAAACTCAGCCTAGTAGTAGCACCATTTGCAGCTGTTAGGACAAATGTGACACCTTTGTTAGAGTGGATGAATATGACCTCAGAGGAAGACAGTCTATCTGGGATCAAACATGAGCAGGGTAGAAGGTCGCAAGTAAACCATACAAGCTGGAGGCCCAGACACTCCTGCCACCTACCACCCTCGCCCCAGCAGCTCTCCTTCACCTTACACCTGTGGCTGCAAGGATCATCCCTTTTACAAGCTGATGGAAAAGGAGAAACAGGATTCATGTTTCACTAGCGAGTCAGCTTGAATTTTGGGTGCAAGACAAAGGCGCACTATAGCTACACTAAAGACTAACTTATGGGGCCCCTGGGTGGCTCAGTCGGTTAAGCGTCTGAATCTTGATTTTGGCTGAGATCATGATCTCACGGTTTTGTGAGTTCGAGCCCCGCGCCAGGCTCTGCGCTGACAGTGTGAGGCCTGTTTGAGATTCTCCCTGTCTCTCTGTCTTTCTCAAAAATAAGTAATGAACAAAAAACCTAAGGAAAAAAGACTCACTGAGAAGTTATGGAAACACAGTAAAGGGGAATTAGAAGGAATTTAGACTGTGTACCTGGTATGCTGTGCCACTTTCTGTATAAAAAGAAGTGGCCTGAAGTTGGTGTGTGTGTGTGTGTGTGTGTGGTTATTTATGTACATATATGCATAACACACACACACACACACACACACACAATCACACACACAGGATTACGGGTGGCTGTGAATGGTTTGACTGGTTAGTCATGGGCCTGTAAGGAAGTAGGGAGAAAGCTTGAAAAATTAGGGTCAAAGAAGTTCGAGAAAGAGGCATGTAACTGGTTGGACCTATGGGGATCTGGTATGAATGTATATCACATATTAACATAAACTAAAGAATATCACAGATGAAGTGCTAAATGACCAGGCAAGTAAACAAAATATTGCAGCAAGAGGGGCCTATAGTTCATCCACCAACCTTCCTTTTATAAAAGTTTTCCTATGAAAGGGGCCAGCAGACTCCTGAAAGAGTTGTTCTTTAAATGTATTATGCAAAGCTTGCACATCCAGTAGAGTGTGGGTGGGTTATAAATGATGTTTTTGGTAAGCCACCCAGAGCCTCTCCCTTTGCAGGACGAAAGTTTGCATTTTCCCTGCAGCAGGCATTATCCCTGACTGCCATCTCTCAGCTTGGCTCCTCCCCTGGAAACTACCCTCAGGTGAATGGGGCTACTTATGCTCCCTTTCCAGGCAGGCACAGCCTGGAACTGATGATAAAGCAGGGGAGTAATGGCTTGGACCCTTTGCCTCAAGGCAGGGTGAGTTTGAGCAGGGTGAGTTTGAGTAGTCACGTGGGCTCTACAGAGTTCCCTGGGCCCAGTTGAATTCTTTGTTGTGACTGCATTGAGATTCACTCCTCTTTCTAATTAATCCTGTTTCCCCTTGAGGACATGTGTTGATCTTGAGAGTACTTTCCAGTAAATCTCCTATGTACTAATCTATATCTCAGAGTTTATTTTCTGACAGCCTGCAACACAGCCCAATGGGAAATAGGAAAAGGGTGGAGAGAGTAAGAACATCATGCTTGAAACAACGGGTCCAGAAGTCAGACTGACAGGTGTTGAATTTTATCTCCAGAGCAGATACTGAGACAGAATTTAACATACATGATATTTATTAGGGATCCACACCTTGGCCATTCCCATTGGGATGTCTGGAGCCTTGTCCAACTTCTTCTGGGAATGGACAGTCCCTTGAATGCTTGTATCAGTCAGTCATTGGGTATAGGTGGCTCCAGAAGGATACGCCTTGAGCAACACAGCTCAGCCCTGAAGAATCTGTCAGCTGAAGCCTGTGTGCTGACGGCACCCCCAGCACTTGGGGAAAAAAATCTTTCTTGGAAGAATGGTTTAAGGTGGGAGGCGTGGGGCATCTCCCTGTCTGCTATGTCAGACAGTAAATTAAGTTTCTAAAATTTATGTTTTGACCTTGGGCAAATATTCAATCTCTTAAATTTTATATCATCTTCTGTAAAATAAAACAGTTAATAACAGTACATAGGTTTTTGGTTCTTTTGAAAATAAAATTAAGTAACACATGTAAAGTGTTTTCTGAAGGTTTGTGTTGGTAGGTGCTTAATAAGGATTAGGCTGTTGTGGTTACGATCACTAAATAATGAGACTATAAAGTCTCATTAGAGAAAGAAAGAAATTTCTTTCTTTTTTTTTAACAGAAATGTTAATTTAGCGAGAGTATAAGAGACAATGAGATTGTAGGAACCTTTATTGTTTAAGTTTGGTGGCTTCTAAGTAGACACATACCCACATTAAGTGGAAGGCTCTTTAAAGTTTTCAAGTCCTCTTTATAGAAATTCTAACACTATAGGTGTGGAGAGGAATCTAGAAGATGCCACTTAAAAACATTACCAAGTGGTTTCTGTGTTTAGATACCCCTGCCTTAGTGGAACAAATGTCCTATTAGCAGGTGAGTGAGTGACTTCTGCCATTTTTGTATGAACTGTATATTTAATGAGTGGATTGGATCTAATACTCCTCCACTTCTCTTCTCACATTACTATACTACTAGTCCCATTTGCAAATCTATCTATACTCTGTTATCTTATTTATGAATGGTGGTGATATTAAGCATTTTTAATGATCCCAGTGATATATGTATATACGTGTATTGATCTTTGCCCCCAGCTTCTGACACAGAGCTCCTAGAAACCTTGTAAATATGGGTGTTAGGGGAACCTTTTGTTCTAACATCTAGTCTTTGACTCCAGTTCCTAACACAGAACTCTTAAGATCTTTGTTAATTTCCTGAGTGGTAGAAGTGTGTGATACCAAGCTGCTAAATCCTTTGGAATTTTCTGGGTGATGGGAGCACCTTTTGTTCTAATGAGGTGACTCCTGGTGGGCTCCCAGATAAGGATTAGTTACCAGAAAGACCAAGCCATGATTAGAAGCTTGTAACTTTTTACCCCTCATGCTCCAGGAAGGAAAGACAGTATGGAAATGGAGTTAAAAATCAATCATGTCTATATGATGAAGCCTCCACAAAAATCCTAATAGTTGGAGCTCAGAGAGCTTCCAGGTTGCTGGGAGAGTGGCACGGCCTGAAGAGAGCATGGGAGCTCCATGCCCTTTCTCACATACCTTACCTCATATATCTCTTCCATCTGAATGATCATCTGTATCTTTTTGTCATATCCTTTGATAATAAATTGGTAAGTGTAAGTGTTTCCCTGAGTTTTGTGAGACATTATAAAAAATTACCAAACCCAAGGAGGGGTTTGTGGGAAGACTAATTTATGGCTGGTTGGTCAGAAGTACAGATGACAACCTGGGACTTGTGATTGACATGTGAAGTGAGAAGTGGGGGGAATCTTGTGGGACTGAACCCCTAACTTGTGGGATCTGACACCAGCTCCAGATAGAACATCCGAAGTGAATTGAATTGAACTGAATTGAATTATTGAACTGAACTGAATTACAGGACACCAAACTGGTGTGGCCAGAATTTCTTGGTTTGTGGAAAACCCACGCATCTGGTGGCAGATGTGAGTGAAGTATGGTAGTAGTGTGAGAGTTAAAGGAGAAACACACAAGAGGAGTGTGTTTTCCTGTACAGTGCCACATAATCAGATAACTCCCCAAAGCCCAAGCCAATCTCCTGAAAATGTCTGCATAATTCTCCAAATTAGTCTGTTATTTTCTTTTTTTTAAATTTTTTAGTTTATTTATTTTTTGAGGGGGGGGGTAGAGAGAGAGAGAGAGAGAGAGCAAGAAGGGGAAGTGCAGAGAGAGAGAGAGAGAGAGAGAGAGAGAGAGAGACAGAGACAGATAGAATCCCAAGCAGGCTCCATGCTGTCAGTGCAGAGCCCAACATGGGGCTTGAACTCACAAACCGTGAGATCATGACCTGAGCTGAAATCAAGAGTTAGATACTTAACTGGCACCCTTAGTCTGTTATTTTCTACCTGCTATCAATTTCCCACTTTAGATCACTGTTTCTTGCCTCTCTCCTCTATGGGAACACTCTTTAAGCAAGGACAGTAATGTCTTCCTCTCAGGGAAGGGGAACCAATACATTTCTTTTTCTCGGGACTGCTTCTGCTGCTCTGATAGCCCAACCTCACCTGACCATAAATAGTTAACTCTGAGGCATCACCTTTCTGTTGTATGAAATATAAGTTATTGAAGAAATCCAGGTGGGATGTAAACTAAGACAAGAGTTAAATTATTAAAGATCACTTTTCCAAACTTCAAATATTTCATGAAAGCACTACTTCCTAATCCAATCAGCCAAACTCAATTCATTTGAATCATTTTGAATACCCCTTTTCGGGGTACAGTCCCTTGAGTATATATTGACATATATATACAGAACAGAAAGTAGGAGTCCTACAAAGAACAGGGTATAAATCATAATCTAAACTTCTCATGTGAAAAGCTTTCTAAGTACTATCCAGTCTGAAAACAATACACACTCAATTTTCATCTCTATTAGTGAAGGCAGGACTACCGTTTTGTCCACAAACAATCGCATAAATCGAATGTAAGGAGCTGTACATAATTTTACCACTTGCGCGAGACAACACTTTTGAATATGCCAAGTGTATGCAAGCTAGTGAAAATTAGCATTTTCTTAGTTCTTCTACTGAGTGATATGTCCTCTGCTGAATAGCTTGGCACTGTTATATTTACTGTCACAAATTGTAGGATTGGTTCTGAAGAGAGTCTTCAATAGTCCTTGATTCCAAAATCCGCAGATATTTTTTAAATAACGATTCTTGCATAGCTTAAATTGGATGCTCTGATTTCATATAAAGTGGTTTAGTGTATGTGGTGATTTCTCAACAATATTATTTAGGTAACAAAGGGAATGTTTAGTTTCTACATTACCTGGTTACTGTTTGTCAATTTCTCAGGATGTCCTAGACTGAGTCTGCCAATTTTCGGCAAGTTGCTAGCTATGTGTACACACACACACACACACACACACACACACACACACACACAGGCTTTGACAACATTTGGTGATTTTTTTTTCTAGTTTTCAAAGGGAGCATGTGGTTGTTTTATCAGGTGTCTCCTCAAAATCAGCTTTCATGTGAAGGCACAAATGTGACTGATCTAATTTTATGAAGGAAAAAGGTGAAACAATGAAAAGGTAACACTGGCTCCAACATTAAGGGGATGTGTCCACTTTGTGCAGCTGACTTAACCTCTGAGACATATCTTCATCTTCAGATTGGGTGGTTAATACATGTCTAACAAGGGCGTGGTGAGAATTAACTGAGAAACATATAAAGTGTCTAGTATAACTCACGGAAAAATAAATGGAAGCTATTAAACTATTCTGCAGGGTCCCTAGAGTCTCCTTGATGACAAGTATCTGCAGACAATAGATTTGATAACAAGTCTCGGTATGAAGTAAGACAAATTAAGAAAAACCTTACCGAAGAAAACACTTTTGTAAATCAAAAGCTCCCAAGGAAAATCATGCTGATGCATCCCCTGGAAGGCTTGGAAGAAAGTGGCATTATATGCTCATTCATACGTTAATTCACCCAACAAAAATTATTACTGGCTAGAAAGAGAGTAGATAGAAGTGGATCTGGGAGCAAGACTTAAGGAATGCCAAAATTTGATGTCTAGATACAGGGCATAAGTCTTCGAAGTAAACTGAGAAGGAGCGGTATTTAAAGAGGACAAAAAAACCAGGAAAGGTCTTCCTATGGAAGCAGGTGAAGGCACTGCTACAGAAACAGTGTGAGCAATCACGTTGAATGTGCTGAGTGAGGATGGCAGAGGCAGATGATGGCTGAAATGCATTATTTTCTCTGAAACAGAAGGAAACTGGGTGGAGAAAGAGCCTTTATTAGAGTATATCAAAGTGTGAATGTCAGTTGAGGATATGAATACAGTGCTTATGGACGGCATTCCACATGTGTTAATTTTCAAAATATTTGGCCAAGAAAGGAGGAAAAGAAAAGGGAAAGAAACACAGAATTAAACACCAGCTGGACTTTGAGAGGGATATGTGAGCCCAGGATAAACCCATTCATTGAATGAAGAGATCATTCTGGAGCTTGAGGATGGCAGCAGGGGAAAGGACAATGGTAGGAGAACAGCAGTAGAGACAGTAAAGCGGAGCCTTAAACTATGACAGGTAACATTTATAATGTACTTTTATGTGACTATATTATTTTGGACCCTTTATCTGGATGCTTTCTTATTTTCACAATATTTTTATAAAATAGGCATTTTATTTATTTTTTTAAAGTGTTAACTTATTTTTGAGAGAGAGAGAGCAAGGAGCAGAGAGAGAGGGAGATAGAGAATCCTGAGCAGGCTCCCTGCCATCAGCACAGAGCCCAATGTGGGCTCAAACCCACAAACTGTGAGACAATGCCTTGAGCTGAAACCAAGAGTGAGAGGCTTAACTGATTGAGCCATCCTGGTGTCCCTTAAAGCAGGCATTTCTAAAGAAGACATCCAGATGGCCAACGGACACGTGAAAAGATGCTCAACGTCACTCCTCATCAGGGAAATACAAATCAAAACCACACTGAGATACCATCTCACGCCGGTCAGAGTGGCTAAAATGAACAAATCAGGAGACTATAGATGCTGGCGAGGATGTGGAGAAACGGGAACCCTCTTGCACTGTTGGTGGGAATGCAAATTGGTGCAGCCACTCTGGAAAACAGTGTGGAGGTTCCTCAAAAAATTAAAAATAGACCTACCCTATGACCCAGCAATAGCACTGCTGGGAATTTACCCAAGGGATACAGGAGTACTGATGCATAGGGGCACTTGTACCCCAATGTTTAGAGCAGCACTCTCAACAATAGCCAAATTGTGGAAAGAGCCTAAATGTCCATCAACTGATGAATGGATAAAGAAATTGTGGTTTATATACACAATGGAATACTACGTGGCAATGAGAAAGAATGAAATCTGGCCATTTGTAGCAACGTGGATGGAACTGGAGAGTGTGATGCTAAGTGAAATAAGTCATACAGAGAAAGACAGATACCATATGTTTTCACTCTTATGTGGATCCTGAGAAACTTAACAGAAGACCATGGGGGAGGGGAAGGGAAAAAAAAAGTTAGAGAGGGAGGGAGGCAAACCATAAGAGACTCTTAAATACTGAGAACAAACTGAGGGTTGATGGAGGTGGGAGAGAGGGGAAAGTGGGTGATGGGCATTGAGGAGGGCACCTGTTGGATGAGCACTGGGTGTTGAATGGAAACCAATTTGACAATAAATTATATTTAATTAAAAAAAAAGAAATGTTGGAAATTGGCACACATGACCAGCATGGATGATGTGAACTTCCTGCCATGAAAATAGTAACTAACAGCCTGTAAAATTATTTAAAAAAAATAAATATCTCCATTGTAGAAAGAGGAAACCATGGCGAGTTTCCTCACATCGCACAGCTAGAAAGTAGAGGAGCCAGAGTTTGAACCTGGGCATTCTGACCGCGGTAGAATCACTCTAACGAGGCAGAAATGTGGAGGCACCAGCATACTTTCGAATGACAAGAGCAAGGTTGACTTTGTTCGTGAATGAGAAATGGGTGGATGGTCATTGTTTTGAGTCATTAGAAGTGTGACTGTGTATCAAGTTGGACATGAGCCCCATCTTTCCAGTGCTACCTGGGACTTCGGAAAAACAAAAGAGCACGATGTGGGGGGTTCTTAGGACACACAGCAGCAAGGCAGCGAGAGGGATTCTATTCCTTGCTTTCTTTCTTCTGTCTTATTTCTAAACATCTCACTGAATTTCTGCCTTTAAAAACTGATTGCTTTCAGGGCGCCCGGCTGGCTTAGTCGGTTAAGCTTCTGACTTGGGCTCAGGTCATGATCTCATGGTCTGTGGGTTCGTGCCCCACGTCGGGCTCTGTGCTGACAGCTCAGAGCCTGGAGCCTGCTTCTGATTCTGTGTCTCCCTCTCTCTCTGCCCCTCCGCCACTCATGCTCTGTCTCTCTCTCTCTCTCAAAAATAAATAAACATTAAAAAAAAAGATTGCTCTCAGTTAAAAAAAAATGGGCTAAGTATTTGAATAGAAATTTCTCCAAAGAAGATATATAAGAACCAACAACTGCACAGATTCTCAACATCATAATTCATTAGGAAACCACATTAAAATCATGATGAAGTAGCACATCACACCCAGAGAGATGGACTTTAATTAAGAAAAAAAAAAAAAAAAGGAAAATACGCACTGGCAAAAATAGGGAGAAATGGACTGGAAAAACAGTGCACTGATGGTGGAAATGTAAAATGGTTTTGTCACTGTGCAAACAATTTGGCAGTACCTCAAAAGTTAACCACAGAGCTACAACATGACCCAGTAATGACACCTCTAAGTATTTACCCCAAAGAACTGAAATCTGGTACTCCAAAATGTACATGTGTACACATGTTCATAGTAGCACTATTCACAAAAGGTACAGGTAGACACCACACAATAAATCCATAGAGACAGGATGCAGACGGGTGGGGTACTTGGGTGGCTCATTTGGTCTAGCAACCAGCTTCAGTGTGCCACCTGGATGGCTCAAGTCATGATCTCAGGGTTCGTGAGTTCAAGGCTGGCATTGGGCTCTCTGCTGAAAGCAGGGAGCCTGCTTGGGATCCTCTGTCTCCCTCTTTTTTTGGCCCTTCTCTGCTCATGCACATACTGGCAGGCATGAGTATGTACACTCTCTCTCTCTCTATCTCTCTCTCTCTCTCAAAAATATATAAACATTAAAAAAAAAGAATTCAGATTGGTGTCCACCAGGGGCTGGAGGGAGGGAAGAATGCAGAGCAAATGGGAATGGGGTTTCCTTTTAGGGTTGATGAAAATGGTTGGAACCTGATGGAGGTGTTGATTACACAATACTGTGAATGCACTAAACACTTCTGCCTTAAAAACATGCTTTGAATTTGTTATTTCTTTTTTTAAACATGGAAATTGGACAGACACAGTATCAGATATCAGCCATTTACAGTGATTTTCCCATTGATATACCCCTCTTCTTATCAGATGCAATGTGTTTTTCTATGTTATGAGTGTTTCAGAAGAGAGGAAAAGAATAAGTTTCTTAGTGTGAAACATGTTTAGGAAGGAATCACACTGAAGGGGCGGTTGATTATCTGAGTAGCTCATTAGCACGATTTGAAATGGCAAAAATTGAGTGAAGAAGATGTGTGGGTAGACAAAAAAAGGGAACAGGACTGAATTAACATTTTTCCATAATTTTAGTGAGCTTCTCCTCATTGTAGGTAAATGAGATTCTTCATTTACATATGAGCTCTCCTCAGTAAAGAGTTTTCTTGGTAATTTATCTGCCAGCTATATTTTCAGGAGCTTCCTTCCTTCCTTCCTTCCTTCCTTCCTTCCTTCCTTCCTTCCTTCCTTCCTTCCTTCCTTCCTTCCTTCCCTCCCTCCCTCCCTCCCTCCCTCCCTCCCTCCTTCCTTCCTTCCTTCCTTCCTTCCTTCCTTCCTTCCTTCCTTCCTTCCTATGTGTGTGTGTGTGGGGGGGGAGAGTATGGGTGTATAAAACGTTTTGAAAGTGTTATTAGTCTACTTCACATGAAAGTTTGAGGGAAATGTGTAAGCAAGATCAGAGTGAGTTAGTGGTTGGTAGGTGTTTGTGAGATTTCATTATCCCACTGTGCAAACTACAGCATATTTTAGATGGTCTCCATTTGATGACCGTAGTTCCCTAGTGCTAGTCTTTAATTTTCATCTTAAATATCAAACATGACTTTTTAATTGGAATTTTCTGGTAGGTAACTCAATCCAGTTGGGAAAGAGTCTCTTCCCATTTGTTGAAAAGAATGGATTTTTTTTATTAACATAGTTGTGTAGAAATGTGTTACATTTTGCCATGTATCAATAAAATGAAATCTGGCTTCTAACCAGATGTTTCATACTGACTCTCACAGTGGGACAGGAGGGGAAAGGGGACAATTCCCACTAACACAGAATGGGGACTGGGTCACACCATTTGTCATCTTTGTGACAAAATGAACCTTGGGGCACCAATTATTCTGCATGCCACTTCTACTAGACTTATTTGAAGCCAGAGATTTCTTCTAAGGTCTGATGGAGAAAGAAAGATTCACATGTCAAAATCTAAATTTATTACATAATTCGTAGAAGAAACAACAACAACAACAAGAACATCAATCCAGACTCTTGATGAAAATATCCTTTCGTGGACATTCTTATTTGGAGCTTAATCACTTTACATTTAATGATATCTTCTATTTTAATCAATTCTAATACATATATAAGCATAGTAGCCTTATTCCCAAATCTAAAGGACAGTTCTGTGCTGTATTTATCTTGTATTTCTGGAATCTAGAGCAGTACCTAGCTCATTCCTTAGATGCAGCAAATAGATACGTTAACAAACAAACGAACTAAAGATTTTTCCTATTTCCAGAATAGTCTCTTTGATTTTATCTGTGAAATAAAACTTCATTCTTCCTCACACCTACTCATCACCTGTTATTTGAAATCTATATATTTTTATAAGTTTTTATTTAAATTCTAGTTAGTTAACATACACTATAATACTGGTTCAGGAGTAGAATTTAGTGAGTCATTAGTGATTCATTACTACGTAAAACACCCAGTGCTCATCACAAGTGCCCTTCTTAATACCCACACTCCATCTATCCCATCCTCACCCATATTCCTCCATCGACCCTCAGTTTGTTCTTTATAGTAAGAGTCTCTTATGGATTGCCTCCTTCTGTTTTTTCTTCCCCTATGTTCATCGGTTTCATTTCTTAAATTCCACATATGAGTGAAATCATATAGTATTTGTCTTTCTTTGACTGACTTAATTTGCTTAGCATAATACACTCTAGCTCCATCCACATCATTGCAAATGGCAAGATTTCATTTTTCTGATGGCTGAGTAATATTCCATTGGATATATATACCACATCTTCTTTATCCACTCATCAGTCGATTGATGTTTGGGTCCTTTCTATAATTTGGCTACTTTTGATAATGCTGCTTTAAATATCAGGGTGCATATGCCCCTTCAAATCTGTACTTTCGTATCTGTTGAGTAAATACCTAATAGTGCAATTGCTGGGTCATAGGTTAGTTCTATTTTTAACATTTTGAGGAACTTCTATACTATCTTACAGAGTGGCTGCACCAGTTTGCATTCACACCAACAGTGTGAGAGTGTTCCTCTTTCTCAGCATCCTTGCCAACACCTGTTATTTCCTGTGTTGTTAATTTTAGCCATTCTGACAGGTGTGAAGTGATTATCTCATTGTGGTTTGATTTGTATCTTTCTGATGATAAGTAATGTTGACCATCTTTTCACATGTCTGTTCACCATCTGGATGTCTTTGGAAAAATGTCTATTCATGTCTTCTGTCCATTTCTTCACTGCATTAATTGTTTCCTGGGTGTTGAGTTTGATAAGCTCTTTATAGTTTTGGATACTAACCCTTTATCAGATATGCCAGAAGATAGGCAAATATCTTCTCTCATTCTGTAGGCTGCCTTTTATAGTTTTGTTGATTGTGTCCTTCTCTGTGCGGAAGCTTTTTACCTTGATGAAGTCCTAATAGTTCATTTTTGCTTTTGTCTCCCTTGCCTGAAGTGTATTTTTTCATGCAGACTCTGCTACATCTAGCCATCTGTAATTGGGTGCACTTTACCTATCCAACTTTATTTGCTCCTACTCCCCTACATGAACCCTCTTCATTCTACTCAGGTCTCCTCAGTGCTCCATACCTGGTCTTAAGGTTGTGTCTTTCCCCATTCTACTTATCTACTGAGAACATATGTATGGAACATAGGACCCTCAGGTCAAACAAAATTCAATGCAAAAACTCTGTAGTGGAAACAGCTTACTTGACTGAATGTTCTCCGGGCAATGAACACTTGATTCTAAGAGTTAAGGTCCCTTTCAGTGCAGTTGTCACTACATAATTATAATTAACGGGATTACTCTAGCTAGTTTTATGTCGATGCACATGTACTGACTTTGGTATCTGTATATGCTCTGTGAGAACAGTGTTCATCAGTATGTTGTCTAAACATACACATGGGTCTATGCATATAAACGAAGTGGCTTTACCTTCCTTTTGGCTAGATTATTAAAAGCTGAACATGTACTCTTCTAGTATGGATGGATGACAGGAACTTGATATAATGTGCCTTTAATATTTCTTCCTTCTCAATCCCAAGATCTACTGTAGATTTGGAGATTATATTAAATCTTTTATTTTTACTTTGTTATGGATGGTATATTAAAATTACAGAAATGTAATACTAAAAATGTCTGTATCTACTTCCCAACGTAATATATACATATATTAGGGTAAGCTAACTATTTTCAATTTTTTTAAAAAAATCTCAGAATCCCTTTGCATTCTTTAAAAAAATATTTGTGTGTGTTTATTTGTGTGTGTGTGAGAGAGAGAGAGACAGAGCAGGGGAGGGGCAGAGAGAGAGGGAGACACAGAATCTGAAACAAGCTCCAGGCTCTGAGCTGTCAGCACAGAGCCCAACACGGAGCTCAAACCCATGAACCATGAGACCATGACCTGAGCCAAAGTCGGACACTCCACCAACTGAGCCACCGGTTGGCTATTGAGCACTTTACTGAGTGCTCCGTAAATCCCTTTACATTCTTAACAAATTATTAATGACCCCAAAGACTTTCTGTTCAAGACTGGTGGTGGCCAGAGGCTGGGAGTGGAGTGGCAGGTAGAATGGGTGAAGGTGGTTAAATGGTACAAACTTCCAATTATAAGATAAGTAAGTCCTGGGGATGTAGTGTATAACATGGTGACTACAGTTAACAATGCTGGATTTTTTATTTGGAAGTTGCTGAGAGAGTGATCTCAGAAGTTCTCATCACAAGAATAAAAATTTGTAACTATGTATGGTGATGGATGTTAAACTCATTGTGTCAATCCTTTCTCAATACATACACATATGAAACAAATACAATGTTATATAAGTCAATTATATCTCAGTCAATAGTTTCTGTTCGTGTATATTATATCTATCAATATGTACTGTATTAAACATTAAAATGTAGGTACACAGGGGCACCTGGGTGGCTCAGTCGGTTAAGCGTCCGACTTCAGCCCGGGGTCACGATCTCGCGGTCCGTGAGTTCGAGCCCCGCGTCAGGCTCTGGGCTGATGGCTCGGAGCCTGGAGCCTGCTTCCGATTCTGTGTCTCCCTCTCTCTCTGCCCCTCCCCCGTTCATGCTCTGTCTCTCTCTGTCCCAAAAATAAATAAATGTTAAAAAAAAAAACTTTAAAAAAATGTAGGTACACAATACTTATTAACATTGTTACTATTTATTAGTTTTTAACATAATAATAAACCTGCAACAAATTAAAAATATTTTTATAAAAGATAACTTTTCCTCAAGAAGAAGTGAGAGGAATGGCATTTCTTTTTTTATGATAATTGTTTTTCTTTTTTTAAACCCCATATTATTTAGCATAGGTTGTGCTCTTTATTTTTTGTTTTATAATATATTTATTAATAACATAATAAAATTTAGAAAATTTAATAGAACCTTATGTCTGCTTTGGTGTCCAATCTGTTGTGACATCATGCACACATGCCGTGTCACCTATGGAAAAGCCACTGTAACAAAAAAAAGAGAAAAATGGGAAGTAGCTACTGACAGTATTATGTTATCAACTGTCCTGCCTCACAGGTTTCCTGAAAGTTCTTGAGGGCTATCCGAGATCCCCCTTGGATGAGAGATGCTGGACTAGATACTAACAGATAAAGTGGGCTACAAAATAACCTTGCATTCTCTTGACCCATATGTTACCAGTTGATCTCTTTATCAAGATCTATCTCTTTTGTGAAGAACTTGTGCCCTGAGGGTAATTTCAGCAGGCCCTCAGCTGACCGGGCCTGTCTTGCTGAAATACCTGCTTGGTCCAGGCATGAAATGCACTAATTAATAGTGATGCTTTGTAACTGAGGCCTGAGAATCTTCTGGGAATATTTTATACAGCTTGTTAACATTGTATATTGATAATTTGCATCTGGTCTTAATGAGACCCCCAGAAGGGTCTACTTTCCAGGCTGATTACATAGCAAGAATAAGCCTGCCGGACCAGCAAGGTGTAAGAAACATCGATCAAGATTTAATTCCTCACTTTCTGGGTGTGAGAGGTTTTATGCACATGTTGGAGGTCAGTGACCCAGACAGAAAGTGTCTGGTATGGCCCCATAGAGTCCACTCCTGCCTGGTCTCTCCCGCGTCTTGTTATGGGGTAGCCTTTGTGATACATATTGTTACTATAGTGCTATTGCTACATTGTATCTTTTTCCTGAAAAAAGGTATATTTGTAAGCATTGTTATTTTGATTCCTGTGACTCTTCCTTAGAAAGGGAACACTATCTGATGGCCACTATTAGTGCAACTTCCCTAACATTTCCATCTCATCCCCATTCCTCACTTCTGTGAGCCTGGCAATACATGTGTTATGTTATATGCTTGATATCTAATTGCATTGTGCATTTTGTTATCTTTAAATTGGTTTCTAAGTGCAGGTCTTATCTTCCCATTAATTGTAAGCTCCTTGAAGTGAAAGGCTGTGGTTTTTCTCTTTTTAAATTCCACATTACCTAGCACAGATTGGGCTCTGTATTTATCAGTTCAGTCTGCCATAACAGAATACTTCAGACTTCATGGCTTAAACAACATACATTTATTTTCTCACAGTTCTGGAGGCTAGAAATCCAAGATAAAGGTATTAGCATTGGTAGGAAAAGTTTTCTTCCTGGCTTGTAGATGGCCACCTTCTTTGCTGTGCCTCACATGGCCTTTTTATGTGAAGAGAGAGAGAGAGAGAGGCAGAGAGACAGAGAGACAAATACGAAAGATAGAGAGACTGAGAGGGCACAAAGTCTATCAGATTAGAGCCTCATTCTTTTGACCTGACTGAATCTTAATTACCTCCCTAAAAACTCTAAACACAGTCATATCATAGTTTAGGGCTTCAACTTACACATTTTGAGAGGGGGACACTATAGCAAGCTCAGGCCATAGCAAGCTCCCAGTAAACTCCTGTGGAATACAATTGAGCTTAATTTGCTTTACAAAAACGGATGGTCATTTACATACCCTAAAACAGAGTGATCACAATGACCATGGAGGTTGATAGGTAAATGAACATTACTGCATTTGTTAGCTAGATTCTAATGTCTTCTTTGAAATCATTGAGTCATTGGACCTATTTTGAGAAATAGGCAGCAAAGGAGATGTGTTTAGATAAGCTGTTTTCATCTGTTTTTGGTAACAACTCACCTAGCTTCACCAACCACTTGAATCCTATAGATCACTCTTTCTAAGATTACTGATGTCCATTCTAAGATTGCTGATGTCACAAAATAAATGACTCGTGTGCAGGGTGTATGTAGCACCCTTGCAGATCAGTTGACAAAATTTAACATAGATCCAGAGGGATCTCAATGTGTATCTTTAAAGTAATTCCACCTTATTAACCTATTTTAAACACTTCATTAAGAATACATTGTAGTTCCCAAGCATATAAACTTCTGTTGCCATAGTTTAACCGAATTAGTCATTCTCAAGATGTGGTCCCTGGGGGCACTTGGGTGGCTCAGTCGGTTGGACATCCCACGTTGGCTCAGGTCATAATGTCACGGCTCATGGGTTCGCGCGTGTCAGGCTCTGTGCTGACAGCTCAGAGCCTGAAGCCTGCTTTGGGTTCTGTGTCTCCCTCTTTCTCTGCTCCTCCCCTGCTCATGCTCTGTCTCTCTCTGTCTCTCAAAAGTAAATAAACATTAAAAACAATAAAAAAAGATGTGGTCCCTGGATCAGCAGGACCACTGGGTTTTAACAGCCCTCGTGGTGATTCTGAGGCATCCAAGATTTTGAGGATCACACCTTGATCAATTGTTCCAAATTCTGCCTTAACATTGCAATATCAGGAAAGCTTTTTAAAAAATGGTAGTGTCACCCGCAGATATGATTTAGTTATTATAAAGTTGGAACTAGACAGCTTTGGTTTTTACAAGTTCCCCAAGTGATTCTAATGTGTAAACATGGTTGAAATCACCATCCTAGATTAATTTGCATGCTGTTCAAAACTGAAATTATAAGGCTGTTTTGTAACCTCAAGCAGTGTTTATAAAGGAGGCCAGCATTCTTTAAGGTCAGGCTTATTTCTGTTCTTCATCTTCCTTTGACATTTTTTAATATAGTTGCATTGAGATAATATAATACGATAGCTTTTTTCTTTATAGGTGTACACTTCGATGAATTTTGATAAATGTATACTGTCATGTAACCACAATCACGATCAGAGTAGAAAATATTTCCATCATCCTCCAAATAGTCCTTTCTCATCAATGCCCAGCCCCTGGCAACCACTGATCTGATTTCTGTCCTTACAGTTTTGCCTTTTCTAGAAAGGTCATACAAATAGACTCATATAGAACATATAGCCTTATGCATTCTGTCTTCCTTTACTTCTTTTACTTAGAGGAATGATTCTGAGATTCATCCATGAAACTGCATGTAACAATGACTCTTTCTAATGTATCCCTTTACACGGGCATACCCCTATTTGTTTATTCACCAGTTGATGGATATTTGGGATACTTCCCATTTGGCACTATTTAAGAATAGTTGCTATAAACATTTACGTGTAGGTCTTTGTGGGACCTATGTTTTCATATCTCTTACATATGTATCTAGAAGTGTGGATGAGTTAGTTGTAAGGTATGTAAGTTATGCCTGATTTTATTTATCAAGAAACTGGCACACTGTTTCCAACAAGGCCATATAATTTTTATTCTCATCAGCAACACCTGAGAGTTCCAGTTGTTCTGTATCTCCCATAGTAGTTTGTAGATGGTTCCATCACCTAGTGCATTGACCCTTTTATTAGTACGACATAGCCCTTTTTAACTCTGGTCATTTTCCTTGTATTGAAGTTGGCTTTATCTGACAATAACCGATTTGGCTTTATATTGAATAATGTTTGCTGGGTATATGGGTTTCCATTCTTTAAATTTAACCTGTCTTTATATTTAAAAGGAGTTTCATGCAACAAGGATACAATAGGATCTCCAGTTTTTTTGCCACAGCTGACAATTTCTGTTTTTATTTGGTGTACTTAGATCATTTATACCTATTGTAGTTATTGATATGTTTAGATTCAAAGCTACCATCATGATAGTTCCTGCTTTTTGTCTCATTTGTTCTGGTCTCTTGTTCCTCTATTTTCTGGCCTTTTTGTGTATCAGGAATTTATTATTGACTTTGTTTTATCTCAACTATTCGCTTCTGAAATTTACCTGTTTCATAATTATTTTTAGTGGCTGCCTCTGTGCTTTGTAATATGTATCCTACGTTTATAGCATTCTATCTTCTGATAATACATATATATTTCTTACACTTCAAGTATAGTGTAAGAAACTTAAAAAAATATTCTTCTGGGGCACCTGGGTGGCTCAGTCCGTTAAGCGGTCGACTTCGGCTCAGGTCACGATCTCGCGGTCGTGAGTTCGAGCCCCGTGTCGGGCTCTGGGCTGACAGCTCAGAGCCTGGAACCTGTTTCTGTTCCAGAGAGGGAGATTCTGTGTCTCCCTCTCTCTGACCCTCCCCCATTCATGCTCTGTCTCTCTCTGTCTCAAAAATAAATAAACGTTAAAAAATTAAAAAAAAATATTCTTCTATTTCCTCCCATATTTCCTTTTTGCTATTGTTGCTCACATTTTACTGCTACATACATTTGAAATCCCCAATACATTATTACTATATTAACTGTATATAGTCTTTAAATTTTTTTAATGTTTATTTTTTGAGAGAGAGAGAGAGAGAGAGAGAGAGAGAGAGAGAGAGAGAGAATGAATGACCATGAGCATGAGCATGGGAGGGGCAGAGAGAAAGGGAGACACAGAATCAGAAGCAGGCTCCAGGCTCTGAGCTGTCACCAAAGAACCCGATGTGGGCTAGACCCCATGGACCATGATCAAGAGATCATGACTTAAACTGAAGTCAGACACTTAACCAACCAAGCCAGCCACCCATGCTTTGTATAGTCTTTAAAACCATTAAGCATAATAACAGCAAAACAACATTTAGTGTATTAACCTTCATTTCTTACCATAGTGCTCTTCATTTCTTTGTGTATAGCCAAATTTCCATTTAGTATTGCATTCCTTCTGCATGAAGAATGTTCTGATGAGAATGAATTCTCTCTGCTTTTGTTTGCCTAAAATTCATTATTTCATTTTATTTTGGAAGACATTCTCACTCAATTTAGAATGCTGAATTGATAGACTTTTCTTGACAGAAGTTTTTTCTAAAATTCTATTATTCTAAATAATAATAATAAATAATAAATTCTATTCTAAAATTTCTATTTTCTTCAGACAGAAAGTCTTCTGCAATTCTTAATTTTGTTCTTCTATATACAATCTGTCTCTTTTTTCCCTACCTGAGGCTACATTGCAGATTTTCTCTTCACCTTTGGTTTTTGCCACTTGGCTGTGACATTTCTAGGTACATGTGTGTATGTGTTTGAGTGTGCTTTTCTATTATTTATTCTGATGCCCTCTTTGAACTTCTTAGATATGTATTTTGTTGATTTTGAAAAATTCTTGGCCATTACATCTTCAACTCTTTTTTTTTTTGCCCCATGTATGAGGATGTAAATGATTCATGGGTCCCACATTTTTATTAGTGTCCAAAATCTATATGAAGCTACAGATAATAATAAAAATACATATTGAAAGTACACAAAAGTAGGAGAAGACAAGTTAAAACTCAATAAGAAAATATTTTAAAAAATACACCTTTCATACTAGAGAAAAACAACAGATTCTTCCCTCCTTAATTCCAAGTCAATAGTTTTGTGAAGGTTGTCAGACCTAACACTTATTTTTTTCTGCCTAAATTCAAATTTTTCAAATGTTGCCTCTAATGGGGTTCAGGACACACACCCCCAAATTATGGCACCTTTGCATATTGAATATTTTAAGTTGAAGGAGTTTGAGAAAAAAAATCACAAGTGGAAGGGTCTCTGAAATTCCCCCTTACCCTTCACCCCGAAACAGGTCATAAAACACTTAGGTGAGGGGTGCCCTCCCTATACCCAGAAGAAAGGAGCTTCTTTATTTCCAAAGACAAAGGGATACCAAGAAAAATCCAAACAAACAGGCCTTGCTAAATTTTCCTAAATCAACTGCATTTACTTATGATCCTCACCCTTTCATGTTCCTTCATGACTATTCACACTTCATCAAACCTAGCATAAAAATACTCAGCTCTCATTGTTTCCTCCTCTTTATTTCATTCTGAAGGCTCTCGCATCATAAAAGACATAAATAAATTTGTAAGTGTTTCTCTGTTAATCTGTCTTTGCCAGTTTAATTTTCAGACCCAGCCAGAGACCCCCAGAAGGGCAAGTGGAACTTTTTCCTCCCCTGTACCTACAATGCCCTTCCTAATCTAATAATCCAGATAACTGCTCTAATTCTGTCTTCTAGGTATATTTGGCACCTTCCTCAGACAAAATTCCAGATTAACTGCAGATTTCGAGTTTTACAAATCCTAGATAGCTTGGCCACACACCGTGGTGATGCTTCTGGACTCTTCTCACCACAAAAGAAGGCTTTATATTGCTAAGAAGCCATTGCCTTGTGTATTGGTCATAGCTTAATTTCCATTTATGTCTTCTGTCTCCAAAGGTCATAACCATCAGATAAATTACTTATTTAAATGTAATAAAAAATACTAAATCACCCACTTTTTCTTTTTACATTTACCACTTTCTTCATCTTGAGCTACAAAATCACTGTATTTATAAAATGAATGTAATCAGTTGAATGAAGAGAGAAGGGGAAAGAAAATTCATGCCCCAGTGTGCTTGTCTCTTTTCTTCCCCATTTATTTATTTATCTATCTATCTATTTATTTATTTATTTATTTAGAGCACACAAGCAGTGGAGGAGCAGAGAGAGAGGAAGAGAGAATTCCAAGCAAGCTCCTCACTGTCAGTGCTGAGCCCAACATGGGGTTGATTCCATGAATCATAGGATAATGACCCGAGCCAAAACCGAGAAGAGTCAGGCACTCAACTGACAGCCACCCAGGCACCCCATGCTTGTCTCTTTTTGACTCCCAGCACTGAACACTAAAGTTTGTGTCTTTTCACCAGTGACATAATTATTTTTTTGCTAATGTTTATTTATTTTGGGAGAGAGAGAGAGAGAGAGAGAGAGAGAGAGAGAGAGGGAGAGAATGAGTGGGGGATGGGCAGAGAGAGAAAGGGAGACATAGAATCTGAAGCAGGCTCCAGGCTCTGAGCTGTCAGCACAGAGCCGGACGTGGGGGCTCCAACTCATGAAGTGTGAGATCATGACCTGAGCCGAAGTCGGATGCCTAATCCACTGAGCCACCTAGGCGCCCCTCACCAGTAATGTAATTATTATTATTGGGAAAATGATAATTAAAATTAAGAGGATATAATTAAAAATACTTCAAATTTTCTAACAGCACTACATTCATTTGAAAGCACTTTCTTATCCATTTCTCACTTCTTTCTCACAACAAATCTGTAAGGTAGGCAGGGGAGGTGTTCTTACCCTTGAGGGAAGTGAAAAGAAGAGTAGCTGGGAATTAGGTGTGTGTCAGACATAACACAATGTTCTGCTAAGCAAGCTCAGAGGGCCACGTGAAATCACCACAGATTTGCTTTCTGGTCCCTTAGGAAAAGAAAAATAAATGGAGTGTGGAAAGGGAAAATTATATTTGTGGACTAGGAAACAGGAGACTTAGGATCTGTGCAGCCATTTATGGTATGACTCAAATAAGTCACTTAACTTTTTAATTTGTACATCTGTAATAAGATGATGATAATGATTATACTGACTGCCTCACACGATAAGTAGAAAGTGCTCTGAAAACCAATACCAGTCTCCCCTTCCTCCTCAAAAAGCCTAGATCTGTAGCATTTGCTAATTCCCACAATGTAAATAATACCAGTTTGTAGATACTATTTAAATATAATAAAATAATAAGGCAATGACGAGTTTTGAGTACTTATTGCCTCTGTTTATAATGTATTAAAAAAAGTCTTTTAAGAGCAGTTTTAGATTTATAACAAAATTCAGAGAAATGTACAAAGATGTTCCCCCTACACATTTACATAGCTTTCCTCGTTATCAGTGTAACTCACTGGATGGTACATTTGTTACCAAGGATGAAGCTACATTGAAACATCATAGTCATCCGAAGCCCATGGTACCTTATGGTGCACTCTTGGTGTTGTACATTCTGTGGGTTTGAGAAAATGTATAGACACGTTTCCATCATTATGGTATCATACAGATGATTTTCATTGCCCTAAAAGTCCTCTATGTTCTACCTTTTCATCCCTCTTTCTCCTCTAACCTTTGGAAACCACTGATCTTTTTATTGTCTACAAAGGTTTTGCCTTTTCCAGAATGTCATATAGTTGGGATCATACAATATATATGCCATTTTCAGATTGGCTTCTCTTCTTTCACTCAGTAATATGCACTTGCGATTCCTCTACGTCTTTTCATAGTTTGATAGTTTGTTTATTTGTAGTGCTGTATAACACTGTGTGTGGATATAGCACAGTTTATTTTACCCATTCATCTACAGAAGGACACTTTAGTTATTTCCATGTTTTGACAATTAGGAATAAAATGGTCATAAATTTCCATGTACAGATTTTTGTGTGAACATAAGTTTTCAACTCCATTGGGTAAATACTAAGGAGTGTAATTACTGGATTTTATGGTAAGAGTATGTTGGGTTTTGTAGAAAACCATCAAAATATCTTCCACGTGGCTGAACCATTATGTATTTCCACCAGGAAAGAGAGAATTCCTTCTGTTCCATATCCTCACCAGCATTTGGTATTGTGGTATAATGTATTTTTATTGTACATTTTTATAACTTAATTTTTAATAATGGCAGCTTTAACAACCAGCTAGCACAATTCCTGAAAACTTAACAATTGGCTCTCATAGGCCAGTAGTAGCAGCCCTCTCCCACCCCTTCCAGAAAACCAGGGCAGCCTCTGCTTTTCTCTGGTACTGGTAGTGAAAGGGCAGGCCTACGCCAGCCGACTCCATCTTGTTCTGTGTCCTTCACCTTGACCACACCTCCTCCCCTTGAGTAACCCCCCCCTCACCTGCCTAACAGGACTCGACCCTTCCCCAGGACCCTTCCCCAGCCAATCGGCTGAGGCCATAGCCATTACCTCACCAACTGCCCCCAGGCCCCAATAAAACCTTTGTCCTTTTGAAACTCGCTCTCTTTCCCTGGTATCTCACCGCTGCGTTGGTGCAGGTAGGGGATTGAGCTCGAGCTAGCTCGAATAAAGGCTCTTTGCTTTTGCATCGGACTCGGCTCCCTAGTGGTCTTTGGGGATCACGAATTCTGGGCATAACATTTGGGGGCTCGTCCGGGATCCCCAAGAACCCCGAGGGACCCCCGACCCGGAGAGCCTGACTGGCCACGGTTAGTGTCTGTTTGTTCTGTCTTTTCTGTGTGAGCTCATTTCTGGAATTCTGGTAGTGCCCGACGCGGTCTAAGTGGACGCACTGGAGGACCACGGGCCGGGAGTTTCGGAAGACGTTCCGATTCTCCCTTCTGGAGGGACGTGGAATCCCCTCAAAGGTCTGAGACGAGGCGGGTCGCTCCCGCTGGTCGGCGTGAGGCCGTCGTCTTTGGAGGGACGTGGAATCCCCTCATCGGTTTTGGAGGGACATGGAATCCCCTCAAAGGTCTAAGCTAGCTTGCAGTTTTGCTTCCATGGAGTTGGAAGACTTTCTAGGGGCCCTCTGTTTGTCTGTTTTTGTGTTTCTCTGTTTTGTTCTGTGGACTTGCTGGACGGACATTATGGGACAGACTCAGACTACTCCTCTAAGTATTACGATTGATCACTTTAAGGATGTGAGGGGAAGAGCTAACAACCTCAGTGTGGAAGTCCGAAAGGGTCGGTTGCAGTTTTTTTGTTCTAGCGAGTGGCCAACTTTCAATGTTGGATGGCCACCCGAGGGGACCTTCGACCTCCCTACTATCCACCGAGACAGGAGTATCATCTCTCAGCCTAAGGCGGGCCATCTTGATCAGCTCCCTTACATTATCACTTGGCAGGACCTTGTAGAAGACCCACCCTCTTGGCTTAAGCCCTTCCTAACCCTGCTCCCTCCAGAGCCAAAACCCATTCTTGCTTTGCAGGAAACAGAGAAGCTTACCCAGCCTTCAGCACCCCTCTACCCTGTCCTACAGGGGGGTACTGAAGAAGAATTAATTTTTCCTCCCCCGTATAACCCCTCTAGGATGCCGGAAGAACACCATCCTCCCCCTCCGGGGGAGGCAGACGCTGTTCCGAGAGCGGGAGGCGGAAACGCTCCAGGGGGAAGCCCGCCCTTTACCAGACAAAGGGCTCAGAGGGGGCAATCTGCCTCCACCGCCGACTCCACTATTCTGCCCCTGCGAGCCACCGGACCCCCAGACGCGGAGGGGAATCAGCCCCATCACTATTGGCCTTTCGCCACTAGTGACCTCTACAATTGGAAAGCTCAGAATCCTAAGTTTTCCGAGAAACCGGCAGGGCTTATTGATTTATTAGACTCTGTTCTTTTTACCCATCAGCCCACGTGGGATGATTGCCAGCAGCTTTTGCAGGTCCTGTTCACGACTGAAGAAAAAGAATCCTCAATGGGGCCCGAAAACTAGTTCCAGGCGCAGACGGGAATCCCACCACCAACCAGGCTCAGATAGATGCCTCCTTCCCCTTAACTCGGCCCCAGTGGGATTTCAACACGGCAGAAGGTAAGGAGAGGCTCCGGGTCTACCGCCAGACTCTAATGGGGGGTCTCCGAATGGCTGCTAGAAAGCCAACCAATTTGGCCAAGGTAGGAAATGTACAACAGGGAAAAGATGAATCTCCGGCTGCCTTTTTAGAATGGATCATGGAGGCATTCCGTACCTATACCCCCATGGATCCAGAGGCTCTGGAAAGCAAGGCAGCTGTTATCATGGCCTTTGTAAACCAATTGGCCAAAGACATTAGGAGAAAATTACAGAAAATAGATAGACTAGGAGAAAAAAGTCTGCAGGACTTACTGGTGGTAGCCGAAAAGGTATATAAAAACCGGGAGCCTCCTGAGGACAAGCAGGCTCGCGCCATGGCGGCTGCCAGCAGTAAGCAGACTCGAGACCTGGCCAGAATACTACTAGCTACCACTGCTGACTTCCCCGAGGAACGAGACCGCCGTCTCCGGCAGCTGGCAGACGACACAAGAAAAGGTAAAAGCACCAAGGGGGGGAAGCAGAGGCTGCAGAAGGATCAGTGCGCATACTGCAAGGAGATAGGGCATTGGGCCCGAGATTGTCCAAAAAGAGCTGGCGGGAAGGGAAGTAAGACTGATTAAGTAAAAGTCCTAGAGCTGGATGAACTAAGTGATTAGGGGAGTCAGGGTTCGGACCCTCTCCCCGAACCCAGGGTAACTCTTAAAGTGGAGGGGACCCCTATTGACTTCCTTGTCGACACCGGAGCACAACATTCGGTCCTCCGCACCCCACAAGGAAAACTAGCCAGCAAGAAGTCCTGGGTACAAGGGGCAACTGGTATGAGCCAGTATTCATGGACTACCCGAAGAACAGTAGATTTGGGAACGGGCCGGGTATCCCACTCCTTTATGGTAATACCAGAATGCCCCTACCCGCTGTTAGGACGGGACTTACTGACCAAGATTGGAGCTCAGATAACTTTCAGACAAGGGGGGCCTCAGGTCACTGATGGCAAGGGCCACCCCATCCAGGTCCTGACCATGAAACTGGAGGATGAATACCTCCTCCACCAGGAGGTGCTCCCGAGAGAGGATAATATAGACAGATGGCTACAAGAATTCCCCTCGGTTTGGGCAGAGACAGGGGGGATGGGACTAGCCGCTCACAGGACCCCAGTCCTGGTAGAACTCAAGCCAGGAGAGAGTCAGGTAAGGATCAAACAATACCCCATGTCTCAGGAGGCCTGGAAGGGGATCCAGCCACACATCCAGAGACTACGAAGCCTAGGGGTACTAGTTCCTTGCCAGTCTGCCTGGAACACCCCCTTACTGCTGGTCAAAAAGCCTCACACAAATGACTACCGACCGGTACAAGACCTCCGGGAAGTAAATAAGAGGGTCGTGGACATACACCCAACTGTTCCCAACCCATATACTCTCTTGAGCTCCTTGGCGCCCTCCAGGGTCTGGTATACTGTACTGATTTAAAGGACGCCTTCTTCAGTCTGCCGCTGGCACCCCAGAGCCAACCCTTGTTCGCCTTCGAGTGGCATGATCCGGAGGAGGGCTACAGTGGGCAACTCACCTGGACACGGCTACCTCAGGGATTCAAAAATTCACCCACCATCTTCGACGAGGCACTACACGAGGACCTGGTATTTACAGACACCTTCTCTGGCTGGGTGGAGGCATACCCAACCAAGCATGAAACGGCTCAGACGGTGGCTAAGAAGCTACTAGAAGACATCTTACCCAGGTATGGTTTTCCTGCCCTGGTAGGATCAGACAATGGACCAGCTTTTATCTCAGGTAACACAGGCAGTAGCCAAGGCGGTGGGGGCAAACTGGAAATTACATTGTGCTTATAGGCCCCAGAGCTCAGGACAGGTAGAAAGAATGAATAGAACCCTAAAAGAGACCCTTACCAAATTAACCATGGAGACTGGCGGGGACTGGGTGACTCTCCTACCGTACGCCCTTTACCGGGTTAGAAACACTCCTTACATTCTGGGTTTTACTCCCTACGAGATCATGTTTGGCAGGCCACCCCCTGTTATTCCCAGCCTTCGAGCTGAACTTATTGCTGAGTTTAAAGATCAAGAACTTTTTCTTTCCTTGAGCGGGCTCCAGAGGGCGCACGAGGACATTTGGCCGCGCCTCTGTGCCATCTACGAGGCTGGCCTGATCCCGACACCTCATCAGTACAGGACAGGAGACTGGGTCTACGTCAAGAGGCACCACCGAGAGACTCTCAAGCCGCGCTGGAAGGGACCCTACATCGTGGTGTTGACAACCCCCACCACTCTCAAGGTAGACGGCATCGCGACCTGGGTCCATCACACCCACGCTCAGCCAGCGGACCCCTCCTCAATCCGGAAGGACGTTGTCACGCGATGGGCCATCAGTCGGGACCAACACAACCCGCTCAAGCTCAAGCTACAGCGCATTTGACCTACCTAATATTGGTAACTCTGTTAACTCTGCTTGTCATTGCTCATGCTGCCGGGAGTCCCCACACCCCCCAAAACATCACCTGGCAGATCATAGACACCAGCTCAGGGACAATATTTAATCAGACGTCCCAGAGCCACCCCAGGGACACTTGGTTCCCAGAACTTTGCGTAAACCTCCAAACTCTGTTCCCCTTGTCACCATAAATGCAGCCGGTCCCATGATTGGGTCCCTAAGCTACATGACAAGGGGGGAATGAAAGGGCAGGCCTACGCCAGCCGACTCCATCTTGTTCTGTGTCCTTCACCTTGACCACACCTCCTCCCCTTGAGTAACCCCCCCCCCTCACCTGCCTAACAGGACTCGACCCTTCCCCAGGACCCTTCCCCAGCCAATCGGCTGAGGCCATAGCCATTACCTCACCAACTGCCCCCAGGCCCCAATAAAACCTTTGTCCTTTTGAAACTCGCTCTCTTTCCCTGGTATCTCACTGCTGCGTTGGTGCAGGTAGGGGATTGAGCTCGAGCTAGCTCGAATAAAGGCTCTTTGCTTTTGCATCGGACTCGGCTCCCTAGTGGTCTTTGGGGATCACGAATTCTGGGCATAACAGTAGGAGAACCATTCTGTCTTGAGTATGAGTTCTTTGCCTTTCCAGAAATTCCTTTCCCAAGCCTGTTTCAAGTGAAGCTAAAGTCTTTACATTTTTATTTTGACTTGCTTGGTATATGAGTGTCTTCTGTCACTAACTCTTAATATCTTGGATTTCTGTCAACTTCTCAGAGGATACAAAGAGTGCCAGCGGGGCTCAGTCAGTCTCCCCAGATCATCGGTACCCCATATCTTGGATGAGATCATAAATAAACCTGAGCTTAAGTGACCTGCTGAAATTCACATGACTTTTTAGTGAGAGATCTGGAGTCACATTAATTCTGGCTGATTCCTACAACCTCAGGCCTGAGGTCAGAACCTTTCGCTGGGGTGACGAACCAGGGCTCTGTGGGAGAATGAGACATCACTTCTTCTGTCACCCCTTTCCAATTTGTGGCCTTGCTTTCCTCAAGGTGTGTACTTTAACACCACTTGGGAGTTTTTCCCAGCCTCCTGATATCTTCCAGGGTCAAGAGTGTCCCTTTTTGAGATGAATAATCTATGGTAATGAGTATTGATTTCCAGTAAGTTAGACCAAGATGGAAGTATGTTGCTCTAGATTAGCCATATGTGTCCCTTAATAGCTTGAGAAAAGGCTTCAGAGTATCTAATAAATAAGCACCAGAGAGAATAAAAAAGGTGTTGTGTTGCTAGGATACCTGGCTGGGCACTTGTTTTATTATCAAGTCAGTAAGTGTAAAACAAACAATGACAATTGCTACCTCAAAGAAATACAAAATGCTTGCTAGAAAGTAACAGAAAGAAAAAAAAAATAGATGATCCCTGGAGAAGGGAGACCTTGCTTCTTGTCACACAATAAGTTTGAAGAAATGTTTATTCTTTTTCTCCAGTCTCTCAGAGGCTTGAAAAACCAGCCGCAGCAGTCCTGACAAGGTGTAATTATAGCAGTAAATACAACATCGTGTAAATTGTTCTATTGTTGCTTCTTTGTTCTTTGTGTCTAATCAAGAGACAAAAGAAGGCTTTCCCACAGCACTGATCCACTGAGTACCACCAGGGTTCATTCAGGTTGTGTCTACCCAAGGCCACGGCCACTGATAGATTCAGTCAACTCAACTGAAGAACGAGAATCATTAAAGCTCTTCTGGAGCCTAGTAAACAAAAGCATTTATTTGGCTTCCCCGTCTATTTCACTGAATTTTTATCACCTAACTAAATGAAAATATTTTATAATTGGCTTTCCATGCCCAGAATTATGGCTGGCAAAAGAAAGGTTACCAATGTCATACAAGTAAAGCCCTCTTGACCCAAATCAAAGTGTTTTCCGCAGACAAGACTAGTCAGTTAGCCCAATCTGGGCACTGACATCTAGGGACCAGAGTCAGATAAGTCTGAGTTAGATGGTAGCTAAAAACAAACAACAAAAAAATGAACAAACACAGTATAGAGAAAGACTCCTAGAAAAACCCCATGAGAGTAGTCAGAGTAAAATTAAAACTGGAAAGCCAAGTATGTTATTGAGTTAGAGTTGATTCCAGGGGCCTAGAACATGCGATTAAGCTGAAAGGCCAAAACCTGGTTAATACAGACATTGAGGCAGAGGCGAAATGCAACCAGATAAGGAACACTGGAGTGCCACCTTTTTTCTCTAGACACTAATGGGCACACACATTTTCCTCTCACAAAATTCTAGGGCTTTGATCTGAACCTCAGTGAACTAGGTTTAAAAACAAAAGGGAAATTCTCTTACAGTGGAAAACAGAAAGGCTGACAAGGCATCATTAGCACAGGATATATATCAAATGGCCGGTAGTTCACACAGATACTAAATTGAGAGAAAGGGAAGATCAGTGAGGGCTAGTACTGATAGGCTTTGCAGGAAGTCACATCCTAGCTCCCCACCCCCCTACCCCAGATAAGAATTTAGATCCATGAAGAGAGAAATGGAGTACTTTCCAGAAATGTCTGTGTTAAAACTACTGTTTCGTTGTGATAGAGGTAAGTTTTTTTATTTGTAAGAGTAGCTGTGATCCTTTTTCTCACGAACGCAAATGCTGACCGAACCCTAAACATTCCCCATTTGTCTCACCACTGTCCCCCTGAGACATCAATCTTGATTTGAAGGCATGGTAATAAACGATGAGAGGAAGATTGGACTGCCAAACTCCTTCGGGTTTGCTCTTGCCAGCTGTATTATTAGCTTGGAGAAGGCCACAGAAGTTGGTTTTTTTTCTTCTTCATTAATTCATAGAGAGCAATATTCTACATTCCTGTCAGCCATGATTTTTTTTTCCTGGATTGACCTAATAATGTCACTGTTTAACTATTCTTTCTATCTTTGCAAAACATCAGGCACTTGGAAGATGCGTGTTTTTACAAAAGAGTAGGTGACAAGCTATGAGATCATGATGCAAATGAAAAGTTGGAGTCAAGGTTTCTTCCAACTTCTAAATCCTGATCTCTCTCAAGTGTGCCTCTGAATGTAGTTCTTATATAAAAGGGGTTCTGGCCAAAGTCCCATCCTGGTAATTTTGAAGTTTCCTCTAGCCCAGAAATATAGGATCATTCCTTGGCTCCTGCTGTAGGAGGAGGCATTGATATCTTCTTTAATTCAAGGTAACCCCTCTCCATAAACTGATTGAAGGCACATTACTGTAATGGTCTCCAGTCTTCTTTCTCCTTATGCCTTCTTTCCTCTTTTCCTCTGTGCTCCCAGTTCCACCACTCCCACAATGGGCAAAGTGGTAGTTGAGGATGGGAGATTTAGGTACTCTGTATATCCTGTAGTATTCCTTTAAGATTCCTTCGTTCTCAGTAAAAATGTGACTTTTCAGGAGCGAATATTGCCACTTTGATTGTGTCCTGCCCAATCTTTTGCCTATACAGCCCAGTCATCATACCATCCTGTGAAGGCTGGAATTATGTGCGTGCCTGAGAGACCAGGACTAGAGACGTTTGCAAATGTGAGACATCCCAATTTATGTTCAGTAGGATGAAAACAGATGTAGCTAAGCCTCTCTCTGCCTTGATCACAGGCTCATGAACCCCAAGAACACCCACTGGGGGAAGCTGTGCTCCAAGGCCTTCCTGATCAGAACCCTATGGTATTAAGTATATTAAAACCCTGTGAAAGAATTTTAGAACCTCAAATATGTCTATATATTGGTAATAGTTTTATTGAAATATAATTCCCACAACATATAGTTCACCCAACTGAAGTGTCCAATTCAATAATTTTCAGTGTATTCATAGTTGTGCAGCTTATCTCTAGATGCAAGAAGAGTTCTCCACCCTTCCTCCATGTGCCGAAAGCAAGACACAAGTTTCCTTTTATGAAGGTGGCATAAATTTCCCCTGTGAAGGTATCCCCTTCTCTCACAGCAGTAAGAGGAGAGTGGCTTGTCGCCAGAGACAGGGATTCAGCATCAAGAGGAGTCTGCATAACTGAACCTTACTGAAATAACCAGTGTCTTTCATTTGTGTCTCCCATGTGCTTACTAATCACTAAATCCATAATTTATCCCACCTCAAACCCCAAACCATTTTTCCTTTGTTAAAATGGCATATAAGCCCCCAGGCCTAACTACATCTTGGAGCTTCACTTCTTTTCTGTGACCATCCAGGCACATAAAATGTTAGTAGAAATTGTATGCCTTTTCTTCTGGTAATCTGTATCTCATTAGTTTATCTCACAGGCCCCCAGACACTAAACCTAAAGGTGTAGAGGAAAAGAATTCCCACCCTCAATAGCTGGAAGTGGAATTGCTGAATGATAAGGTAATTCTATTTTTAAGTTTTTGAGGAGCAGCCGCACTGTTTTCCAGAGCGGCTACTCCATTTTATATTTTCACCAGCAAGGCACAAGAATTACAACTTCTCCATATCCTCACCAACAATTGTTATTTTCTGTTTCATTTTATTTTGTTTTCTGCTAGCCATCCTAATGGCTGTGAGATAGTATCTCAAAGTAATTTTGATTTTTATTGATTTTGTCTTGGCAACTTTTCAAGTACTTATTGGCCATTTGTATATATTCTTTGGAGAAGAATCTATTCAAATCATGTCCATTTTTAAAATTTTACTTTCTGTTGAGTTGGGGAGTTCTTTATATATTCTGATCAGGTATATGCTTATGATTTTTATCAGGTATATGATTTGCAAACATTATCTCCCATTCTGTGGTTGGCTTTTCATTCTGTTGTGTCCTTTGATGCAGAAATCAAATTTATTTTTTAAAAATTGTCTTGGTAATGTGGCTAAACACTGTAATTTCATGATAACTTTCAACCGTACCCACCGGGGAGTTTGGGCACTTCCCCTAATTTTAGTACTTCAGGCTGTAACCCCTGGAGAAATGGGCCTTTGTCATCACCTGCCTCACATCCTACCTTTGCCCAATTTATAACGTGGGAGGAAAAATCCTGCTGATTGACTCCTACTTCAAGACACTTTTTTTTGAGATATCAGTTAAGGCAACCTGTCAGAGGAAACTAGATGCCAAGGCCTTCAGTCTTTCATTAGCACTGACTCTAGTCACTCTGCTTTTTCTGATGCTCCTTTCTCAGCTTGGTTTGACGGCCACTTCTGCTCACTGCTACTTACTGACTTCTGCTTTAACTCTGGTAATGCATTGCTTAATTTATGTGTCATGACCACACAACAGATTATACCTGACACTGTGTCTGTCACTTGTCTCACAACTGTCTGATATATTAAAGTCTACTTTAGACTTCAAAGTTCTGCTTAGGAATATTTCCTCATGTATAAGTGAGGACCATCATAATAATGCTTTTTTTCTTCGAGTTTTGTTGCTGTTATTAAGTTTCATGGATTTAATGTATGTAAAGCCTTTAGAAACTTGCTATTGAAAAGCATGAATGTTTACTACTGCTGATGCTTCTAAAACACAATCCATGTTATATCCTCCCAAATTAGCTGCCTCTTTGGAGGGCTGCATCACTAATTAGTTAGCTATTGTGTTCCTAGTATGATTATTTAGCATCTTCATTGGCCTTGGGCTGCTTAGCTCTGGTACTAGTCTTCTTATTACTTAAAAAAAATGCATGAAAATCCCAACCAAGAAATCCCACTTGATTCACTTTGTTATACGTATAATTTATTTCTGGTTGGATACTATCTTAACTGATATAAGAAACAAAGTGAAACTTCAATAATAGATAGGTGTCTACACCGAATGTGGAACTTTTGTGACAAATGCATATAGAAAGCAGCTTAGTCTACAAGATCCGGGCAGTCTCTTACTTCCAACTTCTGCCCATGATCAAAGATACTTGAATGTATGGTGATGTTTCTGGATCGATTTATCCACCCAGAGGAAAGTGAACATATGGGACAGACTAAACCAATGCCTAGACTCTACTAATAGGGGATTAGTGGCTTATTCTCCTTAAAAGTAAGAAGCAGCCTGGGTCAACCCAAGTGTGCTTAGCTAAGAGAAGGCAAGAGGTAGAAGGGGATTCCTCACACCTGGAATCGGAGCTTACTCACTGACTGCTTACGTAATATCCTGAGGTTTGACAAATATGATTGACAACCCCTCTGTCTTTAGAGAGGCCCTAATCCAGAAGGCAGCCAAAATTGCAGAAATTTGGACAGAAATTTCTTTCCTCCATGGACAGAATTAAACTCCCCCCACCCAAGCAACAACAACAACAACAACAACAACAACAAAATCAATTGAAAAGGTAGCTCTCCCCTTCAAAAAACAACAGTGAAAAGGCAAACAATGGAGAAAAAAAATTAGTGAATACCATAGTTCTTCAGAGTCCAGTTAGCATCATAATAGCACCTCATATCACATTTAATCTTTTTCTGTTTTTTAAATATAAAGGTTCCCTAACATTTTTCAACTCAAAGTGGTTTCTTGTATAAATCCATTTTTTTTTTCATATTGTACTTATCTGTCAAGGTTAACACAATGTAGAGAAACTGTACTTTCCTATATATTACATTCAGCTTCAGTACAAAAAATGGGGCAGAGATGAATTTGAAATGATCCCGGTGGTGTATGATTCACATTTAAAAGTCAGACCAAGAACAATGCAAATTTCTCATCATACAAGTGAGTTAATTGGAAAAGTGTGTTTCATTATTCTCTCTATGGTAAGCAGCTTTAATGTTATGATCATACTCAATGCCAGGATTTTGGGCTGTGACAGGAATTAATAATTTTTTCTGTTGGATCAACACTTATGAAGTATATCTAAGTAATTGGTATTTTTTATAATTTGATGAGGCAGTCAAGGGAAAGAGGGAAGTAAGGGAGGAGATGGCTACTAGCTACCAAAGCTTCTAGAACATATCTGAGTTCTCAAGCTGTTTTCTTTGTGGTTGTGATGAGGGAGCATGTGGGAGGTTGAGGACAAAGTGCAAGCTAGCACACCCCACCCCCAGGCACTCCTGGCTGCCCAAAAACAAAGGAAAGGAAAGAAACAAATGGCCAACTGATAAGAGATCACAGTCATCAGGACATGGGTCTCCATCAGTTTGAAAATATCTTAGTAAATTACAAGAAAAAGGCAATCTTATCCATAGCCTAATCTGCAGAAACCTGTAGACTCAGTTTCCTGGAGCCCCAACATCACCCCTCCATAGTGATATGGGGAAGGAAGGCAAGAAGGAAATGGCAGGTAAAATTAAATTTCCTCATAACCTGAAGCCCATTGACAAATACTTGAGGCAAATGCAGGGTATAACATTTCTCCAGGAACCCCCTGCCTTCATAATGTCAATGCTTTACTAGAGGGAAAACAACCTTAGCTTGACAAAAGCAAGGCCTCAGGTATCTTAGGAGTCCTCTTTAGCATACTGAAGTCCCTCTGGATGCCTCCCTTTTGACTTTACCTTCCCAACCTCATAGTATAAAACCGGCCATTCTTCACAGCCCCAGCACTGCTCTTTCTGCCCACAGGCTTTAATAAAATCACCCGTTTGCACCAAAGATGTCTTCAAGAATTCTTTCTTGGCCGTTGGCCCTGAATCACACCACTATCACCCCAAAACTTCATCAGTTGTGAAACTGAAAGCATAGTTCACTTCCTACCCCACATTCACTTGTCTTCCCAGATGCCATTCATACCATCTGTCTTCAATATATAATCAGAGGGTGTTTCAGCCTTTTTTTCCCTCTAATGACATTACACAGTAGAGCAGTCAATCATTTTGTAATTGAAAATAGATCACAGTATGTCAGTCATCAAGACCTCTAAAATCCCAGTGCTAAATACATTCCTGGTAACTATGTCCTTCCCATGGGCTGAGCACCACTCCCTATCCTCCTTATAATTGAGGTAATGGAAAAAATCCCAGTTTTTTGAAAAGGCCTTGTTGGGACTGATACTTGGAAAAATCATGTTGGAAGAGCTGGTATTATTAAAGAAAATGATGAACCCCAGAGATTCCCTAAAACCCTGAGAGCTGCTGAGGCAAGCAAATAAACTCATGCAGTGGACTTTTGTTTGCCAACTATTTTCCCTAAATTAATCAAGGAGCGCAGACTTCAGCCTTGAGAAAGCTTGAATAGACGGCACTTACTTTGCTTAAATAATCACTACAGCTTCTTTGGAATTTGGAGTTATGTTCATGGCAACTTTTCTTGCAAACAGGTAATAAATACCAAAAAAGAAGTGATTAACAAAAGAATAAATACAAATGGCCAATATAATAACATGCTTTTTTTCAATCTCACTAGTAATAAAAAACAATGGCAAGTAACCAAGGATGTCAGTGTTTGATTACTAAGCTGCAAAGATTTCTAAATAAGAATACCTGTTAATTGAGGTATAGAGAAATAAATACTCTCAGATACCACTGGATTAGTTAACATTTACAAAATCTTTTGACAACCGCTAACAACCACTCTTAAAGAATTTGTAATATTGATACAGTAATTCTACATATATTTATTTATCCCAAGGAGCTCCATGAATGCACAAAATCTGTATATAATCATTTTTAAGAGTATAAAAGTCAGTTTTACATGTCCTGATATATAGTACCAGTTATATAAGCTATGGTACTCCCCATACAATGAACCACAATGTATTTGTTTTAGTCTGCTCAGGCTGCCACAGCAAAATACCAGACTGGGTGTCTTAAACAATGGAAATTTACTTCTTCACAGTTATGAAGGCTTGAAAATCCAAAACCAAGGTGCCGAAAATTTTGTTTCCTGGCAAGGGTTCTCTTCTTGGCTTATAGATGGCTGGCTTCTCACTCTGTTCTCTAATGGCCTTTCCACAGTGAGTATACTTGTAGAGAGAGATACATTACTTTTTTTTCTTCCTAAAAGACCATCAGCCCGATAGTATCAGAACCCCACCATATGACCTTATTTAATTTTAATTATCTATTAAAGACCTTATCTCAAAATATAGACATACTGGAGGTTAAGGCTTCAACATATGAATGTGGGGGCTGGGGGCACAATTCAGTTCATAGCAGTACTCATGGGAAACAGACACAAATTGATAAATGAAAAACTGATGGGAACTAGTCATGTCCAAGGGGAAGAAAATTGTGTATCAGGGAGTGAGGAGAATGAAAATAAATCTTAGATATTGTAAAGGTTGGTGGCTCTCCAAAGATCAACTCTGCCCAATATAAAATCTTATTCCTTAGTATTTCATTTCTATTATTATTATTATTATTATTATTATTATACTTCTTTTGTGGTTTGGGATAAGACTGTTAAAGACAAACACTGATGGGACTTTATCAGCAGCTGGATGACCTGGAAACTTCTTTGATGTAGGAACTGGGGATAGAAGAGATTCACCTGAGAAATTCAGATTCCATACTGGCTGTGAGAAATTGCTTCAAAAAATCATTCTGCACATGACAAGGAAGAAAAACAGCACTTTTGCGTACATGGTAGGCAGAGGAAATTTCATGAGATCTTTCTCTTCATCTTGAAATGTGCAAGAAACATTGAGAAGTAAGGAAGGAGTTACAGTCTCATATAGAAATGATTATCATTGATTAATACGGTATATCACACTTCCATGTGTTCAGTCATTTCAAAGATTCTCATTTTTGGGGTGCTTTGGTGCCTCAGATGGTTGAGTGTCCGACTTTGGCTCAGGTCATGATCTTTCATGATCTTGATCTTGAAATGGATCTTTGGATTCTGTGTCTCCCTCTCTTCCTGCCCCTCCCCTGCTTTTGTTCTGTCTCTTTCTGTCTCTCAAAAAATAATATAAAATGTCAGAGATTCTCATTTTTGCTATAGTCATGACTTAATTGACTACAATTTGTCAAATGACTCTTCAGGAGTATAATAAGCCAACATTATGTTCATTCCGTGGACATTAGTACTTTATAGACCATGCTGCTAAATTGGTGTATCTATCTATCTATCTATCTATCTATCCATCTATCATCTATCTATCCATCTTCTATTATCTGTATCTATTTACCCAGTTAACTGTATAATATTTAAATTATTTGTTATATAATATAATGCATACCTTTATATTGTGCTTAATATATAAAAATTGACTGACCTTTATATTCAGTCAGTTTATTATTATTTTTGTATGGTTCATTAAATTCTCACTAGAGTGAAATTTTTGTAATTGTTTATTCTCAAAAAAAAAGAAAGAAATGTTAAGCTTGATTGAGCAAATGGATTAAAGAATTGGTGTTACAACTAAAATAAAATTATTCAAATCATCATGTCTTTTTGTCAAAAGCACACATAAGTTACAAATATATATAGAAAATGACTGGAAGAACATCACAAAAATATTAACAGTATTCATCTCTGCATCTTCTTTTGTATTTATTTTTGTTTTTTACAGTTTATTTTAAACTCACTAGAAATTGTATGTTTCATTCCCTCTTTCAAAAGGGCGAAAGAATTAATTTGGTTTTTTTTCCTATACCTGTTCTTTATACATGTTCAACCTCAACCTCATCCATGTCTGAAGGCTTCAAGAGGTAGACGTGTCAACTATCCTATATTTTTCTCTATGTCACCAGTGGTTTTGTGTGAATCCCTTAAATAAAGCTATCAGTTACTCTGTGCTCTACCTTTGGTCACTTTATAACCATAATAACAATGTTATAATTTGGCCCTTGCAAACCACCCAAGATTGATGTCTTGCCACTCAGATATCTGTTTCAAAATAGATTACTTTCCAAATAATTTCACACTTCTTTTGCTTCTGGGTCTTTGGAAATAATGTCTCTCTGCCCAGAATTTGCACTTTTCTCTTGCATTCTGTTATATATCTTTACTCCACAAAAGTAAAGTCAATAGTCATCTACTTTCTGTTTCTAGGAGTTTGACTTTTTTTTTTTAAGATTCTACATATAAATAATATCATATAGTATTTGTCTTTCTCTGTCTGGCTTATTCCATTTAGCATAATGCAGGTTGATGAGGGTTGGGAGGTGGAGGAAATGCAGAGATGTTGGTCAAAGGGTACAGACTTGCTAATATACTAGTTATGAGATAGGTAAGTTCTTTTTTTTTTAAGTTTACTTATTTACTTTGGGAGAGAAAGAGTGAGAGAGAGAGCAAGCAGGGGAGGGGCAGAAAAAGAGGGAGAGAGAATCCAAAGCAGGGTCTGTACCTTCAGTGCAGAGTCTGATGCAGGGCTTGAACTCATGAGTCATGAGATCATGACCTGAGCAGAAATCAAGAGTCAGATGCTAATCCAACTGAGCCACCCAGGCACTCTTGAGATAGGTAAGTTCTAAGGATCTGATGTGCAGCATGGTGACCACAGTTCATAATACTTTACTGTACACTTCTAATTTAATGAAAGAGTAAATATTAAACACACACACACACAAAGGTAATTATGTGAAATAATGGATGTGTTAATTAACTTGATGGTGGTGATCATTTCACAAAGTATACTTACAGCAAATCGTCACATTGTATACATTAAATATATACAGATTTATCAGTGAATTATGTCTCAATAAAGCTGTCAGAAAAAGTAGATAATCATCTTTTTGGGGAAGCTTTCAATATATCTTCCTCAACCTTTATTCCCACCAAAAAGCCTAGGAATTACACACTTTTTTATTCCTATAGCGCAAGAGTATGCCACAATTCCAGCTCATGACATATTATTTTGGAATTATTTTGTTTATTTACTTGCTCATGTGCTATGCTGGAAAATGAACCACCTGAGTGAGGCATTGTGTCTTCAGAATTTGTGTCTTGTGTCCTGCTACAGTTCTTGCCATGTGAGTATATATAGAATAATAATTGATCCAGGGGCGCCTGGGTGGCTCAGTGGGTTAAGCAGCCGACTTCGGCTCAGGTCATGATCTCGTGTGAGTTTGAGCCCCGTGTTGGGCTCTGTGCTGACAGCTCAGAGCCTGGAGCCTGTTTCAGATTCTGTGTCTCCCTCTCTCTGACCCTCCCTCATTCATGCTCTGTCTCTCTCTGTCTCAAAAATAAACGTTAAAAAAATTTTTTTTTTTTAAAATAATTGATCCAAAGAATGAATTACTGAATCATTCCTGAATAAATATATAAATGTACACATACACATTTAGTATAATTTTTTCACTTAAGAAAATATGTTAACACAAATTATTCCATTATATTATGAGAAAATTGGTAGAGTCAATACTGAATATACAGTTATAGATACTAGGTTTGGAGTTTCACTTCCCCTTCATCAAGCCTTGAAAATGCCTACAAACTTCACTATTTCCAGGATGTATTCTAAGGATATTCACTTAATTTTATGTTAGAGAGAAATCGTCCAACTTAAATTGTCTTCATTTGAGTCATGTTTAAAATAGATCCAATATTTCTGAATTCTGTTATGTTTCTAAATATTCACTTAATCCTCAACAATACTCTAACACTGTTATTATCAAGTCTAGAATAATTTTGAAGGTTACATAAACTCTCTTAGAGCACCTACCACACTAAAATAGGAATGACATCTTTTTTCTGAATAGAATTAAGATAAAATTCAAGTGAAACCATTTATTTGAATTTCCTCTTTTCCATAGACAAATGTAAGAACTAAGGCACAGGTAAATTATTTAACTTGCCAGATTTCTCACAGCTACTTATCTGACTTCCAGTTTAATGTCATCCTTTTTTAATTAATTTTTTTTAAGTTTATATATTTATTTTGAGAGAGAGAGAGAGAGAGAGAATATGAATCTGATGGTGCAGAGACTGATGCAGGGCTTGAACTCACAAACCAAGAGATAATGAGCTGAGCCAAAGTCCAATGCTTAACCGACTGGGACACTCAAGCGCCCAGTTTAATGTCCTTCTTTCTCAGCTACAAAATTATATGAATGAACTATAATGCGTAATACAGCAAAAGTGAAAACGAGTGTCCCTTTATTTTTCCTTTATGTGTTTTCATTGTAACACCATCTGTCTGAGAAATGCTTAGGTGGCATTTCCAATAAATGTTCCCAAAATGCCTCCTTCCTTTTGTCTTCATTTTCTTAATTGTTCATCTATACCTCTCTGACCTAAATTTCAAGAACAATAAGCCTGAAAAAGTTATTCCCATTTTCTCTATATCACTCCAACATCAAATTAAATAGAAAGTCGGTTGGAAAAAATATACCATGAAACCTACACACATTCCTTACACAGGATACCAGTTTCAACTCTTCTCTTCTGGCATCCAGGGTAATTTATTTCAAGACAACTGTCCTGATGTCTTGGTCTCCATTCTTTGTCTCTCTCTCTTTCTCTCTCTCTCTCTATTTCTCTTTCTCTCTCTCTTTTTAAATTGAAAATACTCTGAGACCTTTTATTAACTGAGCTAAAATAAGTCCCCTTAGAGACCTGTTTTGCAGCTTTATAAAAGTTTGCACTTTCCCCTGAAGTGTCACAAATGTTATCAGTGGTAGCTGTGAAAAGCATATAGTGCTGTTATGTCCTGTAAAAATTATGTTCCCCAAACAATTTCCTTGCTGCAAACAAATCTCAGCAAGCGCTGTGGTTGCTGAACATGGAAATTGGAAAGCAGCTTCCCAAACCGTAACACCCATTTCTGTTCTTCCCTGTGCCAGGGAAACTCACTGCAGAGAACTAAATAAAAGAGGGAGAAGCGGGGGAAAAGAACCACCATGCATCTCCCAGTTTCTGGTTTCTGGTGACCTAATCCATCCAAGTCACATAAACAGCTGGTGGGATCTATCATGAATAATAATGATATATGTATTCTTTTTCATGAAATGTATGACAGACTACGTGTTCCTTTGGTGTCCAAGATCAGGTATTATTCCTGTTATACCAAATACCTACTTAACTCTATGGCAGATAGTGGGCTAAACCGAATGGATATTTTAATATCAAAAAGATGATATGAGTTAATTTTACAGATTTTGTTTAAGCTAATTTTAAGCATGCTATTTCTTTTTCAGTTTATTTTTTTATTTATTTTCAGAGCGAGACATAGAGAACAAGTGGGGCAGGGGCAGAGAAAGAGGGAGGCAGAGTCCCAAGCAGGCTCTCTGGTGCCCATGCAAAGCCTGATGCAGGGCTCGAACTCATGAACCGTGACATCATGCCATGAGCCAAAGTCAAGAGTCGGGCGCTTAACTGACTGAGCCACCCAGGTGCTCCTAAGTGTGCTCACTTCTTATTGTTACGTTCTTATTGTTCTTATTGTTATGTTTTGTTATGTGCTCATTTCTTATGTTATATTATGTTTATTGTTATGTTGTAGTGAAAGCAGCAACAACATCTATTTCAACATCTTAGACAAACAACAGACCATATTATAAAGTTGTATGGACATTGAACCAGACCTAGAGGTGTAGAGATCCAGCGATTATTAGCAACTGAAACCAAGAAAGCTATAGCTTTGTGTCCTTTCCCTGGGTTCGGCAGCTTGTCATTTCCACTCTTCTCCTGATGTCTCTTTTACATTCTTTCCCTAGACATCTTTGGTCTTTCTTCTTGAGACACATGGTAGAAGATACCAAAAGTTCACATATACCTCAGCTCAAACTATGAACTCAGACTCAGTAGGATCTTTAAATCCCAACTACTAATAATTGAGACAAAATACCTTGCAAAAACCAAACGGTCCGGTCAACCTGTCGCTGGGAAATCAAGGCATGGGAGCCCCAGCATGGCTGCCCGGGCTTATTCCAAAGGAGTGTGATATTGATCCAACACGTGTACCATGAAGATATGCCCCTGACATCATGCAAATGTTATGAGTTTAAAGTAAAAATTAATGAAACGACTTGCATTGACACATCTCTAAGAGCTGCCACTTCCTGTGCATCTCACTTTTCTTTAAGGGCCGCTTATGTACTAGAAATGTTGATTCCACCACTCCCTGAGCTTCTTGATACTTGAGCCGCTCAAGTTGGAAGTGAGACACCTTTCCTAGTAAGCAAGATTCATTCACGTTTCCTAGGCCATCTCTGCCAAAGGCCCAGGGAAACACATACATCAGCCTTGTTACTTTGCCCCATTAAGCACTTTAAAGCCTGTTGGTCTTTGGCTTTTAATCTCAAGTAATTATCACTTGGGAGTGCTGGGTACCTCAGGACACCAGTCTTAATTAGTCATTTAGAGGGCAATTCCCTGAAGCTAATGAAAAATGAGAAGGGAGCCAACTGAGGAATAGAAATATTTAAGGCAGTGCCTTTATTTTCACATATCACAGTTGTGAAAGACCAAGTGACAGATTTTTGGTCTTCTTTGAAATACCTAGCATTTGATTTACTCAAATTGAAATTGAACAGCCAATCAACTCAATAATGAGTGGATGTGTTAATATCAAAGCCTAGAAAATGAGCAAGGATTGAAAAATTCCATTTATATCTACACTAACTATTCTTAACAATATTCTTAAAACTGGTAAGTGGTCAATCTGATAGCTGACATCAAGAAATATCAGCATGGGAGGCAATGTGGCCAACAAGTTGTACTGGGTATAGGAATAAGCAGGTAAATAAAAATCCAATTTTTCTGAGCTGTCAGGCTAGCCGAGTTCTGTTGCAGTAACAATAAACTCCCTATAGCTCAAAGCCTTAACACGGCAGATTTTTATTTCTTGTTCAGTGGCAGTCATTCAAGTGGTTCTTCTCCAAAGGGTAATGCATTGGCCCAGTGAGCTTGTATTTTATCATGAACTCATCTGAATTGCACACCTCTAAGATTACGATGGAAGGGGAAGAGTTTTGCATGTATAATTTGTAAGGCCAGGAGTAGGAGTGGTTTACAGTTACTCCTTCTGCCTATAACTGATCAGAACCTAGTCATATGCCCTATGACCTAAGTGCAGGGAAGGAGTCTCACACACCCAGAAAGAGGGAAACAGTGTCATCTTGGCCTCACCAATCAATTGAAGAGACACAAATAATATTTTTCAGGAAGCTAGGCAGGGTATTAATTTTTAACATTTACACACAGGTTCTTAAGCTGGTAGATTTTGGAATTTAATATCCACTTTTGAAAAAGAAAAGAAGCATATATTAAATGAAAGACAGCTGGAATGTCAGCTCCATGAGATCAAGATTCATATCTCTCTTATTCATCACAGAAACCCTAGTATTTAAAATACTGTCTGGTACATGATGCCTAACAAATATTTCCTAAGTGGATGAAGATATAAGATAGACACCAAGTTCCTCTTATATGGTATTTTGTTATTTGATTCTTACAGTTGACTTTCAGTATTTTGGAGGAATGTGATTTTATAAAGTTAATTTTTTAACTTTTTTTCATTCACTGCAAAAAAATAAATACAATTTTGCTCATTGAATACCTACTTTACTAAGAAAGAAATAATTAATGCACACACCCTCACACACTGAGTGTTTTATATATGCTATTACACTGTTCTGGGTAGTGAACAATACAGACAGAGTATTTTCTGTCATGGTGAGTATACTGTAATGTCAACACAGATAAATAAAATAAATTGTAAATATGCTAGTAAATGTATTTTGTTTTTTTAATTTTTTTAAATGTTTATTTATTTTTGACAGAGAGAGAGAGAGAGAGAGAGAGAGAGAGAGAGAGAGAGACAGAGTATGAGTGGGGGAGGGGCAGAGAGAGAGGGAGACAGAATCTGAAGCAGGCTCCAGGCTCTGAGCTGTCAGCACAGAGCCTGACACAGGGCTCGAACTCACAGACTGTGAGATCATGACCTGAGCTGAAGTCGGACGCCCAACCGACTGAGCCACCCAGGCTCCCCAAATGTATTTTGTTTTAAATGTGTTAGCAGATGTATTGTATGGTCATCCTACAAAATCTGGAGGAATCTCCCCTCAAAGTGTGGTTGAGATGTTGAGACTGGTGTTGCCACACATATATGAAAAAGGGTATGAAAAAGTCTGTCACATGACTGAGGTCTCTGTGGGGAGGTGAGCACAGCAGGACTCTCAAGCAGGTCTGCAATGGCTAGAGAGAGTAAGGAAAGGATCCTGGTCCGGGCTTTTACTAGGGTTAGTGGACCAGGCCAGGTGAGAGTTTCCATTATGCGGGCAGGGACTTGCAGGGTTTGAATTTCCTGCCACTGTCAACAAAGAGGACCTAGGCTTTTAGATCAGCTTGGCTGGATGGGGGGATGGGGGGAGCAGAAGGGAAAAAGGGAGGTGGTGAGGTTTTCAAGCTGTCAGCAGTCAAGCCTCCAAAGATGAGGTCAGACTTCTCATTACATTTGTGCTATATTGTGGCATGTGCTAAGGAGAAAAATGTAGGAAGGCAGGGTACTCAGTCGTTTTGACAAGGCTGCCATTTAGATAGACCAGAGAAGTTCTCACTAGTTTCTCGTAAGTGCCAGTTCCTAGCTTCCTGCCCACCACAGTCCTGCGTTCTCCACATGAAGCCATCAGAAATTACTGAAGTGGTTTTTCAGGGACCAATTAAATGTTGTTGTGGACTGTAAAGTAATTGGGAATGATTGTACAGCTCTTTCACTGCAACTATGGAATTCACTTTTTCAAGACACCGGATTTCTTAAGAAGTGCAATTTTTTTTAAGCTTATTTATTTATTTTGAAAAAAAAAAAAAAAGAGTCAACATGAGTGCGGGAGGAGCAGAAGGAGAGAGAGAATCCCAAGGAGGCTCTGTGCTGTCAGTGCAGAGCCCCATGTGGGGTTTGATCTCACGAACTGTGAGATCATGACCGAGCCTAAATCAATATAGTCAGATGCTTAGCCAACTGAGCCGCCCAGGTGCCCCAAGAAATCCTATTTTTCAGAACCTTCTAGAGTTTTCTAAAAGAAACAGTCTTGATGGCTTTCCCTAAGCTGACCTACAGTTGTTTCTGACTAGGCACTGAAGTTATCCATATCCCCAGAATACTGACTTGCTCCAAGGTTAATTCCTATCTCCTTCTGCATATCTTCTCAAAGAAATACACCTTTTCATAGTTCTGTGAGTACCCAACACAAGCATATAGAGCAGAGCTCAGCTATCAGTCTGCAGGGATGGGCTGCATATGTAAACTGAGGACCAACAATCTTCCTAGGTATTATGATTCTACTAAATTAGTTCGTAATCATTAATCAGCAAACTAATAAAAATAAGAAACACATAGTTCACATTGTATGTCAACTGTATTCATTTTCTTTTATTGCTGCAATAAATTGTCACACACTTTAAGGCTAAAAAACCCATAAATTTATTATATTAAAGTTCTGGAGGTCAGATGTTCCAAGTGGGCTGGCAAGATTGTACTGCCTTTTGAAAACTTTAGGAGAGAGTCCATATCCTTACTCCCTTGCCGTTACAGGGATGAAGACTTTGATTCCTCACTAGTTGTCAGCTAAGGAATACTCTCAGTTTCTATAGCCTGCCCACATTCCTTGGTTGATGGCCCCTTTCCTCCACCATGAAGCCAGCAAAGGTGAACTGAATCCCTCTGACCTTGGGTCTCTCCTGCCTTTCCTTCATTGTCACATCTCTCTGACCACGGCAGGGAAAGGGTCTCTGTTTTTAAGAGCTTTTGTGGTCACACTGGGCCCATTTGGAAAAGATTATCCATGATAATCTTCCCATCTCAAGTCTATAAATTAATCACATCTTAAGAGTCCCCTTTGCTTTGGGAGGCATGGGTGGCTCAGTCAGTTAAGCCTCTGACTCTTGATTTTAGCTCAGGTCATGATCTCACGGGTTTGGGAGTTTAAGCCCCACATCAGGTTCTGCACTGATAGTGCTTGGGATTCTCTCTCTCTCTCCCTTTTTCTTTGCCTCTCTCCTGCTCACTCTCTCTCTCTCTCTCTCTCTCTCTCTCTCTCTCTAAATAAATAAACATTGGAAAAAAACTAAACAAAAAAAAATGTCACCTTTGCTACGCAAGGTATTCACAGATTGGGGGATTAGTGTGTGTGACGATTTTGTGGAGCATCATCCTGTCCTACCACCTCAGCCCAACTGTACAGATGCTGTAAAGTCTTCCTCTACAATAACTTATCAGGCACTTTGCGATTTATTATTATTGTTATTGGAACATTCATAACTAACTTTTGAAACAAAAATGATGATTTCTAGAAGCTATACTAGGAAAGAAACTGAGATGGAATCTGTGGTGATATATTTGACAACATACCAGATTTCTGGATGGAAACTGATTAAATAATCATGATTTACCAAATGTGCTATATTTAGATAATTCAAAATCATATCTGTAAGTAAAGTTTTTTTTGTTTTTTTTTTTTTTTTTTGCATATGCAGAAGTTGAGCTTAAGAAGTGAGTGAGCCCTTTCCATCATGGCATCTTTGACTTTAAAACTGTTTTTCACAAGTGAGGCGCTTATAAGGATAGTAATCTTCACTTACATTTATATTATTATTTATGCTTCAAAACCTGGACACATATATTCCCTCCCTCTATAAAAAGGAGATGTATGTTAGGCAAGAACAATTATCTTCTTAAAGCATGTCAAAGATTCTGAATAATTCTCTGAGAATGCAGAACGACTTAATGACTGAGTGAACCTCACAGCAGTAAGAGCTAAACTTACACAGTGCTTCACTGCACACCAGGCCCTGCGTTAATGGTTTTAACTATATAAGCTGATTTTAATTCAAAGCAGGTGTAATTTTATTTATCCACTCTATCTGTGAAAGACCTGAGGCAGACAGATATTAAATAACTTTCCTCAGACAGTGCTGCTAGAAGGAAGCACAGCTAGAATTTGAACTCTGGCAGTCTGATCTCTTCACTGGTTTGCTGTATGCCTATTCCTAGTCAGATTTTTATTCCAGAGAGCTTCTGGCAACACCCTTGCATGATTTCTTTTATCCTCCTGTAGACACATAACAAGGGAAAATGTATGTACCACTCAACCAATAGCCTTCAGCTTCTCTCCAGATTGCTGTTGTATGGGGGCGGGGGGAACTTGTGAGACTCTATCTTATCACACTGGTTACATCTCTTACCTTTCTCCTAGCACTTAACATCTTCATTTGAGTTTCTCAGAATGGAGATGTGAAGTACCTGTAAGAACAATATACATGGGACTCTGTAACCACTGTGGATTGACTGACAACAAATCTTTAAGGGCCATATGGTGGTAAAATCCTTCCAAGTATACACAAACTGTAAAAACAGATTTAGGAGTATATTCCTCCATCAATATGCCAGCCTTGACATGAATAACTGCCATTAGCATTGAAAAGAATTTCCAGGTTAACTCTCCCAGGAGAAAAGATCCAAACCCTGTCATCTATCTCACAGACATACTAAATTATTTCTTATGGAGCATGTGGAATTGCCCAAATCAAACACCCAAATGGAGGCAGTAGAGTTTTAGTGGTGATGTTTCTTAAGGGGGGCGGAAGTTCTTCATAACCATTTAACAAATTAATGGTCCCATATAACCAGAATCTATTCCTTCCCTATAAACTAGGATAGTGTCAATTATTCCCTCAGTTGCATGCAAAGTAGCTGGAGGACATCCGAGTACAAAATCCGGATCATCGTGGTGATGTTTTAAGACTTATCAGATGCCACAAGTGGGAAGCCTCTTATTCTGTAGAATATGTGGTTTTATTGTTCATACCTTTCCCAAATAAAGAATGGTAAACCTGGCATTAGTCCTTGTCTCTGCTATTTCTCTTGTAGTCTGCTTGACATGAATAAGATCCCGTTAAAGCCAGACAGGCTGCTGACACATTTGCAGTACAGATGCAGTCCCCATGAAAATAGGGTGGCTTTCAGAATTCTTTTCATGAATTTGATGTTTTCCATGAAAGAGCAGTTGCTAAAAATATGGAAGCTTTATAAAAAATAAATCCATAAAATTGACAGAATGCAATTCAAGCAGGATTGGTGAATATGAGAGAAAATTATTTGTTTCTGAGATCCCTGTTGCCTTCTAATCTGATTATATAGTTTTAATTTTTTCTTATTTCCTTTTTTTTCTATTCATTGTGATGTTGGTAATTATATCCTCCCAACTGTGTGACTTGGGCTTGCCCCATGATCTCTGCATTTGACAGAGGTCTTGCATCCGTGTACAAGAATGATATTTCATGATTCATGTATTCACTGTGATTAGGAACCAGGCTCCCCTCCCATTCACATCTCCAGCATGAATTCAATTTCTAAATATTTTTATAAAGCTAAAAGTACTACTCGTATTTCACTGACTTTGTTAATTAGAAATATATCAAGATTGCACCCAAAGAATCAATTTGTAGAGGCTTCAGTGATGGGCAGTTACCGTTGGCTTCATGGTATAAGGGCCAGCACCTCCTCATTCTGCTTACTGGACATTAGGGCAACAAGACAACTGCCTCAGTGCTAAGTGTCATTTTCCCAGCTAAGGCAAGAAGACGGGGAGATGGTAGGGTAATAGTCAAGAAAGCAAAGTGTTGGGGATCCAAGGTGTCTCAGTCAGTTAAGCGTCCAACTCTTGATTTCAGCTCAAGTCATGATCTCACGGTTCATGAGATTGGGCCCCACATCAGGCTCTGCACTGACAGTGCAGAGCCTGCTTGGGATGATCTCTCTTTTTCTCTCTATGCCCTTCCTCTTTCTCTCTCTCTCAAAAATAAATAAATAAATAAACATAAAAGAAAGAAAGCAAAGTGTTACCCACTTGAATCTTACAGATGACTTAAACTTTTCTTATAGGCCCAAACCAGGTGTCCTGACTATGCAGAGCTGTAAGGTAGAGTAAGAGACACAGTTTTAGATTTCAGACCTCTCTAGGTAAAGGCGACAGGGGAAAAATATGTTGGAAATGGCTTTTGGGAAGCCAATCATGGTGGCTTTGTTTCTTTCAATGCTTAAGAACCCATTTAATTATGATGAGAATTTTGATGAAATAACTTCAAATTTCACTATCCATACTTTCCTTAGAGCCTTTGAGCAGATCTCATTTCCTTCTTCCAACTTCCTGAATTATTAATCTTAATTTTGTTAGCATGATTTTGTATAAAGATACACTACTTTTGTGACTGACCTCTCCACTCTGACACCGCTTGAAACACATCTACACGTGGAGGATAGATTAGATTAGAGAGATTCTAGACCTCTTCCCCTTTGCAATCAGCTTTTTAAAAATGTCCTTGGAACTTTGTTCAATTCTCTATAGCACCTGAAATTGTCAATGAGCTGGGAAATACCAGTTTAAGAATTCACGTGTATCTCTTTATTCTAAATTAATTATTTTTTCAACCAAGATATCTCCAGGTTTGTCTTACTTCCTTATCCATTAAATAAGGAAATTCAGTATTCTCAGCTGTCTTACCTGATTTATCACGAACAGGGTATTTTCTCCACTTATCTGATTAACTTCTAATTTTATTGTGGTATAGTGAGTTCCATAGCTTGGTGGTCATAACAATGCTTCTTTCTTCCCCTCCTACCCTCCTGCCCCCCAAAGGGAAAAAGCTGTCCGTGTCCTGACGCCTGGAACCTAAATACGTTGTTTTACATGGCAAAAGGGACTTTGCAGATGTGATTAAGGACTTTGGGATGAGGAAATGATTGCGGATTATCTCAGTGAGCTCAACCTAATGATGTGTACTCTTAAAAGCGGATAAAGTTTCTCAGCTGTAGTTGGAGATATGAGGACTAAGAGGATTCACGAGATTGCAATATTGCTGGCCGTGAAGACGGTGGCAGAAGGGGGCCATGAGTCAAGGAGTGTCAGTTGCATCTAGAAGCTGGAAAAGACAAGGAAATAGCTTGTACCCTAGATGCGCCAGACGAGAATGCTGCCCTGCTGACACCTCGATTTTTACCTTGGTGGAACCCATATTGGACCTCTGATTTATTTTGTTGTTTTAAAACTTTAAGTTTGTGAAAATATGTTATAGCAGCAATAGAAAACTTATTTGGTACCTGAAAATGGAGTCTTGCTGTAATGCATACCTACATATATGCAGAAATGGCTTGGGAATGGGGCATTGGGCAGAGCCTGGACGAATTTTGGGAAGCATGACAGATTCCCTTGAACAGATTATTAACAGCAATGTGGATGTTAAAGGTTTTGGCAGTGAGGGCTCAGAGGAAGTGGGAAGCATGGTGGAACATAAGTCGTCTTAGAGAATTCCCGAATTCCTGGGAACAGACTCTTAATAGAACTACGGGCCTTTACAGTCGTGCTGTCGACAGCTCAGAAGGAAATGAGGGAACTATTACTGGAAGGTGAAGGAAAGAAATCCTTGTTAGAGAGTGGCAATGAGCCTAGTGCAATTGTGTCCTGCAGTTCGGTGGAAAGCAGAACTTGTAAATGATGAAGCTGGACCTTAGCTGAGGTGGTTTCCAAGTAAAATGTTAGAGATATGGTTTGATTTCCTCTCACTGATTATAGTGAGGTAAAAGAGAAGAGAGGTAAATTAGGGAAGAACTGTTAAAGAAAGAGGAACTAGGATTTGATGATTTTGGAAATGGCAAGAGCTGCTAAAATTAAGACATATCCCATCAGAAAAGCACATTCTCAAGAAAATACTGCAGTGTGGTTACACAACCTTTTGCTAACATCTCAGAAAGATGAGAAGACCAGACTATTCCATCACACAGACTCTGGGGAGAGGTTATGGCTGTGCCTTTCAGATCTGACCAGTCACATCAGAGAGCATCTCAGAAACATAAAGGCATGTTCCTTCAGCCATCTCAGTAAAAACCAAACATAGAGAAAGGATTTTCTAGGAAAGATCTGGAGATAAGCTTCTTGTTAATGGATTGAATCCCCATGAGCACACACAGGAAACCCACATGGTTCGTGAAAATTTTATATAGCAGGACCTCTCCCAGCTTGGACTGAAAGGGGCAGAAAGAATATAAAATAAAAGACCCCCAAAAATTCTTGGCAGGAAACAGACTGATAAAACTATGCACTGCAAACACACATATGCCATATTCCCTGAGAAAGGAAGGATGATGCTGAGGGCAGAGCTGCTGTGAGGCCAGAGGGTAGAGTCATGAGCCAGACAGGATTATTTCCACACACTGAAAGCAAATGGAGTTCATCTGGCTGGATTTCCAAATTACTTGATACAGGAGATTTCTTTTTCCCTTTCATATTCTTCATTCTGATGCCAAATTGTCTATGACTGTTTTCCTACATGCCTGTTTCACTATTATATTTTGGAAGCCAATGACTTGTTTCCTGTTTTGCATGTCCACAGGTGGAGAGAAATTGTGTCCCAGAATGAATTAATTGTGTCCCACAATGAAGAAATTGTGTCCCAGTATCTCATCTATACTTAATTTAGATGATATTTGGGACTTCTGATCTGATATAAATGACAATTTGGATTTAGAGTTGAAGACTTTTGGAGACCTTGGGATACGGTGAAAGTCTTTTGTGTGTGAGACGGATGTAAACTTTAGAGGTCAGGAGGCAGACTGTAGTTGGTCAGAATAACCTCTCCCCCAAAGATGTTCATGCCCTAATCACTGGAACCAATTTCCTTACGTGGTAAAGAGTATTCAACCTGTGCAGGACATAATCCCAAATTACTCAGTATACAAAGAACCATGACAATTTTAACTTTCATGAGAAAAGATAATAAACACCATTGCCAACACCAAGATGACTCAGGGATTGGAATTATCTAATAAAGTCTTTAAGACAGTTATTGTAAAAATGCTCTATGAATCATGCATATCCTTGAAAAAGAAGTGTTAAAATAGAAAGTCTCAGAAAAAAGAATATAAAAAGAAATAAATGAAACTGTAGAAATTGAAATTATGTAATATGAACAAGAGAGGGAAAAATACAGGGCACCTGAGTGACTCGGTTGAGCATCTGACTCTTGATTTCAGCTCAGGTCATGATCCCAGGGTTGTGGGACTGAGCCCTGTCAGGCTCCATGCTGAGCATACAGTCTGCTTAAGATTTTCTTTCCCTCTCTCTGTCCTTCCCACTCTCGTGAGCTCTTTCACTCTATTTCTCTCTCTCTCTCTCTCTGTCTCTTGAGAGGAAAAATATATTAAAAACAAAAAATTAAAAAAAAAAAAACAAATGAACACACTGAGGAATGTTTAGGAATGCAATAAGATTTCCCACAAAAATGTTTAACATTTGTGCTATCAGAATTCCAGAAAGAAGACAAAGAGAGCAGAACTGAAGAACACATTTGAAGAAATGATGACTGAAAACTTCCCACATTTTTCACAAGACATAAACCTACAAATTCAAGAATCTAACCCAGAAGACACATTTTAAAAAACCAGTGAGAACAAAAGACAAAGTATCTCAAAAGCAGCCTGAGAAAATGATGCATGCCTGTAGAGAAACAAGTAGGCAAATAACTATGGAATTTTCATGACTAATCACTGGGTTCAGAAGGAAATGGTAAAATATGTTTTAAAGTGCTAAAAGAAACTTGGAATACATGTCTAATAATCATATTCTTTAGGAATAAAGGTAAAATAAAGACACTTAATTAAAGGGAGATTAACAGAATTGGTTGATTACTGAGGGAAAAACGAAAGAAACTTAGAACATTGGGAATAAAGAAAGAGAAAACCAATTTGTAAATATCTGGGTAAATACGATTCTATTCTTTTCTTAATGTTATTTAAAATGCGTTTGGCAGGGGGGCACCTGGGTGGCTCAGTCGGTTAAGCATCTAAGCATCAGAATTCGGCTCAGGTCATGATCTCACGGTTTGTGAGTTTGAGCCCCTGTTGGGCTCTGTGCTGACAGCTCGAAGCCTGGAGCCTGCTTTGGATTCTGTGTCTGCCTCTCTCTCTGCCCCTCCCCTGCTCATGCTCTGTCTCCCTCTGTCTCAAAAAAAAAAAAAAAAAATTTAAAAAATTTAAAAAAATAAAAAATAAAAAATAAAATACGTTTGGCAGTTTAAAATACATTTGGGAGTATAACCTTGTCAGATGAGGTTTTCACTATGTTTAGGTATAACATATAAGACAACTACTATTAGCATAAGGGGTGGTGAAGCAAGGAGACCTCTGTGATGGCAGTATCTCTACATTCCAAAAGACATCACAAATCACTGATTCTGAATAAACAGGAAAAAGTTATGTATGGATAAATATTTTACCTAGTTACAAACATAAATAATCACATTTAATATAAACAGTCTAGGGGAGCCTCGGTGGCTCAATCGGTTAAGTGCCAGATCTTGGTCTCTGCTCAGGTCATGATCTCACAGTTCATGAGTTTGAGCCCCACATGGGGCCTCTATGCTGACAGCGTGGAGCTTGCTTGGGATTCTCTTTCTCTCCCTCTCTCTCTCTGCCCCTCCCCCACTCATGCTCGCTCTTTCTCTCTCTCTCTCTCTCTCAAAATATATAATAAATACAACTTAAAAATGTAAATAGTCTAAAGTTACTAATTGAAAGAGATTTTCAGATTGCATACAAAAACGTGATCCAACTGTATGACATATACAAGAAATTCACTTCAAAAATGTTGTATGTAAGCCAAAAATAAGAGTATAGAAAAAGATATGTGAGGCAAAGATGAAACAAAAGAAGTTGGAGTGGCTATATTAAGACCAAACAAAACAAATTACCAGGGAAAATAGATGTTACCTATTGATTAAAGTGATGATTCACCAAGAAAACTTAAAAACTCAAGATTTGTATGTACCTTAGAGCAGAGCTTCAAACTGCATGAACCAACAACTAACAGAACTGATAGGAGACAGAAAAATCGACAATCATGGTGGATATTGTTCAGTGTTCCTCTCTCAGTGATACTTAGAACTAGTAGACAGAAAATCAGCAGGAACATAGGAGAACTAAAGAAAGCCACAAACCAACTAGATCTAATTGATATTTATAGGCACTTCACCCAAACGCACTTGGAAGTGCTGACCAAGATTGATTACACCCTGTGCCATAAATCAAACCTTAACAAACCAGAAGATTTGAAATCATATCAAGTATGTTTTCATACTATATGGAATTAAACTAGCAACTTATAAGAAAAGGATAAGAGGACAATTTTTCAATACTGGGGAATTGAACAATACACATCTAAGTAATCTATGGGTCGAAGAGGAAGTCTTGGTACAATTTAGACAATGTTTTGAACTGGATGAAATTGAAAAATTTGGGGATTCAGCTAAAACAGTGCTTAGAGGGAAATTTATAGCTTTTGATGCTTATATTAGCAGAGAAGGAGATTTTACAGGATTCATCTCAGCTTCCATCTAAAGAAACCAGAAAGGGAAGAGGAATACAAACCCAGATTAAGCAAGGAAAGGAAATAAGGATAAGAGCAGAAATCAATACAATTGAAAGCAGAAAAACACTAGAGAAAAGTCCCAACAAAAACCATGATCTTTGAAAAGCTGAAAGAGTTGGTAAATCCTAGAAAACTAATAAAATAAGAAGAAACTGCCAATATTAGGAATGACAGGAAGGGTCATCAAGGCCAACCTCACAGGAATTGACAGGATGTTAAGAGGATACCATAAACAACCCTACACACCCACACTTAAATGTTACAACTCAGAAGAAGCATCACAGCCCTGGTGCAGATTCTTGTCAAATAAGTCAGTGGTTTTCTTACTGGGCACTTTGACTCTAGAGACACCTGAGTGCTACCACTTTCTAGTATATAATGGGCATAGCCCAAATCTCTCCTTTCTAAATCTGATCACGTAACCCCTCTGTTCCATATTCTTGAATTCTTTTCAATCATTTATTAGAAAAAAAATCTTAACATAAAGCATCTATCATGATTATTATCTCTTCTAAATGGTCAGCATCTTTCTGTTTTGACTCCTTCCTTGTTTGGACAAGCTACAGTTATTTGCTTGTACATTAATACACAATTATTTCTCATGTATGCCTACAATGCCCTTCAAGATTTGAACTGCAAACTGGAAATCCAATTCACTTTATCTTTGAATACTTACCTTATTCCTCCAAGTTAATGTATGTGTTCCTTCCTATGTGCACCTATTGCATTTTGTTTATGCTTTCATTACTGCATATATCTTATGTTTTTGCCATTATTTGCAGGTCTGCCTTCCACTAGGATATTAAAATTTAAAAGGGGGAGTTGTGTCTCTTGAGATCTGTATCTTCACTGCCTCCCACACTGCAGCCATTCACATGCTTCAGGCGAACAGGCATATAAATAAGGAGATAGTCAAAACCTAACACATTTTTGGAAGAGCCCAAGAGCTGGTGGTCAGTTTTCAAAATGGAAAATTAGTAAGAGTTAAATATATGGATCTCTCACTCCTTAAATTTGCCAACGTGATTGCTTGAATTTCATTTCAGAAAAAAACGCTGTTTGTGTAATGTTGATCTGCTGCATTTGACCCCTAAGCTATCAACCTGACACAGAATATCATCTCCTACCACAGGTGTAATAAAATGTAGCTTCACTTGTAAAAGTATTTTGACATTATCTCCCACACATGCAATTAAGTCTTCTCCCTTCCCATTTGCTATGCCTGAGTGCACACAACATATGCTCACATGGCATTATTTTTATGGAACAGTAGATACAAAATATCATTATAACATTATTAAGCATGAAATGTCATTAAAGACAATCAGATGAAGGTAACAAAGGATTAATACCATGCAATATTGCATTTTCATTATTTCAGAGGTTGCAGCTCTCCCAGTGAGGCTGCTGTGATTCATAATTTGCTTCCAACAACCTGTTTTAACAGTAACTTGCTCCATTGGTAACATCTTCCAAAAGAGACCCTCCCTGTTGACATCTGGCAGGTCTCTAGTCCTGCATCTTGTGCCATTTTTGTTCTATATCCTTATGCTCAGGGATGAACACGTTAGGTACTGGCAGCCACCTCCTTACGTTGCAAATGGGTTTATGTCACAATTGGTTTTAAAGAGGAGACATAACTTTCTGAATTAGGGGCTTTGGTCTGTTCCATTAGGTAATGCAATGTGACAAAGTGACTCATCTGGATGACAGACTATCCATTTTGAAGAAGGGAAAATCAGAAGTGACATTACATTCTGGTATTCATTTTTTCCTTTGCTTACTCACCTAGAAATTAAACTAGTTAAATTAGCTCAAATGATGGGAATGTGTCTGCTCTGTAAATGCATCTCTTTTGAAATAGAAAAAAACAATAGGTGTCTTGGGCAGACTTTCATTTCTCCAAAGGGCAGTGGAGTCACTCCCTTTGTGTGATTTTCCTACAGAGAACCAGCTCTTCTCTGCAGGAACGTGCCTCTCTCTGTTAAAAGGTTGGCCTGCCTTGAATCAGGTCATTCTGGGAGACCCCAGACATGCCTTCCCTGACCTATCTCCATGCAGAGGGAACCACGTTAGTCAGCCTGCTGTCCCCAGGGCTTTCAGCAGAGTGACAGCTCGTGGAGAGAGGTCACAGAGAGTAAAGGTGGCTGCTTGCTCACAGGCTGAGGAGATTGCTGCTCAAGTTGAGGCACACTGCAAGGAAAGTATCTGTGGGTTTCAGAATTGCAAATGTATCAGGCTTACAAAGGAATAGGTGGAGTCCAGGGTCTGGAGTGAAGAATGTCTTCAGGGAATGGAAAAGGCACCCAGAGGTCATCTTATCCAGGTAGGTCCACACTGCTGTCACTGTCAACATGCAAGGGCCTGACATTCCTGATGAGGGCAGATAGTGAGGAAGCAAGGTACCAGTTCCATGAGTCAATCACCCAGGCTTCTCTGGTCGGCCACATCTGTGGCCATCTGGACGCTGTTCAAGAGCTTCAGTTCATTATTCCGCTTTTTCAGTAGCCTTCCAAGTCAGGCCAGAATTTACACAAGACTACAAATTGCTTATTGGCTAATTTCTACACTTGACTCACATATGGAGATGTGGCTTTTTAATCATTACTTATGTTTCATCTGTGCTCTGCTGACAGGTTCCATTCTTATTCCTGTCCAGCCAGGCATGGAGTTGAGAAAACAAAGGTTCTCTATGATTATCTTTCTGCCTTATTTAGATTCTTCTTTCTCCAGACTGCCACAGCACAGCTCTTCTCCTCACAGATGCCCAGAGCCCTTCCAGAGGGACACTGGGTCCAGTTTTCCTACAGAGCTACACACACAGGCTTTAACCAGTGGCTCAATCCAGCACACATGATTTTCCCCACCCCTTTCCCTGAGGAAGACGGAAGCCCATTCCTTTCCTGTTTCCGTCTCTTACAAAGTCAGCATCGATGGAAGTGGTATCAAGTCACTTGGCTGTATTTTTCAAGTTAAAGGGAGTGTTTCTGAGAACTTTCCTGAAGGGGGAACCTACATAAGTTCCTTGAATTTAATTGCAGCAAAAGTCAAAACTAAAGCAATAGTGTGAAACAACACTGTCTTATAAAATTAGAAAAAAAAATAGAGAAATATGTAATACGGGCAAAGATATTACAAAATGGGTACTTACTCCTAGGGAAAATATTAACTTTTATTAAAAAAAAACTAATTTGGAAAAGCCTGTTAAAAGTGAAAAGCTATTATGCCCTTTGACCTGCATTAAAAAAGAAAACAACTAAATAATAGAAAATCAAACATAGGTCTTTAAAAGTATATGTGAACAAAAATGAACTCTTGGGACCCCACCAAGATCGAAAGCTTCTGCACAGTGAAGAAAACATGAGAAAAACAAAAAGGCAACAAACGGAATGGGAGAAGATATTTGCAAATGACATATCACATAAAGGGTTAGTATCCAAAATCCATAAAGAAATTATCACACTCAACACCCAAAAAATAAATAATCCAGTGAAGAAATGGGCAAAAAACATGAATAGACACTTTTCCAAAGAAGATATCTAGATGGATAAAAGACACATTAAAAAAAATGCTCAACATCACTCATCATCAAGGAAATAGAAATTAAAACCACAATGAGATACCACCTTACACCAGTCAGAATGGCTAACATTAACAACTCAGGCAACAACAGATGTAGGCGAGGATGCAGAGAAAGGGGATCTCTTTTGCATTGCTGGTGGGAATGCAAACTGGCACAGCCACTCTGGAAAATAGTGTGGAGGTTCCTCAAAAAATTAAAAATAGGGGCGCCTGGGTGGCGCAGTCAGTTAAGTGTCCGACTTCAGCCAGGTCACGATCTCGCGGTCTGGGAGTTCGAGCCCCGCGTCAGGCTCTGGGCTGATGGCTCAGAGCCTGGAGCCTGTTTCCGATTCTGTGTCTCCCTCTCTCTCTGCCCCTCCCCTGTTCATGCTCTGTCTCTCTCTGTCCCAAAAATAAATGAACATTGAAAAAAAAATTAAAAAAAAATTAAAAATAGAAGTACCTTATGACCCAGCAATTGCACTACTAGGTATATATCCAAGGAATAAAGGTGTGCTGTTTTGAAGGGGCACATGCACCCCAATGTTTATAGCAGTGCTGTCAACAATAGCCAAAGTATGGAAAGAGCCCAAATGTCCATCGACAGATGAATGGATAAAGAAGATGTGGTATATATATACAATGGAGTATTAATTGGCAATCAAAAAGAATGAAATCTTGCCATTTGCAACAACGTGAATGGAACTAGAAGGTATTATGATAAGAGAAATAAGTCAGTCAGAGTAAGACAAATATCATATGATTTCACTCATATGGAGAACTTAAAATCCAAAACACATGAATACAAGGGAAGGCAAGCAAAAATAATATAAAAAACAGGGAGGGGGACAAAACATCAGAGACAAATACAGAGAACAAATTGAGTATTGCTGGAGGGATGGGCTAAATGGGTAAGGGGCATTAAGGAAGACACTTGGGATGAACCCTGGGTGTTACACATAGGAGATGAATCACTGGAATCTACTCATGAAAACACTATTGCACTGTATGCTAACTAACTTGGATATACATTAAAAATAAACACATACATAAATAAATAAATACATAAATAAATAAATGTGAACAAATTTTCACTGTAGCCTGATTTATATTGGCAAAGCATTGGAGTAAACCTGAATATCTATTTATAGTAAAAGAGTAAAATAAGTTGTATTAAATCCAAATCCTAAAATATTAAAAAGTACGTGATAAAGCATCATTGGAAAATCTGATAACCTGGAGGGATTTCCATAGGTGATGCTAATTTAGAAAAGCAAGTCGCAATACAATGTGTATAAAACTTTCCCAATTAAAACAAAACAAAACAAAACAAAACAAAACAAAACAAAACAAAACACCCTTCTCTGTGTGTATACATATTATATATCAGGCTGTATGCTTTGCTTTTCATTTTAGGAGATAGACAAGTGATGTATGGAATAAGTCATGCTTTCTGCATTATTTCACTGGTTTTACTGATCATGTGCAACTTAAAATTTAAACATGTATTTAACTTCTTTAAAAAATGGAGGAGTTTGGGCAAGATAGTCAAGATTCTTAATACCTCACATTGTATCCTCATGATAGTAGCTGATTTCTTAAGGTTCCATCTCATACGGACAGATATTTGCTATTATCCTTTGACTAGAGAAGAGAAACTTAGATAAGTGTTATTTTACTGAACAAATTTATTCAAGTTACTGGGACTTACAAACCAAAAACAAAAGAAACTCATGATGAAGGGTGTCTTGCAGTGAAAAGAGCATGAATTTGGGGTGGAAGCTGGGACCCTGGTTCACTGTAAGTGATGAAGGTTAAGGAGAAGGGTACATAAAGAGGACGTATGAAATGAATATGGGTTAACAACGAACACACGGCTTCATTTACCATCTGGCATCATCATGACTCTTAGACCAAAAGTAATTGTTATTCTTATGTGCCATTATCTCGTATATTATTTTGCTACCAGGTAATATACGTAAGAACATTAAGTAATTTAACAAATGCAACTAATATTTACTGAGTGCCTGCTACATGCCAGTCACCACTATAAGTGCTGGGATGCATTAGTGAACAAATCTGACAACATTATATCCCTGCAAATTTCACATTAGCTTCAATTCAAATAGTCTCATCCCGCCAGATTATATAATCTACATCCTACATTTAGTAAGAAAAGTCAATTTCCAGAGCTAAAAAGGAACTCCGAGCGTATCAAAATTATTATTATTTTCAATTTATAAATAAAAGACATAGAGTTCTGGGTCTCAATCTTCATTGTACACATAACAGTGCTAGGGACTGTTATGAAAATGCCAATGGCTGAATGTCACCATAAGAAATCTGGAGTAAGACCACACACCCACATTTTATAGAGCCTCCCTGACAACTCTGTGACAAGGTATTTCAGTGTCACAATTTCATAAACAGTAGACTAGAAAGCAGCTAGAATGGTGATAGGTCATCGCTTGACCCCCTTACCCTTACCCTTCTGTACACGGTGGCAGACGGGGAAGGTATATTTAAAATTATTCCTATGTCCACACATAGCTTATTTGCCCAAAGATGAGTACCTGCTCAACACGGATCAGTCTAGTTGCCATCCTTCTGATTAATTTATTGATCTTCATGGAGGCATCTGACACATTCCAATAAAGAAGCTGACCTGGGCACAGAGTATTTTGTCCAAATTCTAGCCCCTTGTTTCAGCTCTTCCACGAACCCAGCTTTTTGTTTGTTTGTTTTAGGCCCCAAAGACATACAGTATTATTTCATTAAACTCACTTTTATGCCATGTTACTTCAGTTGATTTTCTGTCTCTTGATCCAAGAGTCCTGATTAATCACCAAACAAAAGCCTCGGGCCTTGCCTAACAACTCCCAATAATACATAGCAAACATAGCAGTGACTCCAAATTCAGTATCCTTTCCCCTTTAGAGCCCTCACCCACATGTCTTAATTTGATGCCAAATAACCACCAACTCTGTGGGTCTTTGTATCTGTTCTCCACTAATCCATCCTCTTTAGTCAATGTGGTTCACTAGTTATAAAGAACCAAAGTAAATTCTATCACAGTTCCTGTGAGGATAGCCATCTAGTTCCCACTTAAAATCAGCACAAATTTGTTAGCAACACAGAAGATTAGGTTGTTCTCTAATTATGCTGGGGGTGAGGGTAAGGACTGCCAGGGTCACTGGTGTGAATAGCTGGAAGAGTGTTAGTATTTCAGTTTGGACTCTCAAATCCAAATGATGGTTGAATCTTGGAGAAGAGATTTGCTATCGCTCCTCAGGGAATGCCTTTATATTGGGAGTGAGTGGTTATTCTGCTTGTTGCAAGAGGTTTAAATTTCTTTGTGTGGCTTTCTTTCTCTACGGGAGAGAAGAGGCAAGATAAATGTCCATCTCACTAAAGAAAAGTAATCTGTATGGTGCCACATGTCTGCTTTGAGTGTCTTCAAAGCTGACCTGCTAGCTTGTCTAATTTACCATCCCTGGGGAGAAAGTTTATAGGAAGAAACAAAACTAGCCTATTCTTAGATTCTCCAAGAGCAGGTCCCTTACAGTAGTTTAGCAGGAGGTTTGTTGGGGTATTTTTTAAGCATTTATTTTTTTGGGGAAAAGAATAGCAATAGAATACAGATACAAAATACAAAACTTCAATTGATGGTCAATTATCCCAGGCAAGTTTGCACCCTTTTCTAAGAATGAGAAAAAATAACATGAAAGTGTGACACCTTGGGATATTTTTTATGGCAAAGCTATTTAATGGAAAAGCCACCATGGGGTGTTTTTAAAGTATCAAACAACTTAGGTTCAGAGAAACACACCTCAGTACCGTAATGTCTGACAGAAAGAACACCTAGTTAGGAATCAGGAATCCTGGAATTGATCCGGGTGTGTGTGTGTGTGTGTGTGTGTGTGTGTGTGTGTGTGTGTGTGTGTTTATACTTTTGAAATAGGGACAAGAATAATATCTACTAGCTAAACTGAAGATCAAATAGATGATACACAAAATGTGCCCTGTAAATTACAGAAGGGCTGAATATGAGATTATCTTTCTACTGGGATATCATTTACATCGAGTAAAATTTACTCCTTCAGTGTGCATTCTTTTAGTGTTGCCACAATCATTCTTTCATGTAGCTAACACCACAATCAAGATCTACAATGATTCCATCATCCCCATAGTTTTGCCTTGAGTCTGTCTTCTTTCACTTCGCAGAACATCACTGAGATCACCCACACTGTTGGATGAGTCACTGATTCCCTTTTATTGCAGGATAGCATTCCCTTGTATGGATTTATGAGTCTGTCCATTTACCAGGTGACGAACATTGGGATCTTTTTCCTTTTTGGCAATTATGAATAAATCTGCTATAAACAGAAGCATACAAGTGAATATAATTTTTAACTTCTCTTAAGTGATTCTGAGTCATATATGTGTATATTTTACTTTCTGTGCACTCTTTTCCAAAAGTAACTATATAATGTTTGATTTCAATCACCAATGTACAAGAGTCCTAGTTGCTCTATGTGCTCACTAGCACTTAGTGTTGTTGGGTTTGTTTGCTGTTTTGCTTTGTTTTTGGCCATGATAATAGGTGTGTGGTGATGGCTCATTGTGATTTTAATTTATATTTCCCTAATAGCAAAGGAAGTGAAGCATATGCTCAGGGCTTATTGGCCATCTACACGTATTTTTTTGGTGAATCTTTGGCCCATATATCACGAACTATCTTTTTTTGTATTGTTTCATTTTAATGTTCACAGTATTTCAATAGCGGGACATACCATTCTTGTATAACAAATGACAAAACTGATTCTCAGTGTGGTTTAAAACATGTACAAAGATGCACAGATAGTAGGTGTCTGGATCTGGAGTGGAAGAAGAGGTGCATCTGATTACAAAACTCATAGTCAGATTCTAGTTCCACAGAAGCCAGTGAGCTCCTCTAATATTTAAAAGTCTATCAATTTCCAGTTGGCCTTAGGGACATTACATGTATTGAGAATTATCAGTGGAAATATTTTAAAATATAAAGTCAATTTGCTACTTTTTTCAATTACCCTTCAGAACTAACCCAGTTTTCTGCACTAATCCTATTTATTAACAATGTGCAAAACAAGTTCACTGTTTTCAATTAGGAAACAAATCTGCTGGAGAAACTGCATGTGATTCACAGTGGAATTTTAGATAAATATAATCTTAGGTTACCTACCTCTTTGGCTTATTCATGGCTCTACCCTCTTCAGCTAGTCTGGTGAATCAAAATTACGATTTGTTTCCTGATTATTATTCTATAAGAATAAAATAAGATTTTCTTATGACAAATATTGATGTTTGTACAGACATTCAGTCTATAGGGAAGAGGGCCTGAGCCTCAATCATCTTGTGCAGAAAATGAAGGTTATAAAAACTGCTATACCACTGCTGTGATTAACGGTGGTGTATCTAATGTGTTTAGTACACTTAGTAAATGGTATTCACTTTATAATAATATTACCAACTATGTGCCAGAGATTTTGTTAAATGAACCAAATAATTCCAGCTACTTTATGAAATATTGCTATCTCAATTTTACATGTGAAAAACTGACATTTTGAGATATTAAATAATTATACAAAATTGCCTATATGGTAAATAAAGAAGATGGGATTCATATACACCAGGGCTATTTGATTCTAGAGTCATACTCTTGACCCTCTACTCAACTTATTGTTTTAATGTAAAATATTTGGAATACTCTTAATAACAACCTAATGTTTAACATTGCACTAATACCAATAAAATGTGTTTTTTAATGTTCAATGTTTATAGATATTACATAAAGCTATTATCATTGGAATCAGAAATAAACAGCTATTAGCTATAACTGTAAATAGGAAACTAAGAAAAAAATGCTGTTTCAGTCAGAATTTGATCAGGGAAGTAGAACCATTAAGACCACCATAGAATAAGGACCTAAGATAAGAACTAGGCATATCACAATTGAGAACATGTTTGGGAAGTAAATGCCACAAGGGGAGTTGGAGGACCAGAGAAAAGTCCCTAGCCAGCTCTGCTAAACATTGGAGAAAGTGGAAAAGTCAGGGCTTTCAGGGAAGTCTGGTAAGGTAGGCATGGCCAGCTGCTAGGGTGTGATGTGACCGTGGTTGGGTACTGATGGGGAGGTCTGCCAAAGGCCATTGCCCCTACTTCTGGTGTTGTGCTTGGGATGACTGCTGGTCAACGGAGCCAGAAGTCAGGAAGAAGAGTTGGGCAGGAAGTGGCGCAAGCCAGGGCAAGGTGCAACTCTCCAGCACCTCTGCCGTCTCTCATTCAACTTAACCTGATGAGAGTAATGCCTGCCACTTCATTTCTACCTTCCAAAACTCAAGCAAATGTCTCTTTGGTCATCTCTAATCCAAAAGCGGGTACTGAAGAAATTGGAACCATCTTAGTAAAGTCATCATTTGAAAAAAATAAAGCACCAATTGCCTACATTTATATTGCTTTTGAACTGTGTAAAATCCACTGATTGCCCAAATTCTTATAAAGAAAGTCAAGTTTGTTTTAAGATTTTTCTCCCATCTTTAAAGGTTACTCCTCTAGCCACTATGCATGTTGTTGGTGTCTAGAAGGGGCATTTGGGCATTTACTGGCCCTGCTATTGGGAGTGCTTATTCCCAGAATGCACCACTACTTATCGAAAACACAGCATGCTGGATATCAAAGGGGAGACAACTAGGTAGGGAAAGGGATGGAGAACTTCCTGGAGTGAATAGTAACATTGGCAGTTAGGACTGGTAAAGAAAGGTTGAGAGTGAGGCTCAGTTCACAGACCAAATACAAAGCAGGACATTCCCTTCCAACGTCAAGGTCAGCTAAGACAAAACTATAAACACAGTGGAGACTGTGTACGTAAGTTAGATAGGGACAAAGGTAATAAGACATAAGTAGGTTTTAAACATACAGAGCAGAGAAGGTGTTAATATTGGACATATAGAGTTCTCTCTGGAAATTTCATCTGACAACATACCAAGAGAGAAGAAAAAAATGTGGTTGGTATGAATAAACAAATACTAGTTTAGGGACCACTGGGCACAGGGCAGGATTCTTAATCATGCTCTGTTGTGCTGAAGAAAATGAGAAGTGTCAAGCACCCAAAAGATCTAGGCAGAAGGGATTTAGGAAGGCATTTTGGCAATTCCATTGGGCTATTCTGAACGTGTATCTTCCCTGTGGTTTTGTGTACAACCATAATACCTGTGTCCATTGAACCCATCCTGTGTATATGGTATTTTTCTTAAATTAGTGCTAGTCCTTCCTCCAAAATGGAGGAAAATATTCCCCATTTTATAGTCAGGGAAACTGAAGCTTGAGAACCTTGCAAAATGCCACAAAGCTTATAGAAAGTAGATCTTAAAAAAAAAACCAGGTGTTTTTTGTTTGTTTTTTACCTTCAAAGCTAAGGTTCTTTCCACTACACCATTTTCTTCCTAAATGGAATGTGTTAGACACCTCCAATGTTGTGCATAGAGCATCAAAAATGCTGTTTCCAAATGTTTTCATAATATGCACAGCAGATGACTTTCTGACCTTTGGGCAAGGGAAGTGTAGAGAAAGACTGGAGTTTGCTAAGGCTTCATCCGAAAGCCAGATAAGGAGTATGGAAGAGACAAGCCCTGAATATTGTATTCATTTACTCATTCTGCAGAGATATTTCATTAAAAATATATTTTTAGTGTTTATTTATTTGAGAGAGAGACAGAGAGAGACCAAGTGAAGGAGGGGCAGAGAGAGAGGGAGACACAGAATCCAAAGCAGGCTCCAGGCTCTGAGCTGTTAGCACAGAGCCCAACACAAGGCTTGAACTCAAGAATCGTGAGACCAGGACCTCAGCCAAAGTTGGACACTTAACCAACTGAGCCACCCAGTGCTCCTATGTCCATATTCTTAAAGGTAAATTAAAAAACAAAAACATGATTTTATTACATCTATCTATCTATCTATCTATCTATCTATATATATATATTTTACATCTATAAATGAAGCAAGTGTTTATATGACATATACTACTGTATATGTGAGAAAATATGCTAGTATTTAAGATGGGCATAAGAAAAAGTATAGCATACATACACACACACACACACACATATACATATATATGGAAATTGGTTCATATCACCTTGTAACAGACAAGAGGACTCTTGTGATACAGGCTCATATATATATATATATATATATATATATAGGCTCTTGTCTGTTACAAGGTGACATGAACCAATTTCCACTCTTTCACACTAAACACAACTATAAACTAGAAAAAATTTGTGAGGCAACCAAGAACTTTTGAAGAGGGAAAGTGAAAGGCAGACTGGTTAGTGACCTGGGACTGGGGTAAGAACATCAGCAGCAGGTGTCTTACAACCCACCACTGAGCAGCAAAAGTAATCAGAGCCCACTGTTTCCTGACTACCAACATTGCCATGGAAGGTGGCCCATTCCTCCTCCTGATCAACTAGAGTCCTGTTATCTGACAATATTATTATTTAGACCTTTTGTGTTTTTGTTTTATTTTAATATTTTATTTTTTAAGTAATCTCTACACTCAACATGGGGCTCAAACTCACAACCCTGAGATCAAGGGTCATACCTCTACTGATTGAGCCAGCTAGGTGACCCTAAACTTGCAATGTGAATCAAATTCTAGGTAACTGTTCCACTTCTGGGAATTTATTAACTAAAAATTATCATAGATACATAAGAATTTTGTAGGGGTGCCTGGGTGACTCAGTTAGTTAAGCATCTGACTTCGGCTCAGGTCATGATCTCACAGTTTGTGGGTTCTAGCCCCGCGTCGGGCTCTGTGCTGACAGCTCAGAGCCTGGAGCTTGTTTCAGATTCTGTGTCTCCCTCTCTCTCTGCCTCTCCCCTGTCATGCTCTGTCTCTGTCTCAAGAATAAATAAACATTAAAAAAATTTGTATACGAATTTGTTCATCACAGTGTTATTTGAAACTGTGAAAATCTAAGTTTCTATCTTCAATAACAAGGAGAAAAGTTAAATAAACGATGATATGTATGTAAGTAAAATATAATAATTATAGATCATGATTTTAAAATATATATTCTTTCATGAAAAATGTGCCCAGTGTAATATCAAGTGGAAATTGGACTTTTTTAAAAAAAAGTACCACTTTAGTATGGCCCTAATTTTGGTTTTCAAAAAGTGACTGGGTAGAAATATATAAAATCGTTGAAAATAGCAACATTTCCATGACATTTATTTCTGGGCAGTAGGGTTCTGGCTAATTTGAATGCTTTTCTTTAATTTTACCATATTTTTCAAAGGTTATATAACAACAAAGACAACTATGTTTTGTAAGAAAACATTATGCTTTAAATATGGAAACTAAATATGCTGACATCTTGATCCCGAACTTCTAGCCTCCAAAAGTGTAAGAAGGTTCATATCTGTTGTTTAAGCCACAGGATATGTAGGACTTTGTTATGGTAGCCCTTGGTGGGTGAGTGAAGAGTTAAAGGGAATAAAAAGGTACAAATTTCCAGTTATAAAATAAAAAAAAAGTCACAGGGTTAGAAAGTGCAGAGTAGGGAATACAGTCAACAGTACTCCCATAATGTTGCTGGTGACAGATGGTGAGTACACGTGGAGAGCACTGAGTAATGTATAGAATGGTTGAATCAATATGCTGCTCACCTGAAACTATTATAATACTTTGTGTTAAATTATACTTCAATAGAAGGATAAAAGAATAAAGATCCTCTAAACTTGTAATTCCAAACTGATCTTTAACAAGATGCATTAAATATACAACAAAGAAGAAGAGGAAGAGGGAGAATGAAATTAAAATCATTCCTGCTACCATCTTAAAGAAAAAAATACTTTAAAATAGCAAAATGGTTCAAAAACACAAAGCATTAGAAAGAAAGAATAAAGAAAAAAAGAATGAAAAAGGAAAAGAAAAAAGAAAGAATAAATTATAAGGTATCCAAGAGAGAACAGATTTAAATTAAAATAGGAAAGATTTAAGAAAGCTGGCAATGAGTCAAAAGAACAAAAATGGAATAAAGACAAATAAATTTAAATGTCAGAAGGAAAGTGGATGAAAGGGGAGATGAGCAAGAAAGCATGACAAGAAAAGATCTCTCACGGATGTAATTGGAATCCCTGGAAAGTGAAATAATGGAAGAGAGCTTCTATTTAACCCTATGTCCAAAGAAACAGAGCTCACATATCAATTATAACATAACATAAAATAACACAGCAAAATAGGATCTAAAATAGAATAGCAATAGTTGTGTAAAGGCTTAACTCTCCTACAAAAACAAACAAAAAACAGACTGTTGATTTCAGGTCAGGTCATGATCTTAGGGCTGTGAGATCGAGCCTTGCCTGCGGCTCTGCAATAGGTGTGGAGCCTGCTTAAAATTCTCTCTCTGTCCTTCTACCCTCATGCTCTCTCCCTCTCTCTCTGGGAAAAGAAAGAAAGAAAGAAAGAAAGAAAGAAAGAAAGAAAGGAAGGAAGGAAGGAAGGAAGGAAGGAAGGAAGGAAGGAAGGAAGGAGGAAAGAAAAGCTAAAATGAACAGATGGGTAAAGATATGTGAGGCAAATAGAAAGAATTAAAAGCACAGAGGGTGGTAAGCTGATATGAGACAAAGTGGGATTTAAGCCAAAAAACAATAAATATAGCAAATAAGAATATTTTGTAATCTAAGGAGACTTATTTCACAATAATTGAGTTACAAATGTTATATAAATACATATGAATCAAACAGAAAAATTCATGTTTATAAAGCAAAAACTAGAGGGGATGTAACGAGACGCAGAAAGAAATTTGTAATAGGAGACTGTAACATACCATTCTGAGTACAAAAGAAATCAAGACAATAAAAAAAATAGATAAAGTTATATATAGAGGCTCTAAAAACCATGATTAGCTAATTAGGTTCAATGGATACATATTGTAATAGAAAATACATCTCTTCTCAAGCATGGGAGTATTCACAAAAATGGAACATTTGCTAGGTCTCACACACATGCCCACACACTACACACACAAAAATGCTTCGGTACATTTCATAAGAAATGAATATTTCAAAACACACTCTGATCACAATGTAAGAAAAATAAAAAAAACTGAATAAAATTTTCAAAAGACCTAGTATAAATGGAAGTTATCAAAAACCAAAACAAATACAAAGCATAATTTAAATGACTCGAGGGAAAAGGGAAATATGAACTGAGATTACGGATGTGAAAAAGTTAAAATAATAACATACCATATACACAACCACATTTACAATAGTCATAGGAAGAAACATCATACCTTCAGATATATTTCTCAATAAAAGCAAAAGACTAAAAATAAAATAATTAAATTTCGACTCAAAAATCTACAAAAAAAAGAGCAAAAAAGTAAACCAGATAAAAGCATTGGAAATATTAAAGATAAAAAATAAGATATGGAAGAAAAAAATAGGAAACTATTAAGTTTCAGTTAATATATTTTAAAAACACAAAAATAAATCAACACATTAGAATATTTAATCAAAAAGAAGATAGCAAAAACATCTAATACAAAGAATGACCAGCATGAAATATACATGAAAGTAGAAAAAAATTCAAAATGGAATAATTTGAAGATCTCTGTAAAAGTAAATTTAAAAACCTAGATGACTTGAGTATTTACTGGGACAATGTAGTTTGCCACAATTAGTCCAATGAAGAAAATACACTTTTGAAATCCATGAAATAGAAAAAAAAAATATAGAAATTATCCCATTAAAAGGTGCTAGACTGAGATGCTTTCACATGGGGACTCTCCCAAAACTTGAGCAGATTTTTTTTTTTTTTTTTAGAGGGAGAGAGCATGTGAGCAGGAGAGAGAAGAGGGAGAGAAAAATCCTAAGCAGGCTCCACACTCAGCGTGGAGCCCAACCCGATGCTCAATCCTATGACCCAGAGATCATGACCTGAGCTGAAATCAAGAGTTGGATGCTCAACCAACTGAGCCACCTGGGAGACCCTATCCCAAACCTTCAAAAGGAATACATATTCCAAGTCTATGCAAAATTTTTAGTCTTAAAAATTAATAAAACTTTTATATTCTTTTATAAATCAAATATCCCATTGAGAGTTAAATGGATAATGACAGCACAAAATTCAAAATGCAGAACAAGACCTTTCATAAATATTAATGAAAAAACTAAATAAAATATTAGCAAAAATCCAAATCTGTATTAATAAAATAATATGTAATGAACAGATGGAAGTTATTTCAGAAAGTCACAGTTAGTTCGCTATTAGGAAACCCATTAATGTAATACACATATTAAAAAATAATAAGATAATTACACATATATGGACAACTGATATTTTAAAAGCTGAAATGTGATTCAATACAGAAAAGATTTTTTTTTTCAAAAATTGATGCTGGGACAACTGGATACACATATACAAAATGAGAACTTGGAGCCATACTTCACATAATATACAAAAATAATCTCAAAATAGCTCCCAGACCTAAATGTAAAACTTAAAACCATAAAATCTCAAGTAGAAGACATTTCTTTTTTACATTTATAATTTATTTATTTCCACTTTTTTTGAGATATAATTGACTTTAAAACATTGTGTAATTTTAAAGTATACAACATGATGATCATATCTAACACAGTATCTTCCTGGTCTATGTTAGGGTTAACAAAACAAAACAAAACAAAACAAAACAAAACAAAACAAAACAAAAAAACTGTTCTAAAGATACTAATAGGTATGAAGAAAAATTGTGCCTTGTAAAATGAAGTTTAATCATTAAACACATTAAACAGATTTCTTATTTATTTTCCAAGCTAATGTTTAGTTGTAACTCTAAGAAAGATTTTGTGTGTGACATTTCACAAGCTTGTTTGACAGCTTACTTTGTTTTGGAATATCAGTTAAATATATCCCTCACTTGTTTCTCAGATCAAAGTTTGGGGAAAATGGCCTTATGACAGTAGCTGACAAAGTTGACAGCCGCTCAGAATCATCTACGGATTTTATTGAAAAGTCCCTAGATTACAGTCCCAAAACTTTTCATCCAATGAGTCTGGAGAAAAGATTTTCAGAAAGCTGTATGTTTAACTTGTGTCCCAAGTAAAGTAAAAATTATAAAGTATATTTCCTTATAGAGCTGTATATTATAAAATGTTATGCCGATATGCTTATGTCACTGCTTACTCTTGGACCAATACTAGACATTCTTCTAAATCATGCCATAAGAACCAGGCTACAATTCTATTTAGAACTGGAAAAATCCTGCTGCTTATCTACTGTTTATTTGGATGTCCTACGGATTCATTGCATTCAACATGTGTAATCTGTTCCTGTGGCCCATCCCCCAGGGAAAGAAGCCTTCTCTTTCTGTATTCTTCAGGGCAATGAAATGGCATGAATATTCATGCTGCTGCCCAATCAGAGAGATCTAGAAAACCGGCTATCCACTTACCTAGACAGCTACTCAGTCACCAATTCATGTGAATTCCACCCCTCTGATAATTAACCTTCTACAATTGCCATCAAATTCAGAGCATTTTTATTTATTTGTAAACAAATGTAAGTTTCATACTTTACAACCCTTTCCAATGCTCACTTCTGTTTCCTCAACTTCTACCCAGACATATCACTAAGGAGCAAATCTGATGATGTCATTCACCTGTTTATAATTTTTATATTGTTAGGATTTCCTTATCAAACTTAATGTACAATATGGTCAGTATTTTTATAAGTCCCTTCCTATTTTTAGGAGCACTAGTTTTCCTTCATGAGTTTCTTCTAATGGGTTTTAATTACAAAGATGGCGTCCATCATTTTCTACCACAAAATAAAGAAGGGGCAGGAGAAGTTTCTATACAAAATTAGAGTGCCTTCTTTTTTTTTTTTTTTAAGACTCATCAAATTACATCACAATTACTTTTTACAATACAATACAATAAAATAGCCACTCACCAGACAACTGGTGAAAGAAGTGTTCTTGCCACTTTTCATATTTCACCTCATGCCATTCATAAATAAACACGCTAAGATTAATAAGCATTAGAGCACTCATTTTTCTATAACAATTAATGCTGCATTATTGTACTTTCATTTTCCTGGAGGTGTAAATAGGGGGCAACACATTATAAGATTCTAAATATCTATTGTGCAATCTATCTTGGATTAAAAGAAATATTTTAAATGATATGTTTTAAAAAGTAAAGTAAAGATAAAAATAAAATTTAAATCATTTTAAAGTATGTCCTGAAAGCACAAAATTGGGCATAAAATATTCTAAAGCATGTCTGCTAAGACAGTGCGGTCACAAATTAATTATTTCAGTAATTAATATATTTTTATGGAGATATAGCATATAATATTGTGTAAACTGAAGGTGTATGATGCACTGGTTTATACATTTAAATATTGCAGTATGACTGCTACAGTAGCATTGGCTAATCCCTTTATCATGTCACATATTTGTCATTTATTTTTTGTGTTGAGAACAGTTAAGATTTAGTCTCTTAGCAACTTTGAATTTTATAATATGGTATTGTTGGCTACAATCACCATGTTGTGTATGAGATTTCCAGAACTTATTTATCTACTGGTTGTGAGTTTATACTCTTAAACAACATCTCCCCAATCCTCCCGATCCCCACAACCAGTCCCTGGTAACCACTATTCCACTCTCTGTTTTTACAAGTTCAGCTTTTTTAGATTCCACATATAAGTGATATTACATAGTATTTGTCTTTCTCTGTCTGACTTATCTCACTTAATACAAGGCCTTCAAGTTCCATCCATATTGCCAAAAATAGCAGGATTTCTTTCTCATGGTTGAATAATATTTCACTAAATATATGTACTACCTCTTTATCTATTCATCCATTATGAACACTTGGGTTGTTTCCATATCTTGGCTATTGTGAATAATGCTGCAATAAACATAGGAGTGTAGATTCCTCAAGACACAGATTTCAATTCCTTTCAGATACATATGTAGGAGTGGTATTATTGATCATATGATGGCTTAATTGTTAATTTGTTGAGAAACTGACATACTATTTTACATAATGGCTGTAGCACTTTACATTACAACCAACAGTGTATAAGGGTTCCCTTTTCTCCACATCCTCACCAACATTTTAAAATCTCGTCTTTTTGATAAAAGCCATCCTAACAGGTGTGAGGTGATATACCTCATTGAGTTTTAATTTGCATCTCTCTGACTTTTAGTGATGTTGAGCACCATTGGACATTTGTATGTCTTCATTGGAAAAATATCTATTCAAATCCTTTGCCCTTTTTAATTGGATTGTTTACATTTTGCTATTGAGTTGTGTGAGCCCTTTCTGTGTTTTAGATATTGGTCCCCTGCAATGTCTGCAAATATTTTCTCCTATTGTATAGGTTGACTTTCAACTTGTTTCCCTTGTTGTGTAGAACTCTTTAGTTTAGTGTAGTCCCATTTGTTTGTTTTAGTTTTTGTTACCTGTGATTTTTATGACTTATTCAATAAATTACCAACTAGGCCAACATCAAGGATCTTCTTCTCTGTGTTTTCTTCTAAGGGTTTTATGGTTTTAGGTTTTACATTTAAATCTTTGATCAATTTCGAGTTATAAAATTGCCAAAAATAATCCCATATGCTAGGGGGACAATGGAGGAAAAATATGTGTATTTTAGAGAATATACCATCATCATCTGTTATCCACTAAAAGTAAGTAACATCTATGAAACAATTAGAGTGTGATTTTTAAATGTTTTTCTAATAAATGTACAGAATTTAATATGAGATATGGTTGAGGGCTAATATGGAGCCCAGATAAATTATATGTAAAAATAAACAAGGAAATACCTGAATACCAATTCAGTTAAAGGTCCAAAATGTAGAACATATTAAGAATAATACTATAGATGGGTACATCAATCAGAACCTCAAACTGTAGCTATTGCATTTGAAGGGATAGAAGTTTCATGTGTGACAATCCGTCAGAAGATATTTCCAAGGCCCATTGTATAACAAGCCTTTCTTTTTTTTAAAAAAAATTTTTTTTAACGTTTATTTATTTTTGAGACAGAGAGAGACAGAGTATGAATAGGGGAGGGACAGAGAGAGAGGGAGACACAGAATCGGAAGCAGGCTCCAGGCTCCAAGCCATCAGCCCAGAGCCTGACGCGGGGCTCGAACTCACAGACCGTGAGATCGTGACCTGAGCTGAAGTCGGACGCTCAACCGACTGAGCCACCCAGGCGCCCCTAACAAGCCTTTCAAAATGCTCTCCTGTTGGATGTTCCTCAGGAACATCCCAAACTCTACCCAGGTGTTCTGTATAACTATATATGGTGGCATTTAGTTTTGCTCTTTCTCCCTCTTACACTTTCATACAGATTTAATTCATTATATGTTTATGTTGATTACAGAAATAAAAACTTTCAGGATATCAGTCTTAACAAGGAAGGGAGGGATTAAGCTCCAATCTTAGGTGTACAGCAGAGAAGGCCAGCTGACTACCAAAATTCTTTATGCATAGTATAGTCTCTATCCTAGAGCTCATTCTGGGAAGCTGCTGTCAAACTACAGGATGCATTTCTCAGTCACCTTGCACATGAATATTTATGGCCAGGGGAAGACAAGCGAATGATGTATATATATCCAGTGTGGCTCCCTCATCTCATATCTTTCTATAATGACTACAGTGGGTTGAATTGTGGCTGCCAAAAGACACATCTGCCCAGAATCTCAGAATGTGAGCTTTTTTTGGAATAAGCATCTTCGTACTTGTAAGTAAGGTAAGGATCTCCAGATGTGATCACCCCGAATTAGGATTGGCCTTAATTCCAATAAGTCAAGGATAAATTGTAATTGAAAAGAAGGGGAAACAGACACAGGGGAACACAGAAGGAAAGGCCATGAGAAGACAGTGAAGGTAGAAGCAGAGATTGGAATGATGTAGTCATGTGTCAAAAGGCAAGGATTGCCAGCTGCGATCAAAAGCTAAGAGAGAAGCAAAGAAAGACTTCTCTGGAACACTGCATTGATTTTGAACTTTTGAGCTCCAGAACTGGGAAAGAATACATTTCTGCTATTTTAAGTTACCAAGTTCATGGTAATTTTTCACAGCAACCCTAGAAAACCCTAAAACAATGACTTGAGGTTTTGGGGTACATTTGGTGATAAGATATGGATCTGGCGTCCCTTAGTAGAGAACAAGTGCCCAGTCCAGCCAGTAGTTGGACTCACAAGAAACATGAATCATATTAAGCTACTGAAATTTGGAGCTTCTTTTCTCCATCTTTATTTTTTCCCCAAACAGTGGTTGGTATATTAGTTGTCTTGTGCCAGTGTCATAGCCCATGCCTTTTGTATGGAATGTTGAGGGTTAATTTGTGAGTTTTTGGCCACACTGTGGGCCAAAGTTCTGAAGGGTTAAACAGCCTTAGAAGAATCACTTTGCAAATGTATTCCAAAGTGACATTTTGTTTAGAGGATGATTAATTTGGAAATGAGAGGGCTTATTTTGTAGTTGGCTAGGAATTTCAAATACTAGCAGATGATATGTATAAGGGTTCCCTTGGCTTTAGTTTGGGTGGTTTTAATTGTCACTAACAATAACAAAAACCTGAAATTGGCTTTAACAATAAAGGAAGTGTTATTGATTGAGCTGTGCCCCTCTCCCACCCCCCAAGGCTCACCAAGTGAAGAAGAAGAGATCAGGATGATGTCTTTACAAGTTAAGGATCATGTAGGACTGTCAGTGAGCCACCAGAAGCTAGGTTAGAGGCATGGAACAGATTCTTCCTCACAGCCTCAGAAGGGACCCAGCCTGTTATCACCTTAATTCAGATTTCTTAGCGTCTAGACTGTACAACTATCAATTTCTGTCATTTAAACCACCCATTTCGTTTCAGTAGCAATAGCAAATTAACACTGGAAGTTTACTGATTCACATACCAATGACAACAACAACAACAACAACAACAACAACAACAACAACTACAACAGTCCAGAGCAGAGTAGAATTCAGCTATCATTTTATCAGATCTCTGCCTTAATTCTCAGATGTTGTCTTTTATGAGTCATATTTGTGCTCTGGTGGGCTTCCCTCATCATAGTAAATGGTTGAAGGAGCTCCAGGCATGACATCAACCTCCATGCTATCCAGAGAAAGGGAGAGCATCTTTCTCCTAGTGTTGTAAATGAAAGACATGAACCTAGTTTTGACTGGCTTAGGTCACTCCTAGTAACTGTGGTGGCTAAACAATTAAAAGTATTGAGTTGACTACATAAATCAGGGTGCACATTTAAGTTTAAAGGTAAAATCAACTTCTCTCAATGCGAATGAGCTCTGTGGTGGAGAGGGGTACACCTGAACAAAAAGAAGAAACCAGGGAAAGTTGGGAAGGAGGGAACGGAAGCCAAGTAAGTAGCAAATGCATTTGGCTTTTGACCAGAGAAACATATTTTAACATTGTTTTTGCCTTACAGATATTTTAAGTTTTTACAGTCTAACGTACTGGCTTCATCCTTTATAATTTCTGATTTAATGTTTCTTCACAAAGAAAATTTACATTTCTTGAAATTGTTAATTTTATGTACAGGATTTATAATTTGTTTTTGATGCAATTGAGAAGAGACAGATTGTTATGGTTTATTGCATAATATTTATTCATGGCTATGACTAGTAAAGAAAAGAACACTGACATGTAAAAATGCAGATGTGCATAAGAAGTAGATGAGAGTCTTGGTGATTTTTTTAACTTCTAAAAATAGATATTTAGTTTTTAATATGAATATTATTCATTTTTTATAATAATGGAAGGCAAATTTAATTGAAATAGCATTTAAATTCAGGCATATATTACTAACCACATTGCTACTTATTTAAAAAACAATGACATTTAAAATTCTTTTAAATGACTACCTGAATTAACAAGATGACACTCAATATCTTCCAAGAGGCACCCTATATTTTCTTATGTTGCTCAAAAAGTCATCTGTATTATTCTTATGGGAGTAGAAATAAAAGTGATTATTTTAAGATCTCAGCGACTGAATTTACTTTTGGAAATGAGAACATTTCAAAGGTCAGCCTTAGAGACTGTTATTCTGCCTGCTTTTTATTTCATTGACCCAGGCTGATCTTGGTGACTTAAAATTAGCTTCCGATTAGGAAGGAAGTCACCTAGTCTCAAGCACTCATAGTTCCCACTTTCACAAAATGTATATTTTGCATGGAATACTGCATGCAAGAAGCATCTGGTAAGCAAGTTTAGAAAATAATGTCAGGGCACGATCTATAGTGAAATGTAATGAGAAAATATCATATTACTGTGATGTGATCAAACATTGAAATGAAAACTCCAACAGTATTTATCTAGAATGATTACATTTTAAAGAGCATCTGAACTTGAATGCTGTTTGCAGATTGATAAACTATTCAATTAACCAATATCCCATTTACTAGAGTAGCAAGTCAGGCAATCAGATGAGACTGGGTCAGAAATACGCAATCGTTTCCTATTTATGGGTTTTAAATGTATTTCAGAGATTAAACCAGAGTCTTTCCATTACTTGAAATAAAAAAAAAAAAAACACTTTTCATTCTTCTATTTATTATTTGCTTTTAAAAAATGTAGTCTGTATTTCTTTGATTCTTTCCATTCCCAGTTGCAAGCAGCAGATTTTTGTGTGTGTGTGGGAATCTGAATTTATTTATTTGACACTCTGATTTAATTATTTAATTAATGGGAAGTAATATCTCAAAATACCCCAAACCTGAAGAATGCCCATGTAAGGGCTGCTATATTTATATTTCACATTTGATTCTTCATTGCTTCAGATTAGACACTTGTTAAAAAAAAAACACAATGATTGCCATTAATTCCACAATGATTAACCTGTGTGTAATAAGTTAATATTTTTTGCAAAAATGTTTAGTTTTGCTTGTGGACTTTGCATGGTCAAGGTATCTTTTCTTTAGTAGTCTTGTATCTTATGTTAAAAAAATATTGAGTTTTTATAACGTGCCATTTATTGTGCTAAATACCAAGAATGCAAAATGAGTAAGTCCTATATTCTTGTCCTCAAGGCAAATTGAGAGCAATGGGAAAGATGGAAGGAAAAGAGTAATTTTCAGAAGGATGATTCACATTGCAATGATAAAGATGAGTCTAGGGACCATACAGAGGAGACATATCTATTCTTGAAGGAGGTGATTTATGAAATGTGTTGTAGGGGGCAAGTCAGAGTGGACAAAATCAAGAAAGGGGACGGTGTGGGGAAGCTGAGGACATATGCAGAAGGAAGAAACAAAATGAGGAAAGTCATATGGAATTAACTCCAAAATTAATTTACAAAAGCTCATTTTATTGAGGGTTTTCTTTGAGGCAAGTGCTAAGTTCTTCGTACACATCATTTTTCAATAGTCCTGAGAAGCAGGTACTATTTTTCACTCTGTGTTATGTGTGAGGAATAAAAGCAGCTCAGTATTTGGTAGACTGTTAAGTGTAAGGCATACAATGATAAGAACGTGAATCTAGAGCTATAAAGGGAACAGTTTAAAGAGGAACTAATCTTTTGAGTTAAGGAATTTAAGTTTTGTTTCCTGGATGATAACATATTTATGCTATGTTATCACAAAGAATTGGCATATTTCCTGAACACGTGAGATAGGTTACTCTGGCCACTCTGTGGAGAGTGGATTAAAAAGACACACAGTGAAGGGAGAGACCATGCTTGCAAGGTAAACTGCAAGGCAAGGGATATTAGGACCAGGAACCCAGATGAGTGGGAGCTGGGCAGAGAGAAGCCATCATTAATTCTGTTGCTGGTTTGAGAGTAAACTGCTTCCTTCACAGCTACAACATTTTTATTTAGGTGAAATATTTACCATAAGAAATTCTCTTAAAAAGCACACAAAAAAATCCATGACTGGCCATCTTGTGTGGAGGCCAGGAGATAACCATTTTTAAAAGTGACATTTCCCTCTTCAACTGCCTGAGAAATCAAATAACGAAATGCAAACGGAGTACAAGGCATCTGACACGAGCGACAACGAGAAAATATGAGAGATTTTAGATTTATAATGTCAGCGGCCACCATGCCTCGCTATTTAAAGGTATTCCCTCCACTATTAGATCTGGGTGTCTCGGTTCATGAAAATACTGAAAATAGGAAACCTAAAATCTCAGTGGCAAATACATCATTTCTAATTGTGCTATTTCAATACCTGGGTTCCTGTCACAGAAGCTGTTGTGAATCTGTCATCAGTGCAAATCTGAAGGCATGTGTGACAGCAAAATGGACAGAAGGACACATCTTTGGGTAGCAGAAAGAGCTGGAGGGCATGAGCATGAACTATAGGCTAAGGAAACAAAAGGACAAAAGTACAAAAGGGATATAGCAAAAGCTCTTGACATGGAATCAGTAAAAATGTGGGTACAACTACCAACACCGCCAAGTCTTAATAAACCAGTAAAACTGGTCACAACTCAGTTTCTTCATTGATATAATGAGGTTTGGCTTGATGATTTCTCAAGTTTTTGTGTGATTATGGCTATTAATAGGGGGGCTCCTGTTTTTGGTGGTTACCTAGGAAGGTTTGTTGAAAGACAGAAATCAGGAGACAGCAAGGTAAAGATTCTTTAAAATCCACGTGGGAGTACTACCTGTCCTCTTCTCAGGCATCCTTGAAAGAATCCTTGTGTCCTAGCAATAGTAGAATATTTTAAGTGACTACTGTATCAATCACCTTCCAAAGACCAAAACTATTTTTTAGTAGAGAACACGTTTTAGAAAATCATAGGAAAATTTGAGAACTGGTGTTAAGGAATTTAAAATTAATCAAAACAATTTTTTAATGTTTATTTATTTATTTTTGAGAGAGAGACAGAGAGAGAGAGAGAGAGAGAGAGAGAGAGAGAGAGCGAGCAGAGAGGGGGAGACACAGAACTTGAAGCAGGCTCCAGGCTCTGCTCTGTCAGCACAGAGACCAACACAGGGCTCGAACCCACAAAATGTGAGTTCGTGGCCTGAGCCAAAGTCAGACACTTAACTGACTGAGTCACCCGGGCACCCAGGAATTTAAAATTAATTTAATGAAAAGCATAAAGAAATTTTACTTATGAAATTTCCCAACTTCAAATTATTTTTCTTAGGCATTTAGACACTGCCTTTAAGCTTAATGAAATCAATCTCTATACATAATTTAAACTAAAATTCAAACTGAGTATTAAGATTCTTTTGAACATTTAACTACCTTGAATAAGAGACAGCAAATATAAATATGTTGATTACAAAACTACTAGATGGATACTTAAAGCTATTTTAAAACTTCAGCACCATATCATCATCATTTCTATTCTTGTTTTATACCTCCCAATGCTTATAGTAGTTCTTAATTGATACCCTACTGGGATTAAACTATTTACAGAGCCAGTAGATGTACAATGCAAAAGTGATTATAATTTCTGCATTATCAACCAAATGGTGCTTGTGTTGGGTCATTAGACCTGGTTGATTCTCCAAAGGCAACTTCACTGGTCCCTAGTCATTAGTTCAAGTTTTGTTTTCAAGCATAAAATTCCTTTGTTACTTCAATAATTTACAGCATCCATTCTTTCCATGTAAGTCTTTTTTAGCCTAGTTTTTCTGTCCTTAGATAGTATTAAAAACATATGGATGTCTATACACCATGTACATAACAGTATAGTACACAATAGCTGGAATGTGAAAGTAACCCAAGTATTCACTGGTGGATGGACGGACAAGCAAATTGTGGTATATACATACAATGGAATATTATTCAGCCTTTAAAAATAAGGAGATTCTGATTCATCTGCTATAACACAGGTGAAACTTGAGGACAGGACACTAAATGAAACAAGCCAATCTCAAAAGAGACAAATACAGTATGTCCTATATAGGAAACATAAATGTCTCATTTATATGAGATACGTAGAGTGGTCAAAATTATTGAGACAGAAAGTAGAATGGTGGTGGCCAGATGCTGGGAGAAGATGGGGGATGGGGAGTTGTTGTTTGATGGATATAGCTTAAGTTGCACAAGATCAAAAGAGTGGTGATGGTAGTACATTATCATGAATATATTTTGATGCCACTGAACTGTACACTGAAATGGTTACAACGATAAATTTTTATGTGTATTTTACTGTAATAAAAGATACTGCGAAGAAAACAAACAAACAAGACAAGCAAACATAAGATCTACTATCTGGCAAAAGATATTTGAAAATGACATATCAGACAAAGGGCTAATGTCCAGAATCTATAAAGAACTCACCAAACTCCACTCCCGAAAAACAAATAACCCAGTGAAGAAATGGGCAGAAAACATGAATAGACACTTCTCTAAAGAAGACATCCGGATGGCCAACAGGCACATGAAAAGATGTTCAACGTCGCTCCTCATCAGGGAAATACAAATCAAAACCACACTGAGATACCACCTCACACCAGTCAGAGTGGCTAAAATGAACAAATCAGGAGACTATAGATGCTGGAGAGGATGTAGAGAAATCGGAACCCTCTTGCAAGGTTGGTGGGAATGCAAACTGGTGCAGCCGCTCTGGAAAACAGTGTGGAGGTTCCTCAAAAAATTAAAAATAGATCTACCCTATGACCCAGCAATAGCACTGCTAGGAATTTACCCAAGGGATACAGGAGTGCTGATGCATAGGGGCACTTGTACCCCAATGTTTATAGAAGCACTTTCAACAATAGCCAAATTATGGAAAGAGCCTAAATGTCCATCAACTGATGAATGGATAATGAAATTGTGGTTTATATACACAATGGAATACCACGTGGCAATGAGAAAGAATGAAACAGCAACGTGGATGGAACTGGGGAGTGTTCTCCTAAGTGAAATAAGTCATGCAGAGAAAGATACCATATGTTTTCACTCATATGTGGATCCTGAGAAACTTAACAGAAGACCATGGGGGAGGGGAAGGAAAAAAAAAGTTAGAGAGGAAGGAAGCCAAACCATAAGAGACTCTTAAAAACTGAGAAAAAACTGAGGTTGATGGGGGGTGGGAGGGAGGGGAGGGTGGGTGATGGGTATTGAGGAGGGCACCTGTTGGGATGAGCACTGGGTGTTGTATGGAAACCAATTTGACAATAAATTTCATATTTAAAAAAAAAAGATCTATCTGTATCTAATTCTACTGAATAAGTCTTTCAAACACTTTCTTTCTTACTAGATGAAGGATCAAGTCTACATGGTCGGGTCTGTATAAAACATTTAGCTATTATACCAAACTTAAAACATTGTAGAAGCCTGTTTGTGCTTATATATTTCATGTGGCACTGGAAGTAATTGTTTCATCCTATTTTTTGTGTAGCCATTAATTTCCCATGATTATTTACATAATTAACAGCCCCGTCTCCATATTTGTCATCCTCTATTACTCTGAGAGAAGCAAGCACACCTTTACAATTTATAAGCAAACTTATACTTAATAGAAGAAACAGTTTATGCATATAATTAATTCTTCCTATTTTTGTATTGCAATCAATATAGTACACTTTATGCTAATTTTTTACATTTAAATTTCACTATGAAATTACAGCTTTTCAAGAACAGAATTTGTTTCCGTTAATTATGAGGGCTTTTTCTATAATTAAAAATTGAAAATTGTCACAGTCAGCCATTATAAGCCCCTTTAATATGGTTCCTTTGTTCTTTTAATAATACCTACCTCCAAGCAGGCACCCCTGAAAAAATCCTTCCTTGCAGTAATAATAGTATATTTGAAGTCCAAATTGGATTTTTTCTACCCCAAAACATGGAATCAGTCATATTCAAGGAGCATACCAATTTTTTAGTGAATAATACATTGGAAAACAAAATCATAAGAACAGGTAAGTACTGGTGTTAAGGAAAATTGTTGGGTTTGTTATTGGACTTCTTTCACTGAACACGTGGGAAATGGTATTTATTTTTGTTAATTTATTTTCATTGGTATTTCTAATTTAACATATTACAATGCTAACTTGTTGTCAGATGAAGTTTTATTAGTTACTAATATTTTTTATGAGACTGAAAAGCAACAGTGAGTGTTGCAGATAGAATTAGTAAACTGATTTTGGGTTTCTTTTTGTAGCTTTGTATTGCCTACTGGGTAAATATATTCCAAAGCCAAGAGCCATTAGTCATTACCAGAAGAAATATAAACATTTGTTTCTTGAATCATACCTCTGTGAAGGAGACAAGTCATGTTGGGGGGTGTGGTAATAGGATAATGTAACTGGATTACAGTGACATGAACCCAAGAGTAATGACAGAATTGAATAAGGGATAGGACTCTGGCTCCAAAGGTGATACATGTTAGATAGATAGATAGATAGATAGATAGATAGATAGATAGATAGATAGATAATAGATAGATGACACATTACTTGCTCTTAGCATAATAGGATGTGATTAACATTCAGATCACTAGATTGAATAAAACATATTGTCCTCTCCAATATAGGTGGGCTTCATCCAAAGACTGAAAGCTTGCCTAGAATAAAAGAGATGACTAAGAACAAATTTTCTCTCTCTGTCTTTGGGATGAACATTGGTTTTCTGTCTTCAAACTCGGACTTGGACAGAAATTACACCATCATTTCTTTTGGGTCATCATTTCTTTTCTTTTCAGCTTTCCAGTCACAGATCTTAAGACTTCTCAGCTTCCATAATCCTATCATCCAACCCCTTATAATAAATTTATAAGTATAGAATAGAATAATATATAGCAACATGATATAAAATATATATAATAATTGTGCATAATAAAATAATACAAATAATGTGAATAGCAATATATATCTCAAAGGATACTGTTTGTCTGTATAACCCTAACAGAGACTGCAATGCTTATTACGTAAAACTGAAAAGTCAGGAAATAAAAATTGAGTCATTTAGTAGTATGAAATAAAAACAAGAAGAAAAAGCTAAGATAGCTGTAAGTGATTGTGCCAGAGGAGGGAGAATTAAGATAGGAAATGAATGAGGCAGGGGACGATGGTTTTCAATATAAATCTTCATAAATCATTTGGTATTTTAAACTACTAACAAGTATTTCTATGAAAATGAAACAAATAAAAATACTACTGACCCCAGCATAAAGGATATTGGGGAAATTGAGATAGAACACTTTATGACTCTAGGTGAAGGAAGGAAAGCTTTGGATATTTCTTAGAACCCACAATAAGAGATGGGGCCTCTTTGAAACCAGAGAAGAAGACCATACAGAAAAATTTTTTAAAAAGCTAAAATGAGAAACTCTGAAAACAAGCTGTGAAAAATATAACAACAGACTACCTTCATTGAGTACAGAACATGTAAGAGGCACTTTCAAACTATGTTGCATGAATTAACTAATTTAATATTAACAATTTTATGTGGTAGGTGTTATCATTATCCTAAATTTACAGAGGGAATAAAATGCACACAAAAACTAAGAAGCTTCTCTGAGTTCACTCAGCAAAAAGTGATTAAAGGCATTTATATTCGAATCAAAAGACAATTCATTCCATTTTCAGTCCCTATGCTCCACTGCCACTTAAGGAATTGATGTATATGATACAGAACGAAATGAAGGAACCTGGAGTAGGAAGAAGAGTGTAAATAATGATGTGGAAGGAAGAAAGTATAACTGACAAGAGTAGACACAGAGAAGTCTTGAGACAACGTGGTTCCCTACCTAGCAATGATGCTGCTTCACTGTGTACCTTAGAGAGGCCACCTCTGACTCAGGCTCTCCATCTAAAATTGAAAATTTTTTCTAGATTAGCTCTAATGACTTCTTTTCAAAAAAATTAATTTAAATTCCAGTTAGTTAACATACAGTGAAATAGTAGTTTCGGATGTACAATTTAGTGATTAAACTCTTACAGAACCTGGCGCTCATTACAAGTGCCTTCCTTAATCTTCATCACTTATTTAACTCATCCCCCTACCCACTTCCCCTCTGGTAGGTTACAAACTACGTTACAAACTAGGTAACCATTAGTTTGTTCTCTATAATTAAGAATCCTCTAATTAAAACAAAACAAACAACAACAACAAAGAAAAACATAGAGACACAATTTTACTGGATAGATCACTTAAGCTATAGAAGTACTATCTCAAACTCACTATCCTTTTATTTCCATGGAGCAGAGAAGTTTCAAAACTACAGATTTCTCTGGCATCCTTTATGGAATATTTCTCATTTTCATCTTAAGTGGGAAAACTTAAGGCTACCTTCTCCATTCATTTTTCTCATTGTTCCACTCATGTCCTTACCCCATGTTTATTTTTCTCGTTAATCAAGTTTCTTATCACTCAATGTCATAAACTGTGTACAATAAAAAACAATGTGATATCTCTCATAACCATAGCATTAAATTAATATTTCTCATCCCTACATGCTCATTAGAACAGCAGAGTTAAAGACAAAACAAAACAAACAACAACAAAACACGTGTCTGACCTGCATGAAAAAGAGTCTGAATTAATTGGCAACTAACATGGTTTTAAAGGTCAGAGACTCTAATATGAAGCCAGTTTTTGGAAACACTGCAGTAGATAAATTTAGCATATGCAGACAAGCCATGAACTAAAGACTTACAAGTAAACCTTGGCAAACAGATTATTATTTATCATTCCATATGCTTTCTGTATGAAAATCACTAGGTGGTTAAGCACTTTTGTATAGAAAACGATTCTGATGAACTCAAATTAAAAAGGGGCAACATTACTCAAAGGATGTAGTATGGCTCAAATAAAGTATAACTAAGCAATACAAAGGACAGGACTCAAAGCATCTTCTGGGACCAAGGTAGCAGAACTGATGTGCTTTTCAGGTCCCCCTCTTTGGGATAAACCAGCTTCAATAATTTTGTTATTCTTACACCTGCTCAAGATTCAAATACCCAAAGGAAGCATGGATCATATTCTCGATTAAAAGAAGAGGCTAGAGTCAAGACAGCACAATGAGCAAAGGGTAGTTCTCCAAAGGGAAATCAGGATTTCATTACCACTGATGAGGAGATAGATGATGGACAGTCAAAACCAGTAGATATCCAATCAGATCACATTTCCTTATATACAACCCCTTACTACCATGAGCAATACTGCTTTTAAAACCAGCCACTACATCTGCACTGACAGTGCAGAGCCTGCTTGGGGTTCTCTCTCACCCTCTCTCTCTGCTTCTCCCCTGATTGTGCATGTGCTTGTTCTCTCTCTGTCTCTCTCTCTCTCTCTCTCTCTCTCTCTCTCAAAATAAATAAATAAACCTAAAAAAAATAAAAACAGCCAATATATGAAAGTTTAAACTTACACGTCATTAGACAATGATTATACCCATTAACAAAAGCTTTCTTGCATTAAAGCATTCCCTTCATGAAAAATCTCAGTTCCATTAAAGTATGATTCTATTAATAAATATGACTCACAACATGTTTCAGTTGTCCATCAGTTTTGTAGAAAAGGATATATAACTCTAGTGCTTGGGACCTTTAGCACCCTTTGTTTTCTTAATGTTTATTTATTTTTGAGAGTTACAGAGCATGAGCAGGAGAGGGACAGAGAGAGGGAGACAGAATCTGAAGCAGTCTTCAGGCTCTGAGCTGTCAGCACAGGGCTCAATGTGAGCCTTGAACTCACAAACCATGAGATCATGACCTGAGCCTAAGGCAGACGCCTAACCGACTGAGCCACCCAGGCGCCCCATGCACCTTTTTTATCTTCAATAGTATTTTTTAAATTTGTTGAATACAATTGGGTGGACACTTAAGTAGCCAATGAGTGATGAGACTGGTTATCCAGAAGAGTTGATAGGGCATAAAAGAAACTTATGCTAGCTAAGGAGAGGTCTAGAGCTCTCGTCTCCTCAGTGCTTACTACTGGTAATAGAGGTCCTTTTGGAAATGCATTATTTCAAAATTGTATACCTTGTCTCCCCTATGTTTCCTTCAAAGCAGTTTCTTAGCACTGCTGCGAACACTTTGCATATTTTTAACTTTCCATTTCTAACACATTTAAGAATATTTTAAAATACGTTGGATGCAAAAGTTGTAGGGACATGTCCTTCACATAACAGCTTCCACAGTCTTCTATATATAAATGCTATGGTTTCTTGTTAAATTATTATAGAATTTAAGTATGTTTGCATGCAGTATTTCATAAAAGATGTATTAGAAGGTTTAGGGTGATATTTATTAAGAGAGAAACAGATTATAGTCATCTTCCAGAAAGACAAAAAGCTTGAATTAATCTTCCAAGAAAACATAGATCTCAGATCAAATGAGAAGTATTTTAGTAAATCAGGCTAAAATGGCTTTTTCTAACAGCACAGTGTCCATGTGGGAGATAAATGTATTATTTACTCAAAAGAAGAGTTACTACAAAAATGGCTTTTCCCAAAAGATTTACTTCTTTGATCTGGCGAGATCAAATGAAGAAAAAAAGGAGTGCAAAGGTATAGAGCTATAGCCAAGAGAATTCTCAAAGGGCTTTCTCAAATACCTAATTTGACCATCATCATGAATCTTAAAAGTAAGTAGAGGAATAGTGATATTTGATAAACAAGAAATGACAGCTAGAGAGGACCTTCTCTTTCATACTGGTTAGTTTGTATTAATCTATCCACTGACCAGAGGTGCTTGATAAGATATAAAAGCATATCCTGAGAGCTTACAAGACTGTGAAGCATGCTTAGAACAAATCCAAGAAAAAAATGTAAATTCAGAGAAATAAAACTGAGAAGCTGTTTCTCTGGGGGATTTTTTTTTTTAATTGAGTAAAGGAAGTTAAATACCTGAGAAATACGCTAGAGATATTGACAGCCTTGTAGGGCTTGGATGACAAATGTACATTGTATTCTTGAAAGGTACCCTCTAGAATTAAGGATTAATTAGAAGTAATTCAGTCCTCAGTGACTGCATAGCAATTTTAAATCATTTGGAACCTTTGAATTGGATTGTTTTAGGTTACTAGTATCTCCAGGTATCTTGCAGGAGAAAGAGTAAATTCTCTTTTCTATAAAGAATTGCTACAAATAATTTTTTAACTACATCCTTAATACACAATGAAAATAAAATAAAATAAAATAAAAATAACAGGACACAGAGAGGAAATAAAATGTGAAAGAAAACCAGCAGAAACAAATTAAAATGAAGGAATAAAAAGGGATTCCAGAAAATAGTTACTATGAAAACATAATCAACAAATTATGACATTTACATATAAGGAACATTACACTCAAAAATTAGGGTATACTTTTTCTTCATACCAAGCACACATAGAACATTTACAATAAATGACTAGAGAGAGGTTTTGTTGAGAGTCCCCCACACCATCAGCAGGTTTAATAATTCACTATGAGGACTCACAGGACTCAGGACTCAATTGTCATGACTATGATTTATTACAGCAAAAGAATACTATTATGGGCTAAACTATGTTCTCCCACCCCCAAATTCATATATTGAGGTCCTACACCCCTATACCTCACTCTATGACTGTACATGGAGATAGGGTCTTGAAAGGTGATTAAGTTACAAGGAGCCCATTAGAATGAATCTTAATCACTGTTATCTTTACAGGAAGAGGAAGTCTGTACACACAGAAAGAGACAGAAAGCAGGTGCATAGAGGGACAACCACATAAACGGCAGCCGGTGGGTAGCTATCTGCAATCCGAGGAGAGAGGCCTCAGGAGAAACCAACTGTGTCAATATATTGATCTTGGACTTTTAGAATCCAAAACTGTGAGAAAATAGATTTTTGTGGCTTAAGCCACCCTGTATGTGGTATTTTGTTATGGCACTCTGAAAAAACAAACTCAGATATAAGAAAGTTAGTAAAGGGAAAAGGCATATACAATAAAGTACCAAGGAAACCAGGCACAAGCTTCCAAGGGCCCTCTCCCTGTGGAGTCACACAGGCCACGTGATTTCTCCAGCACCAAGTGAGGACCACATGTATAAAATGTCACTGGTCCCATTAGAGACTCAGTGGCCAAGGGTTTTACTGGGAGTTTGTCAGCTAGGCACTCTCTGGCTATCCCATATCAAAGTTCCAGACTCCCAGAAGGAAAGCAGGTGTCCACCATAAACCATATTGTTTGTGCAAACAATGTAGGTACAGTGAACCACTCTTATCGGCCAGGAATCCCCCTGAATCTAAGTGAACAGATCCCAGCCCAGGGCTAATTTTGCAAGTACGCTCTTCCAAGGATAGTTTCAGTTCTGCTATTTTCAACTCTTCTGCACAGTCTACTGCTTGCCCTCTGCCCAAGGCATAGTCACAGCAAAATTATGATCAAGAAGCTGACCAAACTGCAGTGTTATCTTGGTTATAACATTTAGGGGTCATGGATTTATTTATTCAGTTACAACAAATCCCATTTACCATGAAAGTCTATCTTAAAAAGCCAGTGGCTTCCTCCTAAAGTTTGTGCATTTACCTTTTGTACCCAGCCCATGGCATCAATTTGGGGACAGAAGAACCCTGGCCAGTAAATTGGAGTTGACCTGAATGCCTTCCAGAGCTGAGGCAACGTCAAGATAGTCAAGATATGCCTGAAGATGTTCAGTCCACTTAGTTCAGTTCAGTCCTTGGTTTCAAAAGGACAGCCTGGATCTGTCAGTTCCAAATAGTTTTGCTTGTCCCTGACACTAGTTCGTCCTCTTCACAAATGTGGATGGCAACTGGAGGTGCTCTGTGTGGAAAGCACGAGGGCCAACCTCTGCTGACTCCTAGACATGTGTGATCATGGGCTCAGCAATGAGATTGATTCAAAAGGCTCGGAGCAGCTTGGAAGATCAACACTGGGGATGTTTCTCTCTTCTCTGTGGGAGGAAGGCTAAGCTTCTGGAACAGTTTTGAAAAAAAAAAAAAAGATTATTAATCCCTTCTCCATTCCCTTTGCCTGCCTAGGTATCAGGGTTTTGCCTTTTCTGTGTTGTTTTATCTAAGTGTATCTCATCCAACAATTGTGCCTTTCCAATCTTTACTTTATCTCCTACTCTCACCCGTACGATTCATCTAGAAACGTTGTGTGCAAGAAGGTCCAAGCACTTTTCTCAGGAAAAAAACAGAACAAAACAACACTTTATACAACTTAATCAGAAAGGCACATCACATTTAGAAATTAAGTCAAAGTCCTGAATTTTCAAACATTTTAAAAATGAGTTTACACAACCTCCCATCCCTTTTATTATGATCATTTACTGGGTGAACCACCTACCAAAAACTCAAAGCTTTCTGAAGATAGCTGTATTTAATAATAAAATTGCTTTACTGGGGCACTTGGGTAGCTCAGTCGGTTAAGCATCTGACTCTTGGTTTCAGCTTAGGTTATGATCTCATGGTTCGTGGGTTTGAGCCCTGCATCAGGCTCTGCACTGATGGCATGGAGCCTGCTTGGGGTTCTCTCTCTCTCCTTTTCTCTGCCCCTTCCCTGCTCTCTCTCCCTCCCTCTCTCAAAATGAATAACTAAACATTTAAACAAAATAATAAAATTTCCTTACTGAGGTGTGTGCATGAGGAGAAAGATGCGGGAATTGGACTCAAGCTACCAGTTCATTGCTGCAAACCACAACTAATCAGAAAAGCCAAACACAACTAATCAACAGCAATGAGACATCCTCCAGTGGGTCAGGAGTCTCATCTGTCAGGAGTGGGTGGAGGGTTCACAAGCCCCATGATGTGTCCTCCTTCCAACTTGCAGCTTTTGGCAGGGATCACAGTTTGGGAATGCAATCAGTCTCAGCAATATGAAGTTGACCAGGAGCTTAATTTCAGATAGTTCTATCAGAGAATAAGCCCTTTTCTGCGGACATTTGTATGTGACACAGATGGTCCAGTCAGCATCAAGGATATTTTCATAGGTTATGGCCCCGCACAGGGGGATCCTCAATCTGTAGCAGTCTTGGAATCTGAGTTCTGCTCATTAAGCCTATGGTGGCCTTCAGTTCAGTATAATCCATGCTGAGACCAAAACAGCCCATAACAGGAAATATTAGGTTTCAGCCTGGAGTAAGGTTCAGGCAATTAGTATCTGAATTCATATTTTTTTTAAAAAGCCACTGGCTTTTCTTCAGCAGCAGCAAACGCAAGATTGTATAGAGGCAGACAGCTGGGTTCCAAGTCTAGGCGACAAGCAAGGATTTCCTGAGCCTCTTTTGTCTTGTCAGTGTTAGAGTCCAAATTGATCTACTAAAAACTATGCACATTAAGCTCGAAAATTATATGCCTCTAAGGGTCAGATATCTGATTTCAGAGGAGCTCATTAGCAACTAAAAACTGTTTTCACAACATCAAAAGTGTATCTCTATTTGGAGACTGACTCTCTGTTCATGTATCTCCCTTTATTCAGAGACTCTAAAAATGGGCAAAATTTAGAGCCAAAAACATCAGTTTATAAAGACATGTTTTGTTTTAAATTCTTAAAGAATTTAACTTGCAACAAAACCATCACTGACAAAAATCAAGGAATCAGTGTCCACTAGCACCTTACTTTGTAGCATCCCCAGATTGTGATTATCTCTTTAGAATTTATGAAATTACAAGTATTTACTGCAATTTTTATTATATATGCAGATACAATAACTGCAAAATACAAAGGCAGTTAAAATCTCCTTTTTATGCTGTTGCAAATTTATTAAAACTTCTCTCAGTAAATTCCACATTTACAGGTTTAAGATTATAATTGTCAGGAGAAATCCAGCTGGAATGCAAGACAGGGGCAGGGGCCCTGCTGCACTGCAAGCAGTTAGGCTGAAGAAATGACAAGAGTGTTCCTTATATCCCCACTTTGACTCACCTAAAGCTTTGCTCCAGCTCTAGGAACTGTGTGAACCTTTTTTATCCCACTTGAAGGAGAGAAAATACACATTTTAACACATCTGGCTCATCCAATGCTCATGTTCATGAATGTTTCTCCTTGTCAAGGGAGAAGAGCTAAAACAATGAAAGACACTATCCAGGCTACACTGTTTCTCCTTCCCATTTTAGCTAGGATGGCCAGGAACAGCTAGAGAATACAGCAAGCCAATCTCTTAAAGTGGATCCATCATCTTCACATCCACATGCAACTTTAACCTTTCGCAACAGACAAAAGTTCAGCTGCTGCTTTATACCATGGATGACCTCAGACACCCAGAAAGTGAGGGCTCATCTTTCTCTGCTTTTCAAACATTCCTTTTGCAAACAATGTTTTCACCATGTTTCACTGTGTCATGGTCAGACTAGCACATCCCAATTCTGACACCAACTCTGTCAGGGGAGGACACACAAGAATCAGTGCTTATACACACACACACACACACACACACACACATACACACACACACACACACACATATATAAATAAAATTGTTCAATTATATAGATAATATAATATATATAGATATATATTATCATCTGTGCATGTGTGTATGTATATATATTTATATAAATATATCTATCTATAAATATAAATATAAATATAAATATAAATAATATAAACACACCATTGGTCAAAGTAAAACATCAGTACAGCCCCATCAGGGTGGCTAAAACAGAAAACACTAAAACTACCAATATTTGGTGAGAATGTAGAGCAAATAGATACCTTAATCACCGTTCTTGTGAGTGTAAGCTGGTACAACAAAACTATAAATAATCTATGCCATGAATGGAATTCATGAAATTGTAGGTAAATGGAGAGCTGAGATGGCAGAGATGGCACAAAGGGAGGCTTTGGGGGTACTATCAATGTTCTCTTTATGAGAACATGCAGATTAAATAGATAATTGCTTTTTGGCATTTTTTTGAGCAGTATATTTTAGTTTTTGTATATTTTTATGAAAGTGTGTGCTATTTCACATTACAATGGGTTTAAGAGAAAAACGGAAATGTTGCTCAGTAAATAAAATAAATTATTTAAGAACATCCACATGTTTCTATTTTAGAAGCCAACCTTGTTGAGTGTCTCGAACACACTGTACAACAAAGCTTATAGTATGTTGGTTTTTCATAACGTGGCCACATGCCCCTGTGATGTCACTGAAGCTAACAGTACTGAATTCACATAAAATTAATATTCAGACATTGTCCATAATCTAAATTTACTACACATTTTAAGGCATTATTCCTAATCCTAGAACCCATAATCTAAAAATATTTTCAATTTTCAAGATATCCAAGTTAGATTTCATATTCTTTCATTTATTTAGTCATGTCTTCACAAAATATTTTCAAGCACATGGACATTTTGAGGACTTCCATATTATGTTGGAAGGGATTTGGAACTCCTTGCAAAATATAACAATGCCATGTATACATACTTATACACACATATGTAGCTATATCTATATATACTTACATATACTTATTAACTACATATTTACATATATATATATATATATATATATATATATATGACAAACTGAAAATAACAATGAGGTCAACATCTCTCTAGATATGAAATAAAATGTAAATAAATACACAGCCTTGAGTGGGGGTTAAAATGATTTAAAAAACAAAACAAAACTGGAATCCTGGATGAGAAACTGGCAGAGAAGTCTTGGTATTCATTTCCTATGTAATTTTATTTCATTTATTTATTTTTTAACTGTTTATTTATTTATTTATTTATTTTTTGAGAGAGATCAAGCATGAGTGGTGGAGGGGCAGAGAGAGAGTGAGAACAGAGGATCCAAAGCAGGCTCTGTGAGGAGAGCAGAGAGCCCGATGTGGGGCTTGAACTCACGAACAGTGAAATCATGACCTCAGCCGAAGTAGGACACTTAACTGACTGAGCCACCCAGGTGCCCCAACTTTCTATGTAATTTTAGAGGAGACAGTCACATGCACTGGGGCCCTGAGCACAGACTGAATTTCTCAGCCCACGTATAAAGACTAAAAACAATGACATACTGCTATTAGGGCTGTAAGCATAATGAAAAATGAAGCTCACAATGATAGAAGAAACAGAGAGAACCATGTATCCTGATCCAGACAAGTTATTCACTAACTTGGGAATTTATTTATTTTCCTTTAAGAAAATAGTCCTTAAATGTCAATATGAAACCTTATTGTCAAGAGGATCCTCACTACACTAATTGAAGGCATCCAGAAAACCACTAGGTACAGTGAGGTGCATTTGGGACAATGAGAAAGAATTATCTGGAGAAAGACAAAGTACACATTGTAGGCCGTGGCAAAAATAATGAACGGAACAGAAAAAAAAAAAACACTTAGAATTTTAAGAGGCCGATATTCCATTTGCCTGAGATGTACTGAGCAGAAGGTAAAGTGACTGAAAAAGAAGTTAGAGGCGTAGGTAGGGCCACTAAGTCATGTATACTTTTGACTGTCATTTCAAAGCATTTGAGTTTTATATAAACCACAATGGGAAATCATTGGAAGACTGTAAGTAGTAGAGCATCTTAATATGATTTGTTTTAAACTTATTATTCTGACTTCTTTAAGGACAAAAGATCTGATGGGAGAAGCATGAAAGAGAAATGTCAATAATGAGGCTATTTCAGCAGTTAAGGCAAAAAATAATGATGACTTGAAATTGGCTAGTCCTCTAAAAATGGAAAGTAGACAGATTTTGAGAGGGAAAAGTGGCACTGATTGATATTATATATAAAAAGAGAAAAAATGAAAAGGATGACCGGACAATTTTGTTTGGAGAAACTGTAAGGAGAGCTTTAAGTTGGAAATCATTAGCATATACATGTTATATATTGCTGCTGGAATAGATGAGATTACCTATAAGGAATATTTAGCAATGAATGGATAAATATAGTTAACATTTATTGACTATTAGCTGGATTCCAGGAAGGTGCTAAGCACTTTACATGACTTATCTTGTTTAATCTTTCCAAGAACTCTGAGAAATAGGTAATGTTATTATACTTCATTTAAAGAACAAAAATCATGATTTTGAAGGGTTATGTAATTATTCCACGGCTACACAGTTAGTAAATGGTGGAGGCTATTTTTAAATCCACACAGTCTGAATCTAGAACCTGTAAACTTAATGGCTATTATTACTGTCTTGGGAAAAAGAAGCACGCCTTGAATCAAGCCTAGAAGAGGTAAGTTTAAAAAGCAAGCAGTGGGGGAGCAGTCTACAAAAGAGACTGGAGAAAAAGAAAGTGTCCTTTTATTAGTAACATAAAGGGAACTAAGAAGGGAGTATTTCCAAGATGAAAGATCTGGTCACTTTTGAATATTTCTGAGACAAAACCACAAATAACAACTAAATTTTACATTCACTAAAGTTATCGTTAATCTTAAGTACAGTTTTACTAGAGTGTTGAGTGCATGACTTAAGCTGGAGGTCTATGTGGCATCAAAGGGAAAAAAATAGAATATGATACCCTGAGAATGACTGAGGAGAGAGTGGAGAGATGAGAAAATGAGAGAAGAAAGAGAGAAATCCATGATGTAGGAATGGGAAGAGAAGAAATTAAAAGAAAAGCCTGGATAGGTAAAGAGAAAAAAAGTGTTGTCCTCTCATGACAGAAGTCGTCCCGTGTGACCAATCTACCTCCAGGTGGTTGGTTGATTGTGCTGAGAAATAGTGTCAGGGGCTTGTCATTGGTCTTGGCTTTTGGCAAGTTAAGTGCTCAGCAATGAAAGTTACCAGATTATTTCCTGAGTCACTTAGTCACATGAAACTCCCTATGAGGACATAGATGTGGTTGAGATAAAGAAACCAAAGGGAAAGGAGTAGGTAGAGGTCATGGGCATCTGGGCCACTGGGTCATGTAACTTACTTATGACTTTTAGAATTTGTTTGAACCATTTTATATACTGCTTTCACTTGATGATTATGCACTGCTGTGATCAACCAAATATAGTTTAGTCTATTACAGAACATCTAGATAATGATGGTAATTTGATGGCCAGTGGTTGAGCATTCAGCCTCTATCAGGGACCACAAAAAACCAGAAACTAAGTGAAGCAGTTAAATGCCAACAATAGGAGAGCTTTATTCTAAAACTTAAAAAGATTGTGCTACATTCCCCTATAAGTGTCTATCAGGGTTTTATACAGCATTTTGTATCTGCCACACACACTATACCACCATTGGATCTATTTAGCCACATAGGCTAAGCATTAGGGCAGTCTACAAAGCATTCTGGACCTGTTCCAGAACCTGTCCTTTTCTGAGCCTGATATAGTTCATTTGGGCTGCTATAATAAAAATACCAGAGACTGATGGCTTGTAAACAATGGAAACTAATTTCTCACAGTTCGGGAGGCCACAAGTCCAAGATCACGGTGCCAGCATGCCCAGGTTCTGGCGAAGGCCCTCTTTTGGGTTGTAGACTGCTGACTTCTTATTGTGACCTCACATGGTAAAGGGGGCTAAGAAGCTCTATGGGGTCTTTCATAAAGACACCAATCCCATTCATGAGGGTTCCACTGTCACAACCTAACCATCTATCAAAAGGGCTCATTTTTAATACTATCACATTGGACATTAGGATTTCAACATATGAATTTTGAGAAGATACAAATATTCAGAAACCCACTCAAAGCTGGAAGACTTTGGGGGCATGGTAAATAGTATACCCCTCTGAAGAGTTCCACCAGACAACATGTTTCTTAGTTGTGGAATTGTCAGATGAAGAAACTTATCCTTCACCTTGGAAGGGATAACTCAACATGCCCCATTTCACAGAAGAGGCAGATCTTTGAATTCTTATAGGATTTATTCCCCGCCCTCTTCCATGTATGTGCTGGACCAAAATGTCTAGTAGTGAACCTCTTGTTCACTAATTCCATTCAGCATCATGTCCCCACTGTAATAGATCAGGGTGATATACTGTGTAATGAGTTGGTGATGAAGGCAGGAAAGTTGATTTTGACATGATTGGGATGATTGGAATGCATTGTAGACCTCCCAGCAGACAGCAAACTGCTTTTGATGGTCTTTATTTTTTTTAACTGTTTATTGATTTATTTTGAGAGAGACAGAACACAAGCCAGGAAAGGAGGGGCAGAGAGTGAGGTAGAATTCCAAGGAGGCTCCAATGCTGTCAGCACAGAGCCAGATGCAGGGCTCAAACTCCCAAACGGTGAGATCATGACCTTAGTCGAAATCACTAGTCAGCTGCTTAACTGACTGAGTCACCAGGGTACCCCTTGATGGTCTTTATTAATCAGTAGAGAGAAAACAGCATTTGCCAGACCCATAGCTACCTACTGGAGAGTAGGGAATGTGAAAAGTTGCTTTCAAATGTAGTGTAATAAAACTAAACTTTTATTATACTAATGAATTCAAACAGAGCAGAAATGGCTTTTTTTCACTGTGTGTTGCACTAGCTTTTGGCAATTTTGAATAAATGGGGTTGACTCACTATTTGGGGAGGGTTTCTCAGCCACGTCTGGTTCCTGGGCTAGGATGACTGGATGGCTGGGTTTAGCTTTGACTGAGTACCTGCCTGTATGAAGTCTGGGTTTCCTCATAGCACAATCAGAATTTTATTCAGATTCAGAACGATCAGAATTTTAACATGGTGACTCAGAATTCTAAAAGCAATGTTTTTTGTGTGTGTGTGAGGAAAGCAAAAGCGACATGAGTTCATTTGATTGAGACTTTGGGTGTCACAGTCCCACTTCTTTCGCATTCCATTTGCTAAAAACAAGCCATACATTGTACTATTTACCTGTTGAGGTTTAAAAAGTGAACCCAGAATTTAGTAGCTTAAAAAAAAAGATTTGTTATCTCAGTTTCTGTGCATCAAGAATTTGGGTGACTCTGCCTCAAGATAGTTCACATATCTGTAATCAAAGTATCAGCCAGAGCTGCTGTCTCATCCAAAGTCTTGACTAAGGGAGGATTTACTTCCAAGATCACTTATATGGTTGACAGCAGGATTCAGTTCCTTACTGCTGTTGACCGGAGGGTCGCACTTCGTCCTTGGCTGTTGGCCAGAAATCTCCCTCCATTGGTTGCCATATGTCCCCTCCATTGGGCAACACACACACCAGCTGTGTGTTCATTAGAATAAGAGAGAGAGAAAGCAAGACAGGCCAGGAGGAGAAAAGACAGTTTTCCTGAGAGCCAATCTCAGAAGGGACATTCCAACATTTTTGCCATAGTTTATTCATTAGAAGAAAGTCATTAACGGGTACCTGGGTGGTTCAGTTAGTTAAGCATCTGACTTTGGCTCAGGTCATGATCTCATGAGTCATGAGTTCGAGCCCCACATCAGGCTGTCTGCCGTGACTGCAGAGCCTGCTTTGGATCATCTGTCCCCCCTCTCTCTGTCCCTCCCATGTCCTCTGTCTCTCTCTCCAAAAAAAATAAACATTAAAGAACTTTAAATAAATTAAAAAAAAGAAAGTCATTAAGCCAGCCTAAAATGAAGGGAAGGGGATTCTACAGGGTGTGAATACCATAGCAGGTGTGTGTGGGGGTGCTTATTGGGATATATCTTAGAGGATGCCTTCTACAATCCACCCTCTGACCCCCCAATAATTTATATCCCTTCCATATTAAGTATACATTTATGTGTTCTCAAGTTCCCGAAAAATTGTATCACATTATCCCGAAAAATTGTATCACCAGCTTAAAGTCCAGAATCTCACTATCTGACTTGTATGGAGATATGATGAAGCTCCTCAGATACAGTGCCATAAGTTCAAGACCTCAAGTAAAATTCTTTTCATTCTGTTGCTTTATAAAATTAGAGACAAATTTTGTCACACAAGCACTCATACAGTAGTGGGACAGGCATAGGATAATCCATAGATATTCCAATTCAAAAATAGAAGATATAAGAAGCAAAAAGTAGTCACTGATAAAAATTTTGAAATTCAGCCAAGGCAAATGTTGGCAACTATCTGATTAGGTCTCAAGGCCTGAGAGTAATTCTCCATGGCTCTCTTCTTCTCTGTCTGCGCTTTCTGTTGTGCCTTTTGATTCATACCTCATTTTTCATTAAAGGTAGTACATGTTTGTGGCTAAATAGTATTCTCAGACTGTTTTTTTTTGCCTGTAGGATTTTAAAGGTCCAAACAAGCCTTGTCATTTTGTCCCATTTCTGTCCCATGCCACCACGATGTTAGTGTTTTGCTGATATACTTCGCTCAAAAACTTCCTGTGGATACCATTCGAGTTTACGAAACAGAAGTCAAAAAACACAAATTTCATTGTCATAAAACTTTGTCTAATTTTGCCTCCTATAGAGACAGCTGAGGGACAAGTCCCTTTAACTTCTTTATTGGTCAGCTAGGGGTGCCATAACAAAATACCACAGAGGAGGTTGCTTAAACAACACAGATTTATTTTCCCATAGTTCTGGAGACTGGAAGTCCAAGATAAAGGTGTCAGCAAGTTTGGTTTCTCTTGAAGCCTCTCTCTTTGGCTTGCAGACAGCCATCTTGCCTGTGTCCTCACATGGTCTTTTGTCTATGTACATGTGTAACCATGTGTCCTATTCTCCTCTTCTGGTAAGGACACCAGTTATATTGGATCAGGACCCACCCTGTGGCCTCATTTAAACTTGGTCACCTCTTTAAAGGCCTTATCTCCGCAAATAGCCACATTCTGATATACTGGGGGTTAGAACTTCAAGACAGGAGTTTTGAAGGGGACACCATACAGCCCATAACAGCTTCCTATAGACAGATTAGTTTTGTTTGAGAGGACTTATGAGGTGTACCCCATTCTTACACTTTTCCAAGGGCATTTTTGTGATTAAATTTTACTCTGAAGTATCACCCCTGATACATCTGTAGTTTAGGCAGTTTTTCCTTCATCATTAGGTAATTTTTTTTTTTTCTGGCTGTGACCTGGGTTTGAACTTTGCTTAAAAGTTATTTCTTAATTTTAGCATCTTTTGTCATCTAGAAAGATGGAGAATTTTCTAAACCGTCAAGTCCTGGGGCCTCTTTATTTAACTATCCTTCCCTCAATTTATGTCTCTCCTGTCTCATTTTACCATCAGCAGTGAGAAAAAGCTAGGCAGCATCTTCAACATTTTTCTACGAAGTATCCATTTTTCTTTGTGTTCTCTACAATGACTTCAGATGAGAATGTTGCTAACCTTTCAGCCATAAAGTTATAAGGATCATCCTTCTTCCAGTTTCTAATAATCGGCTCAGCACTTCCTTTTCATCTTTAACTGGCTGTATACTCTAAGTCCGATGTCAATTTATTCACTGCAATATAGACCTTTTCTAACATGCTCCTCAAAATCCTTGTAGCCACCATCACCGAACCAGTTCTAAGCCATTCTCTCCATTTAAAAAATCATTGTGGCCTAACTGGCTGGAGTGGTAGAGAAGTGAGGTTAGGGCTGGAAGAGCAGGTGGAAATTTGCAGGTTATATTATGAAAGCAAGAGGGGCACATAAAGGGCTGGATCCCCAGATTTGGATATAACATCTGCCTGTGTCCATGGATGATTCCTAACTGTACATGCATGGGGAAGATTCCTGGCAGCCTAGTGAAAAAGCAGACAGAAAACAGCAAGACTAACCTTTAGAGAAAATACTGCAGTGGGTGAGATGTGTGTTCATTTTTCACCATGTAATTCCTGAGTCTATGAACAACTCAGGCAATAGAAAACTCAAGTGATATCAGCTTAGAGACCAGACCTTGGAACTGCCAGAACAGATGGAAATTTAGAAGGGAGGACTTGGAAATAAGGAAGCCACAAAGAAGATGAGTTTCTAAGAGTGAATATCAACCGCCCAAATCCTTGACTAACCACTAAACTATGCAAGTTTAGGGGAGATCCACAGTGGGGCAAGCAAGAGGGTGGGATGGGGGACGGCAGGAAGCAGTAGCTAGAAGTTCAAGGAAATGAGCAAGGTTGTTAGCTGCTGAAAAATGCAGGAAACAATGAGTTTGCTATTTGAGTGCAGCTAAGTTAAATTACTGCCAGAAGAAAATTCCTCAGAAGGTGACAATTTAAATCAAATAACTATTCTGTATTATACATTATCCACAAATTATATCATTTTCAACAAAAAATTGTAATACTTATCAAAAAAATTAAAAGAAAAATTTGCAGCTTGGAGGCTGGCAGGGTAGAGATGGAATGATACAAAAGGTGATGAGGAAGTTTGTGGAAGGTGATTGAACTGTTGACTATCATGATTATGGTAGTAGCTAGGTGGGTGTAAAATTTGTCAAAACTCATCAAAATGTATACATAATATGAGTGCAGAAACTATACTTAAAGGACACTGATAAAGGCAAACCAAAAAACAAATAAACAAAAAATAAGTATTAAGAGTAGAAAGTTTTCCCCAAGTTCTACAGATAAGCAAACAAGATCCATTGAAGAAGTAGAAGAGGGAAGTGGTGGTTGGACTTCATTATAATTCATTAACATATACACCTTAACACTTCATCTGTTTTAATTTGTAATGCTCTGAGTATCTGACACTTGGAAACAAAAGCTGATGTTTTCTTATCCTCTCACTTTCTCCATCCTCTGTATGGAAACATTTCCATTTCCTTCCATTCAACTCTGATTTCTTTGATGACTTTTTTTTTAATAATTGCTTTTGTATTCTTTAGAACAATGCATGGGCATAGTAATGGCTTGATAAATGTACTTGTGTTGTTTGGCTTGCTTGCATATTGAAAGAATTACGAATGAATAACTAAAGACAACAACTGCTTTCCTTCTGCTTGGGATATGCTCCCCTCAGTAACACCACAGTGGCTCTTTCCATCATTTAGGTATTTTTCTTTTCTTTTCTGTTTTACTTACTTACTTATTTACTTATTTATTATTTTTTAGAGAGATAGAGAATGCACATGGGAAAGAAGGACAGAGGGAGAGAGAGGGAGAGAGAGGGGGAGAGAGAGAGAGAGAGAGAGAGAGAGAGAGAGAGAGAGAGAGAGAATTGTAAGCAGGCTCCACACTCGGCACAGAGCTTGATACAGAGCTCAGTCCCACAACCCTGGGATCATGACCTGAGCTGAAATCAAGTCTGGCACTCAACAACTTGAGCCACCCAGGCGCTCCCCATCATTTAGGTCTTAACACAAATGTAACTTCATCAGAGAGGACTTTTTCTACTCAGTCTTCTTAAGACAGCTCTCCAGTCACTCTTTACAATACCTCTATATTCTGCGTTCTTAATGCTTAGTAGTTTTTACTCTGAATTTTTCTTTTTCTGTCTGGATTTGTTTATAGGTTGTTTCTTCCATTAAAATGTATGCTCTCTGAGGGAAGGGCCTCTTATTTATTCACAACAGCATATCCAGTACCCAGTATAGTATGTGACATATAATAGGTCTCTACATAATCTGTTTGAGGTGCAGAAGTTGGTCCAGCTTTCCTAAAAGCATACTTTTCTCTTTACCATTCTCTTATTGCCATGCATGTTTTCCTTTATACGGTTGAAGAGACTTGGCTTTCTGTCACTCCACAAAATGATGAAATGTAGCTGGGATCAGAGCCTCTCATGGAACCGATGACACATGTTACGTAATTGTTCACCGAGGGGTCTCTACCATTAACTGCGTGAACCTTGCTGTTTGTACATTGTTTAAGCAAATGCACTGAGTGTAACGCCTGACTTTTTGTTGTTGTTCTTTTTCCTTTTGCAGCACATGGTCCTTAAGGGAAGCTAATCTAATTATTCAAGGCAAAATAATTCTTTAAAAAAGTTTTTTTTTTTACATTTATTTATTTTTGAGAGGCAGAGAGACAGAGCACAAGTGGGGAGGGGCAGAGAGAGAGAAGGAGACAGAATCCAAAGCAGGTTCCAGGCTCTGAGCTGTCAGCACAGAGCCTGATGTGGGGTTCGAACTCACAAACTGTGAGATTATGACCTGAGCCAAAGTTGGACGCTCAACCAACTGAGCCACCCAAGCGCCCCAAGGCAAAATAATTCCTTACAATAAATGAAAACCAAAGTTCTCCCTCCTCCAGTCATTGTTCCAAAATATCAGCTTAGCGTTTTAAGCAAATATCTTTAATTGCTGCTGATCAATAAAATATGATTTCTCTGAATATTTTCTGAGCATCTTGGCATCTTTTTTTTTTAAGCTTATGTATTTATTTTGAGTGGGAGAGAGAGAAAGCTTATGCACATGTGTGAGTTGGGGAGGGGCAGAAAGACAGGGAGAGAGAATCCCAAGCAGGCCCTGCACACTGTCAGCATGGAGTCCAATGTGGGACTTGAACCCACAAACTGTGAGATCATGACCTGAGCTGAAACCAAGAGTCAGATGCTTAACCAACTGAGACACCCAGGTGCCCCCTTAGTATCATTAAATCAGGATTATTTCTCTGCTTGATCTCAACAGGTCAGAAGTACTTTTTTTCATATAGAACACAGGTTTTATATGAAATCCCATCTGCTATGGCCTGATTATTTGTATTCCCCTAAAATCCATATGTTGAAGATTTAATTCCCAGTGTGATGGTACTTTGAGGCTGGGCCTTTGTGAAGTGACTGGGTCATGAGGATGAAGCCTTCATGAATGGGGTTAGTGCCCTTACCAAAGAGGCCAGAAAGCTGCCTTGCCCCCTCACCATGTGAGGTTACAGCAAAAAGAGGCCTCACCAGAAAGCTAATCTTCCAGCACTTTGATCTTGGATGTCCCAGTATCCAGAACTGTGAGAAATAAATGTTTGTTGTTTATGAGCCAGGCAGTCAATGGTATTTCTATATACCAGCCAGGAAGGTCTACAACATTCTCTCTACCATATATATTCATAATTATTTTGAACTTACAACTATTCTTCCTTAGTCTGACAGCTCTTACTCTACTCTGTACATTTTCATATTTGGTTTTATCCTGTTCTGTGTTAGTCTGTAACCTTTGTCTCCACAAATTTCAAAATAAAAGAGAGAATACTAATGCATTTCTCTTGAATCCTACACAGCAACTAGCACAATTAGTCATGGATACATCGCTAATGGATACATGTGTTTTTTAATGCAAAATTGCTATAACATTAATTCGTTCCAGGGGTACAATATAACAATTAGATATGTATATATTGTGAAATTATCATCACGGTAAGTCTAGTTAATACCCATCACCATACATAGTTATAAATTCTCTTTTTCTTGTGACTGTGAACTTTTAAGATCTACCATCTGCAACTTTCATATGCAACACTGTATTATTAACTATAGTCGCCATGCTGTACATTACAGCCCATGACTTATTTTATAACTGAAGTTTTGTATCCTTTGACCCTCTTCATTTATGTCAACCCTGCAACCCTCACCCATCTTGAAACTTCCATCTTAAGCAAACACCAGTCTGTTCTCTGTATCTATGAGCTTTTTGTTTGTTTGTTCCTTTGTTTCGTTTTGTGTATATTCCACATATAAATGAGATCATACAATATTTGTCTTTCTCTGTCTGGCTTATTTCACTTAGCATAATGTCCTCAAGGTCTATTCATGTTGTTACAAATGGTAAGATTTCATTCCTTTTTATGGCTAATAGTATTATTCCATTGTATATGTATACCATACTGTCTTTATCCATTCATCCATTAATGGACATTTAGGTTGTTTTCCTATTGTAAATTATGCTACATGAAATAAGGGGGTGCATATATCTTTTCAATATATATTTTTTTAAATTTTTAATGTTTATTTTTGAGAGAGAGAGAGACAGAGTGCGCTCCAGTGGGTAAGCGGCAGAGAGAGATGGAGACACAGAATCCGAAGCAGGCTCCAGGCTCTGTGCTGTCAACACAGAGCCCAACCGGGGCTCAAACTCACGAACTGTGAGATCATGAACTGAGCCAGTCAGATACTTAACCAACTGAGCCACACAGGCGCCCCTGCATATATGTTTTCAAATTAGTACTTTTGTTTTCTTCAGATAAAAACACAGTAGTGGAATTGCTGGATCAATGTAGTTTTTATTTTTTGAGGAAACTCCATACTGTTTTCCATGGTGGCTGCACCAATTTACATTTCCACCAACTGTGCACAAGGGTTCCCTTTTCTGCGCATCCTCACCAAACACTTGTTATTTCTTGTCTTATTGATAGTAGCCCCTCTAGTGGGTGTGAGGTAATATCTCATTGTGGTTTTGATTTGCATTTTCCTGATAATTAGTGATGCTGACCATCTTTGTATGTGCCTGTTGGCCACCTGTATGTCTTCTTTGGAAAAATATCTATTCAGATATTCTTCCCATTTCTAAATCAGATTTTTGTCCTATAGAGTTGTATGAGTTCTTTATTTATTTTAGTAGGATTCCCTTATCAGATATATGTTTTGCAAATATTTTCTACTGTTCAGTAGGTTGCCTTTTCATTTCTTTGTTTTCTTTGCTGTGCAGAAGCTTGTTTATTTTTACTTTTGAAGTCAGACCCCAAAAATTATAGATAAAGCCAATGTCAAGGAAGTTACTGCCTATGTTTTCTTCTGTGAGTTTTATAATTTCAGGTATTATATTCAAGTCTTTAATCCATTTTGAATTAATTTTTGTGTATAGTTTAAGATAGTGGTCCAGTTTTCATTCATTTGCATGTGGCTGTCCAGTTTTCCCAACACGTTTTATTGAAAAGACTCTTTCCCCATTGTGTATTCTTGTCTCCTTTGTCATAAATTATTTGATCATATATTTGGGGATGTAGTTCTGAGCTCTCTATTCTGTTCTACTGACCTATGTGTCTGTTTTTATGCCAATACCATACTGTTTTGATTACTATGGCTTTTTAGTATAGTTTGAAATTAGGCAATGTGATTCCTCTAGCTCTTTCTCCTTACTCAAGAGTACCTTGGCTATTTGGGGTCTTTTGTGATTCCACACAGATTTTAGAATTGTTTGTTCTGCAGTGTGGAGGTTCCTCAAAAAATTAAAAAATAGAGCTACCCTATGACCCAGCAATAGCACTGCTAGGAATTTACCCAAGGGATACAGGAGTGCTGATATATAGGGGCACATGTACCCCAATGTTTATAGCAGCACTTTCAACAATAGCCAAATTATGGAAAGAGACTAAATGTCCATCAGCTAATGAATGGATTAAGAAGATGTGGTTTATATATTCAATGAAATACTACCGGGCAATGAGAAACAATGAAATCATGCCATTCGCAGCAACATGGATGGAACTGGAAGATATTATGTGGAGGGAAATAAATCAGTCAAGAAGGACAGATATCATATGTTTCACTCATAAGTGGATCTTGAGAAACTTAACAGAAGACCATGGGGGGAAGGAAAGGGGAAAAAATAGTTACAAACAGAGAGGGAGGGAGGCAAACCACAAGAGACTCTTATATACAGAGAACAAACTGAGGGAGTTGGGGAGGTGGGGGAGAAGGGAAAATGGGAGATGGGCATTGAGGAGGGCACTTGTTGGGATGAGCACTGGGTGTTGGTATGTAAGCCAATTTGACAATATTATATTCATAAAAAAAAGAATTGTTTGCTCTGTTTCTGTGAAAAATGCCATTGGAATTTTGATAGGGATTGCACTGTATCTGTAGATTTCCTTGGGTGGTATAGGCATTCTGGCAATAGTAATTATTCAATCATCGAGCACAGAATATCTTTTCATTTATTTGTGTCTTTTTCATTTTCTCTCATTAATGTCATGATTTTCACTGTACAGGCTTTCACCTTCTTGGTTAAATTTATTCTTAGGTACTTTCATTTTTGATAAACTTGTAAATAGGATTGTTTTATTTTCTCTTTCTGAGAGTTTATTATAGTTCTGATATAGTTTTGATAGTTCTGATCATTCTGTTTCTGATAGTTTTGGATGTATGCTTATTGATTGATTGATTGATTATGACTTTTTTAGAACTTTCATTCTGTCACTGTGATGGAGGAAAAGTTCACAAAATGTTTTCAGTCAGGGAACGTGAACATTTTAGTTGTTAATATGTATTTGGTTGTTTCCTAAAATGTCAGTGCAGGTTTGAAAATCTCTGCTGAGTATATGTGTGTCACAACATATTATATTCATGCCTTGTGATTAGAGAAGGTCAAAATCTATGGTAACCGCATGCTAATAACTCCAGGACCTCACTTCACTCAGACTGGATGTTCTCCTCCTCAGCAGCAAGCCATCTCACACACCTGAGTAGTGAGAATGATCTGGATGCAAAAATTGCTCAACGCTTGGCTTTGTAGGGTTGATTCAATTGATTACCATATGTGGGTGATTAATTCATGAGTTTTTAAATATATGCTCACTTTCTTCCAGGCTCTGTGCCAAATATTTGGATAGGAGTTTTTCTCATGAAACGTGATTTTTTTATGGTGTCCCTTGTGCTGGGAATATACTCCCTCAAATATTTCTCTAACTTATCCTTACCTTCTACGCTCAACACTCAGCCCAAGAGGCCCTTTATCACTATAACCTTTCTGATCCTTTGGTCTGAATTATATGTTTTCTATTTTCTCCTCTTCTCTGTCCCGTTCTTCCTGTGATTATGCTAATATATATTTGCCACATTAACTTGTCTATTTTCCTTCATAAAAGTGAAAACTAAATTAAGTATTAACTGAGGAAGAAGGATAATTGGTAAATTGCATTTTTGCTCTGAACCAATTGGAAGGTGAAAGAAATAGGTAAGCTTCTATGTATTGCTCTTTGGCTCAATTCTACCCACTTGCTATGTAGCCATCATGAATTAAGGGGGAAAAATAAATTAAATGGGATTTTTTCAGGCAATATTTTAAAAGTGGATTTTTTTTTCAGGCAACATTTTAAAAGCTGTTATTTGTTGCTTGGTGCAAATATTACCTTCATGTTGGTGTTTCAACTACTGCTTATTGTGATTCTTGCCACTTTTTGGGGTTTGACATGTACACAAACATCACAGAAATGAGATCTACTGAGATATTTTGGGAATTAGATTCTTCTCATTTTTTTCTAGCCTCAACATGTTGGGGCTAGAAATATTCAAGAATGCGTAAGTCTCATATTAATTGAGAATGAGATGAGCATCTAGGAGGCTATTTAATAGATGAGGAAATGTAGGCTGACAAGCTGGGGACCTAATCCAGGGCAGCTCTATGCCCACATCTCATTGCTTAACTGACAGCTGTCTACCCTCCCCACATTCACTAGAGGTGTTCTAACAGGGTAAACAAACAAGAGAGAAGACCTATTCCTGCAGGAACAGTGATTGTGTTAATAGGAACCATCATGTCTAATTACCTCATTACAGTGTCTTAGCCTCTTTTCAAACATTGGCTTCAGTAGCGGGCGATGGTGAAGTTCAGAAATCAGTGATTGAAGTTGACTCCACCACCTGATATAAAAACATTTCCTTCACTGAAATGCATCTTCCTCTGCCTTGTAATACTGGAGTTGATTCATGGCAATACACTTCTGTTCTTATTCATTACTGCTGAAGAACGCAATCACTTTTCCTTTTAACTTTGCCATTTTTGCCAAAAGTGGGAATAAAATACAAACATGAGACTGGGGACAAAACCTTAGGGACAGATATGCGTCTTTACATTCTTTAAGACAGATCCATTCATCTGGTGTATATTCATATTTGGGGATGTTATGGAAAACAAATATTGGAACGACTATTTTGAAATAGGAAGGCACTCCTCCATGGTCTCCTTTGGACTTCGTCCTTCTTTTCGGTTTATAAATGCGTTTATTGTCTTTTACACTGACTTTGCAAGTAGTAAGTGACAGTGTCCTGTGCCAAGTGCCACCAGGGGAATTATTAGCTGCTCAGTGAAGCTTTGCAGCTTAGTTTTTTGTGTCATCCTGAGAATGTTCAATTGCAACTTAAAAATAAAAGTGATATAACCTTTTTGGAGAACAGTGTGTCAAAAATCGGCAAAATACTTTCATGAAAAATTGCTGCACTCAATATGTGCTTATTGCTGCAATCACAATCAAAATTTTCACTGAAAATCCATTGTAGGCAATAAATACACCTGGTGGTGTCATGAATGAGCACTCACAGCTTTACACGAAGCACTGATTTTTTCTCACACTATGTCACCAAGGAGATTTAAAGGGCAATGATTATATATGTGTATTTTGTGGTGTGTGTGTGTGTGTGTGTGTGTGTGTGTGTGTGTGTGTGTGTGTTGGAGGATTATTTTGGGAAGTTTTATGCACTTCCACAAGCTAGCATTTCCACATATGGGAAAACTACATAGAACTGACTGGTAAAAGCTCTGGGAGGCTCTGCTAGTGTGAAATGCCTTTCTTTGTCTTCTTACTTTCTCCATTTAAATTCCATTTCACTAGGTTTCAGCAGCTACTAATTGTAGTAAAATTTGGTGATGTAAGAATCTCTCTGAATGTGGGCGATATATCTTATTCATCTTTCAGTCACATCTAGCTCAGTAGATCATCAATAACTCAACTATGAGTAAGCTAGACCAGTAAGATTATTGTAAAGAGGCAAGTATGGCCTAGAGGTAGCAATAATTCCTTTGCATTGTTCACCGTCGAATATTTGATATAACTCAGTCAACCAAGCACTGACGAGAAGAAAAAAAAATTCTTTTTTTAATAGAACACTTATATTCACGTATGAATCCTCTGAAGCCTGAGAGTAAAGAAAACACTGTACAGAAATTCAGTCAAACTCCTTCCCTCTCCTCTAGCTGCCATTCAGCAAGGGGGACTGTTGGATGGTTATGTTTCTGCAGGATGTGGTAGTTTACTCATCATATCATTATAAATAAATATATCATGAACACTTTAGATGTGCATACTCAACAAATCTGTTGATAAAGTTACTTGTATTTTTTTCTTTAAAAAAATTTTTTTTAACGTTTATTCATTTTTGAAAGGCAGAGACAGAACGCGAATGGGGGAGAGGCAGAGAGAGAGGGAGACACAGAAACAGAAGTAGGCTCCAGGCTCCGAGCTATCAGCACAGAGCCCAACGCGGGGCTCGAACTCACAGACCGCGAGATAATGACCTGAGCTGAAGTTGGCTATTTAACCGACTGAGCCACCCAGGCGCCCCAAGTTACTTGTATTTTTAACCAACTGATAGGCTTAGCAATGTTTCATTATTTTCTTCATTAGTAATTAGACTATAGTGGTGCCTGGGTGGTTCAGTCAGTTAAGCGTCAGATTTTGGCTCAGGTCATGATCTCAAGGTTAGTGGGTTCAAGCCCCGCATTGGGCTCTTGGCTGTCAGTGCAGAGCCTGCTTCAGATCCTGTGTCTCCCTCGCTCTCTGCCCCTCCCCCACTTACTCTTTCTCTCTCGCTCTCTCTCTCTCAAAAATAAACATTAAAAAAAATCATTAGTCTATGAACACAAGTGTGCCCCCAAAGGTTTTCTGTCTTCACCAAAATTTATTCTAATTTTCACTAACTTCTCTGATGGTGTGTATAGCTATATAATTCTATCTTTTAATAACTGAGATCATGTGTTCAAATTGATCTTCATTAAGGGGCACTTCGACTATGTAACTGGTGCCTTTAAAAATTAGGATCCTCAGCTTTCTTTGAGGATTCTTTAACACTCTGTTTGGCCAAATGTAGTCTTTTTCTCCAATCCATGTGAGAAGGTTGCACATCTCATCTTAATTTTTATTCTAAAACCTGAAAACTTACAACAGATATCAACTGAATCCCAGTACTGTAAGCGTTGTGTTTTAATAATGTCACAAACAGTTCCACAAGCCAGGGCTTGAGTGTAGCACGTGTAAAATACAGCCCTTGCAATGTGCCTCCCTCTCACTCCCATTCCTATAAGTACATTCATTTTGCCAGTTGTCTGCCTCACCCCACTAGTTGATAAAGCCTGAAAATTAAAAATTGCACTTGTTTCCTCCATTTCCGTCACTCCTTGGAGCCCATCAATAAGGCCCACAATTTTATCTTCAAAATATTTGCAAATAAGTCCATCTTCCATATCTCACTTTCTAATATGCTCTTGTCCCAGCCACTATCTGCATGTATTCCTACTATAGAAATCACTTCCTTATCTGGTCTCTCTACTGCGATTATTACATTACTTCTTCCTCGTTTTGTAGACAGCTGCTGAAATGATATACTTTTAAACAGAAATCATTATCGTATTGAAACCACACTTGAAACCCTTTAATAGTTTTCTACTTCATTTAAAAGACACATATTTTAATTTTGCCTGGGAGGCATTTACACGATGATGCTTGATCTTCAGAAAATTCTCAAATATTTGTTCAATGAATGAATACATTTTGTTGACTAACTTTATGAAAGAACACAAAAAAAGTTAAATTATTTGACAGAAGAAAGTAAATCCATGCCAAGTAAAACACAGCCTGGTGTTAATTTAAACTCAACGCATATTGCAAATTTAAAAAACAAACCTAAGGACTGACAGTTAAATCATTTGGATTGAATATATGAATTAATTTTTTCCCCTTAAATGATATTGAATGAAAAGAAAAGCTAGAAACAAGAAAGGAAAAAATAACAGTTGTAAAAAAAAATACAGGAAAAGGATATGACAATAATGATTTGGAAGCCAAAAAAGCAAATGGATGAGTCATAACGGACTTGGATGTCCCAGAACACTGATATGGAAGCCTGCAAGGGGTGAAACTACAAGAAGGAAGTTATTTTTGTCACAAATTCTCAGAAATTACAACTTTTAGTGTGTAAAGGCAGGGTTCAGAGTGAAGCTAAAATCAGAAGGGCTAATTAAAAGTGCATGTAAAAAGCAGTTCGATAATGTCAGATTCTTTCCCCTGGGCCCGGGAATGGCCCAGGTACCAAGGCGGGAAAAGACTGATGTTTAACTCCTGGACAGGAGAACCTGAAAAGTTTCAGATGTTTAACTCCTGGACAGGAGAACCTGAAAAGTTTCATATGTTTAACTCCTGGACAGGAGAACCTGAAAAGTTTCAGGGAAACAAAGCAAAGCTGAGGAAATCCTGACTTGTTCTACTAGCAAATGAATGTGAATAAATAGAAACCTGCATACTTAATAGCAAGGCTTCCAAATCCCTACTTCCACTCTGCTTCCTGAAAGCTGGCACTCAGGGTATAGCTTTCCTGTTCCCAATCTGCCAATCCCAGAACACTACTGTAAAATTATTTTCTGGTAAAACAAAATAGCCCAAGGGAAGGAACAATTATTATTATTATTATTATTATTATTATTATTATTATTATCATTATTATTATTATTTTCTTTATTTCCTTATCTTTCATTTTAATTTTTTAACATTTATTTTTGAGAGACAGAGAGAGACAGAGCATGAGCAGGGGAGGGGGAGACAGAGAGAGAGGGAGACACAGAATCTGAAGCAGCCTCCAGGCTCTGAGCTGTCAGCACAAAGCCCAAAGAGGGGTTCTAAGTCACAAACTGCAAGACCATGACCTGAGCTGAAGTTGGACGTTCAACTGAACCACCCAGGCGCCCCTCCTTATCTTTCTTATACAAGATCTAGCATACTAGATACGCTCTTTTGCACTGTGTTCTTTTTACTCCCTGTTACTTCATAGACGTCTTCATTCAGTCTTGTAAATTCATAGTATTCTATTATGTGTATTGTGCATTTATTCAATCATTGTCTTATGTATGGGCATTTAGTTTTTTTCTCCCCAATAACTTAAGTGACACTACAGTGAAAGTCTTTGTAGAAATGTAGTTTTTGTTGTTGTTGTTGTTGTTGTTGTTGTTGTTGTTGTCTTTTCATTGGTGCTGTCTCTCAGTGAATCCCCAGGAGTGGGGTTGAGGGATCAAAAGGTAAAAGCCTATGTTGCGCGAATTTATACGTCCATGCAGTATTTTTAAAGAAACTTTTTATTTTAGAATAGCTTTAGTTTTCAGAAAAATTGTGAAGTTAATGCAGAGATTCCCATGTAGCCAGCATGGTTTCCTCTATCATTCTTATGCTGGTATGACACTTTTGTTACAATGCATGAAGAAATATTGATATGTTGCTACTAACTAAAGCCTGTACTTCATTCAGATTTCTTCATTTTCACTTAATGTCTTTTTTTTTCCGTTTCAAGATTCCATCCAGGATACCACCTGTGCTTAGTCAACATGTGTCCTTAACTCCTCCTGCCCATGACTGCTTCTCAGATTTTGTTTGTTTTTGATAAGTTGGGCAGGTTTGATGAGTACTTGTCAAAAGTTCTGTAGAATGTCCCTCAGCTGGGCCTTGTCTAACGTGCTTCTCCAAAGTAGAACAGGCATATGGTTTTTGGAGGAAGACCACAAAAATGAAGTGCCATTTTCATCACAATGTACCAAGTGTATATACTACCAACAGGAGTTACTGGTGTAGTGAACTTTGGTCACCTCCCTGAGACAGTAACTGTCGGCTCTCTCCAGTGTAAAGATACTCTTTTTTCATCTTTCCATACTTTAGCCCCTTGGAAGGAAGTCACTGTGTGCACACAGCCCACATTTAAGGAGTGAGGAGGTATGTTCCACCTCCTTGAAAGTAGAGTCAAGGTAAATTATTTCAAATTGTTCTGCATGGGAGATTTACCTATTTTTCCCATTTATTTTATTGAGTAATTTATTTCTATCAATATGGATTCATGGATTTTTTTGTACTTTGGCTTACAATCCAATAGTAGTTTAATTATTTTGTCACTCAAGTAGTTGGAATTTTGGCCACTGGGAGCTCTTTCACTTGGCTCCTGTGTCCCTCTCACATATATCTGTCACTGTGCAGTACATGTGTGTATTTTAAATACTTCACTTTTCAGCACTGCAAGATGCTCCTGGTTCGTCCTCTTTATATCCTGCTGGAAGCCGAGCTATCCCACCCTGAGTGGCAAAGCCTGGGCTGTGGACGGATTGGTGACTGCAAGGCGGCCCGCCGACAGTGAAGCTTCTTGTACTCCCACTTTTAGGTAATTTGGCCTTAAAACTACCTGGGGTATTGTCTGTTGGGGAATTGCCCTTGACAGGCCCTCTGGGTAAAGAACCATTAGGAAAGAAAATAAGGTTGTGCAAGAAATTGTGCGGCCTTACATTTAGCCCTTGCCATCCTCTATGGAGACTCCTCTACTTACAGGAAGGATAGCCTCATACCTTTGCCAGCAAAGAGGGCCTGTAAAGAAGAGACCTATGGATTTGAAAGCCCCATTCCAGCAACTAAGGAGTGTATCTCTGGGCACAGGTGACTTCAACCCCTAGGCCCACCCGGCCCCCTGGAGGCATTCCAGATGATGACTGAACCTAGTCGGTTAAGGTACAGAATGGTTCATTGGTTCCTAGGTGCACTGTCTCTCTGAGAATGTATGAGGCATGGGTTTCTAAGGCCTTTTCAGTCCCTTTCTGGCACCTCGGACTGAGGCAAACACATTGTTCTTCTGGCCTCATGTGGTTAGGAGGTCACGTCCCTGTAACTGTTCCACTTGAGGTGTTGAGAAATGGAGGGCCTTTCACGAGAACAGCAAAGCAAATGCTCTGTAGATTATAGATAAACGCAGATGCATAATGGAATAATGTAAGAAATTAATCTATAATCAAAGGGTATGCGGGAAAGTTAGGGGAAAATCACTATGTTATTTCTTAAAGGTCGTTTATACGTAGGAACATTTTCAAAATTAGATAGTTAGAAAAACATAGATGACGTATGCTACAAGGAAATCACTAGCATATATAATGCCACGTTTACTGCAATAAATTGGCCAGTTCAACACACTGCTGTTGTCTGTGTCCATTTTTATTTTAGTTTTAGTTTGTTATTTTAGTTTTTTATTTTCCAGTTTTTTATTTTAGTTTTATTTTATTTTCACCGACGCCGTTCTTCCTTCGGGAACCCCTGGACCTGCTGGACCTGGACTCTGGCAATATCCTGCTTCAGACATAGACTCAGCCATTTCTGTTAGGACTCAGTTCCCTTTTTCCAGATAACAGTATTAAAAACAAAATCTGGGCTCTAGGTATACTTGTTTCTAATGGAATACTTCCATCAATTTCTTCTCAGCCCTCTCAGCTGACAGAACAAGGATATATATGTGTGTGTACTAATATATATATATATATATATATATCTATATATATATATATATATCTCCATCTATGTTCATATTAAGCCAAACATGAGTTCCTATTAATTTCTCTAAATCTAACCCATTACCACTGGATCATTCTAGCCTACTCAGCAGCGAGAAAGCTGGCTCCCCCCATCCACCATTAATTTATTTAATGTTACATTCATTCATACACACACACACACACACACACAGACACACACACACACACTTCTGGTTTTATAATTGTTAACCCATATTCCTGTTCAAACAAGTATATCAGCTACTGTACAGAACTTATGTTCGTTCATTTTGCCTTTATTCTTAGAGATTCTGCTCATTTGCAATGACACTTAGGTCTGCACTTCAACCCCTAGGTCCTTCAGTGAGTTGTTTCACACACAAATAATCCAATGATATTCTTTCGTCTCATTCTGCATTCTATCCTGTGATAAATTAAGTCTCCAAATAATTTTTTTTAATTTGAACACATTAAAGTTCACTCCTTGTGTAAATTCTATAGGTTTTGAACAAATTCATAATGTCAAGTATCCACCAACACAGTATCATAAAAAAAATTAGTTTCATTGTCCTAAAAATCTCATGTGCTTCTCCTATTCAAGCCCTCCCCACTCTGACTCCTGGCAGCCACCAATATATCTTCTCAATAGGTTGGTCTTTTCTAGGATGACATTTAATGGAATCATTAAATTTATACACTGTTTTTTTCACTTAGGAATAAGAGTCATCCAACCATTTTCACTTTTGTTGCTCATTATTTTTACTTCTTTTTACAATTTTTTTAAACATTTATTCATTTTTGAGACACAGAGTGTGAGTGGGGACGGGGTGCGGGGAGAGGGAAAAGAGAGAGAGGGAGACACAGAATCTGAAGCAGACTCCAGGCTCAGAGTTGTCAGCAACAGAGCCTGACACAGGGCTCATACTCATGAACCGCAAGATCTTGACTCGAGCTGAAGTCAGACACTAACCAACTGAGCCACCCAGGTGCCCCTCATTATTTTTACTTCTAAATAATATTCCATTATATGGATGTTCCGCAGTTTTTTCATCCATACACCCATTGAAAGACACCTTGGTTTCTGCTACTTTTTGTTAATTATGAAGAAATCTGCTTTAAGCATTCATGTATATGCTTTTGTGTACGTAAGTCTTATAATTAGTTGGAAGGAGCAGGATTGCTGGATAATGTGGCAAGATTTTGTCAAGCTGTGTTAAGAAACTGTCAAACTACCTTCAAAAGTGATTGTATCATTTTATGCTTACACCAGCAATGAAAAAGTTCCTGTGCTCCTTATCCTCTCCAGCAAGTGGTATTGTCAGTTAGTTTTGCATTTTAGCCATTCTATAGGAATGGCTACAAAACAGAAAGCAGAGCAATGTGGAGGAAACAGAAATAGAACAAAGGAGCATTTTAAAATTTGAATTAATATTCTTAGAGAAATGAGAGATGTTGAGACCATGAAATAGAAACAGAATCCATAAAAAGCACATTCATAAAACAAGGAAGTGCTTTGAAATTTAAAATGTGATAGCAAAGGTATAAAATTTACACAGAAAAGTTAGAAATGAGTGTACTTATGAAAAAATGAGGGGGGAGGGAGTCAAGATATAACCAAGAAATAAAAGATAAGGAAATTAAGTAGTCAATTCAAGATGCCCACCATCTTGGGCAGAACGAACAAGGAATGAACAAAGTAAGGGGAAGGAAACATTTTTTCTCAGAAATTATAAACTAAAAAGCCTAGATTTGAAAAACACCAGTTTTCCAGAAAAAAACAAAACAAAACATAGGGTAACTCTAATAAATTAAAGAGACTCATATTGTTGTGAAATTTCAGAGCACCAGGGATAAAGAGGAACTGTATAATATTAAATTCTTATAGAGAGAAAAATGGGACTATAAAAATATAAGAATCAGTGGGGCACCTGGGCGGCTCAATTGGTTAAGTGTTCAACTCTTAGATTTTGGCTCAGGTCATGATTTCAAGGTTTGCCAGTTTGAGTCCCATGTCAGGCACTGCACTGACAAAATGGAGCCTGCTTGGGATTCTGTCTCCTGCTCTCTCTGCCTCTTCCCTGCTCATGCCCATGCATGCTCTCTGTCTCTCTCCCTTTCAAAAATAAATAAATACATAGTTAAAAATATATTTGGGAATCAAAACATATGGTGTTGGTCTCCCTAAGGGTAGTACCAGAGTATACCACAGTTTTGAGGGAAATACTATTTTAAAGCTAGAATACGATGCCCAATTAAACTATGCTTATTCTGTACCATTGAACCACATTATCACTTCAGATTTGTTACTTATCTCCGGTGTAGTACTGTCAATTTCTCTTTCCACAGTTACAGGATCGATCCAAATTTATTCTTTTTGTTACTATAGACCGCGCCTTTTGTGCATGGAGTTCGTTATTTCTATTTGTGTTTTCATGTCCTTTGATTTCTATTTCTATCTGTGTCCAAAATTCTGTTGCACAAATTTACTCATTTCTATGCTTCTGGTGCCTGGAATAGTGCCCCACTTAACACATACTTAATGGATTAATAAATATCTTACTGAATACAGAGCTACAGCTCTCCTGTGTGTTTCTCTTCCAGTGGGATCAGATGTTTGAATCTCCTTTTTCTGAAACCAGGCTATAAATTTCTAAGAAGGGAAGGAAAAATATCTTCTAGCCTCAGCATTCCATCACTGCCCTTTTAAAGATGTTGCCTTTATGTTTACTTCATGATGATTACTACCCATACCCACACTACCAAGGGCCTGTTTGAAACACAGGGCTGAGCTTTGTTCTCTAACTGCTCATGCCTGTCACAGGTAGCTTACTCATCTCTCCCAATTTCTTGTTACTCCCTGTTTTGTGCTTGGATCACAGACTCCAGACACCTAAAATCAATAAACAAAACACTTATTCTCAGAAATATTGTGAATATTGGGGCGCCTGTGTGGCTCAGTCAGTTAAGCATCCAACTTCGGCCCAGGTCAGAATCTTGCAGTCTGTGTGGGTTTGAGCCCTGCGTTAGGCTTTGTGCTGACAGCTCAGAGCCTGGAGCCTGCTTCGGATTCCGTGTCTCCTCTCTCTCTGCTCCCCCCACCCCCTCAACCCCCTCTCGTGCTCTCTGTCTCTGTCTCTCTCTCTCAAAAATAATAAGCATTTATAAATAAAGAAATATCCTGAATATTGCTGTCTTATTTGTTCAGAATACGTCTGCGCATGCACCAATGTGTCACATTCTCATGGAAAATCTGGCTAAGGAAGGGGTTCCTTGGGGACAGGCATGGAAGGGAGGGAATTTTTGCTGGAAGTCATCACAGAGCAATAGTATCCCTTTATGTTTGCGTACAAAATGAGATAAAATTTGGGCCCCAGTGTATCATTTCCCAACTGAAAGTAAAAATTATGAAGAGGTGAGAAATTGTGAGGTGGATGGTATGGTACACACGGATTTCCTTCACAGTCCTTTACTTGGAATATGTACATTGTTTCCTTGGTGGTGGTAATACCTAAGGAGATGGCCACGTCACCCTCTTTCCAACCTTATTTTAGTACCTGAATACACAGAGCACACTCTGCGTCCGGGCATTTCTCTGGGCTTTGTAGCCATTTTCTCTCCTCCAGTTGGGGGTGGCCCCTTCACACAAAGCTCTGGCCTTAAATTCTTCTTTCATTTCAGTTTCTCTCTTGGACCTTAGCCCTTCTAGGTACTAGGAAAGTGAGAGATTGTTACCTCTTACTTTTGATTTCTTTTTTTCTAGTAGGGAGAAAAAAAGGAATAGCAATGATATTTTTGTCAAGGCTTTCGGTGAAAAGTTTTTTAAAGCAAAAATATTCTTCTTTAAAGACATTAGAAAATATGGAAAATTGTCACCATTTAGGAAAAAAAAAAACTACCAGTAATTTCTGTAAGATATAAACTTTAGTGCTTAAAGAGATAAACTAAAGATGGCACCAACAATTTATTCCACCTCCAGGGGAAGCAAAACAGTATTTTCTGTTAGAATAGAAATACTTCTGGCATAATCCCAGCAACATCTCCAAATCTAAAGTGGGTAAAGAAGACATGGGAAGTCCATGGATCTATTATGGACTGAACTGTGTTGTCTCAAACTTTATGTTTTGAAGCCCTAACCCCCAATGGTACTGTACTTGCCAATGAACCCTTTAAAGAGGTAACTATGTTTAAATGATAGAAATTTAGGAGCTCCAATGTGATAGGGCTGGTGTCCTCATATGAGGAGGAAAGGACACCAGGGATTTGTGCACACAGAGAAAAGGCCATGTGACGACACAGCAAGAAGGTAGCTACCTGCAAGTCAAGGAGACAGGCTTTAGAAGAAACTAAATGTTCTGACACTTTCATCTTGGGCTTCTGACCTTCAGAAATTATGAGAAATATAAGTTTCTTATTAAAGATTATTACATAATGAGAGAGAAAGAAAAGAGGGACGAGAGAGGAAGGAAGAATTTAAGAAATAAAAGAGAGAGAGAGGAAGGAAGGAAGGAAGGAAGGAAGGAAGGAAGGAAGGAAGGAAAGAAAGAAAGAAAGAAAGAAAGAAAGAAAGAAAGAAAGAAAGAAAATGGAAGGAAGAACTCACACCCCCTCATTAAAATATAAATAAAATAAACTGTCACAGACTCTTAACAACCACAGCAAGGATCCTGTGATTTATCTATTTACATGTTCCAGTTACCTTTGTTTTATTCCTTTACTTTCACTATCCCTACTCTTCATTTCATTAAGATCTTTAAGACAGTTATTACAGTTACTGTTCGCAAATTTGTGGTTTTCCATTGTCCCATTCCTATGGGACTTCTTATCCCAGTACATCCCTGGATCTATTCTGGCCAAAGTCACCCAACTTCCAACACACCAATCCAATGTCCCTTGTCTTTTCTTAGCCTGCTCTCCCCATCAATACACTTGACTCTGTAGCAACCTCTTTTTTTTATAAATTCTATGAATTTTAGACATTTTATAAAATATGTATCTCTTATCTATGCCTTAGAATCTCTTGAGGAGGCAATATCCAAACTTTATGAGTTACCATGCTCCTCTTATCCACTTTTTCACTTGATCAATGCTATTGAGCACCTATTCTATGAAAGTCCTAGGCATTGAGATATGTTTGTGATGACAAGTAAACAGACTCCAACTCTATGGAGTTACATTCTAGCGGAGTGTATCTCAACGTAAGCTCATTTTCTTCTCTCCAATTCACAACAGAACTAAATCTAATGGTAACAGACTAATTTAAATAAGAAAATCTCCAATAAAGTCATATGTGACAAATTTCATAACTATGATTCCTAGGAAATAGTGCAGAATAACAATGAAAATGTTTTATATATTGTTATCTGAAAGTATCCTCAAAGTGAAGATTATGCAAAAGGGTTAAAATTTATACTTCTATATTAAGCATTTAAAATGGTTTGTGTGTAGATTTATGACCGTTTCTTTTATTCTCTTCTTTCAAATTCACAGCCCAGTAAAATGGCAATTCAAAAAATGTGTAATTTTAAGATATGCCAATCATTCTAAAATAAGATTCTAGTTCAGGAAAAAGGGCTTTTTCCGATGAAGTCTAGGTCAACATTCTGCCAGAATTTCTAGTTGAAAAATTAAAATGTCAGTCAATCATCATGTTTCCAAATATCTGGATACTTGACACTATATAGACAAACATTATGTGTGAGGAGCTGACTTTTATACTTATATATATTTTTCAACCAGGATATATATCGAAGTAATGACATCACAGAAATATCTCAGCTCAGATTAGTTCCATCAAATTAAAAAAAAAAGTTGGGGGGATGCCTGGATAGCTCAATTGGTTAAGGTCCAACTCTTGATTTCAGCTCAGGTAATGATCTCATACTTAGTGAGATTGAGCCCCATGTTGGGCTCCGTGCAGACAGCATGGAGCTTTTGCTTGGGATTCTCTCTCTCCCTCTCTCTCTCATTCTCCCCTCCCATGCTCATTCTCTCGAAAGAAAGAAAGGAGAAAGAAAAGAAAGAAAGAAAGAAAGAAAGAAAGAAAGAAAGAAAGAAAGAAAGTAAGTAAGTTAGTTTTGGAGTGAGAGGTTTTTGGTTATGTAGTGTGTTCTGATGAAGTTCCATGGATCCTGTACAATTATCCTTTTAACCCTTCATCATTTTCCCTTCAACCTCGATGTTAAAAAAAAAAAAAAGATGAACTCATCATATCTATCAATGAACCTTTATGTCACCTTAGACTAAAATAATTTTACTCTCCTCAGAACTGATTGTACCACAAGGAGCTGACTGCCTTTAAAATGATCTTATATGCAAATCAATTTCAACTGAATTTAGAAAAAAATCCAAGGAATTCACCTTCAAATCTAAAAATAATGTATTATATATAGTTAATTGTGATAGTTATATATATATATGTATATATAGTTATATGTGATATATATAATCTTGTATATAATATATAATTCTTTTCATATGTATATGAGAACTTTGGGGGGGATAAGAGAAATATAGGCAGGTAAGCATTAGGTATATTGCAAGTGGCTATTGTTCTTGACATATTTGATTTGGAGGATTTTACTGAAATAATGCACCTTTTAATAGCTTTGTGTGATAATAGGTGTGATCTTTACTAAATTCTTACAAGGCTCAAATTAAAGATACAAAAGTGCTTCTGGATAGAACTTAAAAGAGTTCTGCAACAAATGTGCTCTCTCTCTCTCTTAGAGTACTTGTATTATTTCACTTCACGTCACATTTATTTATACAGTATTGTCATCCAATGTAGTATTTGGGTCTCTAAGAGATATTTACACTCCCACCCCCTTTAAATGAACACATCTGAGGCAAGAGATGCATTGGCCACAAAGCAGTTAGAAGCCCCAGTGTGCGGCATCTCTGTTAGGCTCCAAAACATACCGAAGTAGAGGTCATCCCCTAGGTCACTAAAAATGTCATCATTTATTCCCTGGAGTAATTGAAAGTTGGCCAAAGACACCTTACAAGTTTGAAAATGCCTGTCTGTGATCTGTATCCTTTCTGTCCTACTCCTCACTGTTGCCATGCTGATTAATTTGGGCTTTGAAAAGTTCAACACCTACCCATTAACACTTTGATGAAAAGGTTTTTCCTTTCTTCTCCTTCTTCTATTCTCTTGACATTATAGTAATAAATTACTATGTCTTAGAAGAGCTCTTGAATTTAATCTTCTATGAAAAAGTTTTAATTAATTTTCTTTACCTTGCAATTTCTTCTGTTTATATGCCCTTGGAACAGCTTAATAAATATTTCTGTGTTATTCCTTGATTTAAAGTGATATTAGAGTAATATTTAGGGGATTCTATTTATCCTTTACTTTTTCACATTAAGCCCTTAATATAAAGAGAAAGTGGACCTCTTAGCTGACAATTTAAGTGATTAATTTTATTTTTAGAAATTTCCTTGCCACCATATCCATAACCATTTTTATTAATTTATTTTCCTAACACATCTATGTTATCTTGCATACCAAATACAATTAGTTGGAAAAAATAATACAGGATAGTGTTTATTTTATTTTTATATAAAGCTTCCCAAATCAGTGACTCAACCAAGTCAAAATAGTATTTAAAAATAATTAAGGGGGGTGGGGTGCTGGGGTGGCTCAATTGGTTAAGCATCTGACTCTTGATCTCAGCTCACTGATAAAAACAGAGGATCGAATATGATAATTTTGAAGACTTCTTTCACATTTATAATGACCTGTTATTCTAAATCATAGTCAAGTGTAGCTAAATAGATGCCCATATTTTATTCTACATTTTGGCTAGGTATTCTTTAAAAGTATTCACAATGACAAAGTTCACCTTTTAAAATTTACTTACATTGAAATTCACTTTTGGGATCTTGGTGACAAGACCTAACTATATAACCTAGAATTACAAGGAAGGAAACAACAAATTCTCCAATTAGGTCATATTCAGAACATGTGATTGTGTCTCATCTTTGTAGGATATCAGTTTGAAACCAATGCCTCACTGTACATTGATTAGGTTATTCCAACATTGTATCAGACCATCATCAACTTCCTGGTGTGTTGTACATGAAAGAAGATCTTTACTCTAGAGTGGGTCCATTGATTATGCAGGATCCAGTGTTCATGGATCAAATATTCGCTGAGCTCTTGAATACTGAGTAGTCCTGGTTTAGGTCTTGTGAGAAGGTAATGCGAACTCATACCAAAAACATATTTTTATTTCACTCAAAATGAATTGCTATATCTTCTATGGTGGAAGGGTGTTTAATGCAGTCAACTTGATGCCAAAGACTTGTTGGTCTATTTGAGGAATGATGCCATGTGATGGTGCCATCAGGGTTAACTTCCATTTCTTACAGTAACAGAATTAGTTAATTCAACTTGGGGAATAGGGATGCCTTGCTTTGGAGTGTGTGCCTAATCTCTATCTCAACCAACACAGTTACTTGTTAATGACACAGTTGTCCCAGCACCGGTATGAGTGTCAGAGGCTATCTGCTCTGTAATAGCAGAGTTACTTTGTTATTTGCTTTTCTAAAACTTTGTCTGTGGTGCATCTCTGTGGTGAGCATTAACATGTGATACACAAGAGTCTTCAGACCTTGTGCCCATTCTGATAGGTCAATCTATGTGTCTCTTCTGTAGATGTTCTTCTCCCAATGTTCCAATAGATCTCCTCCAGTGAGATCACCACTGGAGCAACCAGCCCATGAATCCATATAAATTTTAACCTAAAGGCCTATCTCCTTCTGGAAAATGTAGATGACCAGATGAACCACTAGGGATTCTGCACTTTTTACCCCTTGTCACTGTCTTTCCAGGTTGTGTTTATAGTACAAGTGCCATCCATTTTCAGCTTACATGAATTACTGACTTCTTCATTCATATGCTATCTTGGATTTTTTCCTTCTTTTTCCATGAATCCAAAGGGATCTTCCACACAGTTGCTTATGTGATCTGAGGGAGAGGATCCGGTGCAAAACTGGTAGATATCATGGGGACCTAGGCCACTTCCTGTGTAGGCTTTTTGAGTCCAATGGTCTAGTTCAGTAATCGATATATTACTTACATCTAATAAAACTGATTGCTGCTGGGCCTGCCTAGAGTATGATGTGGTGGGTCTGACAAAAACCAGCTCCTGGCAGTTCTGTTTACACAGTAAATTTGTGCCCCATCATGCAGCAATCTGTTTCCACCAGTGCCAATCAGCATACCAAGAGCAGTTTTCTAAAAAGGGTATAATTCTCTGTTTCAAATGGAATAGACTTTCTCTAGACAATGAGGTCTACATTGTGATTCTCCTTTGGTACTTGCCATACACTCTACATGGTTTCTTTTCCAAACACAGATATCTCTAATATCAGGGGGTCTACTGCCCAAATGGTAAGACCTTTTGGACTCAACCCAGACTTGCTTCAAAGCCCTTACTTCCTCTGGGCCCTACACAAAGCTAGAGCTTTATATGGCACTAAATATTCCCAGGTGTGGAATATGCTGTCTCTGGGACCAAGAAAGACCTAAATGATGCTATGCTTTTGTGTTAGTAATTAAGAGATAGAAGATGGAATCACTTGTTTTCAGCTCTGAGAGGAAAACCATGTATTATGAACTCTATCTCAGATTCCTGACTTCCTCTTTGACTTCCTTTTTTTTTTTCACAACAATAAGCAATTGTGCCCAACTTTATTTTAGCCCCTATCCTTTCATGAGCCTATCATTCCCATTGCTGTACTGTAGCCTAGATTCATGTAAATACATCTCTTACTATCAGCTATGGACTTCAGAGGGGCTTCTCAGTGATGCTGGGGTCTCTCCTACCAATACATGCTTTCTTGTTTTGGTAAATGGACTGCTTACAAGGAGCATAGTCATATTCTGGGTATCCCACCCTTGCATAATATATCCACTCTAGCATAACTAATTCTCTGAGCCTTCTAATCCCTTCTTGTAGTATCTGTCACAGTGTTTGGGGTATTTCTATTTCACTTACTATGTTCCACTGGTTTCCACTTGTTAGTGCTATCTCCAAGGGTCCTTTGCAGTTTCTCATAAACTGGAAAAGGGATCCACATGAACAAACTCAGTCATATCCAATTTTGTGTTTTACTTCCTTGATCTAGAAGTCTCAAAATTCATTCTCATAAATATACTCCCAATTTTGCCTGCACATATTGGCTATTTCTACAGGTTACTCAGTATACAGTGATATAGTGCTTTTTCTCCTTTCAAGGCCAAGCATTTATATAACTCCATTATATTCCTTCAATGATGCAGTGGCAAAAAGGTAGTTGGGACAGATTAAGAAAGATCTCTAATCACCTTCAAGTCTGGGGATAGCACAGTGGTTCATCACTGATGGCCTTGGGAACTCAAGACTTTTAAGTGCATCACCCAGATGTCCCTACATTTACACTCTAGGGTTCTCTTCCTTCCCAAGTAGAGTCTTGATTTTGGGATTTTGGGGTAGCAGACCTACTGGGGCTAAAATCAACCTTCTCTAGAGTTTCATGGCTATTTTGTTTATGACCTGGGACTGGTTCTGAGGTTTTCCTGCCTTCTCATTGCAGGAGGTGATAGTCTCCTTACATACTGCCAAGAAACGTTTCTGGTTTTTCCATGTAACATTTAAGGTTGATTTATTACCCTCAGCCCCTTATTAATTTTATCTATAGCATTAATTGTTCTCATCAACATCCATCCACTAACATTGCCTTAAAATTACTATTTTTTCTCCATTAACCATAAATGTCTAAAGCGTCAAACCCGAGTGAATTTCCCTGTTACTGGTATACACCTAGGACTGGAGAAGACTTGTGAAGGCTACATGAGATGCTTTTTATTTGAGAATTAGGGGGATTGGTGCCACTATGCTGGTCTCAATTCTGCTGAAGTGTTGACACTATGTGTGTTTGGATACAGAAACTTGGAACTAAGTTTTCTGTTCTTACCTAAAATGCCCTCAGTCTTCAATTATCCTCAGTAGCCTGACAGTAATAGGACTATGTGAATGCATATTCCCTTACATCACTACTAAGTTCACTTCAGTGAAAACCTAAACCTTCTGAAACTCTTTGGATATAAAAACTTTAAAACACAGATACCTACGCTGAGACTCGTTATACATTTAGCTTAATGGTTCCCACCGTCACTTAAATAAGATTTTAAATGGAAGGGGGGCACAAGAAACAAGAGACTAAATACATGAGTTTATTTGCTTGTATTATCCTAGAAAGTACTTTAAGACATTTTCCAATGATTAAAGATAAATTGTAATGTGGGGGATATTTGTCATTAGCTGTTTCCTATCTTGCTTTAAGAATCTTCCCTACTGGGGCACCTGAGTGGCTCAGTCGGTTGAGCGTCCGACTTCAGCTCAGGTCATGATCTCACAGTCTGTGAGTTCGACCCCCACGTTGGGCTTTGTGCTGACAGATCAGAGCCTGCTTCAGATTCTGTGTCTCCCTCTCCCTCTGCCCCTCCCCTGCTCATGCTCTGTCTCTGTCTCAAAAATAAATAAAAACATTAAGAAAAAAAAAGAATCTTCCCTACTCCCTGGGTTATTACACATTCTTGGGTCCTATATTTTGGTGCATGGAATAATGCCATTAATTTATTCTCTATGTGAAACAAAACTCAATGGTAACGTTTTGGATGATTTCTTTTTATTAATTTTTTTAAACCAAAAACTTAACAAATTAAAAATAAGCCAATAAAAATAACCAAAAACAAAGAAAAACCCATATTTTTATTGGTCAGCTACTGTTGCATAATAAAGCGCCCCCCAAAACAGTGACATACAATAATATAGAGTTATTATCATGCTGACAGGTGTCAGGTCAACTGGGACATATCTGCCTCAGAATGCATGTCTGTGAACCAAGGAAAATGGCTTGGCCTCACATGTCTTTCTTCTAAGACTAGCAGACTTCCAGGGAAGAACGTAGGAAACAGGAAACAAGATACATAGAGTACAACTTAACTGATAATTTGGGATATACATTGGATACACAGTTACCTTATCATTTAAGGCATTTGAGAAAGTCAAAATAGTAAAAGCTAATTTTTATGAATTTATTCATAAAATTTATTTTTATTAATTTATTCTTTTAACAATATTTAACAATATTTATTTAGTACTTATATGTCACATGCCGGGCATGGTGCTAAATCCCAGTGCTTCAAACTTGAGTAAAGCCGACATGTTCTTTTTCATTGGGGAGCTTACATTATGATCAGTTTAAGATGAGCTAAAAACCTAGATTCTCAATAGGCTTAACTTTTTACATGTGGTTAAATTTAAATTTGGGTAAATTTACATAAGTAAAACTGTAGTTCTTATGAAAAAGAGAGTTAAAGATTTTTCACACTTTAATTATAAGATTATGTAATCCACAATTAATTTGATATGTCACTAACTTGTGCAATTTTGAGCCATTCACTTCCTTTACCCTGGCCAGTTTCCTTGTATGTAATATAAAATAAATGTGATGGGAAATCTTGAATCCCCTATCTGAAAAGATTCTCTCATTCCCCAGGGGTTCCATTCAAAGATTAACCTCTTACATTTCCATCCTTATCCTTTTCTCTATTTCTTTCATCAGCATCAGGATAAAAGAAAGGCAGAAAGTAATACGATTTCCTATTTGCCTTGGTCGGTGATTTTAAACCTCAGTATTTACACCAACTCACTTGTCTGTTCAGGTTTACCAGTGTTGAAAGTCTGGAGTGCTCTACAAATCTCTTTGGTAGGATTCTATCTGCTTGGCAGAGGTGGATTGGAGATAGCTACAGAGTCTGTCATATTCCCCACATTGGGAGATGGAGTTCATTTCCCTTTTCTTTAATCTAGACTTGCCTGGTGACTGCTTACCCAGCAGAACGCAGCAGAAGCAATACTCTGCAACTCTGGGAAACTCTTTGAAAGGATTGGCAAAATCTGCTCCATCCTTATTGGAAAGCTGTGTCTTGTGATACAACACCTCTGGTTCTAGCTGCCATACAATGAGAAGCACAAGCCACATGCAGCCCCAGATAAGATCATGGCCAACAGCCCCAGCTAAACACTGAGTAGACAGTCAGTTAGCCTGAACTGCCAGTTATGTGAATGAGTCACCTTGGCTGCTTAGCTAATCAAGTACCTGGATGCCTCCAGCCTCGCCTGGCACCTAATTCTAACTACATAAGGAATGCTAAGTAAGTACTTCCTAGCCAACCCTATGATACCCCAGAAATGCAAAAGATAATAGTAATTAATTTAGGCAACTAAATATTTGCAGTGTTTTAGCAGGCAACAATACTTCGAACAGGAATCTTCAGAGCTACTTATTTTCATGGGTGCCTTCTCCAGGCCCCACATTTAATTTACCGTTCATAATTTTGTATTGTTTTCCATAAGAATGTCCCATCCAGTTGTATAAGCTTTCTGTATCCTTTCTTCTGACCTACTGGAGACCTTGGTATCTTTGAAAGTGCTGGTATTCTGGAGTTGTACAAATGTGCATTCAAATGCAGCTATTTTACTTTAGCCTGTCACCTTCTCTAAGTTACTTTGAGTTCAAGTTAGCCATCTTTAGGGAAAATGTGTCCCTGTATCAGTGAGGAGCTGCTTATAAAAGAGATGTCAGGTATTTCATCTAGCGCATGGCCTTACTTGTAATTTGCAGTATGTACTGGGTAAACATTTACTTCTCTTTCCTCAGCTCTGTCTTCAGCGTTATCTCCACTGATGACTGTCTTGTAGAGTGGCACTGACAACTGCAATTGACCTCTGGCCTCATCTCTGCCCCACAGTGGGTCCTGGTCACTGGAAACTTAAAATCTTCACTTGATGATAGTGCCTAGAGCTCATTAGGCTCAAGTCTTCCAAGCACTAGAATCTGATTACTGTGGAGAAAACCAAATCTCTCGTGGTTGTTTTTAGAAGATACTGCTTCAAACAATAGTGTGTTTAATTAACACAATTTATATCAAGTCACACAGAGACTTTTACATATTCTCACACTGTAACATATTTACCCAAAATAGACAACCTAATTACTTAAGAAAATTGGCTGTATTCGCAGAACTGGAGTGTTATAAGAAAAAGTGAACTGCAATTATAAAACAGAGAAGGATGGGAAAATGCCAAATTCGTATTATTTTTGTTTTTAAAATGTTAATTAAGATATAGAGTCCACAACTCTTGTGATGTGGAGTACAAGTGAATGAGTAAATCTCTTCAAGATGGATCAAAGGGGAAATACATCTTTTATGGCTTACTTATCTAGAATTCATAAATCCTGAGGAACTTTGCTGAGTATCTGGTACCTGGTGACAAAGAGGGATGGCACTCATTCTGTCTCACCCCCATGGTGAAGTTGGGTGCTCAGTAAAGGAAGACATTTTGCTGGGAAGTGGTTCAATCAAATTAAGAAGGATAGGATAAATTGAATCATTACCAACAACAATATCTTAGATTTCAATAAGGGGAAGGTATTAATTTTAACTTCACTCTCTGGTGGCCTTTTGTGATTTCTACTTTTCTAAAGCAAGTTCCTTAGGAAGAAAAACAAAGGGATAGAGGGGAAGATAAGAATAGACTTTGCAAATATCGAGGAAACCATAACTTCTCACAGAGTTCATCTATTTAAATTATGTTTACTATTTTTTTAATTTTTATTAGTTTTTTAATTTTTATTTTTTTATTATGTTTATTTATTTTTGAGAGGCAGAGAGCAACAGAGCATGAGCAGGGGAGGGGCAGAGATAGAGGGAGATACAGAATCCAAAACAGGCTCCAGGCTCTGAGCTGTCAGCACAGAGCCCAATGCAGAGCTCAAACTCACAAACCTTGAGATCATGACCTGAGCCGAAGTTGGATGCTCAACTGACTGAGCCACTCAGGCACCCCTAATTTTTATTAATTTTAACTAAATAGTGACCAACAGGGCTGGTCACAGCAATATAAGAAACAAAAAAGTATCTTTTATTCTTATTGAATAGTTACTATGTTAAGTGCACTGTGCTTGGTATTTCGGCTCAGGTCATGATCTCATGGTTCATGAGATTGAGCCCCACATCTGGCTCTGCACTGTTGTCACAGAGTCTGCTTGGGATTCTCTCTCTCTCTCTCTCTCTCTCTCTCTCTCTCTCTCTCTCTCTCTCTCCCCTTCCCCTGCTATTGCTAAAAAAAAAAAAAAAATCAATAAATAAACTTTAAAAACACCCAGTGCTCATCCCACCAAATGCCCTCCTTAATGCCCATCACCCATTTAGCCCATCTCCCAACCCACTTCCCCTCCGGCAATCTTTAGTTTGTTCTCTGTATTTAGGAGTCTCTTATAATATGCCTCCCTCTGTGTAAGTATTCTTAATATCTTGGTATCTACAGCTAAAGTAATTTTCTTGCTTCTTTGCAGGTATGTTTTCTCATGTTTTCAAGTGAATTTTGAGAAAGACTACTGAACCAAACATAGTTCCCTTGGTCATCATTCCCACATTTGGCAGATAATGATTAGGTACTACTATATATTGGTATTATTAATTACCATGATTTGCATTTATTGATATATTTATTACTTATTGACTTTTAAACATACAGTGTTTACATTTGAAATATTTGTTAATATTAGATATTTTGACATTCATAACAATTATTTTATTCATTTATAGGTCTTCATTATATCTTAGAGGATACTAAGACTCAATCTAAGTTATTAAGTGTATTTTGCCTCACTCAGAGAATAATAGGGTCTGGATCCAGATTTCTTGGTTTTTATTGCAGTCAATATTCCACTGATCAATACCCTACTTGTTTAGTTACCTAGGCAGGCAGAGGATTCATGTAAGGGAAGTTATGAGATTGCTAAAAAACATGATACTCGCCACAGCTCTAGCTACAAGTATACCCTCTTTGTTTTACTTACTTACTTACTTACTTAATTTATTTAAGTAGTCTTCATGCCCAGTGAAGAGCATGTTCAGGGCTTAAACCACAACTCTGAGATCAAGACCCGAGCTGAGATCAAGAGTTGGATACTCTGACTGAGCCATCCAGGTGCCCCCAAGTTTAGCGTCTTTGACTAATTATTATCATTGATGTTATAGAATTGCATAATCTTGCATTTACTCTTTAGATAAAAGTAATACCTTATTCATAATATAGGGACAAAAATACCAAAAGTTTATAAACCTATTTTTTCTTTTATAATCAGCTTCAGTAGCATCACAGAAATGTATTTGAAGAAAGTTCTATTTTCCAGTGTTTTTAGAGATATCTCAGGGGATAGGAAGATTATCAGGATTACCAGTAGGGCCGTGATAATTTTTAAATGATAGTTTTCCCTTTAATTCAAGAGATGGTTGAGATACAAAATTCAATTATATTAGTCAGATGCAAATCGTTATCATAAAAATGCTATTTTATCTCTTTGGAGATAATTAACACTTTATCTTAGACTGCCTTTTGCCGCAGTGATGTTGCCTAATTTACTGTAAATGTTTAAACTTTACAGCATGTCTAATTGCCATTAATTTCCAAAAATAATCGAGAATATAGGCTTTGGAGTATGCTAATTGTTTTTAATAGAAAAGGAATTTAGTTTTATTTTTAATTAAATTAATTTAAATAATTGGAATTAATAATGGGTTCCAGGTTATGGGGGAAACATTTACAAGCTAAATCCTCATGAACACTATGGGTTTGTCCCCATAAAAATAGCATTTAAAGAGTCAATGGTCTCATAAAGTGTGAGTAAAAATTAAAATGCAAAATCTAACAGAAAACAGGATCATAAAATAAAAATGGAGATTACTACGTAAACCCACTGTACAAAAATTATATGAAATATTTATAGAGGAAAGTAAGAAGTTCAAATGGATAACATTAGAAAGGATAAATGCCGGAACAGAAATCATCTGACAGGAAAATGAACATGTATGTGAAAAGAATCCAACCAGTGGAACAGAACTGGGGTCCTGAAGCAGACCTACACAGGAGAGGGAACTTGATACATGACAGAGGTGGTGTTGCAATTACTCTAGAAATGATAGTCTCTATGACAAATGATCCTGGAATAATTGGATATTCACATAGGAAAAAAAAAAGCTATATTGAGTCTTCCCCCTTCACACTATCTCACAGTATCATACAAATCAATTTTGTGTGCATGAAAACCTCAAATATGAAAAGCAATACTTTAAAACATTTTAGATATAATCATTATCTTTTGATATAGCCTTTTTAAAACAGATGCAAAAGAACATATGCTATAGAAGAACTGACTGATATAGTGAATTTTATTAAAACTGAAAAAAATGCATTATCAAAATAACAAACAATAACAAGAAAACTATTTATCTAAAACCACCATGGAGAGATGAAAAGACAAGTCTTAGCCCAAAGAAAAGATCTGCAGTATATACAGTAACAGTGACTAAAATATAATTTTTTAAAAAGATTTCTATAAAAACAGTTTTAAAATTTACATTAGAAAATATCAGAAATATGAATAGACAATTGAGATGAGGAGAAACAAGTATGGTTAGTAAAAACAAAAAAGATGCAGGAGTCCACTAATAAATAGTGAAAGTTAAAATCTTCACTAGGTCTTGTTTTAGATTATTCGTATAGACAAAACAATCTTTAATATAAGTTCCAGCAGAGAGGGTAGTACATAGGTGCTCATAGACACTGCGATGAGAAGATTCATTTAGTAGAACAAATGTGGACAATTTTATAGATTGTATTGAGACACGCACAACATAAAAGTGTATATTAATTCATGGTCCTAGTAACCACAAAATTTGGGACTAATGTGGGACAAAACTGAATCCAGAGGAAGGGGAATATGTGAGATAGGAGAGAAATGCCCAGGACTAGTTTCAACTCTATTGCTAATGCTGTGTGCTAAGCTACGTGGTAGATCCAAGTATTTTTTTTATATGTTTATTTTTTATTTTTTTGTATACTGTAAATATTGTGTGCTATTTTTTTTCAGAGGGAAAATGGATGTGGAAAATGAAATGTTTTACATGTTAAATGAAATGTTTACATGTTAAGAAAATAAGCGGTGCTCTGTCGGTTAAGTGTCCGACTTCGGCTCAGGTCATGATCTCGCAGTTTGTGAGTTTGAGCCCCAAATTGAGCTCTGTGCTAACAGCTCAGAGCCTGGAGCCTGCTTTGGATACTGTGTCTCCTCCTCTCTCTGCCCCTCCCATGCTCATGCTCTGTCTCTCTCTGTCTCTCAATAATAAATTTAAAATAAAAGAAAAGAAAAAAAGTTTTTTCAGATAGGTCATCAGGAAGTGGAAGGGAAACAATGATTTCCTTACCTAATTCAGAATACATACAATTATAATGGTATGATACTAAATTAAAAACTTGATAACAGATGTTTATGATTCTACCCTCTTTTATGTCACAATTTTTCTGCCACTCAACCCACTGACATTCCAAAACTGTAAAAAAGAAAGTGGCAAACACACACAATCACATAAAGAATAGCTGAACAACAATCGAATACTCTAGAAAGAAATAAAAGAAAGCCAAATTAGAAAGAGAACACTAATCAATTAGGTTTAAACATACTTCCTTTCAATTACTTTGAATAGGTTTTTTTTAACATCAATTTTTTTCTTAAATGTTTATTTAAAAGAGAGCGAGAGTGGGGGAGAGAGAGAGAGAGGGAGTAGGAGAAGGTCAGAGAGAGAGGGTGAGAGAGAGAATCCCAAGCAGGCTCTGCACTGACAGCGTAGATCGACATAGGGTTTGATCTCACCAAGTGCGAGATCAGCCGGATTCTTAACTGACTTAGCCACTCAGGAGTGCCTAACATCAATTAAATATTTAAGATCAAATGCAAAATGGTCTACTAGTTATTGGCAAGTCATTTCTCATTCTAACAAGATTTTTTTTTTTTTGCTTAAGATAGCTAAAGTCAGTTTCTCTTTCCAGATAGTAACAATAATAGAGACACCAAACCCATAGATCCTGTATTCAAATCTGTTCTCAAGTCTTCCATGATAGCAAATCATCTGATCAAAGCATTGAGCTTGGCTCTGTCACTCATTACGGGCATGTGATTGAACATCCTGGGTTCCAGGTGTAACTTCTTTGGAAAATGAGTTAGCTGAAGAAGGTTCAAATCACTGTTCTACCACCCACCAGCTGTGTGATGCCAAGCAAATCACTTCTCTTCTCGGGATCCATTTCTCTACCTATAAATCAGAATTACTCATTTCACACTCTCAGAATTATAGGTGAGAATTACATGAGTTAATGTATGTCAATATGTACATTACTTGACAAGTGACAAATGACCAGTTCTTCAAATTGTACTGATCTCTATCTGCACACTATGCCAACCTTGTCTTAGAAGATATTTCCATCTTAGAAAGGAAGGATTACCCAATAGTCATGAATTCATCACTTTTGTATGCTGAAATGTTCTAGAATTGAGTGTTTAAAGCTTTATCTTGTCTAACAATGGACAAGCTTTTATAATACATTATGGAAAGAATACAAGAGGAGCTAATTCAAGATGCTATCAGCTTTTTATATTTTTTAAAAATTTGTTTCTTTACTATTTCCTCCACAACTGGTAGTAGTTCAAGACCAAATAAAAGAGGACTTTAGCAATACATCAAGAAACCAGTACCCTAACCAACTTTAATTTGAGCATTTTCAGATTTCTATCACTAGCAATAAAGAAACCTCAACAATTCTCGTTAGATATGACTATTTGTTATGTTTCAGAGAGTGGAACTAAGTGTCCCACACTGCTGTTTCAATATGTCAAGCTAAATGGTTTCAAAATCTCCTATGATTCAGCTTTTGTTCAACCAAGCACAGTGGGCTGAGAGTTATGCTAGATGTGATTCTTCAGAAGGAAATGGACCCCTTTTCAGTTCATGCTGTACTAGGGCTATTCTCCCATTTACACAGTTGCTTCTGGCATAATAAAAAATTAATAAATACTTTCTTACTTGTGCTTCCCTTTATCATTCATTGTGTCCTTGGTGGAAATGTACGCTTGGTAGAAATGTCCCACCTTCCTCTTCAGCCCTATGAAACCTACTCATTTGTTAAGATTCTTCTCCAGCTTAAACCCTCCCCAGGCTTTCTCTAAAACAAGTGGGATTATTTCTGTCTTTTTTTTTTCTCCTGCCATATTTATTACATACATCTATTTTAGATTTTAGTAGTTACCATGCTTGACATGTACTAAAATTACTTTTGAACATCTATCTGCTTTTTAGATTATAATTTGAAGTAATGCTGGACAAAATATCTTTTAAAAATAACACAATTTTCCCGTTCATGCTCTGTCTCTCTCTGTCTCAAAAATAAATAAAACGTTAAAAAAAATAACACAATTTTAAAAACTTGCAAATATCAGCAGAATAGGTAAAGACTTGATTGAGACTGGTAATGAACTGGAAATTATGAGTGTACATACTTGATAGATTTGAAATGTATAAATTTGACTTCAATCTTCACAGTAATGGGAGCCAGGTGGAAAAGGCCATCAGAATAGGCTCTGTATAAATATGATGAAACCAAACCAAATTTTTGAGATTCAAAAAATGTCCTGATAAAAATAATTTCTCATCTGGCCCTCAGGAAGAAGATATTAGGCAACATAATGGTCATCCTCAAAAGCATCATTTTAGGACCACAGCCATGTGATTTGTTGTATTATTTCTGGTCACTAACCCCCAACACAGTTGATGACATCTCATCAAAATACAAAACAGTGAAAGAAGTTCTCCTGGATACCTATCTAACATTGTTTACATATTGCACTCATGATAGTTTGGGTTAAGCAAGAGATCAATGTTACAGATATGGAGACAAAAAGATGAATTGATACTCTTTAGAAAATCCTTCATAAATTTTGTTTCTTTCAGCTGAGCTTTTGTACACTATTCAAGACAATGTGAGACTACATTGCCTTCAAACGTAGAGCTATGTTTAGCAATTGATCAAACTGAGGATACATTTGACGTTCTCTTGTGAAATTAGGGAGTCAAAATAAAGCAGAGCTGTAAAACTAAGAAGTGAAATAGAAGACAAGGAGCCAACAGGGAAGAAATCTCTCCTTCATTATTTGATTTATTACCACACACATGTATACGTTTGGCTTTAAAATTAAAATATTAAGATATTTATCAGAATACTATTTTAAGGACGTGATTTTAGATTTTCTCTAATGAACAGAAAAGTGAATTTCTGAGTAATAAGCCTTAAAACATGGCTACTTGTATCTGATTGTATTTAATTCCAAGAACAATTGCCCATTAAGACCATTTTCAGTTCATAATTATTAAGTAGTATCATCTCCTTGTAGGAGGATACATTTCTTTCCAGTCTCTATATTGACAGGTAATACATTGTGTTCCTACAAATATGGTATTAACAAAATAATTAACAAATAGGTTAAAATTGAATAGAAGGAGCTACAACATGTAAAAGAGCTTTGAATCTGTCACTCCCATCCTTACAAGAAAACTGCTGATTGAAAACAATCAATGACTTTTCTTTGATTAGTCAAAAAACTGAGATCTCAAGGTAAATTGTCACTGGGAAATCTGGAAGCAGGCGAATCCAGAGTTACAGTCAAGATATGCTTTCTTGGAGCCATGAACTAGAGGGATGCATACCTTAATCTGAGTGAATTGCTAGAGGACTATGGACCAACATGAGGCTAAAAACCTCCTGGGGGCTGCAGCCATAGTCAACCCTCACAATTTCGTGGATTTTACCCCTAAGAACTCTACTAGGTTCTGATGATAAAGAATTGAGAAAGATTCCCTCATGGCTCTGGAACAGAGAGAGGAAAGATAACCACTGCAAAATACATCCAAAATGTTCTCCATAAAAAAAGGGTTTTGTTAGCATTCCTTCTTTTTCAAATTTCTATTTAACTTCGAGTTAGTTAACATATATTGTAATATTGGTTTCAGTGTAGAATTTAGTAATTCATCACTTACATATAACAGCCAGTGCTCATCACAAGTGCCCTCCTTAACACCCATCACCCATTTAGCCCATCTCCCACCCACCTCCATCTATCAACCCTTAGTTTCTTCTCTATGGTTAAATGTTCTTATGGTTTGTCTCCCTCTTTTTGTCTCCCTACAGTATGTTCATCTGTTTTATTTCTTAAGTTCCACATAAAAGTGAAATCACATGGTATTTGTCTTTCTCTGATTTATTTCCCTTGGCTCCATCCACATCATCGCAAATGGCAAAATTTCATTCTTTTTGATGGCTGAGTCATATTCTACACACACACACACACACACACACACACACACACACACACACACACCCCACATCTTCTTTATGCATTCATCAGCCTGATGGACATCTGGTTTGGCTATTGTTGATAATGCTGCTATAAACATCAGGGTGCATATACCCCTTTGTATTTTTGTATCTTTTGGGTAAACACCTAGTAGTACAAATGCTGGATCATAGGGTAGTTCTATTTTTAACTTTTTGGGGAACTTTCATACTGTTCTCCAAAGTGGCTGCACAAGTTTGCATTCCCACCAATGGTGTGAGAGGGTTACCGTTTCTCCTCATTCTTGCCAACATCTGTTGTTTCCTATACTGTTAATTTTAGCCATTTTGACATGGCTGAGGTGGTATCTCATTGTGGTTTTGATATGTATTTCCCTGATGATGAGTGATGCTGAACATCTTTTTCATATGTCTATTAGCCATTTGTATGTTTCTTTGGAAAACGTCTATTCATGTTTTTTGCCCATTTCTTAACCGGATTATTTATGTTTTGGGTGCTGAGTTTGATAAGTTCTTCATAGATTTTGGATAGTAACCCCTTATCAGATATGTTATTTGCAAATATCTTCTCCCATTCTGTAGGCTGCCTTTTATTTTTGTTGATTGGTTCCTTCACTGTGTAGAAGCTTTTTATATTGATGAGGTCCAAATACTTCATTTTTGCTTTTGCTTTCTTTGCCTCCAGAGACATGTGTAATAAGAAGTTACTATGGCTGAGGTCAAAGAGGTTGCTGCATGTATTCTCCTCTAGTATTTTGATGGCTTCCTGCCTCATATTTAGAACTTTCATCCATTTTGAATTTAAGGGAGTAGTCCAGTTTCATTCTTCTGCATGTTGCTGTCCAGTTTTCCCAACACCATTTGTTGAAAAGACTGTCTTTTTTCCATTGGATATTCTTTCCTCCTTTGTCAAAGATTAGTTGACCATATAGTTATGGGGACATTTCTGGGTTTTCTACTCTGTTCCATTGATCTATGTATCTGTTCTTGTGGGAGTACAATACTGTCTTGATGACTATAGCTTTGTAATATAGCTTGAAGTCCAGAATCATGATGCCTCCAGCTTTGCTTTTCTTTTTCAGGATTTCTTTGGCTACTCAGGGTCTTTTGTGGTTCCATAAAAGTTTTAGAATAGTTTGCTCTCGCTCTGTGAAAAATGCTGGTGGTATTTTGATAGGGATTTCAGTAAATGTGTCAATTGCTTTGGGTAGTATAGATATTTTAACAATTTTTGTTTCTTCCAATCCATGAGAATGGAATGCTTTTCCATTTATTTTTGTGTTCCTCTTCAATTTCTTTCATAACTTTTCTATAGTTTTCAAAGAACAGACCTTTCATCTCTTTTGTAAGGTTTATTCCTAGGTATCTTACAGTTTTTGGTGCAATTGTAAATGGAATTGATTCTTTGATATATTTTTCTGTTGATTCACTATTTGTGTATAGAAATGCAACAGATTTCTATACAATGATCTTATATTCTGTGAGTCTGCAGAATTCATGTATTCTAGAAATTTTTTTGGAAGAGTCTTTTGGGTTTTCTACAGAGAGTATCGTATCATCTCTAAATAGTGAAAGTTAGACTTGTTTGTTGCTGAGCTGGATGCGTTTTATTTCTTTTTGTCATTTGACTGCTGAGACTAAGACTTTCAGGACTATGTTAAATAGTAATGGTGAGAGTGGACATCCCTGTTTTGTTCCTGACCATAGGGGAATAGCTCTCATTCTTTCCCCATTGAGGATGATACTATCTGTGGGTCTTTTGTATATGGCCTATATGATGTTGCGGTATATTCCATCTCTTCCTACTTTGTTGACGGTTTTTATTAAGAATGGATGCTGTATTTTGTCAAATGCTTTTTCTGCATCTATTGAGAGGATCATATGATTCTTATCCTTTCTTTTATTAATGTAGTGTATCATGTTGATTGATTTGTGAATATTAAACCACCCCTACAACCCGGAAAATCCCACTTGATCATGGTGAATAATTCTTTTAATGTACTGTGGACTGACTTTCTAGTATCTTGTTGAGATATTTTGCATCCATCTTCACCAGGGATGTTGGCCCATAATTCTCCTTTTTAGTGGGGTCTGTGTCTTGGGAATAGAGGTAATGCTGGCCTTGTGGAATGAATTTGGCAGTTCACCTTCCATTTCTATTTTTTTTTGAACAGTTTGAGAAGAATATGTATTAACTTTTCCTTAAATGTCCGGTAGAATTCCCCTGGGAAGCCATCTGGCCTTGTACTTGTGTTTTTGGGATATTTTTGATAACTGTTTCAATTTTGTTTGTTTTTATATCATTTATTTCTGCTGTAATCTTTATTATTTCCCATCTTCTGCTGTCTTTTGACTTTATTTGCTGTTCCTTTTCTAGCTCCTTTACATGCAAAGTTAGGTTGTGTATTTAAGACTTGCTTCTTGCTTCTTGAGGTAGCCTGTATTGCAATATACTTCCCTCTTAGGACCGATTTTGCTGCATCCCAAAGATTTTGGACTGTCAGGTTTTCATTTTCATTTGCTTCCACATTTTTTTCTTCTTCAATTTACTAATTAACCTATCCATTTTTCAGTAGGATGTTCTTAACCTCCATGTATTTGTGATCTTTCCAATTTTTTTTCTTGTTGTTGACTTCAAGTTTCATAGTGTTGTGGTCAGAGAATATGCATTTTCTGATTTCAATCTTTTTGTACTTGTTGAGGGTTGATTTGTGACCCAGTTTGTGGTTTATTCTGGAGAATGCTCCATGTGCACTTGAAAAGAATGTATGTTCTACTGCTTTAGGATGAAATGTTCTGAATACGTCTGTTAAGTCCATCCAGTCCAGTGTGTCATTCAAAGCCATTGTTTCCTTGTTGATTTTCTGCTTAAATGATATGCCCATTGATGTAAGTGGGGTATTAATATCCCCTACTATTATTGTATTATTATCAATAAGTTTATTTGTGTTTGTTATTAATTGGTTTATATATTTGGGTGCTCCCTCCATCATAGCATTCAATTCATATATTGGAAAAGAAAAACACTCTAAAATTAATAAAAAAACACTCTATGCTTTTACCTTAAGGAACTAGAGAGAAAAAAACATAATTTAATCCTGAAGCTAGAAGACTAAAAGAAATAATTAAAATTAGAGCCCAATGAATGAGATTGAAAAGCAGGAAATAGAAAAAAATCAATAAAAATCAAAGGCTGATTCTTTGAAAACATCAATAAAATTAATAAAAATCTAGCCAGAGTAACCAAGATAAAAAAGGGAAGACACAAATTGCCAATTTCAGAAATGAAAGACAGAAAATCACTACTGAGTCCATGGGTATTATCATGATAATAAGAGAATAAGATGAACAGTTTCAGGCCCTCAAATCTGTATTTGATAACTGAGATGAATAAGACTTATTCCTTGAAAGACACAAACTACCAAAACCCAAACAATGTCAAATATCAAAGGACACAGAAGTCCCCCTTTCTAATTCTGAAGGAAGATTATATATGTTTATGTGTATGTGTGTGTGTGTTTGTGTATTTATCTATATATCTATCTATATCCATATCTATCTATATCTACCTACCTATATCAATATATTTCCAATGCCTATCACAGTGTTTACTGATTGGGATGAAGTAAACTATGTTGAAAAAAATAATAACCAATTTTAGCTGTTCCACTTAAAGCCCAAAGACTTTAGCCTTATATTTCAGAAGACTTCTCAGACTGATCATCTAAAGAAAGGGCTATATTCTCTCCTATTTTTCAGTCTGAAAAGTAGGAGCAGATTATCCTACATTTTTATATATACCATCGCATTCATGACAACTAATTCTTTACCACAAGGAAATTCCCAGAACGAAAAAATGATTAAAGTTGGGGTAATTATGATAATATAATACATTACTTTTTCACGTGTTTTAAGGGAGTGATATCTAGAGCCAAGAAACACAGTAAGGTGAGATGATTAGTGGAGGGGGACTAGTAAATTGATGTAGGAATTATGAATATTATAATCTATTCACTCTATCATTTCAACCCCAGTAATCCATTAGCAAACAAAAAAGGGAAGGAGAAATAATTACAAGCAATTTTTGGTGCACTATACACCATTCAATAGGTTACAGTCTACTTACTTCAGTGAAATGCCTAGATATCTTCTGTATATTTTTTGGACCTTTATTTATTTTATGAAAAAAATATTTTAGTGGCAAAAAATAAATATAAGAATAAAACTTTAATTATGGAATGCTATACTTGTTATATAAGCTAAGGTATAAAACTGTTTTCAAGCAAACTCTCACACAGAATGGTCCATAACATGGTCCCATGTCATTTTGCTATAAGCACATGGTGAGTGAAATGAAGATACTTTTACTTCACGTTATGATGTATAAGTGCAAATGCCATTTGTAATGGGAATATTGAACATGCTAATTTATTAGAGAATGGTTTTAACAGGCAGGTACAGCCCTAATTAAAAATATAATTTACCCTATTAGTTCCTACATTTTTTACCCTATTATGGTTCTTGTAATTCCAGTATGATATATTCCACTCACCAATAGGCAAGGGTGAATTAACAGTCTTTAAAATCTATAAACACAAATATTCTGATAAATTTTGTTGATTTTTTAATTGCCCTCAGGTTTTGGAATAACATTTCATCTTTTATTTTCCATTGCTATTCCTGCTGATGAAGATAAAGTGAATTTGTGGAAACCTATATTGGCTAGCTGCCTTTGTCCACTTTAGTCTTAGAATATGAGCTAGAAACTTGATGTGAAAATAATATTTAAGAAGATATATATTGATATAGTAGTAGAAATATAAAATTGAAATACTTTATGCTATATATCTTAATTACAGTTTGAGATAGGTAACATAATATATGGTGGAGTAGGGATGGGAAAAATAGTTTGCGATCACCATGAAATCTGAATGGCTGTATACAGTTATTATCCCCAGAGACCTCTGCAAGTGAGAAACATGCTGAAAATGTAACATAAACTAAATTAAGATATAGGGAACACAGTGTCTTCTTGAAGATGATGTATATAAATACAGTTTACAGTTTGAGAGTTCTTAGAGAGACCATCTGTGCAGATTTATATAGTATTTCTTTACAATATATGCGTCTGTATTTTAGCCTAGAGTTCCTTTATAATTAATGTTTTTTTCATTTAAAATTTCATTAAAAAAGAAACTCAAGGAGCTCCTGTCTTCACTACTTTTCTCTATTTCAAAGAAGCTTTTCCCGAGTCATAATTTATGAGGTATTATAATAATGCTTATTAGCCCAACAGAATTCTTAAAATTACAGCAAAAATAATTTGCGTCCTTTGGCCACTCAGAGAGGAATCACGGAACTGGAGACCATGGAAGGGAGTACTTAAACATCTAATGTCTGTTACCAGCATTGTGGCTGCGTGGTCTCTGAGTTTCTGACAGTGTAGAACAATCACATCATGCACGAGATGTTCTTTGTGTGAGACTGATCATTTGAAATAATTTAGGTAAACACTGGAAGGGCTGTACTGCAATAAAAATGATTAGCCAAGACCTACACATTAAGGGAAATTAGTCTGAGAATAGATATTACTGGAAGTACTAATTCTTAAGCAACACTGAGAGAAGAAAGCTCCTATAGCAAAATCCAAACTGGAAGAGAGCTGACGTGGTCCCAGATCAGTGCTACCTGCCACCTGCTACTTTTTGAAAGAAGCAAAAGCAAATCCAGTCTGCAGGAATGCTTTTCAAATTTCCCATTTAGGCATCAGAACTCCAACAGTTCTAACAGTTACAAAGAGATAATGCTAAAACAAAAACTAAAACAACAGCAAAAAAAAAAAAAATGAAGGCACGATTAAAGATCAGGAGTACACACAAAAAAACAAGCCACCATGACTAGGTGTTAACATTAATAATAATAATAAAATAATAATAATAATAATAATAATAATAATAAGGATAATAAAACTTAGATTACCAAAGACTTAAGGTATAATAATTGTTGGATAAGGAATGTAAAACAGCATTTATGAAATGTTTAAAAACATAAGGGGTAAAGTCACAAAAACAGACAATTTAAAAAGAGATTTTAATATATGAATCAGAAAGATAAGAGCAAATAGGGACACCTCGGTGGCTCAGTTGGTTAAGCATCAGCTTAAGGTTCAGCTCAGATCATGATCTCATGGTTCATGGTTTCAAGCCTGTGTTGGGCTCTGCACTGACAGCTTGGAGCCTAGGGCCTGCTTCAGGTTCTGGGTCTCCTAGTCTCTCTCTGCCCTTCCCTTGCTTGTGCGTGCTCGCTCTCTCTCTCTCTCTCTCTCAAAAATAAATAAACAAACAAACATTTTTAAAAAAGTAAATGGAACTACTAAACAGTAAGCCTATAAATTTACACACATTTATTTTAAAAAGGAAGTACGAGATTAAACACTGCTCAAGAGAAAAATAATATACAGGAAGATAAAGAAAAATAAATTGCCTAAAATAAAGTAGCAAGGCAAAGGCGATGGAAAACAGAAAGGAGACAGAAAGAGATGAAAAGAATAGAATTAGAAAGTCTACAATTGGGAGTCCCAGAAGAAGTGAATGGAAACAATGTGGTATAGTCAGTATAGAAACAGCATTTTTGAATTTTCAAGAACTAGAGAAAGCAAAATCTCTCTCTGCTTTTTCCCCTGCACAAAATGTCAAGAGTTCTTCCAAGTCATTATGACATCTGAAACTCCAAGATAGATTTCAAAATGCATCCTAATAGGGTTGTATGCCCCTTGCTGAAAAACCACTGTTCTAAACTTTTAAGATGAGGACATAAGCATTTGACATAATGTAATCAGAAGCCCACAATTCAGAAGTGGATATGTGAGTACTCAAAGTAATGGAAACTGAATATTTGATTGTGAAACTTAATTTTAAATCTTAAAAGTAATGGTAGTCAAGAGATACAGAGCTAATGTACTCCGCAAGAATCATGTGGTTCTTTCTACATTTAAGCATCAGGGTTTACAGACAGATGTTTACCAAAAGAATCTAATAATTGCTGAACAAAGAAATTGGCATAGGTCATCTTAAACACACACAAATATATGTAATTATATATAATTGTGCCTATATCAAAGGTAAAGTATTAATCCCGAATTTCAAATATTTAGGATGAAGAGTCATTGGAATTACCATGGAGAAGGACTGTTAGCAAATAATCATTTTCAAAATAATAAAAATAATATACCAATGAATTCTGGCTTCTTACTCAACATCAGCAAATATAGGTTCTTACTTTCCAATTAGAAAAATAAATATTTAAACATATCTGTATGAATGCTTGCAATGAAACGATTGTGTCTGACATGATAAAGTTCAATAGTTAGTGACTAAACATTTTGGAAACATTTTAGCTTTGTTATGATACATAGATAAAAAATATTTTACACATTAAATGTAAAAATCAGTCTTATGTCTTCCTTTATTTAACTCTTAAATTCCAAAACCATTAGCCAAATTGATAACTTTCATTTTTCATTGAAATGTCATCTAAATATATTTTAGCTAATTTCCCAGTTTACATCCTCTCTTCCTGGATAGAAATTACTCCTTATCAAAGACAATCACATCAGTACACCCAGGCGCAAAATAAACTCATCAAACACACAAATGAACAAACAAAAAACAACAAAAATTTCTAATGATATCAATGGTAAGACTGTTGGAATAACTGGCTTCTTTAAAAGGACATACTTCAATTGGATATATAAACAGAATAAATAAGTATAGTTGCGTTTTTAACATCTCAAAATAGCATATTCTTTTGATTTAAGGTGATACAACTTTTGCTTTAGATAACTTGCCTCCTTATTACTTGAATATAGATCTACCCTCCCTTCTTAAAACACTTGGGATAGGATATGGTTCAAATTTCAAAGTTTCTCAGAATTAGAAAGATACATAATATACAAGTAACACTGACAGTAGGGGCAAGGGTATATTTGACCTTTCCTCAACAGAACATGTGAATGACCACGCTAGAAAGTGACATACATAACGATTTTAGGTTGCCTTCCTCTGTTTAGGTCAGGCTTCCCTGCCAAGCAGGTTATAAAAGAGACAAACAAAAACAAAACAAACAAAATGAAAAAAAAAATTTTCTCAGACATTGAAATTCAGAATTACAGATAAGAGAATGTGTATATATTCCTTGTGTAAGCCTTCTTCCATTTTATAATACCTACATAAAAGTTCAAGAGAATACTAAGTATCATCCTTAAGAGTTTCTAATTCACTATACTTGCTATCCATTGTTATACACCTTCACCTTTGATTATAGCTAATGACACAGGAACACTATTGTAATTTCACTTTTGTCTCTTTGATACCAGCACTAAATCTTAAGCTGTTTGACATCTTCTACCATGTTTTACATTCCAGATCCATAAGCTTCTTTCTAAAAATAAATGGTTACTTCAAAGGAGTAAAACTGAATTTGTATTTTATAATTAATTGTGAATCTCATACTTGAACAATGTTTCAGTTGATTTGGCAAAGATAAAGTCATTGCATAACAATAATTGAAAATGCATTTTACCTGTTTTTTAAAACTTTATAAAAAATTTTTAAGGTGCTATTTTTTAAAGGGAGAAATTGCACACATTTCTATAATGGCTATTCTGTGTAATTTATTTTTCTTTTTGTTGTAACCTATTTTTAGCTTTTCACACTTAAAATAAAATCTTCACTTAGGAATGATTAGTTCAACCATTAGATTTAAATTGGCTGTTGGGACTGTGCTTGGCCATTTGATAGACATACAATAATCTTGCAAAATCAAATATCTCTGTCAGAGCTCTAACTTCTCCTTGCATACAAATGTTTAATAATTGCAACATAAATGGGTAAATTCAGGTTCTTTTTATCATCCTTTGTGGGTCTGGCAGTCTCTTTGACATCCTACCAAAATGGATTCTATCTGAATGACATTCTTTTGAATGTCCATATTTAAAATTATTGCTCATTAGGGGTTCCTGGTTGGTTGTCAGTAGAGCATGCAACTCTTGATCTTGAGGTTGTAAGTTCAAGCCCCATATTGGGTTAGAGAATACTTAAATATAATATATTATATTATATTATATTATATTATATTATATTATATTTATATAATATATTTATTATATATATATATATATATATATATATATATATATAACAAAAAGTTATTGCTCATCATCTGGTTCTGTTTAGTTCACAATGGTATTTCAATGATATAAATTGCTATACTCATTATTGTTAGAGCAATTTATATGAATAAGTCATATGCTATCTCGACAGTTTTTAAAATATAAATAAAATAACTGAGTAACAAAGATGTTTCCTTAGAGACTATAAGCTCTGTATTTTCTCCTAAGATAAGGATTCTTACTTGTGTTATAACCCTGTTCTTCCTGGAAAATAGTGTTGCTGTCAATGTATGACTGTGAGTGAAAATTAAATCCTATTTGGACAAGTGAGGCTTTGAGTTTACTGAGCACTATTTCTTGTGCTGAATGTTATTTGTAATCAATCTTACCAATTCTTTCAAATTATTTGAATGATGCTGGAAAACTCAGGCCAAAACAGACAAGACAGACCTCCGGAGGTTTAGGAGCTCAGAGGGGAGGACAAAAATAAGAGATTCATGTGCTTCTAGGATGGGGAAGGAAGGTTTATGTTCAGGAGTACAAATAGAGGACCCAAGGAAGCAAATAGAGGAGGAGGCTCCCGCTTTTGAAGAAATGAATCCTTATGTATATCTTGTATTAAAGTAAAAAGAACTAAGAAAGTGAAAACAAAAAGAACAAAATTATATTAAGTGTCTCTGAATGATTTATAAGCTGACTGAACAAACAGGATATGTATACATGAAACAGAGAATAAAATTAATTGTATATAATCAACTTTGTGTTGTTAAGATCAAAACATGAGGTCAGACAATATGGAAATATTGATACAGATATTGATATGAAAGGATCTGAGAGAACATCTTTGAAGTGAAAAATATGAAAGTCATAAAATAAAAATCAAAATTGGGTAAGGGGGAGTGGTACAACAGAAGAGAAGCAAAAAAAGACCCTGCTAAATACAGTCAGTTGATGAGCTGGGAGATTATACAAGGAATCCCGTGTGTGTGTGTGTGTGTGTGTGTGTGCGCGCAAGAGAAAGAAAGAAAAAGAATAAAATTAAATTTAACACACACAGAGGATACATTTCCATCATCCAGCAGTACCTATTATGTACAAATGGGACAGCAGACAATAGGGAGAGTAGCTAGGAAGATATACAAAGAAATACTTTAAAAAATTCTCTTGAATTAGGGATGCCTGGGTGGCGCAGTTGGTTGTGTGTCAGACTCTTGATTTCTACTCAGATCATGATCCCAGGGTCATGGGATCAAGTCCAGCATCGAGATCTGCACTGAGCATGGAAGCTGCTGCAGATACACTCTCTCCTTCTTCCTCTCTACTCCGCTCTGATGTTCGTTCTCTCTCTCTCTCTCTCTCTCTCTCTCTCTCTCTCTCTCTCTCTGTCTCAAAGGAAAAAATAATCTCTAGAATGGAAGAGGAAACATAAGTTCTTACATTTTCATTGCCAAGCCGAGATAAGAAAAGTACATTTAAAATAATCCATGCCTTTCATATACGAATGAAATTTTAGAATTTAAAAGTTTTTTCACTGGAAGTTCCATGGGATGGTATGGGATTAGAAACCACTATTAAATTGATAACCAACAGAGAGCCAACTGAATCCTCATTAATAACTTTTGATATAAGATTCTGAAGGAATGTCTTTATATTTCTGAAGTAAAAAGATTTAACTATAACTTTGTATTAAATCAAACTAACATTGAACTATGGGAGCTAAAAATAAATAAATAAATAAATAAATAAATAAATAAATAAATAAATAAAGCAAGCATGCCCAAATACAAAACATTTCTTACCCATCACCCATCTGGACAATTTACTAGAGGATGTTTTGAAAAAAAGGAACAATGACTCTAAATAAAATATTTCACAAGAAATAGTGAAGAACAATAAAAACAGTGTAATTTATACTTAGGCTTAAATAAGAGTCATTTTAAAAAATGACAACTTTAAAGTAAATTTAATTTATTGATGATCTCAATGTAGGATAGGTTTTCAGCCTACTGGTGTAAGAGATGGCAAGAGGTAGGAGGAAGAAAAAAATAAAATACATGCTAGGATTCTTGATTTATATGATAAAAATACAAAGAAAATGATTAACATAAAGCATTACATAGAAATAGCAAATGTTAAATACAGATGTTAAATTTCAAGTGCAAACACTTCAAAGTATTGAGATGTTAAACTTTTAAAACACTAAAGAAAAAAATGGAACTAAGAAAACTGCATGAGTTAATCAAAATATAAGAATACCATTTTTTTTAAAGCAGAGAAAGTAGAAAACATAAAATATATTGTTAGGAAATAGCTTCAACATCTCAGTAATCACAATGAAATAAATATCTAAAAATTAATGATTTAAGTGCTTAGTCTCAGATGGGGCTTTACAAATGTGATCTTGTTTCCTATTTAAAAGAGTTATACCTAAAAATGACTCATAAATATTGGTAGTAAAGAAGGAAAAAAGTGTATAAGAGATTCATGTAAACACACACACACACACACACACACACACACACACACACACACACAAAGCAGGTATGTTAGTATCATTGGTAGAGCAGAGGGAACATCAGTTAAATACATTTAAGAGGACAAGGACAAAGAGGGGCATTTATACTTAATAAGATCTATAATCCTTCGAAAGATCCATTCATTCATTCAGTCTCTCATATTGAGAACTTATGTTGTATCAGGCATATTTTGGCTTCTAGAAAGAAAGGAGGTAACAGATCCAATTCCACAGAATTGTGAAATAAGGAATGGAGTTTCTTTAAACTGAGATGGCAAAGACTATAAGAAGAAAGGATGTAGCAGTGACATGTTAGAGTCTGAAAGCTCAGCTTGGGGCATGTTTCTTTTGAGTTGCCTGGTAGAAGACCAGGTACTGATGTCAAGTAGAAAGTGGATTTTATAAGTCTTTGGGTCAGGATGAAATCCACTTTAGAGATACACATATTAAAGTCTTTAGAGTAGAAACTGCACATAACAAAATGTGATTGAATGATGTTTGGTAAGTGTGTATATATATAAAAAAAGAAAACAAAATTAAATAAACAAACAAACAAACAACAAAAAAAAATCACAAGAAATCCAAGGACAAGACAGCGCTGGTTAACTGAGCCCAGGAAATGAGAAAACTGAATATGAATGGTCAGAATACACAAGGAAATCCAGGAGAGTCTGGAATACAAGTTAAAAATGTGTTCTAGGGTGGAGAGGAAAGTGCTACAGATAGATTAAGCAAGATGAAGAATAAAAGGTGACTGGTGTATTTAGTAAATAAGAATTCACTGTTGATCTTGAAGAAGCAATTTGAGTACAGTGACAGGAGCAATAGGTCTGAGTAGAATGGGCTCAAAAACAATATGAAGAGAAGAATTAGAATCAACGAGTTTAGATGAGTATTCCAAGGAGTTTTGTTGTAAAGGGGGAAAAAAGATGTTTTGTATATAAAGAGGAGAAACATGATATGGATATTTGGTTACTTTTGTTGCTTTAAGATTGGACAAAAGCAGCAGTTTTGAATACAAAGATCACACGCATGCCTAAAAATGAAAGCAAGGCAAAACTTGATGGAGTGATACACTTCAGGAACCTAGTGGGAGTAGGATCCACTGCACAACCGAAGGTGTTGCCTTTGGGTGGAAGTGTGGACCATCTATGTGTTGTGAACCAGAAAGTTTTAGATCACCACAAATACGATTACGTGGGTTGAAATAATGCATTCTGTGGAAGGTCCCTTTTAACTGCTACAATTTCTTCAGTATGCACACACATGTGCTTTCTCTCTGTGTTTTCTCTCTCTCTCTCCCCAAATAAATAAATAAAACTTAAAAAAAGGAAATGCTTTGAAGTGATTTGGGTGATTGAATCAATTGTTTCTGCTGAAGAAATGAAATCTTTTTTTTTTTCCTTCAATTTATTTATTTTGAGATCAAGAGAGAGCAGGAGTGTGGGAGGGACAGAGAGAGGGAGGGAGGGAGAGAGAATCTCAAGCAGGCTCTGCGCTCTCAGTGCAGAGCCTGATGTGGGGCTCTCACCCACAAACCAGGAGATCATGACCTGAGTTGAGGTCAGACACTTAACAGACTGAGCCACCCAGGTGCCCCCGAAGAAACTAAATCTTAGAGTTTAAAGTAATAACCATTTGCTCCATGTGTTTCTAACAGTACTCCAGCTGTCACTCCCTGGTTCTCACTGTAATGGCAGAAAATTTGCATTAATTCAAGAAAAAGCATAAAAGGCTAATAAACATATTGTAAGTTTACTCTCATTAGTAATGCAGTGAAACACAAATTCACATAGGGAAAGGATAATGTTCTTTGTAACATATAAACCTTAGTGACAGTAATGAGGTAGAAAAATATGTACTTTCATTTACCTTTGGAGAAAGAATACATTGGTGTTCCCTTTCTGGAGGGAGTTTCAAAAATATGTATCAATATTTAAATCCCCCAATAAATCTTTTTCTTATGTCTATATATATCCTCGTTTCTATTTTTCTATTAAATTTTAGAATAAACATGTATTTAGGCATCAAATTTATTTAATTAAAATTTTAAAATTTTAAGTGAATAAAATAAGTTCTAAAAGCCTATTGAGAAATTGATCAAGGGAGGAATAGGAGCAAGATATTTATTTGATATACATTAATTTATCTTCTATAATACACAGCATATAGAATCACATCTGACTCTTGATTTCAGTTCAGGTCATGATCCTAGGGTCATGGGACTGAGTCCTATGTTGGGCTCCATACTCAGCATGGAGCCTGCTTGAGATTCTCCCTCTCTCCCTCTCCCTCTCCCTCTCCCTCTCCGTCTCCCTTCCTCTCTCTCTCTCTCTCTCTCTCTCTCCCTGCCCCTCTCTCCTGCTCGTACTCTCTCTCTCTAGCATAAAAACAAAAACAAAAACAAAAAAGAAACAAAAAAAAAACCCAAAACAAAAACAAAAACATTAAGAAATGACACTTTCTGGTGGTAAGCAGAACTAACTTTCTCTGTCTTACCAATGGAAGACAAAAATTGAGCTATAGAAGCACCAACAATTTTCACCAATATTTCTCCAAATATTTACAGTTAAGTTATTAACAGGACATAAAATAGAACACATTTTCCCCAAGTTCTTGCCTAGCAAACTTTATATCACCTGACAATTAGGGTGTTTTTCTATATGGAAAAGTTATGCATAGATTCCATATTCATGGCTTTATTACTTTAGAATATAATCCTAACCTCTAGATAAGAAAAAAAAAATGAAAAACAAACAAACAAAAACCCAAACTGGTTTTGTTTCTATAGGAAATTCTGCAATAAATGATAAATTCTACAATAATCCAAGCTTAGAGTTTCCAAGATATGTGACAAGTTTCCCTAGGATAGCATGGTGAACTCAGAGGGATGCTAAAGGATGCTAAAATGTTAAATTTGCATGGAAAGCATAGTGATACTAGACATTTGACAGCACCCACTAAATTACTAATTTTAAATAATGAAGGGTTTATATTAGATAGTGTTGCATACATTTCAATTATGTCATAGTTTTCAAAGCCAAGTTTTGTTGGTGACTGTGATAATAAGCAAGTACTGCATGAGAAATTAACCAGAAACAGGAAATGGGGGTGACTTTAGCTAATCTGATTCTGAGGCTTGAGAGGTTGTGCAGTGATAAACAGGCACATATATACCTTTAGTTATCTAATAGTATTTATTTAATTGTGGTTAATATCTTCTATTTTATTTGTATTATTTTTTTCAAAAGTCTGCTAATTTCTTAGGGCATAAGTACTTATTAAGTTGTTTGGCCTAAGTGCTGTTAGTATTTCTTTTGGCCTAGGGATCCTATGAAAAATTACTGAGATACTAAAGTTACCTTGAACGGAGGAAGTTTGGAAACCTCTAAAGTATTAAAATTATACCTGAGAGAGCCAAATTACTAAGGTTCCAGACACAAAATTTCTAAGTACAGGTCTTACATTACTCTCCTAACTCTAAATTTATCCTTCATCTATTCCAGATTACCAAGTAACATTTCACTCTTTTACTATATTTTGTTATGGGGGGGGGGGTAATTTACAGTTTCCTCTTTCATGAATGTGTACTAGAGGGAATGTTCCAGGACTTATCATTGAATGTAAATAGGGAGAACTAATGCTTTGTTCCCTTCATTTATGAAGATTACCATCATCTTAATCACTTGTGACTCATATGGCAGGGAAAATATGCTAACGTGCATCATCTAGCAGAAAGCAGGTGTTAAGCATTGTACTGTGAAATTATACTAGTTGATGATACCATGGGCCCAAACATGGATACAGAACAGAGACAGGAAGAGCATGGGGAAACCACATCATATTGTAATACAGAATGAGAGCATGATTTCTACCACCATCTAGCTATGTTAGCATGGACAACCCATTTAGTCTTCAGGGTTTCAGTTTTGTTTTCACATGGAAAATGTTTTGCATATTTATCAATCTAACAGTAATTTATCAGTATACAGAATATTTTGAGAAACGTAAGAATGAAGACAAACAATATATAGTCTCTGTTGCTACAGAATCTATTAGGTCAAATTAGCACATACAGTTAGTTTTTATTTTAGAGACACTTAAGATTGCAGAAAAAAATCTAAACTCTTTGGCTTTGTATGTCTATCATGGCCTTTTGTTAATAGGCCATTATTAATTTTTGTGATTTTCGTCTTCTACCACAAACTATGCCAAATTTTTATCAATTGATATTAATGTTTTATGTGGTTTCACTTTTCCATGCCTTGACTTCAATTATTGATTTCTTAATGTACTCATGAATGAAGAAAACCACACATAAAATCCAATAATATCTAGTGGAATGTATTGGAATGTACATGAGAGAATCAAAGTATGCTTTGGAAATTCAGAAAAATAAGAGAGTAATTTCTATTAGAAATAATTCTTAGAGGAAAAAAAATAGTATCTCAAAGAAACCACAAAGCATGGGGAAAAGGTAGCACAGGAGATACTATGTGAAGGCACTGCAAGGAGAGGAACAACTACAAGCACAAATCCCTGCAAATGGAAGAACTCAAGCATGTTCCTGCTTGCAAGGGTTTGGTATTGGAATCTATCTCCCAGATTTGTCTTTCTTCTCCAATCTAGTTATCATCTCTTCACTTCTTCAAAACTCTGAACATTTCCTGGACACGAACAAGGTAGTCTTCAGCATACAGAGATTCCTCTCTTCTGAGAATTGCCCGCCATGGCCAGGGTTTTCCTCCTGAAGACTGTTCCCGTCATCATCACCTTGCTATAGATGATTACTGCCACTATTACCAAATGGGGTTGGTAATAACGATAACACACTGGATACCTTCCATTTCCTAGACCATTCTTTGTCTTTCTCCAGTTTGCTGTCTGACAATAAAAAGTAGCTAATGGGAAACTACAGCGAATGAGGGTTTTTATTTACCTAACTTTCTTACTGGGTTGTATCACTTGGGCTTCACCCTCCATGGAAAATCATGGCTCCTATTAAAAAGCTTCACTATAAAACTTTGTAGGATCTTCTTCCTTTCATCCCTTCAAGTAGATGGGTGGCAATCCTTCTGCTCTTATCAGTTTTAAATTTTTATACTTTGTTTTATGATAGAAAATGTACTGTTGAATTACTGATAGAAAATGAGGAGTCTTTCAATCTTAGCTCTGATAGGTAAAGACTTTACAAGTTGTTACTACCATTTTTCTAAGAAAACAGCAGACGAATTTGAAGCATAAGGAGCTTTCCTGGATCAATCAGAGAACTGAATTTGCAGAGCAAACTTCCACTCTGAAATCTAGAGAGAGATAGGTGAATCCAGTCATACCCAAGATCTGCTTAACTGGAACAGGACCTGCTAGAGAGAAAAACTTGTAAAAAACCTTGTAATTTTGAATGACTGCTGGAGGTTGAGAGTGGTCTAGTGGGAGTGAGAAACTCCAGAGGTGCTATCTTATGGGCCCCTATACTTACTTAGTCCTCATCCATGGATCCCACCAGGTTTTTATGATGCAGATGGTAGAAAGATACCTTCTTGGCTCTGGCTGAGGGAAAGCCAGAACTTTTAAAATGCCCAGAGCATTCTCCATAACAAAGCCTTTATCAGAGTCTTCTCCTAGGTGAGAAAGAACCACCCCCACCTCCCTGTACCCAACCCTGCCAGTCCCTCTAGCTTTCCTTTCTAATTAAGGGAGTGGAGGAAGCTATACCACTGGTGGAGGTCACAGTCCTGATACAGACCTGAAAAACTAAGAGTTCATTAAGAGTAGAGAACACTCAGCCTGACATGCGCGTGCATGCATACACATTACCTCCAAACCAACATGACTCCAGTATAACACTACTTTATAGCCAAAAGAGCTGCAAGACACAGACTATCTGAGGAGGCATTCTTAGAAATCCCAAAGTCAATGGCAGACATAAAAACCAAGATATCAGAAGAATTTGAAACTTCTGGCACCTATAACTACGTAAAATATTAAACGCAGCCCAATATTTACCCAGATTAATGTAGCCTCACCCTAAAGCCTGTTTATCTCAGTTCCTATTGCTCCGTACAAGATGTCTGACTTACAACAAAAAATTACAAAGCATGCCAAATAATAATAATTTAAAAAAGGGAAAAAAAACTACTATGGAATGAAAGATAAAGTCAACATCAGAACTACACTCAGATGTGATTCTGATTTTTAAATTATGAGACAGAAAATTTTAAATAACTATGACTAACCCATTGAGAACTCTAAAGGAAAAAATAGTAGACAACTTTCAAAAATATAAGCATACATTTAGAAATTATAAAGAATCAAAATGTTAGGGAAAAATGTGAAACATAACTGAAGAATGCCTTTGAGGGCTCACCAGTATATTGGCTCCACTGGAAACAAGTATGAGATATCTTAAAGATAGTTCAATAGACAGAACTTCCCAAGAACTGTGAGAGAATTTCAAAATGTGCAATATACACATAATTAAAATATGAGGAGGGAAGAAGAAAAAATCAAGCAGTGGCAATACTTGAAGGAATAATGAATGGCCAAGAGCTTTCCAAAATTAATTACAGACACCAACCACAGGACTGGTATTCTCAGAAAACAGGAAACAGTATAAATACAAAACAAAACAAAACAAAACAAAAACCTGGACTTCTATATTTAGCAAAATTATCCTTCAAAAGTGAAGGAAACATAGTCATTATCTGATGTGAGTACATATGTGTGCATACCCACACACACACACCCACACACCGGGAGGATTAATCAACACCAGAACTTCCTTGCAAGAAATGTTAAAAAGTAATGCTTTAGGCAGAAAAAAAAAAAGATATAGAACAGGAACTGAGATCTGCATTAAAAAAAAAAAAAGAGGGTGCCTGAGTGGCTCAGTGGGTTAAGCGTCCTACTTCAGCTCAGGTCATGATCTCACAGTCAGTGAGTTCGAGTCCCACATCGGGCTCTGTGCTGACACAGCTCAGAGCCTGGAGCCTGCTTCAGATTCTATGTCTCCCTTTCTCTCTGCTCTTCCCCCACTCACGCTGTCTCTGTCTCTCAAAGATGAATAATTGTTAAATTTTTTTTTTTTAAAGAAAGTGTCAGAGAAAAAATAAAGGCCAAATAAAATGTTTTAGTTTTCTCATTCTTAATGGACTTAAAAGATAACCGTATAAAGTAGTAACAGTATTGATGTATTTCTGGGTGATTACAGCATGTGAATAAGTAGAACGAATGACAGCAAAGGTCATAAGGAAGGAGGATTTGGGACAATGTGCTATGAAGTGCCCACACCACAAGTGAAGCAGCATGGTGTTATTTGAAGGTGGATTTAGATGAATTAAAAACGTGTGTTGGAAACTCTAGGGCAACCAGTAAAACAAGTTTTAAAAATATATAGTTGATATGCTAGGAAAGGAAATAAAGCGTAGCCATATAAAATGATCAATTATAACCAGACAAAGCATAAAAAGATGGGAGTGTAAGGAGAAGGAGAAACAAAGAACCGATGCAATAAACAGGTATGAACATGGTAGATACTAATCTAATTATATAGTTAACTACAAGGCCCACACAAGGAGAAATAGATAATCTAAATAGTCCTATATTTTTGAATCAATAACTAATAACATTTCAAAACAAAATCACCAAGCCAGATGATTCCACTGGTATATTATGCAAAATACTTAGGACAGAAGTGGCATCAATGTTTTGCAATATACCAGTACACAGAAGCAAGGGGAGTACTTTCTAATTCATTCCATGTGGCCAGCATTACCTTATTGCCAGAACCATACAAGAACATTACAAGGTTATAAAATTATAGGCCAATATCTGTCATGAACAGAACTGCAAACATCCTCAACAAAATATTAGCAAATCAACAGTCTAAGAATAATTCAAAGCATGCAAGCCTGGTTCAACATTTGAAAATCAATTAATCAATTAATTCATCAATTAAGGCTAAAGAAAAAAAGTGATCATATCAATTGAGGAAGGAAATATATCTGAAAAAACCGAACTTCCATTCATGATAAAAAAAAATACTCACAAAACTACAAGTAAAGGGGCAACTTTCTCAACTTGATAATGAACATCTACAGAAATCCTACAGGCAACATCATTTTTAATGGGTAAAAACTGAATGCTTTCCCCTGAGATTTGGGGAAGAGTGGTGTCTCTCAGCACCCCTATTCAACACTGTACTGGAAATCCGAGATAATTCAATAAAACTAGAAAAGGAATTATAAGTTATTTGCATTAGGAAAGAAAATATAAAGTTGTCGTTATTCACAGATAACATGTTTGCCTGTGTCGAAAATCCCAATGAATCAAAAAACAAAACAAAACTCTTTAAACCAAGAGTGATTATAGTCACATCATACAATACAAGGTTAATACAGAGAAGATGAGCACAAGGTGTTGTATAGAAGTGTTAAATCACTAAATTGTACATCTGAAACGGACATTGCACTGTATGTTAACTAACTGGAATTTAAATAAAAACTTTTTTTAAAAAGTCAATTGCTTCCCTATATACCAGTAATGAACAACTGAAATTTGAAAAAAAAATCTTTAAAAAATAATAAAATGTAATGAAATGCTTAGACATAAGTCTAACAAAATGTGTATATGATCTATATTTGGACAATTAAAAAAATAGATGAAGATCTTAAGAAATGAAGAAAATATACAAAAAAATTTTTATTCCCCCCAAACTGACATACAGGTTTAGCACAATTCCTATCAAAACCTTAGTAAGATTTTTTTTATTTATTTTGAGAGAGACAGAGAGAGAGAGAGAGAGAGAATGCATGTGCATGAGTGGGGGAGGGGGGCACACGGAGGGCAGAAAGAGAGGAGAGAGAGAATCCCAAGGAGGCTCCACTCTGTCAGCCCAGAGCCCCACGTGGGGCTTGATCCCATGAACCATGAGATCGTGACCTCAGCTGAAATCAAGAGTTGGGTGCTCAACCAAGTGAGCACCCCCAGATCTCAGGAAGATTTTTATAGTTATAAACATAATTATTCTAAGATTTATATGGAAAGGCAAAGGAACTAAAACAACTAAAACAATTTGTAAAAAGAATAAAGCAGGAGAAATTAGTCGAACTTATTTCAAGACTTATGAAGAAAAAGCTAAAGTAATCAAGAGTGCAGAATCAGTGGAGAGATAGACACATAGATTGTTGGAACAAGTATCTTCACGTTTTCTGCTCATTCAGAAACATGTATAACCACATAATCCTCTTCCCCCACCAGGCTTCCTTGTCAGAATTTTCTAATTGTGTTCAAGTATCTGACCATCCAGTGAGATCATTTCTCACAGCCCTCGATGTCATATAGAACCATCTGGAAACCAAGCCTAAGTTTTTTCATCTTCAGTCAACTGAGTGTAGATATTAGCCACATCTAAACACACCTTCACAAACAGACCTGCAATGGTGTTTGATTAAATACCTGGGTATTAACAGCCCAACCACGTGGACACATAACACTAACCATCACACCATCTGAGAAAATACTTAAAGGCATGTGAGGGATTCTATAAAAAAACTATCTATGAGAGGAGAGGTTTGAAAAAGAAGGGGAGGTTAATGAAGCTGGAAACAATTTGACCCTTTTTTTACTTTAAGACTTAATTTCCGGCTAGGGCTAAAGCTTCCTCTTCTTCTTCAGATCTGAACCAAGTCAGCCATTGATAGTGCCTTTCCCTTGCTGTAGGTTTATTCCACATCCACACCATGGACTACAATAATACAACTTGTATTATCATCTCATTTTCGGCACAGAGGTGTAATTACGGCAAAGTCACACAGGTGGTTGGTGGCAGCGGTGGGATGCAAACCCAGTCTGGCTCTGGAGTCTGGTTTCTTAACCATAAGCAATCTTGCCCCTCAGAACAAAAGAACACGTATGAGTTTTCAGTACTCAGGCTGCCAGCCTCCACCTTTAAGTGCTTTGTTTTATCCGCCTCCCACTTTCTAGCTCTACTAGCTCAGTTTCCATTTTCTTGGCAAGTCTACGCCGGTGGTGTTCACAGCAGAGAGGTGTGTTGCAGTCTCTGACCCCCGTGAAGGATAACTGATTTATCAGTGGACAGTATCTTTCATGAATGAGAGAGAGAAAACAGAATTACGAAATGCAAAACAAGTTTAATTCCTGTTCTAAATCCTAACATTTGATATACCAACTGACTACTTAGCAATCGGTTTCCGACCTCAGCTTCATTTTCAAGCTTATGAGTACTTTCATTTGTTCACCCTCTCCTCCTGGGTTTCCACCCACAGCCTTCTGAGAAAGGTTGCTTCACAACTTTCTTTGTCCTGTGTTCAGCCTCTAGTTTGAAAAACAAGCAAACCAACAGACAACACAACAATAACAAAAAAACCCTTGAACCTGTGCTCCACCATTAACACTCCTGACCCACTGTTGCCCAGTCTCTAGTCCTCGCTTGTCAACTGTGCGTGTACAAACCCCACAGAGAAGCGGGTTCAGTATGAGTAATGGAGGGCTCTAAATAGAGTCCTTTTCCTTGCAGGCCATGCAGAGTAATTAAATGTTTCTCCGCAAAGAGGTGCTATGGCTTCTTTCTGTTCTTTAATGGATCCGTTTATCCAACATATACCAAAATGAAAGACCTGGTCATTGGAATCCTTCACTAACTTTTAATTATTATTTCCACTACATTTTATTTTAGGTCATTTGGGTACAAGCAGTCCTCCTAGGTAACCCGATCCATTGCTGATGAAAGTGAAACAGGAGTGTGCTCTACAGTGGTTACTAGAGAGGAAAGGAAATCTAGGTAGATGCACTATGCATTACAAGTGAGGCGATGGAGCTGTTGAGAAATTAAAATTACTCAAAAACATCTTGACAAGGAAAATCTCTAGAGAGTTTCTTTCCTCTTATTGCCTTTGTGTTCGACCCTTTGAACACTTTTTTTTTTTAATTTTCACATTGGCATGGCTTCCTGGCAGGAAACATAATGGCAGGGGGGAAGGAGGATAGAGAAGAGGTACCTTGGTTAAAAATGGAAACTTCTAAATGATTTTTTAAAAAAATGACTAGCCTGATATTCAAAGACAGAACTTTAAAGCTGTGTTTATTGCTTCAGCTCTGAAGTGAGAAGTTATTTTTTCATTTTGAATTGACTTAAGGCCAATGAGATTGAATTCTTTAATTTCCCGTTTCAGCATTAAATGTGAAATTGTGCATACATGTACTCTAATTAAAATCAGTAACATTTGTTTTACAGAACAACTTTCCAGAGAATAACTTTATGGGCTACTGTGATTAGCCTTTACTTCAAATGTAAAATTAAATTGTATAGTTTTTCTTCATTGTTTTTCTGCTGGAGGAAAACATAATGGCATTCGCCATTTTTATGCAGTGACTGTTAACATTTCAATAAGCACACTCACTAAAAATGTGAAATAATATACATTTTTCTAAGCTATATTTAACAATTTGTTGCAGGAGTATTAACACACACCACTCCGTTCCAAACTACTGTACGTGATAGCAAAGGGAGCTGGAGAGAAGGTCCCACAGAACATCCTTTGCTGAGGGCTCAGCTTCTTTTTAGTTCCATGAAATTCAAACAGCCACTTCATGTCTTTACCAAGCTCCACCTTAGGTAAAATGAGGGAATAAAGCTTATAACTCTTAAGTGTGTTACAGGAGCAAAATGACAATGTTTATGTGATGTGCTTTACACAGGATCCAAAATATAATGATCAATATTTTTACTTTCTGCCTACCCAGGATAAAGATTTCTCAACTTTGCTTAGCTTTCATCATTAATGGACTAGGAATACAGTTTTTGTTACTATGGCTTTTAGCGCGTTGTAATAAAATCTATGTCCTCATTAAGGACGACACTAAAGTATGCCACTGATTTTTCAGTTCTCCCTGAGGCTCAGATAGGTTTTCATTTCGTTAAAGCCCTGCCCCTGCCCCTGCCCCATCCCAGATCACCCTATTATGCCTCCTCTCCAAGAAGTTATAACAGGACCTGGCTGTCTCTCACAGATGAATTCCAGCACTGCTTCATCTATCTTCAAAACCTAATGTTTCCACTTTACATGACAAGATTTAAAAATGGGCAAGTGTTTTCCATGTGGAAGAGCACTGAGGTACCGTTTTGAGACAGAAGCATCTGTGGCTATGCCTAATTTTCGTATCGGCCTGTGTTGGGAACAGAATAAATACTTGTGGGATTGAGTTAACCAGACTAGAAGCAGTAAGGCCTCGTCTTTGCACTTGGCTACCACCACTGTGTCACAGGCACACAGAAGAACTGTAAGCCTATCTCTGCCCACAGAGAGCTTGCAGTGAAGACATGGGTGAATGTCTCACAAGCATGAAACAGACAACCAAGTTCCACTTGGCTTCACAGGCTTTACACAAGTAATGCTCTGTTTGGAGAAAAACAGGAACTCTGCCAACTGAGACCAAAAGTATTCTCAAAAAGCAGGATGGCTAGAATACTAAGGCTTAGAAAGGGAAAAAAGGCAATGCCTATCTGAGGTGTAGCACCTATGGGAATACTTTTGGTCAATGGTTTCAATCTATTCGGGATAATTTACTCACAACTGATTTGTCACTTCCAAGTTCTCCTTTTTCTTTCTTTCTTTTTTTTTCTGTCATTAATTAGTTCTCAAAGTAAAAGGGTACAATACCACCAAATATACCTAGACTGCTTCATCTTAAACTTTCCTTACACTCCCACAGTAAAAAGAAGCTGCAGACTGTATGCATCTCTTTAGAGGCATTCCAAATGCACTAAATGTGTTCCTCGCATCCTACAATTTTCCTGCTTCCCACCCCCCCCCCACCAGCTGTGTTTTCAACTAAGCCATCACAGTTTGGCATATACTTTCCCAAATCTTGACATATTATATTGTTTCATGTCTTGACACAAAATCTCTGAGATGTGTTACAAGGAGAGAAAGTCTGCAATTTACAAGGCTCAACTAATTACCGGTGTGTATAAATTCCCAGGCTCAATTTGAACTGCATCTCCTTGCAAAATGAAATGGCAGAGGCTGCTAGACAACCATCTATATTAAGATACAATTCTGACTTGGTATATGACTTTTTAAAAATAATTTTAACTAGTAATAAATAAAGAATTGTACAAACAAAAGTGTAACTCCCAATAGAATTGAAATCTGGTCTGGTGGCTCATGTTGAAATTTATTTTTATGGAAGTGGCAGAATGAAATAGAGTGAATGACAACCAGTCAGCAGATCTGGATAAGGAATTTCTGTATGAAAAAGTCTTCATAGTGGAACTCAAAGAGGCTGTAACATTCAGTTTCACCCAATCTTTGCTTTAAAGAGATGAAAACAGTGAGTCACAGAAAGACTAAGGCATCTGCCACACACCTAGAAAGTGGCTGATAGTGATTATGGTACATTTATCTTTATATTTATCCATTTTTACAATTAGACAAATTATCACTAGTCTAACTGTAAATTAGTCTAATTGTCAAAATAGCAAAATTGAAATTTACTTTGTCTCCATAATTTAAGTAATTCCAAAGCTTGGCCACGTGGAACTTGATTCGGATTGAAAATAGACTGATTATATATATGATTATATATAATACATAGTGAATATGTATATAGAATAAAATTTTCAAATATTAAGGCAACTAAACTAAAATTAAAAGTATATTACTCTTTAGATAAGAAATCCTTTACATTTAAGAATCTAAGAGACTCAGCTTACATTTCAATGTTAATGTATTCACTCATTCATCTATTCAAAAAAATTGCTGGAGTTGCATATGGATCAGGCAGAATAAGAATTCTCCACATAAGGGTCTCCAGTGCCTTTATTCAGAGGATCTATAGAAATGTGAACTTCCAATGTAGACCACTGAGAGACATGCATTAATAATTTAATATTTGTTCAATACAAGTTTTCCAAGCACTGATTATGTGCCAGACACTGTCGGGGGTAGCAACGGGCTTACATTCTAGTGGGGGTAGCAACGGACGTTAAACGTGTAAACAAATAAATCAGTTGTTACAAATTGGGAATGAAGTATAAAAGCGATGAACTAGGAGTCAGGATAGAATACACTGAATGACTGTGAGCACAGAAGGCAGAACCTGAGGGCTACTTGTATAGGGCAAGGGGAAGTCTGTCTATGGAAATAAGATTTAAACTAAAGCTTAAAGGATGAGAATTCAGCAATGGGGGAGAATAAGAGGACGGTATTCCATGCAGAGTGAATGGCAAATACAAAGGGCCTGAGTTAAGGAAACAATGGTGTGCTTTAGGAACTAAAAGAAGATACAAATGGCTAAATGTTACTTAATTTGAAGAGAATGGCTCCATATGACAATGACAGCTCAAAAGGAATCAGATTATCCAAGAGGAGAAATTTGGAAGTTGGTTGGAGTAAAATGCATATTACGTGACAGGCTTCATTGGTTCACAAGCTCCTTGGGGGCACTGCGGGTGCAATCTGAAACCAGTCCCCATACATGGAGGGCAAGGAGAGACTGAAGAAAGACACAGATCACTCTACATTGGTAGACGGCAGGCTTAAAAAGCACTGGAACTTACTTACAGGACTTGTCTTGTGCAACTGCAAGACAAGTAGATCTCCACACTTGCCCACTAAACCGTAAAAATTCATATAGAGGCCTCAACTGGGTTCAGTTATGTATTCAGTCCAGATGGTCTTAGCACCACATCACCATCTCCAGGCTGTGTCCTTGGAGCAGCCTCGGGGAGTGGGAAAAGCAAGTAGAGGCCACATTCCAAGGACAAGTGAGGAGCCTCTGATTGCCAGGGTCCAACTCACAAGTCAACTGGCAGTCACGGCCTCTAGATGACCTCTCCTATTATTTTAAAGTGTTATTGAGATATAATTGACACATTATAAACTCCATGCATTTAAAGTGCACAGTTCAATGGTTTTCAGTACAATTATGGAGTTCTTCAACCAGCAACATAACTGAATTCATTGTGGAAAAATGTATGTAACATGAAATCCACCATTTTTAACTATTTTAAAGTGTATAATTCAGTAGTTTATGTGCATTCCCTATGTTGTGCAGCAACTATCCCACTGCCTAGTTTCAGAATTTTTCATCACCCGGAATGAGTGATTCCGAGTCACACATTAAGCAGTCACTCTCTGTTCCTCATCCTCCAGGCCCCTGGAACCTATTAACCTACTTTCCTTCTCAATAGATTTAACTATTCTGGATATCTTATATAAATGGAATCATACAGTGCATGGTCTTTTGTGTCTGGCTTCTTTCACTTAGCATAATGCACACAAATGTTCATAACCACCTCTATTTATAATATCCAAAATATGTAAACCTAAATGCCCATCAACAGATGGATGGATGAACAAAATCTGGTATATCTACACAATGGAATATTATTGAGTCATAAAAAGGAATTGTGTTCTAAAGAATGAATCTTGAAAACATTATAATTATAGAATATTTTACATGAAGAGTTTTTAAACAGAGATATAAAAGAATCCCGTTTACTTTAGAGAACATCTCATTGGCAACCAAATGAATGAATGTTCCCCCAGAGGGAACAAGAGAAGTAGGGAAAATAAGGACCTATGATAGATAGGGAGCTATTGCAGTAGACCAAGTGAGAAATAGTGTTTGTTTAGGCGAGGAAGTTGGCAATGAAGAGAGAGGGAAGCCAACACATTAGAAAGATGTTTAGAAATAGAATTATAAGGCCTTGTGCTTCATTGGATTTACAGAGAGAAATCAATGCAGGCACACAGGTGTAGAATGCAGCTATGTCATTTACTATAATGTGCAAGACCATGGAAGAAGGAGATTTCAGGGAGAAAATCAGTAGTTGTGATGTGATAATGTTCAACACCATGTGTTAGTGAGGATGTGGACCTATGAGAACTCTCCTGTAATGAAGAGTAAACTTTATATATCGACTTCAGAAAACTGTTTAGCAGAATCTTCAAAGCACAAATATGCATGTAAAATACACTCCAGTAATTCTTCTCCTAAGTAAATGCTCAGCAGAAACAGTATGTATATCCACTGAAAATAATAGATATGGATTTTATTGCAGTGTTATTCATGGTATTCCAAAACTGGAAGCTACTGAAATGCCTATTGACAGACAAATGGATAAATTAATTATGGGCACAGATTATCATTCCTGACTGACATAGACACTGAGGCCCTGCGCAGGTTAAAAGCTTCTCTTACATTACACAGCAAGTGAAGATAAAGTTGACTTGAGACCTGTCACTAGGCCAAAATATTTCATTTTACTCACTATATCTCGCTGAATGTTCTCTCCCCTTTCTATGCTTCCTGCTGACTTACAGGCAGAAAACTGTAGCCAGAGGATTAGTCAGAGTCCTGTAGCTAAAACCTGATATGAATTGGGGCACAGGTTTTAGGATTCCTGGAAAATTATCATATTAGGAAGATCTAAATGATGTCAATTCATCACCGTGACTCCACCCCCCCCACCGCCATGGCACCTACACTATAAAATAGCAATGAAATTGTCATTATCAAATGAAAGAATATTTCACACAGCGTAATCTTCCTGATATATTAGAGTGGCTGTCAACTGTTAAACCAGGCTGAACATTGTGCAAAGAATTTAAAACACTGTATCTTACTATTTACCCCTGTCAGCCAAGCTGTTGAAATAGCACACAAATATTTAGGAAAACTGAAACCATTTTGCCTTCTCAAGGACTTTCACATTCTTCTACAATAAACCAGAGTTCTGAAGAGTTCATCAAGAGTTCTGGAAGGAGCTATATTAAAAAACAGAAAGTGGTGCAGTTCGTACATTCCATCAGGTCCTCTCAGACTCCTCAGTCAGACGACCCCAGGTCTATGCTGTTCACACTGCATGGGGACTAAATTGATAGTCAATGGTTCAACAGTGTTGGCTCCAACCACAAATGACATTTGCCGGCATCTGCCTCTTTTCCCTTCCTCTGGTCTTCCCCAGGAATCTGCCAGGTTTTCTGCCAACAGATTTCCTCTACTCAAGTCTGCCCAGCCTCCCGCTGCTGTGCCTGCCTTCTCACCAGATTGGTTTTCTTTAATTGTATTATTTTTATGAACCAGAGCGGAGCTTGTTTTTCTCATCAGATGTTGTATTTAGTAGGTATATAAAGGAGACCATCTCACCGTGGGCCATTCCCATCTGGAGCATCTCCCTCATCTTGCCAGAAGCAGGCTTCCCCTTCCTCTCTCTTGGCCAGGCTTCTGATATGTCTGCATATTTCACACCTAACTCTTACAAACAGTTTCGGATGGTTAAGGAAATGGGAATGTCCCTCTTTCCTTTATCCTTTTACATGTTTTTATCTACCATTTCATCTTGGATATGGTAGTGTGTGTTACTTTCCTAGGGCTGCCGTAACAAATCACCATAAACTGAGAGGCTTAAAGCAACACAGATGTATTCTCTCACAATTCTAGAGGCCAGAAGTCTGAAATCAAGGTGTCAGCAGGCCTGTATTCTGACCCACGGCTCTGGACAGAACCCAATCCATGCCCTTCTGCTGGTAGCTGCTGGCAATCCTTACCCTTCCTTAGATTATAGCTATGTTATTTCAATCTCTGCTTTTTTTAAAAACAATTTTTTAATGTTTATTTTATTTTTGAGAGAGAGAGAGAGAGAGAGAGCGCACACACAAGCGGGGGAGGGGCAGAGAGAGAGGGAAACAGAATCTGAAGCAGGCTCTAGGCTCTGAGCTGTCAGCACGGAGCCCAACGGGGCTCGAACTCATGAACCATGAGATCATGACCTGAACCTAAGTCAGACGCTTAACCAACTGAGCCACCCAGCCACCGCCCAATCTCTGCTTCTGTGTTCACATTGCCACCTTCTCTCTGCTGTCTTTGCATTCTCCTTTTCTCTACTGTAAGGATATTTATCATTATCTCAGGCCCATCCAGTAATCCAAGATGACCACATCTCTAGATCATATCGGCAAAGTTCCTATTTGTGGATAAACTAACATTAACAATTTCTAGGGGGCCACCAATTCAAGCTTCTAAATATGGTAAGCTCAACATGGCACATGTGATAGAGTATAACACAAACCCTAACCACCCCAGTTCCTGGTTAGTCCTGGTTAGTGTCTCTCCTTCCTGAACTCAATGTGCAACATTGTTACTCTTTTAAGCAAATGCCTTTACTTATCTATAGCTATACTCAATCCTGAAACATACTGGTTCCCCACTCCCCACCCACCCCTCCCCCCCCCGTCAAGATTCTGCCTTATATCAAAACAAGTCTAATCAAGTAGGTTTATTTTTTTTTTAATTTTTTAATGTTTATTTATCTTTGGCAGAGAGAGAGAGAGAGAGAGAGACAGACAGACAGAGCATGAGTGGGAGTGAGGCAGAGAGAGAGGGAGACACAGAATCTGAAACAGGCTCCAGGCTCTGAGCTGTCAGCACAGAGCCCGACACAGGGCTTGAACTCATGGACAGCGAGATCATGACCTGAGCCGAAGTCAGACGCTCAACCAACTGAGCCACCCAGGCACCCCAAGTAGGTTTACTGTTTAAATATTTTTTTTTTCAAAATTTAAAGTTACTCCGAAACATACAGGTTAGTAAAAATGAGATCTAATCTATTTACGTTGTTCTAGAGTTCTTTTCTACCTGATATAGGAAAGAGATCTACTATTAATGTGATGACAAAAATAGAAAATGCATACACATAAAGGTTTGAGGGAAGTTCTGACCTCAACTACATTGTTATCCTTGATCTGCGGTCATCTTGTTGACTGGTAAGTACTTACACAGTTCATTTAACTTTTTTTTTCCATAGAAAGTTTAGTGACTCCTAGAAATATTTATTTCTTTCCCTCTCTGTGGAAAACCTGACATGATCAGAACACTAGGGTTTATAATTTCAGCCACTTTCATAATGATTCTTTAACTTATCAGAAACATTGACTTTAATTTCCTTCTGAAAGCAGGTGACTGCTGAGCACAGCCCCATAAAGCTAATTAATTATGGTAATTGTGTCATATGATGCTTGAAAATGGGTGTTTCCAGAATTGCTGAGAGAAATGTGTCTTCATCTAAGTTCGGCAGGCTACGTGTGCACTTTCAATTTGTATTCTTCCATATCCTACCAGATAAATAATTTTCCTCCTAGAGAGAGAAACTGATAGAGGATATGGCACGCTCTGAGCTCCATGATAGTCCAACCGCAGCCTGACATACAAATAGATTAATGGTCCACAATTTTCTGTGCATTGAAATATCTGTCACAAGAATAAATGTATACTCCCCGCTTCCATTTTATGCTCTCATTATAGTCCTTGTCAAAGGAAATTATTATCTATTATTACTTTTTTTTTGGAAAAATATTCTGTTTTGGTGCAAAATGTGCCATTAGAGTGATAAAGAAAAATATAATCATATATTTTTAGATATAATTCCCTGAAAAAGTGTTCTCATGACAGAATATAAAAGAGCACAACAATAACACAAAAATACTCCTATTACCTTGATAAATGTTAGAGCATATTGGCTTTAAAAAAAAGTCAGCCCCCTGTCACAATTACTTTGTGTTTTCAGTTTTTCTTTAGATTCCTGCTTTTTCTTTAGATTCTTTATGTCTAGGCAGACGGCAGGTCTGTCGCACGTCATACCTATTCTTTGAATGGTATCAAGGAGGGCTCGGATTGAAGACACTCTGCATTTAGATGACTCCAGGAAGCACTTTCAGGAGCCTTGCTTCTTTTGTGGCAACTTGTAGAATGAAGAGCTTTCCCATTTACCTCCTTTGTTCCTGTGGTGTCTAACAGAGTAAGCTACAGATAGCAGGTGTTCAGGCATTTGCTAGCATTGAATCTGAGAACAGAATAAATCTATTTAAGTAAAAGAGAATTCGAGTTGGACCTCACTTGAGATTTCTGTTACGCTCTTATGGTAAATTTTTGGCCATTTTGGCCTTCTGTAACAATCCTAGCTGATGCTGTTCTCATAGGAAAACAAATCTTATGTTCCCAAATCAATGGGATCCACATGTATCTCAGTTTCTGGTAATATAAGGACAATATAGAAACAATTTTTTTATTTTTATTTATTTTTGAGATAGAGAGAGAGAGAGAGAGAGACAGAGCATGAGCAGGGAGAGGTAGAGAGAGGAGAAGACACAGAATCTGGAGCAGTCTCCAGGCTCTGAGGTGTCAACAGAGAACTCAACGGGGGCTCAAACCCATGAACCTGATCACAACCTGAGCCGAAGTCAGATGCTTAACCGACTGAGCCACCCAGGTGCCCCCATATAAACAATGTTTAAATCTTTTCTAAATACATAACTATACATCTTTCTTCTTACTATAATCATTTAAAGTATTTAAAATTTTTTAAATGTTATAAATGCTATTTAAATATTATTGACATGGTTTTAATTCACTTCAAGTATCCTGAGAGATCGATCTCCTTTACTAATATAACTAGCCAATCCAGCTAGTTAAAGTATTAAATGCTTATGCTAAACTTCCTTCCAATTTCCAACTACCTTTTAAGCCATCAGTGGGAGAAGTTATGCTTTTCCTCTTTTAGCTTCTTTTCAGCATCTTTCTGCAGTGGATACCTTACCCACTAGTTGGCTGTCCCCGTGGACAGCATCTGTTGTCCTATTCCATGCTTGCACAGGACTTGGCGGCTCTCCACATGCTTTCATAAAAAAATTCTCTTCATCAGAGTACACTCTAATAATCACTGCAGACTTACTAAAGATGATATAAAGTATACACACACCACCAAAAACTCAGGAGTCCTTCATATTTCCCTCAAAACCCCTGTTCAGTCCTTCTGTCAGCCAGGAGCTTCCTTCCCACCCCCTACACCCTTGAGCATTGCTCAGCTTTTTAGCTTGCCCTGCCTTTTCTTTATTGAGGTTGATGGCTTTTTTCTTCTGCTTTAAAATTCTTGCAGTTTTTTGTCCTTCGACAGAGTTATCAAAGTCATTTTCTCTGCCAAAAAGGCCCTTTCACACCAGTTGCTTGGAAGATAATATTTTCTCTATGTCTTACAAATAAACAGCGGGTACTTTTCCTGTTTGACACTTATGTGTTTATTATTTCTTAAAATTTTATTTCCAGTATAATATATAGTGTTATATTAGTCTCAGGTGTACAATATAGTGATTCAACAATTCTATACATTACTCAGTGCTCATCATAAGTGTACTCTTAACCCTCTTCACCTACTTCACCCCATTCCCCCACACACCTCCCCTCAGGTAAACATCTGTTTGCTCTCTGTAGGTAAGAATCTATTTCTTGGTTTGTCTTATTTCTTTACTCATTTGTTTTGCTTCTTCAATTCCACACATGGGTGAAATCATATGGTGTTTGTCTTTCTCTGACTTATTTTACTTAGCATTATACACTCTAGGTCCATCGAGGCTGTTACAAATGGCAAGATTTTCTTTTTTATGGCTGAGTAATATTCTGCTGTATATATGCCACATCTTCTTTACCCATTCATCTATCAATGGACACTTAGGCTGCTTCCATAATTTGGCTATTGTAAGTAATGCTGCAATAAACATAGGGTGTATAGATCTTTTTGAATTCGTCTTTTGGATTTTTTTGGTAACTACCCGGTTGTGGATTACTGGATCATATGGTAGTTCTTTTGTTAATTTTTTGAGGAACACCAATACTATTTTCCACAGTGACTGCACCAGTTTGCATTCCCACCAGTAGTGTGCAAGGGTTTCTTTTCTCTACACCCTTGCTCCCAAGTTGTTTCTCAGGTTTGTTTGTTTGTTTTTAATTTTCTTTTTAATTTTAGCCATTATGACAGGTGTGGCATGATATCTTATTGTGGTTTTGATTTGCATTTCCCCAATGATTAGTGATGTTGAGCATTTTTTTCATGTGTCTGTTTACCATCTGTATGTCTTCTTCGGAGATGTGTCTGTTCATGTGTCCTGTCCTTTTTTTTTTCATGGTTAAGACCCATTTATTCCTAATCTGAACAGGCCTGGCATCTGTAACTAGACATGTAGCTTCCATTTGCCTTCTTTCCTGTGAGTAGCTTTGCTCTATGATTCTACTGAAGTAAAAGTGCTTCTTAAACAGTCCAACAGCACTTCATGCAAATTTGAACCATGTGAATTTGAGATATTTTTTAAATTGGAGTATTTACTTTTTTGTTGTTGAGTTGTATAATTTCTTTATATATTTTGGATACCAACCCCTTATCAGATATGTTATTTGCAAATATCTTCTCTCATTCAGTAGGTTGTCTTTTAGTTTTGCTGATTGTTTCCTCTGCCTTACAAAGGCTTTTTATTTAGATGCAGTCCCAATAGTTTATTTTTGCTTTTGTTTCCATTGCCGCAGGGGACCCACCTAGAAAATGTCAAAGAAATTATTGCCTGTACTCTTTTGTAGGATTTTTATGGCTTCAGGCCTCACATTTGGATCTTTAATCCATTTTGAGTTTATTTTTGTGTCTGGTGTTAGAAAGTGGCCCAATTTCATTCTTTTGCATATAGCTGTTCAGTTTTTCAACACCATTTGTTGAAGAGACTGTCTTTTTCCTATTGCATATTCTTGTCTCCTTTGTCAAAGATTAGTTGACCATACGAGTGTGGTTGTATTTCTGGGCTCTCTACTCTAAGTAGTGAATATTTTGATAAAGAGGGAGAACCACCATGTTTTCTAAGAATCAGAGCTTCATTAAAGTTCTAGTTTTATCACTTATTTGTGTCATATTTGGTAAACTATTTATCTTTCCTAAATCTTAGTTTTCTCATTTTAAAAATTGATAGTATCATAACACCTTGTTATGTTTACGGTAGGATTTAATAATATTTGGAAAGCACTTGGGATATGTTTTATGTTGAGTGACATAAGACCATGAGTGAGAATTTTTTAAAAGGTCCTCGTCCTCCATAAGAACAGTATTTCAGGAAGAAATATGGGGAATACATACCAGTCAACCACTGGATGACTATGATGTCTATAATCCCTAACACTGCAAACTTGAAAGTTACACACGAGCAAAACCTAAGATCCTCTCAAAGAATTTTGTCAGTGAACATGGAAAAAGAGACTTTGGGATATTGAGAGAAAAGAGAAGACCGCGATATCCTTAACCGAGGGAGGTATATCTTGCAGACAAAAGTAGAAAACAATGACTGTTTAAAAGATATCGATACCATGTATTTGAAAGAAAACATATTACTATGAGGGATTTAGGATCTGCAAAGAAGCCCCAGGTTTATTTGTCTAGCAGAGTAAAACATGAAGATATATACTGGGGTTGCTGTATTTGTTCTGGGCAGTAAAATGTAAGTACCTCTTTGTCACTTGAGATGTTAACTTTTCAAGAAGTCAAACTTCTATTTATTGTGGAGGATGATCTGTTTTCCTCTCATTGGCACAAAGCTCCCAATAAATAGAATAAATGTGCCTTCTGCACTGAATTTTAATTTGCATAATAAATGGACGCTTTGTCCAAGTTAATTGATGTGATGCCTTGTTTTTACTATGTATAAAATCCTTTATACTCTGTTCCCATAAATATCTTTATTAATAAAAGAAAAAACAAGTAAAGGTTAATTTCAATTCCAGCAATATACAGTCACCTGTCAAATAAAAATGGGAAGACAAGAAACTTCTCATTAAAATGAAATTATTGACATCAGATAGACATCTTTGCACATGCTACTCCCACTCTTACATGGCATGGTAGGAGAGGAGAGAGACTGAAGAAAGTGCCTCATGACTTCAGGGAATAGAATTAAGATCATAGCAATGAGATACTGGTTAAAGAAAACTATGTTAAACAAGTATTTAATTAGCCTTAGATGTTGTCAGCTTTCAGTCTGTGATGGGATTGAATGTGCAAGCCTTGTTTTCTTTAGGGAAAAAAAGAAATGCTGTCACTGATAATGCCACCCACATTTATCATTATAAACGGCTTACATTTGACTGTGTGATGATGTATGTAGGGATGTAAGCTTGAGCATAGAAGGGGCTTTATTTCTTACTATACTTCAAAATTTTCATTTTGAATGTTGGTCACCATATAGCAATCAAATCTGGACTCATTCAATTAGTAATGGGAAAGATGAAAAGGTCCAGGAGTTGGCATTTGTAATCAGACTTAGCTCAAAATGGAATCTTTATCTTTCTTTTTAACCTTTTGTTTAAAACTACAATTTTAGCTTTCATCGACTGAACATCAAGCCTATGTTACATATTTAAATGTAGATATACATATGTTATACATGGTATTTTATTAAATTTTTTTAAACCAGTAATTCATATTTTAGTGTCATTTTAAAGATACTGAAATTGAGTCTCAAAGAGGTTAAAAAATGTGCCCAAGGTTGTCTAATGAGGAAGCAACATAAAAATCTGATTCACTTCAGCTATAACTCAATTATACTATTGAAGGAGGGTGGTCCACAAAAAGGGAATTTGCCACATATTTGGGAATTACTGCTTAAAGCATCACTTTTTGTATATCTTACCTAGTTGAGTCCTACTTATGTCAATAACTCATGCATTCACATACTTATATAAAGACCACATGATTATATGAATTTTTGAACACTGTGTCTTATTTTTTATAGTCCCTTTGACAGTCTATGAGTTACCACTTTTTGCAATTCTCGTTGTTTTCCCTCTTTATTCTAATTTTATTTTTTTAAGCTTCTCAGTGTAGAATCTAGAATGCTAAGGTAGACAGAGAATCCAGGAACAGATTTCAGGGTCTGTGTATGACCCAATGTAAATGTCAACAGAAACAGTGTCAGTCATGCTTCAGGTACAATTGTAAATAGGATTGTTTTCTTAATTTCTCTTTCTGCTGTTTCATTATTAGTGTATAGAGATTCAACAGGTTTCTGTATGTTAATTTTGTATCCTGCAACTTTACTGAATTCATTTACCAAAGAGTTTTTTTGGTGGAGTCTTTACAATTTTTTTTTAATGTTTTGAGAGAGGGAGGGGGAGAGAGACAGAACACAAGAGGGGAGGAGCAGAGATAGAGAGGGAAACACAGAATCCAAAGCAGGCTCCAGGCTCTGAGCTGTCAGTACAGAGCCCTACACCGGGCTCAAACCCATGAAATGTCAGATCATGACCTGAGCTAAAGTAGGACGCTTAACCAACTGAGCCACCCAGGCACTCCTAGAATTTTCTATATATAATATCATGTCATCTGCAAATAGTGACAGTTTTACTTCTTCTTTACTTATTTGGATGACTTTCATGTCCTTCTCTTGTCTGATTGCTATGGCTAGGACTTCCAGTACTATGTTGAATAAAACTAGTGAGAGTGGACATCCCTGACTTGTTCCTGACCTTATGAGAAAAGTTACCAGTTTTTCATTATTGAGAATGATGTTAGCTATGGGTTTTTCATAAATGGCTTTTATTATGTTGAGGTATGTTTGCTCTAAATCTACTTTGTTGAAGGTTTCATCATGAATGGATATTGTACATTATCAAATGCTTTTTCTACATCTACTGAAATGATCATAAGGTTTATATCCTTTCTCTTTTTGATGTGGTCTATCACAGTGACTGGCTTGCAAATACTGAACCACTGTGGTATCCCTGGAATAAATCCCCCTTTATCATGGTGAATGATTTTTTAATGTATTATTGATTCAGTGTACTAATATTTTGTTGAGAATTTTGCATCTATGTTAATCAGGGATATTGACCTATAATTTTTTTTTTCATAGTGTCTTTATCTAGTTTTGGTATCAGGGCAATGCTTGTCTCATAGAACGAATTTCGAAGCTCTCCTTTCTCTTCTTCTTCTTTCTTTCTTTCCTTCTTTTTTTGGGGGGGGGGATAGTTTAAGAAGAATAGGCATTAACTCTTTAAATGTTTGTTAGAATTTACTTGTAAAGTCATGTGGTCTTAGACTTTTGTTTTGTATTACAGAGATCTTCGAAAGAGAAGAGAGACAATAGAAGGCAGAAAATTTATTTGAACAAATAATAGCTGACAAATTCCCAAATCTGGGGAAGGAAACAGACATCCAGATCCAGGAGGCATAGAAGCATGCCACGGAGATACAGCACAGAAGTAGCAGTAGGGAAAATGTGAGCGTCATACAGAAGGGAGATTTCTTTACTAATCTCATGAGTGTGCGGAAGGGGCAGAGATCCCTGAGAGACTTCTCCAGAAACAAAGGAGTTGGTGGGCGTCATTTCCCACCTCCATCCACCAGCATAAACGCCCAGCCACCTGAAGGAACCAGCAAGGCCCAGACACCTGCTACTTGCTAACACCACACACCCTACACCCCCACCCCACACTTTAGCAGATCTGCCCCTCTAGCTAGGCTGGACTTAGTCCTAGCAAATTTAGGTCCCCTCCCCCAGAGGACAAGTGCAAACCTTACTAACAGAAACACCCCACCACCATGCATTTTGTAGATCCTTGCTCTTGGCAGACCTGACCACCCCTCAACATGCTCTTGACTGGGACCCATCCAAAGAGGTGCCACAAGCCTGGCAGTGCACAAGCAGCCCCGACAGTGGCCAGCACTACTCCGAAGGGACTGCAGTCCCAGGGACAGGGATGGAAAATCACACACACCACTCCAATTGTGGCCCCAGCAGTGGACAGGGGACAGACAGCTGCTCTGCTACAGGCCTCACCTACCAACAAAAGCTTCTCAGGAGACAAATCCTGCAGTCAGGTGCTACTGCATCTCTGGCAAATGCCTGGTCTGACACAACTCAAGACCAAGGCAGCCCAATAGTGGCCCACCAACACAAAAGGGACCAAGCACTGCCCACAACAGAGAAAAAGAGGCATTGCAGAGGACTGGACTAATGGAAAAAGTGGCTCAGCCACAACAGTAGGGCACATGCAACTCACATAGGAATCACCCCCGTAGTGCCGGTTCTGGTGAACAGGGGACACTGCACTGCAGGACGCTATAGGACCTCGTCTTCATAAGGCGCTACTTTCAAGAGCGGGAGATGTAGTTGAATTTCCTAACACAGAGAAACAGATGCAAAGATCTAGACAAAATGAGAAGAATATGTCCCAAATGAAAGACCAGAACAAGAACAAAATCACAGCAAGTGATTTAAGTGAGACAAGCAATATGCCTGATAGAGACACAGCCTGATAGAAACAAGCAATATGCCTGATAGAGAATTTAAAGTAATCAAAAAAATACTGCATTAGGGAAAAGAGTGGAGGACATCAGTGAAGACACTTAAGGAGAAAACACAGAAAAAAAAATACAATCAGATATGAAGAACTCAATAAGTGATCTTAAAAATGCACCAGGGTGGGGCGCCTGGGTGGCTCAGTCGGTTAAGTGTCTGACTTTGGCTCAGGTCATGATCTCGCGGTCCGTGAGTTCGAGCCCCGCGTAGGGCTCTGTGCTGACTGCTCAGAGCCTGGAGCCTGTTTCAGATTCTGTCTCCCTCTCTCTCTGCCCCTCCCCTGTTCATGCTCTGTCTCTCTCTGTCTCAAAAATAAATACACATTAAAAAAAAATTAAAAAAAAAATGCACCAGGGTGTACCTGGATGGCTCAGTTGGTTAAGTGCGAGACTTTGACTCAGGTCATGATCACGTGACTTGTGGGTTCGAGCCCCTCATCAGGCCCTGTGTTGACAGTGTGGATACTGCTTGGGAATCTCTCTCTCTCCCTCTCTCCCTTCCCCCACCAAATTGTGTGTGTTCTCTCTCTCTCTCTCTCTCTCTCAAGTAAATAAACATAAAAAAATACACCAGATGGAATAAATAATAGACTAGAGGAAGGAAAAGAATGGATCAGTGACCTAGAAGACATAGCAACTGAAAGCAATCAGGCTGAGCAGGTGAAAGTAAAAAAAAAAAAAATTATGTGAAATGAGAATAGACAAAGCATCAAGTGTGATAATATTTACACTGTAGGGATTCCAGAATAGAGAGAAAAGGATACAGAAAATTTATCTGAAGAAATAATAGGTGAAAACTTCCCAAATCTAGGGAAGGAAACAGATATCCAGATCCAGGAGACACAGAGAGCCCCAACAAAATCAACCCAAAGAGGTCCATACCAAGACACATAATAAAATGGCAAAAAGTAGTAATAAAGAGATAATTTTAAAAGTAGCAAAAGAAAAAAAAAAAGCTGTTATCTACAAGGGTAACCCATAGGCTATCAACTGATTTTTAAGAAGAAACTCTGCAGGCCAGAAGAGAGTGGCATGATGTGTTCAAAGTGCTGAAAGGAATAAATCTGCAGCCATGAATACTGTATTCAATAAGGCTATCATTCAGAATAGAAGGATAGATAAAGAGTTTCCCAGGTAACAGAAGTTAAAAGAATTCATCACCACTCAACCAGCCTTACAAGAAATGTTACAGGGAATTGTTTGAGTGGAAAGAAAAAGCTATAATTAGGAGTAAGAACATTATGAAAGGAAATAATTTTATAGGCGAACACAAACACAATAGGAGTTGTAGAGTATTCACTTATAAATCAGTTCAGAGGTTAAAGTACAAAAGCTATAAAATCAATTCTATCTGTAAAAATCAGTTAAGGGACTCACAAAACAAAAAGGTCTAGGGTAAGACTGCATACCTGTAAAACTTGGGTGGAGGAAGTAAAATTTTAGTGCTTTTTAGAATGGGTTCAAACTTAAGTAGCTATCAAATTAACATAGAGTGTTATATGCAAAAAAAAAATGTTATTATTTGAGCTTACTGGTAACCACTAACAAAAAACCCATAATAGATATACAAAAAATAGAGAAAGGAATACAAGTCTATCACTAAAGAAAGCTGTTGAAGAGAGCAAGAAAAGAAAGGAACAGAGAAGAATTACAAAAATAACTATAAAACAAGTAACAAAATGACAATTAGTACATACCTATCAATTACTTTGAATGTAAAGGTGACTAAATGGATAAAAAAGCAAGACTCATCTATATACTGCTTACAAGAGACTCACATCAGATGTAAAGATACATGCAGATTGAAAGTGAAGAAGTAGAAAAACATTTGTCATGCAAATGGAAGTGAAAGAAAGACGGGGTAGCAATACGTACATTGGACAAATAGACTTTAAAACAAAGACTGTAACAGGAGACAAAGAAGGGCACTACATAACGCTAAAGGGAACAGTCCAACAAGAGGGTAAAACAATTGTAAATATTTAAGCACCCAACGTAGGAACACATGAATACATAAAGCAATTATTAATAGACATAAAGGAAGAAATTGAGAGTAATACAATAACAGTAGGAAACTTTAACATCCAACTTACATATATAGATCATTCAGGCAGAAAATCAACAAGGAAACAGTGCCTTTGAATGACATATTGGACCAGATGAACCTAACAGATATATTCAGAATATTCCATCTAAAAACAGCTGAATATTCTTTTCAAGTGTGCAGAAAACATCCTCCAGAATAGATCACATAATAGGTCACAAAACAGGTCTCAATAAATTCCAAGAGATTAAAATCATATCACACATCTTTTCTCACACAACAATGTAAAAGTAGAAATCAATCACAAAAATCTTGAAAGACTACAAATATATGGAGACTTAACAACATGTTATTAAACAATGAATGGGTCAGCCAAGAAATCAAAGAGAAAACCAAAAACTACATGGAGACAAATGAAAATGAAAACATAATAGTCCACAAATCTTTGGGGTGCAGCAAAAGCTATTCTATAGGGGAAGATTATACTAAACAAGGCTACCTAAAGAAGCAAAAAGAAAAAGAAAAACAAAACCAAAACTCAAATAAATATCGTAACCTTATACCTAAAAGAGGTAGTCAAAGAACAAATGCCAAAAATGGTAGATGGAAGGAAATAATAAAGATTAGACAGATATAAGTGGAATAGAGAATTAAAAAAAAATAGACCAATGAAACCAGGAGCTGATTTTGTGAAAAGCTCAACAAAATTGATAAACCTTTACCCAGACCATTTAGAAGCAGAAGAGAGAGGACTCAAATAAATGAAATCAGAAATGAAGGTGGAGTGGGTGCCTGGGTGGCGCAGTCGATTAAGCCTCTGACTTTTGATTTCGGCTCAGGTTATGATCTCATGGTTTGTGAATTTGAGCCCCGTGTTGGGCTCTATGCTGAACTCAGATTCTGCTTGGGATTTTCTTTCTTTCTCCCTCTATCTCTGAAACTGCCCCTGCTCCCTCTTTCAAAGTAAAAAAATTTTTTGAGAGACAGACAGAGCATGGGTATGCATGAACAGGGGAGGGAGGGAGGCAGGGAGGGAGGGGGGGAGAGAGAGAGAGAGAGAGAGAGAGAGATTCTAAGCAGGCTTCCCACTGCCAGCACATAGCCCAATGCTAGGCTCGATCTCATGAACAGATCTGTGAGATCATGACCTGAGCCAATTTCAACAGTAGGATGCTTAACCGACTGAGCCACTCAGGTACCCCATAAATAAATAAATTAAAAAAAAAGAAATTAAGGAAGAGAAATAACTGACACCACAAAAATACAAAGGATTCAAAGATAATATTATGAAAATCCATATGCCAACAAATTGGACAACTTAGAAGACATAGACAAATTCCTAGAAACATATAACCTTCCAAAACTGAATTGCAAAGAAATAGAAAATTTTAATATGCCAGTTATTAGCAATGAAATTCAATCAGTAATAAAAAACAAAAACAAAAACAAAAACAAAAAAACTCCTAATACTTCTTTAAAAAAAAAAAAACAGCTCTACTGAGGTATAATATACAGTGAACTGCACGCACTTAATGTATACAATGTGATGGGTTTGGACATATGCAAACATCCATGATACCATCACCACAATCAAAGTAATAGACATATCCAATCTCTCCCAATATTTCCTTGTGTCTCCTTGTGCCTCTTTGTTTTTGATTTTTGTTTGAGTGTGTACATGTGGTAAGAACACAGCATTCTACTCTGCCATGTTATTCATCTTTTCCCTTGGTTTCTAGTCCCTCCTCACCCTCTGAACTCAACAAAACATTATTTATTTTTATTTTAAGTTTATTTATTTTGAGAGAGAGAGAGAGAGAGATGGGGAGGGGCAGAGAGAGAAGGAGAGACAGAATCCCAACCAGGCTCCACACTGTCAACACAGAGCCCAGTGAGGGGCTTGATCCCACGAACCATGGGATCATGACCTGAGCAGAAATCAAGAGTTAGATGCTTAACTGGCTGAGCCACCCAGGCACCCCAAAACATTATTTCTAAAAGCCTTGGGGTATATATTTATCACAATTCTGGCTTACTATTTGTTCTCTTGTCCTTGCTAATCGATTCTCCTACCAGGTCAGCTGGTCCAGGACCATAATATCTGGGGAGACACACATAAGGAGACATCATCTAGGAGTCACCCCTCAAATTAGAATAAAAAGTGGGTATTTCAGAGCATGTTTCCCCAATACTAATTCTTAAGACAAGGAAACAATAGAACATCCAAGAGTTATTCAAGTATCCATAATTTTTATTGTTTTTCTTCATTTACTTTTTAACTTTTATGTCTCCTTGAAAAAAATCAGAAATAAAATCTCCATTTTTTAAATATATTTTAAAAAGTCTTCCTTTTGTTCCTTTTTTATTTTCAACATTATGGAGAATCATTCATAGAAGTAAAATTCTCAGGCAGTTTCAATCTCTCCTAATGCCTAGAAGTGTTTAAAGACTGCTAAGTCTTTTTGTAGCTCATGGGAGTGGAAAGTGGAAGAAGACTTATAAGCTCAAAGACAATGACTAAGAGGTTTCTTTATTAGCAGATTTGTATTTATTGAGAGTGGTACACTTTGGTGTATCTACAGAATAAAGGAATGCCTATTCCTTGTTGAATTATCTCTGACTTTAGGAAAACACCACCTTTGCCAAAAAGCCCACTTCCAATGTATGAATCTATATAGTATCACTTAATTTTATAAGGCGATAGTAATTTTCTTTCCTCTCTTCCAACTCAGGTAGTTCACATTGTCTATGAAATACTTTTGTCATTTATTCAATCATATTTTTAATAAAACGTTGACATATGTGTGTATTGTGTTATTGTTCTGATGTTCTAATTATTATTATAATAGATAGACATATAAAATATTTCATCTTCTATTTAATAGGTTTTTTCTACTTTGAGTAATTTATCTAAGTTCATTGTGATTTGGTTTCATATTTGTAAAATTTGGACAACTTTTTAAATTAAAAAATATATGTGGATGACTCAAACTTCATAATGAATACAGTAGGAACATCTTGTCTTAGAGTAAGTTATAAATTAAGCACTGAACTACTAAAACAGAGTCTTCTACAGATATTTTTATCTGTTCCTCGGTATTTCTTAAATTAATATTTATTTTTCATCCAGGATGCCAATGACAGATAACCATCCACTCATCTAGCCAGATTTTCAGTTATTTGTCAACAAATGGAAAGTCTTAGGATCTTTCACACATTCGTTCTACAAGTTTAATCAATATGAAAGACTATTTCATGCTTCATCATTTCATTTACCTGTTAACTTCAATTCATTTTAGGAATGAAATAAATATAGTCTCACACACACACACACACACACACACACACACACACCCTTGGTATAGAGCTAAAAGATGTATTTGCACACGTTAAAAAGAAAAAAAACATGAGGGGGGCCTGGGTGGCTCAGTCAGTTAAGTGTCCGACTTTGGTTCAGGTCAGGATCTTGCAGTTTGTGAGTTCGAGCCCTGCATCAGGCTCTGTGCTGACAGCTCAGAGCCTGAAGCCTGTTTCAGATTCTGTGTCTCCATCTCTCTGCCCCTTCCCTGCTCATGCTCTCTCTCTGTCTCTCAAAAATGAATAAACATTAAAAAAATTATTAAAAAGAAAAAAAACATGAACAAGAATGTATTTAGAAGTAGTATTTATAACAGACTCAAACTGGAAAGAATACTAATGTCCATATAAACTATAGAATGGATAAATGTACTGTGGAATATTTGGATAACAGGATCTTCTACAGAAACGTTAACGAACAAACTCCTGGTATCCACAACACATAATAACATGGGTGAATATCATGAAGGAAAAAAAAGCAAAAGAATGCATAATGTATAATTCCATGTTTATAATTTGCAGAAAGGTAAGACATAAAATACTACATTAGTGTACTACCTTGTCAATACTTTGCAAATAATAGAAAAATTAATCCAAGATGTCAAACATCGGGATAGTGGTTCCTTTGGCAGGCAGAAGGGGTACAGGTTGGGAATGGTCACAAAGAGCTTCTGGGATGCTGGTAATTTTCCATACAAGTGTACGTTTTGAGGATGTGTAGATATTTATAATTGTGGTTTGCACACTACTGTGTTTGGATGTCATCCTTCAATAAAAATGGTAAGTCCTTTTTATCTGTTTTATTATATAAAGTTGAATTGCAACAAGCTAAAAGCACTAATGAAGTGTGTTTAAATGACAGTTCATCTCTTGTGAAAAACACAGGAGGTTCTCAGCAGAACTTACTTTTCCTTCAATGGCAATACTGCAGCAACTGTACCTGAGGCTGGGATGCAGTGTGGACAGACTGTCACCCAGAATCTGACAGCATACACCCACACAGAAAGAACTCCAGGCTGCTAAAGGAATTTCATGATGTAAACCAAAGAGAATTAATGTCTTCACAAATAAATAAAATACTAATGCAGTTTTACTACAGTTATTTGGTAAATAAAGAAATTGATATTTAAATACAATGTACTTCTATGAATAAAATCATGCTTGGTGTTAAATGTGAGCAGAAATATGAGACTCTAATTATCATTATTTCTTCTTGTGTTCAGTGATTTATACACATTTTATTTTAAATGTCCAGAATTAATTACAAGTCTTACTCATTGATTTATCCCTTTTTCAGCAATTCCCCATTTTGGAGCCTCTACTACTTGTGACATTTTGTGCTAGGCACAAAGATGTAGAAATGAAAGATGGAGATGCTTTATTTAAGGAGTTTTCAGTGTAGAACGTTATGGAGAAGTTAAGAGGTTATTATAACGCAGTGCAATCTATCTGCTAGGATAGAGTAATTCTGAGTACATTATGGAAGTAAGGAAGAGTGGCCTCTAACCCAGAAGGAAGGGGTGGATCAGAACAAGGCAGAGAGGCTTTCTGACTGACAAATTGTGGTTAGAGAATGAAGCAGGGCATGCCCGAAGGCACTTTCATCATTGAGTTTATTCTATTAATTATTACTTATTTAGTACCCATCCTTCAGTAAAAGACTTGAAGGGATGAAGTTGGACTAATCCTTAATCACTGAAAGCTGCCATTTTTTGAAAGATGAAATGCCACAGATCCTTGAAAAACAGGGAGAGCAAACTTAATGTGGCCATTAAAATAGAGTCCTCCTAACAAACAAGGTCTCCATGAAGACAGGAAATTATTACTTAAATGGCTTCAAGACAATAACACTGTCTAGATATGAGATCAAGTTAACTCCAATACAAAAGGCTTGACCTTGTATTGATCTCATCTGCCTCTAAATCTTTACTGTTAACAGAACCCATGTTCTACTTGGTGGGCTATTTAAATAATTTACTAAGAGATCAAGTAACTCCGAAGCCATAAATGAGTGTACTAGGAGAAAGACATTTACAATGTAGAGCACAGGGGCATGGAGGGAGCTATTACTGTTCCAGAGAGTACATTTTTGTTTATATATATATATTTTTTTAGTCCATGGGAACTTTTCATGCCCTCAATTACTGTCCTAATAAGCAAAAATCCTAATTACTCAATTACTCAATTAAAAAAATTACTCAATTACTCAAAAAATCCTCAATTACTGTCCTAATAAGCAGAATTTTTATCTTTGTGCCTTCACTAGCATTAATTGAGAAGCAGTGTTTGTACAAATCCTACATAGTTGCTAAACTTCTTCTATACACATCTGGGGCTTTAACAAATGTCCATGAATTGATTAAAAGACAAAAGACAAAATGTAATAGGATATTTTATTTGTGGAAAAAGGCTTTCAGAAGTTCATTTAAGGGAGACTTATATAGTCTTATATAGTTTATATGAAATATAATAAAATATTCAAAATAAACTTACCCATGTAAAACTGACCTGAATAAGACTCAGGTATCAGAGAGTGGCTGTTTAGGGTGCTAGTAACCAGCAAGTAAACAGAAATTCAGAGGACAAGTCCACTGTGCAGCCTGGATGGGTCAGTTGACTGAGTATCCAACTCTTAATTTCGGCTCAGTCATGATCCCAGGGTCATGGGATGGAGCCCCGCATCAGATTCCCTCTCTCTCCCTCTCCTCCCTCGCTCCCTCCCTCTCCCCCCCTTTCCTGCTCCAGCTCTTTCTCTAAATAATGATAAATAAAATAAAATAAAATAAAATTTAATTAAATTTAAAAAGGTCCATAAAGTAAAAGAAAACACAGTGTCAAAGAGTCCATGACATAATATTTGCTTCATTTATTCATTTAAATATTTATTGCCTACTATGTTCTAGGTGTCTGGAACACTGTAACTGTGCTCCGACCAGTCTTAAGCGTTAACTTGCTTCAAGTTAACACACTCCTTAATTGCTGACCTAAATCCCTTGATCTGTAACAGAACTAATTTTCTCTGAGATTTGCAGACCACTGGCCTTGAGGAGTGAAGGACCAGAACTTTCCCAGGCCAAAGAAGCCAGCAAGTGTGTTTGAAGACACCGCAGCTTTCTGATTAGCCCCAGCAAAATGTTTTTCTTTTTATAGTTCACACAAAAGATTTTACTGACCTCCCTTTGTGTATCTGTAGACCCGGCCCTCCTTTGTCAAAAGAACAGAGTACTTCTCCTGCACATCATGAAGTAAGAACTGACCCCCTCACAAAGCCCCAGAACACTAAGATTACGTTTGTAGCTGGCATCATCAAGTCTGCATGTAACCAAGATATGTTGGGGGCTCCCGGGTGGCTGTCTGTTGTGTCTGACTCTTGATTTCAGCTCAGGTTATGATCTCAGGGTCTTGAGATCAAGCCCTGCATCAGTATGCGCACAGGGCGTGGAGCCTCCTTAAGATTCTCTCTCTCTCCCTCCACTGCTTGTGTGAGCACAAAAACTCTAACTAAACAAACAAACAAAAAAACAAAAACAAACAAACAAAAGACACATTGCAAGCCACGGCACTCCCTTGGCTTATTAACTACCCTAAATCCCTTTAATAATACCTGTGCCGGGCAGAGGTCTGGACTGGCTTTTGGACAGGAGTCCACCTTTTCCCCAGGTTGCTGGCCTCTTAAATAAAGCTCAAATTCCTTTCCAATCAAAAACTCTTCTCTTGAGTAATGGCCTTTTGAGTGAAGGGCAGCCAAACTTGGGCCTGATAACAATACATCAATAATAAATCTATAAAGATCCCTGCCCTCATGGAACTTACATTCCACTGGGAGTAGACAATTCCCAACAACAATCTAATTTTCAATCTAAGTACAGCATCAGTGATAAAGAGTGATAAATACAGCTATATTGCGAATGCACTTTGTACTTCTATTTATGACAAATTGGAAATCATCAGACACCTATTCTGCAAAGGCCCTTTGCCAAATGGCAAGAGGGATGAAATGAGACATGGGTTGGACACAAAGGTAGATTTTCTGGGTGGCACAAATGTCTATACCCTCAAAGTTTTGAAGTTTTGGCCTTGATTGAAACTCCTGCTGGCTTTTGAAGACATACTCTTCATAGTGAAATAAAGCAAAGGTTGTTTCTCTCCCATCAATGAAAATATATGGATATATGATACAACTCTTCCACCCACTGTTTCCAGTTGGGCAAACACACAGGCAATATTTCACATGTGTGAAAATGTATGTGTAGGATAAAATCCAGAAATTTGAATTGTGGGACAAAAGGTGCTTTGAATTTTAAATCTAAGGAATTTATTCAAATTTCCTTTGGGAAATTTTACAACTTTATTTTCTCAGTGGCGATATTCTCCTATGGTTCAACAACACAGTGTTACCAGACTTACGTATTTTGGTCATGTGCATAAAAGAAAAAAGATATTACAGTCTTTATTTCCTTATTGAGGTTGAAACATGTCATACTTAAAAAGTATTTATAATTCTGTTTCTTTGAATTTTCTATTCATAACCTTGGTTCATTTTTCTACTGATTCATTAATCCTTTTCTTATTTCTGGAAACATTTAATCCTTTGTAATCTAAATTGTGAATATTTTTTCAGTTTGTTTTTGGATTTAGGTTATGATATTTTACCATGCATATGATATTTTTATGTTGTGAAATTTATCCCTAAAATTTTTTTATAGCTTTGTATTTTGAATCAGTGTTAGAAAGGTCTCAGCCCCTAAGAGGCTATAAAATAGTTTTTCATATTTTTGTCCTGTATTTTTATGATGTCATTTTATTTTTGTACTTAAATGTATGAGACACTAGATATCCATTGTGATATTCAGTATCTAAAAGAATAGATCTGCCTTTAGATTATTCCAAACGGCCCCTGGTTTGTTTTCTCAATACCATTAATTGAGTGATCAACATAATTATCCACTGACTTGAGATGACACACATAACATATAGTAAATTGGGTTTATTTACATTTGGGTTTATTTTTTAACTTTCCATTCTACTTATTGATCTGTCTAGCTGAACACAATTTTATTGTATTATATGTCAGTGAAGCATAGTTATTACCGGGTTTTAAGGTTTAATATCTATTAAGGCTGGTTGTTGCTTTTTTTCTGAAATTTCTTGGGTATTTGTATCTGCTTATATGTTTTTCCAAGTGAAGTTACAAATCACTTTATCTAGTTCTGTCCCAACTCCAAAGAATGTGAAAAAACTATTGGTATTATTATTTGTATCATACTAAATTTAAAACAAGTTAGAGTTGACATCTTTGTATTACTCATACTTTCTCTTCAAGAACATTTGTTCAATCTTTCTTTGTATCCTTTAAAAGGATGTTAGTTTCCTTGGGGTGCTTGGGTGGCTCAGTCGGTTAAGCATCCAACTTCATTTCAGATCATGATCTCCAGGTTCATGGGTTCGGGCCCCCTGTTGGGCTCTGTGCTGACAGCTTGGAGCCTGGAGCCTGCTTTGGATTCTCAGTCTCCCCCTCTCTCTGCCCCTCCGCCATTTGTGTTCTGTCTCTTTCTCAAAACTAAATAAACATTAAAAAATTTTAAAAGGATTTTAGTTTTATTTATTTATATATGGTACATTTCTAGTTAGGTTTATTCCTAGCTATTTTATCTGTATAAAGCATTGCTATTTTTGCCAAGGTCCCTTCAAAGACCATCCCTGGGTTTGGTCTTTTTCTGATGATGGAAGATACTTCAAGCATGGCTTATAGTTTCTCTGTCCTTTCCTGTCCCAAGTACATTCTTACTTCAAAGATTAATATGTGTGTCTACTGTAACAATCAGTTCTCTCAGCTTCAATAATGTCTACCATTTTTTTTTTTTTTTTATCTCCCATAGCTTGGACTTGTGCAGGCTTGTACAGATAAAGCCTGGGAAGGGCGTGGTCTGCTTTCATCCTATGACCTCACTCTGTGCCTTTTCCTCCCCCTAACACCCCGATGAGAGGATGCCCTGGTATGTGTGGTGACATTATAATCTGACAGTGGTTCCCCTTGCACAAGGTAGAAGCACAAAATTGCTGCTCTTTCTCTCCTCTGCTTTTGTGTTGCTTTCTCTTTTTATTGGTTTGTTTTCAGATCTTATCCTAATGCTTGCTCTTCTCTTTTCTGGCTAGGCATTTAAGATCCCTTTTTCAGCCAGCATCTAGGCTTCCAGCAGTTACCCCCCACTCCTACTATCTTCAATGCATGCACCCCCTTTGTTTTTCCTGGCCATCTTTGTACTGATTGATTGATTGATTGATTGAAAGCTCAGTCTGACCATCTCCCAGCGATAATGCTGATCTTTGGAGAACATTTTCTTCACTTCTACCTAAGCATCGTAGTTCCTTCTCAGTGCAAACTTTTTTCTCAGTATGTCACATAGGGGCAGCTCAGAAAGATTTTTTCTTTAGAGAGTGTGGTGAGAATTAACTGACTACCCTAGCAGGTGGTCAGTTCTCCAAACAATTTTCCTAAGTGGGATGGAAAGGTCCTCTCCTGAGTAGGAGGTGATAGGGAGCTTGGGGAAGGCATACAGTTGCAATAACACCATCCAGAGTGATTCTCTCTATGGACTCTGAAGACTTGCTCCTTCACAGGTGAGATAAGTGATCCCTGAAGCTGGCAGGAGCAGTTTCCACGGCTTCTGCTTATACTCTCTATATTGTCCAGCAGCTTGTTTTAGGATGAGAGGTTTCTAAGTACCTATTCTAGTTCTCTTTTATCTTTGAGCCTCAGCTAAACTGAGAAGGAATGAGTCCCATTTTAACATCCAAATACACAAAAATACTGCACTGCAGAAACTTGAATGTGAAAGTTCACTGAAGTCACTGTGATAAAGTACTCTTTGATTTTAGACTGTGGTCCCCTTATTTTCTAGAATACACTGTCATTTCTCAGAGGAATAAGTCCTCTATACATTTTTATTCACTTAGGTTAATTTGAACCTCATCTAAACAATCAAAAATACAGTTGAACTCAATTTAACCACACAACTTTATAATTACCTTGTTATATTTGTTTTCATGATAAAGTTCTGCCATCTTTGACCAGTTTCTTTCACATTTCACCTTTTTTTTTCCTCTTGTGTTTTTAGAGAATATTCCTTTCATTTGAAAGTAGTGTTCTTCAGCCTCTTAGGGATATCTCAGAAACGACTTTTCTACATACTTGTATGAAAGGAGTAAAAATACCATTGCTCAGAACCAAGAAGCTGAACACCTTGTCATAGAAAGATTTTGATAACCATAAAATAACCCCCCACTTCATCATTTGGTTAATACAAAGTGGCTGTGGTTTTCCTTTTGCCTTTTCATGTGTTCACTCATGCTACTACTGCACACACTGCTTTTCCACACCTAACTCTGAGTAGCTATCTTCCAATCATCCTTCAGGATTCAGTTTCTGCATACGTTGAAAGCTATGCTTAAAAACAGAGCTAAGCTGAGGAGCCTATTTTCAAAGGATATACAAAATAACTAATTTTAAATGTGACGGCTAACTCCATCATATCCATGATAAATTACTGGCTATTTTATTTGATGCTATTTACAGAGAGAGAGCATTACACATACACTATGCCCCCGTTAGATTTTAGACCAAAAAAAAAAAAAAAAGTCAAAATAGACATTACCTTCTTACTTTTTTTTTATTTTTGTCTTACTATAATTGGTATATAAAACAACCAAGGCCTCTATGCTGTAATACTTCCCTAGGAAAATAAAGGCTTGTCTAGATGGAGTTTCTGCTGAATCCAAACATTCACTCCCATACATTACTGTACAATACATACATTGACAGCTTGTCACCAGCTATCTGTTTGAATAGTCCAGGTGAAGAGCGTCAACTTTTCAAAGCAGAGGTCTTCAGGGTAGTTTCAATGTTATAAAATCCTTTGTTATATAGATTCAATGTCTGCTTCCCTGTAATATGCCCACAGTTTCGCTGGGAAGGCTAAAGTCTGCCTGCTCTTTTAGCGCCTAGGGATTGAGTGCTTGTTTTGTTACAAGTATAGGATCAGATCTCAGGAAGAAACAAAAATAAATAAGATCGGATTCATACCCTAGAGGAGATTAGTCTTGTGACAACTTCTCAGATACCTGAAAATAATTATTAACCTAAGGCCAACATTAGTATGCTCTCATATTAGGTCATTTTTTTAAAGTATAAAAATGTAAACATACATTAGATGACAGTTGTTATAGAAAATCTCCTAGTTGGGGAGTTTTGTTAATTATTATTATTTTTTTGGTGCATCCATTCAACTTAAAATATATATTTTTTTATTTCATGGAAATTTGGCATGGTTTAAAAATTTAAAATAAAATTTCTAAAACTCATTGACTGTTGAAGGCATATCAAAATAAATGTATCAAATGTATCCTTAAAGTTACATAAAATTATCTGTTAATTTCAGTTTTGCATAGGCCAAATGTGAGTTTCATACTGTGAAGTGATAGTGTTTTCAAAATCTAATTTGATCATTATATGATTTACATATTAACGGATTTGTTGGGTATGGATCACAGAAAACAAAAGCTCTCTGTATTCTGTGCTGTTCAGATTTCACTTGCTGTCTCATTCATTTCTGGAAACCACATTATAAAGTGCTACTGAAAAGCTTGAAAACAATGAAAAATAACTAAGATGATAAGGCATTTAGAAAGATATTTCAGAAAAAAACCATTAAAGCAAATGAGAGAGTGTGAGGGACACATGTAAGTGTCTTCATATTGTGGACTGGCTGTCACCTAGAAGAGGAAATAAGAGCTTTTTTTTTTTTTTTTTTTTTTTTTTTGTAACTCTAAAGGGCAAAACTAAAACCAGTGTCTGAATGTCACTGGGTAACATGTTTCAGTTTACAATAGCAAGAGTCTTTTTTACCGAATCTTCTCCAATATAGAGGAGACTGCATCACTGAAAATAAAAGTGTCATAGCAAAGAATGAATGAATATTTGTTTGGTGTCTATGGAAGAAATCCTCATGCCATGTGTGGTCTTTAAAAGGATAAAAGAGGGAGAGAAGAGGAGATATTTAGTTTCCAGTGACTTTATGGAGTTGGAGAAATTTTTAGTCTTCAAATATTATAATGAACAAAACAATAAAAACCTAAGAGAAAACCTATCCTAAGAAAAAGACTGATTTATATACACGTTAGGAAAAAGAGAAATGTATGTAGGAAATACCTCATAGAGAAATGGCTTTTTTAAAAATGGAATCCATTGTAATGAGGATTTTTTTTTCTTTAGGCTACCATCAAACAACAGAAATGGGATGTATACCCTCTTGTATGAAATAACTACAAAATTGTGCAAAATATACAAGAAAATTATTTCTAAGATATTGGAAATTAGGATATGAATGGTAATGATCCCTGAAAAGTGTAAAACAAATGAAGTGAGTCCTATGACAGACCAACCTAAAAACCTGACAGAGTTCTTAGATCATGGCTCAGTGATGGAGAACCCAGGTGGAGCCTGGCAGTAATGTGAGTTGATGAGATGATGTTGAGATCCCAGGGAGGCCAAGGTGACAGGAGCAAACACAGAGGGGACAGTTGTACATGGATAGAACTCTAGAGATATGCATAGGGTCCTCCTCCAGTCTTATGCAGAATATTTACCAGTATATGCTAAAACTAGCTAAAGTGGGAAAGAACCACCTGAAAGGATTATCTCAAGTTGACATGGGCTGTGAATAGTTCCTGTTCTCATCAGTCATGGTAGAAAATCTCATAATTCATGGGATATTGGGTAGAGTAATCAGAAGGACTAAAAGATTATACCTCAGTAATGGATAAAAAAATTAACCTTAGACAACATGCTGATATGAGTCCACCTAAGAAAAAAAAATGTTTACTAGCAACACAAAATAGATCAAATTATTTCCCAGGATTTAACTGTACCATGAAACAGGGCTCAAAAATATATAGAAGTTTAAAAATATCCAAGACTGAATAAGATAAAATTCAGAATGTCTGGCATTTAATCCAAAATTATGAGGCATACAATTAAGAAATAAAGTACAATTCGTATGAGAGATAAATAAATCAAAACAGACCCAGAACAGCACAGATGACAGAACTAACAAACAAGGACATATTATTATACTACAACCTATGTGTTCAGATAAAGGAAAGATTAAACAGCAAGAGAGAGGAAAAAAAATCTGAAATAAAGCAGACACAACTTCAACTTTTGGTAGCTAAAAATAAAAACAACTTCTAGAATATTTTAAATATGTAATGAAAGACCATAAAGGAAAGCAGGACAGAAAAATATTTTTTAAGTCATTTTTTTTTCAAATTTGATGACAATTCTAAACCCACAGTTCCAAAAAAACCAATTAACACAAAGCACAAAAAACACAAGGAAAATTACACCATGGAACATCATAATCTAGTTTTTAAACAAATAAATCTTTAAAGCAGGCACTCAAAGTATAAATTAAGTGCTGAGAAATCAAGAGAATAGTGTATTTCTCTTTAGACACAATTCAAGGCAAAAAAATAATAGAGCAACATCTTTAAAGTACAAGAGGAAACTAAATGTCAACCTAAAATTCTATAACTAGAAAAAAAATCTTTCAAAAAGGAAGGGTGAATGAAGATGTTTTGAGACATACAAAGCTGAAAGAACTCCTTAGCATCAGACCTAAACTAAAAGAAAGTCCATGAGTCTGAAGGATAATAAAATAGAAGAAAAATCTGGATCTACAAAATGAAAAGCTGAGCAATGGAATTGGTAACTATAAAGTTAAATATAAATGCATTTAAAAAAATTTAATTACTTTGAAATCAAAGTGACTATTAAAACAAAAATAATTCACAATGTATTGTGATGCCCTGTAGATGGAAGTGCTAAGAACAGGTCTGAATACACTTATTCATCTGGTCCATTTGGAACCAGGAAAGAGATGAATTGCTTAGCTTATGAATTTTCCTTCATTGAGTAGAAAAAGATATACAGCTAAAAATTCCATTTTGGGTATTTACTTATTCAATTTTTACTAGATTGTGCCATAGTATCAAACAACTTCCAAATTCTCAATGGCTTACCACAACAAAGATTTCTCATTCATGATGCATATAAATTGAAGGTTATCTATGGCTCTGTTCCAGTATGAGGTAATATCCCCAACTGAGACATCACTCTCCATATGAGGGAGGGAAAGGGAAATACTGGAACCACACCTGACTCTTAAAGCTCCCATGCAGAAGTAGCACACTTCATTTCTACTCACGTTTAAGTATATGAGCAGGTCACATGACCAAGACTGATGTCAATGGGCAACAGTGTTTAATCTCTTCAGTGGGAAGGCAATGACAAATGAGAACAGTAATAAATTTTTATTACACATTCCAACACCCAATGACCCAGATGAATGTGGTGTATTTACATGTATAAGGCTGATAATTTGCATCCCATATCTACCTGTTTTGATTTAAACATTGATGTTTTATCCTGAGAATACTATGCAAATTTGCCTCAATGTCTTTCTCTCCATCACTGCCATTATCAAAGGGCTATTCTTACATTGTAAGGTTTCACAAAAAGTCTAAGAGAACATACCAAACACAAGCAAAATTATAAAATCTTAGTGGATTTTTCTCACTTGGAAATGTTCAGTATGTGGCTAAATGGAAAAATGAAACAGAGATTAACCTAATAATTAGAGGTCTATTTACCCTTTGATATGTGTCAATGTCTGTACTATATACTTCATCTACATTATAGTATTTTATCTTCATAATAATCTAGGAAGGCAGATGCTTTTTCCAATCACACAAAAATATCATGTCTCAGGATATCATATAATCCCACCCCAGACTAGGATATATATAGAAACAGAAATCAGATTAAAACCTAGCCCTATAAATTATCATTTATCAGTTTACTCAGCTGTGAAACAATATGTAAGAACCCTTACAGTATCCGTTCCCTATGATATACAGAGCAATTGTTTGGAAAAGTCCACCTATTAAAGGACCTAAATATTATACAAACGCAGTATTAGTTAAGATAATTGTTTGTTGTAAGACTGAAACCTCAAAGTCTGAGTGACTTAATGCAGTAAAGGTCTTTTTATGCCAGATGACCATTCTCTAGTCCTTAGTTACTTCATCTAAACACTTGGCCTTTGGGTGCCTAGGTGGCTCAGGCAGTTAAGCATCTAACTTATTTTAGGTCATGATCTCAAGGTTCCTGATCCAGCCCTGCATTGGGCTCTTTGCTGTCAACAAGGAGCCTGCTTAGGATCTTCTGTCCCCCTCTTTCTCTGTCCCTCCCCAACTTGCACACACACACTCTTTCTCTCTCTTAAAAATAAATAAACATTAGGGCACCTGGGGGGCTCAGTGGGTTAAGCGTCCAACTTTGACTCAGGTCATGATCTCAGGGTTCATGGGTTTGAGCCCCAAGTTGGGCTCTGTGCTGATAGTTCGGAGACTGGAGCCTGCTGTGGATTCTGTGTCTCCCCCTGTCTCTCTCACTCATTGTCCATCCCCTGCTCTCTCGCTCTCTCTCTAATAAATAAAAATTAACAACATTAAAATAAATAAATAATAAACAAACAAACAAACAAACAAACATTAAACACTTGGCCTCCATGTGAGCAGGGTGGAGAAGGGAAAGGATAAATAACACACTGATTCATAGTGCTGTGATCAGAATTGGCTACAGAACCCAAAAAGACTGCAGGGAAATGGAGGCAAACACGGGGAATATTGGTTGAGAAGGGACTGCCCCTACCCCATACTATAACCATACAGAGAAACATTGAATCACAGAGAAATGCTTGTATATACTTAAATAAGTATTAGGAAATACAACTGATAATTGCTTTGTGTGTTTAAATAAATATCCTAATTTCCTTCAGAACCTAAAAATTATGTCTTTTACAACGAATAAAAGCTCTGAGCACACATTAGGCATTCATACATTTTAAATTGAATCTAGGAAAATATGTATTTGTACATTCTGCCATAAACGTGGATTATGGACTGGAGGATATTCAATAGAATGAAAGAAAATTCATTTGCATTTTAATACAGCAAATTGTAAAAAAACTTCCTATTAAAAATGGGAACTCTGAAGTTCTTCACTGAAGCAGATGTGAAGTACTCCCACCCTTGCAAAATAATTGGGCTGTAGTTTCTAGGGCTATTTAAATGTAGAATATTCCTGAATTTATTTTCATCTAATTCTAGAATTCTAAAATTTTAGTTAGATTTTCAACTTGAATAGTACTTTCATATTTATTTTGTTATCCAAGTCTAGCATAGTGCCTTGAGGCACAGTATTATCCTTATGGGAAACAAGTCAAAGAAATAAATGAACCCATCTTCCTCTTTTCATTGTGGTTATTTATTTACATTATTCTCATCAGATATCCCCAAAAATAATGAACTCACTGAAAATTAGCTTGCAAATTAAGAGAACAAAATAGCACCCCTTTATAAGAGCCAACATCACTCTTCCTATTAATCTCAAATTTGAAACTGAGGCCAGTGGTCAAAAATCCAAGTCAATGAGACAAAAAGCGCTACAGACATTGTGGAAAACAGTATGAAGGCTCCCCAAAATATTAAAAATAGAATTACCATATAATCTAACAATTTCACTTTCAGGGATATATACCCAAAAGCAACAAAAACATTATGCTAAAGAGATATCTGCACTCTCTTGTTTTGCAGTATTATTGACAATGGCCAAGACATGGAAACAGCCTAAATGTCTATTGACAGATGAATGAATAAAGAAGTTGTAAAACGTATATATTAAATGTTATTCAGCCATAAAAAAAGTAGGAAATCCTGACATTTGGGACAACAGGGATGGACCTCGAAAGCATTATACTAAATCAGATAAGTCAGTGACAGAAAGACAAATAGTGTATAATCTCATATATATGTGGAATCTAAAATGAAAACAAAATGAAAACAAACAAGCAAACAAACAAACAAACAACAAAAAACTCACAGAAAAAGAGATTTGTGCCTACTGAAAGCAGAAGGATGGGGGAGAGGGAATTGGATGAAGGTGGTCAAAGGTTATAAGCTTCGAGTTATAAGACAAATGAGTACCAAAAGTAATGTTTAACATGATGACTCCAGTTCACACTGCTGTATGGTATGTGTATGAAAGTTGTTGACAGAGTAAATCCTAAGAGCTCTCATCATAAGGAAAAAAAAAAAAAAACACATTCTTTTGTCTTTTTTTACTTCCTATCTATATGAAATGATGCATGTTACCAAGACCTATTAATCATTTTGCAATATATGTCAGTCAAATCATTGTGCTGTACACCTTAAACTTGTACAGTGCTGTAGGTCAGTAATATATCAATAAAATTGGGTGGAGAAAGTATGTCTTTTTTAACCTGGATGGTTATTGACAACATACTCTCCAAAAATCTATCAGTTTTATTCCCATCTACAGTATGAGTGCCTATTTCCCTCAAGCTTGCCAAAATATGCACTTTGGAAGTGTACATACACTTACTGATTTTTTTTTTTTTTTTTTTGGTATGTATATGTGAACTGCCTCTTCATGCAAGTTTCCCATTTGGGCCATCTTTTCCTTACTGACTTCTTCTTACTGCTGGTGGTCATTTCTCTTTTAACATTGATATAACCCCCAAACCAAAGCTGTAGAGGAATAAATTCTGTGTTAAGTGAAAAACAAAAATAAGAGAAGTAGGGTTTGGAATCTTAATGAGCAATTTAAAATAAATGCCAAGAGAACAAAACTAGATGGGGAGAACATAAAATGTCATTTCTTGTAAAAGCTTGATTAACACTGATTAACACTTTTTAAAGGGATCAAGCAGACAACAGATAGTAATGTGATCATATCCATACCTCCAAGCCAGAAGCAGGATACAAGAAAAGGCGAAACTAAAGTGTCCATACTCAAATGGACTTTGGGGAAAAAAATGTACCTGATCAAAATGAACGTGGCTCTGGCGTAGCATCTCAGAAACCTGAAAATGAATGTTAATTCTACCATTTTTATAGATGCAGGGGCTGTATTGCTCCCAAGAGACTTTGCCTTTATAATAAGAAGGTTTTTCATATATTTTGGTAAGAACTAAAGTAAAGGAGTGCTGGTCCCAGAAATAAGATTGGGTTCTTTGGTTTAGGAGATTACCTTATCATACTAAACTTAAAAATAGAAATGTTTAGTAATATCCAATCCCTCTGAGGCACTGTCAACACAGTAGGGCTTTGCTTCAAATGAGAGGATACAGCAACAAATAAAACTAATAAAGATATCTCTATAGAACTCTAGATTATATACATAGACAACTCAAGAACTCATCAACCATTCTGCAGACTGGATTAAACTATGGCCATCAACTTCAGCAATGTTAGCATAAAGCAATTAACATGCCATACTCCTTGATGTATTTAGAATTTTATCATCATTCTGATGGTTTAATAGTACAAACGTGACCAGTAAAATCTGGATTGCTTCCACATAAAATCCTATGCATTTTGCTTAAGTTAAAATCTAAGATTTAATTTCACTGTAGTGGCAAAATAAGCAGAGAATGTCTTGGTCATTTCTCGAATTTGTCAATTTTTTGAACCACTTACTTCAAGTGATGGAATTTTATTTTATCCTTTTATTGTGTCTGATTCAAAATAGAATGGGTCTCAATGCAACAAGGTCATATTAAGGAAAAATACAATATGTAGAGGGGCAGGATTTAGTCTTACCTAATAGGTTTAATTACTAATGGATTAAATAATCTTGTTGTGAGGTAATGTCTCACTTATGCTATGAACCCCCAAACAGCCCCAGGTTAGTTATTTCTCCTGTCCTTGTGTTGCCACTTTGCCTTGATCTATTATAGCAGCTATCAAAATAAAGGTTGTTTACAATCTCAGTTTTCCAATTAAACTGAGATGCTCTTCAGAGCATGACTGACATATTGCTTTTTTCATATCCCTTGTATGTTGCACATTGCTGGGCACCTGGTAATCCCTCAACTGCATTTTCTTGAATTGAATTGATGGAAAAATAGTGACATCCCAGAATAAATCATCTGAATGGCCTCTGTCCAGGTAGAAATGAGTGCTCATTGACCCTTTGACCATTAGGCCTTTTGCATCCATTTCACGTTTAGAAGGGTAATGGCAAATCTATATCTACTCTGGTCGATATCACACTGTTCCTGAAACACTGCAGAAGTAGATACAGATACTCTTAATGACAGATTGTTTCTGTGAGCAATTATGCTTCCATTTTAGTTTCCAATGGTGTCAGTGAGATAACAATAAATAAAACACAGATGGTGTTAGAGAGTTTGAATATTTGATTGTCTTGTTAATAAACAAACTAGCTCTCCTAGAATTGTAACATTTTGTTGGTTTGTTGTTGATCATCTGAAGTTAATATACAGCCCCACAATGCTGAAACAGTGGGCTGAGAGGGCAAAATGTTAGCCTATGTTGTGAAAGAGAGTGTACAATTTTAGAAGTGAGAAAATAATCTGAATTGTTGATTGAATTTTGGAAATCATTTAGTGATTTCTTGATAATTTCTCCCCTTTTCTAGTTAAAAATAATATCATATATGGCACACATTTCACCTCTTATTTTGATAAATTCCCCATTTTGTTCAATTACAAAGATGGCCTTCATTTAAAGAAATATTGTCTTGATTATGTAATTATCTAAATTGCATAGAAAAATAAATATTTCATGAACTTTGCATACACTGTATTATCAGTAAGTCTGAAAATTAATATCATGATTTCCATTTAAACGCAGAAAGTGAAGTGCAAACATTTTAAATAACTAATTCAAGACCCCATGCTTAACTACAAATCTAGGATACAAAGTCAAGTTAGTTTGATTCCCTTCCATTTTCTATGATGTATTCTCTTTTATAAGATATACCATCATACATACGTGGAATTATAAAATATATGTTGTGAAATGGACAATGCAATTACCAGCAGGTTGAAACATGTCTTTCCCTGTCTTAGAATTCATATAAAGGGAGTACTAATTATATTTGTCAGAATTAGCTAAACACAAGACCATACTAAAACCATTAATTTTACCCAAGAAAATGCACTACAGGCTCTTTCAAGCCTAGAAGGTAGATTTATATATGTGCTTTATCTTGATAGTTTCCAAAAACTGAAACAATGAATAGGCCAGATACACACAGCTGTGTTTCCATCTGAATAAAGGACTATGGAAATGGGAAAGGAGAGATTCCGGGCATTCATTTAACCAATTTAAAAATCATTCAATTAACCAGATGTTGTCAAAAGTCTGCATTTGTGATGTCACTGTGAAAAATGATTTTTCCATTCCCCTTTCAACCTCAAATATGTACACTGTGCTTTGGGGTGGCCTTCCAAAACAAAAGCAGTCTCTCTAGGATAATTTTGTAAATGTTTCTTTTAGCTTTCAGAATTCTGATTTCCAGTTGCACTGAAAAGTATTGGACTTTTTCTCTACAAATAAAAGGGAAATTATTTTCACTTGAAGTATATATTGTTCAATAAGCTTAATCAAGCCAAAAAAAAAGAAAAACAGTTACATAAGTATTTATCAGCTGCCCCTTTCCCTCCATCTTCTAAAAAATAATTCTTTTCTCATTGAGCAACCTATCCAGCGTTCTTTATTATGTGAGAAATGTAGAAAGGCAGAGAATGAGAGCCGACATAGTTGTTCCATGTGAATATATAGTTGACCCTTGAACAACATGGGTTTGAACTATGTAGGTCCAATCATATGTGAATTTTTTTCAATAAATACAGTATAGTAAATATATTTTCTCTTCATTCTGATTTTCTTAAAAACATTTTATTTTGTCTAGCTTACTTTATTATGAGAATACAATATATATAATACATATACAAAATATGTGTGAATTGACCATTTAGTTTATCAGTAAGACTTCCAGTCAATAGTAGGCTATAAGTAATTTTTGGAGAGTCCAAAGTCGTACGTGGGTTTTTCAAATGCATGGAGGCTTGGTGCCAATAACCCCTGCACTGTTCAAAGGTCAACTATAGATGTTAGACACTTCTGATATGACAACAAACAGCAGAAGAGTGGAAAAGCATAGAATCTAGGGTAAAAGAGGAAGATTATGTGAGCACTTATATGAAGATAAAGACTTTAAAGAACATTTTTAAGAATTTTTTCAGCATGTTCCTTTATCTCTTTATACACACATATATATTTTAAATAGTCGGTCTATATTTTCAAGTTTTACTTTTTGAGTAAGTGGACTAAAGGTCACACACTCTTTTATCCCTTTGGGGATCAATACATAGATTTGACGTGCATTAGCTAGCTTTACTGCATCAATAACACCTTTTTAACACAACCACATTGTTAATGGGTTTAAGGTGCAAAGGAGTAGAGGACAACTCTAAATAAGTCATAGTGTTTCTTTAAATCTACCTTAAAAGTAATAGAAATTGTGTGATACACTCTACCAATTAAAATACAGACTTTGAGATAAATAAAAATAAGTAGCTGGATGTGTAGAATGAAGCAGCAGAGGTACACATCTTTGGGTTAGGCTTCTGACTGGAGAAAGTCGAAGGAACTTCTGGGCATTTCAGAATTTAGTCCATATTCCATGAACTGATACTTACTCAGTACACTGAAATCCTTCCAAGAAGAGAAGAGGGGAATCTGCGGCAGACCTGATTGTATCCAGAACTGATTGGATTCAGGGTCATTACAGATCTTCACTAGATAAAAGTAGCTCTATTGGAGATTAAACTACTGTAGTATATTTACAATACAGCCAGCTCTGTAGCCATAGGGAAAGACATCTACTCTGTATGTGCAGAAAGTCATACAATTATTCGCTCATCCAGGTAAGAAATAAAAAGTCTAGTCTAAACTAACTAATGAGGAAACAAGGGTATTTGAGGTGGCGTCTACAGGGATAGGATAAGAAAGATGAGAAAGACAAGTGGGCCACATGTTCTCCTTGGTTTTTGGCTTGGTGGAAATAATAGAGTTTGGCATCATCAACCAAGCTGGGAAATACAATGACAGAAATCAGTTTGAGGTGATGATGCTACAGGCAGGACAAGGGTGGTGAGAGTGAGTTCATTTTGTACATATGGCATTTTATATCTAGAAGACATATGCAGAAGTTATCTAATAAGCAAAGCATCATATGACTATGAAATCTTATAACTGGTGGCATGCCTGATAAAACAAAAGGGTAGAAACAGTCTACCACGGAAGATGGAGTGCAATGACAAACTGAGCAGCTACATAGACTTAATGGATCTTCTCAGTTCCATATGGAAAGATAACTTCTTAGCTGAGTAATACCAAAAAAAAACTAATATTAAGTAGAAGGTATTTAACTTATACATATACCATTGCAGGGATCTCACTATGAGTAGCATACTAGTCTTTCATGGTGGCTCATAACTTTTCTGGATTCAAATTCTAGGTCAGCAAATCAGTATGTGACCCTGTAGCAGGAACTTTAACCTCTGAACTACAATGTCTTCATTCCTACAAATATTTAAACTTTAAAATTACTGTGATGATTTAATCTCATAAAGTATGTAAGACAACTGCAATAGTAGTCTGGGACCTCACAATGAATAGCCATTTCTACATCCTCTTTGCCTCCTCCTTATTATTTTTATGATTACCATTCTTGTTGCTTTTGACATTACCCCTGGCCAAATAGGTAGACCCTACCTACCTGCTGGTTTAGCAAAATTTGCTGTACTTTTTAATCTACATTAAGTTACAATTACCTGTGTAGCTCAGATTACCTAGGTATGAATTCTGTCTCTGAACAACAGCTAGGTGACTTTGAGTAAGTCACTTAATCTTTATCAGCTTAAATTTCCACAATCCAGCCCCAGTATTTCCTGTCACTCTTGTGACAGGAAAAGAGAGCTGCTAAGATGGAATCATTCCAAAGGGATGAGTAGGTGTACCCCTCACGAATCTGTGACTTCCTTGGGATATTTGGAATGACTTTAGTAATGTCAGAAAAGACGTCCATGCCTGCCCTGACCATTATGTAGGGATACACAATTTGGGCTCTATACAACAGCATTCTGCCAGAGCAAAGCAAACAGAAATAGTCCCTCTATTTTTTCCCCTTCTACCTGACTTGTACATTTTGAAATCATTTGTGGTACTTTCTATACTCTTCTTTTATTATTTTATTTTAATCTTATTTTATCTTATTTTACTTTTTTTAAGTTTTTATTTATCTATTTGAGAGAAAGAGAATGTGAGTGGGAGAGGGGCAGAGAGAAAGGGAGAGAGAGAATCCCAAGCAGGCTCTGCACTGCCAGCATGGGCCAGAGAGAGAACGAGACACAGAATCCAAAGCAGACTGCAGGCTCTGTGCTGTCAGCATAGAGCCTGATTCAGGGCTTGAACTCACCAACCCTGAGATCATGACCTGGGCCGAAGTCGGACGCTTAACTGATTGAGCCACCCAGGTGCCCCTATACTCTTATTTTAATGTTAACTTTCGAACAAGGTTCCAAGGAACTCCCACCCTATGTCCCATCTCCATCTGTTCTCTATTCTTTCCATTCCCTCCACAGTGGCAGCCTCTTGCTGTTTTTCTAGCAAGAAAAACAAAACAAAAAAAAAAAACCCAATAAACAAAAAACCTTCATTCTTAATCATATATCAACCAACTTCAGTCAACAGACTGCCTTTAATGGGGTGCTCTGAGGACAAACTCTAATATTGACACATAGAAGATATTTGTCAGTATTTGTGAGTTATTTTGTGGGTTTTGCCGCTGCTGCTACTATTGATTTTTATTTTTCTAACAGGAGAATAGAATATACTACTTGGAGCACATATCTCCTTGCCTTGGAAACAAATATCTTAATATGCTTTTTAGCTATTTAAAATATAAAGGGGAAACTGTCTTCTGGAATTGATAAATTGTAAAGAATCAAGCAGTAAAATGCTCTTCATAATAGTATGTAAGTATCTCTTCACTGAGAAGGGTTACGTTCTTGGCAATCATGTTGCTGAAGAGAAAATAAGACTAAAATTTAAGTGAAAAAGAGGGTTAGCCAGTTTGTACTTGGGACTGGGAAAGCATGATTAATGACACTTCTATTGTGTGGGGGGAATAGGCTGAGTTGTGGAGACTACAAGAATATTATGGTATAAGGAGCAACAAAATGGCTGCTCATGGACTGGTGGAGCCTAGACGCTAGGAATGACAGCCCCGGCCACTTGACAACACTGATTACAGTATGGCAACACTGTAAAGTGAAGTGTGCTCCAGAACCAAATGGTACAAAAGATGAATGACAACCAGGATGGATTTAGAGATTACTTGAAAATTGTCTGGCAGAAGGGAATACAGTTAAATATTAAATCTGTTCAAGTTATCAGATAGCTTGTACTATTGTTATTTAGCCTTACAAGAGAAGTTAGAGTGAAAAAAAAAACAATGTGGAGATATATTTCTATGCCATTGATACTTTTTAGCATCTTTAACAACTCCCTAAGTGATGTGTACAGTCCTTTTAGTCCCCTATCCCCATTCAACTTCTAGGCCTAACCAGGATAAATCATGGCACCCACCCTCTCTCTGTAACAGACTTCTCCACCTGAGAGTGTTTCCTCTGCAGTGTCTGTCAGTGAAGAAGCGCAGTCAATATTCTGCCAGAAGTTATATGTCAATAGTAATATATTTTTGTAGTTCTTAGTGTTTTTTGAGCAATGTGATAGTGAACACAGTCATTATAGATTTGTTTTTACTATCTCAGTATGAGAAGTTTCTATGCACATTATGCAATGAAAAAGTTCAATTTTCTATTGTCTTGCTTAAGGATTCCTCCTCTGCATGGGTGAACAAATGCATCTAGGAGTACACACACACACACACACACACACACACACACACACACACATTTTAGTCGTCTTCTGGGATGGTGAGCCTACCAGATAAGTAACTTCAGGATGAATATGTTGAGGTTGAGTTTATCTTCTAGGATGACTGGAAAACATTTTTCCTGGAGAAGATACATTAATAGGGGTACTTCTTGTTACTGCTGAAGGTCATAAAAAAGGCTAACAAGAGAAACAGAAGCTTCTGGGTTGTAGCTTTTCGGGCCAGGATCTACAAAGACACGTATTTTACCTGGACCAAGTTACTATATAACCAAATAGTGCTTAAATCTGTTGGCATAAGGCCTTGACAAGATAGATACTGCCTAATCTAATAACCCCAATCCGTGATTAATTGTGCATGGACATAACTTAATAAGGCATCTCTTCTCAAATAATATATTTTTGTTTCAACAAGGCCTCCTCGATTATTATAAACCAAACAAATCCAAATGTGTGAATATCAGGTCCAAGCCAAGAAAAATAATTCTTGGTAGGGGAATCTCTTTTCTGCCTGAGTATTGGAAAGGCAATAGCCACACAAAGGCTTAAGGTTTCCCAAAATATCACAGCATGGCATCAAAGGAGAGGGAGGGAGAGAAGGGACTGGAACAAACAGCAAGTGAAAGGAACAAATCTCCAACAGTCTGTGCTGTGTACATTCAGATAAGTATTCTGACTTCATGTGGCTTCAATGAATCAGAAAGATCCTGTAAATCTTTAGAGATGGAAACATCTTTATTATGTAGTCCCATACCAGAAGCTGTACAAACACAATGTTTTAATATGTCAGAATGTTAATGTTATCTTTCTATTGCAGCAGAAAAAATTCTACATGAATAGGTATTGATTTCCTGACTGGGTGTTACTTAGCATTTCACCTGGTGTTAGTAACTGATAAGCCTTGCATGGGATTTCATTACAGAGATTCTGTTTCTCTCAAGCTTGTGCAGACTCTGATGCCAGGTCTTTTTATTTGGTGCATGTAATCTGATGGACTTCAAATTAAAAGCAATGAAAATCACATTAGTCTGTCTACTAGATGAGATGTTATTAAGAGTAATGGGATAATGCTATCAGAGCTTCATTTCTTAATGTTTGGTCCTACGAACCCAAGCTTTCAGACAAATAAAGGCTGTCATGAGTTATTACTCATTTTAATACATGATTACTGATATATTTATCACTGTTGGCTAAGGGGATGTCATCGCTAAGATCATTTTTTTTCCCCAGATGGTAGATGTAGAAAAGAGGGAGGAAAGGTAATAAAGTCAGGAAGTCCACACAAAGGCAAAATGGTGTGACCACATCGAACAAAAAGGTTTCCCAAAGTCTGATGGTAAGTTCATTATTATACCGTGTCTACATAATATATTTGATCGTATTTCCTAAATGTGGTCATCGTTATTACACTACCATGTCTGTTGGGTACAACTATGATACAATAAAATCAGGTATTTTAGGTAAGACTACAAAATTAAATCATATGTTCGAGAAAAGCTTATATATAATGTATTCCAACAGATAAGAAAAAGTAATACATGAAATTATTGTTCCAACATCACATATTAGTGAAACCTGAAGAGGAATTAGGTGGCTTGATTTCTAATTTAGTGTTCTTTCTACAGCACCATGCTGGCTTTTCATGAAATTTGCCCATACTTAGAACCCTACAGTGTCTTCTTATTCTCATAGGTGAACATGATGTCAATATACTATTCAATTACTTATTTCCCTAACCTGTGTTATCATTAAATTATGACTATATAAGAATAATAAGCAATGAGAAATCTGGTAAACAAGTATACCTTCACAAGTGCCCCTTGTCTCTCAATTGTGCATTGTTTTAACATGATAAAATTATATATATTATTTGTCTAACATATAAATATATATATGATATATGTTGTATATGTTTATAAACTTTGTCTTTTCTAATGTTTCTTAGTTTTAATCAAGAAGGACAAGAGAACAAAACACTGGGACAAGAGACATAGGATTTCCCATGAAAGCAATAAGCACATTCTTAAATCTAGTTATCCTTCTTTATTGCTCTGAAAATCAGTGTCACTAAAATCATTTGTAGTTCTCTGTGCTCATCTCAATGAGGGCTTCTTGTAACGGCATACTTTGTACACATTCACTGACATGACCCTGTACAAGGGCCTAGGGCATATTTTTCCCTTTTTCAGAAGGTGTGAGAGCTAAAGTAAAGGAAGAAAAAAAAGAATAACCTAGTGGGATTTATGAAAGATGAATGCCTGAGAGCATGCCACGAATATAGAAAAGGAGGGGGGAAAAGCCCACAATAAAACAAAACAGTATGATAGTTATGATAGTACCAGCTAAGAAATCAATGTGCACCAGTGGTACTCAAAACAAATTGCTGGGCTTGGAATCAGCAGGTCTAGGGTAGGTCCCCAAATTCATTTTTAGCAAATTCCCAGTTGATGCTGATGCTGCTGGTCAATGGACCGCACTTTGAGTAGTACAGGTGGAGACACTGAGATTCTCTCAGTCCTGAAGGTTGATCTGAAGGTATAGGATAAAATGATCCTTAAAGAATCAAAAGTAGTGAAAATCAACAAAGAATGACTTTGAGATAACTGGCATAAATTGTGCAGTGGCAAGAGGTAAAAATGTTATTTGCAAGAACCCTGGACACATGATCATTATCACAATTTTGTGACATTAGGCAAAAATGTATGAGTACACATCTATAATTAGTTATCTTTATTTGAGCATCTGAGTACAAAACACACTGGATATTTGCTCTGCGCCTGGGATTGTGCTATGTGGAAATACAAAAGCCCAAGTCCCTGCCTCCCTTATCCTGTGCCTCTAGGAGCTTCCAGTTTATAGATGGGACAAAGATGCAAACATATAAATGCAAATAATTATATGTAGTCAACATGTCCTACTTCTTCATGGTATGATGCGAAATCCCACATCTTGCCCCAGTCCTGCTGAAAAAGGAGATTTGTCATTAATCCATTAGTCCCTCCTTCTTTTGTTAAGTCCAAAGAACCTCAAAGTTTATTCAGTGCAACACTTGGCAAAAATTGATAAATTTCAGTAAGTCCAGCAGAGGGCCCCCTTCAACATGGCACTGGTGAGAGAGAGGAACTATCTCCATTCCAAGAGTGACTTGGGCATGTTCTGTCACTGCTGATCTGGCAGTCATTTCTAGGGGTGGAAGGATAGGAAGATCAACTCTCAACTGTTACTGCTTATCTACGTGGCCATGGGCTGTTAATGTCCTAATACCTTCAATACTTTAGAGACACAGCACTTTGATTTCTCAAGGATTTGCAAATACAGCAAGTCTGGTGATTGCAGTGTTCTTTGTCCCCCCCCCCCCCCCCCCCCCGCCAATTTCTTATTTCACAAGAATCATTTTGTCTTCTACCTTTCTGCTAGCCTTCATGACTTGGAAGGTCTCTATATGTTCACACCTGTGCTACTTGAAGTGTGGTCCATGGACCAGCAGCATCAGCATCACCTGGAGACTTGTTAGAAATGAAATACCTGACTTGTATAGTTTGAAATCATTTGTGGTACTTTTTGTACTCTTATTTTAATGTAAACTTTAAAAAAATTTTTTAACGTTTATTTATTATTGAGAGACAGACACAGAGTGTGAGCAGGGGAGGGGCAGAGAGAGAGAGAGGGAAACACAGAATCTGAAGAAGGCTCCAGGCTCTGAGCTGTCAGCACAGAGCCCTACACGGGGCTCAAACTCACAAACTATGAGATCATGACCTGAGCTGAAGCCGGACGCTTAACCAACTGAGCCACCCAGGTGCCCCTTAATGTAAACTTTCAACCAAGGTTCCAAATAGCTTCTACTCATCTCCATCTGCCCTTGCACTTTCTGCTCTCTTTGCCTGGGATATTGTTTACCCAGATAACCAATGCAGGGATCACTCCCTCATTTTATTTAGGTCTTCATTCAAGTGTCAATTTACCTGTTAATATCACCTCACTACACTACTTAAAATTAGAACAGCCTTTCCTACCCTCTCTCTGAATTCCTAGCTTTATTTTTCTCCACAGAGTTTGTCAACTAATTATCCATCATCTATCTACCTATCTATCTATCTATCTATCATCTATCTCTCTTTTCTTAATTTTCCCCCTAAGATGTAATACTTTGGCAACAGAGACTTTTTATCTGTTCTATTAAGTATCCCTAATGCCTAGAACTTTGCTTGCTATACAGTAGGCCCTCGGTGAATGAATGAATGAACGAATGGATGGATGGATGGATGGATGGATGGATGGAAGAATAAATGAATTAATGAATAAAAACAGTGATGTGTCTATTGTACTTCCAAAGAAAGCTTTCTTGCTTTAAAATTCATCACACACACACACACACCCACTCACACTCATTTGGATTGCTATCCTTGCTGAAATAAATGCTTGACTGCTTACCCCCCCAAAACTGTCATATTTTGAAAAAAAATAGTATTATCAGCTTTTCTTGGTTTGTTTTCTGTTGTTTCCTGTGGAATCATATTTATATATAATAGAGTCCAGTCTCTGTGTTGAAGAGAACCACACTGAAGTCATTTGCTGAGAACATCAAGTGGTATAAACTTGACTTATTTTTCAGAATAATGACATGATAACAAACCACTTGAGTTTTAATTTTCAGTTAATAGTGTGGGGTTATGACTATTAAGGCAATTTATCAGGCACTTAATAGAAACAGTAAATGTTAGTGTTGGAAGAAAACATAACGTTCATTTAAATGCTGTAGAATGGAAAAGGGAGGGCGTGTGGAGGAAGACCTGGTGAAGCCATGGCTTCAGCCCCATTTTAATCCCGTGTCTGTGGAGAAGCCATTTAATGATGGTTCAATGATCAGCAGAAAGTTATAACCATTTCAAGTCTACCTTATTCAAAAATGTGTTTGAAAGACCAAATCAGTTACTCTGAGCAAACGTGGTGATGTAAAACACTGAATTTTGGATAAGGACCTTGAATCCTGCATAGTTGAGAATAGATATGGCACGTTTCTTGATTCTCAATCTAGAGTGCTTTTCATATTTCAGCTTTTCATGGCATAAATATAGAAATAAAAATGTTGGCTTCGCTAAATATGTAAGAGTGGTTCTCAAGTGTGGTCCCTGAACCAGCACATCAGCTTCCCCTGCAACTGTTAAAAGTGCAGATGCTTGGGCCCCAGCCCACAGTTACTGAGTCTGAGATTGTGCATGGGGCCCAGATATTCTGCAAAACATTCCACTGCAACTTAAAGTTTGAGAACTACTGTCGCTTTTTAGATTAAATGGTTTAAAGTCTTTATCTGTGGAAAGGGATGGTAAGGGGTCCACTTGCATTACTTTGACTGGGCCCATAACAAAAGCTACATAGCCCTGAAGGTTCAACCACTTCTTGCTTCCCAGCTTCAACTCACACAAAGATCCCCAAGGCTCTGGGAGGTTCTGTCACATTGTCTTTCTTTCAGTTTGTGAATGAATGCCTTAGGACTTCCTGGCCCTGCTGGGAATGTTCTCCTCTTACCTTAAACTCTCCTCTCCCTTTCCTAAACACCCTTCAGCTCTCAACTCAAGCATTGTTTCTTCATGAAAATCTTTCCTAATCCCCAGATTAGACCTTATCTCACTGTTATGACTCAACAGACTCTCTGTACTTGCCCTTTGTAGCACTTATCACAGTTTGTAAAGACATAATTTTGTGATTATCTGATTAATGTCTTTCTCACCTACAAGGATGCATGCTGCCTGTAATCAGAATCCAAACCTATTTTACTTAGCATTAAATCCCTAGTAGCAAGTTCAGTGCCTGTACATGGAAGTTGGTAAATAAATATTATAGAATGAATAAAATGACACTCAACGGTCCTCTTTCAACTTATTGAACTGTAGAAAATGGAAGACCATAATTATAAAATAGAACAATTGTACTGACCCTATGAGCATCAAACCTACAGTTCAGGTCAATTATGACTAACCACTCCAATAACATTACACTGAATATCCACAAATGACCTGTGTATTGAGGCATGATGTGCTGAGGCTGAATATTTTATTAATTATTTGGCTGAAGGGAATTAATTCAAGACAAATTAGGCTGCAAGTAACAACAGAAATAAAACAGCTACAAATGGCTTACAGAAGAGGAAACGTATTGCCTTACCTAGCAAAAGTCAAGAGGAAGGGTGGTGTTGTGGTTGGCTCATTGGCCAGCTTAAGGACATTATCAAGGACTTTTTTTAACTTTGAAAATGCTGTTTAAATATTTTTACTCAGCATTCCTTAGAGGTATTGTTCTATTTCTTTAATGTTGTCTCCTCACTGCTTTCCAATTTGTCAATGGCTGCTTTCATATGCAACAGCACTGATGAACAGCCTCAACAGAGACCTCCTAGCTTTCAAAGCCTAAAATCTTTGCTACCTGATCATTCACAGGGAAAATTTTTTTCATCCCTGACTTACACTCTGAAAAACATAAAAGGATCTAGTTATCCATTACCACACATTCCCTATCTTCAGGATTGGCACATTTGTAAATAAGAACAAGTTTCTTAATTTGTAAGTCAAGTGACAAGTACTAGGGCAGTTTTGATGTATGTGTCATTTCAGTTAGGCTCCCCACAAAACAGTGATGTTCCTCAGTATTCCAGATACGATCTAGCTACATGAAGAAAGGAAGGAACAAAGGAAGAGAACCAGAAGGAAATAGGACTTTTATCTCAACTTATCTTCTAGAAAAAGCTGCCTCTTTCCCAACAGTAAACTTAGCTGATTATGTGTCCATGAGAAGATTTTGTCCATGATTTATGTCCAAACTTTTCTCTTTAAGATTAAATGCAAAGCATGGAAGAGGAAAGTGTGGTACTCAGAGACCTTTTAACATGTAGAATATACGTCTAAATGTCTCAATTATGCATTTCTTCCCCTGAAATTCATTATCAGTGGCTCAGGCCTTGGGGAAAAACTAATGTGCCTCTAAATCAATCAGTGGTTTAAAACAGAGGGTCATAAAAAGTAGTACTTAAATTTTAACTTGTTTATTATTACAATATGAAATTTCATCTGTGATTATGCCTACCAATTAATAAGTATTTCTATTACTGGAAATAATGCACAATTAAGCATGGACAGAATACATGCTTATTTTGTATAGTTAGACATTGTTATCACATAAAACTAAAACCTGCATCAAAACGGGAACACAGAGTTCATTACGAGGATGTCTGGTCTAACCCACTGTAGGACATTCACAAATATTTAAATGACTGAGTATCTGAATGTTTCTTTTAAACTTTTAACTTTGATACATATAATCATAGCTACTCTTATGACACTTCTATGGAATTTCAATTCTATGGTAAAGACTTACTTTATATGCTTTCCTAGTTTCATCTTCCCCACAGCAGTACCCAGACGAAGAAAATGATGCTAAACGCACAAAGATAGTGAGATTTGTCACTGAGAGCCCAACAAAAAAATCTAGTTGTAAAATATGCACTATTTTTACTATTTATGTCCAGTTGCTTATGAGTATATTACTTATACTTTCTTAAGTTTAAAAAAATATGAACTACACACACACACACATGTACACACACACACACACACAGATATTTACTTATTGCTATGAGTGCAGGAACAATTTATTATCTACTTGTTTTTTCACCCACAGTTGAAGCATAGTGCCAAGCTCTTGTTAACTACTTAAGAGGTTTCTTATTCATGACATGGCTTGTTTTTTGAACAAACATCCATTCATGCCTGTATCTCAACTATGCTTCAATAATTACTCACAAATATATGATCCCACCGAGGTTGCTTCTTTAAAAATGTTTTTAATGTTTATTTACTTTTGAGAGAGAGAGACAGAGAGAGAGCAGGGGAGGGGCAGAGAGAGCAAGAGAGACAAAGAATCTGAAGCAGGTTCCAGGCTCTGACCTGTCAGCACAGAGCCTGATGCGGGGCTTGAACTCACAAACTGTGAGATCGTGACCTGAGCCGTAGTTGGACATTTAGCCAACTGAGCCACTCAGGAGCCCCACGTCTGCTTCTTTGAGTTTGACACTCATATTCACAACTATATGCTGAACAATGTTACGTGAATAGTTTGCAGGATACCAACTCCAAATGCTTTAAAACCAAATATATAATTTCCCTCGATTTTTCTAGCTTCCTGTCTCCTCAAGTGCAACAGACAGAACACCAGCCACTGAAGTGAGGACTCCAGGAGATCTTTCCAATTTATAAAACTCATTAATTTGGTCATATGTTTAGTCCAACTTTCCGGATTTTGGTCACTTTCTATCATTTCTCACTTACACTTTCTGAAAGGGGCACATGGTTGCACGGTTTCCAGTCTTGCATTCTGAGTTGTTCTACTTCATTGTTGCCTGACTATTGCCATTTGCTTAAAAGGCAAATGAACCCATGCTATTCCCTCATGAGGCACACCATTGCCTTTAAGCTTCTCAGGCCACTTTTCCAGACACCTCTCCCTCCGGCCCTCTCATATCCTGCATCTCAGGCCTCCTCAGCTATGACAGTTCTTGGTGTGTCCCATGGGCTGTCACGTAGCCACGTGTGTGCTCAAGCTTTCTGCTCTGCTCTAGCCACCTTTCCTATGTTTCTCCTTCTACATTCACTGTTTGGACATTTCTATTTCTCCTTGAGTCATCTTAATATCATCTTCTTTGATAACTGTTTCCTGATCCTTTTAGGACCATGTTACCTGATCCTCTTCTAGGTAAGAACACACAATAAATATTTATATTTTCTGGATTGCCTCTTGCCAATTCAGCATCCCCAGGACTTCCTCTTTCAAGGGCTTTACTGCACTCCAAGAGAGAGGCCAGGAACTTCCCAGAATCTTCTTTTCTTTATGGTTCTGGCTTAAAGTTGTTCCATTAACAGGAACTCTTTGGAAATTTGGAGGATCAAAAGGAAGGAAGAGTCCTTATTCTCTTCGTATAGTTGTAGTCATATGATGAGGAAGAAATGGCTCAGTGGCTTCCCAATGAGCTGTTGAGGACCGGCCATTTGTTGTGCGCAGACAGGGTGTTGACGAGACTTTCTTAGACATTCCATAGCAGCTGGGCAGTGAACTTTTGAGGGTAACCTGCTTGTGCTCTTGGGTTGGTCTCCAGCAGCCTTTGTGCAATCTCCCTGTAATGGTCCGTTTCTGTGTCAGCTCACCTGGAACTGCATTTCACAGAACTCTCTCCTCTGTTGGGTTCCGGGATGAAGCTGGATTTAAGAGACATTTAGCGGGATTCATAAGGTAAAAGTGAAGCAGCACTCATGGATATCTGGGCAAGTCAGGGTTAACTCAGGCTCTGGATCGGCTTGTGTTGGGATGGGTCCACCATTTCACTCTGGGGGCATGAAGCAGCAGCCCAGGTTATAGGTCTTACAGCTTCTTCAGTAGCTCTCCTACTTTAGCTTCTCTGGCTAAACAGGGATGCATTTTCTTCAGTAGCTCCCCTTTAGCTTCCCTGGCCAAACAGATGCATTTTTAGCTCTGTAGCAAAGGTCACCAGCTTCTGCTGCAGTTACTCTTGTCATAGAAAGCAAGGTGAGAAGTCATGAGAAGCCCACATGGTTTCCAGCTCCTCCTCACAGGTTCCAGCTTTCCCATAAGAACTGAGTTTGTCCTTGCTCTTCTCCACTCCACATTCATCTTTTCTTGACTGCCTGAACTTCTGATGCCAGCCTAGCACCCAACACAGAAGCAATAGCTGACATAAACTGGTTAGCCAGCTCCCCCATTGTAGAAGGTCAAATCCCAATAATAAAGTCCTTATTCTATATCACTGCTGGTGATTCTGCCTTTCTGGTTAAGCCTTGACTGATAATCCTGATCTTCAATGGTGACTTCTCTTACACCAATGGTTCCTATACTATACTCATTCTACCTGGAATTCAGAGAGTGACTTCTGTTTTTGATGGGTTTTTTTGTTTGTTTTTGTTTTTGGAGGGTATTTTTGTCCCCTGACCCCAATTAACATCTTATATTAGTGCCTGTATTATTTAGTAGATCCTAAACTTAAATGTGACTAGAATTCTGTTCACATGCCATTAAAAAAGGACTTAATATATATAAACATGTTATAGTTATCATTCTATTACTTTAGATCTAACTGTGTCCATGTCGAATTCTGAGAGCTCACCTCATTGGATTTTAAAGACAAATTAAAAATCAAATAGAATTTGGTAGGTAATAGATAAAAGGAAACAAATCTACAGTGAACTAGTAATGTATTGAGTATATTGGGGTGACACTGGAGACGTACAAACCATTTGTACAAATCAATTTTAAATCTGTATGTTTAACTCAATTTTCATCCGGACCCAATTCCCTTTACATGAGTCAGCCCCCTCATTTCTTTCTCCTATTTCTCCTCATTGCCTCAAATATTCCCTATATTGACCACAGCTACTGAGCTCTCTCTTGATGTCATGCATGACACATTCAGTGGTCCAAAAATCAAAGTTATTAGAAAGCAGCACAGTGAATAAAAATGAAGTAAATTTCCCCTTCTGGGCTTTCTCTTTCTCCAAACTAAATTATCAAATTCATCCTCCCAATAACACAGATATTTACTTCCTATCATTACATATATTGCTATTTCTGTCAAACTGCATGAATTAAGGAAAGAATTGAACAAATATGATAGAATATATTCTCCTTGGGTAAATGAAATACATTAATATCTCTCCACTCTCAGTCTACAACATTGACTAGATGGGTCAAATGGATGGGATAGATTAATACTCTTCTGTGGTCCTCAGCTCTATTATGGCTATTTTATTTGCCTCTCATACTCTCCATTCCCAAATATCATAGCAGATGCACACATGTAAAACACATATTTTATTCTCTTGTAATCTGCATTTTAGTTAATATGAAAAGGAGAAAACTAATATTACACCCAAAGTATATTTGTACGTATATAATTATATGAATGGTTCAATGAAAAATTAGTAGTTCCACTTATTTCCTGGAGTTAGGAATTTGTTCCTAGAACATACTTATGTTTGATATTTTAGATATAGTAGAAAATAGGATTAAGAACTAGAATAAAAGATTTTGAAATATGAATTTCCTTGAGAACTGTTCAGTTATAAATATTCCTCTGAAGTTTGTAACTATGTGTCACCAGAAGAGTCTGAAAATTAAGTGAAAATTTTCAACTATTTTATCCACATATTTTATATCTCAAGGCCATATACATAAATCTAACTAATTTTTTGATTCCATTGAGATATTTGATGCATAACGACACAGGATTTATGTGTGCATTACCTTAGACACTTACGTAAAATCCCATGAGAAAGGTTCACTAAGTGTAGTTGCAGAAAATCTTTATTCCTTTCACAAGTTAAACTTCAGCAATACTTTGTACTCCATTCCTGATAATACATTCAGCAAACTTCATGTTTAGTTGCCCAATTTTTCTCCCTAATGTAAACAGTCTTATTTAGTTTTAAGCCAATCCTACCGGAGGAATGTGGTTATGTTAGCTTTTGTAATCAACAAACTTTGTCTTATTATCTTCTAAATGGCTGTGGTTATTGTTCTTCAGCCATTCTCAATCACGTGACTATTTTGTAATTTTGTCCTGATACTATAATATTAGTATGAATATAACTGGATGCTACACCATTTCAACAGTGTGCATTAGAACTTGATGGTTTAAATAAGAGACAATACCTCAATCATTCATGGCTTCACAGTTTTACATTTTCAGGATGCTAAACTTTAAAGCAAATTCCTTAGGGACTTAAACACAAGCCAATGAAGTAGACAAGCCAATGAGTAGACTCAGCATCACCAATACAACTTCCTGATTACCGATGAGAAAATGGCATCTCCCTCTACAAATCTATCACACTGTCAGCTGAAAATCTCTTTGAAGCAGTCCTATCCTATTTCTCCTCTCTATTCTTCCAAGCCAAACACCTTTCTGATTTTATTTTTGGTTGAGTGCCGTTGTAGCACATCCTCTTTGTTCTATTCAACATCCTAAATTTTTCCCTCAGTTCCCACTCACTACTTTTCAAGGCTATTGCTCAATCTACTCTCTCTTAGAATAGAATTCATTCTCTTCTTAAAGTCAGCACTTCTTTCAATACTTAGTTCAAAATTCATTTGCTTTTAAGAACATAACTCTGATAGAAAGCAACATATAAGCCATTTTACCTTAGGAAATAGAGAAAAGCAGTTGCCCTATTAACTAAATATATGTATGCACACCTGCTTCCATACTTGGCTATAGTGAGCAAATACAACTGTAGTTAATAATGGCAAGCGGCTTGCAATGGGTGTGATTTATATGGTTGTTGGCAACAGAGATTTGTCTTTTTACTCAATTATATTGATTTCTTCTTGGATTGTCTTTTTATGTACAACATTGTAGGGGTGGTTCAAGCTGGTTTTTAAAATATTATTTTCACTGGCATTTTATTTAAACAATAACATAATCAATTACCTTGCTCTCTTCCAAGAAACTGAATGCAATATAATCAAGTGTAGCTAGACCTATAAATATGTAACATGTTAGCCTAGCCTGCATATTTTAAAGAATATTATATGCCATTTTTGGGACCTTTTCTTACTTGCTTAAACAAAGAATAAGTATAGATTCAGCACACATAAAAAGGATGACAGTCATGGATGAATGCTAAATAGTATTGTTAACTGTCACTTAAATTTTAAAATATGCAGTTAAAATTAACTAAAGGAGGCAATAAAGACCTTGAATATTGTGCAGGTGGACACCCTCTGCAGTCACCTTAATCAAACTGTTCCTCTCATTTTTTTTTCTTTTCCTGAAAATACCAAGAATAATGCACACCACAAAGGAGCTATTCATGTATAATAATTTTCCTTCATTTCCACCCTTTTTTACCTATTTCACTCTTGAAATTCCAGACGAGCTGCAGCTATTGAGTTAAAGATAATGGGAAGGGGACACGAGGGGAAGGACTCTTCCCTCCATTTTTATCATCATCATGTCATCTACTTTTATCAGTTTTTATTGACTTAAACATTCACTTTTATGTTCTGTCCCCACCAGTCATTACTGTGTCTGTCTATTCGAGTTACCTTTGTACATTTTTATCAATTCAATGCTTTCATATCTAATCCCAAGAAAATTTATCTTCCCCACTCAATTTCTCTCCTTTACTTACCTTGTTTCTGTTTCACACAGGATGTGGGAAACAAAGTGCCTGATGCATGGCCCTCATTTTATGAAATACAGGGGTAGTCATTAAGAATATTAATGGATAAATAAGAACATAGGTAGGGCTTGGTGACTCATTTTTAGTGAAATCTCAAAAAATTATCTATCCACAGGAAAGTTTATTTACTTAAACAGTAGTGATAGTAAACAATAATGTATGAGCAGTGATTATGGTAAGAAAATCTATAGAGAAATAAAGAGGAAAGTAGTCGAACTTGCTGCTCTTTACTTGTCAGGCATTTGCAAGATACTGAGGATGCAGAGATAAACACTATAAAATTCTATCACTCAAAATCCAAGCCACCTTCCTTCTTTCACCACACTCCTTCCACACAGCCTCACTCTAAGAGGATGAATAAAACGTCCTCTCCATCTCTCCCTCTCTCTTTCTCAAAATCTGTGTCACCCTCTCTCTCTAATGCTAAAATTGACCAACGGTATTCACACATATAAGTATGTACCATTTGTAGATTTGTGTGTGTGTGTGTGTGTGTGTGTGTGTTAGCTTTTATATGTTAGCTCATATATACGTGTGTATATGCACACACACACACATTCCATTAATCACAAATTCTCTTAATCTTTTGCTTCGAAACTCTAACTCACTTCTATCCATAATAATCCTTTTCTCACTTCCCTTTTGTCATAATAGAGATATTGGTCATTCCCTTATCTATGGACAACATCCCCCTATGATTTAGTTCCTATCTCTTCTCATCTTTTAGACCAAAGACCCACCATGTTCATTATGCTTCCTTCTGTACATTTAACATTTCCCTCTTTAAAAATTCCTTACCTTGAGAATGTAAACTCTCTGATATTAAACAAATGAAAACTGAAAACCTTCCAAACTTCCTTTGACCTCCCATCCTTCTAGAATTCTCTCTCCTCCACTTTACAAGTACAAAAAGCATCTATGTCAGCTCTCTCCACTTCCTCATTTGTAACCCCCTCCTCCCTTCCACTCCGGTCTGGTTTCTGCCTCATGTCTCATTCTCAACACCTCTCATTCAGAACTTCATTGTCACTGAAGCCCATGATCCTTTTTCATCCCCTATAAGCCCTGTAGCTTTGAGATTCAGAAGCATTATCTCCATGGCCTATTTGACATTTCCTTTCACTTATCTTAAGAGACAGCTCATTATCAGTATGTCTCAAAAGGAAGTCATAATCTTTCTGCTTCAAATCTGGTGTTCTTCTGCTGTTCCCAACTTCAAACAAAGGGATCTCCTACAAAAGTTGCTTAGGAGTCATTCTTAATAATCCCTTTATCTCATCCATCATATACATACACACTAAGTCCAACTTATCTTTATTAATTTCATTAATTTTCCTTGAATACCTGTACCTCTCGTCATCACCATATGTACTGATGCCAATTTTCAGGATTCTGGAGGCTGCCTGCATTCTTTGGTTTATGTGATCCCACCCTCAATCTTTAGTGTCCACTGGCATGGTAACTTTCCATCTATGTCTCTCTGATTCTGACCCTTCTATCTTCCTCTTTATTAAAAACTCATGATAAACTGTGGTTTATATACACAATGGAGTGCTACATGGCAATGAGAAAGAATGAAATATGGCCCTTTGTAGCAACGTGGACGGAACTGGAGAGTGTGATGCTAAGTGAAATAAGCCCTACAGAGAAAGACAGATACCATATGTGTTCACTCTTATGTGGATCCTGAGAAACTTAACAGGAACCCACGGGGGAGGGGAAGGGAAAAAAAAGAGAGAGGTTAGAGTGGGAGAGAGCCAAAGCATAAGAGACTCTTAAAAACTGAGAACAAACTGAGGGCTGATGGGGGGTGGGAGGGTGGGCAATGGGTATTGAGGAGGGCACCTATTGGGATGAGCACTGGGTGTTGTATGGAAACCAATGTGACAATAAATTTCATATATTTAAAAAAAAAACTCATGTGGTTACATTGGGCCCACCCAAACAATCCAGGATAATTTCCTCATTTCAAAATCATTAATTTAATTTAATCATATTTACAAAAATTCCTTTCGTGTGTTAAGGTAACATAGTTACAGGTTCTGGGAAGTAGGATGTGACCATTTTTGAAGGGGGGCATTATTCAGCCAACCACAGCCAGTCTAGTATAAACTGTATAGTGTAGTATATATCTGTATATATATCTGTATATCTATCTGTGTATACCTGTATATCTAGTATAAAAGATCAGTGTTATCTTCTGCGTGTGTAATTGAAGCCAATCTCTGATACCCTTTATCTATTCATCTACATCTATTCTTTTTTAAAAACAATTTATTAATGTTTATTTGTTTTTGAGGGAGAGAGAGACAGAGTTCAAGCAGGGAAGGGGCAGAGAGAGAGGGAGACACAGAACCTGAAGCAGGTCCCAAGCCCTATGTGGGTCTCAAACTAATGAACTGTGAGATCATGACCTGAGCGGAAGTCAGACACTTAACTGACTGAGCCACCCAGGCACCCCTACAACATCTATTCTTATCTCCCATATATCCATTCATTTTAACCAGAGTGATGTCCCTACAAAAGGCTATTGTAGTCATATACGCATTGAGCTGAGAATACTGACTATATTCTTTAATGTGGACAACAGGTCTTGGGTAGCCAGACCCTTTCTAGTGCAAGTTCTCACAGCAAGCTCCTCACCCTTGACATTTCAGTTATACTACATTGTTCTTTATTCCTAAAAGAATCAGGTTATGTAATGCCACATAGTGTTGCACACAGCATTTGCACAAGACTTCGTATGAAATTCTATTCTCCCTTTTCTGTTGACTCTTCAGAGTCCAAGTCTTGCTCCATTTTTGCACTCATAGTCAATATTCATGGAATGCTCACAATATGCAATTCACTGTACCCAGTGGTGGGGACTCAGCAGAAAACAAACATGAATCATTACTTTCCTTCATAGACCTTACATTCTAAAGGAAACTTATACTCCATATTCTTCTTTTTCTTAGCTAGAGAATTTTTTTTTTTTTTGGACTCTAGGTCAGGATCACATGTTACGCATGTTATAACTAGCACCATGCATAATACATACTTCAAGAGCTATTGTATCAGCCTAGAATAATATATTCATTTGTGTAGCTATTTGATACATATCATTGAGAAATTATAAATTCTATGAAGCAAAGAAGCTTTTCTGTTTTTGTTCATCTTTGTCTCCCAGTACCTGACCACATATATAGAAATACTCAACAAAGTTTGTTAAATGAATGAAAGGCAACTCATTCTACTGTGTGTGTCTTTGTATACAGAGAAGTAAAAGATATTTGTTGATGGAATATATGGGTATACAGATATGTGAATGTGGTTTAGAAATAATTAAACATTTTTATGTTCCTATACTAATTCATTTATTCAATGTATGTTTGAATTATCTTCCTTGAGACAGATTGCAAAGGCAACAGAGTCCACAATGAAGGACAAGTCAGACATAATCTTTGCTTTTGTGGAAGACATCTTTCAAAGTAAAAATCTTCAATATTTACTATGAAGAGACAATGGATGTGGCCAATTACATTATTTAACTTCTATAACTAGAGTGGATATGTTTCAGTAACACTTTCCTAAGGACTTTTTTAAAACAAACCCTACTTCCAAAATACAGATTCTTAGACCAAATTATCCCTGACCAGTATTTTTCTGAAAGATACTATTGCTCTAATTCTTTCTATCACTCTCAATTATAGCATCAACCATGAGTTGCCCACTATCTTTTCCTATTCCCCTTTTTTCCCTTTTACCAAGTGTGTGATCATATTCACCATTTATTTTATAAATATCAATTACACAGAAATGTAAGGCTGAGCTCCCTTTCTAAATGTGTAGGCTACAACCTGTTTGAAGCATTCTCTATCCACCAAGATACAGAGTGCATTTTATAAATTTAGCATTTCTATAATTTTCTGAGATAAACAAACAAACAAACAAAAAGGAGTCTGGCTGTGTGCTGAGAAGTTTCCTCCGCTGGTATGTTTTCACCTTGAAAAATAGGAGAGTAGATTTATCTTCAAGGTTCATACTCTACGTGTCTTTGTTAAAAATAATACAATGAATTAGAGATAACTTTCTGTTGGCTGGCATGCACTGGCCTGTGAAATATTTTTATTCTTACTTTAACATATCCTGTCTCCCTAATTAAAAAAAATATTAAGACAATTGTAGTTAATTTCTCTAAATTATTCTTAGGGTAGCAAATAAAGTGAAGGAAAATCTCCCCACTTATAATACTTTTAGAGAACAAGGGTCAGAAAATCTCAAGCTCATCTCCATCTCAAACCACTGGAGGTAGGGCTAAAGCTGAGACTCAGCAGGGGGTGAGGCCTCTGATGTTCCATTTGTTCATGACTTTGGACTTCAACCTAATCCTTATCATCTTCCCCCATGTGAATAAATGGAACAATCAAAACCTGAAGCTAAGGGGAAGCCAATCCTCAATCTAAGGAGCAAGGAGGGAGAGAGGGAAATTTACACTATATCTTGAAATAACCATATTCATTATGAGTTAAGATACCCAGATTGTAAAAATCCTCTCTTTCAGGAATAGAGATTGACTAATGGGAGAACACTGAGTAGTTTAATTATTTCCTTGTTCAACTAAAATGGACATAAAAAATATTTCTATTACCAAATGTTAGAGTTTTAAATCAGATAAATGGGCCAGCAGGAATTGAAATATGTTCTCTGTAATTTCAGCTGTTTAGAACACAAGGATCCTGGTTCATATGGACGGTTTTGCCGAAGGGAAAACAAGAATATAAACAAAGAAACAAACAAAACCCCCAAAACAGACCCTCTCTCCTTAGCGTAGTTTAAGAAATCAAAAGCATTTTGCTTGACAGGCTGGTAGTATGACCGAGTGCTAATGAAAGTGGCACTAGCCAGCCTGTACTTGTATTTGGTAGAGCACAACATGCCAATATGCACAAAATAGCACAAAATAACAGCAGAGTTTACAGACTAACATGACCTGCATCTAAATATGGGAAATAAATGTCCCTTGAAACACTTTAAATATTTGCATTTCATTAATGTTCCGTAATCTGAATACACTGGCTGCAGTGTGACAGCTAGTGATTATCTTTCGATAGTTGATGGAATGTCTTAAAAAGGCATACATCAGCGCCAGATATCAATGATAAACGTATAAGAACGAATGAGTTTGGGCTCAAGGGAGTACACAGTCAATGTTTGAAATAAACAAGAAAGTAAGCATCAAATTACAATGCAATTAATATTATAATGATAATCATGGTAGGAAATATACTTAATCTTCAAAAGAGGAAAAATGCAGGAAAAAAAAAGCAACTAAAGCATACCATTTTGCATGCACCAGATTGGCAACAATTCAGAAGTCTGACCCTACCAATCACCCAGTATGATGGGAACACAGGAAAGAAGCCCCAAAGCAGGATACTTAATCAGTGCTATAAAGTGGAGATTTTTAGGATCTGCTGACAAGATGAGGTAGTCTTTTAACTGAATTGTGCTTGATAAGCAGGTGCTATTGACATGAGTAATACAGTCATTCTAGGGGGGGAATATTATTAGCTAGAGGAATATATATGGAAAAAGTGTTCCATAGGACTGCAAGTGATAGATAGAAAGCCAAGAAGAGCTAAGGGGATAATTATAAATCAATCTTTCCCAATAAGTTAGGGAGGAATTATTGAACACGACCTCCCCATTATGTTATGTATCTAGTCAGTTGCAAAAATAACATGAATGTGTCCAACTTCATCCCACCACACTTCAAACTTAGTTCATACTTTTTGCTTTCTCCTTTTTGTTAGATATGTAATAAATCTAGAGTTCTAGGCTGGTTATTTGATTAATAAAGCACTCTCTACTCTGTATTTTAACCTATTCAGATATTGGAAACCATCAATAAAAACTGATCAAACTGGTCTATGAATAGTAAAGTCTTGAAAAGACTGTTTAATTCACATTTTAGGGTTTTCTCACTGCTTGCTATTAACATAAACTCTTTTTCTCCCCCCATTTTATCCTTAAATATCTGAAGACAGGAAATGCGAAGAGTAAGAGTAAGAACTACTGAGTTCAAGGAATTGAGTCTTTTATTATAATTCAGCTCCATTAATATTCTGGCAAGTGAAAGGTACAAAATTTAAGACTAATTTCCTCAGGGAAACATGACAAATCTGTTCTTTGATTCGAGTGAAAAGAGAACAACTTCTTCATGCAGCACATTATAATTTCTTATTCCCAACATACTCCTTTTCAATTTTTTTTTCTTGGAAGAAAACTACTCCACAATGAGTGTTGAGCTGTAGGTGAAGTTTAGGGTTAAATAATCCATGCCAGGAGCTGTTGCCATGCCGCATGAAAATTTGTGCTTGAGCACACTGAAATCAGCAGTATTTTTAGGTGAGCCAATTTGCAAGGAATCATCATTGGACATCTTAACTCAGTAATACTACTTAAGTTTAATTTCCAAGAGAAACAAAGTAGTGTGTCTTCACAAGGGATAAAACAACAACAAAAAACCATGGTGCCACTTGTGTCAATGAAAAGGATATGGACATAACAACCTGGGGAGTGTAATTCCTGAGCAGCAGTGATTTCTGAGGTTGTCATGAAGAGACTAAAGGCAGATTGTCAGAAGAGGAGTCTATATACATTTCTTATGTGAGATACACAAATTATTTAAAGTCTTTGTACTTTAACTTCCTCCTGTAAAATTTGGGGAATATTTGTGATGATTAAGTAAGTTAATTGCTCAATCTTATCAATGATAATTATGAACATGGTGATGTTTTATTATCATACTTTGCCTATGAATAGCATTTTGAAGCATTGAAAAATAGACAGTTTTTTTTTTCCATTTTAGAACTGCAACAAATTGGCAAGGTAAAAAAATTCACAGGATGAAGGCAAAAGGGTACAAAGAGACAGATGGCTTTGTTTTAATTCCAACCCTCTCAGTTGCATTCTGTACTTGCACCTTTTCAGGTATCCATTCATCTACCCATCTATCTACCCATCCATCCATCTTGTATAACTATTTAAGGACCAACTTGAATGCTACATTTATGAGGTTAAGGATACAAAGAACCCTGTGTATCCCATAAATATAATACTAAATGTGTTATAACATTATAATACTAAAATGTGTTAAGAAACAAAACAGAAATGCTTACTTTTATTAATTCATGTTGAAATAGAAATAATAAAAGTAATTTGTATTTATTGCAAGAGACTTGGGAACCAATGGCTTATTTGAAAACTAGTAAATAAAGGGAAAATCATTTATCCTATCTTTTCTATGCAAACTGAACCCCTGAATTGTTGAATAGTAGATGAGGTGAAGTTTATCATTAAAGAATTATTTCAAGAAAAGGTGAAGAAGAAATATATACAATATAATGAGTATATTAACATTTCTCACTCTTTTAGAATGATCTAGATAATATCATAGATAACTAATAAAAGAGATATTCAATCAGACATTACTACTTCCTGATGGAGGAAAAACTGTAAAAATCAAATTTTTATGAAGTTCTGAAAAAAATAAAACACTAAATCTGGATCTAATTATGAGTTTTTAGGAAATCAAAAGACAGAGTAACATGTTCAACTACACTGTGCAAAATCCAGTCTATGGGAAGCTACAGGTAGGAGGAAAAAGAGAGGGTGTAGGAAACTCTTAAAAAAATTATGGGGCACCTGGGAGGCTCAGTCGGTTAAGCGTCTGACTTCAGCTCAGGTCATGATCTCGTGGTCTGTGAGTTCAAGCCCTGTTTCAGGCTCTGTGTTGACAGCTCAGAGACTGGAGCCTGTTTAGGGTTCTGTGTCTCTCCCTCTCTCTGTCCCTCCTATACTCATGCCTCTCTCTCTCTTTCTCAAAAGTAAATAAACATTAAAAAAAAACTTAAAAAAAGATTTTAAAGTCATATTAGTAATTTCAAATAGAGAAAATTAAAACCGGTCACTATGACATTTATAAGATGCTTGGGAATGTAAACACAAACTAAATAACTGATTTTTAAATAAATTATTGTTAATTATTTAGGTGTGTTACTTTAAGTATGTGTGTTTAAAAAAATCCTCCTATCTACGGATACAGTAAAATGTAGGAATGTGCTTCAAAATATTACAGAACAAGGGGTGGTAGATGAGGATTAAATGAGACAAAGTTGGACGTGAACTGATAGCTGTTGATGCTGAATGATGGGTATGTGGGTGTTCAGTACATTATAATATTTTTTATTACATATGTTTACAATTCATAACCCATAATAAATTGTTAAAAAGGCTAGACAGACATAACTCAGACTGTGGAGTCACAGAGCTATTGTTGAATCCCAGATTATTCAACCCGGCTCTCTCAAAACATGGCTTTTACCTTTGTGCTTTCCACATCTCTAACGGATACATACGGCTGGAGTTTCAATTCCAGAAGGCAAGTTAGCTAGCACTACACCAAGAATGTTCCTATGTTGGCATTAATTATTTTGGAGAGTGTATCACAGTCCTGATAGTGGTCTTCAGACTTGAAGCCTCAGAAATCTAGTCGTGTTTTCCCTAAAAAGGTGGTGTCTCAGGGAAAACTTCTAAATCAGAACTTCTAAATTGGAAGTCATATTATTATTATTGCTATTATTATTATATTATTATTTTATGTCAAACATTTATAGCATGCTTATTATGTGTCAGACACTATCCTAAGCACTTTGCAAATATTAGATCATTTTGTCCTGATAACAATTCATTTGCTGTGAGGAATAGCAGATGTTACATTACTTCTCCATAGTCACATAGCTCGTAAGTAACGGAGCTTAGATTTGAATCCAGGCAAGCTGGTTTTAAATCTGTGCTCTTAACCACATTACATCTGATAATCACCAAGAAAGAGAACTCGAGTTCTGTAATTCCAACTTTCAACTAAAAATAATAAGGCTGAAAAAAGTTAAATATTTCACTATTATGGTAAAGCTGGGAGATCTCATGGTTCCCAGCACAGAGCTGCATACATTTTATTGCAACATTCCCAAATTAAATAGTATGTGAATACTATGTGTATGTCAAATAATGGGCTGGAAGAGAAGTTTTTAAAGACACTGCAGTTCATCAACTTTTAAACCGTGGTTGCCGAATATACTGTTCTTTCCTGTCATCAGTATTTTTTTAATGTTTCACTTATTTAAGAGAGAAAGGGTGTGAGCAAGGGAGGGGCACAGAGAGAGAGAGAGATAAAGAATCCCAAGCAGGCTCCGCACTGTCAGTGCAGAGCCAAAGCAGGCCTCAAACTCACAAAACTGTGAGATCATGACCTGATGGGAAATCAAGAGCCCAAGCTTAACCAACTGGGCCACCGAAGCACCCCTCCTGTCATCAGGAGTAAATGAAGAATCATTTCAGGTTCTATTTTGTTTAGACAAGACAATGGTTGTGCTTGAATTTTACTTGAAACAATGGACTTTTATTAAACTTCCAAGGTTTGCTATTGTTTTTCCCTGAACACAAAGTACTTAACTTTCAGTTTTTCAACCAATAGCTAGACATCTCTTTTTCAACCCAGGTGGGTACCTTGTGTTGTACTGCAATGTTTCTCAAGTCTACACATTTATTCAAAAATCAGGAGACCTTGAACTGAACTACCTATAGGAACAAAATAAAATAATTACCCTGAAGGGCATGAGTCTAGTCTCTATATTATACAGAAATACTTTGCAACCAAATTTCATTAGTTCGTTTACTGCTAGTATTTTGTTTTGCATTTTCAAGAGTTTTGTTGTCAATAAAATTCAGCGGGCTGATAAAAACAGTGGGCTGAACTGTTAAGAAAATTATTGATTATGCAATTCCTCAAAACAAAGTCATTGATATGATCAAAGAGAAGTTGTTTGGGTACTCAATATTTTCTTAGCTTAAAATGTTAACTTAAGCCATAGAATCTATAGAAATTATAGTCATTTCAGGGATCATAGTTGGAACTGCAAGCTTTAAGAAACTATGTAATTCACACACTTGGAAAGAATGAAAAGAAAGAAGAAAGAAAAAAAAGGGAGAGAAAAAAAGAGAAAACCAACTGCCACTATATCATAAAGCAGACTGTCACCATTGAAAAAAAGGATTTAGCAATGTTGGTAATTAAATTCTGAGGAAAGACATTCGTTTTTAATGTTATACTAAGATTCAAATAGATATTTTGCTTTAAATAATTATCCACTGCTGTTGATATAAATATACTAAAAATTTAGAGGGAAATATACTGGTATTCTTAACTATTTTGAAGTCAGCTATTGATGTAATCAGAAAATATATTTTAGGGGCACATGGGTGGGTCAGTTGGTTAAGCATACTATTTTAGCTCAGGTCATGATCTCACAGTTCATGAGTTCAAGCTGTGCATTGGGCTCTGTGCTGACAGCTCAGAGCCTGAAGCCTGCTTCAGATTCCGTGCCTCCCTCCCTCGTTGTCCCTCCCCAACTAGCACTCTGTCTCCCTCTCTCAAAAATAAACAAACATTAAAAAAAATAAAAAAAATAAAAAAAAGAGGGGCACCTGGGTAACTCAGTCAGTTGAGCGACCAACTTCAGCTCAGGTCATGATCTCATGGTTTGTGAGTTCAAGCCCGGCGACCGGCTCTGTGCTGACAGCTTGGAGCCTGGAACCTGCTTTGGATTCTGTGTTTCCCTCTCTCTCTGCCCCTCCCCCGTTCATGCGCTGTCTCTGTCTCAGAAATAAATAAACATAAATTTTTTTTTAATTAAAAAAAAAGAAAATATTGATCTTGGCAAAATCAATATAAGAACTGTTTCATGAATCACTTTCAAAAGATGCTAGCAAAAAAATATTCTTCTCTTTTGTTTATTTGATAAAGCTTTTATATTAAGATATTCATAATGTGTTTTAATATTAATTTTAAAATTAAAATTAATATCAATACTAAGAGTTTTCTAAGTATGATTAATGTAAGGGTAGAAAAAATTAGATAAATATAAAATATATAATTCATAAGAGCAGTAAAATTTTAATTATTAGAATATTACTTTTTAATATAAATGACATCTTACATAATCTTAAAAAACTAGCAATGACTTATGGAAAACAGTGGGAATTCAGATTGACACAAATAGCATGAAATATTTTTGAATCAGAATAAATGTGTTTATGTATTTTATTCTGGGTTGTATCTTGTGAAATAATGTAGGAATACATATTTTTACTGGAATTTCGAGAGAAGGATACTCAGTCATTTCAGTGGCCTATTCCTTTTATCTTTGCCTTCCCTATCTGCTGTCTTTAAATTATAAACTTTAAAATGAGCATATTTCACAGTAACAAGAGAGAATGGAAAGACGCGAATCCTCATTATGCACAAGAACTTACAAGCCTGCATTCATGGGGTTTCATCCATAGATACCATCCTCACCCTCACTACTGTTTTATTCAACACATTTTCTGAGTTTGATTTATCACATTCCTACCCACTTGAGTGTGCACACTAAAACGTACTTTAGATCATGCCAACAAAAAGATTATTGAAAATGCTCATTGTCAGAAATATAGAGAAGCAAAAAAGGACATCCTTAATTTCACATCTGGAAAGTAAATATTACTCTTCTAAGTGTGCACATGTGTCTGTGTGTGTGTCAGTGTGTGTGAAGAGAAAATGGATCCTACTTGAGAACAGTCCCTACCTGTGCTCACTTCTAAGTTGTACTAGTGGACATAGATTGAACTATGCTTCAGACAATTATTGAGGAATAAAAAGGTAGGTTTCTATACTAACGTTGGCTTATTTCAGGGGGCAAAGAAACAAAACAAAACAAAACAAAAAACACGTTCAGTCTATTGTCCAAAAGACAAAGGAAGAAATATGTGTTTTAATATTTACTTGTTTGAGAGAGAGAGAAAGAGCATGAGTGGGGGAGGGGCAGAGAGCGAGACAGAGAGAGAATCCAAGTAGGCTTCACGCTGTCAGTGCAGAGCCCAACATGGGGCTTGAACTCACGGACCATGAGATCATGATCTAAGCCAAAATCAACTCAGATGCTTAACTGATAGTCACCCAGGTGCCCCATGAAGGAAAATAATTTCAAGCACAGTAAAGGATCGAGGTGAAACCAGATGACAGAATTTGAATGACTAGAAAGAAGGAACTCGAAGGAATGAAAGGAAATAGAACACTGAGAAGAGTCATATATTTTCTACACTTAAGAACAGAGACACAAATATCTTGTATTTCATCTATACTTTCCTGTCAGACCACCAAGACTTATTTCTCTACACTATTTCACATTTTTTTTATGATACATGCTTTTCAGATACTATTGCCATCTGCTCAAGCATCTGTGATACTAATGCCTAAATACCTTTTGACACAAGAGTTCTTCAAAATAAATCTGTGATTCCAGAGTGCCATTACTAAGGCAGTCTAGTTTTATATATATATGCATGTGTTGAACATATATGTATGTATGTGCATGTTTAACACATGTACACATATTAGCTATATAAATATATACAAAAGTAATTCATATACATTTAGGCAAACTCGTATTGTATCCTTTGATTTATAATCTGTCTCCTTACTAGACACAGTCCTTCCAAGCCTTGCTATGCCAAGCATTTTATCCGCACTGCCTTATCTTCTCCTAACCGTGGACCTGTCAGGTGTATGGTGTTATTCTCATTTTGCAGACCAGAGAGGTTAAGTAATTGTCTGAATTCACACATCAAATAGGTATCGAAAACAAGACGCAAAACTGTGTCTGTCTACTGTTAAAATGGTGGGCTCAGCATGCAGAAAGTATGGAATGAGAATTTCAGACTCCCTAGTATTCATTAGTGTTTGTGGTTTGAAGCCCGCTGGTCCTAAACTCGCCTGTGTCCTCCTCATACAAGTAATGACAGGTACTGACAAGTGACCTCTCTTTGCACTGGGTTGGGATATGTGATGATCACTGCAGAAACGTACTGCAGACAAGGATAAACACACGTTTTTAGGCTTTATAAAATCATTCCCTGTTTTCATGAATCACTTCTTCTTTTGTTTGTTTTCATACCCAAGCAGGATACTATATAATACGTTACTACACCACTGGAATACAGAATAAAAATGACAGATTTTTACATTTTCTTTCCCTTTCTAGTTGTTTTATCAGAATCAGAGAAGGCTAAGTTGAATTGAAATTCAACTTGCTAGATTCAAGGTAAAAAAAAAAGTGTATGCTTTTTCTCAAGAAAGTATTTCTGAGAAAGAAATGGAATATAAATACACATCTATAAATCACATGTAGAATGCACGACAGGAACTCTTCATGTAAGGAAAGTCTGTGATAAATTCTCCATAAACAGAAAATTTACCAATTATTTTCATGCTTGGGATTATATTTGAAGAGACACTTGTAAAAATAGTGCATACCAGTGTTTGGCTGCCTGTATAATAAACATCCTTTGGAAGGAGTGATAATTATTTTGGGGCCACAAAACTAAGTGAGAATGTGAACCTTTCTATTGTTTCCCCAAATTATCCATTGGTCTCTGAGACATGCTTATTTTCTTTTTTCTTTTTTTTGCCCCCATTCATATGACTGAAGTGTATGTTGCTTTGCAAGTAAGGTTTTGTGGCTAATTTTTAACAAAAATCAAGCAATCTAGACCATATCTGTTGAATTCTATGTACAAAACCCTCCACTGGTTTCCCACTTCTGTTGTGATAAAATAAAAACCCACTGGAAGATTTTGTTTATCCAGGGAAAGTGACATAATCAGATGTATATTTTATTTGACATTAAATTTTCAGTATTTTTTGACATTTCATATTCAGTATTTTTACAAATCATTATAATGATTGATTTTTAATATTCGGATCTCAAGTTGTGTGTTGCTGCCTCAGTAAAAATTTTCCTTAACCTTATCTGGGTCATGAGCCCATGACATATGCTATCATGATGCCTCTAAATCTTTCCTTTATAACATGTTATTACACATGTGTTTTTTTAGATTCGAATAATATCTAAAATTAATTTAGTTTAACCAAGACAAGTATTTTGTCTAATGTTGCTCACCATTGAGTGTCCCAGGGTCTACCATGGAATACATCAGGTGGCTAATAAATGCTTAAATAATGTATTTTTTTAAATGATATTCTGACATGTCTGCATATGTGAAAAGAAATTCACCCCGAAGTTAACATTAGCTAGTCTATATGGGTGTTATTTGATGTACTTTTAATAACTGTCTGATGTTTACATGTTTTCTAAAATATACATTCTGCCATTTTTATAATAAAAACAACATATCTTAAAAGTAAAGATATCAAATATAGACATCCACATCAATTATTTACCATCATACTAACAAAATTCAAATTAAATTTAATTCAAGTTTAAACTACTTGTTTCACAAGGAGTTTGCTTTTCTTCATTTTAAGATACAATTCCATTCCTTTGGCAAGTGCTCCATCTATAAATTGGTATTTTTGAATAAAACTTTGTTTCTTCTCTTGAAAGCAAGAAAATTGTGATTAGTCCTCTATATTGATGACCTGATTATTGTTACTTCACATAAACCACATCAACCCATTTGTACTGACTTCTTTAGGACCTACTGTGTGATGATCAAACTGTGTACTATAGACATAAAGGAGAGAAAGACATGTTCTTTGCCACAGATATATGATTAGAATAAGAATTATGATTTTAAAAATCACATTTGAGTAACTACTAATAGAACATAATACCAGATGTGATTTGAAGCGTGAGGCAAAAGTTGTGAGCTATTCTTGTGAATACATAAAGACTGGGATTAGTGTACTCAGCTTCCAGAAGAATTTAAAATTGAGCAGAGTCTTGAAGAAAGAGTAAGAATTCATCAAGGATAAAGTGCGTGGAGAATAGAGTCCTGGCAAAAGAAATAGCACATGCAGCAAAGTGGCAACATGAAAGTGCCTGCTGTCTTCAGGGAATAATAACAAGAAGGGCATGGCCAGTCCATATGGCACCCAGGGGAAGTGTTAGGAAACAACACTGGGAAGCGAGGTGGGAGCCAGATAGTGAAGCAAATCTTATGCCTTGCTCAGAAACTGGCTGGCTTGGTAGATAGGAAATTTTATGGCAGTAGAAAACAGAATGTATTCCAAATACCGAAAATGTGAGTTTCTCTAAATTGTTGCCTCAAGAACATGATGGGATCATAAAGCTAGAATATGGATTCATATACTTTCTAGCCCAGTTAGTGTCAATGATTTCAGTGGACAAGTAAAAATATACGAGTAAATATGCTTTGCTAGTACTGACAGTACGAATTGACATTTTCCGCATCATTCTTTGTGGAATTTAAAAATTCCCCTTTGATAATAATGTTGTATCTTAATGTTAATGCATATTAGCCTATTTTCCTCCTTCCAAAAGGAAAAAATAAATAAATTCTTTTGTTCATCAAATAGAAATCTTGAGTACGAAACTTCAGTTATGATGGAAATGTTTTACTATTTATTTTCAGTTTTCAGTATTTCAGTATTTTCAGTTTTCAGTATTTTTATTTTCAGTTGCTATTACAGAGACGTTGAAATCAGACACACCATGTTTTTCATTCCCCACCTGCTTATTGTTTATGTAATGCCCATCATAAACTAATATCAGTCCCTGTTTCTACATGAGTAAAATGATAATAAAATCTGCCTTCCAAAAGTGATCATTACTTCAAGACGTATATATCATGAGTCAACAACCGTATCCTCTTAACTCCTTTCTCATGTTATATCCTTAGAAAGGGCTGAAGTATAGTCTGTGTCTTTGGAAGTGAAAAGCCTGTAGGCTCATCAGAAATGGAACCACAACCTTGGTAGCATCATGCACTTCATCAGTGTTTCTCAAATTTGTATATGTTCAGGACATTTTTTAAGGAAGAGAAAAAAACATATTGCTTTAAATCATTTTTATTTTAATATTACTTGAATTCATCTAAATGTGAACTCCTTCTCTTTATATTCTTTATAACTCTTATGCAACTAAAAAACCCTACAAATAAAACAATCAGCCCTTAAATTTAAATTACTAAGAATAGTTCAATAAAACCCATCTATTATTTTGCTGAAATGAAACTGCTGTCTAATAGGAGCACAATAATATTTTATGAATATACACAGGAATACACACAGAGCCCTGATTGCTGACACTCATGTTCTATTGCATTTGGCATTCCAGTACAGTTATTGGCCACCAGGTTATGGTCCAATTCTCCCACCATTTTCTTCTGTTTGATCTACAGTTCAGTCTTTATAGTGTTCCTGGATATTATTTATCTTTCAATTAGCTTTAGTGGATTGTTATACAATAGGACGGCTTCTGTGTGTATTTATTAGTCTGTCACAAAGTAATATTTTTCTGTATCAACAAAATTTAAAACAGAAGTATCAACACTATACTGAAAGTTCCTCACAGTAATTATCAATATAGTTGATAGGCTAGTGATTATGCTATGCTTTTATTAATATCCATTTTAGTACAGCAGTATACAATTAAAAATATGGAGAATTCATGGATACCAAAAAATATTTCTAGTAACCATGAAGATACTAGGGAAATCCAATATAAAAAAGAATTCACCAAATAACTAATATATTAAGATTGTTGGGAATAAAAGGGTTTCTTTAAAAATATTTGATAATTTCAAATGGTATTATGCTCCTTTTTTAAAAATGTTTGTTTACTTATTTTGAGAGAGAATAAGCATGCGCTTAAGTGGGGGAGGGGTAGGAAGAGAGGAAAAGAGAGAATCCCAGGAAGGTTCCATACTGAGCCCCACACGGGGCTCCACCTCATGACTATGAGATTATGACCTAAGCCGAAATCAAGAGTTGGACAATTAACCGAGTCACCCAAGTGTTTGCATTATGCTCTTAATAGTATATTCGTAAGTTAAAAAAAAAAGACAAAGGGATAAAACTCTGTTTTAAACAACATTCAGAAAACGTTTGCATTTCTTTTTTTTAACAAGTCTCCATTGTAGTTTGTGTGCCTTAGTGAATCTTTATCATTTTCTCTGGCACATTCCATAGGCTCTGAAGAACATTCCATGGAAGGTATTACTTTCAAATGATAAGTTCAAGGAAAATTTTTGTCATTATAATAGCTAAAATATACTAAATGTAGAGCATTCTACTCCCTATTTTACAAAGGCCACTTTATCTGATTTTAATTCTCATAATATTGTGATAGAAACATTATTCTTTTTAGCATACATAGAAACTGAGGCCAAAAAGAATTGCATTGGCTCGTCAAAGTTCCAAACCCAGGCCAGTGTGACTCTCAAACCTCTGCTCCTCCTACTGTAGCAACAGGTGTCCTGTTCTTTCATGACTATTTTTAACAGGACCTTATAAGGTCTGATATATTAATTATACAAAAAGAATCAGCTTTATAGTCAGATCTACTCATGTTACTAAAAGGAATTTTTTGGGTACAAGAATATCATACCTTGTGGATTTGATTGAACAATCATCATCTAATAATATCTTTGCATCCAGGTATATGATTAATGTATATTTTAATCAAAATGATACATAGGAAACTAAAAATTCAGCTGAATGTTCATACTTGCAAATCTGAACAGGCAATTTTGGTGCTTAACATAGATTTCCAGATTTCTTGGGAGTTCTACAACCATGTCCAACGAATCTCACAAGTCTTTACCATCATTGTTTTTTAAGGGCAAAACCAAAATTTTTATCTCTTGGTTATTCTTACATTAACATTTTCTAAACATAGAAAGGATGTGCAGGAACTTTGGGAGGCATAAACTCCACTGATAATTATCTCTGCTCTGCTAAGCCAAAGCACACCTGTGGCATCTTGGCATGACCAAGTTTACAGACCGAAAATGTTCAAATTCAGGATTTGAAAAAAAACATTTCTGTTTTTTTTTTTTTTACTGTATAGATATTTATTTTTCCTAACTTAAACACTAAAACATTCAATAATTTTCTGTATCAGTACAGATGTTGCTAAGGAAGTATATGAATCAGGTATGTGGTAGAATAGGACATCTCAGGCTTCCTTCCCCCACGGAGACATCAACTTAACAATATACAATCATACTTCAGAGATATCGTGGGTTCAGTTCCAGACCACTGCATAAAGCAAATATCATACTAAAGCAAGTCAAATAAATTTCTTGTGTTTCCTGGTGCATATAAAAATATTTTACATATACCATAGTCTATTAAGTGTGCAATAGTGTTATGTCTAAAAAAAACTTTCCATATACCTTCATTACGAAATATTTTCTTGCTAAAAACTGTTAACCATCATCTGAGCTTTCAGCAAATCAGTATCTTTTGGCTGGTGGAGGGTCCTGCCTTGATGCTGATGGCTGCTGATTGATTAGAATGGAGGTTGCTGAAGGTTGGGGTGGCTGTACCAATTTCTTAAAACAAGACAAAGGTGAGGTTTACCGCTTTGAGTATTCCTTTCATTAATGACTTCTCTGTAGCATGCCATGCTGTTTGATAGCATTTTTCCCACAGAACTTCCTCAAATTTGGCGTCAGTCCTCTCAAACCCTATCATTGCTTTATCAACTAAGTTTATGTACCATCCTAAGTCCTTTGTTGTTATTTCAACAATTTCATAGCAACTTCACCAGGAGGAGATTCTGTCTCAGGTAACCATTTTCTTTGCTCATCCCTAAAGAGCAACTCCTCATCCATTCAAGTTTTATCATGAGATTGCAGCCCTTCAGTCACATCTTCAGGCTCCACTTCTCATTCTAGTTCTCTTGCTATTTCCACCATAGCTGCAGTCAGAATACGCAACATTTATCTGTTAAATTTGCTGTCTTACATGGGCATGGTCAATGGCACCCCAAAACAATTATAATAGTAACATCAAAGATCACTGATCACTGATCACCATAACAAAAATAATGATGACAAAAAAGTTTGCAATATTGTAAGAATGTGCAATATTCCACAATGTGATAGAGACATGAAATGGGGGAAAATGCTGTTGAAAAAAAAAATAGCACCAATATACTTGCTCAATGCAGGGCTGCAACAAACCTTCAATTTGTAAAAATTGCCAATAATATTGGCAAAGTGCAACAAAGCAAGACAACAAAATGAGATACGTCTGTATGGACAAAAATATCTCTATGAGAACTGCAGAAACTATATAAGAAGTCATAGTGTTCCAGTTGTGTGCAAACCTAAAAACAGGTACATTGAAACAGGTAAGAAGAGCCATTTTACTTTACTCTTTATCACCCCATCCCTAAGTTGACACAGCTCAGTGCCATTGGAGAGAGGCCCTGCTCATGGTTTTTCCCTTGGGAGGGAGGGAGATGAGTAGAGTATGCACTTGAGATTCTGGCTTTTTACAGGGCTGCTCAAGAGACTCATTTTTGTCTCATCTGACTCAAGGTACTAACAGAATGCCTGGGGCCATTTGGGGTTGTGGCGGGGGGGGGGGGGGGGGGGGAGGCAAAAGAGCTTGGCTGCAGCCTCCACAAAACCTGTTGTACTAATGACAGACACCAGGGGGAGCAAGAAATTATGAACTCCTGAAAAAGAAACCTGCAAACCTCTTTAATTGGGAAATTACATACACAAACCCAGAAAATTATTATCCCCCAAAAGATGATTCAGAGGTCTCAGAATCAGTAGGTAGGCTGACTGGTGAAATTTTTGCCATGTACAAAGGCAGCCTGTAAAGACTGGAATGGTGGCTTCTTTTTCAAATGCATAAAACTTAGCAAAAATTTGGAAGGTATATAAAGAAACGGGAACACATATTCAATCAAAAGAATAAAATAAATCTACAGAAATCATCTCCCCAAAACAGATATCTACGAAATCACCTAACAAAATATTCAAGATAATTGTCTTAAAGAAGCTTAATGATCTACAAGAGAATACAGACAACTAAACAAAATCAAGAAAACAATGTACAAACAAAAAGAGAATATCAACAAAGAGAAGCTATAAAAAAATTAAGAAAAACAGAAATATTGGAGCTGAAGAATGTAATAACTGAACTGAAAACATTACTAGAGAAGTTCAATAGCAGACCTAATCCAGCAGAAGAAAGAATCAGAACTCAAAGATAGGTCATGTAAAATTATTAAACCAGGAGAGTAAAAATAAAATAATGAAGAAAAGTGAAAAAAGCATAAGGGACTAATGTGGCAACATAAATTGGACCAATACATGCATTATGAAATTCCAAACAGGGAAGAGGAAACAAACAAACAAACAAACAAACAAACAAAACAGGACAGATTGCTTGTTTGAAGAAATAATGGCCAAAAACATCCCAAATCTAAGGAAGAAAATGGATATCTTAATTCAAGCTCAAAGTTGGAGTTCAACTAGAGTCAACTCCAAATGGACCTCAAATAGCCAAAACAATCCTATGAAAGAAGAACAAAGCTGTAGGCTTCGTACTTCTTGACTTTGAAACACATTATAAAACTACAGTAAGCAATATAGTATGGTAGTGGCATGGAGACAGATATATAGGGTAATGAAACAGAATCAAAAGCTCAAAATACACCTTTAGGTACATGGTCAAATGATCTAAAGGTGCCAAGGCCATGGAATGGAGAATGACTGGCATCTTCAATAAACTGTGTTTGGAAAACTTGATATCCACATGGAAAAAATAAATATGGACCCTTATCTTACCTCATGTATAAAAAACTAACTCAAAATTGATTAGATACCTAATATAAGTCCTTAAACTATAAAAGACCCAGAAGAAAACATAGGGGGATATCTGCATGATCTTGGAATGGGCAATAATTTCTTGGGTATGACACCAAAACATAGGCAATAAGGGAAAATTAAGACCAATGGATCTACAACAAACTTAAACACTTCTGTGTAACAAAGAAAACAAATTAACAGAATCAAGAGGCAACCTAGAGAATGAGAGAAAATATTTGAAAACCATATATTGGATATGGGGTTAATATGTAGAATATATAAGGAGTGTATACAGCTCACTATAAAACAAAATAAAAAACCCAATTAAGAATAAGTATTTCTTAAAAAAAAAAAGACAAATGTCCAACAAGCATATGAAAAGATGCTCAACATCACTATTCATCACAGAAATGTAAATCAAAATCACCATGAGAAATCAACTCATGTCCATTAAAATAACCACTATAATTCCTTTTATTTAAAAAATAATGAATGTGTCAAGGATGAAGAGAAATTGGAATTCTTTTTTTAAATGTTTATTAGTTTATTTTTGAGACAGAGAGAGAGAGAGAGACGCGAGCATGAAGGGGAGGGAGAGAGGGAGACCAAGGATCCCAGGCAGGCCCCGTGGCATCAGTACAAAGCCTGATATGGGGTTCAAACCCACCAACCAGGAGATCATGACCTGAGCCCAAATCAAGGGTGGGAAGTTTATAAATATTAAAAAAAAATTAAAAAGGGGGTAGGGGAGGGCTGGGCAGCTCAGTCAGTTTAGTGTCTGATTTCAGCTCAGGTCATGATCTCATGGTTCCTAGGTTGAGACCCGCACCAGGCTCTATGGTGACAGCTCAGAGCTTGAAGCCTGTTTCACATTTTGTCCCTCTCTCTCTCTCTCTCTCTCTCTCTGCCCTTCCCCTGCTCACGCTCTGTCTCTGTCTCTCAAAAATGAATAAAAGTTTTTAAAAATACAATAAATTAAAAAGAGTTGTAGGCTTAACTGACTGAGCCACCAAGGTACCCTAAGAAATTGGAAGTCATGTGCACTGTTGTTGAGATTGTAATATGGTATAGCAATTGTGGAAAACAGTATGGAAACTGCATTAAACAATAAAGAAACAGTGATTCTCTTCAAAAAAATGAAAAATAGGACTAATGTATGATTCTACAGTCCACCTCTGGGTATACAGACCAAAGAATTGAAAACGGGGTCCTTTTCAAGGAGCTATGTGCACACCTATGTTTCTCATAGAATTATCCACAAAAGCCAAGAAATGGAAGCAAGCTAAATGTCCGCTGACAAATGAATGGGTAAAGATACAGCATAGGGAATAAAGTCACTAATGGTAATAACGTTGTTTCGTGACAGATGGTGACTATACAGATTGTAGTGAGCACTGAGTAATGAAAACAATTGCTGAATCATTACATTATACACTTGAAACTAATATAACACTGTGTATTAATTATACTTCAATAAAAAAAGAAAAAGAAGGTGTGGTATATATGTACAGTGGAATATTATTCAGTTCTTAAAAAGAAAGAAATCCTGGCACATACTACAACTTGGATAAAACTTGAAGAGGTCATGCTATGTGAAATAAGCAAGTCACAAAAACGTCAATATTTAATGGTCCCATTTACATGAGGCGAATAAAGTAAGCAAGCTCACAGAAATAGAAATGGTAGTTGCCAGGGATTGGGTGGAAGGAGAAAAGGGTATCCTTGTTCAAAGAGTATGAAGGTTTAGGCATTCAAGACGTTCAAGATAAAAGGCTTTTAGAGATCTGTTATATAACATTGCATATATAATTAACAATACTGCATAGTACACTTATAAATTGTTAATAGGGTAAACTTACGTTTTTTAACACAATACTTTATATATGCATACATATTAGTAATTACCATCATAAATTTCATTATAAGAAAACCATTATAAGATTTACTTTTTACATATTTTTTCAAATAGACATACTATGTTTCTCTTTGTTTCCTCCATTTAGATTGAATTTTTCTCTCAAAGCTAAAAATGTTACAGGAGTATCAAAGATTTTAAACTGTTACTTTTTAAATTTAAAAAATTCCATAATGTAATTTCCCTGTATTTTACTTATTTTCTTTTTTAAAAATTTTTTAACCTTTATTTATTATTGAGAGACAGAGACAGAGCATGAGCATGGGAGGGGCAGAGAAAGGGGGAGACACAGAATCTGAAGCAGATTCCAGGCTCTGAGCTGTCAACACAGAGCCCCATGTGGGGCTTGAACTCACAAACCGCAAGATCATGAGACAAAGTCGGATGCTTTACTGACTGAGCCACCCAGGTGCCTCCTTACTTGTTTATTTTCTTTGAAACCATGACAGAAATGTAGGTATTTAACCACTACTCACTCATATTCTTAATCATAGTAAGAGAGGTGAGTCTGATATTAAAATGTTCTTCTGAGCTGGGCCTTTTATGGCTATTATCAAGTTCTCTTAGCTGTGAAACATATTGAGTACTTACAAACAGTTTAATTCTCGGACTTTTTGGTTCCATTTCCTAAGGGAGAAAAACCATATGTTCTGAAAAATTTCTTCACACCTGAGCTCAAACCAGCTTTGCATTTTTTATCACAACTGAAAGTTGAGGCAAATCACAAAGAGAACTTTTAGAATTAGTCTCTTTAAAAGCCATCTGAATCCACTGTTGTTTGTGGATATAGTTTTTTGAAAAATGTAGATATCTCATGGGTGAGAGTTACTTAAATTTACATTGCTTCTTCACTGGTTTTAGTAATCTTTAGCATCCCAGAAGCACAGAATGGATTTTATTTCATACATATTAAGAGAGATTTGCACCTAACATTGTCTTCTATTATATTTTTCTTTATTTTGACTTTGTGCCTTTTGAAATTTCAAACAACGTTTTATTTATTTTTTTTAGTTTTGTTGATATTGTTGGTTTGTTTATTCATATTGCACAGATACAGACACTCTTCCATTTATTTTGACTAAATGTTTCTGACTGGGTTCCAGAATTGCTACCCTCCAAAAATGGCACCTTGATATACTGAATATCTTAAGCTGAAGGAGTTTGAGAAAATGGCAGAAGTGGATAGGCCACTCTGACCTGACCTGCCTCGCACTTTTTCTCTGAAACAGGTCATAAAACTATCCTGTGAAGTGTACCTTCCCTGTACCAGGAGGAAGAAAGACATTCTTAAAACCAGAGATGGGGAATTTAGGGATGATAAACCTATACAAACAAACTTTATTAAACTAACACTTACGGTCTTAGTTAATTCCTCATCACTTACTAACCCTAGCCCCATCCTCTTTCTCTTGTCAATTCTAAACAATATTATTTTGTCTTTGTCTAAAAGGTGTAACTTCCTATTTCTGCCCACTTCTTTGGGTCTTCCTTCTCCTGTGAAGGCTCCCATGTACAGGTAAAAACTCAACAGGGGGCGCCTAGGTAGCTCAGTCGGTTGAATGTTCAACTCTTGATTTTGGCTCAGGTCATAATCCCAGGGTCGTGGATCTGAGCCCCAAATCAGGCTATGTGCTGAGCGTGGAGTCTGCTTAAAATTTTCACTCTCTCTCTTTCTCTTTGCCCCTCTCCCCTGCTCTCCCTCTAAAACAAACACTCAATAAAATGTGTATGCTTTTCTCCAGCTAACTGTCTTTGTCAGCTTAATTTTCAGCTCCAGCAGGGACTCTAGAAGAAATGAGGAAATTTTTTTTCCTCCCCCATCTTTTTTGAAAACATTTGCACTTTAAAGCAATTTTACCTTTTATTCATTGTGGCTTTCTAATTCACTAGCATTCTACTTAATCTTTAGTTAATTTACATATCCTGTTTTTCCTAATTTTCTAACAGTGAGTGGAAACTGAACTTTTTCTTATTTAATAATTACACCAATGAATTGTATTCCAAGTGCGGTTTTAGGCACCACCCTATGGTGTGATATGTAATGCTGAAAATTTTCAAGTGCTCTAAAAGAGATAAATCACATTTTTGGTTCAATTCAGCTAGGATGAAGTTTTATTAATTATCTCAGTTTGACATCAACTTTTGTTATAATTTCTATATTTCTCTTCTCTGGGCTATATACAGTTTCTGCCTTTCAAGATTTATTAAGAACTTTCTTTGTCTTCATAGTGCCAAAAGCAGAAAAGAGGGTCACATAAATATTTTCATAGGCACACATTCCAGGAAGTCCATTCACATTTCCTTCCCAGATCTCTTTGTCAAGGGTGACTGCTTTCTAATATTTATTTACTTGTTTGCTTGCTTATCTTAATAAGTGAATTTGATGAGATGGGAATGATCCAGTAGTTGCAAAGGGATAGAGATATAGAAGCAAGGAAAAATTAGGGAAACAAACTGCTGAGGAATTATGAAGGAGTGTAAATCAGAACCCAATAAGAGGATTAACCTGAGCAGTGGCTAGGACATTTCTCATTGTAAAAAAATGAAATAGCACACAGTGGCACTGGACACAGTTATTAGTTGTTTTTGGTGACAGGTCAGTGTTCCTGAGCCATGACTGCTAGTTTTACAGAGAACAGGGATTAAACCCCAGAATTAAGGGATATATTCGTGGAATTTTATCACAGAATGTATTAAGTCCAAATTCCTTATGGTAGTTTATCAAGCCCATAATTTGTACTCATCCTTCCTATTCAGTCCCCCTGTCCCCCATTGACACATTCTCTGATCCAGTTACAACATATATTTTATGTTAAGTAGAGCAGGTGGAAACATCTTCTGTAACCATGCTTTCCCTTCTGCCTAAAACACTTCCTCGGGTCTTCATATGGTCAACTCTTGTTCATTATTTAAAACTCAAGTGTCCCCTGTTGCAGAAAACCTTTCTAATACTCCTGGGCAAAGCTTCATTTGGTCATATCAGCATGTTTTCATAACACACTGGATTCCCATGAGGCATTTTTAGATCTCATTTGCTGGTTTACTTCTCTGATTACTCCACTAGACACAATCTCTTTGAAGGCATTGTCTAGGAATTTGGATCCCTAGGGCCAAGCACATAATTGATATTCAATTAATGCTTGTTCAATAAATGAATGGCTTAATTAATTAATCTGCACTTGGGGCTGAATTAGCATGTACTTAACACACCTGAATAAAGGTATATATGAGCAAAGTGAAGAATTTACAAGCATATAGACTAAAAATGTTATCTTCTGTAGATTAATAATTAGAAAAATTTAAATAGGATCAGCATATAATCTATCATTTCATGGAATAGGTAGAGTGTGAACCTAAATTTGTTAATCAAATGTCAGAACACTGAATTAGAAGTCTAATCTCTGCTTGCACCAATCTCCATCAACACCCATACATGCATACTTAAGAAGTATGAAGAAGAGGGGCGCCTGGGTGGCTCAGTCAGTTTAGCGTCTGACTTTGGCTCAGGTCTTGATTTCGTGGTTCATGAGTTCAGAGCCTGCAGCCTGCCTCAGATTCTGTGTCTCCTCTCTCTGCCCCTCCCCTGCTTGTGTTCTTTCCCTCTCTCTCTCTCTCTCTCTCTCTCTCTCAAAAATAAATAATAAACTTAAAAAAGAAAGAAGTATGAAGAAGATTATTTTAAGACAGATAAAGTTGTCAATGAGTTTACAGAACTAATTATCCCAAGAGCTTCACAGGGATGATATGCAAGTAGTTTTAATAAAAGGTTATAAAATGTAATGACTCTTCTGTGATACTATGAACAATATTGTAACAGTAACTGTTAACAGTAATTTATAAGTGCAATCATAAAAATAGTTTTTAGGAACAAATTATAAGACTAATTGTGAAGATAACTACTTTAAGTACAATAGCAAAAGGAAGTTCACAACATGAAAGTTCATAGAATGAGTGTTTGGAAACCTAAACTGCACAGGTGTGAAGGTATGACCAAAAGTGGAAAAAAAAAGGGGGGGGTGGGGGTAGGGGGGTGTGGAATTCCATAGATTTTACCATTTTCTCCAGGTCTCAGGAATCGTAACATTGATCAAAGAGCTCCTCTAAGATGAAACTGTCTTTCCTTTGAAGATTATTAATAATACAATAAATTATACAAAAGTAAATTACACTGAGGAAAATTCTTGCATTATACCTGAGATGTTTAGTAAACAAAACTCGTGGGGGAAATTCCATGAAAACAAAAGCAGCCTAGCACCTCCTCATTCCCAGCACCTGCTGCTCTGAATGAATGAAGTTAACCACAAGGAAGCAGAACTGAGCCTAGGAAAAGGCATTTTGCATAGTTGCTTTCCCTGCTGTATCTCCAGCCTATTGACAGTATTTGGCTCCTATCGGGCTCTGAACTTGTACATAATTGTGATATGAATGAGGAAACATCCAGATATTACATAAGACAAAGTTATGTTGAGGTTGGGGATTTGGGCTAAGTAGGAGTTAGTCACATGCATAATAAAGAAAACTTGAATCAGAGAAATTATATGCACAAGGACTTTGAGGCAAAAAGTGCTTAATAGTTCATGTAATTTAATTAAGTGTGTATAGCTGGATTAGAGACACCAAGAACATCAGGCTGGACAGGAAACATGGGTCATATCCTGAAGGATCTTTTTAATTGTAATAAGAATTCTATGCTTGAGAGTTTGGAATTTTTCAAATTATTTTAATTGAGAGATCTTGTGATGTCATGTTAAATCACGAACTGTTCAAGGTATAATTTTGAAACTTAACAATTATATTCTGAAGTTTAAATATTTTTGGTGCCAGGTATTATGATGGTTAATATAATCATTTCACAAATTGTGTAATTTTATCTAATATAAAATAAGTTGAAGACCCCAAGCCATACACATAGGCTTCCAGAATGTGAATCTCTGAGATTTGTGGGTCATAGCTGAAGTTAAAATCTAGAGTCTCTCTTCTAGAATTTTAATTATTGCAAATTTTTCCATAAAGTGATTAACAATTTATATTATTATTATCACCAAAATGAATATTGAAGTCAAAAAATGAAACTGAAATATAAATTAAATAGTAGTTAATGCAACCCTTTGCAGATTGAGTGCTCGAAGTCTGAGGGCTTTTTCTCCACTCTGTATTGCAAGTCTAGTTTAATGATTAATGTCTTCCATTTGAGACAAATAAAGGTGCTTGTTAAGGAGGTGCTTTTGTTCACTTTTAAGAGACAATGAAAGTAACTATTTTTAAACAGAATCACACCAAATTAAACAAAGGTAGTTTCATGCTATAATCATAGCTTTTAGCAAACTATTACAAGCACTTAATCATTTCTTCTTGCTATAAAAATACCTCAAATTTGCAGACAAGAACATATTGAACAGCAATTCTAATTTTGGTGTAGCAAGGGTCTCAGTGGGTGCTTACCCCTCCTTATTTTTTTTAAAGTTTATTTATTATTTTGACAGAGAGAGAGAGAAAGAGAGAGAGAGAGAGAGCATGAGCATGGGAGGGGCAGAGAGAGAGGGAAAGAGAGGACCCCAAGCAGGCTCTGCACTGACAGTGGGGGAAGGGTTCAAACCCACAAACTGCAAGATCAGGACTTGAGCCAAAATCGAGTCAGACACTTAGCCAACTGAGCCACCCAGGTGTCCCTAGGCAGCAATATTTTAATCAGGCTCATTATGAGTTACAGAAGATAACTTTTATATATTACTTAATATCTCACTTACCTATTATACATAAGTACCTAATAGATAGTTACAGTTATAAAACTATTAGATTTCTTAATTTTATCTTAATATTTATTCCAAAATTCAGCTTTAGTTCATATAGACTGAATAGTTTTTTCTTGACATGTTTTCTTTCAGTTTATATTTCTACTTTCTCTGGGTATAATTTCCATGTGTAAATACCTTGTCAAGGTATGGACCGGTCAAGCAAAGTATTTCCTTTACTTAACAATAAGAATAAAATAAATTCAAAAAACTCTTCCTAATGATAGGAATTGCAGTTTACAGCATGCCGCATGTCTATAAATACATAGTGTATAAGGAAAAGGGAAAAAAAGAAGAAATACGAAGGTACTTTATAAAATACCTTTTTGTCTCATCTTTCATCTTAAATATAAATTAACTGATAACTGGAATTGGGATTACTTTTCAGTAATTACTTTAAACTGTTTCAACTTGAGAATGATGCAATTTTTAAATATTTCAGGGGCACCTGGGTGGCTCGGTTGGCCAAGCATCTGACTCTTGATACTGGCTCAGGTCATGATCTTACAGTTGTGAGATCAAACCCCACATCACACTGTGTGTTGAGCGTGGAGCCTGCTTGGGATTCTCTCTCTCTCTCTCTCTCTCTCTCTCTCTCTCTCTCTCTCTCTGTCTCTACCCCTCTTGCGCTGGCTCTCTTTCTCTCTCTCTCTCAAAATAAATAAATAAACTTTAAAATAAATAAATGAATAAATAAGTATTTCATACACTTATCTGATCATTAAGATAAACTTCTGAAGTAAAGAATCAGGTATTTTCAAGTCATTTGGAATAACTGGCCCATGTTCAAAGAGCAGGTAATGAGTCAAATGCTTAATCTAAATGCCGCATCACTTTACATGTCAAGTTAATGTACTAATGATTTAATATAAATAAAATGTGGAATGTAAATTAGACACCAAAGCTGTCAAGAGTTTTCATAGAAATACTGAGGAAAAGAAGCTTAATTCAGTAATGTAGCAGATGATGCATTTCAGCACTGATTTCAGATTAAAAATGAGGAACTGTTCTATAATTTTTTTTTTATCTCAAATGCATCTTGAGTGGTGAGTATCTATCATCCTATAGCATACTGAGAGCACTGTCATGTTTTCTTGAGCAGAATGAGATAGGATTGAGGGCCAGAGAGCTGGCATTATCTTAAAAATAATTCTGAGAGGAAGAGAAAGAATGCAGTAAGAAACTGATGAGATATGGAAGCAAATCTTTGGGAAAGGGATAGATATAAGGTGGTTTTAATTGAAGACAGCAGGATAGAGTAGTGAACATTGGGTGAGATTTAAATCAAATACAGGGGAAAGATGTCAATGAAATAGGAGGAAATGAAATCAGATATTCATTTATAGCTTTTATGCCTAATTTATGATTGTTACTAGGTCCCATCACATTTAAAACCAATAATGGGGGTCTGTGTGACTCAGTCAGTTGAGTGTGCAACTCCGGCTCAGATCATGGTCTCACGTTCCGTGAGTTCAAGCCCTGTGTTGGGCTTTGTGTTGATAGCTCAGAGCCCAGAGCCTGCTTCAGATTCTCTCTCTCTCTCTCTCTCTCTCTCTCTCTCTCTCTCTCTCAAAAATACATAAACATTAAGAAAAATAATAACAAAAATTATGTTAATGGGAAAATAAACTCTGACATTCAAATGTCATTATTACTTTACTCATCAAATCTGTCTACACTTCTTACAATTAGTTGTGAATTCATACCCATTTACATTTATATTGTCCTTGCTTCTTTTGTAGTATCATTTAGATAAAAACACAGTTATAAATAACACTTATTCATTTTTAAAATATAAATAGATAATTTCCATAAGGTTTCTACTAAGATACACTTTCTACAAATTGGTAACTTACCGTATTATATTTGGAAATCATTTCCCATGGCTTCCCTTACTGCAAATGAAAGGACGGTCCTTGCTGAATCATTCATTTTTTTTTTTTTTGCTAACTTTAAAATAAATCTTTCTAAGATAATGAAGTGTGTGTAAGTAACAAGTGATTTCTCAGGAGATCCTGAAAATTAGGGAAGAGACATTGTACATTAAACATTTTCTTAATGAATCAATTTGCAATTAATATACTTGAATGTAATTTCAGGGAATGAGACCTCATAATTTACTTCATTTTATAAAGCAGATCGTAAGTGTACTTTTGGGATACTAGAAAGTAAAACTTGCTCATGCAAATAACATTTTGTGTGAGTTTTATGTAAGAGTCACTGAACTTAGAACAGTAGAAGAACTGGCAATAAGATATATTTGATGTGATAATACAATATTGGGACAAAAACATTTGCCTGATTAGATTTTAAAAGATTAGAAAGTGAAGAAAGATTTAAATCGCACATACTAATTTGGTTTAGAAAGCCTGGAGGAAACAATGTCCTTCATGTTTAAATTCAAATTTTAAATTAACAAATGTTTCATGTGAAGATAAAAGTAATTGCAGAATATCTGACCATGCCCTTGAAACTCAAACAACATTTCTATTGTATTTTGATGATGGATTTTTTATGGTTTTTGTTTGGTATAATTTTATCAGGATTTGTGATTTTGTGGCAATTCCTACTTGTTTTATACTGAGGGTGAAAAGATTAGCTGGTGCTCTACAGCAAAATAAATAAGAATAACTGGCAATTTTGTATACTATTTTATTAAAGATACTTATCACCTAGGGGCACCTGGGTTGCTCAGTCGGTTGAGCATCCGACTTCAGCTCAGGTCATGATCTCACAGTTCGTAAGTTCGAGCCCCACGTCGGGCTCTGCGCTGACCACTCAGAGCCTGGAGCCGGCTTGGGATTCTGTGTCTCCTCCTCTCTCTGCCCCTCCCCTGCTCATGCTCTGTCTCTCTCTGTCTCTCAATAATAAATAAACGTTAAATTTTTTTTAAAAGATACTTAATACCTTAAATTTAGAAAATCAGTCTCGTTTCTCTAATTATTTTCTTGCTAACAGTTACAGACAAAGATAATATTACGAAATTTCTATTTTTCCTTTGGATAGTACAGCCAATTCAATCTAATTATAGCCCAGAAGTTGTTGTTAGGTAAAACTCATGGACTTTTCTTTACACCAGCAGGGAACTTCAAGGTTTATATCACTACTTTACTTTCAACTATGACTAACACAGAGATAGTTTGTGATAGAAAGATTACTTCATCAGACATTTATCTTCAGATTCATTCATCATGTATCTATTCATTCAACAAATACTTGCCAAATCACTCTCTAAACACAATGTTAGAAATAATCAGTAGGTGATTTATTGGATTGATTAAGGTCATTCAATCAGTCATTCAACAAACAACCCTAACTAGCTGAGGCTGTCAGCCTCTAGAACTGTGAAAGAAGACATTAAATTGTTAGGTTAAGTCAGTAGATTTGGGGATTCACAAACTAGTTTGCTATGTAGTAAGAAACAATGCATGTATTTTACATACTTCTAATAGGACCCAGTTAAATATATAAGGAAATAATTCTGCTTTGCAGCCTCTCTTTGAATAGATATTCAGTTTTATGTTTATTTTACTTTCTGAGAGAGAGAGAGAGAGTGCAGGCAGGGAAAGGGCAGAGAGAGGGAGCGGGACAGAGGATCTGAAGTGGGTTCATTGCTGTTGGCACAATGTGGGACTCGAACCAGGAAATCATGACCAGAGCCGGTCTGACACTCAAGGGACTGAGCACCCAGTCACCCTGATATTTAGCATTCTTAACTGTGACAACTGAACTCTGAACAATGAACTCACAGCAAACGAAGAATGAAACTTTCAGCTCTTCCTTCAGGTAGACTGAAAATATTGAGATGAATTAGCTTTGGTGTTCATACTTACACTCCTAGCTGCCTTCTCAGACAAGAATTTACGTTAAATGGTTTCTGGTCCTACATATAATGAGGTTGGAAGTCACCACTGTGTCTTAACAAATAAAAAGCTGAACAGGTTGAAAAATCAACAATTCTTTTTGGACTCCTAAGAAAAAGGGATGCAGTACAAACCACTGCCCCCAGTACTGGAGAGACAAGGTGAATACAGGGAGTTGTGGCTTATCAGAGGAAAGACTCACAAGATGAAACCTTGCAGGAACCAGAGCTGGGGCAGAAGCCCAAACTGTAATTGACAAATTGCTCAAGGCTCAGTGTGGACCAGTCTAAGTTAAAAGCCTCTTTACCCACAATATTATACCGCCAGATCAGCCAGGTCCTCATAGTAAATGTGGGAGAAAAACTCCTTCAGGCTTGCAGCAGGGGGAGGGAAAGCAGCCATTAAAACAAATGTTCATTTATTTATTTTGAGAGAGAAAAGGGAATGTGGGCAGGGGACTGGCAGAGAGAGAGGGAGAGAGAGAATCCCAAGCAGCCTCTGCACTGTCTGTGCACAGTGTCAGTGCAGAGCCTTATGTGGGGCTCGAACTCATGAATCAAGATCATGACCCGAGGCGAAATCAAGGGTCGGACACTTAACTGACCTAGCCACCCAGGCACCCCAGCCATTTCTGAAACATGCCAGATCACTCTGTTCATTTCCACAAGATCTGCCCTCAGAGAAATCTAGTTAACCAGAGCCCAACCTGCTCAAGTATTATCTGAACCTAATGGACCTAGGAAGGGAAATAACCAATTCCAGTCCACTCTACCTGTGCTGTCCAACCTACAGAGAGAAGAAAAAGAAACTGAAAAATACTTGTGAAGTTCCCAGGTCAGAGGCAAAAGCTCACCAAGATACTGAGACCTACTCACTGGCTATAGAATGCTTCCCCCATCACACATTACTAAGGGCCTATTTACAGCAGTAAAAGGCATTTTTATTCAGTACATAACAGAATGCCCAAGGACCATGGAACAACTACAAAATATGTAATGTAAACGTTATGAGAATACTAGAAGAAAAAAGAGAGAAAGAAGCAGAAGAAATATTTGAAACAATAATGGCTGAGAATGTCCCCAAATTAATGTCAGATATTTGGAAAACCCAAATAGTCTCTTATTCTTAATTAATCTAACTTCCTCATTTTCAAGTCTGCTCTTCCTGAAATTAATAAAACTAATCCTGCTTTCTTTTGATTAGTGTTAACATGACATATTTTTTTCCTTCAATTTATTTATAATCTAAATGTGCTTTTATATTTTAAATAGTTTCTTGTAGGGCCCCTGGGGGCTCAGTCAGTTAAGTGTCTGACTTTGACTCAGGTCATGATCTCATGGTTCCTGAGTTTGAGCCCAGCGTCACGATGTGTGCTGACAGCTCGGAGCCTGGAGCCTGCTTTGAATTCTGTATCTTCCTCTTTCTCTGTCCTTCGCCCACTCACACCGTGTCTCTCTCTCAAAAATAAATAGAGATTAAAACAATTTTTTAATGGTTTCTTGTAGATAACATGAAGTTGGGTGGTGTTTTTTGATGGCACAGTTATTACTGACATAGTTGGATTAATATCTATTATATTTGTTACTATTTTCTGTTTGGTGAACTTGTTCTTGGTTCCTATTTTTGTTGTCTTTGACTTTTCTGTCTTTTGTGGTTTAACTGAACATTTTATATGATTCTATTTTTAGTTCTGTCTTATATCAATTATAAGACTTTTTTTTAATAATGGTTGCCTTAGAGAGTTTGCATACACATTTATAACTAAGCAAAACATCTTTTTAATAACACTATATCACTCCACAGGTTGTGTGAATACCAGAAAAAAATGAAGTAATCCTATTTCTTCCTTTTTGTCCCTTGAGTTTTTACTGTCATTTATTTCACTTATATATAAGCATACATTTGGCATAAGATACACACATAAGCATATATCTGTTAGATCAATTAAGACTACGATAAATACAAGGTTTTTTTTTTCCTATTTATTCCTCCTTTGATGCTCTTCCATTATTTATGTATGCTCAGTTTTCTGACCTGTATCATTTTTATTCTCTCTAAAGAATTTAATATTTCTTGCAAGTCAGGTCTACTAGCAACAAAGTGCCTCAATTTTAATTTTTCTGAGAAAGTATTGGATAATGTATTCTATAGATGTCAATTATGTCCAGATGATTGATGGTGTTGTTGAGTTCAACTACGTTTTTAATGATTTTCTGCCTTCTAGATCTGTCCATTTCTGAAAGAGGGGAAGTAAAGTCTCCAACTGATAGTGGACTCATCTATTCCTCCTTGTACTTCTATCAGGTTTTACCTTAGGTAGTTTGATGCTCTGTTATTTGGTGTTTATACATTAAGGATTGTCTTCCTGGAGAATTGTCCCTACAGCATACATCACCCAACAACAGAGGATCCACATTTTTCTCAAGCTTACATGGATCACATTCTGTGCCATAAAACACATCTTAAGGAATTTAAAAGAAACAAAATCATACAGTGCCATACCAAAATCATACCACAGTTGAGTTAAACTAGAAACCAATAACAGGAAGTTAACTGGAAAATGTGAAGATTAAAAGTGCACTTTGAAATGACACAGAGGTCAAGGAAGAAATCTGAAGAAAAATTTTAAAATATTTTTAACTAAATAAAAATAAAAACACAACATAGAAATGTGTGAGAAGCAGTAATAGTAGGAGTTAGAGGGAAATTTATAGCACTGAATGCATATATTAGGAAAGAAGAAAGATCTAACATAAGTAGTCCAAGTTTCTACCTGAAGAAACTTGAAAAAGAAAAGCAAATTAAATCCAAAGAAAGGAGAAGAAAATAAATAATAAGAATTAGAGGAGAAATCAGTAAAACTGAATGCAGAAAATCAATGGAGAAAATCAATGAAACCAAATGCTGATTCTTCAAAAAAATCAAGAATTGGTGCTCCTGGGTGGCTCAGTCAGTTGAGGATCTGACTTTGGCTCAGGTGATGATCTCATAGTTCATGAGTGTGAGCCCCCATCAGGCTCTGTGCTGACAGCTCAGAGCCTGGAGCCTGCTTGGGATTCTGTGTCTCCCTCTCTCTTTGTCCCTCCCCCACTCGCACTCATGTGTGCGGGCTCTCTCTCTTTCTCTCTCTCTCAAACATAAACAAACATTACAAAAACAATTTTTAAAAAAAGACCAAGAAAATTGATTATTCTCTAGGCAGGCTAAGAAAAAAAGAGAAGACATAAATTATTAATATCAGAAATGGAAGAGCAGACATCACTACATATCCCATGTAAATCAAAGGATAATAAGGAACACTATGAACAACTCTACCCCCACAAATCTGATATTCTAGATAAAATGGACCAATTCCCTGAAAGACAATCTGCAAAAATTCACATAAGAAGAAATATACAAGCTGAATAGGCCCGTATGTATTAAATAAATTGAATCTATCATTAACAAACTTCCAAGACAGAAAAAAAAAAAAACAAACATCATGCCCACATGGGCTTACTGATTAATTCTACCAGATTTTTAAGGTAGAAATTGTACTAAATGTATAATCTCTTTCAGAGGATAGAAGCATAAGAAATACTTCCATGGACTAGCATTATTCTAATACCAAAACGAGACATAAACATCACAAGAAAACTACAGATCAATATCTCTTATAATCATAGATATAAAATCCTTTACAAAATACTAACAAATTTAATTCAACAATATATAAAAGAATTGAAAAAAATATATATACCATGACCAAGTAGAATTCATCTCAGGTATGCAAAGCTGGTTCAACATTTAAAAATAAATTGATATGTAACTCACCAAATCAGTAGGGTAAAAAAGAAAAATCACATGATCATGTCAATAGAGCAGAAAAAGCATTTTGCAAAATCTAATACCCATTCACAATAAAAACCCTCAGTAAACTAGGCATACAGAAAAAATGTTTCCACACAATGAAGGATACCTATAAAAAAAATCAGTTAACATTATACGTACTGGTGAGAAACTTGAAGCTTTCTCACTAAGATCGCTTACAAGGCAAGGGTGTTCCCTCCAACCACTCCTTTTCAATGTCATGCTTGAAGTCCTTGTTAATACAATAAGTCAAGAAAAGGAGAAAAGGTATAAAGATTGAGAAGGAAAATATAAAACTCTCCTTGTTAAAAAAATGACATGATCATCTATGTAGAAAATTCAAAGGCACTGACAAAAATCTCCTGAAACTAATAACTGAGAATATCAAGGTTGCCAATTCCAAGGTTAAGATACAAAAGTCCGTGCTTTCCTATGTAACAACAATGAACAAGAACAAATAACAATACCATTTATGTTAGCAGCCCCAAAATTAAATACTGAAATATAAACCTAAAAAAATGTATAAGATCTGTATGCAGTATACTACAAAACTCTGATAAACAAAATCAAAGAAAATAAATAAATGCAGAGATTTTCCATGTCCATAGATAGAAAGACTCAATATTGTCAAGTTGTCAGCTCTTCCCAAATTGATATATAGATTCAAAGCAATCTCAATCAAAATTCCAGCTAGTTATTTTGTGGATATTTACAACAAATTTTATCTGGCGGGGCAAAAGACTCAGAATAGCCAACATTAATATTAAAGGAGAAGAAAGTTGGAGGACTGATACTGCTCAACTTCACGACTTATTTTAAGCTATAGTAAATGGGATACTGTGGTGCTGATGAGAGAACAGACCAATATATCAATGGAGCAGAATAGAAAGCCAAGAAATAAATTGCCATAAATATGGTAAAGGAACAAAGGCAATCCAATGGAGCAAAGATAGCCTCTTTGACAAACGGTGCTGGAACAACTGGGCATCCACGTACAAAAGTAAGTACATAATAATAATCTAAACACAGAACTCACAGTCTTCACAAAAATTAAATTAAAATAGATCACAGGCTTAAATGTAAAAGGCAAAAGCACAAAACTTTTAGAAAACAACATAAAAGAAAACCTGGATGAACTTGGGTATGGGAATGCTTTCTTAGATATAACACCAAGGACTTGATCCATGAATAAAATAATTGAGAAGCTGGACTTCAGGAAAATTAAAAACTTACGCTCTGTGAAAGACACTGTCAAGAGAATAAGAAAAATCACAGACTGGGAGAAAATATTTGCAAAAGACATATCTGATAAAGGGCTGTTATACAAAATATACAAAGAATACTTAAAACTGTAAGAAAACAAACTAGATTAAAAAATGGGGCCAATGAATTTAACAGAAAAAGAAGCTATATAGATGGCAAATAAGTATATGAAAAGATGTCCCATATCATATGTCATCACAGAAATGCAAACTAAAGAACAATGAAATCCACTATATGCCTATTAGAATGGCCAAAATGCAGAACACTGATACCACTAAGTGCTGACAAGAATATGGAGCCACAGAAACTCTCATATATTTCTTATGGGAATGCAAAATGATACAGCCAATTTGAAAAACAATCTGGCAGTTTCTTATAAAATTAAACATATCATTAACATATGAACCAGCATATGAACCTTCATATTTACCCCAAAGAGCTGAAAACCTATGTCCACATAAAAACCTGCACAAGGATGCTGATAGCAGGTTTATTCATATATGCCTAAACTTAGAAGCAACCAAGATGTCCTTCAGTAAGTAAATGGACAAACTGGTGCATCTAAATAATGGAATATTATATTTAGCACTGAAAAGAAGTAAGCTGTTAAAGCTATGAAAAGACACGGAAAAACATAAAATGCACATTACTAAATGAAAATAGCCCAATCTGAAAAAGCTACATACTGTATGTTTCCAACCATACGACATTCTGGAAAAGGCAAAACTATAGACTATTAAATCAGTAGTCAATAGATGTGGAGAGTTGAACAGGTGAAGCACAGAGAATTTTTAGGGCATTAAAAATATTCTGTATTATATTACAATGATGGATATGTCATACATTTGTCAAAACCCATAGAATATACAACATTAACAGTGAACTCTAAGGTGAACTATAGACTTTGGGTGACTACATCCTGTCAGCTGTAGATTAATTAAAACTTGGTAAAAATGGTTAGAGAGGGAGGGAGCCAAAACATAAGAGACTCCTAAAAACTGCGAACAAACTGAGGGTTTATGGGGGGTGGGAGGGAGAGGTGGGTGGGTGATGGGTATTGAGGAGGGCACCTGTTGGGATGAACACTGGGTGTTGTATGGAAACCAATCTGACAATAAATTTCATATTAAAAATAATAATAAGTAAATAAAAATGAAAAAATAAATAAATAAAACTTGGTAAAAATATGTGTTATTTTGGTGAGTGGTGTTAATGATAATTGGCGGGGGGCAGAGGGGGGTTCCTGAATATGTGGGGATAGAGAACATATGGGAAATCTCTGTCCTTTCCTCTCAATTTCCTCTCAATTGTTGTAAACCTAAAACTGCTCTTTAAAGAAAAAGAAAGTCTTAAAAAGAAGAATAAATAATTCTGTTTTTCTCACATGTGAAGAGATACTGCCTGCTACATTCCAGAGATTGAGCTAGTGAGGAATCCCAATTCATTCCTGACATTGACCAGAGGTAGGTAGAAAGACAAACATCAAAGTAAGTTGTGTCACTATTTCAAATATGTCAAAAAATGAACATAGCTGATTATGTTGATAATTATTCAATGTAATTGCATAAAAAGACAATGTTCCAAAGAAGCCTGAAGGAAGAAGACAAAGCTATCATTATTCATGCATGCAGTGAGTGTGTTTTTAGACTGAAGTCAGTTGTGATTTATCTGAGTCTATACCAGTTTAGACACTTAATATTTGGTATTTGTTATGGGATTTAAATGTTTTTAAATTATATTATTTATTTTGAAATAAGTGTAGATTCACGTGCCTTTGTAGAAAAAATAAGGAGTGATACCACGTACACTTTACCCAATTTCTTGCAATGATAACATCTTCTAAAATTCTATTACAAAAACACAAACATATGCAGAGCATTTCCACCACAAGGACCCCTCATGTTGCCCTTTTACAGGAACAAGCATTTCAATCTTACGTCCTAATTAACTGCAGACAACCACTTATATATTCATCATTTCTATAATTTTCCATCAATATTATGTAAATAAAATTATACAGTATATAATATTTTGGGATTGGCTTTTCTTCATTTAGCATAATTCTCTGGATACCCATCCAAGTTGTTGCATGAATTAGTAGTAATTCCTTTTTTTTTTCCTTAGTAGTATTTACGGTGTGAATGTACCACAGTTTGTTTAACAATTAACTTGTTGAAAAACATCTGAGATCTTACTATATCTTAGCTATTACAAATTAAGCTGCTATAAATATTTGTATACAGGTTTTTGTGTCAACATAATTTCTCATTTCTCTGGAATAAAAGCCCAGGGATAAAACTAAATATGTAAATATGGTAAGTGAAAACTTACACTTTTAAGAACCTGCCAAAGTGTTTTCCAGAGTAACTATATTATTTGATGTTCCCACTAGCATATATGCATGATCAGACTTCTCTGTATAGTCACCAGAATTTGGTGATGTCACTATTTTTTACTTTAGCAATTCTGAGGATATGCTGTGGTTTTAGTTTGTATTTCCCTAATGGTTGTGATGTTGAACAACTTTTTATGGGTTTATTTGCCATCTGTGTGTCTTCTGTGATATGTCTCTTCATGTTTTTTGTCTATGTTCTAATTGGATTGTTGTTTTACTATTGAGATTAAAGTTTGTAATATGTTCTAGGGACTAGCTCTACTAAGACATCTGAATTACAACTATTTAATAAAAATCTGTAGCTTGCCTTTCTATCCACTTAATGACGTTTCAGGCAGAGTAAAGATTTAATTTAATGAAGTCCAGTGTAACAAGTTTTCCTTTTAAGGATCATGCTTTGGTTACAAGTCTAAGAATTCTGTGTCTAGCCCTAGTTCTGAAGATTTTATTATACATTTTTTAAGTTTATTTATTTATTTTGAGAGAAAGAGAGACAGACATAGTGAGCAGGGAAGGGGCAGAGAGAGAGGGAGAGAGAGAATCCCAACAGGCTCTGTGTTGCCAGTGTGGAGCCCGATGTGGGCCCAAACCCACAAACTGTGAGATCATGACCTGAGCTGAAACCAAGAGTCAGACGCTTAACTGACTGAACCACCCAGGTGTTCCCATACTTTTTTTTTTTTCAAATATTTTAGGATTCTTCTTTATTTTTCCTTCATTTGTTGAAAAGGCTATCTTTTCTACATTTTTTTTTCTTGCACCCTTGTCAAAAATCACCCAAATATATTTGTGTGGGCCTGTTTTTGGTTAAACTGCATTTTATCTTTTTGAGAAAATAGCACTATTTCACTCATTTTATCTATTCTTTTCCTGTTTTCAATTTTATTTTTCTGCTCTTTGTTATTCCTTTCCTTCCATTTGCTTTGGATTTATTTGGCACTTCTTTTTCTAGGTTCTTAAGATGGTTGGTTAGATTGTTGATTTGGGTCTTTGCTCTTAATCTAAAGCATGCATTTAGTGCTGTAAGTATCTCTGTCAGCAGCACTGCCTTACTGTTTCCAGATATTTCGATATATTTCCATGTTCATTAATTCAGTGTATACTTTTATTTCTTTTCTGTATTCCTCTTTTATTTTTTAATGTTTATTTATTTTTGAGAGAGAAAAAGAGAGACAGAGTGCAAGCAGGGGAGGTACAGAGAGAGAGAGAGACACAGAATCCAAAGCAGGTTCCAGGCTCTGAGCTGTTAGCATAGAGCCCTATGCAGGGCTCAAACTCATGGAGCCTGAGATCAAGACCTGAGCCAAAATTGGCCACTTAACTGACCGAACCACTCAGGTGCCCCTCTGTGTTCCTCTTTGACTCATGTATCATTTAGGAATGTGTTGTTTAGTGTCCAAGTATTTGGAGATTTTCTTGTTATTTTTCTATTACTGATTTCTAGTTTTATTCCTTTGTAGTCAGAGCATGTACTTGGTATGATTGGAATTCCTTTAAATTTGCTGGAATGTGTTTTATGATCCAGTGTATGGCCTATGTTGGTATATGTTCTGTAAACACTTAAAAATAAAGCATATTCTTGGGGTGCCTGGGTGGCTCGGTCGGTTAAACGTCAGATGTCGGCTCAGGTCATGATCTCACAGTTCATGGGTTCAAGCCCTGCATCAGGCTCTGTGCTGACAGCTCAGAACCTGGAGCCTGCTTTGGATTCTGTGTCTCCCTCTCTCTCTGCCTTTCCCCCACTCATGCGGTTTCTCTCTCTCTCCCTCTCTCTCAAAAATAAACAAAAAATTAAAAAAATAAAGCATATTCTGACATTTTTGGTGAATATTCCGTACATGTTTGTTAGATCCCCTCAGTTGATGGTGTTTTTCACTTTTTTTTTTTAATATCCTGACTGATTTTCTGATTAAATAGGTCTATCAACTGTTGAGAGAGGGGTGCTAAAGTTTCCAACTACTTGGTGAATATATCTATTTTCTTTTTAATTCCATCGGTTTTTGCTGCAAATATTTTACAACTCTGTTGTTTACTGCATAACACTTTTACAATTGTTATATGTTCTTGGTAGATTGATTTTTTTTGGTCATCCTTTCTCTAATAATTCTCTAATAATAGACTTTGTCCTATAGTCTTCTTTATATGATGTTAACATAGCTACTCTTGTTTGCCTTTGATTAATTTTGGCAAAACATATCTTTTGTATCCTTCAACCTGCATACTTCTTGTATTTGAAGTGAGATTCAGATACTATAAAGTTCAGTCATATTTTTTAGTTTACTCTCCCCATCTTTGTCTTCTAATTGGCTCATTTAAACCATTTACATTTAATAAAATTATTGATATGTTAAGGCTTAAGCGTGCCATTTTAAAAAACTATTCACTTTGAGAGAGAGAGAGAGAGAGAGATCGAGAGTGAGTGGGGCAGGGGCAGAGAGAGAGGGAGACAAAGAATCCCAACCTGGCTCTGTGCTGTCAGCACAGAACTCGACGTGGGACTCAAACCCACAAACGGTGAGATCACGACCTGAGCCGAAATCAAGTCAGATGCTTAAATGACTGAGCCACCCAGGTGCCTCTAAGTTTGCCATTTTATTTTGACCTTTATGTTTCTTTCTGCTCTCTCGCTCATCTTCCTATGAGTTACCTGAACATTTTTTATGACTCCATTTTGATCTATTATTCACACAAACTCTTTTTTCCCCTTCATCTTATCCTTAAATATCTGAAGACATGACATAACGATAAGAGTAAGAGGGAAAACTAGAGAGTTTAATGAATTGAGTCTCGTAATTCAACTCCATTAATATTCCAGTTAGTGAAAAGTGCAAAATTTAGGATTAATTTAATTAGGGACATATGACAAATCTGTTGTTTGCTTCAAGTAAAAAGAGAACAACTTGTTCACTCAGCCTATCGTAATGTCTAATTCCCAACAGACGCTTGTTTCTTCTTTTCTTTTACTTTTTTTTTTTTTTTTTTTTTTTTTTTTACCCTGGAAGAAAGCTACCCTACAATGATCTTTGAGCAATGGGTAAGTTTAAAGTTAATATCATGCAAAGAGCTATTGTATAGTGTATAGCCTTATAGCCACCAACTAATTTTATAATAAAATTTTTGTTATATTTGCTTTATCACATGTTCTATCCATCTCTCAATGTCTCTGTCCAACCATCAGTCAAAAAAGAGTTTTTATCTACTCTATTATGCTACCTTTCATTCATCATTAAAAACATTCTAGGAGGTCCATAGGATTCTAAGTATCCATCTCATCATAAATCCGGCATTCAGAATTGGTCCCTAAAGAGCTATGGAAGAATGAATGGATGGATAGACATGTGTAGGGATATGAGAGGATAAAAGGACAGAATGAAACCATGGAGGGTAGATTTAAAACTAAGCTCTTCTAACTCTTCTCATCCATTTCCCTTCATCCTGTGAATGTCTCACTTTGCCAATATGTTGCAATCTAAAATAGAAAAAGAAAATAAAGAGTGTATATTTTCTAACACTTTAAAATACTACACACAAATTATGATAGTAAAAACATCATCATCATCATCATTGTTGTCGTGATCATGATTGATATTTTTGTGATTAACTGATTTCATCCTCAAAATATACCCTAAATTATAAAGGAGGAAATCATGGCACAAAGACATTAAGCAACTCTTGCATATCTCACATAAGAAATGTGCATATATCCTCTATATTCCTCTTCTGATAACTTTCCTTTAGTCACTTTGTGAACACCTCTCAAAGCCCTGTTGCTCAATGTTGGCACATTTTGATTATTTTTTATACTCATTTTGAAGTCTCCCTAGTTCTTAATGTGACAAAGAATTTTAATAGAAACCTGAACATTGTGTGTTCTATTAGACTCTGGATCTTATGTAAACATTCTGTTTTAGACACTTTCTCTGTCATCATTCTGACAGAGGAAGGGAGTATGTCACCTCATACCAAATAGAAGTAGAAGTAGAAGTAGAAGTCCAAGTCCAAGTCCAAGTTCCCCATTTGATCCTCATTGTTATCAAGGTCTTGGATTCCTTTTTGCTGCTGGATGGATGTGGGAATTCTGCTTCCAACCTCGTCTCCACTGACACCACAGGATAGGGCCTCATCACTGTTCATCAGGGATGAAAGTTCATGCTCCCTACTCATTTTTCACTGATTTACCATGTGCCTTGCTACAGTGTGGTAAGAGTAGAAATTTACATTCTCCATCCAGTTTTTGTTGGTGAGGTATTAGTGAAGCCACTGATTGTGTGTGTGTGTGTGTGTGTGTGTGTGTGTGTGTGTGTGTGTGTAGGATTTGTTGGATTAGAGTCAATATTTTCTGAATGTTCTGTGTCCGTGTAAACTATATCTTTCTCAGCCCTTTGGCTAGAGAGCAGGCTTGTGTTGGCACTGTTTTTGGTTAGCGCTTACTGGTGTTTCTAGGTTTTTGGCTTTTTCAGCACCAAATTTGGGTTATATCAGGTAAAGAGAAGAAGCAAACTCACCACCATCATTCTTTCCATTTTGGGATCCCTAATTAGTTTGTTTCTGCTCTCCACCTCTTAGACTTTTCTTATGTTGGACTATATATAATGTCTCAGGTTTCTAGTTGTGCTTATATGAAGATATGGAGAAAATTATGACTGTTCTATTTTTCTGGAAGCAGAAGTCTATATTCATATTTTCCTATTTTAACATAGACATTGGGATAGTATCGACTTACTAGCTATATTAAACAACATGCTCAAGATAATCAGTTGTTCTAATCAGTAACATATAATCCAGTATTAGTATTTTAATGAAAAGGCCCCTCTTTAATGGCATCTACTATGCTATATTATACTATACTATGCCATACTATACTATACTATTCTACTATACTATATACTATAATGATGTTGCTGCAGCCATCATTATCCCTGAGAAAGAAAATTTCTTAGACAATTTATTTATGAGTATGTGTTAGATTTTTATTACAATATTACCTGGAAAGAGAAAAGACCCTAATAGGCTACCAGAAAGATTCATTTTTGTTAGGACATTTTTTATAGGAAATATAATCATTTTAGACAGAAAGGAAGAAAGAAAACCTGGTGAAAGTCACTATATTTTGACTGACAGTCAGCTAGGCAAGAGTATACACAGTTACTCCATTATTTTTAAAACAATCTTATCTTTTTCAAAAAAACCACTTATTTTATCAAGAATGCTAATTTCTTTTCAGAAGAAAGTTGTGAGTCATGACCCCAGGAAGTTTCTAGACCATGTTTGGGATATCTTTTCTTCTTATACCCATATCAATACCAGAAGCCTTTCTAATTAATGCAAAAAAAAAAAAAAATAGGAAAAGCACGTGTTTTTTTGTTTGTTTCTTTGTTTCCTTTCTTTGTTTAAGTTCATTTATTTATTTTGAGAGAGAGAGAGAGAGTGCACAACCCAGGGAGCGACAGAGAGAGGAGGAAGAGAGAGAGTCCCAACAGGCTCTGCATGGTCTGTGCGGAGCCAGATGAGGAGCTCAAATTCAGGAACTGTGAAATCATGACCTGAGCTGAAGTTGGGTGCTTAACCAACTAAGCCACCCAGGCTCCCCCTAGTGAAAACAAGTTTTAATTAGAGAATATGTGTCTTTTTAAATAGCTAGACACTGTTAGAATTTGGCTCTCATTTGGTAAATAAGTAACATTGCAGACGTGGTAACTATCTAAGAGTTGGTAGACATTCTGACTTAAATGAACAGGACACGTGATTCCTATGGCCTTTTCAATACTGCCTACTTGGCTTGAACTATAAATGACCCTGTGTTGAGCCACCCACTTGGAGAACCTCTTACTTGCCTCCACCTGACTAGCGGTCATTCTAGGGCTGTTCTTAGAATACTCTCATAATTGTGTAAGGTCATTCTTATATGCAGGGTGTTTTGGAGCTCCAAAAAGACTGAGATTGGAGATCACTGAACTTATACAGAGGTTGTAAGATTGGGTTTTGCCTGTATTTTTCAGAAATCTGTCCCGTGAATAAAGGTATGTGTGCTTCACAACTAGTTGTATTTACAAATAATGCCACTCAGGTTTTAAATTGGATGCACCTACTAAAGCTTTAGCAGATAGTTATGATATGTATCACAAACATAAATGACAGCCAACGTGACACCTTACAGTTCACACAAAAGATTTTTTGTATAAACACTGTATGAAAAAACACAAACAAACAAAAACACTGGTTTTTGCCTGTATTAAAAAGTGTTTAAGTATATGTGTAAGTAGAGTTTTGTCTGACACTTGCTTCTGTAATAATGTAGAAAGAAGCTTATGGGAGGAACTAGTGCTCACACTCTGGCAAATATTATTTACCACTTCTATTTACCAAAAGTATACAATAATTGTGCATTCCAAATTGGCTCTCTTGGTTTGAAACCGTATGTGTATCAAAGCATACTTTATGTTAATTAAACACTATGATATAATTTTGCTTAGGTAGCTTATCTGAAATAACAGATTTTTCTAAGTGTTTTGAGGCCAGGGAAGCTGATCACCTGACAACATTCCATGATTCTAATTACCTGGGAGGAATCTCATCAAAAATTTTATTTCATATCACATCTGTTTAATGCTTACAGTGTTTCATATTTAAAAAAAAATTATGTTCTTTTTAAAAAGCAAAGTGCAGTATCAACCTTCCTACCTACCCTGATGTTTTATACTGTGAAATTACTGGCAAACTTTCTAATCAGTGATCTAAAATGTTTGTAACCACAAACTCCCAACACAACACATTCACCATTAATGTCACTCAGGCTTGGCACCCACCATTTATATGTGTCTAAAAACCACATAAAAACCACTAAACTTTTTTTTAACTTATCTTTCCATGCATGGTTTTAGATATTTAGAATCCTCAAATTATTCCCCAATGTGTAGAGTGAATTATGCCTTCTGCAATGTTACATTTCATTGATGCTAATTGCACATGAGACCCATTCTATTTATTTTAACTTATGCCCTCATTTCATAGGGTATTTTAAGTAACCCTGTACCAAACCACATCTTCCCTCTAGCCTACTGGGCGTTTCTAAAAGAATTACAACAGTACTCATTACCTGGGACTATTTCCAAATCCATTAAAGTCCTAAGGTATTTTGTATGGATGCAAAATGTTATCACTTCACATAGCCAACATCCATCAGAAACAAGAGCCTAAATCTGTTCCCAGGTTCCTCTCTTTGGGCAACAGTTTAAGGAAATATGAAAAAAGACATCTCATGAAACTTTATGACCAAGCTATGAATGTAGGAAAGAAGGAACAAGCCTAAACTTCTAGTTTGAAAATATAAACCTTTTTCATATAACTTACTTTATTACTAATCATAGCTAGATTCTAATTTTCAATTCAGGATTAACATCTAGAAGGATGAATCTTTTCTAATTCTGAAGGTACTAAGACACAGCACAGAAATGTGAGCTGCAGAATAGCCAGATGAATTCCACCCCAAAAAGTTATCACTGACACCTACCACAGTGATGAGTGTAAATGAGTTCAGCTGCAACCTAACTAAAAATGACCAAAACAATGTGGAAAATTGATTCACTTAGCTAAATTCCAGAGATAAAGCAGCTCTAGGGGTGGTTAGTGCATTGGCAAAATGAAGTCATCGAGAATCCAGTTTTTCCTACCTGTTTGCTCTGTCGCACCTCGTATGTGTGTTGGATTTTCTCGTGAGTAAAAATTGCTATTTCATTTCTAGGCATCACTTGCAGACATGACAATATTAAGTGGAAAAATAACCTGGTTCTTTCCAGATGTCCCTTTTAAAATGTGAGTAAATATTTCTTAGGAATTCCCTCAAACAATTTTTCTTTTTCCACATTTCATGGGTCACATGCTCTCTCTTAAAATAAGCATTAATAAAAAATTTCCATGAATGATTTACATTTCTCTGACAGGTGAATATCTCAACACAATTAGGGCATTGGTAACAAGGGTTTGGGAAGAATGTTTCTACAGGCAACCATGGGTATCTGCTACAAATTTAGTAAATATTTGTTGTCTAATATAGATATTCAGTCAGCCATCCATGTACCAGCAGTCCACAATAAACTAAGAACAATGTAAGCATTTATATGAGATTTTAAAATAAAGGAGTGAAAGCAAAAAAAACAAAACATAATGCCTGTACTGAGAACATCATGGTTTAAGCCAGGTACTTTGCACAGCTAGATTTTATAACTCTCGTGGAGAAAGGGTAATGTCCTACATTGCTTCAGCATTCTCTATTTTCCCCTTGAGTGTCTTTGTCATACAAGTGTCTTACCAAGAGAATCAGCTTTTATTAAAAAAAATGTAATTCTAAAAGCTAGATGTAAAAGCTGGCAGACATGAATCCCTTTCAATTATCCTTGGTCCCTATAGTCCTGACAAATCAATTATATGCATTAATTATTAAATATTTTCAGCTTTTAGAATGGTGCTTCATTCATATATCTAGCTAGAGAATACTCAACACTTTAAAAACACCAGTCAAAGGGGATCGGTTTGGAGCATGATTTCCAGGGCTAGGTAGTTGCTATTTGTTTCTACTCTGATTTTCTATATTACCTTACCATTTTCCACTTTAAATATAACTGTTCATAGTTCCATTATGTGTGCAGAGATATAATAAGGAGAGGAAAAGATATTATAGATGATGACAAGAGCAGGGTAGGAAGCAAAGGCTTTGAGAGTGAGCAGAGGGTTTTATGTTAGCAAATGCTTGAGTTTATTTTCCTTCCCAGTCTTTGACCCCCAGTGTGGCCTGTGGCCCCAGTGAGGGCACTCAAATTGCTAAATGTCAACAAGAAGAAAACAAAGAAATTGAAAGTGGGCCTTCAGAAACACATGGCAGCAACATTCAAATGAATCTTATTAGAGGACGGTTCTAGGTCTGTTCCGTTGAGGTTGAAATTACGTGTTAAATCACATGTAGTGTGAATAGCATATATTGGTCTATGATGAGTTATAAACTTAAAAATTAAAGAGAAACAAAACTTATCTTTCAGCACACAGAGCTTGTGAAGCCTTAGAGTATAAGGGTTAACCTAAGAAAACAAAGATTCCTTTTAGTTTTAAATAGATGACCCATAAGAATGTGTTCGTGAATTAATAAATTAAGTATATAATAGTAGCTGTAAGTGTAAGGCATAACAAAGCATAAATCATTTTGGGTAATGAATTCTGGTCCCTCAAATGTCAAACCAGTTGTGTTTCTTTCAACCTCATGACAAAATATTTTGAAAAGTAAGCCTGGGTCCTATCCCTAAAGCTTTTGTTTCAAGTTTATGAAGTAGGTCTTACCTGTGTAATTAAAACAGACAATAAATGACAAGAAACACCGCTCTGCTTATACTCCTGAGATGCAGTACGAATTTAGCTCAGGCTGAACTGTAAAATCCTGTTATGAGGATCAGTACTGGAATTGAGTTCCAGAGGCCAGCCTAGTTGCCTAGGTGCTGGGAAGTATTGACAAATTATGAGTGCAGAAGTTTACAATGGAACTAAGATGGACTGGCCAAGTGATAAAGGGAAGGCAAAATATGGAAAAGAAAAAGCAAAAGAAAAAGCAGAGAAAGACTGCTCTATCCTAAATTTATTTCTTTAGGGCAGCTTGTAGATCTTAGAATAGTAGACACATAAACCCTTTAAATGAAATATATTATTATATTAATAACTACTGAAAATACATCCTCTAAAATTATAATAAAATTAAAAGTGACTTTATATATAAGTCATATAAAATTATATGACAGGTATAAATTATTTGTCATATTGCATATAACTTTTATGCTTTTTTCTATATGAGGCATGTATTATTCTGTAATTCTTCAAAAAGTATTTAAAAATACAAATCAGGATAACACACACAAAGGTGGGGGGGAAGGAATCCCTGTTTTGTAAAGTAATATATGGGAAAAGTAAAAAATCTGAAAAGCTCTAGTATTTTTAAGGGTGCAAGAATTCAAACTCTCATATATTTTAGATGGAATTTGTGAACTCCTAGAATAATTTTGGAAAGTAATACAGTAATACTTGTAAACATATGCATTTTCCCCAAGCCATCACACATCTGGAGATTTTTGTTATTTGAAATAAAGAAATATCAGGTATTTACATACTTGATATTTACATACATATTTAACATACCTTTATAATATATATAGTGTATAATGATATATATTATACATATATAATGGAATTTATTGCAGCGTTGTTTGTAGTGGAAAAAGATAGCAACCTAAACTTGGAACTGAAAATATAGCTAAAGAAACAGTGGAGAAACTAGGGGGAAAAACGTGATAATTCTGTATGTATTAAACCTAGCAGGAGAAAGAATGAAATATGGCCTTTTGTAGCAACGTGGATGGAACTGGAGAGTGTTATGCTAAGTGAAATAAGTCATACAGAGAAAGACAGATACCATATGTTTTCACTCTTACGTGGATCCTGAGAAACTTAACAGAAGTCCAAGGGGGAGGGGAAGAAGAAAAAAAAAAAGAGGTTAGAGAGGGAGAGAGCCAAAGCATAAGAGACTCTTAAAAAATTGAGAACAAACTGAGGGTTGATGGGGGGTGGGAGGGAGGGGATGGTGGCTGATGGGTATTGAGGAGGGCACCTTTTGGGATGAGCACTGGGTGTTGTATGGAAACCAATTTGACAATAAATTTCATATTAAAAAAATAAAATAGGGGCGCCTGGGTGGCGCAGTCGGTTAAGCGTCCGACTTCAGCCAGGACACGATCTCGCGGTCCGTGGGTTCGAGCCCCGCGTCGGGCTCTGGGCTGATGGCTCAGAGCCTGGAGCCTGTTTCTGATCCTGTGTCTCCCTCTCTCTTTGCCCCTCCCCCGTTCATGCTCTCTCTCTGTCCCCCCCCCCCAAAAAAAAAGTTGGAAAAAAATAAAATAAAATAAAATAAACATTAGGGGCCAAAAAAAAAATAGCAGATGTTCTTGCTGTGGTGATCCATGTTACAAAGTAATGTGTAAACAATAAATTATTTGTGAAAATAAACAACAAAAACCTTACACATGTAGGTCATATAAATACCTAAGTATAAATTAGGATGGACATGTTGTAGTGAGGTGTGGAGTGATAAAGCTTTTCTGCTTATATCTATTAGCTAAGGAGAAAAAGAATGGAAGGGGACAGTGTAGGAGAATTTAATAAATTTCTCTTTATAAATTTTTGGAAGATTTCATTTGTCACAGAAAGAACTTATTACTATTCCAATTTGAAATTTTTTGTTAATTTTGTTTATCTTAAAATAATTTTAAACTCTTAGTGAATTTTCAAGAAAAGCACAGATCACTCCTTTTATGATGATTAAACAATTATTAATATTTTGAGAGTATGTATGCTTTGTCGATACACGTAAATGCACATGTGCACGCACACACATGTATTTCCTAGGAATACTTTGTTTCCTTATAGAACTACAATGATCAAAATCAGAATATTTAACATTGAGACAATGTGATTATCAACACATGGTTCATAGTCAAAATTCACCAATTTCTCCAACCTTCTCTTTCACAGAATGCTTCCCTATCCACAATCTGACCCAGGATCTCAAATTTACAACAAATGTCATTATCTCTACAGTCTCTGATGATATAGAACAGTTCTAGTTTCTCTTTGTCTTTCAAGACACTTGTATTTTTGGAGTACAGGTCATTTTTGTAGAAACTTCTAGAATTTTTGGTTTGTCTGGTGTTTTCTCATGACAAATACAGGCTGTGTGCTTTTTTGTCAGGAACACGACAGTGTGACACATATGGAGTTCTCTGATCACCTGGTTAAACAGCTGTCTGACAGATTTCTCTACTATAAACTTACTATTTTCTCCTTTATTCATAGCTGATAGTGGGGTGGAGAGATATTTTAATGTTTTGTAAGCATCCTGCTCCTCATTAAATGCTCACCTACTAGTTTAAAATCCATTGGTGATTCTTTGTTACCATAATAATTGCAAAATGTTGACCTTCCAACTCAACCATTTCTTCTACATTTATGTCTTCTACATTTATTGATTGGTGTCCTAATGTAGATTTTTAAATTTTTAACAATGTTTAATAAAGAAAATAACAGCAATAAGTAGTATAACATATTTTGGAGGATACTGAGGATTAACTGGGTTTAGGACCAAGCAAAGTAGTGACTGTCAAACCCAAGCCTTGGATCAATCCTTGGCTCTAACAGGGTGACTTCCAGTATATCTCTTCATCTTCCTATGCCTTTGTCCCATGCTTGCCAAAATAAGGCTAATTACTGTAAAGGCACTATTCAGAATTATGATTCTATGAGATCTGTTGGAATTGCTTCATTTCTAGGAATTCTTGCACTGGAAAATTAGCTCAAATTTAAGAGCTTTGGATGAACAAAGATGGAGGCAATTTGGCTCTTCATTTGCTTCAGGGGCCATGACTTCTCAACATAGCATTATGCGCAAAGGAATGTAATTCTGGGTAACTAGGGCGCGGTATAATTTTTATGACAATTGATTAAATTGCACCTTTTGTACCAGAGCCAAAACAGTAATATGGAGACAGGGGCAATGTGAACATTTAAATATTTGTTTTAAAATATTACAGTGAAATCGGGGCACCTGGGTGGCTCAGTTGGTTAAGCGTGCGACTTCAGCTCAGGTCATGATCTCACAGTCCGTGGGTTTAAGCCCCGCGTCGGCCTCTGTGCTGACAGCTCAGAGCCTGGAGCCTGCTTCAGATTCTGTGTCTCCCTCTCTCTCTGCCCCTCCCCTGCTCATGCTCTGTCTCTCTCTGCCTCAAAAATAAAAACATTAAAACAAAAATTTTAAATATTACAGTGAAATCAAAATCACACTGAGCACCTCACACCAGTCAGAGTGGCTAAAATGAACAAATCAAGAGACTACAGATGCTGGCGAGGATGTGCAGAAATAGGAAACCTCTTGCACTGTTGGGGGGAATGCAAACTGGTGCAGCCACTCTGGAACACAGTGTGGAGGTTCCTCAAAAAATTAAAAATAGACCTACCCTATGACCTATTCCTATAACTAGGAATTTACCCAAGGGATACAGGAGTGCTGATGCATAGGGCACATGTACCCTAATGTTTATATAAGTGCTTTCAACAATAGCCAAATTATGGAAAGAACTTAAACGTCCATCAACTGATGAATGGATAAAGAAATTGTGGTTTATATATACAATGGAATACTACTTGTCAACGAGAAAGAATGAAATCTGGCTATTTGCAGCAATGTGGATGGAACTGGAGCTTATTATGCTAAGTGAAATAAGTCAGGCAGAGAAAGACAGATACCATATGTTTTTACTCATATGTGGATCCTGAGAAACTTAACAGAACACCATGGGGGAGGGGAAGGGGAGAAAATAAAAGTTACAGAGAGGGAGGGAGGCAAACCATTATAGATTCTAAAATACTGAGAACAAACTAAGGGTTGATGGGGGGTGGGGGAGAGGGGAAAGCAGGTGATGGGCACTGAGGAAGGCACCTGTTGGGATGAGCAGTGGGTATTGTATGGAAGCCAACTTGACAAAAAATTATATTTAATAAAAAATAATAAAAAAAGAAATGGCAAAAATAAAAAAAATAAAATATTACAGTGATTTCCTCCCCCCATTTCCTCCATGTTTTTGAAAGATTTAATTGCATATAAAGGAAGCATTTACAGTGAAAAATAAATGTCTTCTTCATGTAACGGACAATAATAAAGTGAAATTACACTTCAAAGGAACATGTCTTGTTAGCAATAAAATTTAAATTATCATCCTACAAAAGGGAAAGTGGACACTCCACATAATCATACAACTAGAACTAGGAATCTTAGACATCATGAAGTTCCGCCTCTTTATTTCACAGATGATAAACTGAAATTAGCTGAGATGATCATTGAAGGTCATGGAGATGAGAACACAGATTCTATGCTGTCTAGCCCATGCTGTTTCTAATGTTCTGTACCCTCTTTTCCAGCCAAAGCTTAATCACTATCAGGTTCCAGATACAATAGGTCAGGACAAATATATTAAGCCCTTTCCTGAGTAATATATAAAATTTAGCAATATATAACTATCCCTCAAATTATTCTCCATCCAGATGACACTTTTTTTTCCCTGGAATCCTGGTATTTGAATTTCATCTTGTGAAAATTCATTCTACTTATTTCTATAGCTCTCTTTTAAAACTCTTACATTTTCCTATTAAATCTACATTTTATTGAGACTTGCTAATTCAATTAACAGAATGTTATATATTTCTTACAGATTTTTGAAGACTTCTTTACATCTCCTTTATCTATCAATCAATCATATATTTATTTTTTTCACTATATTCCCTATGCTGTGCTCTATATCCCTATGACTTATTTTAATATGTACTTGTATTTATGTATTAATTTTTATATGTATTTGTTTTCTCTTTTTTTTATGACCAGACTACAAAAGCTAATCCATGATTTTAGTCTTTTCAAAACAATAATTTTGGGTGAGTTTATTAAATCTGTGGCTCTTCTGTATTTTAATTAGCTATTTTTTTTGTTTTATTTGTATATTTCTTCTAACTTTACAAGTTTTATAGTCCTTTTTCAAAATAGTGTTGAAAATATACCCCACTAACTTTCATACATTCTTACATGATAATATACTGAATATCAAATTATGATGAAACTCTGAATGTAGCTTTAGCCACATTTCTTACACTTAGAGATACAGTAATCTAATTGTCTTACAGCTTATCTTTTACTTTTTTACTTTATTTTGAGAGAGAGAGACAGACGGACAGACAGACAAAGCAGGGGAGAGGCAGAGAGAGAGGGGGAGTGAGAGAATTCCAAACAGCCTTCTCACAAACCATGAGATCAAGACTGAGCTGAAACCAAGAGTCAGATGCTTAACCGAATGAGCCACCTAGGCACCCCTAATTGTCTTACAGCTTATAATGTAATATTGGTTAAGAATGCAAGATTTGGTGGCAGACAGATGTGGACTGAATCCCAGCTCAGCCATTACTTCCAATTTGTTCTTTAGAGGATCACTTTAATATGGAACCTTAATAACATCATCTTCAATGTTGCAATCTTGATGGTAGACATGGAGAAGGAAGCTATTTAAAAGTGTGAACTCTAGAACCAGACTGTCAGCGTTTGAATCTGACACTTTTCGGTTTCTAGTTCTGTGACCCAGGGCAATCTATGTAACTGCTCTATCCTACAGTTTGCTTATCTGTAAAATTGAGCTGATAGTAGTACCAACCTCATAGGTATAAGTTTCAAGTGTGTAAGCACAGGTAGAACACTACAGAACATTACAATGAGCACACATTAAAAAGCGATTTTTATGACTAAATTTGATGTTTAATTGAAAACTTTAAGTCATACAGCAGAGGTTCAGTATATGTATTACAACTTTTACTATTACTAATTGTTTCTCATATTTAGCAACTGGATTTTTTTTTTTTTTTACTTTCTTCTCTCCTTCCTTCCTACTTTCCTTTCTCTTCCCTCTCTTCCTGTGTCTTTCTCTCCTTGCCTCTCTCTTCATGACTCCTTCCCTCCCTCATTCCTTCCTTTTCTTTCTTCTGCCCTACCACCTTTCTTTTGCTAATTCTCTATCCATTAATATATGATCAAGAAAGAAAGAAAAAAAAAACTAGAATCTGTTTCATGAATAAGGGATTCACTATGGGGATTAGAGACTATATAATCACAGAAGCTACAGAAGGTATTCTATAGAACGTTAGTGTTGGTGTTCCAGAAGTCAGTATAGATCAATAGAGCTAACAGGAAGAATAGATAGAAGCAAAGCAGGGCACTGAAGACAAACTGGAATCCATAAGTACCAACAAGAACTTGCATCCGTTACTCATCAATTCCAACCTCAGCAACAACTGGAGGTTTTCCAGGGGATGCTTTGTCTTCCAGACTTGCTGCCCCCTACTCCCATGGTGTATTCACAATCCAATTTCCCCTTCATTATTGTCAGGATGGAGAACCCAAACCAGTGCAGTATTGTAATTGTGAAATTTGGTTACAAAAGACTGTGACTTTAACCTTGCTAGCAGAACCTCTCTCCCACTTGTTGACTTCGATGAAGCTGCCGTGTTGGAGAGGATAAAAAAAAAATGAGGACAGCTTCTGGTCAACAGCCAGTAAAAACCAAGGCCATCAGTCCAGTAGCCCATGAAGAACTGACTCCTGCCAACCACACTAAGTGAACCTACAACAGATCCTTCCTTAGTAGAGCCTTGAGATGTCTGCAACCCCAGTCAACATCCTGAGTACAGCCTTGTAGGAATTTTTGCAGTACAAGACCCAGCTAAGCCATAGCTAGACTTCTAACCACGAGAAAAAGTGAAATAATAAATGTATGTTGTTTGAAGCTGGAAAGCATGGGAGTAATTTGTTACATCGCAATATGTAACAAATATACCGTTCTTTCCACTAAACCAGTCATGCGCAATGCAATGAGGGGAGTGTACAGGGAAAAGACGTTTTTCAGAAATGAGACTTTTCTTTGTAAGTTTTGAGAAGCAGCTTCATATACATGCGGGAATGAAAGACACAGATGTTAAGGAGTAATGTGGAAAAAAAACCATAATAAAATGGTAATTAATGAAATTGAGGAATATATATGTATTACTGCATTCAATTCCACACTGTTTTAAAAGGTCTATTCATATCTCTCCTCTGGTCTCTACACCCATTCCTCTAATTCACAGATAATTCCTTATAAGGGATGTGAAGGATTATGTGCATTTGAGGGAAGCAAGATGATTGTACTTTTAAAAATGATTTCTAAAATATTTTTTTAAAAATAATCTTCACTGGGGAGAGGGTCTGCAGAGCCCTGCTTGCTGTCATGTAGGACGTGGCACTCCTCACCAGGGCGGTAATTTGCATCTGGTAACTGATAATGCTAAATATCTATGTTTAGGCTTAGTTACCTTCTTAATTATGAAATACTTAAGAATTTTGTCGTTTTGTTTAAATGTGTTGTTCATATTTTTACCTACTTGTAGTCATTTTTGTTTTCTGGCTGCAAATATTTTCGTTGTCTTCTCATTTGCGGCTCACTTTTTGATTCATTTAATAATACCTTTCATTGAATAGAGGTTTTTATTTTTAGTAAAATTCCTTTCATCATTTTTTTCTTTAAGGCTATAGTTTTTTATATCTTATTCTAAGAATTAGTTGCCTGTCTCAAGGTCATGAGAATGTTTTCCTAACTTTTAGTGTTTTACCTTTCTATTTTATAACAAAGTGATTCTGTGGTATAAAGTTACAGCACTATTTATTAAAAGTCCATTCTCCGACAGACTTTCAGAACACAAATGGTATAGATCAAGTTGCTTATATGTTTACATATATGTAAAATATTGTATTCTGTATCCTCTAATATCAACCATCTTCTATGTCTTCCTCTCTTTCCAAATCTTCCTCCTGACCCTCCTGGAATACTTGGTCCCACAATAGAAAAACTCCCTATGCTTATTCCTCCCACAATAGAAAAATTCATTAGCTTTTGAAGTCCCCTTCCCCTTGTCGACCTACATGAAACCTATTTCTACCATAAGGATATCCTTCCATCACAATCCTCTCAAGTGGTGATGATTTTTATAACCATGTCCTTCCTATCAATGGTGCTTAAGTATTGTAATTGTTCCTTTTTAAATTTTTTTTAATGTTTATTTATTATTTTTGAGAGAAAGACAGAGTGAGAGCAGGGGAGGGGCAGAGAGGGAGACACAGTATCTGAAGCAGGCTCCAGGCTCTGAGCTGTCAGCACAAAGCCTGATGTGGGGCTCAAACTCACGATCTGTAAGATCATGACCTGAGTAGTCAGACCCTTAACCGACTGAGACACCCAGGCGCCCCTGTACCTTTTTAATAACTGAATGTTTCAGAGCATTTACCTCACTTTCCTCACAAAAAAAGAAGAAAAAAGAAAAAGAAAAAAAAGTAACAACACAACTAATATTTAAAAAGTATTAAATCTCAAGCTGTCAAATTATAATGCCTGCTGTAGTCCTTGTAATAATCTTCATCATAAAAGGCATAAAAATAGCAATACTCTTTGTGCCCCAACTTTTCTCATAATCCTTACATGGCTCTCAATTCCCTGCAGAACATTTTATAAAACTTCATCTGACATTTCACCTTGTCCATAACTTGGCCCCACTCTGATTCCATAATGTTAGTCTTTCAGTAATATCCCTGGAGCAAGGCTATTTCCCTAAACACACGTAACTAATATATCCTTACTCGTTCTATTTCTCTGGAATAGACTCTCTGCTCTGCCTATCCAGATTCTTCTCATTCTTGTGTACACAATTTTCATTTCTTCCCTTCCATTAAGCTTTCTTGATCAGTTCAAATGAAAATACTCTAGTTGTACTTTGAAACTTCTGTGGCAGTGACATCACCAGTTAGTGCTGGTTATTATTAGTTAACCATTATTGAGTATCAGATTTTTTAACCACGTAATATATTCAGAATAGGAAGAAGTTCTCTCTTATTTCTCTTGCCTGAAAGAGTGCCCAGAATACATAAAATACTCAGTTGATATTTGTTATAGGAATGAAAATGAAAGAAAGCAATTATTTTTTGTTTTTAGACTTCAAATCTTAATAAACTTCAGAGAACATTTCAAGTCTAAGAATCAGGGATCTGGCCTTGGCTGTCCTGTCAACTATCTACACAGCATTAAGTAAATATTTCCATCTTCGCCTCTTCTCTTTGAAATGAAGTCTATCAGTTTCTGTCCCTACATACCCCAGAATCCAGATACATCTTTAGCAAGTTAAAAAATCCAGGCTGAAAGAAACAATTCATTATATAAAAAGAATAATTATTTGGCTTAACGTTTGACCAAGAACTAATTAACAGCAACATCCAAATATAAAATATGACCTTTAAAAATCACAAGGAATCTCAAAGTAATTACAAGAGGGAAAGCAGTGTCTTTTGTTACCAAATGTCAAAAAGAACATTTGTATTCCTCCCAGCTGTAGGATCTCTGAGTATTTTTATTTCATTACTATTGTTTTCTCTTTATTTACAAGTCTTCTTTACTGAAAATCTCAGGGGTAAATAACTAAAGAAGAATATTAGGAAAAATACATATTTTCCTATGCTCTAGCACCTAGAATAAGGGTTCTTCGGAAAGACAGAAAAGAGAGTATATTTCAGATAAATAAAAATATATATAGATAAATAAGATGCAAGAGATTTTCTGCAAAAGATTTCCTAATAGTAATTTAAAAAAAAAGTTTCACTCTCTAAACAAAGATAAATTTCAATATATCCCAAAGAGAATTTGCTCAGTAATATTTCTTTTTAAAAAATTTTTTAATGTTTGTTTATTTTTGAGAGTGAGAAAGAGACAGAGTATGAGGGGAAGAGGTGCAGAGAGAGAGGGAGACACAGCAGGCTCCAAGCTCTGAGCTGTCAGCACAGAGCCCGATGCGGGGCTCACAGACTGTCAGATCAAGACCTGACCCAAAGTTGGATGCCCAACTGACTGAGCCACCCAGGCGCCCCAGTAATAAATATTTCTGTGGAAAACTTATTTTAATGTAAGTTATAAAAGAAAATACTTTCCAACTCTTGTTGATTTAAAAGGAAAGATTCAATGATATCCAAGTGCTGGATACCATGGAGGCCCTGTTGGTGGGGAGTTATATGGGCATATGGGATTGTAACAGCTATGCTCCGCCGGGGTTTAGGTGGGAAGGAGACATTCAGTCAAAAGACTAAAGATAAACGGAACTTTTCTCTCATTAGTTTATCACAGTGAGTATTCCAATAACTGAATAATAGCAAGAAGTCTGCTCTTTTGTAAATGAGTAAATAAAATCAAAGGAAGCTCAGAGCCAATCTCCTACAATGACTAAAAATTGTTTTCTTAGATAGAAACAACTAGTGTAGAATTAGGGAAAGGAAAATAACCACGTGGATGTGTCATTAAAGGACTTGATGGATATTTAGGATTACCCTTTTTGTGCTCCAATAAAGAGTGTTTTGCTTAGATGAATGGATATAGGGCTAGTATCCAGCAGCTGTAAAAGAAAAGCTTACAATTTTAATGCCAAATTGGTGAAATACATATTATATATCTACCATACACAAGAAAATTTATTGGCTATTAAGGCTAAAACTGAGAAGGTGCAATTTTAAAAGAAGTTCCTAGATTGAAAATTTTAAATACATGGAATCGATTATGTAAAGATATAACTCCTATAAAAACACCCAAATAAGATTCTTTTCTAGAGGCTGCTATAAATTTTTCAAAACTTCATTTGAAAAAGTAAACAGAAATTTGGAGATGAAAAAATAAAAACGGGCTAACTTTCCCCACCAGATAATGAAATATATTCCAAAGCAAAAATAATTAAAATTCACGAACATTCAGGCAGATCATTGAACTAAAACAGACAGACAGCTGTAGAATTTACCTCACAGTAGCTCATAAATTGTCCTACATGCAAACAATGTTTATCTTCTTGGCTTGCTGCCATGAGATGGCATTAATGATCAATATACATTGAGACTTAGGGATTTCAAGTAGATGGACTAAAGGCCTATTGAGATGTAAGCTGTTCATATGTAGAGGCTCCCCTGCTTACATAAAGTCTTACAGTATAAAAACAGATTTTGTAATATATAATCCAGTGAGGTTTGGCTTACCAGATAAGTATGTTAACAGAGGCAGCTAGTGCAGGCTTCTCAATATACTGGATACACAAAAGCATGAAGAGAGTCAGAAATATGGTTAACCACAACTGAAAACTTTATTAATTTATAAATTGAAGACTTGGTGATATTGGCAATTCTAATGAGAAATAAGTCATCAGAATTGGTACTTCAATGAAATTGGCTATGGAAAAGTCAATCTGAGAATGGAAATACTTGGAAATTTGTGCTACTCAGATCCCTATTAAATGGTTTCTCTTAAGCATTCATGGTTTTGAATATTAAACAGAACTTGATTTGATTCTGGAAAAGACAATGTTTATAAACAGAATTCAATACACATCCAATAGATGTCAAAGGGCCTGAATTACAGTATGCATTGCAACCTGTCTTGCTCATTTGCTTTGTTTTTGTTTTTCTAAATTGGAATATTTGCAAATGTGCCAATTCTTCAGTTCTCTTTATTGTTTTACAAATGGTTTGATTGTGTACTTTTTGTTGTAAGTCAGCAAACCCCAAATATTTAATCTTCTCTTTTTGTACTCTCCACTCATTGCTGGAATATTTTATCCTCTCAGCAGTTAGAAGAATCTGCTAGTGACCCATTTGTCTGCCTACAATTGTAACAGTTGACTTTCAGTCCTCTGACATCCTTCTGGTTATACCGAATACTTGTGTGTCAAAAAGAACTCATAACAAGAAGAGTATATAAAACAGAACTCAGAGTAAAATGTTCCCTTTCTGAGACTTTGGGTCAACCTCACTATTTCTTGCTCATTAGTGTCACTGACCTCCTGTTCTCTGGTTTCTACCTGTCTGGACTTCTAATCCTTGCCTGATCCTGCCTACTCAAAGCTACCTTTGCTAACGTTAATCTCTTCCCTTTCAAACCAAGTGAAATAATAAGAGATTGATGTAATGTTCAACCTCCTCCCCCACCCCCACCCCCCATCCCATTCCCAGAGCCTGCCTTGGTCTGGCTTCTGGATTTGTCCTGGTCTAATCTAATTGCAAGTATTATTTAAGTCAACTACAAGAACTACTTTTACTAAAATCTCTCCAAAATATCACTTTGAACCAGGCACCACCATGCTTTATAAACAACTCATTTAGACTACATATTAACCCTGAAATATAGGTTTTACGTCCCCACATACAAGAGGATAAGATTGTGTCACAAAGATTAATAACTTGCTTTAAGACATATGTAAATGATGGAACGAGGAGTCCTGTCCATGTATTCTAACCTCAGTACTGTTCTCTATTTGCCACATTTATAGATTAGCTCAATAGGAAACCACGTCAACTAATACATGGGCCAAAAAGGAATTATACATTTCCTCTACTGCGTGGGCCTCAAATTGCTAGGGTTCCAGATAGAGCAAATCAACAAATTAAAGTATGAGCACATCTGAAAGAGAAATTAAGGCATTGTGTTAAGCACTAACCATTTTAACTATGTAAACAAAAATTAAAAATTAAAGTATACATATATGTGCATATACATATTTTTACATACATATAAATACATGTGTATGTGTGTGTATATATATATGTATACATATGTGTGTGTACATAGAATTTTATAATTTAGACACAATATGGGAATACCTGTTTATTTACAAACTTATAATTTATTGGCTTATTTCAACAGGTAAGAATATCCATACTATTCTTATTGGGGCACCAGGTTGGCTCAATTGGTTGAGCATCCGACTTCAGCTCAGGTCAGGTTTGTGAGTTCTAGCCCAACATCAGGCTCAGTGCGGCCAGACTGTCAGCATGGAGCAGTATCCATCTTCTGTCCCCCTCTCTCTCTGCCCCTCCCCCCTTGCACCCTCTCTCTCAAAAAATAAAGCATAAAAAAAAAAGAATATCCATACTATCTTACAAAACAAATCAAGAAAATTAACCATTGGCAAAAATAGGCCTGAAAAAAATGTTTAGTTTTATATTCATTCAATACCATTAATTATTTCAATATGAAATTCACCTCCATAAAAACTTAGAATTAAGTAAGCATTTGATTAAAGGGGTCTGTGGAAACTATAAAGAATGTCAAAAATACAAATGAAATTACTTTTATTTGAAAATTTTGTGTGTATATATAAAATCTTTGAAAGATATATTTCTTTTTTTTCTTTTTTTAATGTTTATTTTTGAGAGAGAGAGAGAGAGAGAGAGAGAGAGCGCGAGCGAATGGGTGAGGGGCAGAGAGAGAGGGAGACACAGAATCCAAAGCAGGCTCCAGGCTCAGAGCTGTCAGCACAGAGCCCTATGGTTTGAACTCAGGAAATGAGATCAAAGTCCGAGCCAAAGTCCAGCTCTTAACTTACTGAGCCACTCAGGTGCCCCAAGATATGGTATTTTTCATTAAATAACTAAAAAGAGAATACGCTCAAATGAATCAGTTACTCATTTCAACTGAGAATAACAGAAGTTGAGTCTATTTTATAAGTTTTCTATTTTTTTTTACCTACTATGTAACAACATATTTCTAAGCACTACTTAAACTAATTTACAAAAACAGCTAACCCTTTTTTTCTCCTTAAAAATGGTTCATAATTTGTACTTAAACAAACTATACTTTATATTGGTACAAAATTTCAGAGAATTATAAAATTTTTGTCAGGATCTAGGAAGTGCCAACTACATGTTAAAATTTACTAATGCCAGTAACATATTTTTCAAAATATTCTGAATTACTGTGTGATGTTTTCCTTTTCTCTGAAATTACTACTTTGCAAGTAATTCTGTAGGAATCTAGAAATTGAGTTAAATTTGAAATTAGCTATCACAATCATATTCATTTTAATAATTAAATATTTGCATTCTTCTGATAGAGAATAATGAGGATGGGGGGAAAATCCCATTTGATTTCAGTGTCAGTCTTTCCCAAGTTTTCAATCTGGAGCATGATTCTTACTCTCATCCTCACTAGACCTCAGTCTTCCCTCCTCATAATGAAGATAATGCACACAATAGACATGGCTGTTGGGAAAACTAAGGGAGATAATGTTCATGCACTTTAAAACGTTGCTTGGGACAGGAAACCTATAAATAATAGCTATTATTGTCATTATCATGATTAATCTGGAATATTTGTTTACTAGTACAATTCATTACTCCTGTTTCATTTTTATTGATTATTACACATTAGTTTTGTTTGTTGCCTCAAATTCAATATGGAATGAGGCTACTACATAACATACGCTTGAAATACATTTGTTTGGTCTATCATTAGCAATACCCCACAATAATTAGCAAATTTCAAATGAAAAGCTAGCTTTTAACAGAATATCAGTATGCTTTTGGTTCATTAACTTATTCAAAAAAAGGCTGAGTAAATGGCATTGTGTAACACTACAAATCATGCTGACCATTTTCCCTTTTATATGGCTTCATAATGAATCCTGGGTGGCTAAATATGAAATACACACATTCAGAGCTGTTGTGAGTTTTTTTTTTTATTTCAGTTCTTTGTGCCACCATTACCTGCTCTGACAGATAATGGAAGTTGACCATTTTAGGGCATGTATCTGATTCTATTATCACCTAAAATTTTAAAACTAACTGAATATCATTTTGTTGGCAGCAATAATATCTGCTAGGGTATCCTTTTCTATTGATTTTGTGTCTCTCTTTATTTTTCAAATTTTCTATCTTAGCAAAGCTTGGCAAATTTTCTATCTATCTTGTGTAATTGTTCCTGCCTTCCAATACCTGAGAATTATTATTAATGATCTTGATATTCACAATATTTGTACTACCTACAGCATCATAGAGGACAGAGATGGATATGTTCACACTGTTATCAATTTCTGAAGGATGTTCTCATTTGACTACAATAAATCAGATGATGTTAGAAAACAGTTTGTACTTTTTGAAATGACATAGAGTTTGAGTCCTTCATTTTTTTTAAAATGTTTATTATTTTGAGGGAGAGTGTGCACACAAGTGGGGGAGGGGTGGAGGCGGGGAGACACAGAATCTGAAGCAGGCGCCAGGCTCTGAGCTGTCAGTGAAGAGCCTGACATGGGGTTTAAACACACAAACCGTGAGATCATCACCTGAGCCGAAGTCGGACGCTTCACAGACTGAGCCACCTAGGCACCCCAGAGTCCTTCCTTTCGTGACGCAAAACCACATGTATGGCACTTGAGAAATTTCCACTTGCCACCATATTAAAACACTTTTTTATCTTAAAACAATATCTGCCTATTAAAAAGTCTATTCTCCATTTAAAATTACAGTTACCATCCATGTGAATTTTCTCCTAGTTCATGTTCAGCTCTGTAATTCGAAAATTTGACCCATCTGTTCTTTAAATTTCCCCCCTTGGGAAAGGTAGCTTTATTTTTGATCCACCTATTCTTGACTATCAAATGATAGAGCAATCATGACATCTGTTCTGGGATTACAAAATGTGGGAATAATTCATGTACATTTCCTATTTCAGAATCACTAATGGAATAAAACTAGCTGGCTGTTTGCTTTCCTTCACCCATCCTTTCAATGGACTGACCAACACCAATATCTCCCTCAACTCTGAAAACTTTGCTTCATCTCTTTTCTGCCTTACTCCTGAATGTACCTGCAAGAGCTTTGGGACTTAGGTCAGATGTATCTTTTACCACAAGGTGCTATGTATCTGATGTTTTCCTAACCGCTCACCTATGTGTGTGAGTGGCCTCTCCAATTTGATGCTCGGCAAGTTGTGTACATGCCCTTACTTCCCACATAATAAACATTTAATAGTTGTTTGTTAAGTGAGTAAATAAGAAAACGGATTGTTAGTGTAATATGTCTCCTATAATAGCTTAGGCATTGGTGTCAGAGAAAAAAAAATGTAAAATACATCTTCATTTCCCATACAACTGATACAGCACTTGGAACATAGTGGAAGCTCCAAAAATGTTATTAAATGAACTGCATTTGCCTTTTCAGATCATAAAAGTGATGTAGAGTCAATCTTTCTCTTCTCCTCTGTACTTCTTCAGTGTCAACATTTAGATCTAGGCTTTTCGGGTGATAAAAAATGATGGCCACTTAGAGCTGGGTAAAAGGAAAAACAATCAAGAAGGATTTGAACAGCACTGAGGTAAGGTCGTCCAGCCCGATGATTTATGTTATCAGTGAGGATGGTCACCTAGGGACAGCATCAGAAAAAGTCTCTGAAATTTTGAGGACATCATCTGAATTTTCAGATACTGAATTTATACACTCATTCTACAAACAAATATATGCACATAATCCCTTGGAGTTTTCTTTTCTTCTTTTGTTAAGAGCATCACTTTTTTTTTGCTGTAAAAATAGTGTTGCTTATTACAAAGCATTGATAACATGAAGGAGCAAAAGAAAATTATCCCACATTACATCACTAATTATAAATTGTTATAAATTCTAGACATCATTATTCTTTGTATCTACACAGCATATTAAAATTTACTTCAATTTCACTCAAGTTAAGAAAAAGGAAAAAAGAAACTAAGGAAATGGCAGTATTTAACTAAGGCAGTGTTTAAAAGGTTATAAAAGACTTTCTCTACTGTAGAAATAACATGAAAAACATGAATGGTTTGATATATTTTTTCATCAATAATTTCAATCTATGTAGTACTTATTGACTCTCTGCTGTGAAAGTCAACAGTAGGGGCACCTGGGTGCTCAGTTGACTAAGCATCTGACTTGAGCTCAGGTCATGATCTCGCGGTTCGTGAGTTGAAGCCCTATGTCCTGCTCTGTGCTGACAGCTCAGAGCCTGGAACCTGCTTCGGATTCTGTGTCTCCCTCTCTCTCTGCCCCTCCCCTACTCACACTCTGTCGTCTCTCTCTCTCAAAAATAAATAAACATTAAAAAAAAGTCAAAGGTATTAGCATCTGATTCTTCTCCCACTTTCACTCCAGACTGCTTCATATTTGCTATTTTGCTTGTTATTGATTATATCATTACTTTTGTACTGTCAATGTTCCCAACAAGTAAATTTCCTACTGTAAAATAGTGTAATCTCAACAGTTCTGGATACTTATTCTCCATTTCCTAAGTTTACTCATGTTAAGAACATAAACCTCTACTTTATGCTTTATTTAAAATGGTAATTTGGGACAGGCAGAATATTTGCTCTTTCAGAACAAAACATATTTGACATATACAACTCTTCTCATATTATCTTCTGATATTGAATGTTGTTGTAGAGAAGTCTGAGGCCAACCTGATTTTCGTTTCTTCTAGTAGCTTTATTTTTTTCTACCTGACTTTACATTACTTCACTTTTAAACACCATGACTTTAATTAGGCAATGTTTCAAAGGCGATTGCTCAAGTTTTCTGGAACATATGTTTCTTTAATATGCGGATCCGATTCTTTACTTCAGGGAAAGTTTATCTCAATAAATCTTTTAATATGCTTTTCTGTTCCATTTGTTTATTTCTCTACCTTAGAAGACAGCTCATCTTTTTGTTTAATTTTGACTTCCTTTTTGGTTGCTTTTGTCACCTGCATCCAGTGGAATTAACTGCAGCTTTTCCATGTCAGTAACTGCATTCTTCAGAAGATACATCCGTTCCTTTCATTTATACTTTAATCTCTACTTCTGCTTCTTTTCTATTGTGTGCTTATTGTTATTCTTCTTACTGGTGTTTCTCAGTCTGTTGCCTTATGTCTAGTTTCTCTTTTTATTTTTTCTTATCTCATTTATTTTTAAAACCATCTTTGTAAACTTTTTTTTTTATATTGAAATTATTAGTTTGTTTTTCTATACCTCCAAAACTGTGAGGTTTTTTTTTCCCCCTTCTGTTTATCTGAGTTTTCTTTCTTTCTTACCCAGGAAATGGGCCAGGTATATGTTTGACTCAAGAACTAACTGCCTTGATGAAACTCTGGCTCTTCCTTTTACTTGCTGTTTGACTTTAGCCAAGTGATTTAATCTCTTAGTTATGCAGTTTGGTCTGTAAATGGGGATGATAGTAACTATGTACTTCAATAGTTTTTGTGAAGATGAAATGGGTAGTATAGGAAGTATATAGCCTAGTAGCTGGGAAAAAGTAAAACGACCATACAGAATCTCATTCCCCAAATATCTACTCAAGCAGATAAATAATGTAAGTGCTCCCAGAGACCACTAGAAAATAAATGAGGAAAAACAGAGTTTAAGAGCATAAATATTAGAGATCACAAAACCCATGAACAAAGAACAAAATACAAGGCTCTAGAGTAGTAAATCACAGCATAGCAAGATTCTCACACCTGTTTCTACCCAGAGAAGGCAAACTGGTATCCTACAATTCCAAATCCTGAGACCTTTCATTAATAGCCCTAAATCTTTTAAGTAGGGAGTTTTCATCCTTTCCTATGACAGAAGAGGAGTGAAAGGGGTTGAAAAGGTTAAACAGATGAAACAGGTATAGCAGAAAATATATTATGTAGCTATCCTACACTTCCTGGTATCCCTTGCAGATAAGGATGGGCTTGTGATTGAGTCCAAAGGGAATGTGACAGGAAGTGATTTGGACTACTCTACTCCAGGTTCTTAGAAACCTCCTTTTGTTTCTTTGCCATACTAGACAGAGAGGAGTCAGCCCCAAGAAAAATACTGAAGAAACTATAGTTGAAGCTGGGAAAGCTTTGGCTAGCCCAAGTTCCAAAAAGATTACACAGAGTAGGGGCCACCTCTATAACATCTTTATTCAGCATGATAAAATGAAGAGGGTGCCTGTGTGGCTCAGTCAGTTAAATGTCTGACTCTTGACTTTGGCCATCAGGTCACGATCACAGGAGTTCCTGTGATTGAGCCCGAGGGGGCTGACAGTGCTTAGCCTGCTTGGGAAACTTTCTCTCCCTCTCTCTCTGCCCTGCCCCCTCCCCCCACCATGCATGCATTGCCTCTCAAAATAAATAAACATTAAAAAAATTCTTAAAAATAAAAAATAAAATGAAAAAAAAACAACTTGAAAAAGACAGACTACTATATTTGAGAAATTCACAAATTTTACAATTTTCAGACATTTGTCATGTAAGGCTACATTAACTGCAAATCCTAAGAAATGAAAAAAAATGTATCTCAGTCACTCTGAATGCAATGAAGTTTTCAGGGCTACATGCTGCTTGGAATTGATATGAAGCCTGGGGCTATACTCCAAGTGGCAGACTCCTTCAACTCTGCGTGACCAACCCTCACAGGTGGCATTCACAGAACCTCAGGAGCGAGGGAAGAACTCCAGCACTCTATGAAAAATGGCACACCACTTCAGATCAACTCTCTCTACCCCCATCATTTCCTTAGATTACAGAAAAGTAAGAAGAAATACCCAGCCCCACCCAGATGAACCTGAGAAAGTAAAGAGCCTGGGTGGTTAAGGAATGTAAAGGATGTCAGGTGGCAGAAAATCATGAGTAAGCAGGAGAGTTGTGCACAAGTCAGAAATGACATAGGAAAAGTTCAGGTGTGCTGATCATATACGATCTTGCAGATTTTATTTTAGATATTACTATAGTCTTTATCTTAGATTTTAAGCAGAGACCTATGGGAAACACTGAAGGATTTCAAGAAGCGGACAACAATATGTTAAATTTATATTAACAAAAAATTGTGTTTCAGGGGAAGACAAACTTAGAAGTAGGAAAGTCAGGAAATCATTACATGTGATAACAAAAACATCGCCTGCTCTTAGAAAATGACCTTCAGTTGAATAACTAGAGTAAGTAGGAAAAACCAGAAGCAGTTCTAAACCTGACACATCAATACTATTTCACTTCAGTGAACGTGTCTCTAAAATCCATCCAACTAGTCACAGTCCCACATAGACTCACTCTAGGAGACACACTTCTAAGACTGATATCAACCTCCTGCCACCTCTATAAGCCACACAACCCCATGATTAAACTCATTAATTAAAGAAAGAGTGTTTGGAAAGACTTGAATAATCCATCAAGTAGCTATGATCTTTCAAATGGTGCTCCCTCTCCTTCCCATATATATATACATATATATACACATATCATATATATACATATACACATATCATATGTATACATATACACATATCGTATGTATACATATATATACATATACACATATCGTATATATACATACACATATCATATGTATACATATATATACATATACACATATCGTATGTATACATATATATACATATACACATATCGTATATATACATATACACATATCGTATATATATACACATATCATATATATACATATATATGTGTACACATATATACATACGTATATATACATATATATGTGTGTATATATATACACACATATATATGTATATGTATATGTATATATATATGATGTTCCTTTTGTACCATGGATTGTTTTAGACAAAAAAAAAAAAATCTCCTCTGTGTAAATGACAATGGTTTAGAATTGTCACAGCAAACAAATTTGTAATGGGAAGTGTGAACCAAGTGAGTTTACCTAGGAAACTACCCATCTCCTAAAGATTTCTGTTCAGAAACCGTGAGAGTAGTTTCTAAAACACTGAAATTTTCAAATGGGTATGCTATGGTATTAATTTAAAAATTTCTAGGTAAACACTGAACAATAACGGGTGCTTTTTGGATAGTAACTGTATTGCATCTCCTCCATTTGAATTGTCTTTCATCATCCTAGTCAAACTTCTTGCAGCATTGTATATATTTCTCCCTTTTTCTAGAAACACTCTTTTCCTCTGCCTTGCAGAGCGTCATCTTTGTCTGTTTTCTTTCTTTTTCACAGGTCTTCCTTTTCTATCTCTTCCGCTCGTGTCTAAGTATTAAAGAATCCTAGGGAATTGGGCTTTCTATTTTTCTATATCTATACTGTTCCCTGGGTGATCTTATCAAGTTTCGTGGCTTTATTTATTTTGAGACAGAGAGAGACAGAGTGTGTGTGCACACGTGAGTGAAAAAGGGGTAGAGATAGAGGGAGAGAGAGAGAATCCCAAGAAGGCTCCGTGCAGTCAGAGCAGAGCTTTGATATCAGGAACTGTGAGATAATAACCTGAGCTGAAATCAAGAGTCAGATGTTCAACCAATTGAGCCACCCAGACCCCCCTAGTTTCATGGTTTTATGCATTTTTATTGAATTTATTTTTAAAGAACTTTTTAAAGTCGATTTACTTATTTTGAGAGTGGGAGAAGAGCAGACACAGAGAAAGACAGAGGATCCCAAGCAGGCTCTGTGCTGTCAGTGAAGAATCCAATGTTGGGTTGGAACTCATGAACCATGAGATCATGACCTGAGCTGAAGTCAGATGCTTAACCAACCGAGCCACTCAGGCACCCCAGTTTCATGGTTTTAAAAATCATTTGTAGGCCAGGGGTACCTGGGTGGCTCAGTTGGTTAAGAGTACTACTTGATTTCAACTCAGTCATGATCTCACCATTTCATGAGTTCGAGTCCCATGTTAGGCTCCGTGCTGACAGTTGTGGAGACTATTTGGGATTCTCTGTCTCCCTTTCTCTATTTCCCTCCTCCACTAGTGCTGTCTCTCTCAAAATAAATAAATAAATGTTAAAAAATCATTTGTAGGCCAATGATTTAAAAATATAGTCTTTAGCATTTATCTCTATTGTATACTCCAGACTCATATAACCAACTGAATAAACACCTTAGCATATGAAGCAATTTAAATTTAAACACCTTAGCATATGAAGGCAGAACTCTTGGTTTTTACCTCTATTACTGGAAACTTTTCATCCCTTTCTTTGCTTTATTCCCTAATGTAATTCACTGGTAACTCCTTTTGGCTCTGTAACGAGCATATATCTGTATCTCACCATTTGCAATGCTACATCTCTAGTTCAAGACTCCATGTATCAAAATACATGTTACTTTAATATCCATGGAAGTGGTTTCCAACATTCAGGCTCATCCCCCTTCTATTGATTTCCACACAACAATAGTAATATTTAAAAAAAATAAATTGTATTACATTATATCCCTACATAAAATATATTTGAGATTTTTCATCACTAGCATAAAGTCCATGGGGCATCTGGGTGGCTCAGTTGGTTAAATGTCCGACTTCAGCCCAGGTCATGATCTTGCATGAACTCTCTTTGAGAGTTCGAGTCCTGCGTCAGGCTTGGAGCTGACAGCTTAGAGCCTGGAGCCTGTTTCAGATTCTGTCTCCCTATTACTCTGACCCTTCCCCACTTGCTTGCTCTCTCTCTCTCTCTTTCTGTCTCAAAAATAAGTAAACATGAAAACTATTTTTTAAAAAATAAAGTTTAAAGCACTTCATTGAATAAAAGTTCCTATGTGATCTTATCTCTTTGACTTTTCTCTTCTTATTTTCCTATCTCCTACTATATCCTAGGATCAGTGGTCTCCTTTTTCTGTGTCTTAGTCTTTGAAGTTTATGTTTCCTAAGCCTCTAAGTCTATTCTCCCACACATTTTCATGACTATCTCTATAGGTCTCAGTACAAACATGTCCTCAAAAAAGCCCCTCTTATTACCCTATCAAAAAAACTGTACCTACAAACTTTATTATATACTTCTATTTTATTTTAAGGCAATTATAGCTATCTGAAAACATTTGTTTCTATTATATATTTACTTTTAATTTGTCCTTCTCCAATGGAATATAAGCACTATGAGAGTAACAACAATCAGTTTCCTTTACTACTGTATCTCTAGTCCTGAGCTCAGTGCCCAACATGTAGCATTTATTTTAATGTGCTGAACAAACAAATTAGTAAAATATATTTTATATAGGGAAGATCAAAGTGATTAAAATAGGGGAAATAACTATAATCCAACCAATATATCTTTGATTAAACAGATTAGTACATAAAGGCATATTGCTGAAATTATTTTTTATACCTCTTGAAATTTTAGTTCTCCGGTATTGCCTAACTTGTTGTTCCTTAAAAAACAGTTGATGTTTTGTGTTTTACTATCATATTTTAAGTATTACCTGTAAGCCACAATAAATCTTCTATGATCTTCAGCAAAAGAGAAAGAATTAAAAATGTAATTGACAACCTGAAGAAAATGGGAAATATATAGTTGTCAATCAAAAGACTTTCTGTCATCCATCATTGCCTTTTTGAAAACCTTTTTATGCCTGTGATTGAAGTTGATACCAGTTTAAAATACATTGCTGTAACTTTAAGATGTTTAATATAATTTTAATGGTAACTGCAAAGAAAATATCTATAGAATATACACAAAAAGAAATTGAAAAGGAAACCAAAACGTGTCACTACAGGAAGTCAATGAAATAAAACAAAAAGAAGCAAGAGGAAAAAAAAGGATAAAACCTACAAGACTTCCAGAAAACAACAAAATGGCAATTGTAATTCATTCTGTATGAATAATTACTTTAAATGTAAATGGATTAAACATGCCAATTAAAAGATACAGAGTACATGAATGGATAAAGAAACAAGATACAACAATACACTGTCTACAAGAGACTCATCTTAGATATAAAGAAAATAGAGGCTGAAAGTGAAATGACAGGGATGACCATGTTCATATGATACAAAACAGACTTTATAATAAAAATTGTCCCCAGAGACAAAAAAGGGGGGTATATAACAATTAAATGATCAATTTCCCAGGAATATATAGTAACATATATATATTTACATAAAAGTACCCAAATATGTAACATTTACAGAACTGAAGGGAGAAATAGACAGCAACACAAAAATAGTACACTTTTATATTCCTCTTTCACATATGGATAGGACAACCAGGTAGATCAATAAGGAGAAAAGGGATTTGAACAATATCATTACAGAGCAATCTATAATGATATATGCATATACTCTTGAAATGCACATAAAATATTCTCTAAGACAGACTACATGTTAAGCCACAATACAAGTCTTACAAAATTAAAAAAAATTGAAATCATCCAAAGTATTTTCTCTGAGCAAAATAGAATGAAACTAAAAATTAACAGTAGAAGGAAACAAGATAATTCACAAATACGTGGAAACTAAACTATCCAAATTTCAATAACAAATAGGTCAAATATGAAATAATAAAGGACATTAGAAAATATGTATAGACAAATATAAATGAAAATATATCTCAAACTCTAAAATGCAGTTAACGTAGTACTAAGAGGGAAGTTAATAGTGATAAACACATATATTAAAAAAGAAGAAAGTTCTCCATCCACAACCTAACAAAACACATCAAGGAACTATAAAAAGAACAAATGAACCCTAAGGTTACCAGAAGTAAAGAAATAATAAAGATTAGAAGAGAGATAAATTAAATGAAGAATATAAAAATAAGGAGCGCCTGGGTGGCTCAGTTGGTTAAGCGTCCGACTTCAGCTCAGGTCATGATTTCACAGTTCCTGAGTTCAAGCCCCCCATTGGGCTCTGTGCTGACATCTCAGAGCCTGAAGCCTACTTCGGATTCTGTGTCTCCTTCCCCTCAGCTCCTCTCCTCCTCACACTCTGTCATTCTCTCAAAATAAAGATTTAAAAAAAATTTAAAAAAGGATAGAAAAATAATAGAAAACCTTATAGAAGTGTTGGGTTTTTTTTAAAAGATCAACAAAATTGATAAATCCTTAAATAGACTAAGAAAAAAAGAAGAAAGTCTCAAGTAACTAAAACTCAAAATGAAAGAGGGGATATTACAGCCGATGCTACAGAAATGAAAAGGAAGATTAGAGACTACAATGACAATTATACTCGAATTAGATGATTGAGAAAAAAATAAATTTTTGAAATATAAATCCCATCAAGATTGAATTATAAAGAATTTTTAAGAACCTAAATAGACATATAACCAAAAAGTAGATTAAATAATCAAACCCTCCCCACCCTCATAAAAAAGCCTAAGATCATATGGCTTCACTGGAAAATTACCCAACATTTAAAATTTTAAAATTTACCCAACATGTTATTAAATAGAATTAACAACAATCTACCTTAAATACATTTTTTGAATTTAATAGGAGGAAACACTTCCAAACTCATTTCATGTTTGAAATGAATGAATCACCCTGATTAAAAAATCAAAGACACAACAAAAGATAATTATAGACCAATATCCTTTTTGAATACTGATGTAAAAATCCTCAACAAAATATGAGCCAAACAAATTCTAAAGCACATTAAAAGGATTATACACCATGACCAGTGGGATTTATACCAAGAATGTATGGGTGGTTCCCAATACCAAAATCAATGTAATATACCACACTAACAGAATGAAGGACAAGAAACACATAATCACCTCAACTGATGGAGGAAAAAAAACATTTCACAAAATTTAACTTCTATTAATAATAAAAACACTCAACAAAGTTGGAACAGAAGGAAACTACCTTAACATAATAATATACATTAACAAAAGGCCACAGCTAACATGAAAACTTTACATCTAAAATCAGGAGCAAAGCAAGGAAGTCTACTCTTGCCACTACTATTCAAGAGAGTGCTAGACGTCCTAACCAGAGCAAATATATGACAGACAGACAGACAGACAGATGATACATAGGCAGATAGATGGATGGATAGACGAAGAATGAATGGACAGACAGACAGATATGATAGATAAATAGGAGACTCTTAAATACAGAGAACAAACTGATAGTGGATGGGAGGTGGGGGAGAGGGGAAAATGGGTGATGGGCATTGAGGAGGGAATTTCTTGGGAAGAGCACTAGGTGTTGTATGTAAGCGGTGAACCACGAGAATCTACCTCAAAAACTAAGAGCACACTTTACATACTGTATGTTAGCCAATTTGACAATAAATTATATTAAAAAAAAGATAAATGGAATAAAAGGCATTTAAATTGGAAACTAAGGAGTAAAATTATCTCTGTTCATAGGTGACATGATCTCATATCTCTTTACTTAAAGATTCCCCCCAAATGTTAAAGTTAATGATTTTAGCAAATGGCAGAATTTAAAATCAACATACAAAACCCACTGGGTTTCTATGCACTTACACTAAGCAATCTGAAAAGGACATTTCAATTTACTATAGCATGAAAAGGAATACTTTATAATAAACAACTTAGGAGGTGAAAGCCTTATATGCTGAAAACTATAAAATATTGCTAAAAGAAATCAAAGATACAAATAAATGGAAAGATATATCATTTTCATGGACAGAATGACTTAATATTGTTAAAATGTTCCTACTGCTTGAAGCAATCCACAGATTTGATCCAATTCCTATCAAAATCTCAATGCCACTTTTTTTGCATAAATAGAAAAAAGTCCTAAAATTAATATGCAGTCTCAAGGGGCCAGTAATAGTCAAACAATATTAAAAATAGAGAACAAAACTGGAGATCTCACACTTCCTGATTTCAAAACATACTACAAGCAATACTAACCAAGACAGTGTGGTATTGCACAGATACATAGACCAAAGAAACAAAATAGAAAACCGAGAAATAAACTCTTGTGTAAATGGCTAGCTGATCTTTGACAAGACTACATAATGGGGAAATGACAGTCTTCTTTTCAACAAATGATGTTAGGAAAACTGAATATCCACATACAAAAGAATTAATTTGGACCCTAACCTTACATCATGTACAAAAATTAACTCAAAATGCATTAAAAACCTAAATATAAGACCTACAACTATCAAACTCCTGTAAGAAAACAGAGGGGAAGATGTCAGGACACTGGATTTGGCAATTATTTTTTGGATAGCACCAGAAGCACAGGCACCAAAAGAAAAATTATACAAATGGGACTACACAAAACTAAAAACTTAACTATAGTAAAGGAAACTATCAACTGAATAAAAAAGAGACCCACAGAATCAGAATCAGAGAAACTGTTTGCACAGTTATATTTGATAAGGAGTGGTACGTAAGTAACTTCTGCAACTCAATAACATCAAAACAAATAACCTGATTTTAAAAATGGGCAAAGGATATGAATAGATAATTCTCCAAAGAATATATATGAATTGCTTGCAATCACATAAAGAGATGTTTAACATTACTAACCATCCAGGAAATGCAAATCAAAACCACAATGAGATATTACCTTATACCTGTTCAGGTGGCCACTATCAAAAGAATAGAAAAAAAAACAGCATGCCAAGGATGCAGAAAAATCGGAACCTCTGTGCCCCGTTGGTGTGAATGTAAAACGGTACAGCTATATGGAAAACAGTCCATAGGTCCCTCAAAAAATTTAAAAATATGTAACTACTATATATAATCCCACAATCCCACTTCTTGATATATACAAAAGAATTCAAAGCAGGCTCTTGAAAAGATATTTGCATACCCATGTTCACTGCAGGATTATTCACGATAGCCAAGAGGTTTAAGCAACCCAAATGTTCACCAACATATGAATGAATAAAGAAATTTTGGTATACACATATAATTGAATATTATGCATCCCTAAAAATGGAGGAAATCCTGTCACATAATATAACATAGATGAACCTTGTAGAAGGACGTTATACTAAGTGAAATAAGCCAATCACAAAAGGCCAAACACTCTCTGGTTGCACTCATATAAACAATCTAGACTAGTCAACTCTTAGAAAGTAGAAGTGTGGTTGCCAAGGGCTGGTGGAAAAAGAAGGAATAATCTGTGTTTAATGGGTATAGAGTTTCAGTTTTTTGAAAGATGAAAAAGTTCTTAAAAAACAAAACAAAACATGGGGGTGCCTGGGTGGCTCAGTGTTAAGCAGTCGAGTCTTGATTTCAGCTCAGATCATGATCTTATGGTTTGTGAGCATGAGCCCCACATAGGGCTCTGTGCTGACAGTGAGGAGCCTGCTTGGGGATTCTCTCTCACCTCTCTCTCTGCCCCTCCCTCATGCACTTACTCTAGAGCTCTCTCCCTCTCTCTCTCCGAAAATAAATAAACTTAAAAAAAAACACATGGTATTAAATAACTTTTATTGAATTGTCAGGTCAGGACTTAATATTACAGATGAAATGTTTACAGTTTTTATATACAAATAACCTGTAATTTGAATATGAGATGTAGAAAAATATCTTACTTATTTTTATTTTTATTTTGAGAAACATAAAGACAAAGCATCTAAAAATGTTCTGAGTCAGTCTCTACATAGCACACTTTTTTCAGGAACTTTTTCATCTTAGCGTTGGGTGTTATATGTAAGTGATGAATCACAACATTCTAGAGACCTGTTGTACAATGTGAATAATTAACACTACTGAATTATGTACTTAAACAAGTGATTAAGATAGTAAATTTGATGTTATATGTTTTTCACCATGATAGAAAAAATTGAGATGGTATTCCTTTAGCATAGAATCCACCATTTTAAAGTGCAAAATTTAGTGGCATTAGTTGATGTTGTAAAATTACCACCTCTCTAGTTCCAAAGCATGTCGTTACCCCAAAAGAAAACTCTATAACCATAATGCAGTCACTCCCATCCCCTGGAAACCACCAATCTACATTTTCTCTGTGGATTTTCCTATTCTGGATATTTCATATAAATGGAATCATACAATATGTGACCTTTTGCATCTGGCTTCTTTCACTTAACATATTGTCAAGGTTCATCTATGCTAGAGCATTTATGAGCACTCCATTCCTTTCTGTGACTGATTAAGATTCTACTGCAAGTAAAATCCACATTTTGTTTATCCAACATCTCCTCATGGGCATTTAGGTTGTTTCCAACTTATCCCTGTTGTGAATAATGTTGGTATGAACACTGGTGAACAAGTATCTGAATCCCTGTTTTCACTACTTTGGGTTATATATGCAGTAATATCATTGGCGGGTCATATAGTAATTTTAACTTACCTTTTCTGTTCTGCCAACAAAGAACTCCCTTAGCTCTTGCTCATCTGAAAAGTATTAATCTTTTCCTACATTTTTAAGTATACTTTTGCTGTGTATAGAATTTTTGGTTGACAGTTGTTCTTCTAAGCTCTTTAAATAGGTCATCTCACTGTCTTCTGAATTTCATGGTTTCTGATTAGAAATTATCTATTAATATTATTAAGGAATCCTGGAATGTAACAAGTTGCAACTCTCATGCTGTTTTCAAGATTCTCTCACTGTCTTTGTTTTCAACAGTTTGATCTTTTTTTTTTTAGGTGTTGGGATGTGTAGGTTCAAATCTTTCATCAATTTGGGATACTTTCCATCATTTTGTCTTCAAAAATTACTTCTGCCCTTTTCTCTCTTCTTCTTCTGAGATGACCATGATCTTTTTCATATTGTTCCAGAGCTCTTATAGGTTCTGTTCACTTTTCCTCAGCATTTTTTCCTTCTGCTCCTCAGATTTGATAACCCCTGTTGTCCTTATTTTCATGTTGGCAAATTCTTTCTTCTACATTTTCAAATCTGCTGGTGAATTCCTCTAGTGAAATTTTTAGTTCAGCTAGTACACTTCTAAGCTGCAGAATTTCTATTTGAATGTTATTGTTATATTTTTATTGATATTTGTTTTCTTAATACAATGTGTTCTTGGCTTTATTTCTTTGTCCATGGTTTTTATTTGCCTTTTGAGTATATTTAAGACACTTAATGTAAAGGTTTTGTCTAGTAAGTACAATGTGTGTGCTTCTTCTGAACCCATTTCTGTCAATTTATTATTTTCATGTGAATGGGTCATACTTTCCTATTTTTTTAATCTTGTGATTATTCTGTTGAACATTGTACAATTTTGAACACTTTAGTAACTCTGGAAATTAACTCCTTTAGTAAATCAACTTCTTTTCCAGAATTTGCTAATGATATTTATTTAGGGATGCAGTTGTCTAGTGAATTTTACAAACAATTTCTTAAAGACTCTGTTCCTTCTGCTTTGTGGTCACTGAAGTTTATATAAGTCCATTATCTTAGCAGTCAATAGGAAATCTGATAATGATTTCTTTAAATACCTGTAAAAGAGAGATATCTGGGTGGCTCAGTCGGTTAAGCATCTGACTTCAGCTCAGGTCATGATCTCACGGTTCGTGAGTTTGAGTCCCACATTGGACCTCTGTGCTGACAGCTCAGAGCCTGGAGCCTGCTTCAGTTCTGTGTCTCCCTCTCTCTGCCAACCCCTCACATTCTCTCTCTCTCTCTCAAAAATAAGTAAACATTAAAAAAAAAAATACCTGCAAAAGAAAAGAAGAAACTACCCTCCTAGATTTTTTAAGATTGGTTCAGAGCTGAGCTCTTCCATGCTAATACAGGCTACCTAGAATTGTCTTAACCTTCATCTCTTGCTTTTGAGGAACCCACAGATTCTTCAAATAAGCATGCCTCGGGTCCTCTCCGGTGTATTCTGAGACTGCTTCAAGTCCTCAGCATGTACACTGCACTCCATATTGCCCAGTGAAAACTGATCCTTCTGAGCTTTTACTTTTTCAAGAAACTTCCTCTTGAGCTGCCTCTCTCTCAGGTATTTGGACTGTCTGCTGTTTGCCCCATTCATGGTCTCTTGCCTCAGTTATGCACTATATATGTCTTTAAATCCTTTGATAGAGGCTGTCACTACCCAGAAAGCCAATCCAGCCTGATTGGGGGATGGAGGGCAAAGAAATAAATGTTAGCCTCTGTGTTGGCCCCAAGAAAACCACCAGTCCAATACACTGATGTTTGTGTCCTCCCAAAATTCATATATTGAAACCTAATCCCTAATATGTTATCTAGAGGTGGGGTCTTTGGGAGATAATTAGATAATGAAGGCATAGCTATTTTAAGAATGACAAACTTTGAGATCATGACCTGAGCCAAAGTCGGATGCTTAACCACTGCGCCCTTAAAGCAGGGATATTTAATGAAATATGTGTATGAACAGATTTCTAATGTCTTTAAACTTGTGGGGGGGATAAACTTAGGAAACCCTGGGGCTTGCATCAATGGGTTAACAAGGCATAAAGAAATACAAAGCCATAAAATGCTCACACCTGAGTTTGGTTAAATCAGATTGGCACCCCAAGAATAGGCAGGTGCAGAGACACCCTGAGAATAGGGAGGCACAAAGGTGCCGGGATTAGGGAGGTGCAAAGGCACTCCAAAATAGAGAGGGGGTGTAGAGCTACCAGAATAGAGAGGAAGAAGCAAAAGCCTAAAATAGGTATGGCGCAAAGGTGCCCAATACATAGGTATATGAAATAAACAAGATTGGATATTCAGGGTGGAAGCAACCCCAATTTAGTACTATAGCAGAAAGCTGCTTTCACAGAAGGATAGGGCCAGGTCAGGTAAACTGGTGAATTGGACTATGGACTGCTGTGCTGTAGGCAAAGCAGCCCAGAGTGGAGATGGTTAACAACAACAACAAAAAAAGGACCTTGTCAACCCTGAGGTTATTCACCCTATCTGTCTCCTCCCCTAGGCTGGCAAAGATAAACAGGCACAGAGCCTCCAGTCTGCTGTTAACAACCATCTCCCCCTCTGCCCGGCACCCGGCTTTTGTTTTACATTGACCCAAACCCCAAACATTGTATGTCTTCCAAATCCCCCTCTTCCCTCATGTCCCCAAGTTAATGTTCCCAGTTTCTTTGTCTCTTTGTACACGCCCAACATGTCTGTAAGCCTTCTGATCTGAATAAATATGGGGCAAGGACCCTTATTCAGGGCTCTTATCTTTTCCCGGACATTAGCCATCTCTCGCTTTAACCCTGCATCTGTTCTTTTGCTGGCCAAAAAAGAACTTTACACTTAGAGTCTTCAACAAACTTGGATGGAGGAAAAATTACATCTTTGTTTTTACTGATCTCTAGTCAAAACTTAGCATTTTCTCCAATTATGAAAGTAGACACAAGTAAAAATAAAGAAAACTACTATTAGCAGTACTTATAATTAAGTCACCAATAGAAATAATATTTTAATTGTCAATTACAGTTGTTACAAATATCTAAAAACATCAGTTATATCCATTACTTCTTCAAAAAACAATGGTCTTTAGACTCTGTGCCAGAAGTCATGTGATTACAGTCCTCTTATGTTCAGATATTTCCATATAACTGGCCTCATGTTAGGTGAATTGGAACCTAGGAGCCATTTAGCTACCTTCTGGCATATTGTCACATTAGTGACCCTAATAGCTAAGTTTAATTCAGCGTTCTCTGTTTACAATCGTGCATTGATCAATATTTGGAAAGAGGTTAATTGTTTCCTGTTTTTCTTTTCTTTTAACATTTTTAAGTTTTGTAAAATGGAACAATGCAAATGAGAATTCTAAACTTTCCAATGGGACACTTCCAAGATATAGTAGAGTCTCCACTCCTTAAAACCATTTCTTGAAACATCAATACGGTTTTATTAGATGGCCAAACAACAAAAACCTCAGCAGTATTACAGAGACTATAATAATGCCACAAAACTTTCAAACTAGTTGGTGAGCTGGAAAAGAGGAAAAGACAGGAGAGATATTCCCTTTCCAATGGATTTATTGTTTCAATTGTTATACTTCCGATATGCCATTTCTATCTATCATGGATTATCTATCTATCTAACTATCCTATCAACTATAATTCCATAGTTATAAATTCTAAATATATTCTATTTTTGCTTGCTATATCTTTTAACTTTTGGATATTGCTCATGACAGTATTGGCAGCTTCACCTCTCTCCTTTAATATGAACCTGGATAAAGCTTCCATGGGAACCATCCCTCCCCCTCTCTATATATAATATATAATTATATATATAATTATACATATATATATATATATAATTTTTATATGGAATATGTATATACAAGTATTATTCTCTAGATGTATGCTGATGCCATGGAAGAAAAATTCACTTGTTGGTGTGTTCATTTTAAAAACTACTAAGGGAGGGGCACCTGGGTGGCTCAGTTAGTTAAGCATCTGAATCTTGATTTTGGCATGGGTCATGATCTCACAGTTTGTGGATACAGGTCCCACCTGGGGCTCGGCATTGGCAGTGCAGAGCCTGTTTGGGATTATCTCTCTCTCCTTCTCTCTCTCTCTCTGCCTCTCTCTCAAAATAAATAAATACATTCAAAAATATACAAAGAATAAAAACTACTAAGGCAGTCAACATTTTGAAAATGACTAAAAGATGTTTTTTGCTTTTCATTTTCCCCCCTAAACATACCTTTCAGTGGAAATAAAAGCTCCATTCTCCTGCCAAAAATAAAGCTCCTGACATGCTTGAAAAGTCTTCTGTTTTTTTTTTTCCTACTTTAGCAGAAAAGCAAGTTATCATAGTGTTGCCATGTGTCGCTTTTTATAGAGACATGTATTGGCACTAAAGATTCTTCCAACAACCCTGAAAGTTTTTGTCAACAACCATAAAAATCATCAGCTTTCTCATTTCAAAGCTATTTTGCAAGAAGTAGGGACAGCATACAAAAGTGCTTCACTACACATGGAAGTTTGCTAGCTTTTAAGAAAACAAGGAGTATTTGAACTACAGTTCAAGCCCAAATCTTAGACTGCAGTCCAAGTACCTCTTTTCCTGTTCTTACATTCCTTCCTCCCTCCCTTCCTTTAGAAGGACAAAGCCCACTCTTAAAACTCCTTCCTTTAATATTTTATTTTTTACTTTTGAGAGAGACAGAGAAAGAGAAAGAGAGACATCGGAACCTAAGACAGCTCTGTCCTGATAGCAGAGAGCCAGATGTGGGGCTAGAACTCACAAACCATTAAATCATGATCTGAGGTGAAGTTGGACGCTCAACCCACTGAGTCACCCAGGCACCCCTTCAAACTCTTTTAAAGAAAGGATATTATCCATAGGTTGGCTTACCTGACAGATGTTTTTAACAATGTGAGTAAGGTATACCTTTCAATATAAGGTCCTAAAATCACCATTGTTGATGTAAGTACATACGTAAATATGTGTGTGTGTGTGTGTGTGTGTGTGTGTGTGTGTGTGTGTACTGTCTTGTATAACTTGCCAATACTGAAGAAGACAGTTGCCCTGAAAACCCTTGTAAACATTCAAATGTTGAAGGAAGAGCTTTACCAGGATGCAGTTGAGATACAAAATTATCATTTTGTTTCTTTAAAGAGAGTGTTATGCTAAGTGAAATAAGTCATACAGAGAAAGACAGATACCATATGTTTTCACTCTTATGTGGATCCTGAGAAACTTAACAGAAGACCATGGGGGAGGGGAAGGGGGAAAAAAAAGTTATAGAGGGAGGGAGACAAACCATAAGGGACTCTTAAAAACTGAGAATAAACCGAGGGCTGATGGGGGGAGGGGTGGGAGGGAGGGGAAAGTGGGTGATGGGCATTGAGGAGGACACCTGTTGGGATGAACACTGGGTGTTGTATGGAAACCAATTTGACAACAAATTTTATATTAAATAAAGAGAAATCTGTACACACTTGTATGCATGTAAAAACTTTTTTTGTTTTTAAAAATATTTTTTAAAGTTTATTTTATTTTGAAAACAAAATTCTTCAACGTTTATATTATTTTGAGAGAGAGGGACAGGGAGGGGGGGTAGAGAGTGAGGGAGACACAAATTCTGAAGCAGGGTCCAGGTTCTGTGCTATCAGCACAGAATCCTATGGGGGGCTCAAACCCATGGACCACAGGATGATGACCTGAGCTAAAGTCAGACACTTAACCAACTGAGTCACCCAGGCACCCCAAGTTTATTTTATTTTATTTTATTTTGAGAGAGAAAGAGAGAGAGAGAGAGAGAGAGAGAGAGAGAGAGAGAGAGAGGCATAAAGAGAGGGAGAGAGAGAATCCCAAGCAGGTTCCACACTATGAGTGCAGAGCTGGATCCCGGGCTTGAACTCACAAATCACAAGATCGTGACCTGAGCCAAAACCAAGAGTGAGATGCTCAACAAACTGAGCCATGTAGGTGCCCCATGTGAAAACTTATTCTAAAGTTATTTCTATCTTTAAGGCATTAAAATTGAAGAACAGTTCTACAGTTCTTTTCTTACTGATATAAACTATCAAAGATATAGACAGACAAAGGACTCATGGGTTTTAGGATAAAATCTTAGCAGTAATTTAATCTTAACACAAAACAGAACTAAAATTAACAATTATTATTAAGGTGAACATTCACACATACCAGCTTCAACAATGCTAGTGTCCCTTGATATCCATGCCCTGTAGAACACACTATGGAAAATATATTACTCACAAAAATATCTTTGTGAATCTGGACTTCTACTGTTTTTTAGGAAAATCCACACGTGCTTTTTTCTAGCACTAGTATAGCACAATTTCTAAAATTTAGATTAATGAGTCATTTGAAGAGTTTTCTCGTATATGCTGTGAGTTAATTATTAAATGAGTTTCTGATTGTTGCTGCATATACATAGAACTGCATTTGCCTTTTACATCTTATGTCTAGAATATGTGGCAAATTTGGATGATTGTAAAATTCTCTCTGTAGGGCCCATTTTTTCCCATCCATCAAGAAAGAAGTATTAGGGGAGAATTTGGCGCTCTTCGCATCCCCTTCAGTCTTTATGGCACTGCTGCATCCCTCTAATTCAAGGCAGTAGCACCTAGCCTTATTTTTTTGTATTTAACAGAGATTCTTCAGTATTTCAACATTTAATTTGATATTAATTTTAAACATAAACCCCTTATGAGGGTAAGGACAGTTCAATTTCTATTTCTAACTGCACATGAATTTTATTATAATATACATTTAATTAAATGGTATTTCTGCAGCTACTTTGATGAGCATGAGATTTCTCCTTGAGTCTAGTAATATGATAGATTAGTGAGTTTTTTAATATTGAAACAAATCTTTATCTCTGGAACAAACCCAACTTGTTCAAAACAGATTACCTTTTACACCCCTTGTTCAATTCTGCTCATTAATTTTTTTACTGAATTTTTACATCTCTGCCACTAATGAGATTATCCATAACTTCTCGTTCTCATACTGAACTTGTAGGAGTATGAAAGTAATATTATAATTGGCTAAAAAAATAAACAAATACAATAGGCATGCTAAAATGTAGTTCTTTCAAAGAATAGAACTGACCAACTTCTGGCACAGTATGCAAGAAGAAAAATAAGAAGGCACAGACAGCTAGAATCAGGAATGGAAATCAACACATTATTACAGATGATTCGGATAAGGCAATAATATATACAAAATTGTGTCAATGTACTAGACAATTTAGAAAAGTTGCTTATTGTTTGAAAAATAAGTCTTACACACTGATGTGAGGAGAAACAGAAAATTTGAATGGCATAATATTATGAAAGTCTATCAGTATCAAAAATATTTTCACAAAGTAAACATCAGATGCAGATAGTTTCATCAACAAGTTTCACTGAACATTTTAGAAACACACAATTTCATCCTGCTCTAAAGTCTTCCCAGGCAGTAGAGAAGAGAAACTATTCCTCAACTCACTTTATGAGGCTCACAGAATTTCCAGGAGGAAAGATGGTAAGGAAAGTGTGAAAATGACTCCTTACATTTTGATCTCACTCATAAACATAGATGCAAAATGTTAGCAAAAGTATTTAACAATACATGAAAAGGAAATACATTGTGAACAGGTTAGATTTTCCTATGAATGAAAGGTTGTTTCAACAGTTGCAAAATTAATCAATGCCAGTCACCATATTAGCACATTTAATAAGGTATGTTATATGATCATGTCATAGATGCAAAATCATCATCATGATACAAACCTTTACAAAACTAGGAATAGAGAAATGTTCACTTAATATGATTAAAATGTATCTATGCATATATACATATGCATGTACATATATGCATAGATACATTTTAATCATATAGCATGATATATGTGTGTGTATGAATGAATATATTTATCTATGTATTTAATAAATATTAATTTATATTTAGAAGACTTCTTTTTATGGAAAAGAAGCCAAGAATGTTCAATCTCGCCATCTTTATTCAGTTTACTGACAATACTGTCCTGTGGAGTAAGGCAAGAATAAGCGGAATGTTTAAGGAGTTTATAGAGAAAAATAAAATTGCCATTAAGAATATAGATTATATGACTGTGTATGTAAATATTCCAAAATAAATTACAAGTATATAATCAACATTAAAACAAGGATTTAATAGGACAGCTGGATGGATAATAAATCAATAATTCTAAGCATAGCGTTCTATAAATTTAGGCAAATATATACATCTGTATAACTATCACCTCTAAAAATTCCTTCATGCTCCTTTGAAGTCAACTCATGAAGTCCCCCATGTCCAGGCAATCATAAATCAGCATTTTTTCACTAAAGATTAAGTTTTCCTTTTCTAGAATTTCAGATAAAATCCCACAGTATGTACTCTTTCTTCAGGTCCCTTTCATTCAGTAAATAGTATTTTTCAGATCTGCTCATGTTGTTTAACTTGCCATTGGTTCATCTATTTTTATTGTAGGATAGTATTCCTTTGTGTAAATATACCAAGATTTATCTAGTCTCCTGTGAGTGGACATTTGGACTTTTTCCAGTTTTATGTTATTATGAAGAAAGCTGCTATAAGCATTTGTATTATGGCGTATACTTTTACTTCTCTTAAGTAAATTCTTAGGAATGAAATTTTGGGGTGTTACAATAAGTGTACATTTAATTTTATAAGTAACTGACAAATAGTTTTTCAACATATGATTTTATGTTCCTACCAGCAATATTTTGGATGTTCCAGTTGCTCCAAATACTTGCCAATTCTATCAGGCAGAGTTCTCCTGAGAAACAGATCAACAGGATACACATAGATATCTAGAAAGAGATTGATCTTTCTTATGAAGATTGGCTCACGTGAGCTCATATGGAGGCTAAGAATCCCATGATCTGTAAGCTGTAGCCCCAAGAAAGTTGTCGATGTAGCTCCAATCCAAACCTGAAGGCCGTACAACAGGGGGAGACAATAGAGAAAATCCCAGTGTAAGTCTAAAGACCCAGGAATGGGGAGTCAATAGTGTAAGTCCTTGTCCAAAGCCAAAGGCCTGAGAACCAGGAGTGCCGATGTCCAAAGGCAGGAGAAAATGGGGGTCCCACTCAAGTAGAGCTTCAAGAGAGCAAATTTGCCCTTTCTTGGTCTTTTTTTGTACTAACCAGCCTCTCAACGGATTAGATGATGAACACCTACACTGGTGAGGTGGATCTTCAAATGCCAATGCTACCAATTCAAATATCAATCTCTTTCAGAAACAGCCTCACAGACACATCCAGAAATAATGTTTTACCGGCTATGTGGGTATCCCTTGGTACACCAAGTTGACACATAAAATTAACCATCACACCAACACTTGGCTGTTTTTGGTGTTTCCAATCTAATGAACTTGTAGTAGCAACTCATTATGGTTTTAATCTAAACATTAATGTGATGACTAATGATGTTGAGCATATTTTCACGTGTTTGGTAGTCTTGTTCTGTTGTGAACTGGTCACTATGTTGCCTAAGTTGTACTGAATCGTTTTCTTATTGTTGACTGGTAAGAACTTTTTATACATTACAGATTTAAGTCTTTTTTTACAGCATTATAATTGCCTCTGGAGGTACATATTCAATGCTTTTAGTGTCCTGGATATTTTTAGATTTTTATAACTGGAGATGTTTACATTTATTACATTAATATTATTCTTTAAAATATACATAATGTTTTACATATTCCTCTGTATATGTTATATGGTTTCTTACCCTGGTAAAGAACAGGAAGGATGTTAGATGGAGCTTCCGATGATCTCATTAAGTCAGAGACCCCAGAAATTTCCATCTTGTGCCTCTGCTATTATTTAGTCCTTGAAATATTCTTGTGGATCCTCAAGGTTCACTGGGGAAAGAGATGAATATTGCTGGTTTCTTATGGGCAAACCTAGTAGTGGCACATATCACTTCTGCTAACCGGTAATTTGCTAGTCTTTAGTTTTATATGGCCCCACTTAAATGCCTAGAAGGCTAGGGAGTACAGTTTAGCTGTAATCCTAAGGAAAACAAACAAACAAATAAACTGCTTTTTCTTCCTTGTATTTTTCATTTTTTCCAGTCTCGTCCCAGTTTTCATTTGGTCCAAAGATGGGCACATGGTCCAGGTTTGGGCTATTAGTTTCTTTTTTCTCACTATAATGATTCAAGATGGCTATTAAATCCAAATTAGTTCAAACAACCTCAACTCATTATGGCTAAAGATTGAGAACCACTAGGACAGTGACTAGAGTGAGTGCCTCTGACATTTTACAACTGAAGTGCTTCCCTCAACCCAGTCTTTGGTTTAGCACTAAAGTGCTTTGGTCCCAGTCTTGAGAACCACTATTCTTAATTAAAAGTCTGGGTCTCTCTAGTATGTATTTTTAAAATTTCCTGCTATTTTGGTTTCTACTCAAACAATTTAAATAATAGGTCCTCCTGCTCCTGCAAGACACTGGCTCTTATTCTCAACCTCAGAGAAAGTTGTGAAAAAAAGTCAACTTATATTTATAAATATTTTAGCCACTAAAAAAGAGGTACTATAAAATATATTTAGCTGAAATCCCAAGATTCTCTGAAAATACAAAGACTATAGCAATCCTGCTATAAATTAATTAAAAATGAAAGTACAGGTGCTGTGTTTATAGCACAGAATGCAGTGTGATTGGTTTGGGAGTTTATGATGATTACTTTTTATATGTAATTGGCAAGGACATTTTTGTATTTTTATTCTACTTTGTATAGTTCATATACATGTATTATAATTTGGGCAATGCTGTTCCCATTTTCCCCATGAGAAAAAGTTTCATGGAAACATTTTTTATATAATGAAGTTTTGGAATAAGATTTAAATGTGCGTCTGTACAACTATAAATCCCATGCAATTTAGAGAGCATTTTTTATTGGTGATAATTAATTAATTACTAAATTGGTGAGAATCTAGTTAAATCTACCACATGCCTTGAACTCTTAAACACAAGAAACAGAGTTATTACCATTATGCCCTAGAAATTTATAGTTTAGGATTTGTGCAAGAAATCTTATTACACTCATAAGCAATTAGAAAACAATACAAGTGATCTTTGACAGAGTTATAAATTGTCCTGTTACAATAGTTGGTTCAGTAAAATTGTTTAATTTCAGGTATTCTCCACTTATCATTCAACTTACAGCCATTCAGTGTAAATTCCATAGAAGATTTGAAGATAAGCGGTGTTTTTTGAGGTTTATTTATTTATTTTGAGAAAGAGAGAGCAAGAATGAGTGAGCATGCATACATGGATGATTGAGAGATAGGCAGAGAGAGGGAGAGGGAGAGGGAGAGGGAGAGGGAGAGAGAGAGAGAGAGAGAGAGAGAGAGAGAGAGAGAGAGAGAGAATTCCAAGCAGGCTCCACAATCTGCACTGAGCCCCACCTGCGACTTGATCTCATGACACACCATGAGATCATGACCTGAATCAAAATCAGGAGTTAGATGCTTAAGCGACTGAGCCACCTAGGTGCTCCTAAAAGTATTTTTAAAATAAAGTGGATATCAGTGTACAGAGCAGAGGGTTAAAGGTCCAGATTCGAATTTGGAAAGAATTAAGGATATAGCCACTTTCTCTACTCTGGCACAGAACCACTACAAAATCATAAGGACTTGGGTTTGGGGAGCCTAAATACACAGCATCCTGGTATAAATATTAGCACTCTCATGGTGAATACCAATGCAAAGCCTTGATGACTGGCCTGACAGCAATGTCTCGGGCATGAAAACAATATCTGTGGCTACAAACAAACAAACAAACAAACAAAAAAACTGATTAATAAATGCACGTGAGGCATCCTTCGAAAATTCTAGGTAATACCTGTGGTGTTTGGACATTTAGGAGAAGACTGTTGCATTCTGCGAAAGCAACTTATAAAACAGATTAGAGTAGACTGATAGATAACAAATTATCCTTTTTGTTTCTTTTTTAGCACTTCATATAATGATACCATGGCTTCTTGAAAGCTATCTTAAATCTACACAATACATGACAGAAGGATAACTCATTAAGCATGTAAAAAGAGGTAGGTAGAGGGTAGATGCCCCGCAATACACCACACTTGTAAAGCAAATGTAAATTGGATTAATGACACAAAATGGAACAGCATAATTTGCAGCCTTTCATATGAATATTTGATATTTGGGACAGGGAATGATTTCTTGAACAGCACTCAAAAATAGTAAAATATAAAATTAAATATTGAGGATACTGTCTTTATTGCAATTGATATTTTCACATAAATAAAGTAAAAAGAGAAGACAAAACTCAAGATATTTTCAATATACATAATGGAGAGAGGATTAGCATTCAAGAGATCTGAAGAAAACTACAAATCAAAACAAAAACACTAAAAACATAATTAGAAGAATGAGACAAGTGATTAGGAAATACACACCACCAATTAGATGGATCTCTTAATTTGATGTGACCAGGGTTAGCAGCAAAACATGGACAGTAGTACACGGAAGGTGTTTTCCACTGAAGTTGAGGTTGCTCACCTGCCTTTTTCGGTGTATGCAAATACTTAGTTCTACCTACAGTGGAGGATTCTGAGTATTTACGCTAAAATTTTAAAAGTCTGTGAAGGCAAAATGTTGTCAAGGATGCAAAAAATAAGAATGTTTACAAACTGTCAATGAGAATAAATACTGGTGAATCTAATGGGGATAACAATTTGGCAATATATTAGAAATTTCACCTTTAAGTATATTCCAGATAGCTATATATGCAAAAGTACATAATTACAGGAATGTTTATTGTAGCACAGTTCAAGAAATTGGAGGAGTACCTGGGTGGCTCCATCAGGGAAGCATCCAACTCTTGATTTCGGCTGAGGTCATGACTCAGAGTTTGTGAGATAGAGCCACGTATGGGGCTCTGCGCTGACAGTGGGGAGCCTGCTTGGGATTCTCTCTGTCCCATTCTCTCTCTGGCCCTCACCTGCTCTCTCCATCAAAATAAATAAATAAACTTTAAGAAACTGGAAACAACATAAATGACCTTCAAAAATAAAATGGACAGGTATCTGGGTGGCTCAGTCAGTTGAACATTTGACTCTTGGTCTTTGCTCAGGTCCTGATCTCACAGTTCATGAGTTCGAGCCCTGCAGAGGACTCTGTGCTGACAGTGTGGAGCCTGCTTGGGATTCTCTCACTCTCTCTCTTTCTGCCCCGATCCTGCTGTCTTGCTCTCTCTCTCTCTCTCTCTCTCTCTCTTTTAAAATAAGTAAACTTAAAAAAAAATGTTTTTAAATAATAAAAAAGTAAATGGATACATAATTTGTGAAATGCTCAGTGATATAAAATACTTAAAGTGAATGAACTAGATGACAGATATTAACATAAGTTTCAAAACACAATGGAAATAATAGAATCAGAAAAATACATATATATTGTCTTATTTAAAAGTCATATATTATAAAATATGTATGAGTATGCACATTTAATGGAAAGTATGCATATATTATAAAATCCAAATTTCTTGTAGTGATTTCCTCTGAGGAAGAAGAGATATCAAAACTATACATATGATCTGAGAAAATTATACCGATATTAGGATGTACTCCAACTGTTTGGTGGGTACATTAAATGTCACTATGTTATTATAAATTCTTTGAGGTATTTCTTTAAATAAACACTTTTTAAAATAAAAAGATAAGAGAAGACATAAAGGTGCTACCACCTTTATTAAATTTCATGAAATAAAAATATCACTTATCAAATATTAAATGCTTTCCTTTTACAGGTCACATATAAAAGCACTATCTAACAAATCTAGAAATTAGATTAAATATATATAAGTTTACATAGAATTCATTTTCATTATATAGGTATATATTAGTTCTTATTAGTTTTAATATCTCATGGAGCTAGGTCCTAATAAAATGTCTTATACCAAAAATTCTGGAGTAAAATTAAGTATCATAATTTTTAAGGAAAAATTACCTATCAATATCTTCCAATGACTTTGAAAACCACCCATTTACATTCATTTAACATTAGAAACCCATGCAAAAACAGTACATTTGACCTAATTAGATGTTAAATGTGAAATATGGATTTCCATTTCTGGCAACAAGCCATTCACTTGAATTGATTTTCAAAACCACATCCTTCTCATCACCCTCTCTTAAGCTATGTGGATTGATTCCATTAAGTTCCCTTCCCAATCTGGAGCCTGTCTAAATTCATTGGACTATGGATTTAATTTGCATTGGATTTAATCACATATAAGTGATCTTCTGGAGGAAGGTGAGAAAATGAAGACATCCATCCAAGTGGCATCAGAGAAATACAAGACAAAGCGTGACTCATATTCATAGTGTGGCACTTAGCTCCAATTGAGGTGCTCCTATCATGGATAGCCTACTTTGTGGAAGGAAGACTGAGGTCCCCAATACATTCCACAAGTCTACACATACTGGGAATAAAAATTTTAACTGGCTAATAAAACTTCAAAAGCAACATAACTTTAGTAGGAATATATCCAGAAGTTATTGAAAGAAAAATTACTACCTTTCTTATCCAGTGCAAATTACAAGAAACATTGTGCAAGTGTGTGTGTGGGGGGTGGGGGTGGGCGGAGGGGGTGCTTTGAAAATATTGCTGCATTCGAAGTTATGTTGTTAGGGATTATTTATCTTATGTTTTGCTTCTGGTTTTGGTTTTCTTGGTATCATAGCAGCTTTTATCATAACAACATTTCACATCAATCACTTTGAAACTGAAGACTCTAATTCCAACTTGTCAAGGACGAAGAGATGAAATGTGAGGAAACTACCTGACAAGAGGCAGATATCAGTGCACCAAGAAATGATATTCATACTCCTACTGTGAATCAGATGTATAAAATTATGGCTGTCTTGGCAGTGATTGGCGTTTGAGGCATTTTTTTCTACAAAAGGATCTCAGAGAAACATCTTTAATAAAACTCATGCCTCCCTGTTGGCCTGTAGCTCACACAGTGATTCTAGAATTCAGTTTTATACAAACACATATATAACATATCTAAATCCCAGTTTTTATAACTGTTTCCTCTTCTATTTCTATGTACTATAATGCTACCATGTGTATTGTCATGCAGCTATAATTTAAATATCAGGGCAGTATATCTACTATAAAGACTACTTCATATAACCACCTAGAGTTAGAGCCTGAAGGGGGTCCAACTTAGAACAAGTGCTTGGCTAACTTTGATTGTATATGCATACTTTCTCAACTGGAATTGTTTTTATTTGTAAAAGGGCACTGAAATGGTGCCCTTTACATGCAAAGTACCCTTTAAGTGTATAGCACATAACTCTTTGATCAGTCACTTCCCCATGGTGTGGATGATGGTTAATTCTATATGTCAGCTTGATTGGATCATGGGGTACTCAGATACTTGCCCAGATACTGGATGTTTCTATGAGGGTATTTTGGAGATGATTAACATTTAAATTGACTAAGTAAAGTAGATTGAACTCCATCATGTGGGTGGGCCTAATCTATTAGTTGAAAGCCTGAACAGAACAAAAGAGCTAACCATTCCCCAAGAGAGGTAAATAATTCTTCCTGCCTGATGATCTTTGATCTGGGGCATAGGCTTTTTTCCTGCCTCAGACTCCAACAAACACACCAACTTAGCTCTTCCTGGGTCTCAAGCTGGCCAGTTTTCACACTGCAACTATACCATTGGTTCTCTACGGTGTCTTCGTCTTGTTGATCCACCCTGCAGATCCTGGTATTTGACAGCCTCCACAGTCACAAGAACTAATAGTCCTTGTAATAAACATCTTTCTTTGTCTCTCTGTGCATACATCTAATTAATTCTGTTTCTCTGGAGAACTTTGACTAATACTAATATAACGTGAATGAGTTTAACCGTTTAGTTTTTGGTGACAGACAATCTCGAATTTTGGAGTATTAATTATTATATTCCTAATGTAAGTCAAGATACAGAGACTTAGAAGAAACACAAAAAAACAGATCAGAATCAACTAATACATACCAAATTATTTTTTAACCACTTCAAGTAATGCTGAATAAGATATCTGAGATGAAATTATTAACTATTTTTTCATATCTATTTGAAGTTTTTAGACATTTACTAATTTTCCAGTACAAATTTAATAAACAAATAATAAAATAAGGTTACATAGAACCCAAGTCCACCAAATTTCACCAACATTTGTCTGTCATGATATCATTTTTTAAATTTATTTTATAATCTTTATTCTTATTATTCTATCCCTATGGGCTTACACTTTCTGTTGATCTTTAAAGCTGATTTACTACAAAAATGTTTGGCTAGAATTTGGGAAGTATTTTTCTTCATTCAACATTTTTTTTCCTAATACATAGTTGTAGTACTTAAAGATATCTCTATTTCAGGGAAAAAAAAAGTATGATGTTGCTGCCTTTCCAACATTTTCACACAACACACTAAACATGAAGGCAGAAATACAATAAGCATTTCATTTTCTGTGAATTCCCACTTAACGTACATCTAAGACCTGAATAGAGAGTACAGTCAAATCTTAGTATTTGAAGGGAGGCTGCATCTCTGAAAATTCGGAATTAAAAATAATTTAAAACCATTAATGAACCAAAATAAGCTCACTGATATTTATAAGACATCCATTCCCCGAACATCAGAAGAAACACTCATCAAGCGCATACTGAACATGTAACAAGACAGATCATATTCTGGGCCATTAAATACCTATCAATATTTTCACTGGATTTAAATCATACATCATTTATTAACTGTCTACACTGGAACTAAATTAGTAATTAATAACAAGAAGCTATCTGGAAATCTCCCCATATGGGCAAAGGAAACAATATACCTCTAAATAACCTATACATCAATAACAACAAAAAATCAAAAATATCAATTTCTAAGTCTCAGCTAAAGCAATGCTTAGAGAAAAAAGGGTAGAACTGAACACATTCATTAAAAAAGAGAGAGAGAGAGAGAGAAAGAACAATATTAGTGACCTAACTACCTTGGAAAGTTAGAAAAAGAGAGGGGGAAGATTAAACTAAAATTAAAGGAAAATAAATAATATAAAGACAAAAAACAACGAAATAGAAAACAGAAAACTAATGGAGAATATCAGTACAACAAAAATATTTTTCTTTGAGAACATGAATAAAACTGACAAACCTCCTGCTAGGTTGATTATAAAATATGAGAAAAAAATAAATTATCAATGTCAGCAAAAAGGAAGGGGACATCACTGCAAGTATTCGAAGTCTTAACAACTTGATAAAGGAATGGTATGAAGATCTGTATGTCAATGCATTAAAAAGTCAATATGAAATGGGCAAATACCTTGAATGACACCAAATTCATTCTACCAAACTACCAAATTCATTCACTAAGTAATATATAACCTAAATATTTATCTATGAAAGAAACTGATTTGGTAGATAAAACTTTCACACAATATCCCAATTTCAGATGACTTCACCAGGGAATTCCTCCTAACATTTGAGAAAGAAATAATTCCAGTTTTACAACTTTTTCAGAAAAGAGAGTTAGTAGAAACACTTTTCAACTCATTATATGAAACCAGCATTACTCTGATATACAAAACAAATGAAGGCATTACATGAAAACTACAGAGCAACAACCCTCATGAACACGGATATATGATTCTGTAACAAAATTTTTAGCAAATCGAATTCAACGATATACAAAAAAGATAACGCATCATGACCAAGTGGGGCTATCCCAGGAATGCAAGGACGATTTAATATTTTTTTAAAAAGTTATCCTACCACCAGATTAAAAAAGAAAATATCTATGATCACCTCAGGCATGTGACAAAATTCAGCCTCCATTTATGGTGAAAACCCTTAGCAGACTAGTAATATAAGCAAGCTTTCTCAATCAGATGAAGGGTATATGTGAGAAAATATATTTAATCATTTTTAGTGAAAAACAATGTTTTTTTTCTTGAAGATTAGAAATAAGTAAAAAATCTGTTTTTACCTCTTCTATTAAAAATTGTATTGGAAGTTTTAGCTAGCACAGTAAGGTAGCAAAAATAAATGAAATCATAGTTTGGAAGGCAATAAGTAAATGTCTTTATTCATAGATTAAATGATTATCTATGTAGAAAATTGTAAAAATCTAAAAAAGAAGCCTATTATACCTAGTAAGTGCATCTATCAAGGTTGGAAGATATAAATCAAAATTCAAATGTAAATTGCATTTCTATATACTAGCAACAAATGATTAGAAATCAAACAACATAAAAATACATAACATTTTAGGAATTAAACAAAAGATGTACAAGACTTCTAAACTGAAAAAGATAAAATTGACTAATATCTGAATGAATTTAGAAATATAGTAACCTGATACATCAAAAGACACAACATGTTTGTATTAGTTGGGGTTCTCCAGAGAAACAGAAGCAATAGAAGATTATCTATCTATCTATCTGTCTATCTATCTATCTATCTATCTATCTCTATCTCTCTCTCTATTTCTAGCTCTATATCTCTATGTCTATCTAGGAAGAGATTTATTGCAGGACTGAGCTCACAGGATTATGGAGGCTGAGGAGTTCCACAATCTGCTAACTGCAAACTGGGAAACCAGGGAAGCTGGTTGTGTAATAGAGTTTGATCCTAAGGCCTAAGAACCAGGGAAGATGACAGTGTCCCAGTCCAAGTCTAAAGGCCCAAGAATTAGAAGTGCCAATGTCCAAGGGCGAAAGAAGGTAAATGAGTCAATTCAAGCAAACAGAGCAAATTTCCCCTTCCTCCATCTTTTTGTTCTATTCAAACCTTCAAGAGATTGGATGGTATACATCCCTATTGGCAAGGGCACTCTTTACTTACTCTACTGATTCAAAAGCTAAACTCTTCCAGAAACGTATTTATAGACACATGCAGAAATAATGTTTTACCAGGTATCTGGGCATCCTTTAGCCTCGTAAGGCTGACACATAAATTTAATTATAATTAAGATGTCAATTGTCCCCAATTATATCTATAGAGAACTTACAATCCCAATTAAAATTTCAACAGACTTTCATATAGAAATTGTCAAGCTGATTCTAAAATTTATATGGGATTTAAAAAGATCCAGAAAAGAAAAAGTACTTTGGAGAACATATTAGGAGAACGTATGCTTAATTTATCTAATTCAACTATTGTTATATTCAACAACTTGAATGAATCTCAAACTAATTATACTACAAGAAAGAAGCTAGACCCCCAAAGTGTACATACTGTAAGATACCATTTATATAACTTTCTAGAAAATGCAAACTAAGCTATATAAGATAAAGCAGATCAGAGGCTTCCTAAGGAAGGGTAAAGAGAGAGGGATGGACTGATTACAAAGAGGCATGAACATACTTTGAAATGTCCTTTACCTTGACTGTAGTGATGTTGTCATGAGTATATATAGTCCCCACTGCATGGTAAGGGGTTAATGGAAACTTAAACATACCTTGTTTTTGCACTTCATAGTCCCATGGTAACCTGTGATCACAGAACAGTGCTAAGCAAGGACCTGTTCCCATATGTACTACTCCCAGTAACACCATATCATGCAAAAAGAAGCTTCCTGAATATCTATGTCAAAACATATTATATTGTATATATGGGATGCACAGAATTTAGATGATTTATACTTAAGTAAAACCATAGAAAGTAAGCTTTTTCTTACCATTTGTCTTTTTTTATAAATGAGATACAAAATATCAAAAAACTACAAGTTTAAAAATAATCTCATTTCTTTCATATAAATTGACACCTCCTATGACATGCCATTTCCTGAAAAATAATGGAAGTTCCTGAATCTGAATATCTCCATACATCATCCCCAAACCATCCAGGTCAACAAAGAGAACAAAGAAAACCACCCATAATCCTTGCCTGGAATGAGTGAGAGACAGAGAGAATACTACAGCTTAAAAGCATGTGAGTGATGATACGAACATCTCATTTCATTCCACAGCCAGTTGCATCCATAATGCAGAAGCAACATTTAATGGAGATTCCTCAGGAAGAGGAAAGTCCTACTCTAAAGGAAAAATATTTCAAGCTGAGGCTAGGCTGATCACCTCAGTGGCCACAGGAAAATGGGTAAGAAAGGGCGGGGCTTCTGGAAGGAGGGAGGTGATTTAGAAGGGAAAAGCTTCCCTCAGAGCCTTGGTAGTGAAGGTAAAGAAGGATGTAAGCAATCAAAATTAAGTTTTCTATATAAACAAACAAACAAACAACAGAAAACATTCACAAAATCAACCGTCCCTATCAATAAGGCACCAAAAATCAAAGAAGCTGCTTTCCAATGGAAGAGCAGGAACTTTAACTCATGAATTGGCCAAACTCCTCATCCTTGCCTATGTTAAAACAGCTGTTATTACTGATCTAAGAAAATATAAAATATTTTAAAATAAACACATAGTGGAAAGTGATACGTAAGTAAAACTACAACAAAGAGAAAACAGAAAGAAACAAAAAAATTTCAACACCCAAGCCACAACAACGGAGAAATCCTGTAACATATCACGTGAATTTAATGCCATCAAACTAGCCTTTGTAGATCTGAATCAGAATTCAAAAATTTCTTGAAAAGCAAAAGTCATCAATATATGAAAAAAAAAACTTTAAAGTGAGAAATTAAAGAGTTTTCTTCTAAATGGAAGTCCCTTGCTGTCACATTAGTCAATGATTCTGTAAAATCTTTATTTTTTTGTTGTTGTAGACAATAAAAAATAACCATAACACAGCCTGTAGGGATAACTAAAATATGTCATTTTTTTATGTTTTAGGTGAATTATAATTTGCTATATCTGTGTTTGACTAATTTCCGATATTTAGGTTTCTATTCAGATTCAGGGAACAGAGATCAGTCACCTGTGTGCCATATACTTCTCTATACTACATCAATACATCAGTATATATATTGTGTGCCATATACTCCTCTATACTACACGTTAACTCATTTAATGCTAATGAATTCCTTGTGGTGGGTGTTTCTTCTATTTTATAGATAAAAAATTTGAGAAACAGTAACTTAAAGATGTATGTTCAAGGTCTCAGAGTTTAATGTCCAGCTTTAAATCCAGTTCTATGTCCAGTGGTCTTTCCATGTTGTTCTGAGAAACTCAAATAGCCAACTGCACTCTATATACTGTATATTTCATAAGTATTCATGTGTAAATACTTGTTAAATTTTTAACCAAATTTTTCTTTTTCTTTTAGGTTTGTTTATTTTGAGATAGATAGAGAGAATGTTAGCAGGGGAGGGGCAGAGAGAGAAGGATAAAGAGAATCCCAAGCAGGCTCCACGCTGTCAGCGGAGAGCTTAATGCAGGGCTCGAACTCACAAATTGTGAGATTTATGACCTGAGCTGAAATCAAGAGTCATTGGCTTAACTGTCTGAGCCACCAGGTGCCCAACTGAGTTTTTCCTATATTAAAAGCTATAAAATGTCATAAACACCAAAAAATGTTGGATAGAAAAAGGAGGTTATCATGACCACCTCTGAAATTGAACTCTATCTAGGCAGAGTAGAGGTGACACAGATGGAAATAAAAATGTAGTGGGGCTCCAGCTGAAGCTTAGGAAGAACAACATTGTAAGAAAATATCAATCCTGTCCTAATAATAAGAACAGGACAGAAAACCTATAAATTATAATTTGCTTGTTTCTTTCTTAACATCCATTACTGAGCTGAGGGGATGAACAGGGAAGGACAGACATATACACACACGCACGTGAACACACACACACACACACACACACACACACACACACACACACACAGGAGTAAATGGCAAACCTTTCCTAAGAGAGATGAGATCTATGGCTGATTTTATTCTCAGCAGAACATAGCAAAAGAAGGATCCATAGTGGCTAATAGAAAATAAGATAAATTGATAAAATTTAACACATGTTTAAAGCTATCTTATGGGCTGGCACAGGGGTTTAGAGTCCTTAGGAACCCCAAACACGAAAAGTGCCAGCTCTCTGCATGAAGCTTCACTGAGTGCTCACGAGAAAGAGCGAGGGCAGGGAAGAAAAGCTGTGAGAGATACCATCTGAACCACAGACACAGCAAGCCTGGTGAAGGTTAAGGAAAGGATAACTGAGAACTCAAATGTCTGAGCCTTACATGGACTATGAATTTGCTGTCACCTGGAGCTGGAGGGAGGCAGTGAGAAAGAACTCTTTCCCTTAAGTGCTGGAACATTGAGCCTCTTAAAGTCTGAAGGCAGGGCAAGAGAACGGAAGTCTATAGGTATATATTGGGCCATATTCCGAGTACAAGGAAGCAGTCAGCAGTGACTGAGTAGAAACAGGAGATGGGAAAGAAGTGCAGGTGTATGGAGTCTGTTGAAGGCTGAGAGTAGGGCAGAGAAATGAGACCGATATTCCAGGCAAATAGCATTTACAATAGTATACATAACATACTTAGGAATGAATGTATATAAAACTAGAACACATTGTTGAAAAAATTAAAGATGATCTATTAAATGCATAGATGTATCATGTCTATTAAACAGATGAAGTGGTATTTATTGCAGAGATACCAATGTTCCTCAAATTAATCTATACTTCAATTTCATTACATCAAAATTCCTACAGGTACATTTTATAGCAATTCATGAGTACTATGTAAAAATACAAAACTGCAAATGATATAGGATATATACAAAAAATGTTGGAAAAGAAAAATAAACATAGATGGTTTGTATTATCAGATTACAGTAATTAAGACTGCATTGTATTGATTAAAGGACAGATAAACAGTTGAATGGAAAAACAAAAAACAAAACAAGATTCCAAAAGTAGATCCATCTATATAGAATGAATAAAAAATAATAACACAATTTAATGAGTAAAGGAAAGTCATTCTTAAAAATGGTGCTACAATAATTTGATATATGCATATATATAATTTGATAAATTATGTGTATGTATGCATATATACACATTAACCTCTATTACACTAAAGATGTAAATCTGAAAATTAAAATTATAAACATGTAGAATAAAACTGCAGAAAGGACTTGGGAATCTAGAGTCAAACATTTTTTTTTTGGAGAGGTAGTGTGGGTAAGAGCAGAAAGCACTAAGAATAAAACTTAAAAATGATAGATTAGGACTTTACTATCATTAATACCTTGTATACAGCCAAAGGGATCATCTAGTAAATCAACAGAGAAGATGCAGGTTAAAAAAAAACATATATATAAATAATCTAAGAACTTGTAACCAGAATATATTAACAACTCTGGCAATTCACTTCCAGGTTTTTTCATCATGCCAATTGGAAATTCTGTACCCATTAAATAGTAGCTTCTCATTTCCCATCCTCCCGTTCTGAATAACCTCAGTTCTACTTTCTTTCTCTAAGAATTTTCCTATTCTGGATGCTTCATATATGTGAAATTGTACAATATTTATCCTTTGGGTCTGACTCTTTTCCCCTCTTACCCAGTAGTTAATCTTTTCCAAGAAAAGACTAGGGACTAAAAGACTGTACTTTGTAAGAATAAAGAATTATCTGCAGCATCAATGTCCTAGAAGCAAAAGGAACCTGAATCAAGCAAACTCAACTCTCCATGAGATATTTACTTATCAAGACCAAAGTAATTTGAATAAAAATTCAAGGTGCCATACATTATTAAAATACGAGGAAATACACAGAAAGTTTTGAACTCTATTCAGTAAGCTTCTTTTGGTATAAATATATTATTTTGAAACTACTGTCTGGCATTCTAGTTAGAAAAGATAGGTAATTACATATTTTAATTAATTATATACTTTATTAGCAGTTAGTATTTTCAAAACAAGAAAAAACAGTACAATCATATAATAAAGTACTTAGCTGTAAAAAATATAGTTACTATATTAGAAAAATCAATATAATTTTACAAAAACACAAATAAAAATAAAAACCTAGTTTTTCTGGGTTTTCCCACTGAAATGGCAATTCCACAATGCCTTCAGTGCTCACATTCTGATATCTTATCTATTTTTCTATAAATTTGTCACAAAGAAAATACAGCATTCTCTGAAGAAATTTTTTTTTTCATTTTGATTCTGAGGCAGGACACAGAGGAGAACATGATACACTCAATTGTGCCAAAAGCTAAGAACGTTTTCAAAGACTATTCATATATGGCAGAAAGACACAAAAGCCAGTCCAAAGGGAACCTCTACTGATACATAAAGTTGATATAATTTGAATATGAATACAGTAATAGCTTAGTTAATTAACACATATGAAGTTTGAAAATCCTTAAATCCATAATTATACACAATCCTTTGAAAGCTATATAATCTTAAGATTATAAAATAATGGCAAATGCTATGACATTTGAAGGTCTTTAAGTTGTCTTCCTTAGGATTCATCAAATTTATCACTCTTCAGATTAAAAAAAGGAAAAAAAACATATTTATATCCCTTTAGAGTCTCTCAACTCAGTGACAGCTAAAAACTTCTTAATGGTAAACTGTAGAATTTATAAAAGGACTATGAACGCTTCTCCAGGAGAATAAAACAATGAAGATCTCTTTGCTAGTTAAAATTTCTAAACTTCTGAATATGTGACAGGAAATCTGTGTGTGTGTGTGTGTGTGTGTGTGTGTGTTTGTGTGTGTATGTAACACTGATTTTCTCATTTTATTCTTCACTTTGTGCATCTGAAAGCCTCACATACATATTATACATATCCCATCTATCCATAGAATTATACATTTGCCTTTTGAAAGGTTTTCATTCTCGTCTCCACAGACCTTTGTAGAAAGTGGATGCCTTGAGGGTTGAGAAAGAGCTTCTGACAGACAGCAGTAAACTGACATAAGAACATAAAAACTACCATGAGTCCTAAAGTTCCCGTTACCCCTCATGGATGAGTAAAAATCCAGCTTGCACAGCAAGGTAAGTTAGTGGGATGCTGAAGAAGGAAACCTGATCAAAACAGAGAGCTATATGGTATGTAGAAATAAACACAGTCCATCAAAATGAGAACAAATGGAGGCTAATTATTCAGAACTTACTACAGCAAGGGAATCAGTCTTCATCTCTTGTGTTTGGCAGGAATTCAGATTTTATGTGTATATGTACATATGTATGTACATATGTACGTATTTATAATCTCTATGCCCAACTTGGGGCTCAAATGTCAAGAGCTGCATGCTCGACTGACTGAGCCAGCCATGGCCCCCTGGCAGGAATTCAAATGTTTTGCAGGATATAGGAAATTTTACAGCACAATAAACTAGGGGTGTGGGGCTTCAGGTATGTTCTGATTGGAGGTTGTTCACAAGTGGAGACTGGAGGTGGGCTAATGGCAAGTGGGATATCTTTTACAACTGATTTGGGGAACATATTCTGAGATCTCTGGTTGCTCCTAAATTGGAAGTAGGGGTAAAAATAGGGAAGTCTGCAATCACTGACCAACCCACGGTGATTACCATAGACATTGTGGTTTGGCTTCCTGGGGTTCCTATATAATTCTAAGTTCTAGTAGTGTTTATGGTCAAGCCATGTCCACATGTATAACCAGAGTCTCTGTTGTGAATTATTGAAAATAAAAAATAAGTTTGTATAGAAATGAAGGCCCTTGAGAATCAAGGGAAGTTCAGGTAAAATCCTTATTTTCAAACTGATCACAATGTTATCACACAAAGGAACTTTGGCTTTAGAAGAGCAAAACAACTGGATGATGCTTTGGATTGTAAGAAAAGGATAAGACTAATAAAAGTTTATAATTTAAGTAATTCAAGCAAAGTTATCTGATGATATTTGTTTAACCTACAGGTATAAGGTTCTGTATCTCAATGTTCTGACTATACTGTCTAATATAGACTCAAAAATGAATATCTGCTGTCTATTTCTTTACTCTGTTGATCAGCAATTTGTTATCTGAAACTACCAGACTATTCTTCCAATTCTCTCTTCTAAAAGGTTATCATACCTGAATGAATTAAGTTGATCAGACTTACGTCAGCATTTATTTTACCTTTGGATGATTTCAAAGCAGTCTTCTTGCTTTGTCTGTAGTTATCAGCATTTGAAAATTTCTATTTCTATGTCTCCACAAGAGATGAACAGAAAATCCAAAAGCTTAAATGTTTAATAGGGCCTACAATTTAAAGTACTGGAGAAAATCTTATCTTTGGATTATCTGAAAATTTCGCTTTTCTTAGAAAGCTATGTTTCTCACCAATACAGATAATGATTTCTCTCCTATACTCAAAATACATTTTTTCAAAAAAATCCCAAATATAAACAATACATGATATGTAATACATAATATCAACTTATATTTTTTTCTGGCACATTGGAAATGATCATGTTAAAATTCTTAAAAACTGTCATTACCCTGATTTGTTCTTTAAAAAATATAAACACCTAACGAAAATGCCTTTAGAGAACTCACAGGGTGTAGTTTCAAATTACAGGCATACTAGGAGTATTGCAGATTCAATTCCAGACCACCACAATAAAGCAAATATTGTAATAAAGAAAGTCAAATGAATTTTTTGGTTTCTCAGTGCATATACAAATTCTACTGTAGCCCATTAAGTGTGTAGTAGCATTATGCCTAACAAAGCGTAAATAACTTAATTAAAAAATAAAAATGCTGGGGCACCTGGGTGGCTCCGTTGGTTGAGCCTCCGACTTCAGCTTAGGTCATGATCTCACAGCTTGTGAATTTGAGCCCCGCGTCAGACTCTGTGCTGACAGCTGGGAGCCTGGAGCCTGCTTCAGATTCTGTGCCTCCGTCTCTCTCTGCCCCAACCCACTCGCATTCTGTCTCTGTCTCTCTCAAAAATAAATAAACATTAAAAAATTAAAAAAGAAATAAAAATGCTGATCATCATCTAAGCTATCAGTGAGTTGTAGTCTTTTTGCTGGTGGGGGTCTTGCCTAGATGTTGATGTCTGCTGACTGATGAAGGTGGTGAGTGCCGAAGCCTGGGATGACTGCAGCAATTTTTAAAGTAAGACAACAGTGAACTCTGCCACATGAACAGACTCTTCCTTTTAAGAACGACTTCTCTGTAGCAGGCCATGCTGTTTGAAAGCATTTTATCCACTGTAGAACTTCTTGGGGCGCCTGGGTGGCTCAGTTGGTTAAGCATCAACTTTGGCTCAGGTCATGATCATGTGATTCCTGAGTTTAAGCCCTGCCTTGGGCTCTGTGCTGACAGCTCAGATTCTGTGTCTCCCTATCTGTCTCTGCCCCTCCCATGTTCATGCTCTGTCTCTCTCTCTCTCTAAAAAATAAAAAGATCATTAAATTTTTTTAAAAAATAACTTCTCTAAAAAATGGAGTAAATCTCTTTCTAACCTGCTACTGCTTCATCAACTAAGTTCATGTAATATTCTAAATCTCTTGCTGTCACTTCAACAATCTTCACAGCATCTTCACCAGAAGTAGATTCCATCTCAAGAAACCACTTTCTTTGCTCATCTGTAACAAGCATCTCTTCCTCCATTCAAGTTTTATCATGAGATTGCAGTAATTCTTGCAGGGCCTAATAATTCTTATTGACAATTCTCACCACCCAGCATCTTTGTAAGCTCCCCCAGCATGTGCGTGCCTAGAATTCATTTTTGATCAACACAAGATCATAAACTTATAGGCAAAATGATTTATTTTAAACCTGTTTTGAACGGGAGGCCTTAACTCCTAAAATATTTCCTAATTTGACATGCTTTGCTTGTGGATATAGGAAGAATATAGCTATCAATGCCTTGAGCTATGAGAGGTTAAAGACAGAATGACATGACATTTTTTAAAGGCTGAAAAGAAACAAGTAAAAAAAAAATTATCTTGTTTTTTTGTTTGTTTGAAGTAAGTGAGCAATAAACATTTATTGCGTCAAACAGCTGACATTTGGGGATCATTTGTTATAGCAGTTCATGATTTCAACTTTGATTAATACGTTCTTGAATATTGTGTATGGAAGCCCTCTTCCCAAAAATGTATAACCTTTTTCCAGTGCGTGTGTGTGTGTGTGTGTGTGAATGAATGAGTAAATGTTTACTGTGTGCCCTGTGACTTTTGAGTCAAATGGAGAAAATCTGACAAACTACCAAATTCCATCAACAATTCAAAATGTACCCAGAAGTTCCTCTCCGACTTCCTTCGTTTTTGGCATGGTTGGGGGATTGACTCAATTTTCAAGACATAGCACAGAATAATGGCTGAGTCTGAAAATACAGCCTGCCTATAGTTGAATACTGGTTGAGCCAGTATGTAAGCCAGTGTTGTTTTAACTGAAGGCCCTTCCTCTTTCCACATTGCTTCTCCTTTTTAATATAACATTCCAGTCAGTAGAAATGAAAGAATGCTCAACTGTAAAGTGTATATTTTTCAGCAGAGGCACAATGAGACAGACCAATTATAAATAGCAATGTCTTCTGAAAGAACTAAACTTTTTTATGTTCCTCAGGTTCAGTGAGTATTACAAATGAAATCAGTTGAAATATGATGATACATAGCTGTAGGACTGCTATAAACACTTTAGGCTTTACAATTTACTGTTAAAATTCATCTAATTTTCATCTCAAAGCTGTTGCAAATGCATAGCTGAATGAATCAGTCAGTTGTTGATTCTCACTGTGGAATTCAACAGTACATTTGCAATTATATCAATGCAAATTTCCTGAAAAATGATTTTTTTCCTAAAGAAAGTACAGAGGATTCTTGTGGTTTCTTAATATTCACATAAACATGTGCACATTTATACACCTTGATATCTCCATTGAAAATTTTAATCAAACCCTATTTTATACTTAAAAAAAAACTGTCATTTTATATTAATGAAAAAATGATGAATTGACAATCATTTAACTGTTTAGTTATAAATTATCTGACAGGAAGTATCTGAAGTAGTAAAAGATCAATATTTATTTTTCTGGTATATTTTATACTTTTTGTGTTATCCAAAGATTGCTAATGTCAGCAAATCAGTTAAGAAAGATCAGGCCTTTAAATTACATATTTGGGGCCAAAGTATCTAATAGTGCTAACCAAAATAAATTTTTTAAATAGAGTAAGTAAACAATAAACCACAATGAATTCTTCCTATTTGTCATTCAAAGTTCAATGCTCAGCCCGTATTTTGAGCAGGTGGGTGAGAGTAGAAACAAGATTCAAAACAAAACGTTGTTAATTTTGAACTACTGGCTTGTCCATTCAGGACTGTGGTCACAGTGCTCAATATAATTTTAGGGAGAAAAGACTTAATTTTAATTTCTTTTAAAGTAAGGAAAAAAAGGTGATAGTGTAATGCTATGAAAATATAATAATAATTTGATTCTGGAATGTATTCATCTTCATACCAAAACAACTGTAAAATGTAATTTTCAGTATTTTTTATAGAGAAAGGCATCCCTGTGGGAAAAAGGCCTGAGTTTGCTGGTTATAAATTTTGAACAATTATTTGAATAAAGAAATCATTAATTAAAGTTAAATGAATTTGAGCTGTCTACATATAAAGTACTAGATTGCCAATACTGGGCTGTCAAAATTTAAGTATCTCAAGATTTAATTTATATTAGTCAGCTTTATGTAAATTAGTCTTTATTTATTTTTATTTTCTTATGTTCAAAGTTTATTTTTGAGAGAGAGAGAGAGAGAGAGAGAAAGTGGGGGAGGGGAGAGAGAAAGAGGGAAAGAGAGAATCCTAAGCAAGCTCCACACTATCAATGTGGAGTCCAACGTGGGGCTTGAACTCACAAACTGCAAGATCATTACCTGAGCCAAAGTCAGATGCTTAGCCGACTGAGCCACCCAGGCACCCCTAAGTTAGTCTTTATAATTATATGAAAGAAACCTGAATTCACTTAAAATGGTATTAAAGTGTTCAGAAAATGATAACTCTGAAATTAAATTCTTAGACAGCATATTTTAGGAGTAGAAAAGGCAAAAACAAACAAACTAAAATACTGCTAAACAACACATCGTTTTCTAATTTATGCCCCATAAACACTGATGTTTGCGTAAGGGCATTTATTAGAACATAATGTTGAAATGTTGCAGTGTATCTCAAGGAAACTTTTTAGTGCAATATCAACAAATAAATATTAAATTGCAAGCATGGATTAATGACAGGGAATGATCATAAATAAAAGTATGGTAGTAGTAGGCAAGAAATAACTTAGGCAGATTTAAACAGCTATCCTCAAAAGAACGTTTTTTAGTACAGCCTAGAGAAAAGCTTGGAGAACCAGACATTCATTCAACTATTATTTATTAAATAGTATATATTGGTTAGCCATACCTCCAACTAAAGAATGAAAGCACTGCTCTAATAAGAGACACTTCATTTATCTTGGAAGAGCTAGCTTCAGTATAACCAGACCTTTTCAGTTGACTTACAAAAAGTATTATCAAATTGTCAAATCTTAAAGTGTCAGTTCTATAAATCCTGATGATATTTTTAATTCATAAGTTTTAAGATGATTTTAAGATGATAAGAAAATTTACACCATTAGGTAAATAACATCTTTCTTTCAACATTATAAACTCATTATCAATTTTACCATCTAAAATACATTATGTCTATTAGTACAAAAATATGATATGTGTTTAACAAATGAGAGTATTTACTTTTAGCTTTGGGAAATATATGCCATTGTAAGCTCATTTAAGTTCAAAGAAATGCAATTTTGATGAATGATGGTGCTTTTCTGATAATTCAATTATTTTGTATGCTTGGCTCTTTTATTTTCACCAACAAATTTGAATATTTGAAAGGGAAACAGGGAAAAGATGTTAGTATAATTAAATGCAGTTCAAATAAGTTACCTGAAGCTTACTCCTATGTGTACCTCAGTGCAGAGAGCCTACATAAGCTTTTGCTATTGTCATGACTGTATTTCAAAATAATTTTGGATAGTGTGTGGAGAATGGTTTCAACCAAATAAAGACTGGAGTCTTGGAGAGTGTATTGAGTATATTGGTAGTAGTAATGAAGAATAAAATAAACTTGATATTTTGGAAGTATATTTAAAAAAATATTGACTGGGTTGATTATATCTGGGTGCAAAGATAAAAGCCATAGTCAAAATGGACCAGGAAATTTTTTTACTTAAGAATTGATGTGCTACTAACTAGTACAGTGATTGTAAGAAGTAGATACATTTTGGGTGGGAGGGTAAGACATGATGAGTTCTGGGTTCATATTTTAAGTTTGATATGTAGGCAGTAAGTAGTTGGCTATACCAGTCTAGAACAATTCAAGGAAAGAAATACTGATGGGAAAAAATGCAAAGTTCTTGCAACAATGGATGTGAACGGAATCACATATATGGAGATGATAATCAGGGGAAACATCAACATCTGGACAAAGGAAAAGGAACCAATGAATGAGATTATAAATATGCTATTGGGAAATTGGATTCAATACCAACTTCCCCACAAACATTTTCAGAAGGATGAAATTGTCAAAAATTATAAAAATGAAAGTTACGCATAGGATAACTGAAGAAAAGATACTGGATCAGACTCACAGTTGAAAAGAAGAATAGAAGAGATCAAAATATGTTTAAATGATGATAGTAAAGAGCCATTAGAGAAGGAAAATTGATCAACTACTTTACTTGAGGTAAATATGGGTCCATGATTACAAGAAGAGGTATCACCTTAGAAAACTTTGTTCTGTGTTATCCTTTGTGACAATGGGAGAAGACAAGGAAGATTGTATAGATGAAGGCAGAGAGATAAAATATTGAGGGACTTTCACCTCCTGAAAAGTACAGTGATAATAAAAACATTAAACATTTATATGAGATTTACTGTGTACAGTTCTGAGTATTATATATATATTTTTTTTTCTATAGGCAATAAATGAGATTTTCTCTTCAGAATTAGGTTGTTTATATGTAGGAGTGTCATAGGGATAGAAGTAGAATATGGGGTAGAAACTAGAAAAGACAAGAGACAATCTGAAAGAGTCACTGTGGAAAATTACTAGATAGTGTTGAGTGCTCAGTAAGACTGGGCAGCAGGAACCTGTTAAGATCACAAAGCTGAGTGGTTAGAATATTTTCTTCAGATTTGCTCAGGAGCTCCTGTATAAAAGGAGAGAAGGTAGAATATGAGAACTATCTCATGTTAGAGTGCTCCAGTTACATGTGACAAATGTATTAGGGCACATGAGAAAGTGGAGTCAGAAGTGGACTCACAGAATGGAAAACAAAACAAAAACAAAACAAAAAAACAGGTGTCAATGAAGTCAAAGAAAAGGTGAATTGGGAAAGGTAGAGGAAACCTGGGACAACATGAGGTTGCAGTCATAGACTGAAGTATTGTCACTTAAGATTTCAATTTTGGAGGAGCCTATGATCATAGCAGCAAAGATATGGCTACAGGAGTGGATGTTAAAGGAGAGTTGAGAGGTAGTCACTGGAGCTAAATAGAGGCCAGGAAAACAAAATAAGTCATGCTCCAAGATTTGAAATCACCTGAGATTCTGGAATACCTTGGAGCCAAGAGGAAGACTACAATTCAGATAATCTGAAGTGGTTTATAAAGTATGAGATCAGGTGTGGTAGAAGCCTGAGAATGAGAAAATGAAGAAATTAAGTGAGAACACAATTTGATAACAAATCTACTAATTTTTAAGTTCAGGAAATTTTTTTTAAAAAAGCTTGTTTCGCACAGAGAAAAATAATTCATTTGCTAATTCATTTTACTTCTCATTGTCCAAATTATCCAGTGCAAAGTACTTCCCTTGCCATCTTCTAGCAAAAGCAGCCCCACATAGATTGATGTAATAATGACAGCAAAGGATTTACTCTCCCATGCATCACTCTGAAGGATATTAATTGATTTCCCAATAACCCTATGAAGCAGATACTATTATCATTCCTGATTTGCAAATTTAAATAATGGAGACCCAGAGAAGTTAAGTAAACTTGCCCACAATTACACGATGAAAAGGAATAGATCCTTCATTTGATTAAGCATTTAAGATCACCAGTAGATCCTAATTAGGTGAGCCTAGTAAGGGGAGAGTGTTTCTCAGACTTCTGCTTCTCTAATTAGTAGATTTAGTCTTGCTATCTGGGCTGATCACCAGAAACTAACCTTTTCCCTGTAATGAGATTCCACTCATTAAAATTTGGTATCAGTTTCCTAGCACACCAGTTCTACTTTTTGGCATAATGAACCTATGCCCCTAAAGGCAGTGCATTTTGTCTCCCTATTTCATTCCAGTTTTCTATCTCCACAGTATATTTATTATTCCAAATCTACCTGAAATTGTGAGTGTGGCCATGCCTTGGGCAGGATGATTTGAAGGAACCATGACAATTTCCATTGCCTGAAATCTCCATCTTCTTAGAGCAAAGAATTAGAACACTTGATACTAAGACATTCTACATAACAAGATGAGTGTCATATCCTTCCTGGTGTATAGGGCATCAGAGACTGAGACGAATTTTTAACTAATCTTAGTTTCAGGTACATTAATTAAACAGCTCATGTTGAGCAAGTGTTCCTTTTTCACAAGTTTTATAAAGATTTTTTTTTAAACTTCCTCACCTTTACATTAAAGACAGCATTCACAGTAATAAAATACCTCAAAATCATCCCATTTGTCCCCTGCAAACTACAAAGCAAAAATGAAGGCAAGTTGCATTAAGAGTGACAGTCCTGCTATTTATATAAGTAATAGAATATATTTTAACATAAGAAAGAACTGTATCAAAGGGAGCAGTAAATGGCAGATTTCAAAATGGAATTAAAGGCGGAATAGATGTCTTTTCCCTCTCTTCTGTGAGGCACAAGCCTTCCTTCTCATATTAAATGTTAAAGGTTATATAAATAATGAAATAGAAAGCAAAATCAAGATATCATCATTTAGGTGTTTCTCAACAGACATCAATGAACTGGCTTATTTTAACTTTGAGCTATTTTACAATAAAAACCTACCTCTTGTCTCAAAAATACATAAACATTAAAAAAAACCCACCTCACCCATGGAAAATTAAAGAAGTCATTATAGTTTTTATGCCTTGTGAACTTGTAGTGATGGAAACAAGTCAGTCAACTTTAGAATGAAAACAAATGATCTGGATAACCTAGATTAGAAAGATAAAAATGTCTAGGTCAAATAAGGCATCTACTTAACACATCTCTTTATTTACTAATTTTCTCAAAGATAAGTAGGAACGTGTTCATCAAACTATAATTTTTAGCAGATTAGTATATTTAGCCCTTAGTCAACAGCTTACAGGAATTAACTGACTTGGTATTTTTCTCATCCCCTTATCTGCCTGAGAATATAGAGTACTATAAACCCTCTCTGACACATTCAGCTAATTTGTAGGAAGATAAAGAACCACAAATCAGATATTGCTTGCCCCAGATAGCCAACCAGGTCACAAAGGGCATATTCTTTTGGCTGGAAAATATTTTGCATTTATGAACATAACTTTATACTAACATTTACTATGACAAATATTCCAAGATGCACTATTATTTGGAGGATAAGTATAAGCCTCTTTACTATCTATATTGGGGGAGAGTTGGGTGGTTTATAAGGAGGAAGTTAATGTCACCCGACCATTCCAGTAGATCAATGAAATATTTTTTTTCTGCAGTAAAAAGGTTAGGTAAAAAGCTTAGGATGATAAAATGTCCTAAACATCAACAATAACATGTTTTCCAAATATATATAGTCATGAGAATTAAGTAAGTCTATGATTTTGCATCTTTTAATTCTAAATAACAGTAAAGACAAAAAAAAAGATATAATAATGACCTCTTATACTGTGTCCACCCAACAAAGTGTTACTGTTCAAAAATAGCAATTCAAATGTGCGGCATTTTTAAGGAATTAATGACTAATGGGGCGGGGGGTAGACTGCCTAAGATAGGGTTGAGGACAGTTAACTTCAGATGGTCATTAATCCCTAGTAAATGTTTTGTGCTTGTTATTGCCTCTAAATATTGAAATGGGAAATAATGCAGTGATATGAGTTCTTTTATTGGAAAATTGATAGTTATAACAGTAATTACTAAATTCCTGTAGAGGTTTGCCCATGTTAACTTACTTAAATGAGTTAATTACCTAACCTTTCTCATGGTACTCATAAAATATATACAAATCATGAAAAATCAACAACCACCTAAAGTCCTGCCTAGCTATTTATGGAATATAAATAATAATAGAGATGAAGTAAGTAGCAGGTGTACTAAACATTTCATAAATTGGGATTATATCTGAACTTGGCAATTCTCAGTTGTGCAACATTGGGCAAATTACCATTTGAATTTAGTGTCCTCAACCATGTAATACGGTAAATACTAAAGATAATATAGGAATGCTGCACATACTAACTAGACCACAAATACAAAGTTCTTAGGCATAGAACATTGTACATGTTTAGGACTCAATAAATGTTATCTCAGTCCCCTTACTTTCCTAATCATTTGGAACTTAATTGGGTTCCTAAGCACAATGAGTGAAACAACAGCAAATGTGCTCACTGTCCTCAAAGAGTCCTCAACATATATCAAAATGTACTACTCCAAGGAAAACAGTCCCTTCAAATGTTCTGGGCGTGGGGGTGGGGGAAGCATTCTTTAGCCAAAAAGTTTATGAACTAGACTAGGTAGATAGAGAATATGCATTGATGGATAGATAGATAGATCGATCCCATGTGGTACATTCATAATGTATAGCAGCATATTAAAGAATCTGAGAAATCTTGTAATAAAAAACAATTAAGTTTTAGGTTTGTTTTTCTTTGACTGCTATGAAACACTTATTAACATCCTTTGGGGAAGTTTCCAAGCAATGGATACTGACTAAGAAGTATAGTTGACCCATGAACAACATGGGTTTGAACTATGAGGGCCCACTTATATGAAGTTTTTGTTTGTTTGTTTTTTAAGAGTTGACAGCAAAAGCCACTAGACATTTATTTATATCTGCCCACCCTGGTCTTCACCAGAATGAATCAAAGACAACTGGCACAGAGGTCACACCCAGTGCCTTTTGAGTACTTGGGGAGGTCTGCTGGGGTTTTCAACAGCTCCTGGGGGCCCTAGACCACACAGGGCTACAGGTCACACTGTGTGCCCATAAGGTGGTCGTCAAGCTTCCAGGGCTAGTGATCAGGAGGCTGGGCTGAAGCAGAGGAATGTGCCCAGAGGGCAGGAATGGTATTATGCAAGGAGCCTTGTTTCCCAGTGCTCCTGCTCCCCAAGTCCTTTGCACATCCAGCTTGGAGGCTATACTGGGGAGACCTTAGTCCTTGAGCCCCTATGAGCCAGGCACAGACTCATCCTTGTGGGGGCACCCCAGTCCTGGAACCTCCCAAAGGCCAGTACACTCACATGTGGCAACAGCTGTCAATGGCAACAGTCTGGTGGTTTACCTCCAGGAAGAAGGGACAGTTGTATTACACCTTCAGGCTGACATTGTCACCTGCAGGTGTACCCCACAGCTGCTGTTGCTGAGCCAATGTCACCAGGCTACAGAACATTGCCATCCCAGAGCCAGGTTGCCAGTGCTCCTGTCCTAGTTTGGCTTGGCCCACCTATACAAGCATTTTTTTTTTTTTCAATAAATAAACATTTAGTGTTACAAATGTATTTTCTCTTCCTTATAATTTTCTTAACATTTTCTTTTCTCTAGCTTACTTTATTGTAAGAATGTAGTATATAACATATATAACAATCAAAATACGTGTTAATCTATTTATGTTATCAGTATGGTTTCCAGTTATCAGTAGGCTATTAACAGGTTTTAGAGGACTCAAAAGTTATAAGTAGATTTTCTAATGATGGGGGTTGGCACTCCAAACCTCTGCATTGTTCGAGGATCAGGCTTACAACTTACTAAAGAGTTTCCTGATTGCATATATTCCATTAATTAAAAAAATCTTGAATTGTACAAGATGTGAAACCTACTTGTATACATTATCACACTTTATAAAAACTAATACATGAAGGGATAATTTAGGATTAAATTGTAACAGAAACAGCAAATCTAAATAGCTGAAGAAGAGTCCATGAAAGAGACTACACTTGAGCTGAATCTTGAAGTCCATACAGGATTTGAAAAAGTCATTATATGGGAACAAAATGTGCCACCCCAAAATATGTCTCTTTGGCATGTAGCTATTTCAGGCTATTTTAAGAAACAGAAGACTCAAGATGTTTTTTTCTTTTTGCCTCCCCCTTAAGTGCTTAAAGAATTTAGACAGAGGACCTTTCCCAAGAAGGGAGCTATCCTCACAGATAACTACATTATAATATGAATTGGTGTGGTATAGAGAGGAACCTATAAAAGTCTGCTTACTAATTATCTCCCTGTTCGATTGCTTCTGTATGGTCCAGCAAACATTTGTTTGACAAATATTGACCCCTTCCACTCTTCCTGTGAATTGCCTTCCTTCCCTTTGAAGCTCCCATCCCCTCCCCACTTCTCTTTAGTACAGAATGACATATATACCACATTTTGCCTGACTGTCTTTGGAATCTCTCATGTTTATGTGGTTTTCCCATACATACGTAATTAAATTTGATTTTCTCTTGTAATCTGTTCCATGTCAATGCAATTCTTAAACCAGCCAGAAGAATCATGAATAATAAAGGAAAATTTTCCTCCCCAACAGTTGATACAGTTGGCAAGATATATTTTCCTGGCTGGACACTTGTTCACTTTGAGGCTACTGCAGCTGAGAGATATTGGTGAAAGCTGGCAGAAAGTAAGATTTCTTACCATGTCAGCCTCCCAATCTCTGTGTGTGTGGGGGGCCCAATGAAAATGAAAGCACAGATAGTCCTTTTTCTCTTTCTTTCTAAGTCTAGATAACAGGAAAAAAAAAATATCTGTGGAACTAGTTCCTTGGGCTTAGCAACTCTGGAAAATTTGGTAAAGGACTCTTTGTGTGACTCATTCATTTCCTTCCAGAGATGGTCACTGTTTTTCTTGTCTTTGTGTTGTCATAATACGGCAAAACAAAACAAAACAAAACAACAAAAACAAACAAACAAACAAAAAACATGGGGCAGAACACAGGCATAGGCCCTAATGGGTCTGCTGTTTGAGCCAGCCTCATAGAGTGATGAGCTCGTAGTTCTCATCAGACTGGTTTCTGCTTAGACTAACTATTCTGTGGTTTAAAGTGCACATGAGGTAAAGGCGGTTACTAAGGGGCATCTTGGAAGCCAAAGCCACAAAATTGGTGGGCATGGGTCAAGCACCTAAGAGCTGTTAGAGCATTTCCACCTAACCCAAAGACTCCCACGTTAGGATAAGTTGGTCACAGAATGGGATATATTGACACTAGGTCACACACCAACACCAAGAGAACTTCCATGCAACAAGGTACATTGTAAAACACCACACAATTCCTAACCCCATGACCATTCTTCTGAGGTGTCATTTTGAGTCTACTGTTAATTATATGTGTATATAAAGAAAGGAGGATGAGGTTTCCCTTTCATCTTGTCCTATGTCTTGAGAACTTGGCTTTATGACCAGTGAGAATGTTTTCCTTATTCTCCACCATTCAGAGGGTGCAGGTACCAGCATGCATCTGGTGGACAGCTAAATAGGCTATGAATCCAATAAGCTGGTTGGTCAAAAGCATAGTTAACAACCTGGGCTTTTTACTAGCATCGTTTGTTCAACATTTCCAGCTCTCAGGGCAGGTTTTCATAAGGAATCCTGGGCCATAAGGGACCTTTGATGTCTCAACCTTCATTGTCTTGTTAGTTCTGGAAAAGTTCCATTCCAGTAGCACTTTGCCAGTTTCATAGACTAGCAGGTCTGTGACTAGAGGCATCCATGCCTTTGATAATGAAGGTCCTTTGCTTACCTAGGCTAACTTTGGCAGTGAATTTATGGACCTTATAAGGGCTTCATTATTTGCACTCTCCTTTGGGGATGCCTATTGAGTCCATGGTTAACTCATTAAATCTTACTGGTTTGACTTGCTAGTGAGAGTAATAAGATCCTACCTGTCAATGTCTAGAGGATGATCCTTTAAATAGGTTCTATTTGGAAAAAAAATCAGAATGCTGTCATCCTGAAAAATGTCAAATTGGTTTAACAGTTAGCCTTATGGACTCCCTTAATAAGACAGAAGAACAGAAATTAGACTTAGAACAAAAATCAAAGTCCACTTAGACCCCTTTCCATTTGCCTTCAGATATTTGCAGATATAAAAAATCAGGACATTGGAAGTACAATTGTTCTGCACTTAAGAAGAAAAGAAAAAAAATGAGAGCAACTTTCCTTACCTAGAGATTTACAAATCTTAAAAATTCAACTCTAGAGGCAATCTAAAGTCCATCCATTCCTTCTTACAAATCCTAAAATATCCCTTATTTATCTCAAAAGGTTTGTAAAGTAGTGGCCTTAGGAAATCAAAGTACTTCTTGAAAGAACTTGCATTCTTTCTCTGCCTCATGAAGATATAAATCTTACATGTCTTTGAAATATAAACATCCCAGGAGGTATCTAAAACAATGCCACACTCACCTAAGAGTAAAGGAATAAAAAGAAAAGAGGACTTACAAAACGCACTCTCTTGCCCAAACTTTAGATCATAGCCTCCTCCTTAAGATTACTTCCAGGGACAAATGCAAATCTTAAAACTCCTTTCCACAAATAGTAAAACAACTTTGGCCATCTGAGTAAATTTAATTTATTCAGCTATTTATAAATTAGTGAGTTTTACATTATTTTAAAACAGAAGCTCTAAGACCTCTGTTTGTCTATATGCACATGTACATTTCAGATACTATATTTTTCTACCTCAGCATGGTATTGCTGAAGTCAATTTATAAAATAGCTCTATGTAAGTGGCTTAAGGAAAATTAAGCACTTATATTAATTTAGTCTTCATAAACATTCTCAAAAATAAAATAGAAACTTAGTTAAAATAAATTTCAGGTTCACATGATCTGGGAACATAGTATCAAAGTTAATTTAAAACAGACATGTCTTACTTTTTATTCTACCTGGGTTTACTACTCAAATAGGTTCATGTTATCTCTGTTGCAAAATTTATTAGCAATAACAATAACAATAATAACAACAACTTAGAATGATGATTTATTTTGTCTAATAACTCCTGAAGTTTTTGTGAGCAATCTAAACATAATTGCTGGGAGCAAATGATGTAAACAGATGTGATTGTGATTAGAATTTTTAGGTAAACTTTTTAGCAAAATATATGTTTTATGATATGTATACTTTAAAATAATTTCCAAAATGTTTTTGGTAGTATGAAACTTCAGAGTTTTGCTAAGTTAAATGATGGGAATTCCTTGAATAGCTTGGATCATTTCCAAATAAGGTAAAATAATGAAATATTAATTACTCAACAAAGATTTACCAACTTTTGGCTTTCTAATTTCAGAGAAACTGAGGATAAATTTGAATCTGGTAGTAAACATGTTTTACGCTTTATTGAAAGACTGTATTATGAAGAAACATGAAATGTATCTAAAACTTTGCCAGTCTAAAGAATGCTGATGTATCACAGTTCACAATTGCTTACTTCTTAGTTTTTACTAGAAATTAATGTTTTTAAAAGTTGCAAATTTTGTTTGTTAACAGTGCAAAGATACCAGGAAACTTCTTCTCTTAGGCCAACTATGATTCACAATTGGGTACATTATACCTTTGCAAGCAGAACTGAAACAATTATCTTTTTTTCCCTACGTGATAACTCCAGAATTCAGAAATTGTCAGTGAACATTCTTATTTTTAAGGTAATATGTTTATTTGCAGAAGTTGAATAAGAATATGTTTTCCTTGTCAGAGGACCCAATTGGAAACAGTGGTCATATTACCAAGGCCTTGATTGCAATGTCATATTTAGAGAGACATGCATATACTCAGGTATGACCAGACGGCTTTAAAGAACTAAGGTTGGCTTTATGGAGCCCAGAAAGGTCTTTGTATATAGTGGCCTGATACTTTGCTTACAGGATTCCCAGAAGCTTTATCAGGGGAGTAAAGAAGGTCCTGGCAGATACAGGAACCTCAGAAGAGAGGAATTAACCCAGATCTGTAAGTACTGCAGACAAAATCTGATAGCACATACTTAACTTGGCTTCTCAGCCTCGTGAGGTTCTTAAAAGTTGAATCTGTAGATTCCTTATAAAAATTTCCAGCAAAGCAGACTTAAAAGAGCCTATGAGATTAATCAATATTCTTGCTACACTTATACAAACAATCAGGCCAAATTTACTGAAACTAGACTTATTTTACAAAGTAGTCTGAAGTTGGCTATCTTTGATAGAAATGAGGGGGATTGTAAAGAGAAAACAGAGGATGTTTCAATAGCATATTTTGCAGATATTAGATTCTCATGTTGTCCATTGTAAACTGAACTAGATCCTGAATTCTAGTTTTCTCCAATGTCTGGATATAACTCTCCAAAGTAAATTTTTCATTTTTTTTTCTACCCTTCTTAGAGTCATGAGAACTAGAACTGCCTTTTTTCCTGAAGCCCTGAAAAGTGAATATGAACAACTTGATATAACCTCTAGAGAAATCACCACAAAAGCTTGAATATGGGTAATCTTTGTGCCAGTTGACGTGGGGCCACTCAGAAAGTTTATCTGTCAATACCCAATGACATCATCAGAGACATTCAAACTACAAAAGATCCTTTGACCCTGACATCTAGAAATCTTCTTGACTGGCTACCCTCAGAACTCAGAAACCGGTCTATAATTTGCTCCATTCATTAATCACTGTTTTATTTTTATTTCCATGCAAATGACTCATTTAATATGTGGTTACTTGAACCATAAGCCTTACTCAGGTAATACACCACCACCTTCTCCTGAAATAAGTTTAACTGAACCTATCTACTGTCAGGACTAAGAGACTCGTTCAATAAGATGAAACAATCTACCAACTTTACTTTTGGACTGTGAAACTTCTGGGACTGTAGGGAAGCAAAATATGCTACCCCCAAAATGCGTCTCTTTGACATAAGAATTATCTTAGGTTGAAGGTGGAGTGCTCAACTCTTTGGATATAAAGGATCCCATTTAAACAAATTTTATTCACATGAGGCTTCCACTAGACCCTATCCAGCCTAAACCAGATCCAGTCCAGTTCTTAAACTGGACCCCGTCCAACTCCAGTCAAAACCACCAACAATTCCCAACATGGATTAGCAAACAGAGACTGTGGACTGGATACCAAACACTGGGGAATTCCCCACTGAGCCAAAGGCTAGGGAATCAGATTCTTGATGGAACCATCTGCTAGCTCAAGCTGACACACCAAGCCCTGGATTGGAAAGCCATTTAGACCAGAAGCATAAACCAAATAGAGCAGAGCTCCAACTAAGAGGAACTTACCAACAGCCCTAGGAAATGGTGAGAAAGACCATGAACTCAGAAGTGTTCGCAGGGTCCCATGCCCATGTCTCTCATCATCCCCAAATGCTGAGTTCACTTTGATCCCATTGCTGCCACCGAATCTGTTAAAAAACAAAAACTCAGTTGAACAAATGTGAAGATTTAATTGGTTTTATTCAATTATTCACAAACTGGGCAGCATCCCTTCTGGTGAACAGACAGGTGCTCTAAGGAGTTGTACAAAATGGAAGGTTGTTATAGGTAGAGAGAAAGTGTGGCAAGGAAACTCTCAGCAGGAGAACAGAAAGGATTGTTTCAGGCAAGGTCATCATTTTTTGGGCAGAAGGGGATGGCAGGCATTATATGATGCAAATTGTGCTACCAGTACTACTCAGGAAACTCCAGACTGACTGTTTAAAGGGCAACCTTCTAGGAGACGTTGAAACTTCAATCAAGTCTTCATTTGCTGGTATGGAAGCAAATGACTCAATTTTGAGCCTGTTTTGCTTTTTGTTTTGTTTTGTTTTCCCAACAAGTTCAGTATGAGCTGTCTCTCTAACTACTCCACTCCTATCTCCCACTGTACTCTACCTTACAGCATATTGCTAGCCACCCTCCTCTACCCCCAACCTGTCCCGACACATACACATGATACATAAATGAGACAGTATAATATTGTGATTTTGAATTCATATTCTGGAGTCAGTCTGTGTAGATTTAAATAATTCCAAACCCAATCAGTTAGCATCTTTAAGTTTCAGTATATTTCATTAAAAATACTAATTCCCCTAACTTCTAATTTGCTTAGAAAATTATATAAAATTATATATATATATAATATATATGGTATATATATATAAATTATATATATGTGTGTGTGTGTGTACTTAACAAGTAAATGCTACATACAAACTATTATTATTATTAGCATTACTAGTACTTCTGTGATGGTGACATTCATGATGATAAGAAGGAGGTAGAGTTCCTGCTTGTGGCATTGTCTCTGCCTACAATGCCTGTCCACCTTCATTCATTCTCTGTGACAATTTTTTTTATGTCAACTTCATTTGGCCAAGGGATACCTAGATAGCTGGTAAAACATTCTTTCTTTTTTGAAATGTTTATTGTATTTTTGAGAGAGAAAGTGAGACAGCAAGCGAGCGCAAGAGGGGGAAGAGCAGGGAGAGAGAAAGAGAAAGAGGGAGGCACACAATTCAAAACAAGCTCCAGGCACTGAGCTGTCAGCACAGAGCCTGATGTGTGGCTCACGAATCCTGAGATCATGACCTGAACCAAAGTCGGTGCTTTGCCGACCAACTAAGCCACGCAGGTGCCCCAAATTGTATTTCGGAGTGTGTCTTTGAGGGAAGAGATTAGTATTTGAGTTGGTGAATTCAGTAAGCAGATGTCCTTTCCCAATGTAAGTAGCATAATCCAATCCTTTGAGGGCCTGAATAGAAGGTGGAGGAAGTGTGAATTCTGTTTCTCTGCTTGAGCTGAGATATCTATCTTCTCCTGCCTTTGGACATCGGTGCTCTTGGTTCTCTGGCTTTCAAACTCAAATACCCTGGTCAGACTCAGACTGAATTTCATCACCACCTTCCCTGGTTTTCTAGCTTGCACATGGCAAATCATGGCACTTCTGGCCTCCACCAAGCCAATTCCTATAATAACTCTCCTTGTACATACATGCATACACATATGTATTTATAACCTATTGGTTCTGTTTCTCTGGAGAATACTAATATACCTACCTAATTATATTTATCCCTTGGGATTACCTGCTCGGGTTGCCTGGCTTCCACACTATTTTATGAGTACCTCAATGATAGAGATTATATTAAATTTAGCTGAGTCTCACCATTATTTAGCCCACTGCCTTTCTCATTTGTGTTCGGTATCTCTGCTTTTGAACTGAGCTCCCTGAAGACAAATCATCAAAATCTGTACTTGCCAATGTTGCCAATACCATGAGTTTAGAAGGCAACTCAAAGACTGAGATAAACTGAACCTAACCTGTCCACCACTCCTCATTTCTTTCCCCTATGTTTTTCCATAAAATATCCCTAACATTTGGCTCTTAAACAAAACTGATGCGAGATTCCAGTCTCGCTGGCCTTTGCCTTCTGGCCTAGTTTTCTTGTCTTATGCATTCAGTGTTCTCTCTTACCACATTGTGTTGTGAACAGCCAGCATCATGATGACACATCAGTGACTGCCTCCAACATGCCTCCTGACAGCCATCTTCACAAATAAAATTTAAATTGAAACTATTCCAAAAAACATCCATGACCTCAAGAAGATTTATCAGTTCTCCTGGTGTATATAGTAAATGAAGTTATTATCCTCTCTCCACACAAATTCTGTCTGACAGATGGTGTTTTGTTATTTTAGGAAAGAAATAGTCCACTGAGTCTTTAAGGGTTCCTTTTAATAGTCCCATTGAAACATTTCCATAAATCTTTTGTTTCTCTCGAAGAGAGCACATGTAATAAAGTTTTCCTTGGTATAACTACAGAGAAACTGGCATCTCTTAGGGTTACAAGATGAGATTAAGACCACTGTTATGAAGGACTTCTGTCAGCTATCAATACTTTAGAAATATGTGGCCAAACAAGGAAACTCACGTTTTCCAAGTAAGTGTCGTGAGGGATATTTCTTCATGTTATGTCCATATCTCCATAAAACTAGCCATTTAAAATTGTTCCGGGGCACCTGGGTGGCTCAGTCAGTTAAGAATATGACTTCAGCTCAAGTCATGATCTCAACTCTTCCTGAGTTCAAGCCCCGTGCTGGTCTCTGTGCTGACAGCTCAGAGCCTGGAGCCTGCTTCAGATTCTGTGCCTCCCTCTCTCTCTGCCCCTCCCCCCTCACAGTCTGTCCCTCTCAAAAATAAATAAACATTAAAAATTTTTTTAAATAAAATTGTTTTTGTCATACATGCATCTCTGTTTTCCCAATGTGATGTGCTCCTCACATTTTTCAGATGCTAAATGATAAAACTGAGTTTTATAGTCACTACTATCCTTAATTTCACAAGAAAGCAAACTGAGAGAGTCAGAGTTAACCTCACCTAGGAAACCAAAGGTCCATCTGAAAATATAAACCAAATAGATGATATTGTTTTATTAATGAATCCCAGTAGACAGCAATCATGTGTCATTATTGATACATATCACAAGAGCCAGGCTATATGGTCTAAAATTAGAGATGATTACCAATGAGGATTACCACTCAAGGTCATTATGGACTGACAGCACTCATGGGAAGGGAATGAGAATTTATGGAAAGCCAAAGAATGTGCAGGCTGCAGACATTTATGCTCTCAGAAAAAGATCTTTTGAGCATTTTTCCTTTGATTTGTTGAACATAAGATACCCAATTTTTCATTTTCAGAAGACCAAAAGAAAAATTACTCTACTAATTAAAACATAGATTGAAATTAGTAGTTTTGCATTGAACATATATAAAATGTGTTAAATAATAAGTAAAATAAATGTAAAGATGTCTGTATTATGTTTTATGTATATAGCTTTATAAAAATTGTAAGTAAGGTAGACTGACTTGATATATTTTATACACATTTAGATTCTAACTTAACATCAGTGGTCTTTTAAAATTGGGAGTGTAAGGTAGCTGAATTATACAGTCAAAGTGTGCTGCCTCAGAAACTTGGGAGTATAAATTTGGGCTACAGTTTGGGAGCAGTCTCTCAAAATCTAACACTAAGTTTTTAAAAAGTGCACACACAGTTTTGATCCTATAAACTCCATTGCTAAAGGTTGGCTTCCATCTGGAACAAAAACTTCATACTTACAATACGATTGTGAAGTATGAGAAAAATAATTCAGTAACAACAGACTCACAGACTCAGTGGTTGGTGGTACACAAAAGTAATTATAATATTTAGTCACTACAGCTTTTCTTTTCTTCTGAAAGGATTCTAAACCAGCTAGTCTCTCTGACATTTTCCACTGAACTGATTAAATTTTGGAGCCATACTGATGCCACATAAATGGTAACTTCCATACAGTATGTAGGGTCAGTGCCTTTCTGACCACATTATTTCAGTGATCTCACTCTTCCTTGGTGACCAGAAGGAACAAGGAGAGTTCATAGGTTAATGTATTTGGTAAATTGTGGGATTCATGAATTTGGAAACTTGTGGAGCCAAATTTAATTGTCATTAAAGTTGAGAGGAATATATGGCATCCAATGGGCAAACGCCAGGGGTTCTAGATACTCTGCATTGCACGGGACTCTTCTGCATAAGGATGACATGCTACATTCCACACAAATGTGATCGTCCCACCACACACTCCGTAGAAAAAAGTTTATTTGTAAATATCAGAACTTGGAACCACACTGGCTCTGATGAATAAATAAACAAAAATATTTTTTAGGGATTTAATACATACTAAAATTTCCAGGACTATAATAGTCAATAATGTTAAGGTAAGATTGTTCATGATTTTTTTTTTATTAGAGAGAGAGAGAAAGAGAGAGAGAGTGCAAGAGAGCGCTTAAGTAGAGGAGAGGGACAGAGGGAGAGACAGAATCTGAAGCAGGCTCAATGCTAAGCACAGAAGCTGACGTGGGGCTTGATCCCACTACCCGGGGATCATGACCTGAGTTGTAAGCAAGAGTCAGATGCTCAACCAACTGAGTCAACCAACAGGTGTCCCTGTTTATGATTTATAGGAATACTATCAAGGTTTTATTCATGAATCTATATAATCACGTCACTGACTATAACATCACTCATGATATTTGAATCGCCAAATGATTAACCTTATTATGTTGCCTTCGTAGCTATTGTATTTAATGTTTTTCTATGTGTAGAAAAAAATTGTATTTACTTGGCCTTTGTTTTAAATGTCAAGTAAAAAAGGGATAATATTATTCAGCTGAATATTATTTTACATTTCTTAAACTCAAACTTATTCTTCTAAATTGTGGCAAATATGTGGTCCTTTCACTTTACTGTGTAGTGCAGATATTCTAAGCATTTATTTATGGAATAATATTTTACTATGAATTGCTTTCTTTTGTTTTTCTTTCAGAGTTCAGTAAAAGCATTACATTGCTTTTTGGAACAGTGTTTATGGGTGGGTTATAGTTTTTATTTTATTATTTTTTTCAAACAATTATTCATTTTTGAGAGAGAGACAGAGAGAGAGAGAAAGAGAGAGATAGAGTGTGAGCAAGGGAGGGGTAGGGAAAGAGGGGGACACAGAATCTGAAGCAGGTTCCAGGCTCCGAACTGTCAGCACAGAGCCTGACATGGGGTTTGAATCCATGAACTGTGAGATCATGACCTGAGCTGAAGTCTGATGCTTAACTGAGCCACCCAGGCGCCCCTAGTTTTTAATGAATATTAGGAAGATAAAGAAGTATTGAAATGTGTATTATTATCCATTAAGAAATATTAAAATATGTTAAAGAGGTTTTGTGTCTGATAAGGTCAAGAATTAAGAAGTTATCATAATATGATCTCTTACTCTGTCCACCCCAATTAAACTCACTAAGAATGACAAGAAGGTAGACCACAGTCCTCAAGTACAAGTCTTATGATCGGTCATTTGCAGTGATGTTTGTGAAAAGCAGAGTAACCCTAGAGAACTTGCCTCAGACAGTCCAGGTCTGGGAGCATTTTCTTGAAGTAGTTATTAACAGTGCACCCTTACTCTCAAAAGTTCCAGTCGGGATGATGTATTATTGATTCTCACTAACAGGCAGAGGGTGTAAGTCAGTGTTGCTAGTGATTTACTTACCCTGCTGACCATCAGGCCACTAGGAACAGGGGCTTACTGTATACCTCATGTTGTTGTCAAACATAAATGCCTGGACTCAGACACCACACAGAACAAAAAGCACCTCTTTTCTTTTGTCACCTTTTAACACCACTCAGGTTTCACCCAGTATCTATCTAGAGTCTCCCATTCCTGCCTGCACCAATTCAAATTAGGCTATTAGGTTGAATTATATGGAATCCATAGGTCAATTCTGTAGGTTAGAAAGAGCAGAATATTCACAATTTCATTCTTTTTTAATGTAGAAAAGCAATTTATTCCAATATAAGCACTTGCACAGTTAGTCATGGAGAGTAACAGGCCTGCTGGTGAAACAGTCACCCAAAATAGAGGTGGTACCAAACTAGTGGTCAAGGACTAACTCCTCACTTGGCTCTATTCCTTCCTCACTGTAGCCTTTACTTAAAGGAGTCTGAAAAACTTGGGGATACAGCCTAAGAAGAAAAATAACTACACACAATATTCCCCTTTCTGTGATTACTTTAGACCTTTGTTACTAGAAAATTCCTAAATAAAACTTAAATATAAGTCTGTGGTTTTACTGAATCAAATCCCCCAGTTCATATTTAGAAAACACCTTCTGTTTGGGTGTTGATGGTACCTATCATAGAGGGATAACCAAACACAGTCTGTGTCTCAAAACCAGTGTTAAATCAATGTCAGGATTGAGAGGTGAAAAAAGGGGAGTCTAAAATCACAAGAAGTACAGACATATCTATGATGCTTGCCCTTCTGGATCCACTTCTTCAGGGTCTGCATCATCATAAATGTACTCTGCCATTTGCCAAACCTGCATGATATTGTCTTCTGATACAGAAAAAAATCACCCAAGGTTCATCAGGATTCCAGGAGAAATCAGATATCTTGGCAGCATGACCGCCATGAATAAACAATTCTGCTGGCCTGTCCTCTGCATCTTCTGGGGATTGTTCCTCTCCAATTTTACTTAAATCCCAGACATTCAGTCTCAGATCGGTACCACTGGAAGCCAAAATAGTCCCATTGTGAGGCGACCACTGACCTTGGAATATTTCATCCTATGTGATTCAAAGGAATGCAACTTAAGTTTCAGATTTCTTAGATCCCACAAGGCAACAGTCTTGTTGGCTGATCCTGTGGCAAGAATGCAGTCACTGTAAGGACTGAAAGACAGGCAGTTCACTTCGGCAGTGTGAGCATCAACTGAGTGACGTGGTTTAGAAGTACTGTTTGAACGAGTATCCCAGATCATAAGTTTCTGATCATGAGCAACTGACCCAAACAGAGACTCATGGAGCAGATGCCAAGAAACATCTTCTGCTACTGCATACTATTACTATGCCCTGTAAAGATGGTCTTCGCATCCACAACTTCCTTTGGAACAGCACTGATGTCCCAGAGGCAGATGGTAAGTTCATCTGAAGCACTAAGTAAGTGCCCACTGAGACTTGGGTTCCAAAAGAGCCCATAGCCTTCCTTCTGATGTCCACGGAGATGCAAGTCTGGGTTGCACTCTCCAGAAGGGTCTGCTATGGAAGGATGTTTTGTATGGTCAAAACCAAGAATATCGCTGAATGCAGTCTTTGTTACAATGATGCAAGGGTTCTGGGAAATATAGTGTACCCTGTCTACTTCTCCTTCCTGGTTGATCTTGATTTCTATTTCAATTTTTCCACTAACTGAACCCGAACCTCCAAATTCTCCTTTCTCACTGTCATAGTGGGAAGCATCATGGTTAGGGAGATGCACCCTGGCTATCACAAGGTGGTTTTGCTCATCTGACATGTGTGTTCCTAGGACAAGTCAATGAATGCTGAAGTCTTTCCCTTCTGGTCTGGTTACATCTGGAAGTCACTGTGCAGTTAGGCTAGGCCACTCCAGAGCATGGGTCACCCCCAAATCGTAAAGAAAAGGTGTGGGTTTTTTTCCATACTTTGTACTCTTCGTTGATCACACCTTCTTCCTCTGCCTCATCAAATGCTGCTTCCTTGCCAGCCACAGCAGGCAGGCAAGCCAGGGGGATCCTTGGGTAGAGTATTGCTGGAGGGACGGGGAGGCTACAGACCACAATTTCATATTCTTAAGCCTCTATATCCACTTCTTGGTATTATCCTGCCATCATCATGTAGGATGTGGTTTGCTATCTTTTGTTTGTTTTTTCTCTTAAGTACATGAAGAGCATATCAGGCTGCTGAGATCCAAATTATCAAAAAGGAAAACATAAACCAAAACACAGACCTATGTTAATAGGTATCAGTAGTTGCTAAATGGGCATATAATACATCATACTTGTACTTTTGGACATTTCTTTCCTTTTATTTCAAGCCAACTTTTTATAACCTAAATCTATCCTTTTGTTTCCAAACATAATAATTGAACTTAACCATGCAACTTAATGTTGTTAATTGTATCTCTCATAATTATGAGAGGGGCTAATAGAAGGGGCCCATTCACAGAGGGCTTTGTATGTCCTGATAAAATATTGGTAATAGGGAGCCATTTAGAACTTTATGTATGCTTGAAATAAATACTTTTCCCAAATGGTCTGTCCTAAGAAGAATTCCTCCCTAAAGGACTTAGATACTAGCTTTCCTAAATGAGTAGCAAATCAGGTGCTTAGTCTGTACCTGCAAATATTCAGGTTTTTTCAATATTGTGAAGAGTGTGAAATACTAAGTGAGGCAGCTGGTGATAAAAGGGATATTTTTCTCATCAGCCAAAATGTAAGAACTGAGGGTCTTAAAATTACACTTAAACAGGTATACCTTGACCAAAAAACTGAGGCCAAATGACATTCTTGGATATTGGCCAAGTAAAAGCAAAATAAAAAGGCCTTCAGAGCTTGTAACTTAGACTTGAGAAGACTTTGGGATAAATGAAGATAGAAATTCCTAGTGTGGATTCTCAGTGCCGGGGCAGGGGGGAGTCGACAGTGGCAATGGTAGAGGTTGAATCTCCCACAAAGTGATCCCAGCAGAGAAGGTGGGGGGGTGCAGAAACCAAGGCAGTGACAGAGTCAAGGCTATTTCATTCATCCCACATTTGTTTTGTGACTATTTAAATCTAGACATTTGAGATGGAGGGAAAACATGACATCCCTGAATACACAGAAATTTTAGTCTAATATAAATAAGAGTTGTTGTTCATTCATTCATTCACTCATTCATTCTCTTAAAGTCTTTAACCAAAGACCTGCAGGAACACAAAGGTAACTGGATAATGGGAAGATGAAGGGACATCTCATTAGAGGGTGTTGGAGAGGACTTAGAATAGGAATTGGGCTTATGTTAGGTGATTGTGAAAAAAATTCAAAGAAGCAGCTCTATATAGAATGCTGTTAAGAATTGAGGTTATTCCATGTTGAGTGTATTAATAATTTTTACCTAGAAAACAAGGAGAGCAAAGAGAGGCTAAAGCTATGATTGAAAAAAGAAACATCAATGAATCATATTAGCCAACATAGAGGATACTGGTCTATTTTTGTGGTTTGGGTAATACCATGTTTTTGCCTTGATTCATCAGGCACTGTGTGGCCTTGTCTGAGATTAGTGCTGTGTGAGATTATGCCCAATAGAAAAACACCAAGGTTTTTCTCTAAGTTCCAGGCTACCCTGAGCTCTCAGGAGCTATTTTTCTTTCTCATGTCATTTATTCAACAAACATCTATTAAACATCTTATATGTATATGCCCCTAAAGTTATAAGTATACATTTGATAGGCTCAGTCCTCAAAAAAATAGCTGAGTTTTATAGTTACAGATTATAAATTAGAATTACATGCTGATGAAGTGGCCCCAATGAAGGAATTTTCAGGATGGTAGGGAATATGCCGTGAAGGCTCCACTGAAGAGGTAGCATTTTGCTGAATGTGGAAAGATGCATAACTTTTGAAAGTTTCAGATAAGAAAGAACGTTGTGGGCAGAAGTAGCAACTGAGAAAGTCCTCATAGATGAGAAGCCCTCTGAGCACCAAGAGAAGTCTGAGAAAGGCCTCATGCATTAGGCTGATGAGTCAACTAACACCTTTTTACTTTCCTTTGACCATAAGGAACTATGGAAGCATTTCATACAAAGGAAATCTATGATCACATTGGTGCTTGTCTGAGTAGTTTGTAGAGTAGGGTTAAAAATATATGTAGAAGGGTATGATTGGAGAACTAAAGATCATACCAAAAGAGCCTAGTACAGAGTCTGGCACGACCTTGGTGTATCCGGATGCTCTCACCACATGGGTTCACCTCCTGCTCCCAAGGAAGATGTCCACCCTGTGGAAGCAAGTGCTCCCAGAGAGGTGAAACTTCAATCATAGAAGAAAGACTGATTTTTTTTAAGTTTATTTATATCTGAGAGAGAGAAAGAGAGAAAGAAAGATGGAGAGACAGAGACAGAGAGAGATGGAGAGAGAGAGAGAGAGAGAGAGAGAGAGAGAGAGAGAGAGAGAGAGAGAGAGAGTCCCAAGCACACTCCACACTATCAGCACAGAGCCTGACGTGGGACTCGAACTCATGAACCGTGAGATCATGACCTGAACCGAAATCAAGAGTCGGGACACTTAACTGACTGAGCCACCCAGGCATCCCAGAAAGTCTGTTTTTTAAGGAGACAGAAATGATTTAGTATTTTTAGTAATTTTACTTGATTCTGGAGAAGGATAAAACAATTACGAGATCACACGTCAGTGATGAGTATTGTCTGGTTTTAAAAAGCAGTCATTCCTTCATAACTTTTCATTAAGCCACCATTAAATATAAAAATTTAAATATTCTGTCAGCAAAACATTATTAAGTGCTCAAAAGCACCAGCAAAGGAAGACATGGAAGCTTCTCAAAAGGTCTAAAATAGGATGGGTTCTAATCTTTCTTGGATAATTTGAGGCATCTTGTGTGATGATAAGGAAATGAATTGGATGACCTCTCAATGTCCTTTACAGACTAGAAATTATCAGATAATGTAGTCTAATAAGTCCTTGCAGTTACCAAAATAGGAAAGGGCTTCTTTTTGATCTCTGTCATTTACTGTTTTTTTTTTTTTTTTTCTGTAGAATTAAGAACTGATTTACTTTTAAGTTAAATTGGGTGTGAACTTTTTTAGCAAAAATTTAAGTTTTTTTTTAAATCTAAAGTTTTTAAGCAAAAAGGTTATCTATTATTTTTATTTTTTATGATTTCACAAATAATACATCCTTATTTTGGAAGGACACTGAAAATACAGTAATTTCCAAGGAAGAAAAAATATCACCCATAATTTCATCACCTATATATGGTTCTGTTTAATAATTTGGCATCTACTCATCTGTTATATTTAATACAAGACATCACTGCAGGCCACATTCAATTCTTAGCCCTCTCTGGATTCAATTCATCCTCCAATGGCCTTATCTGAATTTCTACTCCTTCAAAAATTATTTTTTTGCTTTCCTTCTCATCACATCTGCTCTCAACTGTCATGACAAATCAGAGTGTCTGTTAGGTGATTTTACAATTCTGTTCACCACATCTACATTGAAGGACAGTGAATACCTGGGTTGAGGAAAGACAGCATCAGTTGCTTTTTATTTATCAAATTACTTTCTCCTCCCTCAGAGCTTTATGTACCATTAAATGCAGTCCATTGAAAACTGCCCACAAAAATGTTCAAGGAATAAAATGGTACAAACAACTCAGGGAAACCACTTAGCCGTCTGGTATATAAACATCAAGGTTGTAGACAGCTCTCTAAAGATAACGGACATCAAAATAGAGGAAGTCTCCTGTATATAATGCAATACAAACTCACACATTCTACTATATTACATTAGTGGAGCAAAAATTTCACTCAAGGACTTAATTCTGAAGCAAAAAGATTTAAAATTTTATATTATTTGTAATTCTTTCAATAAGGAAATTGAAGACAGTGTCAGAAGTAATACAGGTTTTAATTTTAGGCAAGGTAGGTACAGTATGTACCAGCCGTGATCAGAATAAATTAAAAAACAAAAAAACAAAAAAGTACAATCATGTCTCTATTAAGTTTTCATCTTTGGCTAACAAAAAGAAACTCAGTTAAAAATGAGACTCTTTGCCACAGCACCTGAGTGGGATCAGACAGGATTTTCGGGAGTAGTCATTTGTTGGGGCAATCTGTTTTCTTCTGCTAAGTGGCCTACTTCATTTTTTCCCTTTTATTCTTTTATTCAGCATGTTTGGGGGTAATCACTAAGTGTCTTGCATAGTGTTAAATACTTTCCATGGTGGTGAACTCTGAAAGCAACATTTCATTTAGTCCTCATTATAAGCTTAAGGTAAGTACAATTATTATATAGATATTATATATGAGTCAATGGATTCCCAGAGATAAACTCATTTGCTTATGTTAGACTGTTAGTGAGTGTCCCCAGGCAGTATGTCATCATAGCCATCATGGTTAATGCCCAAATAGATGGCCCAATCTCATTCTCTTTATCAATATTTTTAAAAGGGCATAATATTTGTCACCAGCATCCCATATATATTTATATAATTTTTTTTACCTTTGGGGGGAGATGGATATGTCCATTACCTTAATTGTGCTAGTGGCTTCGCACATATACATCAAAATTTATCAAATTTTAAACCTTAAATAGTTGCAACTCACTGCATTTCAGTTATACCTTACTCATGCTTTAAAAAATTAAAAAATAAATAAATTATAGGGGTGCCTGGGTGGCTGAGTCCCTTCAGTGTCCGACTTCGGCTAAGGTCATGAACTTGCGGTTCGTGATTTCGAGCCCCGCGTCAGGCTCTGTGCTAACAGCTTAGAGCCTGCAGGCTGCTTCCTATTCTGTCTCCCTCTCTCTCTGCCCCTCCCCTCTTGCGCTCTGTATCTCTGTGTCTCTCAAAAATAAACGTTAACATTTTTAAAATAAAAATAAAAAACAAATAAAATAAATGAATTCTATTTTCCTATATGAAGAGTGAGAGACTGCTCCTTGAAGGGAAATACAAAGAGCGTCAAGCAGATTGATATGAGTAAGTTAAAGAAAACTTCTTGGAGACAGAAGGTGCTAGAGAAGCACAAGGACCAATTCTAATAAGCATAAACATTCAATCAACATGTTGTTATGATTATTAGTAGTAGTAGCAATAGTAGTATGGAAATGAGTAGTACGGAGAAAAGTATTTTCCTTTCACTGGGTACCTGCTTCTCTGTCACACTCTGAGAAAGACAGAAAAACGGGTAGTAGGAAGGGGAACCAGAAGTCTTTACTTTGATCCATGCAATAAACATATACTAATGATCTACTGTTAGATCAGGCTTTTTATTAAATACTAGGGATGTAAGGTATACAAATAAAATTCATGTTCCTGTGGAACTCTTTTACAGAGGTAGATACGGAGTTCTTTTATAGAGGTAATGCAGTATACTACAGAACACAAAAGAAAGACCTCAGTCCAGCTAATGGTAAAGTTGAGTTATAGACAGGAACATTTCCTAAAGGCAATGTCTTAAAAACTTAGTAAGGAATGATCTGATTAAGAAGGTGAAAAACTGCATTGCTAATAGTGACCAGTGTGTACTAACGCACACATTTGAAAGTGCCGACAATTTGGAGAATTTCAAGCATTTCAGTGTGGCTTCAGCATGGGCAGGATGAAATGTCACGGGAGAAAATCAGTAGGGACAAACATGGTTGTAAGTGATCAAACAGAATTCTATATCTAATGTTAAAGCATCTGGATTTTATTATGAATAATGAGATAGGGTAAAAAAATTTAAGACTAGATTTAATTTGTGTGATCCATTTCAGTGACTTCTGCATATATAGAATAAAATATGCATGGTCTTTGAAATTTATGTAATAAACTGTGCAAAAGAATCTATTTTAAAAGAGTTATAACAGAGTAAACCTAGTTTAAAGACAGAAGGTGCTAACATCCTCCTTCTGTGACAGCTATAGGATTTTGTCTCGCCACAGAAAATCAGCTAAAATGTGAACCATTCTGGGTGTCTGTTATATTGCAATAACTTTTCTTATTATGGGACCAGCATTGACTAGAAATTATTAGTATCTTAGAAATATGAAATCATAAAACGTCAGATCTGAAAAAAGTCTGAAACTACCTAGCCAAATTCCATTTATAGATAAGAAAACTTAGGGTCAGTGAGAAATGAATTCCCCAGTGTTGCATAATCAGAAATTGAGACAGCAAACAGTACAACACACAACCGCCACTGCCTGGTCCTGATCTCCTTAATGCTCACCAGGCTGCCTCACCTGCTACATTTTCAGCACCTATTACTGATAGTTGATGGAAAAATATTATTGATCATTTGAAGATTAGCATCTGTAACGACCAGCATATAAAAATCATACGAATATACACCTGAAATTAAAGTAACACTCTGTGCCAAATATTTTTCAATTAAAAAAAAAAACACATTAAGTTGTAGAACAAACAAACAAACAAACACATGAAGGTATTTTATTTTAAACAAGCAAGACTGTTGGACAAGAATTTATGGCAGGTTTTCCAAAGTTCCTTGTCACATGGTTGCAACAAAACTTACACATGAACATTATTCAAATCGGTGACAAGTTGAGGTATTCAAAAATGCGCATAGGCTTCTGGCTCAAGATGACAGACATCTTTTCTTCTTCCCCAAAGTTTATTAAAGAGATAGCAAAGAAATCACAATAACAAAATAACAACAACTACAATAACAACGTTTAGAACAATTATTATGCAAAGGGGATTTTCTAAGGAGGTTTTCTAAAGAGGATGACAAATAAAAATTCAAATTATACAGGCTTGATTTTTACACCCTCCCCTAAAAATAAAGACTATCCTAATTAGGGGTATTTAGGCTCTGGGTACATAACCCTTTGATTTCCTCACTAATTAATTAAAGACAGCTGTGGCCTTAAACTGAGCACTTGTCTCTATTGTCAAAATATTTTAATCCAAGAAAGCTAATGACAACCCATTTTCCTTTAAACAAATAAGCACTAACTCAGTGACAGAATCTTAACATTTTTTTTTTAATTTTTTTTTCAACGTTTATTTATTTTTGGGACAGAGAGAGACAGAGCATGAACGGGGGAGGGGCAGAGAGAGAGGGAGACATAGAATCGGAAACAGGCTCCAGGCTCTGAGCCATCAGCCCAGAGCCTGACGCGGGGCTTGAACTTAGGGACCACGAGATCGTGACCTGGCTGAGGTCGGACGCTTAACCGACTGCGCCACCCAGGCGCCCCCAGAATCTTAACATTTTAAAGAATCTTAAAGGGGCGCCTGGGTGGCGCAGTCGGTTGAGAGTCTGACTTCGGCTCAGGTCATGATTTCGCGGTCTGTGAGTTCGAGCCCCGCGTCGGGCTCTGTGCTGACAGTTCAGAGCCTGGAGCCTGTTTCAGATTCTGTGTCTCCCTCTCTCTCTGACCCTCCCCCGTTCATGCTCTGTCTCTCTCTGTCTCAAAAAATAAATAAATGTTAAAAAAAAATTAAAAAAAAAAAGAATCTTAAAGATGGTATCTCCAGTCAACGTACCTTCAGATGTGGAAATAGGACACAAAGACATAGATCTAAGTATTTGAACTCAGAGTCCTGTGTCTTCAATGACAGGGCTGAAGGGCTGCCTGTGTTCCCATTTCTGTGAATACTTCCACTTGACCTAGTTCCTTGACAACTCTCTTCCTGACTCTTCTTAGAACATATATCAGCAAGTTCTTTGAAATTTATGTTTGAACTAGATTTCAAACCTGCTCGCTTTTCCCCTTTTTAATTACATCCACACTAGTCATAATTCAATAATTATTTATCATGTTTCCGCAGTGTGCCACGTACATTTGCACATGCTGGTGTGAGACAGTCCCAACACTCAACAAGCTTACATTAGATTTGCAGTAATAATATGAAAAAAAAAAAACACTAAAAAAATCAGGTAACAGAGTGATATGTGATACAAATAAAATCCCAGTTTAGATCATCAGTTTTTCAGTAAATCCTAGGGGCTACCTTTCTTTTACACTCCAAGAGTGCCACGCATGGCCCAGGTCACATTACCTACTCTGCTTTGTCATTATGGTTTCTTGTAGTCATTCCCAAGTGAGACAGAGGTGGAGACATGCAAAGGGATATACAGTTATCTGCAGATTCCACTTGTGAATGGACCTTATAAGGAGCTCTGCAGACACACTTGCCAGTGAAACAACTACAACTAGTGAATATTATAAAACAAAACAAAAAACCTTTAAAAAAATTTACTGTTTATTTTTGAGAGAGAGAGAGACAGAGACAGAGAGAAAGCACGAGCAGGGTAGGGGCAGAGATAGAGGGGGATAGAGGATCTGAAGCTGGCTCTGTGCCCACAGCAGAGTCTGATGTCTGGTTTGAACTCAGGAACCATGAGGTCATGACCTGAGCCGAGGTCAAGAGTCTCACGCTAAACCAACTGAGACCCCAGACACCCCAAAATCAACCTTTTAAAGTCTCTGAAAACTGCCCTTAGGACATACAGCAAATAAAACATTTATTCAAGAAAATCTAAATCTCAATAAAAATTGCATGATGACTCTCTTGTTCTCTCCCTCCTCCCAATCCCCAGCTGAGCAGGGGAGAGCTCCACTCTGAGTGGGTGAGACCAAAAAGACTAATCCCTCTCCCCCAAACTCCCAGGTAAGGGCTATAGTAGCTTCCTAGGAAGGGCCAATGCTAGCCTTTTTCATCTTCCAGCTTCGTTTCACAGAGGTTAAATTCCAGGCAAGTGCAGCCCAGAGGTTGAGAATCCCTTCCACACTCAGTCTCAATTTGTAAGGTGAAGGCTTTCCCTCAAGTGTGCAGAACATTGCTGAAAAATCACCCATACCCTACAGATATCTAGGGAAAATGTATGCCTTTCCTTCTTCATTGACTATAGTGACCACACCTATTCCCCATACTTTCAGACTTTATCATTATACCTAGACCAAGAGAGGCACTCAAATGCTTGTTGAAAAAGATAATTAAATAAAAACTCTTTTATTTCTAGTTACATAATCTTATCCATCAATATTGGGTTAAATAGTTTCCCTCCTCGATTCAGGTCCTTCCCAGAATCTCAGAATGTGACCTTATTTGGAAATAATGTCATCACAGATGTAATTAGTTAAGATGAGCTCATACTGGAGTAGGGTAGGCCCTTAACCCAATATGACTGGCATCCTCACAAGAAGAGAAGAAAAAGAGATAGACACAGGTTGGGACAGAAATTGAAGTCATGATGCCAAAAGCCAAGGAACACCAAGGAATGCCAGCAATCACTAGAAGGCAGGAGCGAGGAAAGGGGCAGATTCTACCTCTGAGCCCCCAGGAAGGAACCAACTTTGCCAACAAATTTTGGACTTTTAGCTTGAATTGTGAGGGAATACATTACTATTGTTTTTAGCCTCTAGGTTTATGGTATTTTTTATAGCAGCCCTAGGAAGCATACACCATCTTTTTGGATTCAGCTCAAATGCTATCTCCTACTTAACTCTTCCTTGATTCCATCTGGACTGAGTGCTTCTGAAGGAAGAGATACAACTTGTTCGTATTTGTACCCTTACTGTCTAACATACAATAGGAGATTTAGTGCCAGCCTTTTGAAAAGATGAAGTTTCTTCCCTCTGGAAGCAATCTTTTCCTCTTCTGAATGCTCACAACACTTAATAAAGGAAGACAGAAAGAAGCTGATTCACGTTAGTGTCAGGACAAAATAGTGACCGTGGTGAAAAGATGTAGAACAACAACTGCAGTCCATAATAGATAACCCATAATATAGACTGAATTGATAGAAATGTGAAAGGCAGCAAATTGTTACACAGTGTTTTTCATGATTCCTAGGATCCTTAGTATTTTTCCAAGAAACACTTTTTCATCCAGGAACTCTTGAGACCCACGGTGAAATGGAGAAGATTTCTAAGAGAACATTCCCACTGGTGCAGACAGGAAGGATAAGGTAGGCATTAATTTGGGGTTGTTCTCTCTTAGGAGATACCCAGCTTAGGCTTATGATCATTCTAACATCCTATACCTGGAAGTGAAAAGAACAGAATGAGCTTTGACACTTGTGGCGGGGGTCCCTTTCTTCTAGTCATGGAGAAGAGTGGTGTAAAATACTAGGTGAGAGCAGAAAGCCTGAAATTTTATTTGCATTTTCAGGAAACATCCAAGGGAGTAAGAAAAAAAAAATAACCTCTCATTTTTAGTGTTCAATTTGTAACAAAATATAATCGTAGAAAATCTTATTTCTTTCCCTGGATTTTCTGTTTCAGTTTGCAGCTCCCTGGCAAGCTTATTATGACAATATAGACCCAGAGAATGGCTGACATTCTCCTGAAAAATACAAACCTTAATGATACATTTTATGGTATATGATTTGAGATGCTCATCCTTGAGTGTGCATAATGCTCTGAATCATCATTGTTTTGGCATCAAGATATGATTGATATTAGATGTTATACCTAGTATTTTGTCACCTTCTAAGAGGCAACTTTTAAAATTGGATTCTTCTGAACATTTACCAACTGCATGATATTATCTCTGGAGGAATGAATATTTGGATAATTGGGAACTCTAAAACGTTGATGTAGGGATTTATGATTTGGATAAAATTACCTTCTGCAACATGAATTTTTCAGAGACTGGAAAAATTCTTACATCCCAAAAAGACTCAGAACTTATGAAGTGTATCAAGATATATTCAGATTTATACTGAGGCTTTATTGCATGTTTCATTTAACAGATTTGTGCCTCCTTTGATCTTTGATCCCAAAAGACTCAACCCAGCACACTACCATATCATATGAAACATGTGTATTTTCATGCTCAATGAAATGCAACTTTTAAACACTCAACACTGTTTTACAAAATGTCTCATGTGAACTTAAGATTTTCATACAAGACAACTTCGAAAATAATCACTACAATTTCAAATAACATTATCGCTTCATGTTTATTACAGTGCTTACAATTTCACCATTCTTATCTTCACCTGTGATCATAGCTCAGGGCACCCACCAGAAAAATCGATGGGTTCAACCTTTAATTATCCTAATTTATTCTTTGTCATTGTATTTTATCAATAAATATGTCCTTATCAGACTTTTGATACTTTTTCATGGTATTTTTTCATGATCCAGATCATATTGCTGAGTTCAAAGTAGATCTAGATATAAGGCAAAAGGTTAGAAATCCCATACTGAAGCTTATATTGCCAATAATGACATCCTTTCCCCTTTTCTTTCACCATTGCCAGATATTGATTGAGCTTATTTTATGTGTAAGGCATTACTTTCTAAATACTGAATAAAATTCAAATGAGAAAGTCATAAAACCTGAAACCAAAAAGTTTAAAACAACACCTTGCTTTTATAAAGCAATGTGTATTTAAGGTAGATTCAAGTAATAACTGCAAAAGGAAATCAGAGGTGAGAAGCTTTTGTGGATTAGGAAAGTCTACTTCTAAACAGGTATGGGGTTGAAGTTCATCTTGACTGTGATTTCGGAACCAAATATATAGACTTCTTGGGGGACCAAGGATTCTGATCTTTGAGCTTCTGATATTTGACTTATTTTTTCTGAAATGGCTTCTAAAAGTATAAAAATTGTTATCTATGTCATGATGAAAAAATGTAAGAGACTCCTTGGCCCTAGAAAATCTTATACAAATGGTTATATGCAATAATGAGGAACACAGGTAGATTTAGCTGCAGGAAACTCCAAAAGGAAACAAACAAACCTGGAAATGAGACATGAGCAATCACTTTCATACTTCCCTATTTTCCATTAGTGGTTTTTCCCCCCTCCGGTCTCTCTTTTCCAAAGCTTAGTATTCTGTGCCATACTGTTACATACATTTCAAGACTGAAGTACACTTAGATAATATATATGTGAGCAGTTTTCTCTTGCACCCAAAGGCCCAGGAGAGGCACCCTGAAGCTGCCCCTTGCAGCTGAGCTGCAGCAGCTGGGAGAAGCAGAGCTCCCAGCTTCTCCTCACTCCTCCTCACAGGGCTTCAGTCAGAGAATCTCAGCTCTTGTCTGATTTTTGTTGGTTTTTAAAGCTGGACTTCTGTATATCTTTTTTAACAACAACAACAACAACAACAACAACAAAGGATTTGAAAAGAAATGTTTAACTATTGATCTGTTTTAATGCTCTCATTTTAAACATGAGAAATATGAACATTTATAGAGATTAGGAGTTCCACAAGGTCGCAGGTAAGAATTTGAAAGGAAAATTAGGAAGGAATTAAACTTAATTTTCACAGTAGAAAAATCATTTTGCATAGCCCCCATTAGTCTTATCTTTTATTTCTCTTTCTCATGAATCCAGACCATCTGAAGAAGGACAGAAATTGTCTTCTAACTTTACAGCTCAATGCGCATAAGTACAATTACACATGTATGTACAAGTCTCCAAAAATGGGCCAGTGTTAAGAAAACCCAGCTAAGGGGTGCCTGGGTGACTCAGTCGGTTAAGGGTCTGGCTCTCAGTTTAGGCTTATGTTATGATCTCCCAGTTCATGAGTTCAAGCCCCATATCAGGCTGTGTGCTGACAGTGTGGAGCCTGCCTGGGATTCTCTTTCACTCTCTCTCTGCCCCTCCCCAATCTCTCGCTTGCGCTCTCTCAAAATAAATAAATAAACTTTTAAAAAACTAACTGAAACAAGTACCAAATAGTTAAGTGCCAATAGTTTGGTACCAATAGTCAATTACCAAAATTAGAATCACTAGTAGTAATAATGGTAATGGGAGAAGTTGTAAATTTCTAGGAGTAAAAGAAGGTGGATAGAATTGATATAAATTGATATAATCAGCTATTTAGTTATTACACAAGTTAATGTTTTTAGGAAACAAATTCAAAATAAACGAATTTCAAGATAAATCTTGTGAAGACACTTATTAGTGTTCTGGTAAGTTTACATCATGAGAAAAAAATATAAAGTCGTTTTAATACTTTGTGTCTGACACCCTATAGAGTTCTGTTTATCAGTAATTGGAATATTCAAGTTAGTTAAATGTAGTTCCATCTTGCATATTATCTTACATTTCAGAGGTGCAAGATTCTCACAGAGAAACATATTTCCAGTCTGTTGATATTCGATATAAATGTAGTCCAAGTCAAATATGAAAAGGCAACATCACTATAGAAAACTATAATAACATCAAGAAAAACCCTGAATCAAAAGATACCCTTCATTATTTCACAAATGATGTCATTTAGTATGGCACAAATTTGCAGGCCAACCAACCAACCTATTGGGAGGCACAGAGTAGCCTGTAACCTAACATAACAGAATGACTATGTCCTTTGTAGTTAGATGGACTGAAGTGCAAATTTAAGCTCTGAAAGATATCTTTTTGAATATGCATTTCCTTGATTGTTTAATAGAAAGAGCAATACCTATAACAATAAGGGGATAATTAAATGTAATCATGAAATATGCAAATCTCATAACCAGGTTCTTGTCACAAGGTACCGTAAACTAATATTCAATCCAAATATATGTTAATAGTTAAGTACCAAAATTACAATCAATAGGAGTAATAATGGTAATGGGATAAATTGTAAATTTCTAGGAGTAAGAGAAGACAGATAGAAGCAACACCATGTAATCTCTTCTCCCTCTCAGACTTCTACAAAAAGATTTAAAAAAAAGAATTTATAAAATGGCATAAACTGTGACAAGGAAAATGAGAAAAAACGTGACCCATGGGCAGGAAATTTCAACAATTACTGGATCATAGAAAGGACATGAAGACACATCTAGGGATGCAGCCTCAAACTTGGCCATGTGCACTGGGCTCTATATAACCAAAGAGGTTGCTCGCCTGTTGCAGAGCTTGACATTTCGAATGTGACGTTTAGAATTCACATTTAGAAATCGGGCTAAAATGTGGGCTGTTATGAGCATCCACTCCTAAATCATGGGTCTAATAGAACACAAGTAGGTGGGAACAGTTCATTCCCAGTGAGCACACAGAACACTCCTGGCAGTGTGGTATCTATGTCCAGACAAAATGTCCTTCTGCACAGACAGGTATTTAACATCTGGGGCAAAAAAAGACCCCTGAGGAGAGCTCTACCTAACCTGACGTTAAGAGCTTTCCCAGGACCACAGCCTGCCTATCAACAACCTATCTATGAAGAGTGAGCAACCTGGCCTTGCTTTTGTTCCACACACACAACAGTCCAAAGTAAAGGACCCACAGACCTTTCAAGAAATTTGAAAGGCTCTGATATGAAATAGAATGAAGGAAAAGGAACTTAAAAAAAATAGCTTCAGAAAAATGTATGCATTTTATATGGAGAGAGAAACAGGATCTTGTGAAACAGAAAAATCACAGAACTAGACATTAAAAGTAGCATTAAAAATAGAACATATAATAAACGAGACAGAAGACTAAGGTCAAGAAATATCTCTGAGCATAGAACAAAAGATTATATAGAAAATGAGAAAAGAGATAAGAAACAAGAGGACCAGATGAGAAACCAATAAAAGTTCCAGAAAGGGAGAATAGAAAAAAAATGATGAGGAAGAAAATCAGTAAAGAAACAATTTGAGAAAATTTTCCACACCAGGAAGGCTATAGGGCATTCAAATGAAACTTAGAGAAAGAGTACCACACAAGACGTATGAAAATAAAATCAGAAATCTGGATGTATCAATTTTAAATTGCAGATTGTGGAGGATAAAGTGAAGGCCCTAAAAGTGTCCAAAAGCAATGAAAAAAAGTAGTTCAGTCACAAAGGTATGAAATATAGAGTGGCCTCAGCCTTTTTCTTAGCAACAATGAATGTAAGAAGACAATGAAAAAATACCTTTGGAATTATGAGGGAAAGAGATTTTTCAACCTAGACTACAATACTTTGGAAGACTACTATAAAGTGAGAAGACAGAATAAAGACATTTTCATCATGAAAAGACTCAAAGAATTACCTTCACTCACACTTAGGAAATTATTCAAGGATATATTTTAGCAAGGTAAGAAATGTATCTAATTAAAAGGAATACATAGACTCCAGAGAGAAAGAAAAGTAAATCTTATGATGAGAGTTCCAGCCAGGAAGCTTCTATTAGAGCAGAAGAAAAAGTTTGGGAGGGATTTCTCTTGAAAAAAGGCGATTCTATGAATGGAAATGTCAAACATTTTCAGGAGATAAAGGACAGAAGTTTAAGCACATTGCTAGAAGGTGCAGACCAACATAGAACTATGAATTTAAAACAAACAACAACAACAGAACCCACTTGGTAGGAAAGAGAGGAAGGCCCTGCATAGGAAGGTCACATATTAACATGTGGACTATTTCCTCATCAGAAGTAAACAGCATCTAACTCTGATTTGTAAAGTAAGAGCAATAATTATTTTGTGATGTGAAAGAAAATGCCATAAAGTTAAGCCTAAAACAAAGAGAGAATCATTGTGTCCACAAGTGGGGAATGGGGAAGGAGGAATGGTCACTGTTGCCCTTCATTGTTGTCTTATTTGAGAATTAGTTTGATAAAATAAACAATACATTTAAATAGGCATTTAATGTCTTCAAGATAGAGTTTTCCCATAAGTGGACATTGAGATGTGTTTTCATGTGCAAATAATTTATACTGACATCTTCCTGGGAGAAACCAGGAACACAGTCGTCTGACAAGGACAAGGAAGGAAAAGAGGTAAAGAGGTGGTTTCAGCAAGTCTCAGCCTCAGGTTGATCCCCTAACATCTGGTCCTGACTGTAGGCAAGGGAGCTGGGCTTTTCCACTCTGCTCCAGCTTCCAGTCTAGCTCTGCTAAGGGCTCTGCTGCCGGCAGATGAGAGCAACTCAATCTTCACATATTTTCATTTCTGGTAATGCAAGCAAAGTAGCCCTTACATAGTCACTGAAGAAGGGCAGGTGGGGGCCTTTAGAAACACAAGAACAATAAACTGGGGGAGTGTCACACAGAAAGGGAAAACAGATCTGAAGAGATCTGGGCGAAACACAGTGTCCACTACAGAATGTAGTTCAAGATCATTGGATTTAATAGTCCAATGTTAGTAGGTCTAAAACTAAAATACTCTTAGCTGCTTTTAATTCTAATGGGTCATCCTCCCATCTTCCCCAAACATATTTTAATAAATCTCTATTGAGCTCCTATATCCCCTGTCCTCAAACAGCAAAATCCATTAAATCACACAAAATTTATTGTTATCATAAAGAAATATGCTGTGAGAAAGGCACTGGACCTGTTTCACACCATTAGGAGGTGGTTTGGTGGGGAGGGGTGGGATAGTGTTCCAAGGAACATTTCTAAGGGGAGTTGATGCTGGTGTTGAAGTACGAATGTCTTAGCTAAGCAAATAAGTGAGAAAGGTCTTTCCAAGGAGAAGTCACAGATGTGAGCCATATGCAGAGGGGGAGATCTGACTGAGCTTGGCACGATTTGGGAACTGCAAGTACTTCAGTGTGCAAGTACACATCCACTTATCAGCTTCTTTTAACAGGCTATTTGCTAATGGCAAAAAGTTAGACGTGATCATGAAAGTGGATGCGGTAAGATCGCCAATGTCTTATTTTCACGTTATATTGACCTTTTGTATGCATTGAAAAGCAATAATATTTTCTAATAAATAACCCCACTGATCAGCTTCAAACCCACAAGCAAGTTACCCTTTAAAATCTCAGCCTACTTCTCATAGAAAACACACACTGTGAAAGCACACTGGTTCACCATACATGGCGGGCTGCACAAGAGATAAGAAAGCACATTCATTCCTGTTATCATTCACCTCTGGTACTTAATTCTTATCAGGGACTTTGTTGCTAATTCTATAACTTTCCCATCCTTGCTACTTATGAACCATTTCACACTGGGCAAGTTGTTTCATCTTCCAGAGACCCATATTTTCCCAGCTATAATATAAGGTTGTATACAGTTAACTTGTAAGGTTATTATGTGGATGAAAAAAAATTAGATCATGTCCACAACATAAATAATGGAGGCCATGACCCCTGCTAGTTGCTAAACAGATTACAGTTTCTTTCACTTTCAGATTATGGACCCTACTTATATACTGTAACTTCTACAAGAAACTATTTCTTGTTTGGGTTCTATGTTCCAGATATACTGGTTGCATTGTGCGCAATACTCATCCTCAGAGGAAAAATCTGAGATAGGTATTATCATTCCTCCATTTTACACATAAGAAATTTTAGGAATAAAGAGATGAAGTAACTTTCCTCAAGTCACAGGCTACGTGGACAAAACCCAGGGTTCAACCTAGCTGATTCTGACGAAAAACTTGAGTCTGTTCCACTACAACAGAGCAATTTTAGCACCTGAGGTAACTCAGGATCAGCCATGAATAATGCCTGGTTGTGAACATTTGTTTTCAGTGTTCTTGAGAGGTATTTTCACAAGATCAGAGAAAAACAAAACATTGTATTTGAGCGCTGGTGATGCTGCCCATACTGGCTCACAAAGGTGGTCCTTTCGTATTTGTATTGGGTAGCCAGAGTAGGTAAACAGACACTGGACAATCAGAATGAGCATAATGCTTCTATGCTGATGCACAGTGAGTCACCCAAAGCTGTAAAAGTTAGAAGGAGGATTATACAGTAATGTAAATTTGCTTGCGTGCTAAACCAAGGGACAAGATCTGAATGTGTGGCACTCTAAAAGGAATTGAAATTTCTGGGGGTCAGGATTATTTTATACTGATTTAGACACTGCTTGTAGAAATTAAAAAAAAAAGAAAGAAAAGAAAAGAAAAGGAAAGGAAAGGAAAAAAAAAAGGTTTTAGTGGTATGTTAGTTGGGTCCTACAGAAGCTGACACTGAAATGCAGGCAGGAGGGCAACAGGCTTGCAGAGAAGTAACATCTATGAAAGCAAAAGGGAGGAAAGATGAGGCAGGGTCTGTCAAGAAAGTGTGATATAAATGCCCATGGGGGCTACGGAAGGATATTAGAGTAATCCTACAGTGAGCAGAAACTGCTCTCTCCTTCTGTCAGTCTTGTCCAGTCACTGGCTGAGGCCACCCCAAAGAGAACATGAACTTAACTCAAAGCTGAGGCACACCTGAAAAAGTGAACTGAAGGAAGCTGCCAGCTAACATCACTTCTCACACTGGGCAATGAGCCCTTCCTTGAAGGAGAATTTCAGAGTTACATCTCTTTGTATCTGTCACAACCCATACTTTGTACCCTGTGGATTCACTGTTCCATATACATCTGGAAAACGCATGCTTGTGGGGTAGAATTTAAAACAGGAAGGTAGAGGCTGGAATTCTCTCTCTCTTTCCCACTCCCATCCCAGGGCTGCAAGTGGTACTCATCCATCTATTTCTTCCTTCATCTTTTCAAATCCCCACTCGACTGTCACCTCTACTGGTCTCAGTGTGCAGTTTACCTTAGGTTGTATCCCAAACTCTTTCTTGAGGGATGTGAGTTCCTGGCAACCATAGGCTTCTCAGGCCAGTGTCCTGCACTTACTCATTCACAGTTACAATCGGGCAAGAAAGGAACCCAACTGGATACCAATATTTCACATATTCCTTACTGCCCCTGTTAAATAACAGCTGCTCTAGCTCCTCCTGCTGATGAGTTTCAGTGGTCTGCTAAGACAGTGACTCCTTTTCTGGTCTGCTGGTCCCTGGATACAGGGGTTCAAAGCACCAGGTGGTAGTCAGAGGTTTTAGTTCAATAGGATGTTTACTGTGTCTATTGGCAAGAGTGTATACTCCTCCTGTGGGCCAGGATCTCTAATCCTACAGAGCCGAGAGTGGAGGGAATGAGAAGCACAGAGTCTCCTTGGGGCGTCATTAGAATTGGGAATAATAGCAATTGGAACCATTTCTGCTTCTGCCCCAATTCCCAGACCTATGCATTCTTGCTACAAGAGACACAATGCCACAGACATGTCTCTAATTTCTAGAAGATGGTATTCTAGGCTCACAGAAGACTGCCACCCAGCTGGCACTTAATTAGTGCCTTCAAAGCACCATTATGATGCTATATTCGGTAGCTGCTTCCAACTGGTATGTATGAGACAATGAGTGGATCCCAAGCTCACGGCCCATGCCTGCTCCTTCGTTGCTATGAAGTGGGACCAACCAGAGGCAGTCATCTGATGGCACATCGTTTAATAAGGCATTTTGTGTACTCAGTTGATAGTGGCCCTCTGGTAGATAATACTCTGCTGGTATTCATATGTGAAAGAAAAACCTTCCCACTGCATGCCTACTCCCATAGGCCCATCCGAATGTCTCTACCCCAGACCGCTTTGTCCTTGATCTTCTACTTTCTATTCTAAGCCCCTGACAGCTGACCAGTCCGTCTGTAACTTTGCATGAGTCTGTATATATTCCTTTTTGGTTTTTTTAGTTTATTTGTTTATTCTGAGAGACAGGATGCAAGTGGGGGAGGTGCAGAGAGAGAGGGAGACTGAGAATCCCAAGCAGGCTCTATGTTATCAGCACAGAGCACGACACAGGGCTTGAACTCAGGACCTGAGCCAAGATCAAGAGTCAGACGTTTAACTGAACAGAAAGTGGATGCCCAGGTGTAGCACCTAAGGTTCTTCCCTTTGGAAAGATATTCTCTTGCCACTGTCAGTCAAGGCCATTTCTGATGTACTACAACTCAAAAGCTGAGGTGGACCTAGCGATGACAGTAGCTGAAGGCTGGTTGCCACCTACTCTGAACTGGGCAGTGAGCCTTGTCTTGAAGGGGTGTGTATCTTCATGTCTATCACAAGTGGACTTATTTATTCTGATAGACTTGGCATTTCTTCTTCATTCTTTTGGTGACAAGGTCTCTCTTCCCTTTAATGAAGAACCTTTCAGGCAAGTCCTGGTAAGCCTGCTCTTCTGATCCGTGGCTACAGATGAACATGCGGTAAACTGGGTCAATCATACTGTCCCCAGAGAATTGGAAACTGGCGTCATGAGAAAAAGAGAAGAAACATTAGCCCTTGGCTAATTTTGTTGTCCATTTTTTTTTTCTGCTGCAGATCCTATAGTTGTACACTGGCCCTGTCCTTCTGAAAGTCCTAATGTTCCATAATTCTATAAGCTACCCCAATATCTTTGCAACACATTTTGCTGTTTCATAAGTTAATCAGAGTTAATTTCCATTGCTTGCTAGAAAATGCTTGACTTACATGGGACTCTAATAGATTATACAACTGGATCTGAAACTCTAGGAAAAAGCACATTTTTGCAAACTGAAAAAGATGTTTCATTCTGGTCTGATGCAAAGCTACGAATGTACAGCTTGGTGAGCAGATGGTCCCTTTGTGCTAATGAGGAAAAGGAGCCTCTTCAAGTGGCCTTCTTGGTGCTTCCTCTATGCAGGATTCAACCTTGAATGCCTTTGTTTGAGTCAGTTCTTCAGACAGTGCCTATCAGATAGCAAGGCCAGAAGGAAAATAACATAGGGCAGAAATATTCTTGAAGTAGAGAAACACAATGCTTGCTGTGGTACACACTTAAGTGTGGCAAAGCTGGACAGTGGCTTGAGCAGAGAAGATGGGGTAGCAAAAATGAAGTCACTTGTTTCCTTGGATGTGGTGGAAAAGAGATTACTTCAAAATGAGGAAGCAGGAAAAAGGGCTACATACGAATAAATTTTGCTTTCAGTAAGAGAAAAATAAATTTTATCCAGTTGGCTCTAATTTAGAAGTGCAAAAGCTAACCAAAGTAATTATTCCAATTTCAGCACCGAGAGAACCATTAAAGAGAAGCAGGAGTCCTTTTCAGAAGGACACAACTTGAGCATAAACTTTCAAAGGAATTCATGCCTATTTCTATTTAAAAAGCTTTCTTGAATGCACAACCTTATAAAATTGAAAGCTTTGCACAATTCCTTAGAAGAATCTGTTTGATAAAAGAAAAGCAGCTTGATTTCAAATGTTATGACTGAATATAAAAAGTTCACATGGGAAACCACAGAAGACAATTTTTCATAACGTTAATGGATAACATGGGTGGTAAGTTTCATGCCCCTGAGTGGACGGGAAAGACCTTAAGGTCATCCACTCAGTTTCCTTGCATGAGTCTTGTAGATCTCCACAGAGATAGGATTTTTTACTGATAAGCATAGAGGAAAATACTATGGCCCCCTGGGAGCCATGTCAGGACAGCTCCACAGTGGTGGTCCTTCCTAGCACAGATTATCCTGTGCAATTAAATACTGGAAACAAAGTGGGAGAAAATTAGTGCCCCATGCTGCTTAACATTTAAGGCAATCAATCAAATGTTCAAATTCTGGAAAGGTACTATCTTCTTAGTGGAAAAATACCTTTTATTGGGCACCTACCACAGTTGATACCTGTTGGTCACCTCCACAATTTCTATTGCAGAGTCATATGGTTCCAAGTAGGTAGAATTCACTGCAGTTTCTAGAAATGCAGCAGGTGACGGGGACTAATCCCAACCATGCATCCTACCATGCTGGCCACAATTATAAATTCAGCCTGGTCACCTGACCTAAATTGTTCTCACCTGGTAAATCTGAGAATGTTTGATGGGAATATTCGGGGAAAAAAAATAAAATGACACTCTCTTTTATTGGATTGTATGAGGCCTAGTACTTCTGTAGTCATATGTGGGCCCCCAAGAAAGTAACCATGAGGAGATGAAAGTCAAGAAAATAGATAAGTGGGCCCTGAGTTCTGTCAGAAACTGCCCTACCTATTAATCCCTTTGAGTTACTTAAGACAATCAAATTATCTTTATATTTTAATTTAGTTTAGGTTTTCTGTATTTGAAAGCAAACCATCCCAACTTACATGGAATTAACACCAGAAAGAGAGTTCTGTAAGAAGGCTATCCTCAGTTAAGATAGAGAGGAAAGGGGTACAGAACGTGTCTCTACGTCAAGTGAGAAATTGATAGTGATTGTTTTACATTAATGAAACTGTTGTGAAATTGTGGTCTAATGTTTGAACATGGATCTTTTGCTTTGTGAGGCTGCAACATTGGGGAACATGAACCAAAAACTCAGGAGAGTGTTGCTTGATTGCCATTTTCAGTAACTTCGGTAAGTTCATTTGTCACAGAGCTAAGCTGCTGTGGAACTGGTCTGTCGGAAAGGAGTGGAAGATCTGCAACTCTGCCAGATGTTTTCCCTGTCCGAAGACTTCAATCCATGTCAACGAGACATCAATATTTTAGAGGATATCAGTACTGAAGAGTTAGATTTTCTACCCCAAACTCTAACATCTCTTCTGGCAGAGACGGTAAAGGTAAAATCTTGGAAAGTTTTAAGACTGGGACATAGGTAAAGCCTGATCCACAAAGCCTCTCCAAACAGCCTTGGTAGAACAATCTCTGTCAAAGGGGACAATCTCTTCAGTGTAGAAAGACAGGATATAGCTTGTGACAAAAGGACAATTTACCTTTCTTTTGTTTTCCAGATCCACTTTGGCCAATTCACCCAGGGAGAATTTGAAGTAAGGCTTAAGCAGAAGAGACTCTTAAAAACTGAGAACTGAGGGTTGATGGGGGGTGGGAGGGAGGGGAGGGTGGGTGATGGGTACTGAGGAGGGCACTTTTTGGGATGAGCACTGGGTGTTGTATGGAAACCAATTTGACAATAAATTTCATATATTGAAAAAAATAAATCACAGAGGAAAGAGGTTGAAAACAAACAAAAAAATGAAGTAAGGCTTAAGGACACAGAAGTACTTAAGAGTGGACAGAAATATTTGGGTTCATTACTAGCCACAAACATTGGCTAGATATGATTCCATGACTTCTAGAACAGGAACTGTATTAGGAAAAGATACAGACTGTGCAAATAAAATGTCTGACTCCATTTTTTGATATTTAACTACAACCACTTTTAAGTCTTTTCCTTCTTTCTTCCCACACATCTGAACAAGCTGATGTCCAGGGATCCCTCCTATGAAGTGACTAAAGATTAAAATCACATAAATCCTTTTCCCATGATGGGAACCCTCACCACAGCTACAACCCCTAGCCTAAATGAATGCCCCAAGCCAGTAGCTTTCCATGCTCTCTCAAGCCATTCATGGGCCAGCTTGGGAAGTCTGCCCTGCTCTCCCCAGAAGAGCCCTATGATATAAGAAATAAACTATTTCATACACTGTAGGTATATGTGTATGTGGCGTCATTAGTCTCAACATTGAAGCCACATTTTGGGTGGGAATCTTTCCTGCCTTTGTAGGATGACCGAACGCACCAGAAACCTAGTGAGGATTTAAGGAAGATGTATTGCCAATGAAATCTCAAGCCTGACTCCCAATGGCTTATGATTGCTCCAGCTGTGGAACAATGTCCTCATCCCTGAACTCACACCACATGGAAATGTGCTGCTTTTTGATGTTTCCTACTTCGAAAGACAACATATTCAAGAAACAATACATATAACCATGGAGAAGAGATAAATATGCAGGCCCATTTACCCTGAAGAACAGAACCAGGATTCAGCCAATAGACTGAAGGATTCACTTCTCCAAGTCAGGGAGACTTTGTTACTATTTTCCAGAGGACGTTCTATGTGTTATGAGTAAGTGACCACTGTTTCTTGTTTCCAAATGTCCCTTCTCGAACTAGTAATTTTTATTAGAGTCTATATATGGGAGTGCATAAATTTTCATTAACTCTAACTACTGGACTCTGAGGAGCTATATCTGTGCCTGATAAAAAATACTGCACATCATCCAGTGAGCCTAAAACTCGGAATTCAATCATGTAATTGGATATGACTTTTGTTAACTCCTTTTGGAGAGAAAGTGAGTAAAGTTCGGGCTGATAAAATCATATTGGAAAAGGCATGTGTTAAGAAAATGACATAAGTGTTTGTAAGCCAAATAGATTTTTGTGAATAGCTACTGGTTGACTTTCTAACATCCATTCATCCTTCTAACTGACTCCCAAGGAATACTGAAAATCCCTGTAGCTTTGGGCCAGCTGACTCTATCCTCAGTAACTGGAATGATACATCTTCTAAGGCTGTTAAAGACAATTAATCCTAGGGCTCTTCTTACACATTTTATAATAGAGATGTAGTCTTCTTGCGTCGGATGACATGGTGTGCAAATGCCTGCTGCAGCCCTTCCTCTGCCACAAGGAAAACCAGCCTGAGTCTGAAGGAGAAGACAAAGCATTTACAAAAATGGCAGGAAAATGTAGCTGAGGCACTGAGCAAATTATACCGGAAGCCTGCCTGACCTCTGAACCTTCTCATTTACACGAACCCATACACCAGCAAATTCCTTTTTTGTTTGATTTAGAATTGTTTGTTTGTCATTTGCAGTAATAAAAATCAGTACGTCGTGGATTGGGAAAAAAGTGATAACACATTGCTTCTCACACGGAGGAGCCTGCATGTCTTTCTCTTCTATCACATTGTAAAGAAAAATACCATCAAGTGTTCAAAAGGGCCATGATCACCGTTTATTAAGAAGAAATTGAAAGAACAAAAAAAACCAAGCTCTGAGTCAGACCCAAACATCTACCTTGCAACTACATATTTTCAATTGCATTTTTTACTGAGTACTTTTATTCAATATAGCTAAATTAGCTTTCTGGTCTTCATCTGAAATCTGCTCCTTTTCTTATGACACCAGCGGATGTCACCACCAATCTTTACTTAAGTGGGTCAGAAGCCACAGCCTCATCTGTAGCCCCCCTTATTTCATCCCCCATGTATAATCTGTCCCTGTGGCTTATAGATGTACCTTCCAGATGACTCTCACTTCCTCCCCTCCACTCGGCCCAGCTCCAGTTACCTTCCTTCTGACCCACCTTCCAAGGTTAACACTTGCTTCTTCTAACCTCACTCCAGAACAGGCACAATGACCTTTCCACCACTCAGATCTACTATGCTATCACTCAGGGTTTAACTCCCTCCAACTGTTTTCTCTTTTCTCTGCAAGTGAAGACAAAGCTACTTAACATGGGGGACCATGGCATATAATAGAAGGCCTGACTAAAACGCCTTTCAGGTCTCTCTTGTCATGTGGCATCACGGCCTCTGTGCAGAATGCATGTCAGCCACACCAGGCTGCTTATAGTCTCTAGTACTGACATGTGGCTCCTGTAACATCTCAGTTTCTCATGCTGTATCTTCTGCCTAGAAGGAGATCCATGACTTTGCTTCCTCTCCTGGAAGAAACCTTTCTTGACCTTACTGACCAGGCTGTATCCCCACCCCCAGTATTTGCTCTAAAGGTATCAGGTACCTCTTGTTCTCAGCCTTTGTTATGATATCATAATTGCACATTTTTTTCCACTTAACTACATGATTATTTGATTAATGTATGTCTACTCTAGCAGGTTTGAAACTTTTGAAGGCCAGACACATGTCTGCTTTTGTACAGAACTGCTGAGGTAAAGAGGTTGCTCAATAAATATTTTCTGAATGAATGAATGAAATGAAAACAAAGAATGAAAATATTCCAGGTGATCCTTAACATACATCCATTCCTTGATTAACTCACAAAAACTAACCCTGTCTACCTCCTTCACCACTTCTTTATAAGTTCTATTACAAACTTTGAACAGAAGTACCATACTGGCTTAATTGTATACATTCAATTCTGTCAACACCAGTATTCAATTGGCTGTAGTCTGGAGGAATAATATATGTTATGTGTGACAGAAGGAAAGCTGCTAATTTAGAATTCAGAAGAGCAAAGTCCTAGCTGTCTTGTTGTATCTCACATTAGCTTACTAGTGTCAAAGAAAAATCCAAGCTGGGCAGTAGCTAGAGGTAAAAAAAAAAACAGATATTCCTCAGGAAGTATTCAACAGGGGAGGAGAGACCTCAGTAAAGAGCTGAGCTAATTCCAAGCACTGCATGGGTGACTAGGGATTTATAGCCAAGGAGTAGATAAAAAATTACTAAGCGGAAATATTAGGAGTAAAGGGGGATTTCTGGCTAAACTGACTTGATAGAATTCAGCTGAAGGCAGACCAGGATGGTCAGATTATCAGCTGGGGTTTAGTGGAGAATGAGGAATTTGATCAGATATTGAGGGTGAGGGTTCTTTCTGACTGAACATGATTCTTGCTAAAACTAAGTGATACCAGCCAAACAGGAACAGACACTGAAGGTCAAAGCCTGCAGGGCTTAGAGGAACGAGAGTAAAATTTAATTAAGGAGGGGAGCCTGGGTGGCTCAGTTGGTTAAGCGTCTGACTCTTGATTTCAGCTCAGGTCATGATTCACTGTTCCTGAGATTAAACCCCACATGGGGCTCTGTGCTAAGAGCACAGAACCTGCTTGGGATTCTCGCTCTTCCCCCTATCCAGTGTGTATGTGTGTGTGCGCATGCATGCACTCTCCCTCTCTCTCTCTCTCAAAATGAATAAACAAACAAAAATAAATAAATAAAATAAAGTTTAGCTAAGGAGACAGTCTGGTCAGTAGCTTAGGAAAAAAACATAACCCTCCAAAGATTCAGTGTCTTCACATCTGAAGTGGTCATAATAAACCCACCAAATTCACTCCACAGGATTATTCATAAGATCATATAATGCGCCTGCCATCAAAAATGTCAGGCATTATTCAACACAGACTTTGGATTCCTCATCTTCTTCAAGCCTTCCCAGATGCCCAATCAGAGGTAGAACTCTAGGAGTATGTTGTTCTTATTGTAATGACACCTGCTATATTTCTGCCTGTTACTTCCACAGGCTTTCTTTCTGAAAAACCCCTATAAACTTAATTCTTCTGATACTATGAAAAGTGACTCATAAGCAAGTGACCTGAAATGTTGCCAAGTAGAGAATAAAGGGTCTCATAACCTCTTCTATATGGACGCTAAAGACAGACATTAGCTTTGGAAAAATGCAGTTCTGTCCACATTCTGCTTCCAACACTTAACTATTTGTAACCTTGAGCAATCTTAAATTTTCATACTATTTTCATGGAGATCCTGTGAGGAGTAGAAATAATGGGTACAGAACCTAGTATAGTTCCTGCTACCAAGCTAGTGGATAACAAATGATGGTGACCATTGGTGTTGCTGTAATTATCATTGTGATTATTGGAAAATGTCACCTTAATGAGATTCATGATATAAGAAAAGCCAGAAATAGTAAGTCTATGATGTAACCATGTTGCATGATTCTTAGTGAATACTTGTATATATTTTTACTGACTCATTCAAAATTTAATAAAGACCTCTACTTTATATAGATTACATATGTATTCCTCATAATAATTCTCAGAGAGAGACACTTTATAATATATCTTTACCTAATGAGGACATACTTGTCCAATTTGCTATAAAGTATGTGACGAAACTGGGCCTCCAGAATATCTTGACGATTATGCTTACCATCTTACAATTGTTCGTATACATTCCTTTACAAAATTAGTCCTGCTTTGAACTATGGAATCATATACCATGGAGCCGTCAAAGATGAATGAGAGAGGTGCAGCTATATGTTATGCGCACAAAGAGATGAGTATGACAGTCCTTGTCACTAACACAATTGGAAGCAAAACATGATACATTGCAATGTATTGCTTATTTGTATGATAGTGCATGTATACACAATGCACTAGAAATACAGAGTAGAAAGCCTCTATTTTTTGAGTTTTATTATTTGAATATTGCCACGACATAGGTCTAAGATTATACCTGTAAATTGCTGGTTTAACAAGCTCATTCAGTGACTTTTTAAATCAGCAAATCTCCAGGTAACACTTTGACAAGCAGTGCAACTTGGCCTTGTACACATTAGGAGTTCTATAAACAATTACTGAATTTGATTGCCATTGAAATTTAATAGTGTTATATAATGGAAGCTATTTTTATCTCTATGAACACATAGGATAAAGCATTATGAACAAGGTTAATTTAAGGTACAGTGGAAATAAGGTATAATAAAATGATGATCAGTTTAAACTACATATTAATAAATGCAACAACCAGAGCAGCAAATGTTTTAATGTCTTAAGGAGGTGACCTAAGGGGTAAAATTCAAATTATCAATGTTTGAACTATAGGAGAGGTGGTAAATGAACCTTAAGAAAATTAGTGTGGTTCTACCATTGTAAGTAAAGTTTGGCATGAATAATCATAGCTTCAAGAAAGATATCATTTTATTATATCAAAAGTTTTATAAAAGGGGGCGCCTGGGTGGCTCAGTCAGTTAAGCGTCCGATTTCGGCTCGGGTCATGATCTTGCAGTCCGAGAGTTTGAGCCCCACATTGGGCTCTGTCCTGACAGCTCAGAGCCTGGAACCTGCATCAGATTCTGTGTCTCCCTCTCTCTCTGCCTCTCCTCTGCTCGTGCTCTATCTCTCTCTGTCTCTCAAAAATAAACAAAAAAAACCTTTTTTTAAGTTTTATAAAGGAAAAACTAGTAGTGTGAGAGAGAACAAGAGAGAGAGGAGAGAAAGGTAGGAGGGCATAGGGAATTAACTCGATGGTAGCCCTCCAAAAGATATATGGAGGTGGAGCCTATGAACATGATCTTATTTGGAGAAGGTCTCTGTGCATGTAATTACATTTCCTGGAATTGAGGCAGGTCCTAAACACAGTGACAGGCAGTTGATAGCACAAGAGAAATGCAAAGACATGGAGGAGAAGGCCATGTGAACATGGAGGCAGATACTGAAGATATGCAGCTTCAAGCCCCAGAACCTGAGGGGGCGTTGTGGGTATCCCTACATTTGTAACCAACTCAGAAATGCAGGTAGCCTGTGGACCGCTCTGGCGCCTGGCATCTGAACAATTTTGTTGAAGATCTTGTTCTTATCTTGTAAGATCTGACACTGACTATGGATATTTAGTGTTAGAATTGAAATACTTACTTTGTGCTTAACTTGTGGGGTCTGCACATATTCTGGTAGTGTCCACATTGAATGTGAGTTGTAGGACACTCAGTTGGTATCAGAGAATTGCTATCAGAACATGTTGGAAGATTCACTGTTTAGAAATTGTGTTCCAAAGGGAAGACCAAAAGTGTGGTTGGACAACCTTTTGCTGAAGAGACCGGGGATATGACCCATAGATCCAATTAAGTATATCAGAAGAAGCCAGGACTAGAGAGGAGACTATGCAGGAAAGACCTGAGGAAGATTCTTGTATAATGCATGGACCCTGAGACACACACAGGAGACCAATATGAATTTTGAGAATATTATATCAGCAGAAACACTACCATCTTAGACTGAAAGGGACAGAAATAAGACAAAATGACAATAGACTGTTAGACTTATAAAATTCTACAGTTAAGAATGGAATCATGGAACTATTAGGCCGCAAACATATAATGTTCTACAAGAAAAAGGAAGAATAACTCTTGGGGCCACCAAAAACAGAGAACAAAGCTTCAAGCCACAGAGCATTATTCTCAGCCCTTGAAACATAATGAGGTTTTCCCTGATGGGTTCTGAACTTGCTGGGGTTTGAATGGACCCTTTGTTCTTTCCATTTTCCCCCTTTTGGAATGGGAATATCTGTTCTATACCCATCTCACTATTGTATTTTAAGAGTAACTAACTTGTTTCTAGTTTCATGGAAGAAGAAAATTTTTGCTTCGGGATGGACTATACCCAGAGTTTCACTCATACTTGATTGAGATGATTTAGACAATGTGACCTAAGACCTTTGATTTTATATTTAGATGAAATTTTGGACTTGGAGTTCATGCTATATGATGGGTTGAGGCTTTCAAGGGCATTGGAACAGGATGGATGTATTTCATCTACAGAACAGATTTGAATTTTTGGAGGGCAGAGGGCAGATCATAATGGGTTGAATTGTGACCTTCCAAAAGAAACTTCCACTTGAAAGTTGTAAATGTGACCTTATTTGGAAAAAAAAAAGAGTTGGTAGACATAACTCAGTTAATAATCTCAAAATGAGATTATCCTGGGTTTAGCTCAGGCCCTAAATTGAAAAGCAAGTATCTTTATAGAACAGTAGAAATACAGAGACACAGGGGAGAAGGCAATGCGAAGGTGAAGGAAGAGTTTGGTGTCATATAGCTAAAACCCCAGGAATACCCAGGGTTGTCTGCCATCACCAGAAACTAGGAGGCAGGCAAAGAGCAGATCTGACCTCCAGAACTGTGTGGAGACATGGCCCTGTTGTTTTAAGCCACCCACTTCTTGGAAATTTATTCAGGCAGCTAAAGAAAATTAATATATGGGAACAAAAAGAAAAAGTGGATGGATTTGTTAGTAGTTGCACCATATGCTCAAATGAGAAAAAAAAATCATCGTATATTTATCTTCTCAGTACAATGATCCAAAATAAATGTTCAAGCAGAACCCAACCCACCAGTTATACCTTCAATGGTCACAGAAACAGCTATTGTTCAGCTTATACCTTGGAAAAGTTCAAATTTTATATCCATCTCTTTATTTTACGCTGAGCAACTCAGATACCTCAACAGGGCACTGATTTATTTATCAGAAGGAAGAAAAGTTGTGTTATGCTTGATACTGACAAATAAACATTGACCAAAAGAATAGAAGACAGAAAAAAACAACACAGAAAGGTTTAGAATATACATAAGTGAGGCTTGAAAACCAAAGGGATGCAATGGAGAAGTTAAGACATGATTATAATGAATTTAAAAAACAAACCACCTTTTTCCTACTACAATTTATAGTGTTGATAAAAACAGCAGAATAATGCATAAGATTCGTATTCAGATGGAATCACATGTTAAATTCAAATGTGGTATCTTAATTCCCAATTACATATACATATATATATGAACATACATATATGAACACATATATATGATCATATATATATGAAAATACATATATGAACATGTTCATATATGTATGTTCATACATATATGGACATATATATGAACATATATGTGAACATATATATGAACATATATATGAACACATATATATGAACATATATATACATGAACATATATATATGAACATATATATATACATATATATATATAATTTTTTAAAGAATATAATACATACCTCAAAACTCTGAGACCATTTGTTGTGACTACAACGCACATACATGTCCAGCAAGGGTAATAAATGTTGCAAATTAATTTGAATAATGACTTCACTGTCTAGTTGGTTTCTACATGACAGACACACATGGGGTTTGAAAGCAAGTCAGTAGTTATAATACAAAATAGAGTATAAGGTGTATGCTGAGATGGGATTTCTGAAATGTCACCCACATACTAATTTATTGCTATTTCCAGAAGAAAAATAAATGTGTTGAACACAACCAATATAGACTGAAGATTAACAGAAAACCTCAATTACAAATCATATTTTTCCCTTTAAACTTTACTTTGCTCTAAGGACAACTTCATAGGTTTTGAAGAAAGAGAAGAATAAAAAAGAAAGGATATTCACTGTTTACCTAGAAGAATGCCATTTGGCATAGTTATAACTGGATCAGAAATTGATAACTTCAGATATGCTTCAATCTCTAAAGTTCTTGTTTTGCTAAAAATCCTACAAAGAGATGCTATTTTGTCAAACCATATCTTGTTTGTTGGAGAAAGAATGCAGAAGATAGATGCCAGTCACTTTTATAAACACGAACCCACAAATCAAAGACTCAAAGGAATTTCCAGGCTGTTGGGAATTAAATCAATTTCAAAAGTTATGTCAAGAGAAACTCAGTTTCAGAGATGTGTGCCAATCTGAAAGTTTCTCACATGAGAGTGATGGCTTCACATTGGTTCCTTATGCTAATAAGCAACATATTTGCTTCATTAGTGTAAGTGGGTGGTGCTGTTTAGGGTGGAGAGGCAGAGATATGAAAGAAAGCAACGTTTGACAATACAAGACAGGAATTCCTAAGCAGCATTAATCTCTACTTAAGCAATGGAATATTCACCCTTGTTATTTGAATAGATGCTATAAATAAAAGAACACTTTTCTCTTTTGTTACGGTAAAGAGGATGAAAAGAAAATAGATGATGATAATGGCCTTTTACTTATTAAGTTTAAGAAAAAAATATTTTAAGCATATAGCTACTTCCTTTATGGTAGTTTCTAGTAATACATCTCATTAATAAAATTGTAAAGTAAATTAAAATGAGATATGCCATCTCTTCACACCTGGCTTTAGACAAAGACAGATGCGACGAACAAGGCTCTCTGTATAAAAGAGATAGCATGTCATTATATGGATTTGTGATTTTGCAAGTAGATTATTTGCATGTATATGGGTGATATATCAAGATTTATTGTATTTAAATATGTGGCATATATTTGATATTTATATTATGTATGTATCTAATTATTTATTTAATATATCAAATCAATTCTGTATCAGCCATCTATATCTATAATCAAATTTCTATTGGTTTCATTTCTCTGGAGAAATCTAATATACTCTGCGATCTAATTCTAGGAATTATTCTGGTTTGATTTGTTTTTTTAAAGTCCACCATGCAGTTGCACAATGGTCTATAAGATACTGATATTCAGTATTCTACTCTATAGAGAAGCCCTCATTTGGTCATTTCTGGAAGTATCTGTTTTAATTATTACTGCAACCAGATATTCTGTCCTGACTAGGCCTAACTCAGAATGCATTTTCTTCCTCTGAATAATTATATGACTATTATTTTATACTGTACCTTCTATTTCCTATCCATTAAATCAAAAGTGGGCAAACTACAGCCTCTGGGCCAAATCTGGCCTGCTATTTTTGTAATAAAATTATCCTGGAGCACAGCCATGTCTATCATGGTATCCATGGCTGCTTGTGTCCTGCAACAATAGATTTGAGCAGCTGAGGCAAAAACCATAGTACCAAAGCCAAAATATTTACTATCTAGCTCTTGGCAGAAAAATTTTGCTGACATAACTAAATCAATCTCTAGTTGCTTCATTGAAGTCTCTTCAAAGATACCATATACTTATTGGAGGAAACTCCCGCATCTCCTACGTATTCTGTGTTCCCCTTAGCTGCTAATATGATTCATGGCATGTTGGCATGGCAGAAACTTAAAATTAGATGGTGACCTAATTTCTGGACTTGGAGATTTAAAAACAAACAAAAAACAAGCAGAAGAGGAAGAAGAGTCGAGGTATTGAAGAAGTATAAAGTATTTTCTTTGATTCCAACAACCTTGTGGGTTACATGATAGTGTGCTTTTTGTTTGTTTGTTTGTCTGTTTGTCCTTGGATTTTTCTTTACTAAATGGTGAGCTTTTTAAAGAGCAGAAACAATTATTTTCATTTTTTAAATTTCCAAACACCAAGGACGGTATCTTGCTCAGAGTACATGTCCAGTAAATGTGTTTAAGGAATGAATGAAAAGGAGTAGCCAAAGCAAAGGGCCAAAGGTCAGAAACACCCTGGCTAAGAGCTCAGTGCTGTTGGAGTATAAAAGGCAAGGGAGGCCATGGTGAGGAATCAGGTCACAAAAGTAAGCAAACATTATGAAAGGCCGAGTGAGATAAATTAAGGACTTTGATGCTATCATTTACGTGACTGAGTGACCACTGGAGAATAATAATTAAGAAAGAAACACAGGTCGAGTTGTGTTTAGATAGATCACTTTAAAGGTTACCATTAGAATATTAGAACAAATGTTATTGAATATATCTGTTGATATAGCCAGATGGAGAATTTGCTAGAGAGAAATTATGTGGCTCCTGAAGCAAATAAAATATACCGCACCTTCCAAAAAACAAGTAAATGTAAAAATTAAATATAGGGCCGCCTGGCTGGCTCAGTCGGTTAACCCTCCGACTTTGGCTCAGGTCATGATCTCATGGTATGTGGGTTCGAGCCCCATGTTAGGCTCTGTGCTGACAGCTTAGAGCCTGGAGCCTGCCTCACATTCTGAGTCCCCCCCTCTCTCTGTCCCTCTCCTGCTCAATGTCTTTCTCTCTCAAAAATAAATAAAAATGTTTAAAAAATTGAAATTAAAAATTTAAAATTAAATACATCTTAAAGTCCTTAATAAGTTTATTTACACAACTAAATAAATAAGTCACCCACATAGATAAAGCATATAGGGGAGGCAGAATTGCATTACTAGAAGTTCTGGAAATGGTTAAATGATTCAGAACAACTGCCTATTTCCGTAATCTTCACGCACAGATCATATTTTGTTCATTTAAGTTACAACTTCCTGAAAGTATGTCCCCAGAGGAAACCCCATTAGTTATAATGAAGTATAAATCACCAAATTAATAGGCCCTATTGATCTAATTTTATTTTATATTTTAAATTTCCCAAAGATCAGTTTGATCCCATAAGAATAGCAATGCAACAGACAAGCAAGATGTCAAATGACTGAGAGCTGAATTAGAGACTTTCTTTAACTTGGAAAAGTTTTACATAATGGAGTTTTCCAATTTACATACACTTCCATGAAAATATACTTCTTACACAAAAATTGTATTCATATGTGAAATATGAACAATACAGTAGAAGGATAAGAAGCTTTGAAATCAGAGAATTGAGTGCAATTTCAAGCACCATCAGAGTCAAATTGTGATATTTGGTAAATCATTAACTTTTCTGTGCCTCATTTTTCTTATCTTGAAAATGATGATATCATACCTACTCAACTATACTCTTGTATAAATTACACATAACGTATGCCAAACTAGTATAAGTAAACAATACAGTTCCATGTAGATTCTTTGAAAGGATATTTTTAAAATCTATTCTGCCAAATTTAATTGCACATAAGACATAGTTGTATTAGCAATGAAAAATACATCTATATTATACATAACTCATTTTCATAAAAGTTAAGCCATATATGTTTCAAGAGTAAAAAAAAAAAATCAATGCAATCAGACAGCCTTTGTCTACTTTCAAAGACTTTAAGTTCTTCACTAATTTTATCTGCAATTATATTTATCCAAAGGGGAGAGAAGGTTGAAAATAAGGTCTCAAATACTACATTTCCTGCATTTTCCTACATTTTCTACATTTATTATTTCCTACATTTTCTTTGTGTTTCCCAAGGGAGAAAAAATGTGGGTCTTCTGGAAGTCATAGTCATATCTCAAAATTTTTTTAATTCACCCGCTTCGTACATAGAGAACAACTACTGTTTGCCATGACCCCTGCGCTGTAGGAGGTCAGCCTTTAAAGTAGGTTTGCTAAAACCTGGTTTTATTTCTCATCTTTTGAGCCTTCCTTTATATTTCAGATCTGAAGTCACTGTTTTCATGTGAGCTAGTCTGAGAACCCTGTGACATATTTTCAAAATGAAAATAAATGGCTCAACTTTTGACCATAATCTCATTAGAAAAGTTCAAATATCCACAAAAGAATGAAATGTTTACTTACTCTCACTTCTGTAAAAGTCACTCTCTAATTATTTCCATTTTGTTTGTAGCCAATTAGCCGAGTAGCTTGAATCACTGAACTAATAATGAAATCTGATTATCCATTCAATCCTTGTATAGAGCTGCTACCCTTAGTTCAATACTACATCAATCCACATCACTATCCCCAACCAACTACTTTCCCAAAAAATGCCAGATTATATTTTTGCTCCCTAAAGTGACATAAAAATTAGAGGAGAATATGGCATTATGGTGATCTGCTTTATAAAAGGAAAAATTATTAAAGCTGCGTCTTTCATGTACATATTCCACTACTATTATGAACATAAGTCAAAGTGACATTTCGTTTCTTCTGAAAATGCATTAGAAGAAAAAGCAGTTGCAAAGTAATGTTCTTGTATTATTAAAAAAGTTGTTATCATATGATATTAGTACATTTAAACCTGTGATTTGGGAAGTGGATGTTTTTATTTTGTCGAGACAAGGGATTATAAAGAGGGAATGGGAAAACAACACCAATATACAAGGAAATAGTTATTTTTTTTTATTTGGTCTTAATTGGGGCACCTGGGTGGATTAGCGGGTTGAGGGTCCTACTTCAGCTCAGGCCATGATCTCATGGTGTGTGAGCTCAAGCCCGCATCAGGCTCTCTGCTGTCAGTGCACAGCCCACTTCGGATCATTTGCCCTCTCTCCACACCTCTCCTGCTCACTCTCACACTCTCTCTCTCAAAAATAAATAAACATTGGGGCACTTGGATGGCTCAGTCGGTTGGGCATCCGAGTTTGGCTCAGGTCATGAACTCGTGGTCTATGGGTTGGAGCCTGGCATCGGGCTCTGTGTCAACAGCTCAGAGCCTGGAGTTTGCTTTGGATTCTGTGTCTCCCTTGCTCTCTGCCCCTCCCCCGTTCATGCTCTGTCTTTCTCTCTCTCTCAAAAATAAACGTTATTTTTTAAGTAAGTGAATAAACAAAAATAAATGTTTAAAAAGTTTTAAGAATAAAAAAAATAAATATAAAATTTGGTCTTAGCTGATTTTCTTTCTATTGCTACTAAAATTTCTTATTTGTAAACACTGGAAGGCATATATGTGAGTGTATGTTGGTGAGGTAAAGAAGGAAGATGGTTCTTTGTAAATGGTCATTCCACTTTGTCAGCTCCTGTTATGCAGAGCTGATTTCAAAGCACCACCTTCTATGCAATGTGCACACTGGCAATTATATATTTGACTCTTTTAAGGGCTACCATGCCATTCACATAACTGTCTCTAAATTTGAGTCTTGTTATTCCACTCTGGTTACAATTTCTTCATGAAGCTGTTTTATACATCATCTGGAGGTGTCTGTTTAGTGGTCAGAATTGTGTGTTAGACCACTCTGTCAGCTGGGTGTAAGAATGAATTTAAAACTGACAAGTCAAAAACCAGAGAGATCAACCAGAGCAGCACTGTCAAATGGAAATATATTAGAACCACATAGGTCATTTTAAATTCTGCTACTAGCCATGTTAAAAAAGCAAAATGAAAGAAGTGAAATGAATTTTAAGAATACATTTTATCTAACATATTAAAAATACTGCCATTTCAACATTAAGGAGTTAAAAAATTATATATATATTTATATATATAAATTTTTATAAATATTTATATTTATATTATATATTATATATTATATATTATACATATATAAATTTTATATATATATATATATATATATATATATATATATATATATATACACACACACACACACACACCTTCACCTACAATATGTAGTTTATGCTTTTAGCTAGTGGCTACATGCACCAGCCAGATTACAAGTTAACAGTCATGTGGCTAATGGTTACTTATTTTGGACAGTCAGAACTTAGAGCTTGCTCTAATATCTAAGAAGAAAAAGGTTATATCCCCAGCAGATAAGCTATAGCTAGAATAGTGAAGCAATAGGTGAAATTGGGTCCTGATGACTTATTGGAGGTCATGGGTGAGTTGGAAGGAAGAATAAACACCCTATCTTGTTGGCTTATGAGGGAAATATTATGAGGGAAGAAAAAAAAGGAAAATGAGTAGCAAACATCAAATGCTTAAGACAAAGAAAAATATATTAGATATTACACAAGCAACTACTTCAACTTATGGGTGGGAAAAAATCATGCATATAAATAGAAAATCTATGAAAAACAGAATTGCTTTATGAGTAGTTTGGTAAATTATTTTTTTAATATGAAATTTATTGTCAAATTGGTTTCCATACAACACCTAGTACTCATCCCAACAGGTGCCCTCCTCAATGCCTATCACCCACTTTCCCCTCCCTCCCACCCCCCATCAACCCTCAGTCTATTCTCAGTTCCCAAGAGTCTCTTATGGTCTGTCTCCTTCCCTCTCTGTAATTTCCCCCCCCTTCTCCTCCCCCCTGGTCTTCTGTTGAGTTTCTCAGGATCCACATAAGAGTGAAAACATATGGTATCTGTCTTTCTCTGTAGGATTTATTTCACTTAGCATAACACTCTCCAGGCGCATCCATGTTGCTACAAAAGGCCGTATTTCATTCTTTCTCATTGCCAAGTAGTATTCCATTGTATATATAAACCACAACTTCTTTATCCATTCATCAGTTGATGGACATTTAGGCTCTTTCCATAATTTGGGAAATTATTTTGTAATAATTTATTCATAGAATGATCACAGATAACTTTTATCTGAAGATCATTTTCATTCACAAAAATTACCACTTTTGGGAAACATGTTTATTTGGGGAGTTTTGTAACTGCCATTTTGTCTCAAGGTTGCAGACTAACATACAAATTGTCTAAGTAGTAGTGTATATTGATCTGGTTTCATGTAGAAAATTTCACTTAGAAAAGCCAGTTGCATAACCACTTCAGTGAAACAAAAAACACAAAATTCCAAATAATCAAGTTTAAAATTAAGATTACTTTCTTTAGTAAAATCTTACCTAACAGGTTTTTTTTTCAATTTATAGATATTTTTCTTTGATGTAAATCTACTTATGATATAATGGCAGGAAATGAATGTCAGGACAAAATAATATACTATAAAAGGAATCAGAATGAATTGGGTTTAATTTTCGCATTTAGCATTCAGCACTGGGTGACATTAACCATATTATTTAACTTTCTTGTGCCTCAATTTTTCCATCTGCAAGATGATGATCTATTCTGCAGAATTATTTTTTAAATTAGAGAAATACATGCAAAATATATAACATTTGTATTGGTTTAACAAATATGCAATGCCTAACATAATTATCTCTCAAAATATTGTAATACTTATTCACAGGGATAATAATTTCTGATTCTGTGTAGCTTTTCATATAAAAATAAGATTAACATCAAAAGAAAAAACTTGGGCATTCTCATAGATAATTTGAGGATTTTTTAATTTCTTTTGGTAAATTCCTAAGTATGTCAGTGTCATTGTTTGCAAAGCTCTACAGAAATACCTATCTCTGAATTATGTGGAAAAATAAATTTTTATACATCAGCCCTGAATAATTTTAGTGGGAAGGAAAAATATTCAAGGCAATCAGGTAAAATCTGTATCTTCTTCTAAAGAACCAAAATTGCTTGCCATTATTATTGGCAAAGCAATTATGCCAAAATGAGAAAAAAATGAAGGTGTTCTTTTAAATCTTACTCATTTTCTCTTCTTTCAGTTGTCAAAGAAAGAAAATCAAAGTTCTCTATACTTCATTTCAGTAGCCTAATTTTTTTTCCCATTCCTCCCACCCCAAACACCCACACAACTTTTTCTATATTGAGCTCTGAATCCATTACTGCTTTTCTAGGGGGCCCAAGCCAAAGTATTTGTAATAAACTGGTAATTAACTTATTAAAGAATCCGCTAGATCATCACTTCCCAAACCATCTTCGTTAAAAAGCAAAAACAAAAACAAACAAAAAACATTTTAAACATCTCAATCCATGATGGTCCTACACATTAAAAAATACAATTAAAAAATATTCTTAGAAAAATAAAATAGTAAAGATTGATGATATACAAGCTCAAGATTTTTTCATCCCTTAGAGTCAACAGGCATATTAAATTTTAATATTTTCAGGTCAAACATAACATGGTGAAATAACTAAATATATGCATCGCTCATTGAAACTATAAACATTAATATGGAAAATATTATGCAACATATTTTGACATTCTAGAGTCATAACTAAATGGAAATGTATAAGGTTATAATGATTTTCCATATTAAATATCTGCAAAGACACTTTAAATGAATATCATATATATGAATAATCAGATATTTATGTGATAAATGAATTTGCTTCTCACTTTTTAACTTTTCTAATCTAGGTTGCATTGACAACAGCACAACTCAAAAAAAATAATGTATATATAAACTGCTTCAGTGTCTTGTTTTAATCACCCTTAGAGTAGAAAACCAGTGTCACAGTGGTGTCTTGATGGGAACAGAAGAGATTTTAAAGCAATTTCATTGAGCTCAGATTATTCTTTTAAACTTTTTTTTCCGTCAAAATGTAGCAAGCAAATGATACTCCATTTTAAAAGTCATTTTCAGTCTTTCATTAATAGCTAGTCTCCCTAATTTATCTTATAAGTTTAGAGTCAAGTTTGTCTTTTGACTAAAGACATAGGTTTGGATAACAAACCTTCTATGCATGGATCTTCCTTTTAGGGATGTGAAATTCAAAATGTTCTACTAAATTTTTTAAGGTGTTGTTGATCACTTTTCACAGATATACAGTATCAACACATGATCTTAGCCAAAAGGCTGAGAAGCGATAGATATACAGTATCAAAATCACCTACTTTTATTGATAATTTCTCTCAAATTGTGGAACATCAGGATTTTTAAACCTCAATGAATAATCAATGTGGTTATCCGAAGTGTATGTTTATATCAGGGTTAAACTGATGTCCTACCTCACAGTACTACTTGCAAAGTGTTTGCCCATGATTCAAACATCATTGAAAGAATTCTTCTCCTTATTACCTACTATTGCCCAGCATGTAATAACTTGGTTATGATGTTTTGATATTGTCACATAATAAAGAGAATAACCTTGGATATAATACATATTCTTTAGATGATTCGTAATTTTTACTAAATTAATAACACATTTTAGTGCAGCTGAGGTCTTCTTTTCTGTTTTTTGTTTGATTTGGTTTTTGTAGCAATAGTTCCTCAGTGAAGAAAGCATCCCATTGATTTACAATTAGCATAAACTTCTTAACCTACATTTGGTAACCAGCCTTCAAGATGTCCCCCAATACCCATACCTCTTGCTATTGACATTCTTGTGTGGTACCCTTTGTGCTCAGTTTGATCTGTGTGACAAATAGCATGTAGTAAACAGGATGGTATATAACTTTTAAGTTAAATTACTGTAACTGTGGCTTCTGTCTGGAACTGTTCTCACTCTTTTTGATCACTCATCATGGGAGAGGCCATCCTATCAACACGGCTATGAGGAGGCTACCAAGGCAAGGAAATGGCCAATAACTGGTGATGACTGAGTTCCGCCAACAACCATGTGAGTTGCTGGAAGCTGATCTTTCAGTCCCATGTGATCTTCAGATGGTTGCAGCTCTGGTCACCAGCTTGACTAGAACCTAATGAACTCCCCTGAGCCAGAACTACCCACTCAGCTGTCCCACATTCATGAGTCATAAAAATGGTGATAAAAAAAAATGTTTGATTTTTTAAGCCATTAAGTTTGGGGTGATTTGTTATCAGCAACAGATAACTGAAGCACTGTATAACTAAACCATAATGTTCTCCTGTCTTTGCACCTGGGTCATTGGAACTGAAGTCCAAAACAACATCATACTACAATGTTATGCCTTTCAGAACTGGTTGTAATTATTAGCAATGAAGCTGAAGAAATGAATCCTTCTTGTCATCACACCCAAGAACTGTTGTGTTAGCAATATCTAGGACTTCAGTAAGATGCCATTAAAAAAAATACTTTGATGATTTTATGTGTTCTAAGAGCTGGTATTCCATATCATTAACCATTTCCCAAATATGTCAAGCTATGTTTTAACAGTTAGATGGTACTTGATCTATCCTTTTTAAATGTTAAATTTACCTAACATTTGCAGGAGTGCATCTTTGATACAGTCTTTCACTAATGTCTCAGCAATTTAATATGGTCCTTCAGTCTCAATGTGATGTGCTACTTTAAAAGAAGCCCTTGAAGAATGAGTGTGTGTATCTGACTTACTGAACATCAGCTTCCTTTGAGTTTTTAATCCAGTATCTTCTCTTTCAGAATTGCTTTATGATTCAATGTGCTTTTTATTTTGGATATAAATGCTACTTAAATTAGAATAGATTTGTTGTGTCATTGGCCAGTACATCTCTCACAAAAACCACAGTTATTCTAGTACTTCACTGTAAATCATGCCTACAAAAGTAAACTCAATACCTGAAGGACCATACTTTTGAGTAAAATTAGTATTAATAATTTTGTTTTTCATTTCTTTAAAATCACTTGTAACATTGTCATTAGACTTACTACTACTGCTATATATAAAATAATTCATATTAATTCTTGCCCAATTTAATGTGAACTTGTTTCACCATATAAAATTTTAGGTGAAAAAAAATTACAAATCATATTTTCTTAACTAATACTACTACACAGCCATAAATTTTTGTAAATACTTGATTTAAAAAAAGATGGTCATAAAAACAAGTCATACAATAACTAAATGTTTAAGCTTTCTCATATTTTTAATGCTCTTGGGTTTGATCTAACAGATTAACCTTTAAATAACACATGAGTACTGCTTACTTCACATCAGATACAATTTACCACGCCCAGATCATCAACACCTAAATGGATCTGCTTCCTGTTGAGACAAGTTCCCTGATCTTGCGCTTTGAATGCGGCAGTAATTACTAGAAACATTTTATTTTTTTTTTAATTATTGTATCATCTTGTCATGACTCTAACAAACAATTCACTGCTTAGCACCGATTCATAGACCATACTTAGAGTTCTATGTAATCTTTCACAGCTCTTCGAAATTTGACTTCATTTCTATGAAAGATAGAGAACCTCAGGTGAGTTTTAGTGTAGAATAAGAAATGTAATTCACATCCATGACATTATTGTTAGATCCAAATAAATTCATAATGTCTATATTAGAATGAAGGGATTTGGAAAACTGTCATTTGTTCACTCTTGAAATTTCCTTTTGGCATGTGACTGCTTATCCCAGTGGGTTAGATCACCCTACTAAGGATGAGATTTATTTGTTAATAAACCTGATAAACGTAAACACAACATCAATCTATCAAATGACAAAGTAAAACAATTTAGTTATAAGCTCTATGGTCTTAGTCAAGGGAAGCCAAGGTGTGGATTGCGCGAGTAGTGGCACAAGCAGTGGCATACTCTTCTTGAGGGATTTTCCGTAAGGGAGTTTTATAGAAGGCCAAGAGCAGCAGTGAACAAACAGGGCATGACTGGCTGGGGATGCATACGTGGCCTTATTTAGGAAGATCAAGGAACAAGGCAATAAATACTAAGCCCAGAGCTGGCTTGGCATTTTGGGGCTGGCTGACTGGCTACACTGCATTTACAGGAACATGAATGTTTTAGTTTTTGCCTTGACACTTTGGGCAGGTGTGGCTACATCTAGGGCCTAGAAAGTTCTTTCGACAAGACTTTATCATTGACTCTGCCCAACTTTTATCTAATTATTTCTTGAAAATAAAGAGTCGTTTTTACCAGTAAAATACATCAAAATTCTTATTTTATTTAGAATGAATTTGAAACAATACACTGTAAACATGACTGCCTATTGGTAGCCAGAACTTATAATACATCTTAAAGCAATGGTTTCTTCATGGCTTTGAAATGGGTTCTGACCTAGGCTAACCATTCTCTAACCACATGGAAATACTAGCCCATGTTGTGATTATTGCATGGCGACAACTGGTTGTAACTGGCCCCAGTAGATAGACCTATGTCCCACCAAACACAACTGTCTTATATCTGGCACATTTCATCCATATTAATGACCTGGTTTGCCATAATATTAATTTAAATATTATTTCCATGTTGAAACCTCTACTTACATAAAAGCTTCATGTGGTCAGTTTTTATTTCTCTGTATCTTAACCTTGAAGAATAATTATCCCATACTGAGTTGATCTGTACTGTTCATAGCAATGTTCAAATGGCTGAGAATATATCATAAAATACTTTTTCCTGGTCCATAATTATCAACTGGTTATTAATTTTGCTCCTTGCATGTGCTGGTTCAGTATTAGTTCTCCTACACCCACATTATTATCCCTGTGCTCAACCTCATAAGAAACGTATTATCTTTTGTAGTTATTGTGTTTGTATAACCCACATGTCAAGCTTCCATGACAGGATTCAATTTTAGGGCTGCCTGTCTCCCTGGTAGATGCTCCTTCCACAACCTACACTACTACCAGAAAAGTGTAGAAATGGGAAAGAAGCAAACTTAGATCTCTAAGTTGAAGACTCATGTAGTGTTTAAACTGTGCCCAGCACAGAGGATTTACTTAACTAAAAATTCCAGTGCTTGACATGTTGGGGAATAAAATCAAAGTCAAATATATTGTATTGATTTTGTTATGCATTTTAAGATATTCAAAAATGTGTTACTATTATACTATGTTAGTGTGTATATCTATATATCTATATATCTATATCATATATCATATATATATATACACCTTGTGTGTATATATATGATATATATATATCATATATATATATCATATGTATATATCTATCATATATATATATATACACACACCTTGTGTGTGTATATATATATATATGATAGATATATACATATGATATATATATACAAGCCACTATCTTAATAAGTACAAGAATACCAATAGAAATGAAGATCTTTGTGTACATTTCCATAATCACAAAAACCTCTACTCCCTTTTGACTATCGAGTCTACTGAATTGGGATTTGTTATCTCTACATCTTTAATACTTTTATTACGTTTATATGTATCTTGGTACAATATATGGTATTATATTATAAAGGGATTACCCAATCCTAACTCTCAGGTAATTATACAATTCCAGATTTTATATTATATCCTCCAGTCCAACAAAATATTCTTTTTGCCTGGTATCCTTTATTGTGATTGAGTAGTTAGCTACCATTTTTTGTACATAATCTCTTTCCCCCCAGTTTGGCTGTCCTGCTACTATATAGTTTCACTCTGACATATTTAAATACATATTTCTTGCCATTCATCCTTCTTGCAATTAATTATGTTTTGAGAATATTACTGTCTTTCATCAACTGTAAAATTCTCATATATCCTTTTCAATAAACATGCACTCTCACCCTTTCTCACTATTATATCCTTCTGGGATTCCAATTAGATGTATATTAGGTCTTCTTATCATATCCCCAATTTGTTTAAACCTGCTTTAATAGCTTTTGTTTCTTTATGTTACGTTCTAGATCATTTACCCATTAGTATTTGCCAGTGCACTCTTTTACACAATGTTCTTAATTTGCTTTATAACACATTAGTTGTCAAATATGCCAACCTATTTTTGAAAGTCATGTTTGTGTTTTTTATTCATAACATTACTTCTTTAAATACATATTTACAAGCATCTGCAGTCCTAATTCTGCATTTTATTCTTTCTGTTCTTTGCTCTTTCTGATTCTCTCATTGTTTCCATTATAATTTCTTTTTCTGAGCTCCTATTCAGCTGATCTTATCTGATGAAAATCCTGAAGCATCTAGGGTAAACTTGAGTTTCTCTAGAGACTATCTACATTTGTTTCTTTCATGGTCTCTAAGACAGTGCTTTTGATGCTTTAATGTATATGGTAGATAGAGCAAAAGCCACCCAAGGTTGCTTATATCTTAATTTCCAGAACCTTTGTATACGTTACCCTCTATACAAGAAGGGTGTCTTTGCAAATGGGGTGAAGTTAATCATACTGGATTATACAGGTAGGCCCAGTGTAATCACAAGTGTTCTTATATGAGGAAAGCAGGAGGGCCATTATAAGGGAAGAAGATGTGAGGATGATGCAGAGTAGGGAGAAAAAGAGAGAGGTTTGAGATGTTGCATTGATGGCTTTGAAGATGAAGGAGGAGCTAACAAGCCAAGAAATGCGGGCAGCTTCTAGGAACCTGAAAAGGCAAGGAGATGACTTTCCAATACCTTTATATTAAAACTTCTGATCTTTAGTAAGATAATACATTTGTGCTGTCTTCCACTAACTTTGTAGTTATAACATTTTGTTCTACTAAGTTTGTGATAGCATCAATAGGAAACTAAGGTAATATACATGAAAATCACCTTGGGATCTTGTTAAAAAGCAGAATCTGACAGCAGGACTGGGAAAAAGGGTGAGGGTTTCTATATTTCTAACAAGTTCCATTGTCACTGAAATGAAAACCTCAAACAGTGTGTGAAAGCAAAATATTTTTTAGCACAACCTTTCATGTAGACGAGGTCCCTAACTTTGTAAAGAGTCTCATTTAACCTCTCTGCTGCTATAAACTAAATGACTTGTCCCTGTCCCCTGAAGAGACACTCAATTTATGGTACAAGCAAATGTAAGAAAAGCCTTTATCTCATTTCTCGTTTACTTTACTGGTTTCAGCTCCTCTGTCATTTATGGTCTCCATACTGTCTTGCTATCACAGCTATGCATTCATGAGCATATCTGTTGCATTTTATGCAGGATTTCTAGTTATTTTTATGACGAAAACAGAACATTTAATCTGCTATACCCACAGAAATAGAAGCCTTCATCTGTATTTACAAATTTGAAAACTCTACTCACTTCTCAGTGAATATTTCCTCAATGACTTCTGTTTGCTTTTAGGTGATTCTTGCTACTAAAACCAATGAATTGCTAATTAAAACCTTTATGTCCTAAATAATAGTTAATGGTGGTTTTAGGGAATAAAAGTCAGTATCAGAGAAATCAAGTAATTAAAACAATTAATATGTATGTGGATCGCTTTAAATGTTTCGACTAAAGAAAGTCAGTGGGTGAAAAGGAAAATCTGCATTTTCTGTTAAGTTTCTGTCATGAACTTAAAAACTCTGCAGATGCCATGAGCCACAGACTTCATATATATTAATCAGTTCATTTGATATTCACACCTTTTCAAAATAAGGCTTATCCTGATTTTAGACAAGAGAAAACTCAGACGTGACAGAAAAAAATTTTAGAGAGTCCTCCTAGAAATGTAAGAACTTATACATTTAAGAATTACACTAACATTTATTGCACATCTGGTCGTGTCAAGATCAGGAAACAATATCCTACAGTTTAAAAGGCAAAGAGTCAGGAATAGAATTCAGGATTTTCTCAGACCAAGCCTATGCTCTTTCCACTATTCCATGCTGCATCTAAAGTTATCCAAAATAGATTTGCAATTGATTTTGAATACTGTGTGAAATTGTACTTAAAGGTTACTTACACATGCTGCCAGTTGAAAAGCCAAATGAGGAAAATATAAAGTATATATGAAACAATTTGTCCAGAGCACAAGTATATCATGTATGTACATGAGCAAATAACCACATTTTGGATACATACACAAACATACAAACACTAACATATACCTACACAATCCACTGCTGATTGTTACTAGTATGTTCATGAGTCATGAACTCCTAACCTAAACTCAACATATTGTACCTTTAATTCCTCCAAAGAGTCTTACATTTTTTTCCACTTCATCAACCTCAGATTATTTCACTTCATTGCAAAGATTTAAGTCATTAAGCATTTTTTATTTAAATCCCCCTGCCCAATATTACATACTTTGTACATTCAACAACATCCTCCAGTCACAAAGCCTCAAGTACCATCTTCATTTCAAGGCCAATCCCTCCACAGGAGGTCTTAATCCTGACACTTTCTGTCTCCCAGAGATTAAATTCTATTATTATTGCACCTTTTTTTTTTTTACCTTTAATTTCTCACTCTGACTACCTTTCCTCTGTTAATCATGCTTAAAACTCTCTCACCCAAAAAACTAAATTCTCCTTTGCCTTCTATGCCATGCAGTCTGCAAGGTATTGTTTTATCTTTTTCTCTTTTCATTTAAACATCACAAAGACAAAACTATTCTCTGTCATCTCACTTGACATTTACTTCTCAACTTATGATAGTTTCTTTTCTATTCTTAGAAAAGAGATGAAGTTTTTAACCAAATTGAATTGCCAAATGTAATATTTTTCAATCTTTATATTAATAAAATTTGCTGTTATATTTGGCATCACTAATTACCCTGTTTTTGAGAAAATGTCTATTTTCCTCTCATGGCTGTCTCTAAATTACTCTTAGGAATTATCACACATTAGTTTTTCGTGGATTTCTGTCTTTCAGTCTCTGCTTTTATCATTCATCATACCTCAGTAGTTTGGGTGATCGCCTCTACTCTCATAATTTCAACTTGCTTTTGAATGCTGATGACTCATAAATCCATATCGCTGATCTGTCTTGTCTCCACCAAGCTTCAGTTATGCTTTCTTACTGCCTGATGGTCAATTACCTCTGAATGCTCTACAAGTACTTCACATTTTCCACATTCAAAATGCAATTGATTTTCTTCCCTTACTTGCTCCTACTTCATACATCAGTCAAGAGCGCCACCATTAATCAGTCCCCATCTCAGAATCACCCTTGACCACTCTCTTCTTCCCTCTCACAATTGACTCATCAGTGTTTTTTATCAGTTAAAATCCAATCAGGAAACAGAAACCACACAGTGATTTGATATGGGAAAACATATTGTAAAGAATTATCAACTGTATAAAGAGAATAAAAGATGAGGCTAATTCTTTAAAAAAAAAATAAGTAAATACCCCAGGCCTGATGGAGAATATCCAAGAAAAAAACAAACTTGGAAACATAATTTTTTCCTCAAGACTGTCTTTCAGATCTTGTTGGAAGAGATAAGACAGCAGCTCACCAGTGGGTTCAATTTTTGGACCAGAAACTGCTGGCAGTTTCCAAGAAAATAAAACACCTGTCCAGGTGGAAACAATTGTGGCTGAGAAGATATTCAAGCAGCAAACCTGTGGGATGAAGGTGACCACCCTTATAGGAAAATCCACCAATAGGGTCAGGGCTTTAGTTGCTGCTTAATGGCTGGGTGGTGTGAGGTCTGAGGTATATGGAGTATATAAGAGGTGTTTCTTGACACACCTATACGGTTCAGGTTGACCAAGGCACACAGATGGACACATATGGGGAGTCAAGGCCTCAGAAGCATACTCACTGAATGGGTAACACAAGGCCTGGGGGGTAAGGCAGTAACAGGGCCAGAGATGAGCTGTAAACTTACCAAGGGACTGCATGTGCATGCAGTGTGCAGTTGTATGGCAGGAAAAACAAAAACCCAAGAGAAGGAAATGGAAACTAGGAAGAGAAATACCCTCCTTTTTCAGTTTCCTTCCTATGCCCTCTATTGATAATGCTTAATATTGGGTTAGCTAAAAAGGAAAATTGTTTCTAGGATCCAACTCTATTATCACAGAGCAGTTAATTAAGTATGAGTTCGGTGCAGTGAGGCAATGCATACATTGTGCAAATAATTGTCAAACATATACTGTTTTAAATATATCCTGACTTTGTATATTAATACCCTTTCTTCTAGCCTGTCATTCTTTGAACTTTCACCACCACCCAAATTTAAAATCTATTCTCTATTGATACAATTCAATGGCCTACCCAAATGGGAGTTCTAAATGACTCTTCTTAAAAATATACAAAGCAATACTCATTACCCGTAAACTCCAAACTTACTCAACTAGCAAATAAGCTCCTTTCTCTATTTTTATAGCCAGATCTCTTAGCATTCATTGGCTGTATCTGTCATATAGTGCATAACAAAAAAATGAAGGCAAATTTCTGTGGCATTACAATAAGGATTTTTTTTCCCTCAAGGGTTTGTAGGTTCACTGGTGTTGTTTGATATATGGTGGGCATAGTTAGGTGGCTTTTAGCAGCTATTTGAGGCCAATTTGATGCCAAAAATTTCTTTTTCCAACAAGAAGCCAGTGAGAACACATTAAGCTCATGATAAGGGCAGCGATGCAAGAGTGAATATCAAATTGTACAAAACGATTTTTAAGTTATGTCCATCTCCTGACATCCTTTGTTAAGTAGATTATAAAATAAAACCAAAATCATGGGGCACCTGGGTGGCTCAGTCAGTTAAGCATCCAACTTCGCTCAGGTCATGATCTCATGGTTCGTGGGTCCTAGCCCCTCGTCGGGCTCTGTGCTGACAGCTTGCTCAGAGCCTGGAGCCTGCTTTGGATTCTGTGTCTCCTTCTCTCTCTGCCCTCTCACCCCCACCCCCCCCCCCCACACTCTGTCTCTCTCTGCCTCTCAAAAGTAACTAAATGTAAAAAAAAATCAAAATCAAAGAGCTGGAGAAATCTAAGCTTCTCATGAACGTAGTAGGGGGAGGGAGAACATATTTCTGAAAAACCTTATCTGTATACTACCTCTTACATTACTCACCCTCACATATCTGCTAAAATGACATTCTGATGAGTGATATCTCGGATGCCTTACCACACCATACTAATGTAATTCCAAAAAAGGAAAAACACCTGGGATTTTAGTTAATGTCTACATATTTGGCATTGCTAAATGTATGATTTGTTATGGTTTTTGAAGTGGTGGAAATCAACTTAGAGAGCTTCCAATGATTTCTTGTTGCCTAATTATCTCAATTCAAGAACTTCTGTTATAAAAAGTATCAATCAAATTTATTCTTTCATGGCATCATGTCGTCCTTTGGAGAAATTATTTGTCTTTTAAGTCTCCAGTGCTTTTTGCATGCTTGTCACATTCATGACACCAACTGTAATAGCTGTTCACCCTTTCTCTTTTTGCTCCTGAAGCTTCTGAGTACTGCTCAGAATTAGGGGTTCTCATTTGCACATCTTTGTTATTCTCTCTTCTCTATCTGTCTTCGGCTAGTATTGGGTTCATGTACTTCATAATCCAACTCATACTTTCATGAATGCTTATACATTCATGAAAGTAGCAGGGACTTAATTACCATAAAATATTCATACTCACTGGGCTACTTTCTGGCTAATTACTGCTTACTAATAGCTACCAAAAAGAATTGTCCTTATGTAAGAAACCTAAAAGAACAGACTCTTAAAAAATTAAACAGGACTTGAAATGTTGGATTAAATATTAACTAGCCATTTTGCACAAATATAATTTAGCCAGAAAAAATGAGGAAGAGCAAATGGAAGTAAGGATAAAAATCTTGAAGGAAACAGAATAAAAAGCACAGTGTCCTGACAAAAGCGTTTAGAAAGATGCTTTCTGACCTAGGAGTGAAAAGATAAAAGATGAACACTTGTACTAGACTCATCAAGACACTCTAAGAATTCTCTTTGAGGACAGAAATCTGTATCATTTTGTCTTTCAGCCAGTTACAATCTGCCCTAAAGAGTTCTCACTCTACATTCTCATCCATCCTTTCTGTGAAAGAAGGATCATTCATTCTATTTTGCAACAGTGTTAAACGGTGTCTCCTGAAAAATGGTAGGGAGACTAATTCAAATTGGAGTTCCTAGGGCCAGAACAGACACTGGATAAATGGGAACAAGGAGGAAGATTTATAATCATTGTCAATCAATTGTAATTCTTAGCATCTACTGTGTCAAGAGCAATGAGAAAGGACACAAGGTTAACATCCCCTCTCAATATCTTTAGATTGTTTTTAACATGTAACTGGGTCTTAATAACTTCATGAAACTTGACCTTTTCCTGGTATACTCAAGAGACATAAGTGCTGGGAAAATTTTATAATGAGTTGGCCCCACTTCTTCCCTTTAGCTGATGCTCTGAGACTCCATATCTACTAACTAGTTCAGGGTCTTAGAAGGCAACAGTTCCAGTATAGTCATTCCAATTCACTGTAATCTTAGGTAGATTCTGCCTAAAAACAATGTTTACCAGGGACTGCCATAACCACAAATATAAACAAATAGAATAATCTGGAAAAGCACATAATGTTAACTCATATGTCAACCAACCTCTTTACACCATTTCTCATGAAATTATAAATTACAGGAGGATTTAACATGTAAATTTAATATTCATCTTATCTATGATACAATATAGGAGATCTATACCTCTTTTTATGTGTAAATATTATGTAGAAATACATGGTCATCAGTTATTTATAAAAGCTTTCTTAGTGGTAGCTATTTTCAATTGCTAAATTATTACATTAGTACATGTTTGGCAGTTTTACGATATACCCAAATAGTAAGTTTCATTTAACCAAAATCATACACCTTTTAGCACAATCTGGATGTTATAATGGGAGATGTCATGATGAATGCTGGTAGTACCATCAAGATTTTTAAAATAATAATGGTATCAGTGAAATATTGAGTCTACTGGCTAAAATAAATGCATCCTTTCTGGGACAGCAGGAAGGTATATATTTTAAGCCAAAGGATCCTGGCAAACTTTAATCTTTGTTCTGGTTACCAGGATATGCTATTTTTTAATAAAAAATATTTTCGATCTAGGTTATAGATTTTTATTAAATATTCATTAAGAAAGTGAACAAAATATATAGAATAATGTATAATGCCAGTCCCTTTGTGTATGAAAACCATGATTTGGGGTAGAAAAGGCTCTAGGAAAATTCCTTAGGACTTCTTAATACCCTTAAGAAATAAGCAAGAGTACTTCCTTTTCCTGTGATAAATCCACGTTGCTGTTAATTAACTTAGATGAAACAAAAAATATTCCTAACAAACACTGTCTCTAACTTCAAATGCCAGAAATCATCAATCTTTTGACTTTTATCTTCTTTACATAAGATATTTGAAATTGGTAAGTTTATTTGTTGAAAGTACAAAGACTTTGGGATAGGAAGAAAAAGTATACACTAAGCACAGAACTTTCCATGGCAACTTGAAAAGATTAAATGAAAATGGAAACATCTTGCATAACTGAAATTTTAAACCCACTGAGCAACACTTCCTCATTTTCCTCTCCCCTCTAGTCCTGGCTACCAAATAAACAAAACAAAACAAAACAAAAAAAACAAAAATAAACAAACAAAAAAACACAGCACGTACAAAACTGGTTGGTCAAACTGCCAGTACTAATTACACTTCTTTTTCTCAAACACTAAGATACCAAATAAGCTCTGTCTAAAAACAATCTTTACCCTCAAGAAGCTTAAAATCTGGTCAGTGAAGCCTCAACTAATAAACACAATAACAGCTATAATAATAAACAACTATATAGCCACTGAAAAGTATATGCACCAGGTCCTGCTTTTGGTTAGAGCAGAGAACATTTTAATCTGATAGAGGATATCTACCAAAACCCTAAATTAACATTACACTTAATGGTGAGGTATTAAAGACTTTTCTGTAGAGGTTTCTCCCTAAGTCACTTCCACAAGAATTCCTGTCTCCAATTCAGCATCTAGGAACTGAATCTCACACATCTAAAAGATCAATTTAGAGTTTTTCTTAAGATATCAAAATATGAACAATATAATCACAATGATACAGGATATTATACTAAAAAGAAATATTAAAAATAATGAAAAGGGGCACCTGGGTGGCTCAGTTGGTTGAGCATCTGACTTTTGATTTCAGCTTAGGTCATGATCTCACAGTTCATGGGTTCAAGCCCCGCACAGGGCTCTACACTGGCAGTGTGGAGCCTGCTTAGGATTCTCTGCCTCCCTCTCTCTGTGTCCCTACTCTCTCTCTCTGTCTCAAAATAAATGAACTTTAAAAATTAAATTAAATTAAATTAATGAAATAAAAAGGCATAAATATTTGAAGATAAATTGAAACTCATCTTTAGAAAAGATTTAAAAGATTTAGAATAGCCTTCATTAATTTTATTAATTTAAAAGGAAGTTAAAAACATGATTAAGAATGAGAGAAGAAATATTTTATATTATTCCTATACCTGATAATGCATAAGTATGAGAAATAAAAAAAAAGAAAATACTACATGCAAGTCTATAACAAAAGAAAATAAGACCTAGAATAAATAATTTTGAAGTAAAATTTTAATTTTCTATTAACCTAAGAATAATTAGAGTATTTCTCCATCAAAGTGATTGCAAAAGTGATTCAGCCTTTCAAAAGGTTAGAAAAAGATGGTTTTACAACTGAGTTCTGTTAAAGAACTGATGAGGCCATTATTTTAAACAACCTAGAAAATGTATATTCTATAAATAATATTCTAATGTTAAAATATTCAGATAATATCCTAGAAAAAATGTTCTAGAAAGCTCTCCAATTTATTTTATAAGGCTGGCATACATTTTTTTCCAAATTCTGCTAAAAATATTATAAAAATAATCTATAGACTAATCTAACTTATTGTATTAAAAAACCTAAAATGCCAAATGATGGCTTGAGCTCTTTGAGTCTCACAAAACTCCCAGAAAGCCTAATTACGAGTTCCCCTACTGTCCCCACACGTGCCCCAGCCCACTGGGAAATTCTCCATGCCTGGCCAGTTTGCCTATCAGCCATACCAACTGCCTCCTACCAATGCTCAATCTAATGGATTTTATTTCCTTGCCAGTCCTTGAAACTTTTCAAACAATCCAATCACACAGTGCCAGTGGAACCAGGGGTCCCCCACACTCTCTGGTACTACAAAGCCTGTCTCAGTTGGTCCGTGTTCAGTCACTTTTCTCCTGACTGCAACCTCTGTGTGGCCCTGCCTGGTGCACAGTGTCCTCTTCCTCCAGGGAGTATATACGGCCAATGAACTGCTACAAAGCTTAGCCATCTAGTGTCAGGTGCTGTGCTTTAAGCCATCTCATACTAATTAGGACAGAGGGTTCCTTGTTCACCAACAGGTTGAATAGGAGTTGTTCCTAACACTTAAAACACGGACACGAAAATACCTATGTAAATATTAGCAAATGCAATCCTATAACACATCACTGCCGACAACTACAATATACCACAGCCAAGGTAGATTTATTCCAGAAATACAAGGGAGGTTTCATGTGAAGAAAGCCATTCATGTATTATCTAAATATAGAAAGAGTAAGAAACCTCATATCGTTGTGTAGTGTTGATATTTTACATATAAAATAATAAAATGCAACATGTTACAACACTTAAAAGTAGCCAAGTAAATATAACAACAGTTAATTTCCAAGGCAAAGCACATATTTTAAATGGAAGGACACCAGTATCATTAAAATTAAAATCTGTAACCTTGCAAAAGTGGTGCGCTACCATTATAATAATTCGCAGTATGTCAGAAGCTCCAACAAATGCATTTTGCTAATGGTATGTTGCATATTTGTAAACCTTAAGAGCCTCCAGTACAGCATAAAAACCAGTAATAAACTTGTTAACTTGATAAAAAATACTTATACCGTATATTAAAGCACATTTGTTTTTCTATGTAGGTAACATAAATTCCCAGACCCAAGGAGAACATCTAGACCTCTAGCAGCAGCAGAGGTCCTATTGACCCAGGTTCTCTGGCTCTACCCCAATATACCACATCTGCCCTTAAAATGATACTCAGTGGTTCTTGAGAAGCACTGAACAAGTACATGACTTAATATAATACGGGGTGCAGAAATCTTATAGCTAAGAAAATATTAGAAACTATAAAAGGAAAGAAAAATTATAGTAAAATGCAATCTACTTAAGATAAATGCAGGGACGCTTGGGTGGCTCAGTCGGTTAAGCGTCCAACTTTGGCTCAGGTCAGGATCTTAGAGTTATGGGTTTGAGCCCGCATTGATCTCTGTGCTGACAGCTCAGAGCCTGGAGCCTGCTTCAAATTCTGTGTCTCCCTCTCTCTCTCTGCCCCTTTCCTGTTTGTGCTCTGTTTCTCGTTCACTCTCTCAAAAATAAATAAACATTAAAAAAAATTTTTTTAAAGATAAATGTAGATGACTATCAGATATATGAAAGGGGCATCAAAGTCACCAGCGTGAGATCTGTTTGTGTATATTTGTGACAAGCAAACAATTTTTACTTTCAGCTCTATCTACTGACAGTAGATATGCTCACAAAGTTTTCAAAAAGGGAAAAGAAAAGTATATATACACACACACACACATATATACACATGTATATATATAGTGTTAAAGTTCTATGTTTAGATAAGTTTTTACAATAAGAAAAAAGTTCTGAAAAGACACATACCACGGTAGCAATAAGAAAGGTCGTAGGGAAGTGGAAGATGATAAGCACTGACAATAGACATATTGTAATACATTATTGTACTTATTATAATAAACATTCATTCATTTCATGTACAATTAAGAAGCAAGTTTCTTTTAAAAATTAAAATTTAACATAAACAACGAAGTTAACAAAACCCAACACAGAAGATTTGATCAATGTAATTAAAAGTGTTCTTTATTTCCCTTTTTGAGAAGAAAAATACTGTAGAAAAATATTTGGAAAGTATTATTAATTTAAAAAGGGAGACAAGGCTTTCTGGGGAAGACAGTGGAGTAAGAAGATCCTAAACTCACCTCATTACAGAGATATGACTAAATAACACCCACATCACTGTAAATAACCCAGAAAAAAACAAAACAACAACAACAACAAAAAAAAACAAAAAACAAAGACAGCAGACCAGACTCTCCACAGCTAATGTAGAGAAGAGGCCACATGGCAGGAAGGGCAGACATAGCGGGGGCTAAAGGGACCTGGAACAGCCCCCAGGGGGAAGGATGTCCCAGGCCCAAAGAGGAGAGAGAAATAGACTTACACCAGGGAGCCTGCATGAGGAAGATGTATACCCATAACATTTGGCTTTGAAAACTGGAGGGGCCAAATTAAGCAGGTAGTTACAGTCAGCAGGACTTATCAACTGGAGTGTTAAAAGTCAGTGGGCTCAGGAGAAGTCTCTGCCCTTAAACACAGAACACAACAAACAACCCACTGAGATAAGCACAGAAGCAGCCATTTGAAAAATGCCCAGGGTAAACAGGAGGAGGATTTGTTGACTAATCTCAGAGCATGTGCTGGAGGGGCAGTGATCTTTAGGAAACTTCTCTAGGAACCATGATGCTGGCAAGAGCCATTTCTCTCCTGCCCACACCCTGCCCCCAGACACAGGGACACCTGCAGGAACTGGCACAGGGAGAACACTCTTAACCTAACTTGCTAACAGCACCCTCTACCCCCACGTTCTGGCCAGCCAGGCCATGGCTCCAGGTCTCCTTCCAAGGCAGACCCCCACAGACTTTGCTAACACTGCACACCCGCCCCCCAAGTTCTTCTGCAGATCTGCTCACTCCAACCACCTCCACCCTGCCCCAGATCTGGGCAGCTGCAGGGCCCCCTCCCACAGACCCAGGAAGACCTTGCTGGGACCCTGCTCTCTCCATCGCTGCACTCCCCTGTGGACTGCCCTCTCCAGCCCCGTGGCAGGAGCTCTTTAATTGTTTATAGAATGTTAGCTTATAACAATAAAAACTACTTGAAATTAGCCTAGGAATTCACTAACAGAACCTGGGTTGATTCTTTACGCCCAATTCTTAAAGGTAATGCAGCACTTAAAAAAATACTTTTTAAAAATGTGAAATAACATTTGTGGGAAAAAATTGCCCACAAGTTGCATGATATATATAGTAACATTCTTGCTTTTTAATCTTTTCCTGTGGTCTCAGACAATCTTAAAACATAATATTAATGATGTTTTTCTGAGATTGGTATGGTTATATGTAGTAACTTTTACAATTCTGGCTTAGAAAATTTTTGTAAGTTTTCTACAATTATACAAATTACTTTGGATTTTATTGAGCTCCATTGCTAGCTGCTTTTCCTTTAATATATTAATTACTTCATTTTTTTTATAATTTGCTTTATTTATATCAATCTTAACCCTAACAAATAACCTATGAAGAATTATGCTTATATTAAAAATGGGAAAACTGAGCTGTACATAAGCAACCTCAGGAGGAGAGCATAGCTGGGAACCATAAACAAGGCTCACTACCAAGTCTAAATGATCCCAATGCCTGTGCCCTAGGTGCTGTATCATGTCCTCGTCACCCACTAGCACAGTGCTAGGCATGTAATAAGCAACAAGTGTAATACTCGTTCATTGTTTAAGAAATAAAACATTGAGCTGAACACTTCATGGGGGAAAATGATATTTAATTCAGCAGTTATTTCTTTCTGTTGAGTTTATTTATTTATTTTGAGAGAAAGAGAGAGAGGCAGAGAGAGGGAGAGACAGAATCCCAAGCAGGCTCTGTGCTGACAGAGCAGAGCTTGAATTCATGAACCACGAGATCATAACCTGAGCCACAACCAAGAGTTGAATTCTTAACTGACTGAGCCCCCCAGCCACCCCAGTAGTTATTTCTGTATGGAGACATACAGGAATAAAAATTGACAGTCTTTTTTGTTTTGTTTTTCTAGCACCTTTGGGTGAAGACTGGCCTGAAATGTATAGTTTGCAAGGACATTTTGGGGACACTGGTGCATCTCTGATGCTCAGTAACAGCTCAACCAATATCTGTGTTCAAGCAGAACCCACTCTTTCTCACTATTCAGTGGATCATCACTGTTGCCACCATTTCTTAACAGAATTCCCATTTTTGAGGTGCAGGCCCAGGCAGGCCACTGTTGAGTACCATTGTTTAAAATGCCATCATATCTAATCCTTCCAAAATCCCTAAGAGATGGTTTCACATTATGGGTAGGCTTAGAAAAGTGATGGTGTTAGAACCAAAACTCAGTCATAGTTGCCCAAGAAACCATCTGTTTCCAGGACATTGAAGACTGTTGGCCTCACAGCTATCCATCTCAGTCAGAAAGACTCTGAAGAATCTCTTTTGCAACCCAAACAGAATAAATTATATGTCATGCTTTTGTGATTGATCAAGTGAAGATTGATTTAAATTTTTTAGTTAAAAATAGCTTTGTTGTTATTATGTATTTGCTCAACTAATAGAATCTGTTTCTATTATGTGAGAGTCAGTGAAAAATCTTACACTAAAAACTGGTTCTTAATCCAGATTGTCGAAAACTCCTGTTCTTCATTTTGCTCCTCATTCCTGACGAAGAAAAATGGCTGTGTCGAGTCTACTTAGGGAACTGCCTGGACATGTTCATTTATGTAACAACTATATGTTGAGGGGATCATGTGCCAGGTACTTGGTTGAGACTGTGGGAACTCAGCAGTGAACAAAACGCAAAAACAAAAAGTGAACACAGCAGCAAACGAATATCTATGTCTACACCTACATCTACATCCACATCTCTACCTACATCTATATCCAGAGGAATCATATTTGAGTGAGAGGAGAGAGAAGCAAAAGAATAAACGAAGTGACACATTAAATACTATAGCCGATAAGATGGTGAGGGAATGTGAAGTGTCTATGTATGTGTTGCAGTTTAGACAGGATTACTGAGCAATTCCTTGCTGTGAAAGTATCATATAAGCAAAGACATAAAGGAAGGGAAAGAATGAGCAGCTGTAGAGTTATAGGAGAGAAACAGTCCAGACATGAAGGTGAATAAGTGCAAAGACTGCAGAAAAGACCTCTGGGAACAGCAAGGAGGGTAGTGTGGCTAAAAGCAAAGTGAACACAGGAAGACAAGAAGGTACCTAAGGCCAGGATACCCTCAGGATTCACATAGGGCTTGTGAGCTAATTATAGGATCATGCTTTTTCTAGGAGAGGGGACCCCCTGGAGAGGAGGACCCACTCCCCAAAGTTCCTGATGGGAAGGTTGCCATAACATGACCTATTTTATCATTTGATTAACTATAAAACGTGACTGGATGCCTCCCTAATATTACCTCCAGCAGCATGGCACAGTGTTGTGTTAATGCTATCTTTTTAGGCTCTTCAGGCAACTCATTAGAATAGGATGAAGAATCAAGTTGTATCTGACTAAGCTCATCCTGGTGCCCAGCGGTGAGCAAGTGAGAAAGGAATGTGAGCAGCAGTGGAGCTGATGCTAGAAAGAATTCTATATTAGCCTATAGCCTAGAATTCTATATAGAATCCTGTACGCTCATAAAAATCAGCAAGCTCTCACATGTATTAACACAGCACACACGTGGTAGCTTAGGTTGGAGAGGGTGGCTGTAGAAGCGAAGCAAAACAGAACAAAGGATTGCCAGTATGCAAAGGAATTCTGCCCCAGTCTGAGGAGCCTACAGATATTCCACGTGAGAGAGAGCATCAGAAAAACCCAGAGGACTTCCCTGAGCCTTTTCCAGCCTTTATAGTTTTAGTTTGTGGATGGGAAATGTGATGCTTATCAAGAGGAAAGACGACATCTGAAAACATGTAACTAGTTAAGATGGTAGCTTTGACAGTACGCGGGAACATGGTTTACATTTACAACTTCAGGCAACTCATGTAGGTGTGGATGTGCTCTCAATTACCCAGACTCAAAACGGTCTTAGTAAAGTCACCAGCAAACTTTTTGTTTGTCAACAGGACCAAAGCTGGTTCTCCCGCTGATGGCAGGCGTGTATTACAGTCACGGTAAAAGCTGGCATCAGTGCATAAACAGGAAGCATTCATGCTTCTGTCATAGTTTGCCATCTAGCAAATGCATCTAGATACATATCTGGTCCTCCCACTTTACACTTTTCCAGCTGTATTGCTACAATAGAAATGGGAACTGTTGCTACATTCCAGGGAAATGAACAGAGGAGAACACAGAATAAAGTGATTGCAGAGAGAATTAAATTTGAGGAGCACCTGAGTGGCTCGGTCAGTTAAGTGTCTGGCTCCAGCTCAGGTCATGATCTCATGGTCTGTGAGTCTGAGCCCTGCACTGGGCTCTGTGCTGACAGCTCAGAGCCTGAAGCCTGCTTCAGATTCTGTGTCTCCCTCTCTCTCTGTCTTTCTCCTGCTTGAACTCTGTCTCTGTCTCTCTCTCTCTCTCTCAAAAATTAATAAGCATTAAACACATTTAAAGAGTAAATAAATTTGAATCCCACTTATAACCTTCATGACCTTGAATGAAGAATTTATCTGTGCTTCATGCTCTTTATCTTTAACTGTAATAATTTCTATTTGTCTTTGTTGTTAGGATGGTTAAATAGCATGGAGATAATATGTGCTTGCATGCCATTATTTGCAATGATGAAAATAATATTAGTTACAATGAATATTGGTTTTAACTATACACTCCTTCATCCATGTACCTCTTAATATATCAAACTAAAATTCCATCGGAAATTCTAACCATACAGCAAATTGTTGTTTTCCTGTTTTTCATAACCAATGCCAGTTCCCATTGCCATTTGAAATCACTGTCATTGGAGTTTTACAAGCTTAGATACAAGGGCCGTTTTTTTTTTTTTTAAAGACAAAGGTAACATTAAAATATATCACTTTGAATTAAAACATGCAAAGATTTAACAGGGTGGCATAACATTAACTTCATTTTTATAAGAGAAAAAATCGTGCTGAACAGAAATGCATTACCCTCTGAAGCCTCTTGGCTCCTTGCATATTGCCTGCTGAATGGTCTGTGAGAGGTATTAATCTCTCTGACAAATGCATATCTCAGAGAGCTCTGTTAGAATAAACTAGATTTCTTTATTATTTTATTTTTTTTATTTTTATTTTTTTTTTTAGTAAATGAGGGAACAGTTGTTGAGCTCTCACAAGGAAGTGGCTCCTTAACTGGATTCTCTTGTTTTTAATTTACTTACCAGTCAAGAGGATACTCTGGAAGCAGGCACTGAAAGTGATTATTTGATTATTTCATATGCTATAAAGGAAGTCTACATCATGAAAGCACATGGTATCAAACCACAGAGAGAGACATACACAATCATCTTCTCCAACAATAAAAGCACTGATGGGTGGATCTAAGGAACCATATCTGGAAGCCACTGGGTGGGCTCCCCTCCTTCCCCTCCTAATTCACTTACAGGAGAAATAAGAAAATTATTGGAAAGAAGTCCACTTCAGAAACTTGTCTCAGGATGCCTGGGTGTCTCAGTCGATAGAGAGTCCAACTCCTGATTTCAGCTGAGGTCATGATCTCACAGTTTGTGAGACGGAGCCCCACATTGGGCTCCAGGCTGACAGCATGGACCCTGTGTGGGATTCATTCTTTCTCTCCCTCTTTCTTTGCGCCTCCTCTTTCTCTCTCTCAAAATAAATAAATAAACCAAAACTAACTAAACAAACAAACAAACAAACAAACAAACAAAAGAAACTTGTCTTAGAGCTGACTGTTAGAAACCATCTGCAATATCTATATGCTTAGCCCCTAAACTTCCAGGCCTTGAGAACTGGATGGCATCTCAGATGGTGCCAGTTCCAATGTCCTCATTTCGGGGATGGAAGAACTGAGCCGCAAGAGGTGGAACAATGTGTCCAGAATCTAGGGAGAATAAGGCAGAGTAGGGGCCCCATAACTGGTCCCTGATTTCTAGTTTACACTTTGAGTGTATTTGCTGTGATTGCTATCATCTGACTGAGAACATAAGCTTCTTCAAGATTCTATAGTCAGCAAAAGGTAACTGAACTACTAAGGGAAAGAGAGGGAAATAACAAAGCTGTGTCTCTCTTGGCTTCCTCACCTTATGCGGGCTTTTCTCTTGGTGCCGATTATACTGCACCGTGATCACCTCTTTTTTGTGCCTATCTCCTCTATGAAATCATTAATTCCTAATACTGGCCACTTAGTGCAATCATTTCTGAGACTAATTAGGTACCGCACCTCTGCCTAGACCTAATGAATATGAATCTCCCAGGGAAAGGCCTAGTTGTCTTTAATTCTAAGTGATTCTGATGTATGGTGAAGTTGGAGATGTGCAAAATTAGATATAGTTCCTGGAAAACAAGACTAATTTACTCATCTTACAACTCCATGCCCAGCATGAAATAGGTGTCAGTATTTTATAAATTAATGAATAAATGCATTGCTCTTAAATCACGCAATAGTAAGGCGCTACAGAAAAATTCAGACTTATGAAAAAATGCAAAAAAAAAATCACAAAAAAAAGAAAAATGAAATAACTATTAAAACATGAAAAAATAGTAAAATTTTAAAAAGCCATAAAATTACAGGGACTGTTAAAGATCACTTAGTCCATACCCACAATTTAGATACAACCGAAGGAGATAAAGGAACTGTCCCATGGTGACACAGGTAGGTAGGGAACCTTCACTAGAAATTAGGTGTCCTGATTCCTGGCTCCTGAGAGAAGATTTCACCTGAAATGACCTAGGGCAGGCCAGTGGATGTCCAGGTTGATCTCAGGACCAGAAGCATCAGCCTCATTTAGAACCTTACAGAAATGCACATTTCTAGGACCCACCAAAGCCCTACTGAATCATACACTCTGATGAAGGGGCCAGGGATCTGTTTTAACAAGCCTTCAGATTCTGAAGCATTCTGAATTTTAAGGACCCTGGATATAGGCAAATTTTTCTTCACCAATCTATTTGAGAAAGTTGTTCTTTATATAATATCCATGTTAGTCTACTGGAACATAAGACCATTTCCAAATTTAATTTTAGAAACAACCCAAAGCAATATATCATATCTTCAAGAGTAGGTGAGTAGAAATTAACTTGGATCCAAATATCCAAATGTGTTGCCTCTTTTGAAATTTATTTCTTCCTCTTGGAACCTTGCAGAACCTCTGTTAATGTGAGTTTCTGTGAAATTTACATGAACTCCAGAGTCATTTTTGTCTCTCTCATTGTTTCACACATATGACCATCAAGCTCAAACCCCTGGAGAAAGTTGAGCTATTGCTTAGGTTCCAAGAGGGTTCCCGTATGATCTCAACTGACACATCCCACCTTCCTTCTCAGTGCTCAAATTCTAGCATGGTGATCAGTATCAACAGCTACGGATGCAGAAAGTCATTGAGTTGAATTCTACCCATAACATTTATTAGCTGTGTGATATAGAGAATCACTTAATCTTTAATATCAACAGGTACAAAAAGAAAATTGCCATTCAAAAAAAAAAAAAAACTTATTGGGATGAACACTAGGTGTTATATGTAATGAATCACTAAATTCTATTCCTGAAATCATTATTACACTACATGTTAACTAACTTGTATTTAAATTAAAAATTACTAAATAAATAAATAAATAACCACAAATCCCATTAGCCCCAAAATGAAATCACATGTCCTAGGTCCACATCACCAAACCATCTATTAAACTAGAGTTTAATACCTAACATAATTACAGTTTCAACCTTCCCCAGGATGTAGTCCTAACCAGTCAGTCAGAAATTTTCTGGTAAGCACCAGCAAGGTCATCTGCCACATAGGCCCTTTCTATCCTCCAAAGGAAGATGAGATAATCTCTCTTTCTCCTGAGCTGTTTCAGTCACGTACCCTCCCAGCCATCAATCCTATCCATCAGTGATATCCTTCTAGACTTACATTCTAATACAATCACATTGCTGCCATTGTTATCAATGCATTTAATCAAAGATTAATGCCCACTTTGTGGAATATTTATTGATCCATACAATTTTTAATTTCCATTGATGCCTGGAACAAAGATCTCCCTAAGTCTTATATGAAAACTAAAAATAATACCTGTCAATCGGTTAATTATTTTAACATCAGTGAAATATAGAGGTGGGAATTTTAGAATCTAAAATACTATAAAATACAAAAAAAAAAGATTTTCTAAAAAAGAACTTTACAGATGTGTTTTTTATAGTCTAGGAATTATATATGATTTTATCTTTTCAGGGCAATCTAAAAATAATAATATGGAGTTTATACCAGGAATGCAAGATTTGGTCAACATTCAAATATCAATCATTGCAATTCACCATGTGAACAAGGTAAAGAAAAAATTTGTGATCATCTCAAAATGTGAAGTAAAAGAGTTTTACAAAATTCCAACATTTATTAGTGACAAACTTCCAAAAATTAACATGAGAAAGGAACATCTTCCACCTGATTAAAAAAAAAAAGTTACAAAGCAACAAGCCATAAGTAATCTCATATTTAAAGATAAAAGACTAAATGATCTCCCCTAATGATGGGTAACAAAGCAAGGTATTTTCTGTCACCACACCTATGCATCATTGAACTAAAGGATCTAGCTAGGTGTGTAGGCAAGGAAAATAATTAAAAGGTATACAATCTGGAAAAGAAGAAGTAAACTTGTTATTTGAAAAAACAAGATCGCTGACTTGGAAAATTTCAAAGAATCTACCAAAATTACAGGAACTTTAACATGAATTTAGTGAGGTCAAAGGATACAAGATCGATGTTACAAAACTGGAAGTTGCCATTTGAAAAGATCCACTTATTACTGTCCCCCAACCCTGAAAAACTTAGGTATACCTCTTAGAACACCTGTGCAAGACCTATATAGTGAAACTGTAAAAACACAAGGAAATTTTTCAAATATCTACATAAATGGTGAGATGTATTATGTTCATAGGAGTCTCATGGGAGACTCACTGTTGTTAAGATAAAAATGTTCCTTACATTGAATATGCAATTTCAATAAAAAACTGGAGCAAGATTTTTTGTAGAAATCAACAAGCCAATTTTAACCTTATATGAAAGAACAGCAAAAAAAAAAAATTATAGTAGCTAAAGTTAGTAAAGGAAAAATAAATTTGGAGAACCTATATTAACTGAAGACCTGTACCGTCTTACTGTACAGCTTTATGAGTATCTTTATAATAAAATTGCACATATATCAACGTACCAGGATAGAGACTACAATGGACTAAAACATACGTGATCAATTGCTTGTTAACATGGTTGAGGAAAATGCATAGTGTCTTCAACAAATAGTACTCTAAGCAAAAAGAGAAAAAAAAAAGAAATAAAACAAAATGAAACCTTTTTCCTACTTCACTTCATGTATAAAAATTAATTCAAAATTAGTTATAGACCTACATGTAAAACTTAATAACATATCAATAATTAATCATAGGAGAAATTGTGCTGTTGCCTAAATAAAGACTTCTTAGGTAGGAAAGCAAAAACATGACCCACAGGTGAAAACAAAACAAAACAAAACAACAAAAATGACAAACTTAATCAAAATTAAGAACCACTACATTTCAAGAGTCACTGGTAAAAGGATGAAAAGAAAAGCCATGGACTGGAGAAAACATTTTAAAATCACTTATCTAATAATGGACGTGTATGCAGGATATATAATCAAGTCTCAAAATTGAATAATAGAGGGGAAAAAATCATAAAGAAAGATGTTTGCTCTGTTTTCTTGAGGGCTATTTCACTGTGTTTCATTTTGAGTAGTTTCAATTTGCTATATGTTTAAGTTCACTAAACTTTTCTTCCACACTGGCTAATCTGCTGTCAATTCAATCCAGTGTCTTCTTCATTTCAGATATTGAAGTTTTTTAATTCCAGACTTTTGATTTTTTTTAAATAATTTTCATGTATCTACTGTCTTCTGTGTTTCTTCTACTTCTTGAACATATGGGATACAATTATAAAGAAGACTAATCTAATGTATTTGCCTAGTAACTCCCTAATCTCTCTTTATATTGTTTGATTTTTCTCTTTATTATGGGACTTATTTTCTTGCTTCACTGCATGCTAGGTCTTTGGGAATTTTGCTTTGTGGATTATTAATATTTTTCATTTTCTATAAATATATTTGTACATTGTTACAGGATACAATGGATTTACTTGGAAACAGAACAATTGTTGCCAGGCTTCTTTTAACTTTGGAAAGAGGACACAACCTTTTGTCTAAAGCTAGTTTTACCCTGCTGAATAATAATTCCAAATAGACTCCTATACACCATGAATTATAAGGTTTTCCACTCTAGTCATTGGAAACAGACAAATCCTTTCCCTGTTTGAGATTTAAGAATTTATTCCCTATGAAAAAATTAACTAAATGTGGATCAGAGACGCAAATATAAGAGCTATAACCATAAACATGTTAGAAGAAAATACAGGATAAATCTTCATGACCATGGATTTGGCATGGATTTTTAGATATGACCTTAAAATCGTAACAAAAAGAAAATTAGATAAATCATAATTCATTAAAATAAAAAAAATACTTTTGTACATCAAAGGACATTACCAGGAAAGTGAAAAAGACAACCACCAGAATGAGAGAAAATATTTGCAAATCACATATCTGATCAGGGTCTAATAAGCAGAATATATAAAGAATTCTCACAACTCAAAACCAAAAGACAGATGAATTAAAAATGGGTAAAAAAAATGAATAAACTTTTTCTAAAAAAGATATACAAAAACATTGCTAACAAGCACATGAAATGATGCTCAACATTATTAATCATTAGGGCAATGCAAATCAAAATCCTAAGAGGCATTACGTGATATGCACATGCACAAAATAATTAAAAATAGGTTATTAAACAAATTACACGTATATATACATTATTGCAGCACTATTCACTATAGCCAGAAGGTGAACATAGCCCAAATTTCCATCTATAGATAAATGGAAAAGCAAATAGTAGTATATACATAAAATGGAATATTATTCCAACTATAAAAAGGAGTGAAGTACTAATACATCGTGAACATTTTGAACCTTGAAAACATTATGGTAAGTGAAAGAAATCAAACAAAAAGTCATATATATGTATATATACATATATATATATACATATATATATATACATATATATACATATATATATATACATATATATATATATACATATATATATATACATATATATATATATACTCATATATATGACAGGAAACATACTATTGGTTGTCAAAGGAAGCAACTGCTTAATGAGTACAAGGTTCTTTTGGGGGTGATGAAAATATTTCAGAATTAGGGTAGACATGGTGATTGCATAACACTCTGATTGTACCAAATGTTGTTGAATGTTTCACACTAAAATGGTTAATTTTATGTTACATAAATTTTACCTCAATAATAATAATAACTATAAGTAATTGTTCTCTCTAATGTTTTTGGAGTGGTTCTCTCTCCCAACTTTGGAAATTTCCTTATGTGCATGTGCTGATCAGTACTCAGTTGAAGATTCAAGGGTGAGCCTCTGCAGATATTTCTTCTTGAATTCCCAGACTCTGAACTCTGTCTCTTTAATTGAGAAATACCTCTGGCCTCCAGCTGGTTTCCTAGTACCTTTGTTTCAGCTTGCAACCTTACTAGTCAGTACACTGGAAACATCTTGGGCTTGCCTCATTTTTCTCCTCTGTGTCAAGTATAATTTCTGCATTGCCAGTGTTTAATGTCTGAAAAACGTGGTTTTATGTATGTTGTCTAGTTTTCAGTTGTTTTGGCATAGTAAATCCAGTGTCTATTATTTATTGTGGCTAGAAATAGAAGTCAACGTTACCTTTTACTAAGGTGCTTCTCATCCTGGGTTTTAAATTTTATTCTCAAGTGTTAATTTTATAAACACATGCACATGAATTTACAGATACACATACACAAATATTTGTCTCTTAGGAAAGTATAAGTGTACTACTTAAATGTGAGAAACATTGATCCAAATCTTCTTGAAGTTAGAGAAGCATACATGTATGTGCTCACTGTGACACCTTAAAGTGTGTTTTATTCACTGTAGCAACAGGAATTTTCAGCACCATAAGGCTCTTATCTCAGTGAGTACCATTGTGGACCTCCTCTTATTGCTTTGGGGATGCTCTCTAATTAGATTCTACTGCCAGGAGAGGAAGAAAAAAATAAGTACACCTGTCCATGCAATCCACTAATGACACTTAGCCTTTAATCCTAATGGGTGAATGATGTCCATAGGTTCTTCAGTATTCTAAGGGGATTAGACTGCCAAGAACAAACATTTTCTAACAATCTATCCTGACTAGGAACAGCCACTGACAGTAAAGAAAACACAAAGAAGGGAAAGGATACCAATTTTTTAAAAAATGTCCACCTGACAACAAAAATATGATTAACTGATTCTACCCAGTGGGTAGATTGAGTAGAAAGCCATCTTTCCTCAGTTAAAGCACCGAGTGAACCACAGTTTGGCTTCTTAAGTGATTGGTTGTAAATAATGGATTTTAAAGGATTGCTTTCAACAAAAAGAATGACATGTCACTTCCAAAAGTATATTTTGTCTACGGCCATGCCACCCTGAATGTGCCCGATCTCGTCTAAGAGTACATTTTGTGTTTGTGTTATTCTCAAAATTATTTGCTTGGTAATCTGAATACTTGTTTATATTCCTAGAGCAACTTGTAGGAAAAAAAAATTACAACCAATCAGTTTCAGAGCACAATTGCAGCAGTAACCTTTTATTAACTTGTCTCATAGAAGCATCCCCTTCTGTGCCAACCCCCACCACCTCCTCACTGTGATAAGGGAGCAAGGAGATCACAGCTGCATATGAGTACACTGACACTTTCTAAACAGCTTGTGCTCTTTCGTGACTCTGTGGCTTTGCAATCGCTGGGCCCCTCTTAACAGAAATTTCATATTTCCTCTATTCTATGTCTATATTTTGAGTGTCATCCTTTCAAGGAACACTCTCCAGTTTTCCTGGTAAATTAAGTGGCACAACCTTCTCTAAAGCACTCCACCAGAGAGATACTTTCACTGCTGTACAGATCTGACTTGGGTTGCTTCCCCCACTGTTTTCTGAACTTCTGGAAAATATGAGCCTTATTTATGTTAGGATATATTTGGAATGTCTGTCCTCAGTATATAATAAACCTTTGAAAAACAACTGCTGGAAGAAAGAAAAGTAGGCAAGGAACAATGTGAATAAAGAGAACAAAAAATGAATGAATATCTTACTGTAGGCATTAGGTAGTACAAAATAAGAAAACATACCAATTCTGATATTCTGAAATTGGACAACCCAGATCACCAAAATTTGGCCACGACATCCAAATTAAGATGATCTTGGTGAACTCATGCATTTCAGAGAGTTCAGAATTTAATTTTTTAAATTAAAAAAAAATAATGTTCATTCATTTTTGAGACAGAGACAGAGTGTGAGCGGGGGAGGGGCAGAGAGAGACAGACATAGAATCCAAGCTAAGCTGTAAGCACAGAGTGCGATATGGGGCTCAAGCCCACAAACTGCGAGATCATGACCCTAGCCGAAGTCGGATGCTTAAAGGACTGAGCCACCCAGGCGTCCCCAGAGAGTTAAGAACTTTAAATAGCAGGAAAATTTCTTAGATGAGACAATCTGATAATGATTTCAAATCAATGCTATATATGAAATAAATATAAACAGAATTATGCACTATATAAGAAGTATTAGCTAATGGGTCAGGGAGACTAATAACATTTTATAAACTCTCCACTGATTATCCTCACGTTGGCTAATTATAATGTTACATAAAAATATATAATTCTCTTGCTGGGTTCCAGGAGAAATGGGAAGATGACAGAAGTCACTACAACTAGTTTACACACAGAGGTGATGATCCATATTGTCTTTGATCAAATCAAAGATTGTGAACCAATTTCCAGCTTAATGCAGAGGACAGAAAACAAGACTTTATTTCCAGCTTGAAACCGTTCATTTTTAGCTTGATGAACCATGAGGAAATAATCCCCCTCCATGGGACTCACTGACAACATACAGAACTAAGACTCCCTCCAGCGAGAATATTCATACACAAGCAAATATTATCATAATTGAAGTAAATACAAAAACACTGAGATAAGATCAGTAAAGTGGAATTGAGCTATGGGGGATATATTAATAAAGAAAGCCTGAAGGGCTAGATGGTGTACAAAAACACAAGCACAGAGGTCATGGTTGTGACTGTACTCTAATAGCCATTGATAGGCATGGTGATCATTTGATAATAAACCAAACAAGTTTATGCACACAAAAGAGAGACTACGAGATTATATATCAAATATGGAGAAAAACTGTCATGTGCTTAAAAATGACTATTTACCATCTGATGGCTACCTTCATGTTACTAAGTTGAGCTATATCTCATGTTAGGGTCAAATTAACTTTTTCCACAGACTTGTGTCCAAATCTTTAAATAAACATTTTCTGCATTTTAAGAAATATTTGCCTTAATGTTTGAAAACATGCTAGCATTCCTCAAAGGGATTCCTTTCACATCTGAATGTTGCATTAAGCTCATAATTGCCTTGATTGATGCTATCATTCTTCCCCCCCAAACTCTGAAAGTTGAAGAGCAATGCTGACCTCTCTACAGATTTAGCGGAACTGGCTTGGTTTAAAAGGAAGAGATATCTAATGCCTATCTCACTAAACATCAAATTATTTCCTGTTACCCACACAAAATAATCTATTTCTGATTTGCTGCCATCATAGAACAAGGTAACTGGGATGATATCATTTATTTTTAGTCCACCAGGCCACAAAGTTGTAGGTTTTTCAAGCGGCAGTGTTTTTCTTGGCCTAAAAACAAAAGGGAAACTACAGATTTAGGTCTCAAAAGTTATATAAGAATTAGATTTAAAGCAGTTGGCATTCGAAGCACAAACTCATTTGTGCATCTGTTTCTCTAAAGGTAACTATATTTACTCAACCAGAATGGCGCATTTGCTGGTAAAAACTTAACTACAATTGAATCTCTTCCCTGGCCGCACCCACTCCTTTTCCTCGAGTATTTTCACTTCTCAACAAAATGCATTTTAATAAATCTTGGTCTTTTCTGAATTATTACACAAAGTAAGAAGGCTCATTTCAGGAAATTACCAAAGCTGTTTTTTTCTTTTTTTTTTAACCTTTTATTCTGTGACAGAATAATAGCATACTACAAGTGATAACACCTAAGGAAAGAAATCATAGCAACTATCTGAATCATTCTTTTTTTTTTTTTTTTGAAAATTAGCAAACCTCTGAAATGGTAATCTTTGAACACTCATACGATTCAAGGAAAGTGTTAAATAGGATTTTTTGTGGCCTGCTGTTGTAAAAGTCCTTTCTAGCACAATTTAATCCATTTTTCCATACCAAGAATCAGAAAGAAAGCTTTCATTAAAAGAGAGAGTTCATTTTTCACCAAATTCTATATAGTATGTAATGAGGTTTGGTAAAAATCAGAAATCACTATGACCATTCAAAAATTAATGATTCAAATCTATAAAATACATTGCTGTCTCTAGATAAACCAGTTATTAGAAAATGAGGATCATTATAGTCCAGTTACAAAAAGGCTAGGCCAACCATGAACACCTGTTTCTATGATTGCTAATGACCTTTTCTATGGATCTGACATAGCATTTTATTTTATTTATTATGCACAGTTGTTTTCTAGCAAGTCTCTTCCATCTGTAAAGGAAATCAGTTATAATCTCTTTGGTAGGAGGTTCCAACTGTATTTTGAGAAATTCAGATATTTCTGAGCTTCAAGATTGTTGAGCTATTCTGATAATAATTTCTTGAAATGAAACTGGAAAGTCAATTGAGCAAAGAGTTTTATAACTAATGATGGCTTATTCATCAGAAGGGAAGTGAAATGGTGAATACATCATTGTTTTTGTCAATAGTATTAATTCCCTAAGCTAGGCATCAGAAAATTAATATCCACTGGGAGGACAGGGTCTTTTTCATTAAACTTTGTCACAATTCAATATCAAGTATGACTTCTTTGGGGTTTCTCTGACAAAGTGTGACACACAAGGAAAAGACAACCTCTCTTGATTTTTGGGAAACTTTGAAATTCTAATTGGGGGCATCACTCAGCTCATAACTGTTTTACATGAAAGAAAACCTCATAAACAGTTGTAAAGCACTTTAAGGACTTGTTGTGTCTGGCAAAGCAGCAGCAATTATAAGGAGGGAAAGTGCCTGAAACTTTATCAATAGAACATGGAAGAAAACCATGGAAGGACACTAGATCCCAAGGCTAACGAATCACTAATGCATCATTCATGGTGAGATCTAAGTAAATGGTGCTCATATGAAATTCTCACTGAGAATGCCCTAAGTTCCTGAAACAAGAGAGGATCTATACAGAATACTGGAATTCCTACGAAAATACAGATAAAGTAAAACAGAAATTTTCCAGTGATACTTAAATAGCAGGCACTTTCGACAACATTTTCATCATAAGCCTCAGAAACCTTTCCTCATGGAGTTTATTTTGTATTTTCAAATGCCTGAGGGTAGCTCAAGAGATGTAGGGTAAAGCAAAGCTCTTGGGCTGTATCCATCATACATTCAGGTTTTCCAGTACAGCAAAAGGGGACTGAGGCTAAGGTTGAGACAAAATACGAGTTTCATTTCTGACTGTCATAAATTCCTCTTTGCCCCAGGTTAATTCCTGACAGACTATATCTGTGCATCCATTTTCTTTCATCTTTATAACATATGGAACTACCTTATAGTATTATCATAAAATACTTGAGACAGTAAATGAAAATCACCATAAGCTTTGTAAGATGTCATAAAATGAATGTCATTTTCCATTTAAAGGGTCCACTTGTCAGCCATTGGTTCGGATGATATGAATGTTCATGATGAATGTCAATATCAGCATCATATAACTTCTGGACAAGGTTATATCATTAGATTTAATGTAAAGAGAAGTTAGGAATTATTTTTATTTCTACAGTATTCTTTTTCTTAAGTTTATTTATTTTGATAGAGATAGAACATGTACATGTGACTGGAGAAGGGACAGAGAGAGAGAGAGAGAGAGAGAGAGAGAGAGAGAGAGGGAGAGAAATCCCAATTAGGCTCTTCACTGCCAGCGCAGAGCCCCCAATGCGGGCCTCAAACTCACAAACCGAGAGATCATGACCTGAGCTGAAATCAAAAGTTGGACACTTAACAGACTGAGCCACCCAGGCACCACTATTTTTATAGTATTCTATATACTCCTTCTAATTGTGGACTTCATCTGTAGCTGCTAATTAAAGAAAAAGCCTTCCCATTCTTTGAATGTACTATTTAATTAAGTTACTATTAATAAGAATACACTCAACATTGTATTTGTTACAAACTGGGATTGTTGGTTTGTTAATTTTCCTTCTCAATATAATCTGATAGAAACTAACCATGGGAGCTCAATTTATCTGAAATCTAAAGGGTATAAAGTAAAAGACACACACACAAATAAAAAACTTGGACCACAAGTTTCTGAGACTAAAATCCTAATTCCCAGTCCACAAAAGCCTTGCTCTGTAAGCACAGGAAATGCTTACTTCTTCTTTTTTTTTTTTTATTGTTTCCATCTTTCAAAACAGTACAACAATGCTTATCACTCTACTTAAAAAAATGCTCTCTGACTTGCAACCATGAAAATGGGACATGTAAGAAGTCAATCTCCCCACTAAGAGAAACTATACAAGATGGATAAAATGCACAAACAGCTGTTCGAAGATAAAGGCATGCAGGCAGGAGAAGAGAAGCACAACCCAGGAAAGCCTCCACTCACTTCCACTGTTGCCTCAGAGAACCTGCCAATCACATTTTAGGAAAATGAAACCCATAGTAACTTGAACAGTTGAGCAGTCAAACTGGGGAAGGGACACAGAATCTGGAGTTTGGGGTTCCTAGGGTGACAAAACCATAAAGGGCAAAAGACCAGAGGCAGGAATAACCAAAAAGAAGTGAGCCTGAAATTTACACATCATTCCCACTTTGAGCATGGCCCAATTGTTAAACTTTGTGTGTGTAAGCAGAGACTCTGAAAGAGCAAGTGGAGAGTGGTATCTGATGAGGTAAAGGGCTGAGAAGATAGTTTGGCAGCCTTGCTACAATGAAGTTAAAATTCAGCACTGGCCATGGAGGTAAAGAAAGGGTGGAAAGGTGGAAAGGAGGAAAGAGTAGTTTCAGGCGATACACTGAAAGAGCTACACTGAATGAGTGGGAATCACACCAGAGGATAAGAACAACCTGAAATACAGGAGCCCTGGTAAAACTGGAAACAAAGGCTCCAATGGAATAAGATAGTTTACTTGTACTCTATGCTAGAGTAAAATTAAACCTTCTCTGGAAAAAAGCATCATCCAAAGCATAGAATATCCCAGTTTTAATGGAAAATTCATAGGCATGCCAAGAAAAAGAATCAAATGACCAAAAAATCAAGAGTAAAATTAAATAATATAAAAATACCGAACAGTGATCCAGATACTGGAAATATCAGGTAAGAATTTTAAAATAACTACACTTAATATGTTTAGAAAATATAGGGGCGCCTCGGTGGCTCAGTTGGTCAACCATCCAACTCTTGATTTCAACTCAGGTTATGATCCCAGGGTCATGGAATCGAGCCCCACCTCAGGCTCCACACATTAAGCATGGAGCCTGCTTAATATTCTCTCTTTCTCTTTCTCACTTTCTCTTTCTTTATTTCTCTCTCTCTCTCCCTCTCTCTGTCTCTCCCCCTCTGCCCTTACACTGCTTATGTGTGCACACTTTCTAAAATAAAAATAAAAAAAAAATTAAATAAATTTAAAAACATATATATGTTCAGAAAATATAGAAAAAGACAGATTTTCTGGGGTGCCTGGGTGGCTAGGTCAGTTAAGTGTCCAGCTTTGGCTCAGGTCATGATCCCATGGTTCACGAATTCGAGACCCACGTGGGTTTCTGTACTGACAGCTTAGACCCTGGAGCCTGCTTCAGATTCTGCGTCTCCCTCTCTCTCTGCCCCTCCCTCGCTCATGCGCTCGTGCTCTCTCTCTCTCTCTCTCTCTCTCTCTCTAATAAATGAAAACCTTAAATAAAAATTAAAAGAAAAAATAAAAAATATTTTCAGCAGGAAACTGGAAACATATTCTGGAAATTTTAGAATTGAAAATTCTGCATTAATAGAACTTAATTCAAGAGATAAGTTTAATAGAACACAATACAAAAACATATTCATATAACTTACATTAGGGGGATTAAGAACAGAACAGGATATCACTATGCTCATATTCAAACTGAAAACGTTAATTTGAAAAACACTGATAATATGTTAACAGAAATTAGTGTTGACACTGCTAGTGGGCATGTAAATAAATATTGCAGCCACTACTCTGGAAAACTTGTGGCAGTAACTACTACTAAATGGAGTACACACAATTTTATCCCACATACAGAAAATAAATTCCAAAATGTAAGTACATGAGCGTTGATAGCAGTGTTATTCATAATAAAATAGCAATAGTCTAATCACATACCAATGTTAAAATTGATAAATTGGGTATGTTTATTAATGGGATATAATAAAATACAGAAATTCTGGAAAAAATTCTGGTATAACATATAACATTCATATAACAACATGAATAAATCTGATAGAAATAATAAAGTTGAGATAAAGAAGCCAGATGAAAAGAATAGCACATATTATATAATTCTTTATGTGAAGTTCAGAAACAGAAAATTTATGTTATAAAAGACTCTGTATAACTATGGGGTAGGAATTAACTGGATTAAGACACAAAGGAAGTTTCTGATCTGCTAATATTGTCCTTTACTTTGATCTGGGTGGTACTTACAGATGTTTTTATATTTGAGAAAAATTCACACACATGATTTATATATTTAACCTTATGCTATATGTCACTTTAAAAATCTACAAAAATTATGATAATTAAATTTAGTCATATGGAAGTACTTTGAAAACGTAAAAAAAAATAAGCATCATATTATTTTTATCAACTTGCTATTTCTGATGTTCAGTTTCACAGTCAAGGTTTCCAAAATAAATAAATAAATATTCTTGACACAAACAAAGCAGGATTTCTCTGAGGAAAAACTGATCTCTGATCTTTCAGGTGTCAGGTGCCCCCAAGTAGTACACTGTCAATATTGGATTTACTAAAACTAATTTTAAATTTTAAAATGTCATTTCAATTTACCTTCTCTCAAGTCAAAATTATGTGCAGAAAAAGACATTTTGTTTGCCTAAGGAACAGGTCACTGGAACCTTACAAAGTCCCTTTGAAAGGTGAAAAATCTTTTTATATCTGGGGAATCCAATATTTACTTCAGCCAGCAGAGTAGTTGGGGCATAACAATGAAATGTTTTGTTCAAATTGTGTTAAATAAAGTAGAGAAAGGACATACACATATGGGAATATGTTTGAACTTTTAAGGATGTGGCTTCCACATTATTTCTTCATTTATTATAGATCTTTTTTCTCTTACATCAAGTCAATAACCAATCAATGCCCTAATGAATAACACAGGCTCTTTGTGCAATATTAAGCTACATGAATCCATGCTCCTCAAAAATTTTTGTTGACATTTTTCTTTCAATCTTTGATGCAGAAAACCATTTTTAATTTATCAAGATTAAAATTACAAGAATCATAAATTATTTCACTCTGAATAATTTTAAGACTGAAAGGCATCCCTTGCCTTGTTTTGTATATTAGAAACATTAGGTGAGATAGGTGAGCTGAGTTGATGAAGTTCACACAGCTTTTTCATGCTAAAACTAGAACCCAATTTTCTGACCTCTATTCATTGTTTTCTTTTCCCAGTCAGCTATTGTGGAACTAGCATCAGTACAGCCTCAACACAGAACTCCAATCCATTCCATCTGAACTCATTTTTCTGGAGCTATTCTATCACACTAATGCTCCACATTAAATTCTGCATTAACAACTCTGACACCAACAAATAGTTATTTTACTAAGAGAAAGTCTAAGTGCCACTGATTTAAGTATGAGATGAAGGATATTAACAGAGGGAGTTTTTATATGGCTCAGAACAGTTAGGAGTAGCTTGATGGGGTGGTGAAATTTACAGTGGGAAAACCTGTTAAGGCCCTCGTGAGATCTCTGAATTGCAGAGTCAAACCACGGCACAGTTTTCTATAGGTGTAGGATCTTAGCTTTGACAAGTGATGGTGAAAAGAAACACTTCTTGGATCATCTCCAGTACTTCAACTGGGTTTCAGTTAATGGCTGTGGGGGAATTTGCTACCCATATGGCAGGCCAAAGAGTCCAAAAAGTAAATTGCCTGGCTAAGTGCTATTTTAGCAGAAAGTTAAAGCATTGACTTGCCTGATGCCTGGGTTGTTCTGCTGTTTAAGTTGCTCATCTTTTTTACCTTTATCACCACAGATATTACATGGAAAGTCAATATAGAATGGTAGTGAATACTGCCTACTTTGGAGGGCACAGCTGGGGTTCACAGCTTTAAAGCACACACTTCCCTATATTCCTTCTCTTTTTCTCTCAATCCTCACCTTCCTAGGTTGCAAGCTTATTAGCTCACTGATTTGAAAACCTGTGTTAATGAGACGTATCATCAATTTATTATTGCCTTGCCACATCCCTAACTCACCACTCAGCTCCTCAGCCACAGATTTGATCTTACCAGTGGAATTTGTCTTATACGTGTGTGACTGGGTAGGGATGAATCAATACTAAACCACTTTATTTCACTCCCTCCTTCCTCCTTTCTTCTGTTCTTCCTTTCTTGTTCTATGCATTACAAAACACTTTTTGGGTGCCAATGTTATTCTATGTGTGACTGTGCTAAATTCTGGAGATATTAAAGAGGAAGATTTGGGCCCTGCTGTCCTGGAACTCCGAGCCCCCTTGGGAACACTTTGGGAAAACAGAACCATGTGCCCAAAGAAGTAGACATGGGTGAGCTTTCTAGGTTCAAAGAAATGGCAGACAGTAAAGCATGGATGCAGGGCAGAATCTGAGGGAGAAGATGAAAGAGAAAGGCCTGGCTACAGTGGCTGCTCCCCAATGAGAATTCTGAGCCTAAAGTGAATTCTGAGCCAAAGGCTACCCAAGCCATTTCTCAAACTCACTTTCTGACTTCAAATTCCACCCTCTTTCCACACTACCTCTGTACACCTACTTTCAGCTCTGCCCTGACTCTTGTTTCGCTCCTCCTTTCTTTGAGAGCCACACAGTTTTGCTGAGTTTCCATTATGACAACCCCATACTGCTAGGCCTGTCTCTCCCTGCTATGACCTCATAATCCTAAATTTTCTGGGATTGAAAACCTGAAATGAAAAAACCATTATTCTGTCCCTTATATTTTACATTCATAATCCCTGGTTTTCATTTTATGTTTGTTTAAATCTTTTTAATGTTTATTTATTTTTGAGAGAGACAGCGACAGAGACAGAGCACAAGTGGGGAAGGGGAGAGAGGGAGAGAGGGAGACACAGAATCTGAAGCAGGTTCCAGGCTCCAAGCGGTCAGCACAGAGCAGGATACGGGGCTCGAACTGACCTGAGCTGAATCATGACCTGACCTGAAGTCGAATGCTTAACTGACTGAGCCACCCAGGCACCCCCCTCGTTTTCTTTTCTTAGTCAACCCTTCTTCAAATTAAACCTCACTGGTACAGATGATGAATCCAGAGGTCCTTCATTGGAGGGGGGAGGAACAGCATCCATTTCTCATCTCCCACCCTCATATTCTTTACTTAACTGTGTGGAGTCCCCTGACTTGATAATCACTAGCTACAGTATGAAGCTTATATACCTGTCATCATTTTACAGATTAAGGCACTAAAGCCTAACTTGCCCAAGATTCCAAAAGAGAAAGTACTAAGAAAGAAACTTGAACTTGAGAGCTCAGGTTTTATGTTCTTATCACTATACCATAAAATTTAGGGTTTATCTATATCTTTTCAGTCTTTACTCCCAGCCAGCTCTCATGTTGCAAAACATCCTTATAAACACATATGGAGGGCTCAGGGAATTCTCTGTTGGAGGGTATCCAACTCCTCCACCATATCCTCTTGATTGAAGACCCTTCCAAGATAAGATTCTTTCATAGAGTGGATGTCTGAACCATGAGAAACAAGATGTTAGCTCATTTCTTGGGAACAGATTGGTTTCACTTTGGCCCGTTTCTTCCATTCTGCAATCAGAGGCTATTTCAGAGATCAGTCTTATGCAAGTTCCTGGGTTCATGCATTGAAGCCCAAATTTAACAGGGTGGGAGTGAACCAGTTCAACTCTGTCCTTCCTGGAAACACAATGCATATTGAATACATTCTGCAAAGAATTTCTCACTGCTGGAACCAATCCAGGAGCAGAATAAAGTAAGCGTTCCAAAACTTGCTTTGTTAAGCAAGCAAAGCCTCTCCTTCATTGATGGTCTGACCTCTGCTAATATTATTAAGGAAAAAAAAAAGTTAAATTTAATAGTCTGTTCCTTTTTTAAACATCCCACACGATTACTATTTTAAATCACTATTAACCTACACACTGATTAATCCACTACTTACATAATTGATAGATAATTATTTTTCCAGATTGCCAGTTAAAACAAAAAGTACACCCTAATGAAAAAAACATATTATAATTATTATATTTATTTTCTCTAAATATTCTATTTATGTTTAGATAAACTATATTGCAATGACTTCTATATGCTTCCAGATAATTTATAATACAATAAAAACCTCTAAATCTACACATATTTCCCATTCTTTCAAAAATAAATTCAGAAGCTCAGTAATGATTCTGAGAATAAACCAGTTAAATTTTAATATATGCATTATATACTATATAAACATATATATTTATATATTTATATGTTTAATATATTATATATTATAAATATATACTGTGTATACATACTACTGTGTATATATATACATATACACATATATATGTGTGTGTGTGTGTGTATATATATATATATATATATATACACGATGATTTTTCTCATAGAGTCATTTTGGGACATTATTCAGGATAAGTTTCCAATGATAAGGAGACCTATACCTCCTTTGAGATAAAACCAGGAATAATATGACAAAATAATTTTATTCAGTTAATGCCCAAGAGTTAATATAGTTAATATAACCCAATCAATTGAAAAGGTGACAAAAAACTCTACTCAGGACTTCTAATTGGTGTTTGTTTGTTTTTTGTTGTTGTTGTTTTTTAATGTATTTTATAACTTAGTGCTGGACAGGTGAGTTTTGCAGTCAGGGCATGGGGCAAGTGAATGTGCCCTTAGGAAAAGCCTACACATGGACAACTTTCCTGTCCCTCTTTTTTCAGCCTTCTTGATGACAGAGTGTAGGAAAGTCCATCAAGTTGCAAAGGTTGATCCGATTTAGTCACAGTCAGCTGGGGAGACATTCAACTGAAGAATGGCCAATTTACAGGTGCTATAAAGACCAAACAAGATCACTACCCCCTCCCCAAGGGCTAACACATGAGGAAAAGCAATGACGTGGAAAACAGTAAAAGAGGAACAAAGGATTGTCTCAGCCCCCTCAGCTCAGTACCCACAGAGCCAACACACAGAAATTCATGTAATGATCTGATTCTGCCTATGTGGGTACTAGCAGACCTTTTCCCGTGATACCTTCTCCCCTCTTCTAACCCTTGTATCTCTTAGCATCAGTTCATAAAATTGACACCGTGTTCCCTAATAAGCTGGCATTAAAAGTTATATTTTGAGGCTTTTCCTCATCTCTAAAGATAGAATAATGATTGATAAAAGGCAAATTAAAAAAAAAAAAAAGATATGGCCATGCTCTAAAATTAAGTAAATAAATGTCTCTAAAAATCAGAAAACACAGCACAAAGCAGAACTAAAGCCATGAGCACTCCAGGCTCCAGGTACAGAAGCAGGCAGAAGCAGCTGAGAATCTGACTCATCTAGGGTTATAAGGAATAAACATTCTCCACAAGAGGTGAGGAAATAGAGTCAGGATCACTGTGCTAAAAGCAGGGCATGATAAAGGACCTTTACTTGTAAAAGTAAGAGAGCTGAAAAATGTTTCTGACAACCCCTGCCTGGCAACATGGCTCACACACATCCGCTTTCTTCGGAGGCAGCAGGAGACAGACACCCCTGCCAGCTCAGCCACTGAATCAGCAGCAATCCTGCAGTCACCGTGGAGGAGGAACTGAGCCACAGGCAGGATGCTGTTCTCAACTGGGAGCCCTGCGAAGTTGTGTGAAAGCAACTGCAAAACTACAAGAGTGAGGATCTGATGGGGAGAGAGAGCCTGTCCCTAAACACCGGCACAACAAAACTCTGAATATATCAATACAATTGAACTATAGAAGCTACCAGTAAAACCAACACTAGTAGATGAATTCCCTCCCAATAAAATGAAAATGACACAGCAATCAGACTGAAAACTTCAACATGATTATATTCAGAGTCCTCTCCTGATTACTGAATAAATAATATTCGTAAGAAATAACTTATGAAATTAAAATGTATGGAAATGAAGATTGAAGATGAATTTATATTCTACAACTCAACATTACCAATGATACATGTATGTATAAGTCAGAGAAATTAAGGCAAATTTAGGCAAATATGAAAATATTAAAGTCTTTATCATAAGGCTTCTTACATGCTATTTTGTGCTATTTTGCATGACAATGCCTCACATCACTAAAAATCTTTGAAATTTTTACAGCAATTTCACATTAAATTTACAGATACTAAGTATTTTGTAGGACAGATATTATATCCGCTTCATTAAAGACACACTACAACAGAGTTTGAATCAATGGTCACATAGCTACTGACAGGCATTACTCAAACCTAGATCTTTTGATACAAAAGGCCATTAATGTAGCTTCAAAGGCAATTCACTTAATTTCTTTGCAATCCCAATTTACTCACTTGTAATTTATTAGGATGCTGGAAAAATAAATTACGATACAGAAAGCACCCAATTGGTCTTCTGTAAATGTTTCTATACTTTCTTTTGTTCCTTTGCTTTCTTTAGTGTTGGTTAATGAACTTTTGTTTCTGAATAGATTGAAAAGTCTGTGCAGCCAGAACCAAGTTTAAAAGTTTAATTATATATTTCTTTATGCACCTACTTGTCATTACCAAGTGTATATTTCCACTACCTGTAAAAACTTGTTTCCTCACAGCTAACCTGTAAAGTAGCTAAGGAAGGTTATTTTAGCATTTTTTCAGTTAACAAATTGAAGGCTCAAGGTTACATGATTCACCAAGTTGCCATAAGCAAGAGAAAATTGAACTACAATTTAAAATTTAGCTGTTTAATTCTATAATCAGAATTTTCCTGTAAATGTGGGGTTTTTAATTATTTAGCTACATATGTATTTTTAATTATTAATCACTGCTCTTGAGCAAAATCATTGCTGGAAGCTCAGTGTATAAAGTAAATGACTATGAATCTGCTATTTTTGTGAGGGGTAGGGTGGTGCCTTGTGAAGCCAAGATCCGGGCCCCAGGGTTTCTGACTGAGTAGAAGCAGGGTGGAGCCCAAGAATTTGTATTCTTTCAAGTTCCCAGGTGAGCCTGATGCTACTGGTCTGGGGATCAGGCTTAGAGAATCACTGTTCTAATTTCTTGCTACTCATTATGTGGTCTGCTGAACAGCAGCATCAGCCTCCCTTGGAAACTTGTTAGAACTGCAAAATCTCAGACCCCACCCCACACCCACTGAATCAGAATTTACATTTTATTAAGATTTGTATGCACATAAATGAGAAGTTTTTTTCATTGGCTTGATACACTAGGTCTCTGTCCTATGTGCACATTAGCTTAACCCGGGAAGATACAAAAATGTACATGCTTGCATCTCTTCTCCTAATTTTTTTAAGTTTATTTATTTGAGAGAAAGTGCGTGTGCACACAAGTGGGGGAGGGGCAGAGATAAAGAAAGAGAGGACCCCAAGCAGGCTCAGCACCATCAGCGCAGTGCCCCATGTAGGGCTTGAACCCGCACCTTGAAATCATGACCTGAGCCAAAATGGAGTCAAATACTTAATCGACAGAACCACCCAGGTACCCCATTTCCCCCTAAAATTTTATTTATTTTTTTTAAATTTTTTTTTTCAACGTTTATTTATTTTTGGGACAGAGACAGAGCATGAACGGGGGAGGGGCAGAGAGAGAGAGGGAGACACAGAATCACAAACAGGCTCTAGGCTCTGAGCCATCAGCCATCAGCCCAGAGCCTGACGCGGGGCTCGAACTCCCGGACCGCGAGATCGTGACCTGGTTGAAGTCGGACGCTTAACCGACTGCGCCACCCAGGCGCCCCTCCCCCTAAAATTTTAATTTAATTGATCTAGGATATAGGTAGCCGTGAGTGTTTTTAAAACTGTTTCCCAGGTTACTAAAAAGTACAGACAGGGTTGTGAGCCACTGGCCTAAAATGCATCATCATTTCCCATACTTGCCTTAAGTCAAGAAACATCTGACAACTTGATAAAAAAGCAAGTTCCAGGAACCTTCTTATAAGCTTGTTCAATAGACTGAGGAGGGGCCAAACATACATAAATTTTAATAATAATTTTAAGAAATGCTTACTGTCAAGTAAGTTTGAGAAACTCTACTGTAAAATTTTACATATACCCCTAAAATAAATGAACCACATTTCGGTAACATTATTACTTACAGTACCATTTTTAAAATGCCTCAGCCAACATTTCAAATTTAATAGGATAATTTTGAGGCTTATATTTTATTTAAAAAAAGACTGAGTTCTCCAGCAATAAGCATTATTTTAACAGAACATTTAAGTTTGAAAGTTCGGAAACAGCGATTCTAGCCCCATGTCTTTAATTCCATGTTTTAATGTTGACTATTCAATTAACATCCTTAGAAACCAGTTTCTATATCCATATACAGAAAAGTGACACTGAATGACTGTGGTTCTGAAACGTGTTATCATTTAGGTAAAGGTGATGAGATGGGTCGCAGCCCACAGAAGGCTAACTGCCAACCCAGGAACACTTCATTTTAACATTTGCTTAAATGACCTATCTCTTGCAATGTCTTTTTTTTTTTTTTTTGCACTGTCTTTATTGATGTAGTCAACTGTCAACTCCCCAAAAGACTCTCAATAAAATCTGTTACTCAGAGTTGAGCAGTAGAGAATCACCCTGTTAACCAATAGTGTCTCAAAATGGGAAAATTTAGATTTAGTCTTTGTTGGTGATTTTGAGCTAAGTCTTGCAAAATGGGGAACTGGTTGAGATGAAGCAGGGAAAATGTATGACCTAATAATTTTGGATTAATGGACACAATGAAGTGAAACAAGGGTGTTTAAAATGAGCTTTAATAAGGAAATTGTTGTGGTTTAAGTGTTCAGTCAGTTCATAGGAACAAGCATTTCTTGGAACAAGCAGCTAACTTATTTTTCTTGGTCTATTGTTATTTACGATAAAAGCAGAAAAATACTCTCTATTCTATAATAGTTTAGCACAGTAACAGTATGTTGGGTTCAGTTCTGGGCACTTAATTAAAGTACCTTTATAGAGTTTGTTTTGTTGTAATAATCATTTGTGTATTTCAAACTAGCAATTCCTGGAGTCCAAAGGCTGAAGAACCAGGAACTCTGGAAGAAAATGAAAGCCCCGGCTCAAGAAGAGAGAATTCACCCTGTCTGCCTTTTGGTTCCATTTTGCACTTAACAGATTGGATGATGCTCATCCACACTGGTGAGGACAGGTTGCTTTATTCAGCCAACTAAATAAGATGCTAAGCTCTTCTAGAATCACCTTCACAGACATACCCAGAAATGTCTTACCAGCTGTCTGAGCATCCCAGAGACCAGTCCAATTGAGACACAGAATTAACCACTGCACTCCCTACTCATATCCTTTGCCCATTCTATTTGCTATTGGATTTGTGGTAGATTTTTTATAGAGTAATAATTGTTCTCTAGATATTTATCAGATTTGATTTAATATTTTATTTAAAAATCAATAAATAAAATATTTTATTTTTAAGTAATCTCTACACCCAACGTGGGGCTTGAATTCATGATCCCAAGATCAAGAGTCCCACATTCCATCGACTAAGCCAGCCAGGAACCCCTCTATACATACATTTTTAATTCTGCATAATACAATTTATCTTATAAATTCTGTATTCTTTTTTTATTTATGAAAACCTCTTCTCCAAGATTATAAAAGAAATTTCTCTCTATTGTCCTCTAGCTTTATTTTTCTGCAAGGGAGTGTGGTGTAAAAAATGTACAGATCTAGCATTTTATTTTTACTTGGTTTATCCATTAACTGTATATTGACTAATTCATAGCTTTCTTAGTGTTTTTAAATGATGGCTTTGTCATATGCTTAGTATATTTTATGAAATCTTCAGTCCATTTCATTTACCTATTTGCTAATTTCTGTGCCAACATCAAAAGTTTCTATTACTGTGTTTTTGTAATGTTTTCATATTTGTAGAAACATTACTACTAATTAATTTTTTATGCTTTAATCATGACTTACCATTATCATAATTATTTTTGTCACTATTTATACCAACTCTTACATATTTTCACATATGAGGTTTAGCATCAAGTGTCAAAGAAACAAAATAATTAGCCAATATTTTATCAATCCCATTAATTTTATAGATGCCTTTTGAAAGAGCTGAAAGGCTTACATTTTCTCTCATTGACTAAGAACCAGGCATTTAGGTGTCTTATTTAACTCCCTTTGTAAATATAAGTAAATTAAAAGTGGTCACAAATGCTTTGTAGCTCTTCCCCAAAAGGGATGGAATCTATTTTCCCAGGCTGGGCTTGTACCTGAGTCTGTTAGGGGAAAAAAACAAAAAAAAAAAACAAAAAAACAAAAACAAAAACAAAAAAAAACCAAAACTTTTTTCTTCTATCTCTTATGTTTGGTACCTGGAATCTACAAATTAAACTGACAAAATCTAGAGTAACAGGGGAAATGTGTTTATTCATACACACACAGGAGCCAACAAAAAAGTAGCTAGCTTGTTAAATGGTTAAAGGTGAAGGTTTATAAACCTACATTAGTAGGGGAAAGGAAAGAAGAGAAATGGCTTCTGTTGGAAGTACAAATAGGTCTTTTAAAGAAAGAGAAATGCAGGGCTCCTGGTGGCTCTGTTGGTTAAGTGTACAACTTGGGCTCAGGGCATGATCTCATGGTTCCTGAATTCAAGCCCTGTGTTGGGCTCTGTGCTGACAGCTTAGAGCCTGGAGCCTGCTTCAGATTCTGGGTCTCACTCACTCTCTCTGCTCCTCCCCAGCTTGTGCTCTCTCTCTCTCTCTCTGTTTCTCAAAAATAAATAAATGTTAAAAGGAAGGAAGGAAGGAAGGAAGGAAGGAAGGAAGGAAGGAAGGAAGGAAGGAAGGAAGGAAAGAAAATGGTCTTTAGAACAAATGGGAAATAAGAAAGCTTGTGATAACATTTGTCTATACAGGTATGAGTGGTCTTCTTCAGGGCCCAGAGAGGGATTTTTAGTAGGTTCACTTTCGGCCTCTCTCCGGGGAGTAGATGGTGCCCTGAAAAGGGAATTTATGTCAGTCTTCACTTCTCACAAGTTTCTGCTTTTGGTCAGATCAGGGATGCTCTGAGAAAGCTTCTTTCTACATCTGTTAAATCTCAAATATTTTCAGCTTGAAATAATCTTTATACCAACTCTCAACTTCTGAGTGGATCCCTGCAAGTTCCAAGTTTAAACCTAAAATAATCTTGTGGTTTACACTCTCACCTGGAAGGCTGTTGCCACCTGTGAATAAACCCAGGCTATCCTCCTAGAGGAAGAGGGGCCAAAGGGAGACACAGTTAAGGCCAACACCACCACATGGAATAGAGAGGAGTCATTCCCACTGAGCACAGCCCAAACTTCTGACCAACAGAAACAGAGTGAATATGTTATTGTGTTTTAAGCCATTAAATTTTGAGGTGGTTAATTACACAGTTATGAACAACTGATGGGTATTTAAAGTTTCTTCCTCTAGGTTTGGATCTTATGTTTATTTCTATAATTTGCACGTGTTTACTACTGTAAATGGAATCTCTAATATCTAAGAGGTTGCTGTTTGTAAATATGAATGCTGGGTACATTACTTTTGTACCTATACTGATGAATTCAGAGTTTCTAATAGAGTTTAGATTTAAGTATTTTGAATGACCAGCTATATGATCTCATCATCTCTTATTTATTTATTTATTTATTTATTTTGAGGGGGGGGGGAGAGAGAGAGAGAGAGAGAGAGAGAGAGAGAGAGAGAGAGAGAGAGAGAATCCCAAGCAGGCTCCACACTCTAAGCACAGAGCCCAACGCGGGGCTCAAACTGAGGAACTGTGAGATTGTGATCTGAGACGAAATCGAGTCAGAAGCTTAATCAACTGAGCTACCTAGGCACCCCTCATCATTTATAAATAAGGATAAGTGGATCTTTTCCTTAAAGAAGATGTTTTATGCATATTTTAAGCGCAGTTTTCTTGTGTATTTAGTACTTCTGAAATAATTTTAAGTAATAGTGGTGGTAGTGATACAAATCATTTATGTTTTCTGAATGTAATGTTTTTTCAGTGTTCCTTTATTAAAGATTACACTAAACAAATACTATTTTCTTGAAAGGTAAGTGATTTTAATGAAAACTATATTTTAAATTTTATCATATGTCTTCTGGCCATCAATCCAGCTTTTGTAAATGTTTTTATATTAATTAAATGTATAGTTTGTATACTAATTCTATGCTATGTTGCATATGTTTTTATACTAGTGTATGTTTCATGTTATGTTATATACATATATTTCTTAACGTTATTTTTTTATTCTGGAAACAAACTAGTTTTCTATGGTATTTCCTAATTTAGCTCTTTGCTGGAGTCTATTTTATTTGAGACTTATAAATCAATATTTTTAAATGAGTTTTCTTTCTTTGAACTGATTTGTCTGGTTTTGATATCAAGGCTATGTTTGACTTTTAAAAATAGTTTTGAACTTTTCCTTTGCTCTCAGTACTCTGGTCAAGTTTAAATAGCATCAGCATGATCAATTTCTTGGAGTATCGATAAAATTCACCGGTAATAACCTCTGCTTCTTGGCCTTTTGCAGGATATTAGAGATGCAGTGGTCAGGAGGAGGCTGTTTTCTTTCTGAGCATGTTAATTTCCCTCCTGAAATTGGTCTGTTTATGTTTCCTTTCACTTCAACTGTTGATTTTAGCGATTTGCATTTTCCCAGTATCTCATTTATTATATTCAGCTTTCAAATTGATTCGAAAAAGTGATAAATTGTTTAATTCATTTAATTTCCTCTGTTTCTTTGGTTCTTTTCCATTTCCTGTCTAATCTTTTGTGTCTATACTTTCTCCCTTATCATTTCCTGACTAGCTTAGATTTTACTGTTTTTGAAATAAATCACATTTGGATTTACATATTATTGCTACATTCATTTCAAATGTGTTCTCTGTTTTTTTTTTTCCTTGATTAATTCCATCCTTGCACTTTCCTTCCACTTCTACTATTATTAACTTTTCAAAATTCTTGACTTCAAATGGTTTGCCTTTTCCTTCTCAGTCTTTGTCTCTCTCTCTGTCTCTGTCTCTCTGCTTATCTCTCTCTCTCCCTGTCTCTCCCTTTCCCTTATTTTCTTCGGGCGGGCCTGGCTGTTCTGAAATTTTTGCTGCCTTTATCATATAATAGTTTCATGCTTGCCCCCCACTCCTGAAAAAATCACATACTTATAGAATAACATTGTTAAAATGAGAGAGACAAACAAACAAAAAACCAGATTCTTATGTACAAAGAACAAACTGGTGGTTACCAGAGAGGAGGTGGAGGGGGAATGGGTGAAATAGGTGAAGGGGATTAAGAGTACACTTATCCTGATGAGCACCAAGAAATGTATAGAATTGTTGAATCATTATATGGTATACTGTACGGTAACTATGCTTCAATAAAGACATCTTTCACATACTAAGCTGCCATAATTTGCACACCTGTATTATTTTACACTTTAATACATACATTATATATATATATAATATACATACATATATATGTATATTATATATGTATATATAATATACATACATATATATGTATATTATATATGTATATATAATATACATACATATATATGTATATTATATATGTATATATAATATACATACATATATATGTATGTTTTCCAGTATCAAGGCAATCACAGCATCTCAGATAAATTGTTAGAATAATGATTTATATTTATTAAAGCAAAACTTACCTATTCGAAACATTAAGAAAGCTCTAATGCTAGCCATTTTTTTTTCTATTTTATGTGCAGAACACTCTCTTGCCTTGGTAGAGAAATCTGAAATTTAACACAAAAGATAACAATCCTAACTAATGGAATACTAGAAAGAAAAAAAAGAAATAATTATCCTTTCCATTGTACATATTTTCTTGTTGTTGAACTAATTTGTTTCAGTTTTATCTCACTTCTGCCTAGAGAGTTGTTCACAGTGAACTCAGGCAATACACATGAGTATTTCTTTCTCAAGGATCTGCAGAACGCAAATTACCATTTCTTTCAGGATGATGACAACAATAGCGAAACTAAACATAATAACTGAAGTCTCCTGGCTCAGATCTGAAGCAGTAGTTCTCATTCTGAAGCTAAACTAAGATGGGGAAGCAGCAGCTGGTCAGGCTTCTGTTACCTTTCCCTGCATTTGTGTGGGAGCACAACAGCAAATATTTCCTTGGTTTGGATCACTTCATCAATGGAAGCAATGTTATGTCCATATAGATGAAAAAACACTTTCTTTAGATTAAGGTTTTGATCACTAGAGAGGCCAGTTATAGACGTCTTATTCATTCAGTTTTCCAGGGCATTTTTTCAGCATCATGGAATTTCCTGCATTCAATTTTGTACTTAGTTAGCAGTGGTTTTAAACCTTTCTCTGTTCATACATTTTATCAGTCATATCCTAGGATGTGTACACAAATTTCTTCCCAGTGAGTCTCAGGTAAAATTTCAACTTCAGTTTCCAAGGGTTCCTACCCTCTGTGTGTTTCTCCCCAAAAGAAAATGCAGAAGAAAGAATGAGCAGATTCATAAGTTACACTCAGGCTTATTTTAACAAATCAGTTAGATGTTATGAATCACCTCACCACCCCCATATAGCTCTTTCATCTTGGGGAATTGGCCCCATTAATGAATAGTTCAATAGTGTGATATCTCTTGATGTCATTATGAGGGCAATAATATAATATTCCAACTGGGATACTTTTGTAAATGAAAAAAGTTCTGTTGATAAATATGCTGGGACTAACACTGAAGTCACCAATGTGGTGACTTCCTGGCCATGCCATTCCTTCCTTTTATAACATTCTGCGACATTTTAGGTTCCTGGCATTTCCAAGTTCAGTCTCTCTGCTTCCCTTGCATGCTGCAATATCCTTCATAAGATCAGATAGAATACATAAGAAAACATTTTATATAAAAATTGATGGTAATTTTTAGTGAAACTTATATGTCATCATGTAAGTTAAAAAGTTAGTATCATTTGTTAGAAAGCTGGTAATATTATGTGAGGTGATCATATGGACATAAGTTACTTGGATAATTTTAAATGCTCTATTGAAATTGCTTTGGCTAATAGGAAAGTAAATGAGTTTACATAGCTGGCTGACAGATGTAAGATAAATAAGATGTCTCAATTATATTCAAATGGATTCAAACCTGGTTAAACTGAAAAAGGATACTGCAAGTATGCATTTTTATAACTGCCTTATCATGCCAAATATATTATAAAAAGAAATGCCACATGCAACCGATATAAACAGCATTTTGGGTTGACTTGCCTATATTTCATGATTATGGAGGTCTAGGAAATTGTGAAAGCTTGTTTGTTTTGAGGAATGGAGAAGCAAGAAGTGACAGATTGTAAATAAAAGGAAGTATGCTGAGTTTGCAAGTTAAGAGTGGTTGCTGCATTCGGAGACCGTAAATAGCATAGTGTCACCTGTGTACACGGCCTCATGTTCTTCCTGGTGGCCATCTCAGCACAGGAAGGAATGACAGAACTGGGAGAAGATAGAGCCATTCCTCTGGAACAGTGGCTTATGTAAATTGCCATGGGCTTCTATAAATGTGCCACCCGGCTACCCTGATTGTGCTTTTTGCTCCCTGCTGTTACCAGGAATGTTGATACCATGCAAAGAGGTGAGGAGGGATCATCTGTGGATTCAGCTTTGCTGACAGGTTTCCAGCAAACTGTGTTTTCAAAGTAGCCAGAGTCAAATTGTGCTTTTTACAACAAAGATTATTGAGTTGTTTTTTGTTGTCGTTGTTCTTGTTTTATCTGTTTGGTATAATAAATTTTGGATTTCCCAAAATGAGACTGTAAGGGTTCACCCCCTTTGAGAGACCCCTTTAATACTGCCATTTCATAAAGCTTTTGGGAGAGCATACTCCAAACTGGAGATGTGAGTGAGTAGTAATGTGGACTCCCATGACGCTGATTATATCAGAAATCTAAAAAGGCGTTAGATATGTGTACTATGAATGTGTGCTGGAAAGGCCAGAGAGAGAGAGAGAGAGAGAGAGAGAGAGAGAAGGGCATACCCTTCTTCATGAGTGGCTCTCAGGTCCAAGGGACTTTTGCTTATAAACAAATGAGAATAAGTCTAGACACTCATTCTTCTTTGGCATGTAATTAAAATAGAATTGGTTCACAAGCTTTTTACATTCTTGACTTGGTTCTAGATTCATTTATTCATTCAACAAACATTTATTTACTATTTACTGTGCAATAAACAGTAACAAAACAGTGTGTCTCCTCACTGAATTTACAATCTATTGATGAAAGTAGACAATAAGTACCTAAAGATTGAAAGCGGCAACATTTGAGCAGAGATGACTGAAGAGTGGAAGCCAAGCACAGAAAGTAGTATGTCAGCAGGCTGAGAAAGCACTGCATATAAAGGCCCCAGGAGGAGACTATATCTAGCATGTTAAGAAATAGCCAGTGCTTAGGATGCTTATATAGAATGGACAGAAATGTTAAGAGAATCAGCCTAGGGCCCAGGCCACACATCCTGGGCTTTACAGACCATGCTGAGGACTCTGACTCAAATAAACTATTAGAATGTGCCATAGGATTAACTGTGTCACCCCAAAATTGGTATATTGAAGCTCCAACATCCAATTTAGAGATACGGCTTTTAGGCTGTAATTAAGTAGGATCATAAGGATGGGCTCCTAATCTGATAGAATTCATGACCTTATAAGAAGCTCTCTCTCTGCCTCTGTCTCTCTCTGTCTCTCTCTCTCTCTCTGTCTCTGACATGTGAGGACACAGTGAGAAGGAGGACATCCACAGGAATCAGGAAGAAAGCTCTCACCAGGAACCGGATTAACTGGTACCTTGATCTTGGACTTCTAGCCCCCAGAACTGTGGGAAACACATGTTTGCTGTTGAAGTCATCCAGTCTAGGGTAATCTGTTATGGCAGCCCAAGCAGACTAACACAGAATGCATCCCAAGAAATCTAAATAGGACTAACTCTTTCCAAATGCTGTGAGTGGGCAAGAAATAGCCAAGTCTTCTGAAATAAATCAAAATACTGAAGATGACCTTACCACACCTCGCCTGACCTCCAGATTTCCAATATTACTTTATTTTCATTATAATTGGGATGACTTTTTACTCAGAGTTCTTTCTCTCCACAGGGTGCCCCATTTTTAAAGAGAACAGATACAGTACATTGAGTTTAATTTTAATGTTCTCTTTAAAATGCTAATAATTATGGCCCAATTATTGCAGTGGTTTCCTTGTTAGAGTTTTCTCCCTTGAGTTGCTCTAAATTGTAAGTGGTATAGAATCACAGAGCTTGCATGATTATCTGCCCAGTCCATTGCCAGGGCTTTGTGTCTTTTCAGGATCTGTCCTTTGGAATACTTCCCAGATGTAAGCACATAGTTGTCTATGCTAAAGTCACCTGTACATCATTTGCTTTTATCCCCTCTGACAACACACTGCCCTCATTGTGAGTATACAATCTTGTCTCCCAGTTTTCACAACTGCTATTATAAGACTGTGCTTGGAAATGTTCCCAGGGATTAACATGAGGCTCTTGTTGGGATGTTTGGAGATACAGTTGCCAAGGCTACACCTCCAAAAATTTTTTTAAGTTTATTTATTTTTGGGAGAGAGACAGAGTGTGCAAGCAGGAGAGGGGCAGAGAGAGGAAGAGAGAGAATCCCAAGCAGGTTGTGCTGACAGCACCCCTATACCTGCAAAATTTCTATAAGATCTTCTAAATATCTTGATTTCAATCCTACTCATTCAATGTTAGCATTTAAAAACAGCTGAATCGGGGGCACCTGTGTGGCTCAGTGGTGCACATCTGACTCAGTAAGCACCCGACTTGGTTTCGGCTCAGATCATGATCTCACAGTTTGTGAGATTGAGCCCCCACATCGGGTTATGTAGGACAGTGTAAAGCCTGCTTGGGGTTCTCGTTCTCTTTCTGTCCCTCCCCTGCTCTCTCTTCTCACTCTCTTTCTCTCTCAAAATAAATAAAGAAATAAAATCATCTGAATCAAAATGAAGGGTATGTAAACAGGTGACTGAAACCACTTTTTAAACAAAATTATATAAGGTTCTCTTAAATACCTGTCAATGGAAATTTGCCATTTCCTTTAATTTTCTGAATGTGGGCATAACTTTTACTATATTGAAAAAAATTCACTCACTTTGTTATAACTACTCCCGATTACTCTCTTACTCTCTTCTTGCATTCGTTTCTAATTTCTGGCTCAATTGGTGGTCATCTGCAGCCCATACATTACAAACTATATCTACCTGAACCTCTAGCAATCTGATTCCTATCTGAGCCACTTCGGCAAACTATACCCAATGTCACGTTTGATGTGACAGACACATTGTTATTTCTCTTTCTCTTCCTTTTTTTCCCCCTTCCATTTTTTTTTAATCACCCAACTCTCTATGTGGTCTGAATAAATACTGACAAATTTTTAACAGCATCCTCATTAGCATCCTTGAATCCTCCCATCACTTAGCCAATGCTAAACACAGCCCATATTGCCATTCTTTGCTCTAAAATATTATGGGGATTCGGGCATTTTCTTTTCAGTGGTGGCCTCTCCTCAGTTCCTCCAGCTCCCATCAGGCAGGCTTGCAACCATTCCAGCTTGTAGTATATGGTGTGTGGGCTCTGGTACATCACATTATCACTGGGGCCCCTGCCTGAGAGCAGGGTGTTTCCTGCTGTTGCTAGTCTGTTACTACTGTGATCTCACTGTCCATTTTGCTCCTTAATTCCTCCATTATGGGTACAACCAACTCCTGCCGTAACAGCATCTGCTGTGAACTCTTAAACTGGTTTCTTCTTTCCTGATGAGACCCTGAATGACACAAAATCCTTCTCCTTTATTATTTCAGTAAAGAATCCCCTGTTCCTGTGGCCTTTCTTCCAGACCTCCTCCTGTTACTATTTATTCTAGGATGTCCTCTTCCTGCTCTTACATTTTCAGTTAGTTTCTTTGCCCTAATTTAACAAACCATTAGGGTTATTCCATTTTATAGAAGGAGAAAAAGAAAAGAAAACTACGAACAAAACAAAACTTCTCTCAGCCCTTTAAGGTCTATACCATAATTATATCTGTATCCATTTCTCTGCCTCGCCTCTCCTCTCTGTCCTTTTCTGCCTGCCCTTCTTCCTTCTACATCAATCAGCATGTGAGTGTTGGAGCAAATACATGCATCTCAGGCCTTCAGAATCCAGAGTCTATAGTCATTATTTGATTTTCTGCACAATCCAAGCTGTTGTTCATCTTACTTAGCAATATTTGTAACCTCCATTCATTTCTAGAAATCTCATTCTATTACTTCTTCATGACTGCACAATCAATTTTTTATGTGCTTTGTGGTATGTGTGAATACACAACTCAGTAATAGCCTTATTTTCTTGATTCTATAGAGAAACTACTTCAAATAAACTTTCTGATTTTTCACGGTAGGGACTTTCTTTGGACTTGAGGTGGCTTCCCATGAACCTAAAGAGGTATTTTTCCCCCGACGTTAGCTCATTCAAAAGTCAAGCTTGTTTATTGTGGCCATCAGGTGTGGCCCCCGACTATGCTAACAGTTGTGGAGATATTTTCCACTGCTTGGCCTTCTGAAAATCTACCACATAAAAAACTGGTGACCAGTACTCTGCCTTGTTGCAGGGGGCTCTGCACCTGGCAGCTTCCTTATCACACGCATTTATTTCTTCTCCTTTGGCTTGTTTTTACCCTCCAAGTTAGGAGTGTTGGCATGGCTTCAACCTCCTTCTCCAATACCTTACCAAATGTGCAATTATTCATTAAAAGTCACCTCATCATTCTTCTTTTATTCCAATTTCTATATTACTGAAAGACCTTAAGTTCTGGCATGAGAGTGACAACATTCCTTGGGCAGAGTAACAACACAAATTTCTCTTCTATGTGAAGGTATAAACACCAGAGCCCACATCATCATTGTAATGGAAATCTTGAAATCTGAGCCATTTGTAAACCACATTAGGTTTCCAATATATGGAAAACTTAATAAATGTATCTCAAGAATAATAGTCTACCATACACTAAAAATAAAAAAAATAAAAATAAAAAAAAATCTCCTAACTTCTTTACATTGCATTGGCTCACACTGAATGTGAGATTTGTCTTCTTTCCCTCAGTTTATTAGAATGATATCTAGAGACTTCTGATAGGGGCAAAATGATGTGGATCTGTTTTCCCTGCCTCTCTCTGCTAAGCACAATGGAAAATCCCGGAAATGACTCAAGAAACAACAAAAGAGAACTCTGAGAGGTGGTAAGAAGAATGTGGTCTGGTTTGTGATCCCAGAATGAGAGGAACAGCGCAGAATAGTATCTTGTATCTCCCCACCCAACAGAGGAAGTCCACCCAGACCCAGCATGTCCGAGCTAGCAACAAAAAGCAGCTCCTTCTTCCCCCAGATAGAAGGGCGTCCTTCTGACAACATCATTTGAGCTGGACAACACCACCAACAAGGAAAATTATTTGGGATCCCTGCCAGCAGTAAGCTACCAGTGGAGGCCTTCTCCCTTGCTGAGTCTGAGACTTTTTCCTTTCCTCTAAGAGATGCTGATGTAGACAGGGGACAGATGGAGTAGGTAGGAGACAACTAGCTGGAAAGAGTGTCCTGGTTTTGGAAGCCTCTTTGTCTCTGTGGGTCAGAGACTCTCCTCCCCCCCCCCCTCCCCAGGAAGCATCAGAGCAATAGGGGAGAAGAAGAGGAGTGGACAGTGAACAGATTCTACTACACTCACTCCTTCACTGAGAGACAGCCTGCAGTCAGATCTGGGGAAACCAGCAGGAACTAGTGGGAACCCCAGTGGCAGTAGATTAACCAAGCAGACAAAATAACACTACAAAGGCTCTTAAAATTAAACTGATATTGGAACCACAGCCCACAAAAATAGACCAACACCCACATGTTAAACCTCAACAGGTGAATACTGCTAAAATGAAAGACTTATATAATATCCAATCTCCTAACATAATAGATAAAATGTCCAGGATAAATTAAAAACAAAAACAACATCTGTTATACCAAGAACCAAGAAAATCACAACTTGAATATGAAAAGACAATCAACTGATATGAACACCGAGGTGAATCAAATATTGGAATTATCTGACAAGGATTTTTAATAGCCATAATAAAAATGTTTCAACAATTAACAATTCTTTTTAAACAACTATATATATATATATCTCCTCTACAAAGAAGTAGAAATTAATTTTACAAAAAGAACCAACTAGGGGCTCCTGGATGGCTCAGTCAATTAAGCATCTGATTCTTGATTTCAGTTCAGGTCATGATCTTATGGTTTGTGAGATCAAGCCTTGCATTGGGCTCCGTGCTAACAGTGAGGAGCCTTCTTGGGATTCTCTCTCCCACTCTGCCCCTCCCTTGCTTGCATTCTCTCTCTCAAAATAAATAAACAAAGTTCAAAAAAAAGAACCAAGTATTAATTTTGGAACTGAAAAATACAAGATAGAAAGAAAACTCACTGGATGGCCTCAGTAATAGAGGTGACAAAAGATAGATTCAATTAACTTGAAAATGAAAACATAGGATTCACCCAATCTGAATATCACAGAGAAAAAAAGTCTGGAAAAAAAAATAAACAGAAGACTCAAGGACTTGTGGTATAAAAACAAAAGCTCCAACATTCATATTTTTTTTAATAAACACTTTTTTTATGTTTATTTATTTCTGAGACAGAGAGAGACAGAGCATGAGTGGGGGAGGGACAGAGAGAAAGGGAGACACAGAATCAGAAGCAGGCTCTAGGCTCTGAGCTGTCAGCACAGAGCCCAACGTGGGGCTCAAACTCACAAACGTGAGATCATGACCTGAGCCAAAGCCGGTCGCTCAACCCACTGAGCTACCCAGGCGCCCCATCAACGTTCATATTTTCATGATATGCAAAAGAGATTGGAGGTGATTGATTTGAAGAAATAATACAAAACTCTCCAAATTTGGTGAAAGACAAAACTTATAAATCCCAGGAGCTGACTAACCACTAATCAAGATAAACTGAAAGAAACCTTTGCCAACATACATTAGAACTAAACTTTTGAAAACTTAGGGGCACCTGGGTGGCTCAGTTGGTTAAACATCCAACTCTTGATTTGGGCTCCGGTCTTGAGCCCATGGTCTGTGGGATGGAGCCTTGTGTCAGGCTCTGTGCCAAATATGGAGCCTGCTTGGGATTCTCTTTCTCTGTCTCTCCCTGCCCCTCCTCTGCATGCCTTCTCTCTCTTTCTTTGCCTCCACCCCCCAAAAAAACATAAAGAAAAGAAAACTTAAAGATAATGGAAAATCTCAAAAGTTACCAGAGATAAGCAACACATTATCCATAGAACACAAATTCAAATGACAGTGCATTTCTCATATAAAATAATGGGGGCCAGGGAAAACTGAACTGATATTCGTTAAGTGCTGAAAGAAAACAACAGTCACCTGCAAATTCTTTAACTAGTAAAGCTATACTTCAGTAATGAAAAGTAATGAAAATGGAAAAAAACAACAACATTGTCCAAAGAATGAAAACAAAAATGAGTTTGTTATCAGTGGGTAGATTTGTCCCTAAAAACTGGCTAATAGACATTCTTTAAAAAAAATGATAATGGAAGGAATCTTAGGACAAAACGAAGGAAGAACAAAAATCAGAAGAACAGAGATACAGGAACATACATAGGCTGTCCTATTCCTTATAAATTTTATAAATTACATTTGATGATTGAAACAAAATAATATGTGATACCCAAGACAATGATACTTAAAAGTTGAGAAGGTAAAAGGACCTAAGTGGAAATGCCATTTACATATATCCTTCAAAGTGTTACTACCAGAGGACTATTATAAGTCATGTGTATATTACAATACACATGGCAATCACCACAAAAATTACACAAAGGTATATACCTAAAAACAGTTAAAATTCACCCAGTTTGGACAATACAAGCTGCCCAGAGAAGGGCAAGAAAAGAGAAAGGGGAAGAAGAACCAGAGAAACAAATAATCAAGTGGCAGACTTAAGCTGTAACATAACAGTAATTATCCATAAAGTAAATGGTCCAAATACATCAATTAAAAGACAAAAATTGGCAAAGGTGATTAAGTAAAACATGACATGACTATATACTGTTTACAAGAAAGTCACTTCAAATTCAAAGACATAGGTATACTGAATATAGAAGGATAGTTAAAAGATATACATGCAGGGGCGCCTGGGCGACTCGGTTAAGCTTTCAACTTGGCTCAGGTCATGATCTCACAGTTCATGGGTTTGAGCCCCAAGCTGGGCTCTGTGATGACAGCTCAGAGCCTGGAGCCTGCTTCAGATTCTGTGTCTCCCTTTCTCTCTGCCCCTCCCCTGCTCATGCTCTGCCTGTCTCTCTCTCTCTGTCTCTCTCTCTCTCTCTCTCTCTCTCAAAAATAAATCAACATAAAAATTTTTTAAAAAGATATACATGCAAACATTAATCAAAAAAAGCAAGGGGGAGCCATATCAATAGCAGACAAGGTAATCTCCAGAGAAAATACCATTATTTAAGGGGCACCTGGTTGGCTTAGTTGGTAGAGCGTAGGACTCTTGACCTCAGGGTTGTGAGTTCAAGCCCCATGTTGGGTGTAGAGATTACTTAACAATAGAAAATCTTAAGAAAAATTCCTAGAGACTAAAAGATGCATTATATAAGACTAATGGATTAATCCTCCCCACCAAGAAAATATAACAACCCTAGGTGTGTATGTACCCAACAATGGAGACTCAAAATACGTGCAGTGATGACAGATAATGCTATAATGAAAAAATGGCATGATTATAACTGGGGACTTCAACCTCTTAGCAAATGACAGAACTGTTAGACAAAAAAACAGCAAAAGAGTCAACAAACAGAATCTAACTGACATGTATAAAAACACACCAACCAAAATACAAATTTTTTTCAAGTACCCATGGAATATTCACCAAGATAGACTATATCCTGAATCATTTTTTAAAAAATCAACAAATTCAAAGGAATTTAAATCTTACATACTCTGTTCTCTAGCCATAACAGAATAAAACTAGAAATCAATAATAGAATAAAAACAGGAAAATATAAGAATGTAGGAATTAAAATTAAAAAAAAAAACAGATTTCTAAATAATCCATAGGCCTCAAAGGAGATTTAAAAACAGAAAAACTGAATAGGAAAGAATAAAGAAGTATAGCAAAACCTAAAATAGTGATGAGAAAAAAAATTATGAAAACAAGTGCTTACATTAGAAACAAGGAAAGTCATCAAATGAATAAGCTTATTCCCTCCCACAAGACAGTAGAAAAAGAAAAATAAAGTCAACACCAGCACAAGGAAGGAACTAATAAAGAATAGAAGTCAACAAAATTCAAACAGTGAAACAGAGAAAAAAAAATCAATAAAACAAAAAGCAGGTCCTTTGAAATAAATCAGTAAAAGTGATAAATTTCTAACCAGACTGACAGATATAAAAAGAGAAAAGACAAAAATTGCCACTATCAGGAATAAAATGGAGAATATCACTAGAGATCTTCAACCATTAAAAAGGTAACAGGAGAATACTTCACACAACTTTGCACTCATAAATTTGACCAGTTAGAAGGAATAGATCAATTCCTCAAAAACCATAAACTACCAAGACTCAGAACAACATGAAATAAACTATCTAAATGGCCCTATATAAATCAGAAAAATTAAATTCATAATTAAAAGGCTTCCAAATCATAAATCTCCAAGCACATTTGGTTTCACCAGACAATTCTACCAGACATTTAAAGAAAAATTTAACTAAATTTATACAACCTCTTCCAGGAAACAGAAAATGAGGGAACACAGCCCAACTCATTTTATAAGACTATCATTACCCTGGTATCAAATGTAAACAAATGCAGTCTCCCCCTGCCATCCACAGCAAATAGACTACAGACCAATAATTCTCACAAATCTAGGTGCAAAATACCTAAACAACACCTTAGTAAACAGAATCCAAATGTTCATAAAGACTTATATACCATGATCAAATAAGATAATTTCAGGTTTCAAGGATTGTTAAATATTTCAAAATCACACAATATAATGCACCATATCAAAAAGCTAAAAAAAAGAAAAAAACAATTATGTTAATTAATAGAGAAAAACAATTTAAAAATCCAATACCCATTTATGATAAAAATTCTTGTTAAAAGGAATCAAAGGAAAAGTCCTCACCCTGCTAAGGAATATCTGTAAGAACCCTACAATTTCATGCTAGTTAGTAACATGAAAATATACGAATATATAATACTCAATAGTACAAGTAGATATATATCCAAATTCAGAATATTCTAATATTGTAATGGTGTTATATAAATTACTTTTAAATCTAGTGGAAAAACTCAAAGACAAAATGATTAAAAATAACAATAGCAACTTTTGTTAATGGTCATACAATATAAAAAGGTATATATTATGATATCAGAAACAAAATGTTTGGGCACCTGGGTGGCTCAGCCAGTTGAGTGACCGACTTCCACTCAGGCCATGATCTCGAGGTTCTTGGGTTCAAGCCCCGCATTGGGCTCTGTACTGACAGCTCAGAGCTTGGACCCTGTTTCAGATTCTGTCTCCACCTCTCTCTTCCCCTCCCCCGCTCACACTCTCTCTCTGTCTCTCTCAAAAATAAATAAATATTAAAAAAACAAAATGTTGGGAGCAAAAATGTAGTTTTTGTATACCATTGACACGGTTGTTAATAGTTTAAAACAGACTATTATAACATTAAGATTTTTTTAAGCTTCATAACTACAAAGCAAAAACTTATAGACACAAAAGAAAAAAAGAAAGGAATCAAATTCCAAAATTTTGGAAGGACTCCAAAAATTATCAAATCAAAAGGAGGACAGCAAGAGAGGAACAAAAGAACCCCTAATTAATTAAAAAAACAAACAAAAACAAAAACAAAAAAGTAACAAAATGGCAATAGTAAGTTCTTACCTACCAATAATTGTTTACATGCAAAAGGATTAAATTCTGCAGTCCAAGTGGCCAGTTGGATAAAAAACGAAAACCCAACTCCATGCTGCATATATATATGCTGCTTAGAAGAAACTCACTTTAGCTTTAAGGACACAAAAAAACCACGCAAGTCAACACCAAAAGAGAGCAGGGTAGCTACACTGATAGCAGACAAAACAGGCATTAAGTCAAAAATCTATGAAAAGACAAGAAAAATTATTATGTAAAGATAAATATATGTGTGTATATGTATATACATATATATGTATCTTTATTTACAAATGTAAATAAATATGCATCCAAGTAGAATACCTAAATAATATAAGTAAAAAATTAACAGAACTAAAGAAAGAGACAGTGATACAATAATAGAGAGCTTCCAAACCCATTTTTCAACAATGGCTACATCATCCAGAGAGAATATCAATAGGAAAACATTGGAATTGAACTACACTTTGGACCAGATGGACTAAATAGACATTGAGAACATTCTATTTCACAGCAGCAGAATATACATCCTTAAGTGCAGACAGAAAATTCTCTAGAAGGTCATGTGTAAGGCCACAAAACAAATATTAACAAATTTAAGAAGACTGAAATCATATCAAGTATTTTTTTTAAATTTTTTAGTATTTCTTTTATTTTTGAGAGAGAGAGAGAGAGAGCACAAGTTGGAGAGGAGCAGAGACAGAGGGAGACACAGGATGCAAAGCAGGCTCCAGGCTCTGAACTGTCAGCACAGAACCCCACACAGGGCTCAAACTCATGAACCATGAGATTATGACCTGAGCAGAAGTCAGATGCTTAACCGACTGAGTCAGCCGGGTGCCCTGCATCAAGTGTTTTTTTAATCACTACACTGTACACCTGCAAATAATATTACACTGTATGTTAACTAGAATTTAAATAAAAACTTAAGAAAAAAATAAAACTAAAAATTAAATTAAAAAATTATCTTTTTAAATCAAACAGCAAGAAACTATAAATCAGTAACAGGAGGAAAACTCACCAATATGTGAAAATTAAAACACACATACACATAAACACACACACACACCCCTGAACAACCCATAGATTAAGGAAAAAATCAAAACGAAAACCAAAAAAATATTTGAGACAAATAAAAAGGGAAACACAATATACCAAAATTTATGGAATGCAACAAAAGTAGTTCTAAGAGAGAAGTTTACAGCAATAAACATTGATATTAAGGAAAAAGAAAGATCTCAAACAATCTAACTTTACACCTGAAGGAAACAGAAAAAAAAAACACATTAGCCCAAATTTGGCACAAGGAAAGAAATAACAAAGATCAGAGCAGAAATAAACAATATAGAGACCAAAAAAAAAAAAAAAAGAAAGAAAGAAAAGAAAAAGTTCAAATCTAACATTTTTTTGAATGATAACCAAAAGTGGTAAATCTTTAGCTAGATTAACAAAAAACAGATGACTCAAATAAATAAAATCAGAAAAAGGAGACATTACAGCTGATACCACAGAAATACACAGTATCGAAGAGGCTACTATGAATAATACAAGAATTCTGCCAGGTGCTGAGTACATCCATGTCTATTTTGCATACAGTGACTGTGGAAATAACCAAATAATAGGTTCAACAACCAACTATACCCACTATGAAACAGATATGAGCTAAAACTCCATTGATCATCTAATCTCCATAAATGTCTACTCTGATTGGTAGATCACACTTATATTTTGGATCTCCTGAAATTAGTGTCAATTCAGAAGTAGTGTCCAGTGATCCAAAAAAGGGAGACAATTTCTTCTTTTCCTATTTCCCTTTTGGAGAATGCTGGAAGATTATCCAGCATTTAATAAATCATCAATATTAATTTTAAGGAAGTAGGGTTCTTCTTTAAGTAGACTCAGCCTCCCTTTTCACTGAAGGGGCTTTAGGTCTATAAACTAGATCCAGTGTAGGAACTGACTGAGAGTCTGTGACTGTTTTGGTGATTCAAGTTAGACTTCTGTTCACTTGACCTAGAAGTTTTCTGCTTACAAAGATCAAGCAAGAATTTCAGTAAATTATACATCTATTTTTCTTCCAGGAACATCATGATAAACTGAACAATATTTTTGTTGTCTCTGTGAGTTAAGACTCTTTTGATTGTTGCTTTGACTTTCTGTCTTTTAAAGCCATCATGTCTGCCTTTGGTATTTAAATGTCTTTGGCAATGAAATACTGCCACTGGCATCTAACAATCTCTCACTGCATTTAATAATCCCACTTCAGTGGCAACATTTCCCACTCTAATTTCAGACCTACAGAGAAGAACAATTATAGCAGTCTTCAAGGAAGCTGGGGTATCTCTCACAAATTTACTTTTCATAATAATGGGGAAAGATGTGTCCCGTGGACCCTTCCACAATGAGTGACCAGATCTTACGTGATAAATCCACTCTACCATTCCAATCTCCTTAAGCTTTTGGATCTCTCCTACAGTATTCCCAGACATGATAAATCCACTCTACTATTCCAATCTCCCTACATCTTTGGATCTCTTCTACAGTATTCCAAGACTGTTGTCTCATTTCAACTTTTAGTGTAGGTCATCTTCCCAGCCATGTTTCACCCAACCAACCAATCAACTTGTCAGAGCCCATTCTAACCCCTTCAGCTGCAACACTGAATCCAGATTCTCTGCTTAGTGGTTCTATATGAATTGCTTTGGACTAATCCATTTTTTTTCCTTTTCCACTATTACCCTGCACATTTGATATTAATTATTCCCCAGATTTCTTTCCATATATATTAGGAAAATATGACAGTTCTTTTCATGTGTAACCCATCTCTCTGTAGTTCACACATTAACCTTACCCTTCTGGGCCACCTGCTGGAACATAAGTCCAGTTATAGGTATTGGAGAAAAGAAGGGTAGAGAGAACAGTATCTTGTAAGGCATTTCCACAGAGAAGATCACCAGAGTTTCTTCAGGCAAATCTGAGTTAAACTCCTCTTGACAGGGGTTAAACTCCTCAGAAAGGGGTGCTGGAATACTGTCAAATAAGACTCAGTAGAATGTACGGGTATTGTATCTCCAGCTTCATTGAGCCCTTCTTTACATGCTCCTATTTTAATTTTCAAGATCCCATTTTTCTCCCAATCAATATCCTCACTTTAATGGGAATCCTGAGAGGTTAGGAATTCAGTTAATGTTGTGATTCAGTCACTCTTAAGGTAAGAGTCTGGGTGTGCTTTTCAGAAATATCACCTCTACAGCTGCAGGAGATAAGTGTTTCTTTCAGGACACACACGGGTGTTTTTAGGTCATTTATGTAAAGCTTAAGCTAGAAAACTTAAGTCCAGATCTATCCTTTATGTCCCTCACTTTCTCCATTAGTTAGGAATAACCATTCAATCTCATTCTACTCCTTCATTTGACAAAAATGCCCGACAGTACCAAACACATAGTCATCGAGAATATCATACGGTGATATTTTGAAAATTTCCATTGCCACATGGACTACTAGTGTTCTTTTTACCACTGGAAATAGTCATTAGTACCTTGAAATATAGTCAGATTAGATAATCAATTCAAAAAAACCAAGAACCAATGCAGAAAACTCATCCTTAATATCTGTTCCTCAAAACCATTCTCAGTACAAAAATCTGAATATGTCTGTTTTCTCCAGAGAAACACAACCATTTGGACTTACGGGTATATTCACCTAAAGAAACTTGCTTCATGATAGTGAGACTGTCAAATTTGAATCAGTCGGCCAACCTGGCAGGCTGTAAACTCTCAGGCAGGGGCTGGTGCTTCTGTCTTCAGGCAAAATTTCTTCTTCTCATAGCAACCTCAGTGTTTTTCTTAAGTACTGATTGAATGAGGAGTACTCACATTATCAAGGATAATCTCCTTTAAGTCAACTGATTTTATTGGGCAAATCTACAAAATACCTCTACAGCAATACCTATATTAATGTTTGATTGAATAATTGGATACTGTAGTTGACACATAAAACTAACCATTATACCATATGGCCCAGAAATTCCTCCCTCATGTATACACTCAACACAAGTGGAAGGTATGTTCACACACAAACCTATATGTAAATGTTCATAGCAGACTCATCCATAATAGCAAATAACAACAATAATAATAGTAAAATGGAAGCAACTCAAATGTCCATCAATGATGAAAGAATAGTGGTATACCCATATAATGAACATATGAAGCAACAAAGTGCTGATACATGCAACGACATGGATGAACCCTGAATATATTTTGATAATTTGATGAAGTCAGATACACAAAAGGCCAGACATTATGTGATTTAATTTATATTATATGTCCAGAATACAAATCAGAATACAAATCTTTAGAGACAAAAAAAAAAAAAAGGTAGATTAATGGTTGTCAGGGAGTAGGTGAAATAGGAAAGGGGAGTGACTGCTGATAAGTACAAGATTTCTCTAAGAGGTGTTAAAAAATATTTGAACTTAATGATGACTATTGGCAGTGATACCAACTAAGTTGCACACTTTAAAAATTAATTTTTTTATGTTTATTTATCTATTTATTTATTTTGAGAGAGAGAGAGAATGCATGTGCATGAGTGGGGGAGGGGTGGAGGGAGTGAGACAGAGAGAATCCCAAGCAGGCAGCACAGAGCACAACATGGGGCTTGATCCCACTACCACAAGATCATGACCTGAGCCGGTATCAAGAGCCAGATTCAACTGACTGAGACACCCAGGTGCCCCTGCCTCTAATTTTTAGTGCTAAGCCATAGATAAACTACCAATTTTGTTGGATGGAATATGTTTTGTGATAGGCAGCTGTTCCAGTTAGGTCTATCCCACAAAGTATGTATAACATGTCTTAAGACTTGACAAGGATCTACTCTGCCATGTGTAGGGTCATCCATGACCATGGTCATCCTATTGTTACAGGTGATTGAGGTGGATAGCTGACCCATTGGGATAATTAGTTTCTTTGTCTCAAGCATTTAAATATGGGATTTAAATACTGGGATTTAAATATGGTATGTAGCTACATTCTGTTAACATTCAAACTAAACTCATGAGTTGTGAAGGGACCACATTCTCCCATTTATATGGAGAAGCAGGAGAAAGCATTTGGCTGACACAAGGATTAATGAAACGCCCAAATAGAAACAGGAATGTAAGATAATACATTCTTAAAAGAAAGGGAGACACAGCTTATATCCTGGCTGTTTTCCAGGCCCCAAGTCCAGTCAACTCCTCCTTTTTTTCTACCACTAGTTTGAGTGAATTCTTAACCAGAAGAGCTTTAACCAAAACAGGTCCCTTTTTTATTTTTTTCCCCCCCACATGGAGGTCAGGCTTCCTCGACCAAATAAAGTGGAGAGGCAACTGTGTAGGGAATTCCAGCAAAAAGCAGCTGAATTATTTGGGCCACAGCAAAGAGAAAATAGAGAAACCATTTTTTCTTAATCAAACTACATATGGATTTAATTTTCCCAGAGGATGTCAGTTTCATAAAAACATTGGAAAACAGAGTCCTTAGATGTATTGTGAAGTAGATTCTGTATTTGGAAAAGATCACATCTGGAGTTAAGTTAAAATCTCCTGACAACAGAAGAGGCCGCAATGAGTAAGCATTTACAAAGTCCGAACCTCAGAGTACCTAAGTGGAGACTAATTGGTAATGATAGATATGAACCTGCCACCTCAGAATGCTCTCTGTTCTCCAGAGCCAAAGAGGCACTCAAGTTACACCAGAATTTTTAGTCGGATATTTCTGAATGCAAAATTCTCCAAACCTATAAGAATATTCTTAAGGGTGGAGAGTCTTCTTGACAGATCCCTGGGAGAGGCTTAAAGGACCTTTTAAATTCATAATCTGGTTCCACTTACTTGTACATTTTTACATTTCCCAAGGACTAAATGATTCATTCATTGCAAAAACATTTATTGAGCAACCTCTATGTGGCCAATGTAGAACTAGGTTTCTAAAAGGCAGGTATAGATGACAGTCTTGTATCTCAAGGATTTTGAGGCAAGGAAATAGAAAAGTAGAGAAATAACTACAATAACATGTCAAGGGGGATATAAGCATAAGTGCTTTAAAGCAGAGTTTAATCCTTTGTTTCATTTTTAACTGTCCTTTATCTACCTCCATATTTATCTACCTCCCCTTTTCTCTAGATCTCTGGTTTGGATTCAATGTCTACATTTGAAGCCAGCACAGCCTCTGAATGCTAGCCCCCCAGTTGCACCTGTGTTCCCCACAAGTATGATGAACCCCACAACCAATCTTATCTGAAGTCTCAGGAAGCCCATGAAGGTGGGGGAGAGGGACCATATTTGTAAAACTTTATTTTTAATTCTATCTGTTTATCTCACTTAATCATTATGCTATGAGAATTAGTCTTGGAAAAGCTTAGCACATGGAATCAAGGCCTTCTGGATTTAAAATAGGAATTCTGCAACTGATCCGAATGGTGAATCACACAAGCATGGCCTTTTTTTGTCTGTCTTTCCCACACGAAGGAAGTGATGCCTGTCCTACCTGTCCACATGTACTGTTTGGCTCAATTTATATACCCTATGTGCGGTCTCATTGGAAATATCTTTTAGGAGTAAAGTAAAAAATAGAACCAGCATATTTAAGTATGTTATTCTTAGATGAGAATTTAAAGAGGCTAACCTTCTTTTATACACAGAGGAAAAATGCTTCTTTTGTTAATGCGATGAATGTTGAAGTCTTCGTAGGTCAAATATAGAATTAAATATAGTAACAGAAAAAGTATAGGTTTAAAATAAGTGAAAGAGGCTCTCCTAAGTTAAATTTTGACTGTTAAGGAATTTGTTTTTCTTAGCCTTTGAAACTACATATATTTTTTGGTGCCTCTCACAATGATTGGAATTAGGCTTAATCCAGTGGGAACACATAGCACTGAGAGCATTTATCAATGTTTCCCTGTAAATTGATAGAAATAGTGAATGTAACTTTATGCTACTATGTGTATACTCACAACTTCCTCTTTAGGATAGTTGAATTTACCTTGTGCTTTTATAAAATGTAGGACATTATTTAAAAAGGAGTTATTATCAAGTAAAGATTAAGATTCTAATAGCTGGAATTCAAGTTTTACAGCTTAGAACTTAGTGGCTCAGAGCTTGGTAAATAAAGCACCTCTCTGAGCCTTTTAAATAGTATTTGAGCTGAGTTAAGTTTATGAGTTAGCTATAAAACCATAATTTGGTTCTGAAGAGAAAAGCTCATTTAGTGGCACTCAACAAACTAATATAGTGACCCTAAATCCCAACCTGACTGTTTAGTTATTACTACAGACCACTATGAAGACTATTAACAGGCCTAATTAAGGCATCAATCACCTATCAGAACTTCAATAACCCTACAATAACTCTTTTTATGGCATTTTTAGCAATTTGCTCTAATGCATGGGGGCCAAATACAAATGAATTGGATATTAGAGGCCCTGATGAGAGGAGGCCATTTGGCAAGCATTCCCAGCCCCTGCACTTCCACAAGCTCGCTGTGAAGCAGACCGAGTACCTTCTGAGAAGGACAGAGTGAAGTCTGAGCTGGCATTCATTTAACACAACCCAATATGCTTCCAGGCTTTTAGACCTGTGTAGGCATTCACACAGAATAATAGAGGCCACTGGGCATTTCCAGGTTTATAGACTCTTTTCTGTTCAGACTGCACTGTCCAGAACAACCATCTATGTGGAACGAATCACTGGCACAACAGCCACTTTGTATGTGGCTGTGTGGGCAAACTTTCTGAAGAGCGCATTAACACTTTTGACCTACTGTGTTAATGGACCTGACTTTCTCCACTGAATATCTCTCTAATAAATCAAGGACACTTTAGTAAAATAGGAAGGGCAGGGGATTATTTGGTAAATCACCATGAGGTCACATACTTCAGTTTATTCTGATGGAGGCTTTGGTAGTTCCTAGCTGATTTTTAAGTTGGGAAATTCACAGAAGATCAATCCACACTCCCTGGTGAAATCATCCTGGCTTCCTGCTTCATGGGTCATGAGGGCATCAGGGAGGGAAGAGAAAACAAGGAGGGAATCAATGGCTGCACTGGAAGAATACCAATTTCAAAATCTACCAATTTCAAAATTTCATGACAGGGCACAGAGTGGGGTGAGTAGATGGTAGGATGGTGGTGGTGAGGATATGACTGAATCAGTGAGGATACAATCCCCAATCTGGTGCTACCAACTGATTGCCAGGCTGAGGGTTCATCTTGCATACTGCTAGATAGGGAATACGTTAGGAAATGTGATAGAGAGGACCAAAATATTCAAAAAGTTGGTCCCTTGGCTTATATTTTTCATGTTAGCCATTCATTTAAATCAGTCTATTATGAATCTCTTAAAATACCAAAGGGTTAGTACTTGAGAGGCAATGTTTTAAACAACATTCAGTTATTTACACATTTGAGTGAATTAGTTGTTTTCCAAAGAATAAAGTCCATAAAGACATGAGACAGGGATAGGTCTCTTTGAAAAGAGGAAATAGGCTGTGGTTACAGGAAGAGGTACGTAAACCTTGATCATAGGCAAAAGTGAGTGGGGACAGATTTAATACAGATAACTAAGAAATGAAGAGACAGGTTTCCTACAGAGACCTTCCAAATGAGCAGGATATTAGTGAGATAAAAGAATACTAATCATCTGTTTTCTGCTTGTTTAAAGTAATTTTAGCTATTATAACAAACAAACCCCCCAATATAGAAAGACTCAAGCATGACATTTGACATGATAATGACATGACAAATGTTCATTTCTTGAATACATTAAGTAAAACCATTGCTCTTAATTGACAAACACCTTTCCTCCAATTGATAATTTAGAGACTCACTTTTCTCCTATCCCATGGCTTCATCTCTTTGAACATATGACTCCCAAGGTTACCAAACCCACGTGCATCATGTTAGTGGAAAGGGAAAGATGTGTTAGTCACATATAACTGCTAAGAAGTCTGGAAAATGGATTTTGCAAAAGCTTACTGATCTCTGACACACTAGCATTTTAGCATTTTCCTGAGCCCTGGTTCTAGCTCTGGGTCTCAGTCTCCAGCACAGTAAAGTGGGTTATAATAAGACAGAAAGAGATACGAGTGACAAGAAAAGAGAAGGCTCTTTGTTGCATTTAGCTTTGGTAAAATAAAAATAAAAATGTGCCTGTTGGTGTAGGAGAAATTTATATTTGAGTAAAAAGGGATGGCAGGACCAGATTGAAGTTTTCTGCTTTGTTGATATTCACATGGTTATTATGCATGAAACAAAGGCCACATTATCCCATTAAATAAGTATGGAAAAACAGTCTTGGCACTGCTGGTCTTCCCCTGCTCCCAACTATGCGGAATTTATCAGTAATAAAATTTATCCAGTGGTTTTCCAAGTTAAAGCACTACACATATTAAATCTACTTCTAATCCAAAATATCATGGAGGCTGTTGTGGAATTCTTTAATTTACTTCTCAGTTGGGGGACTTAGCTAGGATGTGGGCTCAGTAGTGTATTCTAGTCACAGTGGTCCTTAAAGACTGAATAATAATCTGGAAAATGTGATCCCCTAAGTATAGAGAAATATAACCCAAATGATTTTTCACTAAATGTTTAAAAAAAACATTCCACGTTGCCTGAAACCCCAAATTTACACATTTGCTTCGAGCAAAAGCATTTTTGAAAATTATAAAGTGTGATGTTGAGATCCCACAGCTGAACCACAGACCCACACCCAGTATCTTGATTTAAGTACCCTAAACCCCAGTGCCCACAATCTCTAGGTATTTCTGGGACTGAGAGCTATACCTGAACACCAGAGGCATTATAAAATAAAATTTTCTATTAGAAGAAAACACAGGGAAAATAACATATCTTTTGTGGTTTAATTCCTTTTTCTTATTAATAAAAATTGCTTTGTTGATGATGTTTTCCTTGAGCATTCAAACTCTATGGAGGGATATTGTTACTGTTGAGTAATGTCAGATCAGTGGCTAATGTTGCATCCCTAAATGCTTGTGGAAAACATTATTGTAAAGTTTATCATTAGAGCTTGAGGATTGTCATTAATTTTAAACCAAAGCCATTAAAAGCATGAAATGCCCACAATGATGATCAACTCCTTAAAAAGATGTGAGGATAATTGTGCAGATTTCTTACAACTGCTCAGTCAACTTAAAAAAAGAAATATTATTGGTATTTTTCTCATTCTTCTTCATAAGGGATGTGTCTATGCTCATAGCATAAGGTGACTCATCACAAGTCTGTCACAGTGAGTGGGCAGAAGGCATAAGCCAGAACTCCAGCATTATCCAGCAGCTGTCACTTCCATTTAAGGGACTGGCACATCCTCTCATGGACACTTCCTGGGGCAGCCTTTTGCAAATTACTCACCTAATAATTGGAAAAAACTGAAAGGAGTTTTCTCTGAAATAATTTTAAGAGTTGACTTAACATGCAATGGTAAGCGAGTCTTATTAGTATTGCTTAAGAATGAAATGTTTCTCTTATAAGAGAACTAGTTCAGATCTTAGGGATTTTGTAGTGACATTTCTTACTTTAGGTCATAAACAGTGTTTTTCTAGTTATTGACTGGTATGCAATTTGGTGTAGCATATACATTTTTAAGTCAGTGGATTTTACTGGTTCTCATTAAGTAAAAAGTAAAGCATGTATACCTACATGCTAAAATTTTGATCTCGCCTTATGGAGAAGGGGAATAACTTTGGTCATTTCTTCCCTTGTGGGAAAAAGTATCAGAAATTGTAATTTTTCTGTAAGCAGCAGAGATATCACTACTCTTTCCAAGAACAACAACAAGGTGGCTTAAACAAATTAGGGAACTGGGTGTTTTCTTCTAGTAATGATAGTCTGAAGATAGGCCATCTGATATTGGTACCATACTTCATGTTGTTATCTATAACTCAGGCCTATACCCTCACATTTGTTTTCATGAAATGGGTGCTGTTCCAGCAACCCTCACATCTGAGTTTCAAGACAGTGGAAAGAGCACAACCACATATAAAAACTGATATGTCCTTAAAGAATGACACTCTTCCAGAGAAACTTCCTGCAAGCTCTGCCCAACTTCCAGTAATGTCAGACAAGTCAGAACTCTGTCCCATAGACATCAATACCCGACATGGGACTCATGAATGTTACTTCTAGACTGGGTACATTGTCAGTCTCAACAAAACCTGGGTTATGTTGTTAAGGAAGTAGAGAATGGATATTAGTCAGCAACTAATGGTCTTTGTCATAGAAGGACCAAGAGAAACGGTCTCTATTCTTCTCCCTCTCCCCCACCCTATCATACACGTTCAATCCAGTACCCAAAGAGGGAGGACTGGTCAACCTGACTCATCAGAGATTAAAAATAATTTTGTCTTGTTTTAGTAAGAGGAAGAACTGCTGGCTTAAAAGATACATATTTGCTTCCTGAATCCTCTCACGTGTCCTGTGGCAAACTAATAGGCCTTTATGCATATACTCTATTAGTCTGAACTCCAAAGGGAGGTGGAAGGCAAGAGACATCATGAAGCTCCCAGAGAAAGTAGCCCATGTCTTGGTTAAACCTTGAAATTTGCATGATTTAGAGTGTTGTCTACTTCGTAGTTTGTTTGCCCATTTTCCTACCTAACACACTGTTTTTCTCTCTTCAGCCACCCAGGGTCTTCTCCTGATCTTTCCTACCAAGGAAGTGCTCTCACTTTTTTGAGGCAGTCTTGTTGACTTCCTTACTGCTTGTGCCAGTCCTACATGCTCCACACAGTTTTATTAGAGCATTCAGCCCCCACGTTGTCACAATCATTTACTTGTTTTTCCTCCAGTCAGTGGGTGGCTTCTTAAAGACAAGGACCATGACCTGATTCTTTATAAATCTTTAGGGACTACCAAAATCTTGTCACATTGCTCTTAATTTATGGTAATTAAGTATTATGTAATATAGAAATAGAAATTAATAGCACTGCATCATGAGTCCTAAACAGGTCACAGTATGATCTTTCATAAGAAGCTTGGAAACTCAGCAGAAGTCAAAAATCTTTATTTGCAGTAGTGATTTATGGAGTATATATGTTAGGGAGACCTAATGGCAGGAAACTTTAAAAAGAGAATTAGTGTGTCTGAATCACCTGTGTTCTACCTTCAACAATCAGATTCCACTCAATATTTTTGGGGTGGGACTGAGGCTTCTGTATTGTTAGAATTATCCCCTTAGGTGTTCTGCTTCATAACCTAGATCAAATTGGTGCAGAGACAACCAGCAGCACACAGGTTCCTTTACTCTCCTTTCTGGTGATCAATTCCATTATGGTCAGCTTTATATATGCAGGGTTTCTCAATCTGGGCTAGTAGGACCACATGGGGAGGGTCCAAAACTACAGATGCCCAAACTACACTTAGGAAAGCTAATTTGGATTTGGGGTGGAGTCGCATAGTCATCTGTAAAATTTAAAGCACTTCAGGTCATTCAAATGAGTAGCCAAAGTTGAAAGTCAGGGACATACAGAGATTCCATAAGAATTTTTACTTGCTGCCATAGAACAACAACAAAACAAAATATGAGCAAATAAATTAATCCCTACAACTGACTTGAGTTATTAGTTTATGCATGCCTAAATTTTTCATATCAGCTAGACATTTCCTGGGTATTAAGTAACTACTTCATTCCAGGTGCCTCTTGCTGGCTTGCTCTGCTTTTTGGTGTACACATTTCCCAGGTCTTTGAACCTCTCATTTTTACTCTGCTCTCCAGAATATGTGAACTTCTAAGTTTTGTTCTTGAATGGATCCTGACACACTGCTTTCTCTGATCCTTGCACATTATTATCTCTCTATGGACTGCTGCCTTGATTCTTACCCATGACTTGCTTTGCCTCTGATATTTATCTGATCTCTTGAGTATTTCATTGTTACTGTGTCCAGATTTCTTTTCTTTCCCATCTTAATCTCAATTTTATGCATGACAAAGCATCACAATTTGCCAAATATTCACCAAAAATCTGTAGTATTCCAAAACTAGAGGTAAGTATAAAGAGATTAATTTTTAAGACACATATTTTTAACACATCCATTCATTTGCCCTGTTTTGCTTTCATGTACATGACCAGCCAGAGCACAGATGGGATTTGTGCCTCTGTAAGTCTCATATTCTTATATGTCATAATTCCCATGGCCAACCCTCCCAATTTCTAAAAGATGTTTCAACATCAGTGAATATTCACCTACCAAAGTTTACCTACCAAAGTTTAGTAGTTAAATAAATAAAGACTTGCCTCTCAAATGGCCCGGATCACTCTTGTGTTCCAGTCCTCATGTTTTCTGGCCCACTAGACATCTGTACATCCACATCTCATTCTGTACTTTGTTATTAGGTTGTCTTCCCTCTCGCACAGTAGCTCCTCCCTCAGCCTCCAATTCTCTTCCTGGTGATTTCACCTAACTTTTATAATGGACCTTTGAGTTTTCCTACTCCTTTATGACAAACACTTGGTTGACTGTTTTTCACAATACCTTCTGCATCCTTCACAAGCTTTCCCCTGCCCTAACAAGACTGCCACCAGCCTTCTTCCATTAATCACACAGTACTGTGCCCCTCCAAGTTCACTATTTTGTAATATGATTTCTCTGCTCAAATACTGGGAATAGAACACCTCAACCAAAGACTGACTCCTGGGTTCTTCCAGGCCCTTCACAAAATGGTTTGGTACCCTACTGCAGGGGACATTTGCTCTCCTCACAGTGAGCTTCATTTCCTATATACAATAAGGGCTTTTCCTAATTTGAACTGTTACTCTCATTGAATATGGTACTCTGTTTAAATCTTAGTCCTCTTTTGTATTTTTCTAATATGTCACCAACTGCATGAAATCTCCACTCATCACAGCTGAGTGAGTTTTCTCTCTTCTGAATATAAAATACTTCCATCCATTCTCATGAACTTACTACTTTTTCCTTGTACTATAGTTATTTATGTATAGCTTTTCATTAATAACTTAAGCTTTCCTTGATAACATAAAGCTTCCTCATTTTTATGTCACCCCACACCTCCACCCCATAAACACTTGCTCATTGGCCTTGTCCATAGTAGCTTCTAGATAATTAGTTATTGAACTATTTTAAATAATTGAATATTAGATTAATTCAGTTAATGAACAAAAATATAGCCTCTGAACAAAGATGCATATTTGAATTAGAAAAAAAGCACTTCTATTATATAAGGTATTTACATCCCTTTCTTTATTCCTTCAAATATAGAATTTCTTGAAAAACAAATCAAATGCTAGCCTCCTGGCAATAAATTATGGGGAAGCAATGACATAAAAGTTAGACTGTTTAAACATTCAAGTCCTATTGAGTCAAACAGAACTTCTAGGCAGCAGGAATTAGCTGTGTGAAACATTTAAATATGAATGTACTTAGAATATTTGTGCAAAAATAATGGAGACTGAATGTTGATTTCTAGGTAGTATTAATATGGGAGCATTAAATGCATCATATTAGGGAAAGCAAGATGTGCCTTGGCAGGAACTTTGAGATGCTTATGTGAATATAATATCTCAGGGCCAAATATTTTTTCTAAAAATATGCATTGCTTATAATGGGTGACAACTGCAAACTATCATGCAAAATACACATTAAGTAATCACTACAGAACCAAGTGGTCAAATAAAACTCTGTAGAGTAAAAAAAAATACAAAAAAAAAATCATTTCTAAGGACTTAAGATCTTATAGGAAAATACAGTTTGGGAAACAGATTTCATGAAAGTTTTCATATTGAACACCACACACACACACACACACACACACACACACACACACACACACTTGCACCAAAAAGAGCCAATAAATATAAAGACAATAGATTTTAAATTACTTAAAATTTGTGACACTCTGGTCAATTTCTATTTTATACTCATACATTCTTTTCACTGCTAGTCTCATGTGGATTTTTTTTCTGTATATAATATGCATTTTTCAATGGCTATGTTTCTGGGAGTGGGTCTTCATCCAAATATGAAATTATGAAATCTTTTTCCATTCCAGAAAACCCATTTTCCTAATGCCTTTCCTAATGAATTTTAGAACATTTCCAAAAGCACAAATTTTTCATAACTCCTCCACCAACAAAGTCTAACATTCTAGTTAAACTGTTCTCCAGCTTTTAAAAATGATTTTAAGACAGTTTCAATAATATCTCCTCTTCATCAGCTTTTTACATTCCTTTCCCCTTATTTTTTTTACCACATCATATTTCTAAGCTTCTAACAATTCCTAGATGATTGGCCTCATGTATTCTGGATTTGACATTCTTCCAACAAATCCAGAACTTTGTGAAAAGATCCTCTGGGTTGAGAAAGATTTCTGAATATGTTTTATACATAACTTAAAATCTCATGTCCATTGATAAAATAAGGCAAAATTTTAGAGTTAACTCTATTTTAAAAGTGTCATGATTCAATTACAAGCAAAACCCACTATTTTCCTAGAGTTCTTATAGAGAAAAGTTTTTTTTTCTCTTTTGTATTTTTTACTTTTCATGAGTTATTAAAACTTCCCTTGGTATTTGACTTAGGGCTTAGCAAAAAAAAATATTATATACAATTTGTGAAAAATTCAGAAACCTTAATATAGAGTATTTGTCATAATAAAATGGTTTTCTGTAGTTGAGATTTTATCGATTGATTCCTAAAGTTCTTGTTTACCTAAGAAGGAAATATTGACAAATGGAAAACTCTAATTATATTCTTCATTGTGGGAACATTCCTGGACAGGATAATACACTTTGCTTTTTTTGAGCAAAATCTTTAAGGAATATGAAGAAGGAATACAAAGAGTTGGAAAGAAATACTGGATTACTCCAATTAAAAAAAAAAAACAAAACAAGAGTAAAAAAGTACTGATAGAATATATTCGCTTCGTATTTTGTCACCCATAGTCAGAAATATATGTGGCATAAATGCCCTAACAAATAAAGTGTTTTATGTTTCTATAAGCATCACAGGAACTGCATTCTAGCTTCGAATGTTTTGTTGATATGGCTATGTAGGATTAAGTGGAAATGGTTTCTTCTCAGTATGTAGAGCAGAAGGGTTTCATGCCTAAGGCATCCAAATTGGAGCCAGTGCACACTTGTGTATTCTTTGCAGCCCACAGTCACTGGAACACAACAAAAATGACACCATTAAAAATGGTCTCTGTTCCATTTTCTAATGATTATAAAGTCAACTTGATTTAGGAGAGGCCGCCCTATCAATTTTGCAGCACTCTTTGTCACCATGATGGTATCTCAACAAACTGATTATACTATAGGGAGGAGGGGAAAAACAAAAACAAAAAACAACTGCTCTTATTCTAAAAACACCTAAATGTACAATGTAAACCTCCCTTAATATGTATACCTTCCATATATTTTTGTCATTGCTTACCTACAAAATGCTAAACAAATCATGTCCAAGAAGCAGTAAAAGTCATTGTATCCTTCTGCAGATGCCAAGGAGTAAACTGAGACAATTCCAAATGTACGGCACTGAGCAGTACACCTAATTCTTAAATATAAGCAATTTATTTTGGAAAAAGGCATTATCTGATGTGAGTTTTTATCACTGTTTTATAGAAGCTTTCTCTCTCAAAAATGCCACCAGAGCAATACAGTGTTTTACTGGGTCTTAAAGTAAAAGAACTTTTCATCCTTGGATTTTGTATCTAGATACTATATAGACCTACTATCCAGCATGGTAGTCACTAGCCACATGTGGCTATTGCGTCCTTGAAATGTAGCCAGTCCAAATTGCAATGTGCTACAATCATAAATTGCATACCAAATTTCAAAGGCTTAGTACCAAAAAATATAAAATATCTCATTAATCCTTTTATATTGATTAGAACTTAACTTAAAATAAAAACATTTAGATGTATTGAAGTAAATGTATCATCAATTCACCTACTTAAAAATTTTAATTTGTCAACTAGAACATTTTAAATCACATGTGTTTTGCATTATATTTCCATTGAATGTGGCTTAGAGAAACTGAACTATCCTTTCATAGGATTTTCTTTCTCAAATTGATATACACTGACATTTATAAACAACTCCTGGTTGAAGCTATCATTAAAAGAGCTATTATAAGGTATTGGCAAAATCAAAGTTGACATCATTTACAAAAAGCTCCATAATTACATAATGGCAAGAGTTCATTAATATTACCATTAATTGGCACAGAATTTATTATTTCTCCCTTGGTCTGAATTCAAAAAATTGCTCTTAACTTCTTCAGTATGAAGGAGAGGAAATACTGTTAGGTAGTGACTTTTTGAAGACGAACACAGAATCCCTAAAAAAAAATTGTAAAAACCTCTCTCTATATTTGGTTTTCCAACCTGTATAAACTGCAGCTATGTTCTACCTAAATGTGGTTTAGGTGTTCTTCATTAGAAACCAGTCTGTGGATCAAATGAAAATCAAGATACCCAGGAGTCAAGAAGAAATAGCTACAGGAAATAGAAAGACAACTCAAGTATAGTCTTCCAGTAAACCACAAACCCTGCAGTGCACATTTCAGAGTGAATGTGCAAGAGGAAAAAGTAGCTGTGTCTCCTAGAAAAGGGGCAGTAAGCTGGTCTTTGAAAAGATGCTCTGGCAGGAAAAGAGATAGAGAGAGCGAGAAAAAGACAGACTGACTCACCAACCCAGAGCTATCTTGGGCATCTGGATCTCCCCTTTCTCCCAACTCTCAGATTGTTCTGGCTCATAGGGACATAACTCCCAATAACTCCTTCTAAGACACCACGAAACAATGAATTTATTAGAAATTCTTACATCAGGCAAAATTTACATATTTATTCAAGAACCATTTTGCTTCCTTGAGTAGTAGTTTCTGATTCTTGAATCTACAAACACATAAGAAAAAAAAAAAAAAGATCTGGGGGAATTTGAATCACATAGAATATGCTGTTGGCTATATTAATTTTTCATAGGTCAAAATACTGCTTAAAAATACTCTTAATTTTAAGGAGACCGGTGATCTATTTATACAACAATTAACGTTTCCAGTAGATCTTCTTAATATTTTTGTTTGGAGGACTTCAAATGTCAAGTAGTGTAACTGGCAAAGGACCATTGAAACCAACTGCAAATCTGTGGTCCTTTGACAATTAAGCTTATTTTTCTACTGAAAGTCTTTTTAGGATTATGGATGTCTTAGTAACGATAGTGGGTATGAGACCAATATAAATTGGCAGCTACAACTCTCTTTTTGCCTGGAATAATGTTCTACCAACTTTCCTCTGTGGATTCTGGCTTTCTTTTCAGTCCTGCATGATGTATTCCCATAACAGAGCCCAGTGTTTATTGAAAAGGAGATGATCCCTTTTAGCATAGAAGGTCCCAGAAGGAAGCAATGAGGAGCAGGTGTGTTTTATCTCAAGCCCAGCAGGCTGTCCTTCTACACTAGGCTCCTCCAGCAGCCCAGCCAGCTGTGCGTACATATGGACCGGAGGCCAAATCTATGCCTCGGCAGTAGTGCCCACATCACTAACTTCAACCACAAGCTGCTGCTCACAGCATCCCTTACTTCTTGAAAATGGCTGTACCAGAATGAATCTTGTTTTCTTATACCCACTGAAACACCCAAGCTTGCTCACTCACTCGCTGTCTCTCATTCTCTCTCCCCAAGAGGAGACTTCAAAGGTACATTCACCAAACAGGTTATATTACGATAACATCTTTGTAATTAGAGGATTTAACTGTGATATATTTACATGTATAAGGTAACTTACTCCACTTTGTCTGAGTTTAGGTTCCCCTGTGGTAGACCCTGAGACCAGGATCTCTTGCAAGTTATTTGTTTGACAGGTGAAGGAAATAGTAGGGAAGTAAGATACTGGAGTGAAAGCACATAATCAAGCCCAGTACTACTGGGGATTGCTGAAGCTTAATTCTGCTGGAGAAATCCTAGGAGCCAGTGTGAAGATCATGCCTCCAAGTCACCCTACACAAGGGAAAAGAAGAGTGGTGTAATTTTTTTTCATAACCTCCCTTTAGTCATTGAGTAAGTACTGCTCCCAGGTGGTCCTAATTCCTCAGCACAAATGGCCCATGCTTAGGTTGATGAACCTTGCTCACCAACTATAGAAAGATCTCAGGTAAAGGAATACAGGTTCTGCTGTGGAAGTCAGGTGAGCACGCATCAAATTGGTAAAGAGAAGGGGGTATAGGCGGCACACGTACAATACTGGGGATAGTGCTGTTATTCAACTGAACAATTGAATTCAACTGAACAACTGTACTCAGTAAAGAGTACATACCCCAGTCTAGCTGCTATGCATTTGTAGAGCCAAATTTAGTAAATGGGAAATTTGGGACAAGTTTACCCACACTCCCACTTACTTCATCTCTGCTTGCCTTATTTACACTGAAAACATGGGTTAGTAGTTTACTTTTTTAAACCAAATTTGTTTTGAAAGTTCTCAGATTTTCCATGATGTAATTAACTAGTGTTTGGTTTTGTTTGGAATCTGATTTAAAATAGCGAAGTTTTCGTAGTACTTAAGCCAGAGTGATTGTGACAATAATCAGATATCTCTCACTTACCCAATCTGCTACTTTTATCCTTCGCTGATCTCATTCTAAAGATGCTCATATTTTGCATTTGATTATTGACCATAATTTTATAAAATGTTCTTGCTCTCAAAAGTCCATTTTTTTTAACTTTAGAGAAACAGAGAGAGCACAGTAGAAGAAGAGGGAGAAAGGGAGAGAGGGAGAGAAAGGGAGAGAGGGAGAGAGAGGGAGAGAGGGAGAGAAAGGGAGAGAGGGGGAGAGAGGGAGAGAAAGGGAGAGAAAGGGAGAGAGGGAGAGAGAGGGAGAGAGAGGGAGAGAGAGGGAGAGAGAGGGGGAGAGAGGGGGAGAGAGGGGGAGAGAGGGGGAGAGAGGGAGAGAGAGGGAGAGAGAGGGGAGAGAGGGGGAGAGAGGGAGAGAGAGGGAGAGAGAGGGAGAGAGTGGAGAGAGAGGGAGAGGGGGAGAGAGGGGGAGAGAGGGGGAGAGAGGGAGAGAGAGGGAGAGAAAGGGAGAGAGGGAGAGAGAGGGGGAGAGAGGGGGAGAGAGGGAGAGAGAGGGAGAGAGAGGGAGAGAAGGAGAGAGAGGGAGAGAGAGGTAGAGAGGGAGAGAGAGGGAGAGAGGGGAGAGAGAGGGAGAGAGGGAGAGAAGGGGGGGAGAGAGAGAGAGGGAGGGAGGGAGGGAGGGAGAGAGAGAGAGAGAGAGAGAGAGAGAGAGAGAGAGAGAATTTTAAGCAGGCTCTATGCTCAACCTGGAGCCCAACACAGGGCTTGATCCCACAACCCTGGGATCCTTACCTGAGCTGAAATCAAGAGTTGGATGCTCAATCAATTAAGCAGCAATGACCCAGCAAACAAAGAACCAAAAAAACAAAAACAAAAAACAAAAACAAAAAACCCTCTTCACTTTACAAAGGTTAATGCTTCACATATCCTTACATAGTCATTTCTTCCATTTATATCTGATGATTCTAATACATACATGGTACGCTTCAACATTTAAACTGGCAAGGTCACATATCTTGGGGAGAAAGGGAGCTTCTCCGGCATCTTCTAACTTATGCTAGTGGTCTCTTTCACAGGAGGGACACTAGAGTATACCTCTTTAATCCACAGGCCACATCCTTGTCTTCCACATGACCCTGTGCTTTCCATTAGCTGTTCCATGCCATGCACTTTATATCTCACATTTCTAAATAAGATTCTTGCAAAATTAAATTTTAGAATGCTGCTTCTTACATGAAAATCTTTGTTTCCTTTTTTGGATTCCTTTTTCAAAATGATTTATGGCTCAATTTTGAAAGCCTCACATCGAGTTAAGATTGAAATGGGTTGATAACGTGTATATTGCTCTGATATAGATTAAGCAGTGAGAGGGCAACAATGGAAATGCCACCATCTAATTTATTTCACTTTTAGATGATCAAAGAGATGTCCACACAAACAAGGCAGTCACGCTGTTTTAAACAGCCCTTTCAAATTTCCTGAGGCTCTTCTATTGAATCATTATAGACACATGAAGTTAAATTTGAGGAAATCGATGAAGGTGATAATGAATAATCCTATGAATGAACCTTTTCTGAATTTCTTTTTAGCTCTGAATTACAATGCAATCTCGGTAGATCCTAAAGTATAGCGTCTGTTGTATCCGTTCTAAGCACTGTTCCCTGAAGGTGCACAAGTCCATGATAGCACAGTCATAGAAACTGACTTAGATAAAAAGATGGCTGAGTCTTTAACACTAAGGGTAAGGAAAACAAAGCCTGAGGAATCACATCTATGACCAACATGGGATAAAATATCTATTAATTTCAGTAACAGAGGAAGGAGTCTTATATTAGTGATGGCCTGAAGTGCATTCTCAATTTAAAAAGCAGCAACCTCATTAGGTGAGGAATATTTTCTAAATTTCCTCAATACCTCATTGATGTATCGTAGGAAGGAACACCGAAAAGCCCTAGGCATACTCCCAAATATTTAGATTCATCTCTTTTTCAAAAAGTAAATACACAAACAAAAGATTCAAAATTAAATATTTAATATTTTAAAATATATCTATATCTATATGTAGTTAAAGATAAATAGATGGATATGTTAGAGATGTTCACATTAACTTCTATGAGGTGTTTGTGTCCATAATTAACACTTACATATCTATCCACATACATACGTATATTGCTGTATATATATGGGTCAGAGAATGCTGAATTTTACATAAACTCTATGATCCTGGAAAACAGCAAAGTTAAAAAATCCCCCCAGGGTGCCTGGGTGGTTCAGTAGGGTAAGCTTCCGACTTCGGCTCAGGTCATGATTTCACAATTCATGGGTTCAAGCCCCACGTGGGGGTCTGTGCTGACAGCTCAGCTCTGTGCTGGAGCTTGCTTCAGATTCCGTATCTCCTTCTCTCTCTGCCCCTCCCCCACTCACCCTCTGTCTCTCTGTCTCTCTCTCTGAAAAATAAACATTAATTATTTTTTCTAAAAAACTCCCCCCCGCCCTTTTGTGTTCCTGGAAATGGCTTACAGCACAGAACCACCTTAGATGCCTCCCTTGTTTACCCATGACAAGCCCAAAACCCAAAAACACACCCTCAGAATTCCCATTCTTATCCTCGTAAGTGATTAGCTCAAGTGTTTTGTTCTTACTGATTCATCAGAACAAAAAGCTTTGAGAGAAGGAATATAGGAATGAACAATAGCCAGACCATATATAAATACAGAATTTTGACCCCAAGCTTACAGCAACCTGCTCAGGGAACCAAACCCTTACCTACAACAACCCAGCCAGGAAGCCAGATTGCTATCCCTGGTGACAATCCAAAAAGCTAAACAATTACTTCTTTAGCAGTCAACTAATGGTCAGAAATTAATAACTAGCGGTTTCCCTCATCCTTGTACCTGTTTTCAGCTTAGCACCAATGAGAAAGCCAAACTGCATCCCTCACCAACCACACAGAGAACTGCACCTCTAGTTAGCCGGAGTCCAGCTTCCCCCACACAACAGCCTCCTACCAGTTCACCTGAGTTTCCCTCTCTTTTCTGCTAGAAAGCTTTCTCACTCTGCCTGCTTCTGTGTCTCTGCAAACCCAGGTGATGGTGGCTCACACCCTTGACACAGGGAACTTGGGATAAATAACCTCTGCTTAAGGCAATTGGTTGTTCTTTGTTTATTTCTACTGCTTGTTAACCAAACTTTGGTCAATCTTCTTTCTTCCCCCCACCGCCCCCCCCCCCCCCGGGGCCCTGAACTTTGGCCCATATTTGTATTCAATAGTTGTCTATTCATTTGAACCTTTGGCCCCAGACAGCATATGACCTAAAAGCCCCGCCTGAGAATAGACTGGCCCCAGAGAGAAACAGCGTATGGTCTTCTGGCCCATCAAGGTCACAGCACACCCTTCATCCTACTTCCCCACTCTGGTTCCTCCCTGTTCACTCCTCTCCGTAAAAAAACAAAAAACAAAAAACAAAAAACAGAAACAAAAACAAAAACAATAACAACAAAAAATCACTGCTTTTGTGGAACCTTTGAGACACTTGCGTACCTTATGGTCAGAATGTTCTCCCTACTGCATTAGCTCCTCCTCCCTTGCAATAGCCCTTTCCCAACAGGTCTTCTTTAATCAGGTCTGGATTTGGTTTTGTTTTGTTTTGTTTGTTGTTTTGTTTCGTTTGACAGACGATTTGTGAAGAAGTTGCTGATCTACATGTATATTTTACTTATTTATGTTTAAAGTTTTACTTTTATGGGGAAAGAAGATAGTTTCAGTATGGCATGTGGCAACATGACACTAAGGGCATGAAAAATAACAATACAATGATTTTAAGAAGCAGAGCACGTGGCTTACAATTCTGTGGAAGCATACACTTGGAAGAACAAGGGGGAAAAAAAACAGGCATTACAAGGGTAATGTGAACCTGAATTTTACTGAGCCTATCTTGGCTTCATTTTAGGTGACATGAACCAGGATGATGTACCATCAATATACGTAAAAAAATTGGATGATTTTCCCAAATTAGTATTAAGAGTAGAGATGAGAAAGACTTTCACACGTAACTCTTAGAAGTAAATTCATATATTATCCAGAGAACAAGCTCAGTATTCAGGGAGAAAAGCTTTCATTGGATGCAGTTAGCCAAATTCTTAACATTTTTTTTTCAGATCTATTGAGACCAAAGGAATTTTGTACTCGTATTGAATTTCTATTAGAAAGACATGAAAAAAAAATCTGACCTATCAGCCAGAGGTGATCAGCTTCAATTTTCTTAATATTCTAAAAACAAAGGCCCCTTCTGAGCAGGAAAGAGCTAAAATCAAAGTGTTCAAGCACTACCAGAAATGCAGTAGACTTCTTCCCAGCCTCATTCAGTCACCCTATCATGCCAGTGATATTCTTCAAAAAGATAGCCTATTTTTACCACAACTAATGCTTCTTAAAATCTTGTTAATTACAATATTGTTTAACATTTATTTATGGCTTACTCTTCGCAAATCACAATCCTAAAAGCTTTTTCTGAATAGCATTTTAATTCTCACAAATCCTCCAGGATATAGGCATTATTACCATCAACTGAATTTTACTGATGGGGAAACAAAGACACGGAAACAATAAAAACCATACCCAAGGTCACATAGTAAATGTTAGCACTGAGAACTGAACTCAGACCAACCGACTTCATAAATATCTCATCCAATCACTATGCTAAACTGCTGATTTTATAGAAAGCCCCCTGACCACCCCCATCTCTTCACCTGATATTCTCACTCTGCTTCAGGGGTAGCAGCCAGTCCAAAGCATGCTCTCTCCACGACATCCTATTTCACATCCACTACCCTACCACAGAAGATCTCAGGATCTATAGATTCATTTGCCACATACCAAATGTTTTCCGAACCATTAACTAACACATCATCGGCAGAGTAACTTTCTTTTCTATTTTTCCTTCCATTTTTTAAGTAACATCGCTCACTTTAGAAAATTCAAAGAATTTGAAAGTCATTAAAAAAGAGTAGTCACTCTCCCCCAAACCACATCTTATCTGTATCCTTTATTTTGTATTCCTTTAGCAGAAATAAAAGCGTGTATGTGGGGGGGGGGGGGGGACAGGGATAGGGAAGGGAAGGTTGGGATAGGGAAGGGAGGATGGGAGGGTGTATCTATCAACAAATCAGTGCTTTGACAAATTTTAAAACATAAAAGGCCTCACTTTGTTTTTCTTTTCCATTTAGGAATAGAACTTAGACATAATCTCATTTCTGCCAGTACTGATCTCCTTTATTCCTTTCAATAATTGCACAACTTTCTGTACTTAGTTGTACCTAAGTAGCATACTATACTTAACTGGTGATGTATTCTTGGAAACTTAGATTATTTTTGAATCTTTTAATGAAACAATTTTTATTTATTTTATTTAATTTTGGTCATTGCAAATATGCTGCAGTAAACCCTTCACATAAAGAACTGGCATTTTTTGACAATGTGTTCAGTGGCTAAACTCCCAGCAAATATTCAAAAGATGCATACTTTTTACTGTAGATACTTAACAAATTGCTCTGCAAGAAAGTTTACCAATTTAGACTCTCATCACCTGTGTGAGTGGCAGTTTCTCTGCAAACTCTAGAACACCAGATATAAACTATTTATGACAAACGGATAGGTGAGAAGGTGATCACATTTCTTGTTTTGTGTTTGCATTTTCCTAATGTCTTAGGAGAAAGCAAATATTTTCACAGGCTTATTGCAATGCATAAGTGCATACACAAATCTCTTTTGTAACTAGTGTTCTAAAAGGAAGCTGCTATTAAGTAAAGGTCTTTTGCAATGTCGGAGGTAAAAGTAAGCAACCTGAAGTAATCTATATGCAGTAGAACACCATACTGTACAACAGGCATGATGTCACGGGGCAGAGCCAAGAATTGTTAAGAACAATGTTTTAGGACCTATTGACTAGCAAAATAGAAGCTTAATCAAGAAGCATTCCTACCATGTTGAGTGGCAAAACTTTTCAACATTTACCCAGAAAGACTATGGAATTGTTCTGAGCCAATCTTCTGTGTACCTCTTTGCTCCTTTCCAAATGGGATTGTTACATGGTTTTTCTATCCCTGTTTTACTTGGGGGAGGGAGAAAATGCGTTATCCTTTTACTTCATAGGTTTCCAAGAAAAGAGGAACTACATACAGCTATGATGCAGAACATGAGATTTTAAACACTGAGATTCATGCAGTTATTGGATAACACTGACATTACTGATGTGTCTTCTTTGGGATGAGGAATTTGCATGTAACAGGGAAGTAAGTGCTTACAAACAAGAGGAAAGACTATGTTAGATTGGACAGTAGTTTTCAAATCTTCACTTCCTTCCTGTAATAGATTAATACATCTGCATACTTTCCTGTGTGTTTCGCAGTGCTTGCTTGAAGAATATGTGGAATGTACATCCTTGTTTCACTGACTTGAGGATAGTCACATGGCTTGTCTTGGTTAATGGAATATTAGTGGAGGTAATGTAAACAAAGCATTTAAATATGAGTATTTAAACTTTGGTTTAGCACGGTCTTTTCAGTTTTAGCATCACTCATAGTAAGATTATGCCCAGGTAGCTGTAGTTCCCAGAGTGATGGGGATGTACTTGAACTATCTCCTCAGTAGAACTGTCCTACAAGACTTTTAGAGGTTTGAACAATAAATAAATGCTTATTGAGATTATGGGACTCTTTGTTACAAAGCATTATCTAGGCAGACCCTAACTAATATAATTATATAATTAAATATCACATGGACCATATTATTATCATAATTTAAAGAAAGGCTCAGAGCATTTAAGTAACTTAAGATAAAATATTAATCAAGAAGCAGTTAGAACACAAAGTGGGTTTTTGGTTTTCATTATATATTACTGTCTTCCGTTTAAAGTCATTGAACATGGTAGGGTAAGGGCAGTAACAAAGAAATTAATACAGGTAATATATGACTTAAAGTGAAGTAAAATGAGAAAACAAGGATTAGAACTAAAGAAGAAAAAATGGAGTAATTTATAACAAATAACCAGGGGGAAATTCAGAATATTTGAATTTTAAAGTATCGCCAGGATCCCCTCTCATAGTGCTAAGTCGAGTAGATAAACCATTTAGCAAACAGGTGCTAGATACCCTTCACTATGGTAAATCAAGGAGAAATTATTGGGAAAATTCTCTTCTTTCTGATATTTATACTCATGCATAAAAATCCTTCTAACAAACATTCAAATTTTACCTTGAGGGAAATCTATACCTAGGAGAAGCAGCAGAAAAAGTACTATGAATTCTGCAATTTATCTTATCCAGCAGACAGGATATGCATTTATATCCAAATACTTAGCTGCTTGACTTCTATATGTGAAGTACAATGCAATTTTATTCTGGTAAAAAAAAAAAGTAAGACAATTAGACCATTATAAAACAATGCATTCATGTAGTAGTCGCTGGATTAATTCACCATAATGTCCTTTTCCACATGTTAGTGATAAAGAAAGTAGAATTGTGCCAGTAAGTATAGCAGATAATATAATAGTTTCAAGAAACTGAAGAGTTAGTGGGTTTATCTGTAGAGATCACATACTACAAATACACACATGCACCATGAAAAGCCGGGACAAATCTTGGATATACTAAATTTTTTATTAGTCTTCATTGATGGCATGAATGCTCAATTTAAACAGTTGCTTTCTTACCAAGCAATATTCTGGAAGAAGCAGGCTTTTGCCCTAGCCTCCTCTAATAAAAATAATTAGACTTAAACCGCCATGTTTGGACTTCCTATTGTCAAGCAATAGGTACTTAATACATGTGTATCAGTCAGAAGACATAAACCATAGTGGAAATTTAAAGGAAGGGGGGGTTGGGATTTTATGTACAGAATGATCAAGTAGGTGGTTGAAGGTTAAAAGGAAACTATAAACTTTACAGAAGTGGAAAAGGCTTAAATCAGCTACTAGTATCCTGAAGAGCTGAGGGAGTGTACATAGAAGGACAGACTTAAAATAGCTTCCCATTCCCATATTCAATTCATACCCCTTTGGAGAGTATGTTGCTACTACAAGAACACCAGCTTTCCAGAGATGAAGAAATTTGCCAGAATGAGTAGGCCAGAACTCATATGCAAAAGTGGCCTGCCAGATGGGAAAAATCCCACTGGATAGTGAAAGCCATAGCTAGTCTATGAAGCTTCCTGAAGAGAGTACTATTAGACCTCTTAGATGCTGATTCGCTGCCTGCCATGCTCTTGGAAATAGTACACAGAAGCAGGAAACCCCTTCCTCTTACAATGTCCCTCCAGCTCCTTCTAGTGACAAACCCTAACAATGAGACAGCTATAAGGGAGAAAGGTCTACAGGGTATAGTTTCAATATCTCAAAGGAGAACAAAGAAGGGGTGATTTGGAACTGAGAGGCAATGCATTTAAGAAGCATAGCATGTATCAGACAGATCAGAAATGCACCGTGGTTGATTTCCCACTCCCAAATGTTTTCCTTTCTTTTAGAAAACAGTCAAATGTAGCCTATTCTGTTTCACTGTCACATTTTGAACAAGTCAAAACTCCATGGGGTTGGGAGAAAAGAAAGAAAAAAAGAAAGAAAAAGAGAAAGAGGTCAAAACACCTGTCAAAACTTGGCTCAAAGGCAACTCCAGCAGTCTGATTTAGTCACTCCTGCCTCATAGCGACTTACATAGAGATGTCTCCCTTTATACTGGGGGTTAGTCTAATTAATTGAATAACTTTCCATGAAGTTATCAGAAAGACAAAGTGACATGCATGTCTTATTTAGCCATGTATTCCTGGAAACACTGACACTTTAATTATGCACATCTCTCTATAAAGAAGTCAAATGAATGAAGAGAGATGGAGTATGTGTCAATGTTTTTCAGCCTGTTTTTATGGAATAGGGGATGTTTCAGATAATTTAATGTTAGATTAACTTTCTGTTTGACTCATTTCCATTTGATTAATTGTATGATTCTTCACCAGAACAGTTCAACCTATATATATATATCATGCCACAAGAATCAGTAAAGATACCCAACTAATCAAGGTGGCAAACACACTTACATAACCTAAATTTTCTATTCTTTTTTTTTCTTCAAACTCAGGTCAGCTCAACAAAACCACTCTTTTTCCCCCCTTCAAATTAATAAACTTTGTTTTTAGAGAAGTTTTAGGTTCACAGCAAAATTGAGCATAAAGTACAGAGAATCCCCATGTTATTCCTGTTTCCACAGACACAGAACCTTGCCAACTATGGCCACACTACACCAGGGGTACATTTGTTTCAATCTATAGACCTACACTGACACATCATTATCATCCAAAGTCCATAGTTTACATTAGGGTTTGCACTTGGTGTCCTACATTCTATGGGTTTGGACAAATGTAGAATGACATTTATCCACCATTATAATACCATACAGAGTATTTTCACTGCCCTAAAAATTCTCTGTTCTGTCTCTTCATCTCTTCCTTCTCTCCTCCACAGCCCTGCAAAACCATTGATACTTTTACTGTCTCCATAATTTTGCCCTTTCTAGAATTTCATATAGTTGGAAGCACAAAGTATGCTGACTTGTCAGATTGATTTCTTTCACTATTAATATGCATTTAAGTTTCCTCTGTGCCTTTTCATGGCTTGATAGCTCATTTATTTTTTATTATTTTCTATGGTAACGACTATTTACTTATTTTAATTTACATCCAAATTAGTTAGCATATAGTCCAATAATGATTTCAGGAGTAGATTCCAGTGATTCATCCCCTATGTATAACACCAAGTGCTCATCCAAACAAGTGTCCTCCTTAACGCCCCTTGCCCATTTAGCTCATCCCCCCATCCACAACCCCTCCAGAAATCCTCAGTTTGTTCTCTGTATTTAAGAGTCTCTTATGTTTTGTCCCCTCCCTGTTTTTATATTATTTTTGCTTCCCTTCCCTTATGTTCATTTGTTCTGTATCTTAAGTTTCTCATATGAATGAAGTCATATGATATTTGTCTTTCTCTGACTAATTTAGCTTAGCATAATACCCTCCAGTTCTATCCACATAGTTGCAAATGGCAAGATCTCATTTTTTGATTGCCGAGTAATACTCCATTGTACACACACACACACACACACACACACACACACACACACAAACATTTTCTTTATCCATTCATCCGCAGATGGACATTTGGGCTCCTTCCATACTTTGGCTGTTGTCAATAATGCTGCCATAAACATTGGGGTGCATATGCCCCTTTGAAACAGCACAACTGTACCCCTTGGATAAATACCTACTAGTGCAATTGCTGGGTTATAGGGTAGTTCTATTTTTATTTTTTGAGGAACCGCCATACTGTTTTCCACAGTGGCTGCACCAGTTTGCATTCCCATCAACAGTCCAAAAGAGATCTTCTTTGTCTGCATCCTTGCCAACATCTGTTGTTGCCTACATTGTTAACCTTAGCCATTCTGACAGGTGTGAGGTGGTATCTCATTGTGGTTTTAATTTGTGTTTTCCTGATGATGAGTGATTTGAGCATTTTTTCATGTGTCCTTTCACCATCTGGATGTCTTCTTTGGAGAATCATCTATTCATGTCTTTTGCCCATTTCTTTAGTGTATGATTTGTTTTCTGGGTGTTGAGTTTGATAAGTTCTTTATAGATTTCAGATACTAACCCTTATCTGATGTGTCATTTACAAATATCTTCTCCCATTCCATTGGCTGCCTTTTAGTTTTGCTAACTGTTTCCTTCACTGTGCAGAAACTTTTTTTCTTTTGATGAGGTCCCAATAGTTCATTTTTGCTTTTGTTTTCCCTGACTCTGGAGACATGTTGAGTAAGAAGTTGCTGTAGCCGAGGCCAAAGAGGTTTTTGCCTGCTTTCTCCTCTAGGATTTTGATGGCTTCCTGTCTTATGTTTAGGTCTTTCATCCATTTTGAGTTTACTTTTGTGTATGGTCTAAGAAAGTGATCCAAGTTCATTTTTCTGCATGTTGCTGTCCAGTTTTCCCAGCACCATTTGCTGAAGAGACTGTCTTTATTCCATTGGATATTCTTTCCTGCCTTGTCAAAGATTAGTTGGCCATACATTTGTGGGTCTATTTCTGGGTTCTCTACTCTGTTCCATTGATCTCATGTATCTATAATTTTTTAAATGCTTATTCATTTTTGAGACAGAGACAGAGAGACAGAGCATGAGTGGGGGAGGGGCAGAGACAGGGGAAGACACAGAATCCTAAGCAGGCTCTAGGCTCTGAGCTGTCAGCACAGAGCCCGATGCAGGGCTCAAATCCATGAACCATGAGATCATGACCTGAGCCCAAGTCAGGCGATTAACTGATTGAGCCACCCAGGTGCCCCTCATTTATTTGTAATAGTGAATAATATTCTATATTCACTATTGTGAATAAGTGTATAAGTTTACTTATACATTTACCCACTGAAGAACATTTTGGTTGCTTTCAAGTTTTAGTAATTATGAATAAAGCTATTACAAAAACACTTGTGAATAGATTTTTGTGTGGACAGAGTTTTCAACTCCTTTACGTAAAAACCAGGGAGTGTGATTACTGGGTTGTATGGCTAGAGTATGTTAAGGGACTGCCAGTGTATTTCAAAGGAGATGTATTATTTTGTATTCCCACAACCAACTAATGCCAATATTTTCTCTGTTGTCAGTGTTCTGGATTTTGGCCATTCTCATAGTTGTGTAGTGGTTATCTTATTGTTTTCTTATTGCTGAGTTTTGTCCAAGTACTCTTGTGAATTAAATAATTGTGGATTTTGTAGTATACTTTTTGTGTATACTAATTGTCTGTGGTGTCTTCAACAAAAGTATAATTTCCTCTTTATTACTCCTGCTTTTACAACTATGTAGATGAAAAGAAAATTAACAAGGATGAGATAAGAATAAGATGCACACTCTATCAGATCAAACAGTCTACCCAAAGCATTTATGGACTTTCACCGGGAACATATTAGTAAACACTATCAGGCACTCTGGCTACTGCTACTACTATTAATGACAATAATGATAGCTGATGCTATTGATTAAAGTTACTTTTTGCCAGGCATCATTCCACATGCTTCTTAATTGCACTTAGCCCTAGTAAGTGAATATTAGTATATCTAGTTTTTACAGACAAACACTTAGATATTGTTAAATTTCTTTCCCGAGATCACATATATAGTAAACAGAGAAGCTAGTATTCGAGTACAGGTTTATCTAATCTCAAACAAATTCACGTTTTCCCTGTGCTACACTGCTTAGTCAAATAACAACCCCCCCCATGTAGAGATTATGCATGCCACACGGGTGGGGAGAAGAGTTTGTAGAGGCTACATCCTCCCAACTCTAATTGTTCAGAGAACCATTTGAAAGAAGTACAGAGTGTTTTTTGTTTTGTTTTTTCTCAAATCAACTCCTAAGTTTCCTGTTATCACCAATTACTTACACCTCAGCTTCTCTCTCTCCATTCCCAAACTTCTACCTTATTATTCACTCTGTTTAAGTATTCCACCCAGGCCTTGCTTTCATATTCCCTTCAGCATCAATGATAGAAGTAGCAATATTCCAGTAGCAGGATTCAGATAAACATTTAGTCTGATCAGGTGACAGAATGTGTCCACCCAATGCATGTGTCCACCCAATGCATGGCATAATGCCATTCTGAAAGGGGGCAGGCTGCTGGATTTACCACTCCTCCTCCTTTATCATCAAGTGAATGCTCAGGTGACAACTTACCAGATGAAGGCACAGAACTCTCCAGAACTTTGGAAGCACCCCCTACCATATATTGTTCTTACATCCTGTTTTCCTTACTCTGAGGACAATCTCAACTTTTATGATAATTTGAACTTATATTTTATTTCTAATTTTCCACTCATTTTTTTTAAAAGTTTATTTATTTTGAAAGAGAGCAGGGGAGGGGCAGAGAGAGAATCCCAAACAGGCTACATGCTAGAGCCCAAATCGGGGCTCTAACCCACAAACTGTGAGATTATGACATAAACCAAAATCAAGAGTCAGACAATTAACCAACTGAGCCACCCCTCTAATTTCCTACTTATGAATGAACCCTTAAAATTAATGCTTTACTTTTGCTTGTTTTTGAACCATATATTAATGGAACATACTATGTGCATTCCTATGTAACATTTCTTCTGTTCAATATTTCATTTGAGATCTTCATTTGTGTTATTCTACTTACCTTTGGTTTACTTTTATAAATTGTTTTTATTTATCTATTATACTATTAACTGGTATTCAAATTGGATGCAACTGGTTTGTTTGTGTTTTGTTTCCTAATTTTTAACAATGAAGTTATTAACAATCTTGAATGTATATTCCTCTGCAAATAGATTAGTTTCTAAAAGGCAGGATTTCTCAACATCAGCACTATTGACATTGGGACTGGGTAATTTTTTGTTGGGCCTGGGGGCTGCCCAGGGCAGTATAGTATATTTAGCAATATCCCTGGCCTCCACACTAGATTCCAGTAGTACAGTCCCTTCCACTCGTGACAACCAAAACTATCATCAGGGTATTATGGTTATCATTAATTTTGCTGACCAGATATTTCAGAATCATCATCATTTAGACACATGGGCCAACCGTACTTGCTTGACCCCATGTGGTTGAGTGAGGCATGTGGCTAGTTATGACCATGAGTGGTAAGAACCACAAATGTGTCTCTTCTGGTGAAAATACTTAATTGCCAGGTAGTAAGGCAGGACCTTCCCCTGCCCTACTTCTTACTTCCTCTAGCTCAGTGCCCAGTAACATTTAAAATGGTAGCTGATCTGTCTGCTTAGATTGCTGAAAGACTACTAGAAACAGAAAATTCCTACCAACATTCAGTAGACATATATGATGCAGGAAAAAGATATCTTTGCTTTAATCTTGGGATTTAAAGGATTGCTTACTATAGTAACTGTTACAGAATGTGTTATAGAAACTGGATCCTAGAATTAGGGTACTATCATCATCATCATCATCATCATCATAAACTAAAATATGTGACTGGCTACAGAGAGAAATCTAATATTGAGAGTTGTACACATGACAATCCATAAAATGTACAGGCAAAATACTGGTAATAATTCTGCCCGTGATTTGAAAAACAGATAATATAGCTAATATATTCGTAGCTTTAGAGATTGATGTTAAAAATCAGAATGGTAATATGTATGGATTGGCTTCTTTTTGGTTGCACTTAATATGGTTGCTTTAAGAAAAAAAATCTATTCACAAGAAGGAATTAAAGGAAATATAAAAAGTTCAGGAATTTATGGTTATGAAGAACTGGGCATTGCAACTTATTAATAATCCTAAACAGTAAAAGATAAAAATGTAAAATTCTATGAGCAAGAAAGTTCAGTTAGAACTCACATAATGGCAAATGTCAAATTTAGGGTAAATCCAGGCAAAAAACAGTTTAAAGGGCTGAATGAGTTGAGATGCCCATGGAACCTTAACAGTTGAACAAAGTTTTTCAGGGTAAGGAGACTTGTGTCACCAAGCTGATAAGCTCAGCATATCCACATTAAATCCAAAGCCATAGAAACATCTAGATCTATGCATATGGCTAATAACACATGGAACTCAAGATCACATAGGTAGGAAGCTACGTTTTTTTAAACTAAGCTTTGAAGAGTCCTGAACTAAAAATATTTTTGACTATATGATATTTACAAAACATCTTAGGAACTTAAATCCTTTACCAACAGGAAACATTTCCCCAATCCTTGGTCCTACCCGCCCTGGAGGACTTATTCACCAAGTATACTTTGGAAGTGGCCGAGGAGGAGGATGAAAATGCATGTTAGGAAACAATTCTCCATGGATTTCTCATGTTTCTGTCTTGCTAGCAGAGGCATTAACTGGTTTCGTTTTGAACTATCTATGCAAAGATGTTTGTATAGTGAGCAGCTTTGGGAAATAGAAATAATGTCTATTCAGGCAAAAGTCTGGAATGTTTACTGTCCAGTATAATGAAAATAATGTATCCCTCCGAATCAGGTACTCTTACTGTTCATTTTGAATACATGAGTTCCCTAAGTGCATGATTTTTTTTCTATAATGCTGCCCACTGTGTGTTCAGGGATCATCTGGCCCTTTGTACATCACCCGGAGGGAACTGGGGCTCAGGAGACAGGGATAAGAAAATGCTGACATTCTGACTAGTGCTATTGCTATGAATAATAAAAATTTTGTCTTCATCCCAAGAGTCTCATGTTTTTTGCCAATACATGTGAAATTATGGCAGGCTAACTTGGTAAGTTGCGAGCATGGTAGAATATCAGGTCTCAGGCTTTTCAGGTTTTGATAGGCAAGACCCCAGTTGATAATGTCAAGGTTACACACACACACACACACACACACACACACACACACACACACACACGCCCGCACTATACATATATGTGTGTGTGGATGTGTGTAAGGGTATATAGAGTCAAATTCAGATCTTATGAGGTTATTCCTAACCACTAATCTCAAGGTAGGGGATCCTTTACAATGTCTGCTCAACAAGATATTAGAATTGCTAAAGACTAATGAATTGTGCTTATGTTCCTTATTCCTTGACTTTTCTAAATAGCAGAAAATAGCAGTGTTTGTTGTCATATTTATGCAGTTTCTAGTTCCTGTTCTATTATATTTTCTAATGTTATTCTTTCATATTTCTGTTCTATCTTAATTACTGTAATTTTATTGTAAGTTTTCTAACTACTAAATTCTCCCATTTTTTCTCTTTCAAAAATCTTGATAGTAGTAGCCCTTTCTACTTCTGTAAAAATGCTAGCATTCAGGACGTCAATTTAAATATATACATATACACACACATAACCCAACTGTTGGAATTTTTTACTGGGATTGCTTTGTATCTAGAGATTAATGTGAGGAGAACTGGCTTCTTTCTACAATTGAGTTTTCCAGTTGAGAAACACTGTATATTATTTCATTCATTTAGATCTTCTCGAATGATCTTCAACAGTTTTACATGTGGTACCATAAAATTCTTGTGTATCTTTGTTTAGATTTATTCCTAGGTACTTTTACTTTGATGCTATTGGAAATTACACACAGATTATTTCCATTTCTGTTTGTTCCTTTTAAATAGAAACACAATCTCTTTTAAAACATATTGATTTAATATGCTTTGCAAACTTTCTTACTAAAAACAATATTTAACAAAAAAAATCCTTTAGATATTTTTCCATATATACCACATAATATGTAAATAATGATTCATTTTTCTAATTCCTTTACCTTTATTTCTTTTTGTCAACCTATTGTACTTGTTAGTGACTCAAAATTGTTAATTAGTAAATGTTTATAGTTACAATAGCAATCCACTTTACACTGTTCCTTTTCTCAAACATTTCACCTTTAAGTGAGATAGTTGTAGATTTTTATAACGCTCAATTATTGTATTCTAATCACAGAAGAGATAGATGTCTTTAGGTTCGTATGAATAAGGCATAATTTAAATTTTTTTTTCAACGTTTATTTATTTTTGGGACAGAGAGAGACAGAGCATGAACGGGGGAGGGGCAGAGAGAGAGGGAGACAGAATCGGAAACAGGCTCCAGGCTCTGAGCCATCAGCCCAGAGCCTGACGCGGGGCTCGAACCACGGACTGCGAGATGGTGACCTGGCTGAAGTCAGACGCTTAACCAACTGCGCCACCCAGGCACCCCGAATAAGGCATAATTTAACTAATTTGGTTAAATTAATTAAAATTATATAGGAATATTTATTGGCTATAGCTGTATCTTGAAAACCACCTCAGATAAAACTTTCTATGATGATGGCAATGTTCCACACTGTGCTGTCTATGCTTAGCCCTTGAAATGTGGCTTGTGGAACCTATTTTTAAAGGAGAACCTATTTTTAAGTTTCTTTAAGTTTAATTAATTTAAGTTCCACATGTGGCTATTGGCTTTTATGCAGTGGACATCACATCTTTATAGAAATCATCTTTGTCAAAAAGAGGCCATATGTAGTGCAAACTCCTACCTGCTGCCAAAATTTAAAAGAACCCAGAGTGAAAAGAAAACATCAGGATACGTTTCAAAATCTCTCCACTCTCCTCACCTACCCCCCCCTCCAATTTTTGATCACTGCAAAACAGGAGGGAGAGGTCTATTATTACCCTTAATAGAATGAGACATGGTTTTATTTCCACAGCCAAAGACCCCAAACTGCTTTTCTTCTTAGTAATATTTAGGTACCCATGCCTCTACTCGATACGAAATATTTCTATCCTCTCACACATTCCATCAGGAAAAACTTGCACATTTTCAGATGACAACTAAGAAATCTGATAAGCCAATATGTTCAAGAGTATCAACAGTTACTGGGACATAAAAGGATATCACTCCAGATTTATTTACATTGCTTGGAACACCTCTCCCCGCAAAATATCATCTTTTAACAGGTAAGAATGGATTTCAGAAGGTCTTCAGGGAAGGGAAATTTGTTTATGAAAAGCTAATCATTTAAGATGCCTTAAGCCCTATCAAGTGAGGCCACGGCAACCCTGACTTTGAAGATCAGAAAAGTCAAATTAAGCACCTAGCTTGTACTGCTGTAATGAAATACCACAGACTAGATGGCTTAAACAACAAACAAGTATCTCATGGTTCTGGAGGCTAGACATCTGAGGTCTAGGGGCCAGCACGGTAGGGCTCTTCCTGATTATATCTCCATAAGACCCTTCCCTGGTTCTCTGGTTCAGCCATGTAGTGAGATCTCCTGTCTCTATCTCCTTTGCTTTTTTTTTGGTTTTGTTTTGTTTTTTTAATTTTTTTAAATGTTTATTTATTTTGTGTGAGAGAGAGAGACAGAGTGAAAGTGGGGGTGGGGCACAGAGAGGGAGACACAGTCCAAAGCAGGCTCAGGCTCTGAACTGTCAGCACAGAGCCAGACACAGGGCTCGAACCCATGAACCGTGAGATCATGACCTGAGCTGAAGTCTGCCACTCAATCAGCTGAGCCACCCAGGAGCCCTCTTTGTCCTTTTTTAAGGGTACTAATCCATCATCCATTATGACCTCATCTAAATCTAATTAGCTCTCAAATGCTATCACATTGGTGATAAGGGCTGCAATATACGAATTCTGGGATACATACAAACATTCAGTTCATAGTGGGCATAAACCATATATTAAGAAAGGACCTGAGGGATGGAAGAAGACAAAAAGAATGGGGGGCAAAATTATATGTGTTTACCAATATCTCAAATTCAATGCACTGCACTACACACTGAATTGTACTTAAAAAGAGGAATATAGTGGAATAACAACAAAAGTAAGCCTCGGGCAGATACTTATGACTGAACATTCACTCCTGACTCTCTAGTATGGTTTCTAGTGTCTCTTGATTCTCTACATATTTGATCCCCATTAATGTTTCATTCATTTATTAATTAATGCCTTCTACTTTAACAACATCAAATTAATGGGACATATCTTATTCTTGTTAAAATCCTTTTTATTAAAATTTGATTTACTATCTTGCTGTTTTCTGCCACCTGCTATGGTAGGAAGGGAAAACTACACTGTCCATCAAATTAAGTATGAAAATAGTGCTCTAAAAAAATTACGTGGGTTCTTGGCATTTAGCATATTTGACAGGAGCATATATAAACCACTCAATCCAGTCAAACTTTCTTTGAAAGGCTGAGGGATGTAAGGACTATAATAATTTGATTTGATTATTCAATCTTCTTTTTTAGTTTCCCTCGCCACACCCATCTGCTTGTGAGATACTAAACTTTTATGTGAGGTGAGAAGAGATTTATGGTGATACCAAGTATAGCTTGACTTCAGAAAAACAAGAAAAAAATATGGAAGCTATTTCTGTTGAAATAGTTATTAATTTTTATAAGTTAGTTGAAAAATAAAAATGAGAAGTCAAGATATGGTACACATTTTAACCTATTTTTAGCAGTATTCCTATTTCCATACTTGGAGTGGTACTGTTACTGCCTGAAAGTCTGAAGGACACATATAGTACACTATATGCCCTTGAAATATTGTGACTACACCTTGAATCCTAGATATCTTTCATAACTTCGGTGGGTTATTTATTAAAAATCAATGTTCTCATTCCCTTCATAAATTAGGTAAAAATCATAACAGTAGAGAGTTGGGAAGGGAGAGAGATGAGAAGCCGAGAGTGGGGAGGGTGAAATAAGGCGTTTGACCTCTCAAAAGAAGTATAGAAAGGAAAATGGGTGTTCACTGACACCAAAGTAACAGCCAGGCCTCCACCAACCACTTCACATTATATTTCCTATGCAAAAGTCCAACAAATCTAGACAATCTAATGGAAGAGAGACTGTTAATAACAGTTCATTGACAGGTGTGGAATATCACAAGATACAGATGTATCCTTTCTGTGATACAGATGCCTTGTACTCAGATGCTGTCTTATTCCAAAAATACTTTTTTGATAAAAAATAAATCTAGGGGCGCCTGGGTGGCTCAGTCGGTTGAGCGTCTGGCTTCAGCCTCTGTCATCATCTTGTCGTTCCCGAGTTCGAGTCCCACATTGGATTCTGGGCTGACAGCTCAGAGTCTGAGCCTGTTTCAGATTCTGTGTCTCCCTCTCTCTCTGCTCCTCCACTGCTCGTGCTCTGTCTCTCTCTCTCAAAAATAAATAAACATTAAAAAATTTTTAATAAAAAAATAAATAAATTTAATGATGATGACCCTCCTCCCCCCAAAAATCATCAAATACACAGATATTCTTCAGTGGGGATTAAACAGTGGCAACAACATCAGAAATTTCAGTGTGGTATTAGAAAAGAATGACTTGGACAGGTCAAGAGTCTTCTTGGCTCTAGTTTAATTCACTTTGTTTTGGAGGAGGACGATGCTCAGTTTATCAATGCCTTTGGACAAGGAAAGAAAAAAGAAACAATGTCTTAGATGAATTCATTAGATGAGAAATCATCTTTACTGTTATTGAAGGAAAAACAATCAAAGCCTAACCTATCATTGCAGTATATGCCATGGAACATAACCACCCACAGCTGCCAGCAGGCAGCTACATGTGTGAAGGATGTAGTGGTTGTAATGGCTAGTGCTCCTGTGGCTGCACATAATGGAACATCTGATGAAAGAAACTTAACTATGACAATGAATATATAATAACAGCTGGCATTTATTGACCACTTTGTATATAATGAGCATTTTTCTAAGCAATTTCTCTTTTATTTTACTCATCCTCAAAATAACTCTCTCAGGTTGCAATATTTTTATTATCCAATGTTTACAGATGAGAAAACTGAGGCCAAGAAGAAGTCTAGATTATAAATCCACAGACCAGAAAACCTCCACAGAATCAGAAGTGCACAGGTAGATAGCCAATGATTGACTAATTGGGTAATTAAATGATTTCAAGGCAATTAATCCGCTTCTCTGTGATTTTTCTTGGATTTCCTCATGTAGTAACAAGATGGCTTCTCCATCTCTAAGGGGATTTCACTTCCCAAATCAACTCTCAGGGACACAAAGGCAGGATAAAGCCTACAGAACTCACATCAGCATTTTGGATAGTAACCTAAGGCGAAGTCTGCCCACTACAAGATGCTAGCCTGACAAAACATGAAACTTAGTAGTACTCAAGAATGGTTTTAGTCCGTTTTATTAGGACTCTCTCTGTTGATCATTCTACAGTATTTTTTCTTCTTAGGCAAACAACATTTTTTTTTTTAAATAAAATAGGACAAGGCAAATATGAGGTTAGATGAAGAACATAATGTCACTAAGAAGTTTTAGGCAGACAGCTCTGATGAGAGTAACAAATACTCTGACAGGTGAATTCTAATTTTTATGGGATAAAATAAAACTCATAGACTGAGAAGTTTAATGAAATTGGGGCTCAGATGCAGCTTAGGTCAGGATTATCAAGCAGAAGAAATGAAACAACCTCAAAAGATATTTCTAGAAGTTGTCTGGTAAAAAGGTCCTAGCCTATGTCATTAAGATTTATTGCTGACTCTCAATGCCTCCTCCAAATTATAAAAATTCCCTCCCTCAAATAAAGCACCCTGTTATGTTACAAGAACACAAAGTTTGTTGATTTCCCAGGGCATGAAAAACACCACAGAGACAATTCTGAAATGGTGTCATGTTAGGGGAAATGGTGTATACTTTTACTTGCTTATGTGTTGGGCTGAGAATTTCTTCAAGGAAAATTACATAAGAAGGAGAGTCTGAGGACTTGTTGGTTTCTTCAGCTGAGGGTGTCCTCAAGTGAGGAAAGGTTTTAAGGGAAGAAAATTTAGGCAAGTCAAAAGCATCCTGTGACTGTTATCACATAATTTACAATCACTCTTCTTTAGTATAAATAAATATACCAATATTTGTGAAGTAAAGTTTCAGAATGGCCGCCCAGATGGTGACTTAGGAGAATTCTTTCACACACTAAGATTAAATAATCTTTACATTGAGGAATGATTACAAGTGATAAAAAAAAAAAAAAAAAAAGATATCCATTTTTCAAATGCCAGTGTAACTCTGATTCCAAAAGCTGAAACATAAAGCATTATAATACTATGGAAAAAAGTTCTTTCTGAATATATATTAAAAATATGTATTACAGGGGTGCTTGGGTGACTTGGTTAAATATCTGCTCTTGATTTTGGTTCAGGTCATGATTTCATTACTCGTGGGTTCTGTCTCCCTCCCTCTCTGCCCCTACCCTGCTCATGCTCTCACTCAAAATAAATAGTGAAAAAAAAGAAAATATGTATTAGAAAAACAGTTCTTTCCCATCAGAATGCCACACAATCACATGTTTATTTTTGTTTCTAAATTCCAATGAAATGATGGAAGTATCCAGATAAAAATAAATGCAGAGCATTATTATAAGAGCAAGGAAAAAAAAAAAAACTTGGATGTTCAGAAGCATTGAGGTATTAAATATAGAAAGGGATAGAAAAAAATTGAAAGGTACACTATTAACTTCCAAATATAGTCTTTACTCAACCTTCACTGCTTTGAAGAATTCTGGCTTGTTCTAACTGCTACCCTTGCCTTCTTCTTCTTACCTATTATTATTTTTGAAACTGACCAAAAATGTTTAGGGAAGATAACTGGGAAGAAGGTAGGAAAACTAAGTAAATGTTTCTGAGAAATGAAATGCAACTATTCACACAAGGAAAAATAATTTTTTTTTTTTAAGGAAAAAGAGAAGAGGATTGGAATATTTTGGTTAGGGTAGGGATAGGTTGCTGGCTGGTGGTAAAATTTGATTTGTTTGGATTTTTTTCTCCTAGCACTGAGCACATTCTCAATTTTTTTTGTTTTTCCTAAAATTTGTTTTATTTTCTGCATAATCAGCTCTTTTGAAAACAAAGGTAAACTAGAAGGACTATGAAATCTCTAGGACAGCTATGCTAGAGGAAAAAAAAAAAACAACAAGAAAAGGATAAGAGGTACAGACTAATCTGTACTAGCTACTTTACTTGACATATATACATACGTACTTATTACTTTGTTTATTTTTTACAAAAGCACTGTAAAATAGCTATGAATTTTTAAATTTTGATTGTAGTTCAACACACATGCAGTAAAATGTGTAAGTCATGAGTGTATGCAAAATGAAAATTCCATGTAACCATTTTCTAGATCAAAGAACACAATAGAACCAGCATCCTAGACAACTTCACATTCCTATCTTGGACTTATAACAATGAATATGTAATTGTAGTTGATTTCACAGGTAAGAAATAAGAGAATCAGAAATAATCCAGGGTCACAAATTTATTAAATAAGATATCTAAAGATGAGTGAGCACTGTAGTCAAATTTCTTGACTTTTGTAATCTGGCCAATGGCTACCTCTCCTCAAACCTTATTTGCCCCAAAATTTTTTGTTTCCCAAAACATCAGTGAAAACCTTAACTACGGTTTTTCTAAGTTTCTTTCTGCCTGGAGTGTACTGAGGTATTTCTGTGGTTCATTCACTCTGCTTATGCAGGTCTTTGATCAATCCTTGCCTCCTCAGAGAACACTGTATATAAAACTGCATAATCTGCTTAGTTGCTTATTTTTTCTTGAGAACTGAACATCTGAATATTATAAAATGGTAACTATGGAAATTAGATTCCTCTCTTCCCTAGTGTGCTTTATTTTTTATTTTATTTTTTATTCTTTTGATTGTTGAAGGCAGTAGTGGTCCATCTGTTTAGTGATTTTCCCCAACTATTTTTGCAAAAACTGTATTTCTTTTCATCTGTGGTCACTTGTCTCTTTCATTCAGCTTCTATTCAGTTAGTGTTGTTGTGGTTTTACAATGTTACATTTTTATAGTATTTGATTTGAACCAGAAACTAAACTAAAAAATAAAACCAAAAAAAACCTACCAATTTTGGAGATATTGTTTATTAAGAAAGTTCTTCTCTATTCATAGCCTTATTTTACCTTGAACAAATACTGAGTTTTGTCAAATGCTTTTTTTTCATCCATTGATATGATCATATGATTTAGCCTGTTACTGTAATGGATTACATAAATTCATTTTTAAATGTTGAATCAGACTTACAAATCTGGAATAAATTCGAATAGCAATTGGGAATTTTTCTCTTTCTACATTCTTGGATTTGAGTTGCAAAGTTTGCTGAGAATTCTGCATATACATTTATAGGAGATACTGGTCTGTAACAGTTTTCCTATCATTTCTTTATCAGATTTTATGACAATATTAGCCTCATAGAATGAGGCAGGAGATACCCATCTGCTTATGTTTTTGTAAAGATATTACAGGAAATTGGAATAATTTCTTCCTTAAAACATTCAGTAGCATTTACCCTCTGGGCCTAGTCCTTTTAATTTTGGAAAACTATTGATTGTTGTTAAAATTTTATAATAGTTATGAACTTTTTCAGATTATTTATTTCTCCTTGTTTAGTTTTTGATAGGTTGTGTCTGTCAAGAAATTAGTCCAATTCATATAATTGTTCATAACATTACTTTATCTTCCTCTAATGTCTATGGGCTCAGTAGTGAGTTTTCTTTCATTTCTCATTCGATATGTGATGATTAACATCATGAGTCGACTTGACCACTGGATGACCAGACATATGGCCAAACAGTATTCTGGGTGCGTCTATAAGGATGTTTCTGGATGTGGTTGACATTTGAATCAGTTGACTGAGTAAGGCAGACTAGACTGCCTTCCTTAAAGTGAAGGGGCCTCATCCAATCAACTGGAATCCCAAAGAGAACAAAGAAGACTAAGTAAGAGATAACTGCTGTCTGGCTGCTTTGAGCTAGAATGCTGGTCTTCCTGTCGTTGGACCCAAACTGGTATCGAGCCTCCCAGCTTTTGGACTAGAACTTACATCACTGGTTTCCTGGTTATTAGGATGTTGCAAACTTTGAGTCTGGAGTTCTCACGTGTCCAGAAAGAGAGCCGATGCAGAACTGAATACTAGAGGGGCTAATGTCCGGGAGGAGACAAGAAGCCCTGAGAGGGCTTTTGTCTCTGTATTTTTTGAGCTCTCAAAGTTTTCCATATGTGGTGAATGTGCAGAAGAAAAAAATAAGATAGTGACCATTAATTTGTGCGTGTGAGAAGCAAAGGGTTTGTGGGGTGAGTGGCATTAGAAATTAAGATTAAAGCACAATGATATATTGGAGCCAGACTCCAGATGGACAGTATTTCTCTGTGGGCAATACAGCCAAGTAGCCGTTATCTCCAAAGTGTAAGATTGCTGGAGCCTTGCCTCAAGCCTAACAAGGCACCCTTTTCACTAGCTAAGCTTGGGTGCTTTTGCCTTGTAGCAGCTTTCCTCCTCTAAATGTTTTTGGACATTTTGGTCCCAAGGAGGCAGTTTCCTGCCCTAGGCCTTGTTTTACTTAGTGACTAACCTTGGGCTCTTCCTGCAGGTGGTGGCTTTCCACCTCTATGCTTTGTCTTACTTAATGACTGGCCTTGGGTGCTTTCGCCCTGTGGCAGCTTTCGACCCTAAGCCTTGTGAACCCATTGGTGCAAGCACACAGAATTCTTAAACTTATTTCCCACATTAGGACTCTTTGATTTTGTGTCTTCTCTCTTATTTTTTTTCTTGGTTCTCTGGCTAAAGGTATATCAAGTTTATTGATCTTTTCAAAGAGCCATGTTTTGATTTCATTGATTTTTTTTTCAACGTTTATTTATTTTGGGGACAGAGAGAGACAGAGCATGAACGGGGGAGGGGCAGAGAGAGAGGGAGACACAGAATCGGAAGCAGGCTCCAGGCTCTGAGCCATCAGCCCAGAGCCTGACGCGGGGCTCGAACTCACGGACCGCGAGATCATGACCTGGCTGAAGTCGGACGCTTAACCGACTGCGCCACCCAGGCGTCCCAGATTTTATTGATTTTTATCATTTTCCTCTTTTCAACTTAGTTGATTTTACTCTTACTGATTTTATTCTGACTGCTTTAAGCTAAGTTACTGTTTTATTTTCTAAGGTGGAAACTTAGATTATTGATTTCAGACATTTATTCTTTTCTATTATATGTGTTCAATGTTATCATTTCCCCCGCATCTTGCTACTTCAATGGTCACTGCCTAAGAAACCAAAGAAATGAAGTTGGCAAGTGACTTTTCATCCTCAAGCATTACACAGCTGTCCTAATTTGCTAAAAAACTTTCTGCTAATATTATAATGTTGCCTTCATGTTCCTCACTTTGATATTTAAAGGATGTTCAATACATTGTTTGAATATGACTGCCTTGCATTTGAACAGAGCCAACAACACCACAGTCCAGCCAGTTGAATGCTCTTTGGGCTACAGCCATGGCTAAGTGTGATCCGAGAAGGCATGGTGAGTTATACAATCTAGCAAAACACATTTGGCAGATGGAGGAAGCATCTGAGAATAAGACCATGACTACTGCAGGGATTGTGGAATCTTATTGTTTTGTTTTATCCTGCCATGTGTTATATGTACGATGATTTATATTTCAGTGTATTGGATACTTTCCATTTAATCAAGAAATATGTCACATGTTAAAACCTTGAAAATAAAGTTTTTATAATCTTAACAAAAAAAAGCACTACTTTCTCTGTATCCCACAAACTTTGGTAAGACATAGTTTTTATTATAACAGCTCAAAAATTATTTATTAAGATTGTCTCTTGGACCTATGTGTTACTAAGAATTGACTTTTTCCATCTCCAAGTATTTTTGTGAATTTCCAGCTATTTTTCCTTTTTTTTTATTTCTAATTTAATTTCCTTGTGGTTTGAAAGTACACATTGTATACATTATATTATTTTAAGTGTGTTAAGGTATGTTTTCTGACCCAGAATATGGTCTGTCTTGATAAATGTTCCATGGGAACTTGAGAAGCTGTATTCTGCTGTTGTCTGCTGAAGTATTCTATAAATGCCAATTAGATCCAGTTGACTGATGGTCAGTTGAATTCAACTGTGTCCTTGCTGGTTTTCTGCCTGACGGGTCTGTCCATTATTAGAAGGGTGTTGAAGTCTTCACCTAAAATAGTTGTCCTCTTCTAGTTCTATTAGTTTTTATTCCACATATTTTCATTCTCTGCTATTATGCACATACACATTAAGAATTGTTGTTTGTCTTCTTGAAGAACTAACCCCTTTATCATTTTTGTAATGCCCCTCCCTTCTCTGATGATTTCCTGGCTTTGTAATCTGCTTTGTCTGAAATTAATATAATTAACTTCAACTTTCTTTTGATCAGTATTAGGAAGGTAAATCATTCTCCATCTCTTTTAACCTAGCTGAGTTCTTATATTTAAAGTGTATTTCTTTTTCTTTCTTTTTTTTTTGGGGGGGGGTTATAGGTGGGTCTTATTTTTTATTTTCTCTGACAATCTCTATATTTTATTTTACTTTTAAATTTTATTTATTTATTTTTTAGAGAGAGAAAGAGAGAGAGAGAAATAGAGACAGTGAGAGAAGAGAGCACAAGCAGAGGAGGGGCACAGAGAGAAAGAGAGGGAGACACAGAAACTGAAGCAGGCTCCAGGCTCTAAGCTATCAGCATAGAGCCCAAAGCAGAGCTCAAACCTACAAACCATGAGATCATGACCTGAGCCAAGTTGGATGCTTAATCAACTGAGCCACCCAGGTGCCCTGACAATCTCTATATTTTTAGTGTATTTAGGGCAGTCACATTTAAAATTATTATTGATAGATATGGCTTAATATCTACTATGATTGTAACTACTAATTGCAATATTTTTTCTTGTCCTTTCTTTACCTGCTTTCTAAGAGTTTTAAATAAACATTTTACATGATTCCATTTCCCTTTTATCATTTTAATTGCATGTATTTTTAATTATATATTTTAATTATATATATATATATATATATATATATATATATATATGTTAGTTGTCATCCTAGAGTATGCACAATGCACACTTGACTGCTGGTGATGAAGTTCATGCGAGACCATGAACACTAAGGGTCAGCAAGATTAGCAGACAGAACAGAAAGCTGTATATGATGTAGAATAAGGGGGGAAAGAATGAAATCCATAAAGGAAACCCACAAGGACAACTTGAAACCTGAATCTGATTTCACCTGATTACACTGATGACCTAGAGGAGAAGCTGCAACCTTTCATCATGGAGCTGCACATGTGCCTGGCCCAAGACTAGAAGGAGGAGGTCCTGTGGGATTTGAAGGCCTGCAGTCCGGGTTGCCACCCTGCAGAAGCAAGATGAGCCAGAAGATCAGCAACACGTGTGAGCTACAATAATCCCTATACTTTAGACCAACCTCCAGAGCTGTTTGCCTTTTACCTGCCATATCACACACATATTTCTCTTGGGGTCAACTGTGAAGTGGGATATAAAGAAAAGTAATCCTGGGAAATGTACTTTCTGTACAGCAAGGGCAGATGTGTACAAAACTATAAAATATGGCCTTCCAAAATACAAATGGAAAAATAACTGTGTAAACTAACACATGAAGAGTGAAATAAATAACACAGATAATAATTCTTACAGCTGTGGAGGGAAGGAAAGTTTCTTTAGGTTGAGGCAAAGTAAGGACAAACATAAAAATGATTTGAAATGGAAAATTAATGTTTGATACAGTTTTGATAGGGAGATGGGAGTGGAGCAGGGAAGAAGTTTCGGTTGACTAATGGGTAGGAAAGCTAATGTGAAGATGTGGACACAGGAAATAAGGTTCTGTGTAGAGGGACACAAATATACTAATTTAACTACAGTTGAAGACTCCTATGGGGGAGCAAGAGAAAATAAACCTGGAAAGGAAACATAAGGCAGTGATAACTGACTGATACAGTGAGACATTATTATTCACTAAAGTCCTTACTTTATTCAACTTCCCTAAGTTTTTACCTAGTGTCCTTTTGTTGTTGCTGTTGCTACTGTTACTGGTCTACAATCTCATCTACGATCCTATATTACATTGAGTCATCAATCTTGTCTCTTTAGAGCTCTGGCTGTGACGGTTTCTCTTGTTTTTGATGAACTTGATAGTTTTCAGAAGATTTGGTCAGGTACTTTATTGGATGTTCCTCAATTGGGATAGATCTGATTTTTTTTTTTCTCATGATTATTTTGGGTTATGTTATTTGGGAGAAAGACCATAGATATCAAGTGCCATTTTCATCAACACCGTATCAAAGGGTATGTACTATTAACGTGACTCATTGCTGTTGCTGTCAACGTTGATCACCTGCAGGAAGTGTTCGTCGGTTTCCCCTAATAAAGTTACTTCCTCTTCCTTTCCTCTATGGTACTCTTTGGAAAGAATTCACTGTGTACACCCCACACTTAACGGGTGGGGATTTTTTTTTAATTTTTTTTTTTTAACATTTATTTATTTTTTTTGAGACAGAGAGAGACAGACCATGAACGGGGGAGGGGCAGAGAGACAAGGAGACGCAGAATCGGAAGCAGGCTCCAGGCTCTGAGCCATCAGCCCAGAGCCCGACTCGGGGCTCAAACTCATGGACCGTGAGGTCGTGACCTGAGCTGAAGTTGGACACTTAACCGACTGAGCCACCCAGGCGCCCCATCGGGTGGGGATTTTGATCCACCTCCTTGAAGGCAGAATATGTATATAAATTACCTATACATGTATACGTATGTATATATGTATATGTATTAATGGCTTCTTGCCTGGATAAAAAAAGGAATAAAGAAAGGAAAGTTCTTAAAAACAACTGTTAACAACATAGCAACTGTGGTAATTGGAATCAGCTTATTTCAGTGATCTATCAAACTGGTGAATACTGCTCCCTGTATCATGGAAAACATGCTAAATTAATTAAAATATGGAATCTATCTTAATTTCTCAACTGCCAAAGGAAAGAAGGGACATGCTCAGAAACCTAAAATACAAAATAAAACATTAGAAATTGTGACAGCAATTCAGATAAAATGTCCTGGGAGTACATTTTAGAAGTCCTGTGAGGTTTATTTCACTGGAAAATTTGTAACATTGTGGACTTTTGCCTAGTGCTAGAATTATTTAAAAACAATTCCCATTATATTTGAAGCTGGTAATATACCTATCCTTATGCAACTGAACTAAAATTCAGAGAGAGAGGGTCACAGTAGGGGCCAGGATATTGATCTAAGAGGGCAATAATATTGATAATAATATATTGATCAATATATTGATCAATATTAATAATAATATTGATCTAAGAGGACAAGAACCTGAGTCATGTGTATGGAGTATGTTGTGAAAATGTTTAATTTTTGCTGATATGGCAGCTGAGAAATAACTGACACTTTTAGAGTCAGTTCTAGTGTAAGGTAGAATGGAAACTAGATTTTAGGGGGGTGTAGAGTGAGGATAGATAGGTCAATAGATAAAAAGTGACAATAAACAGTACTTATTAAATATATTTTAGGAGAAAAAAATAAAAATAAAGAAACAAAACAAACAAACAGTTTCAGGTTAGAAAAACTGGCCCATCCATGAAGCTGGATAACAATGAATTATCAGGCATGAAACCTCAGTGATTTTTGCTTTCCTCCTATCTCCTAATTCAGCTATTTACTTCTCCTAAGCCAATGAGATGATCAAAAGCACTGCAGCCCATGTGCCAGAAAGAACTGAACTCTTTTGGGGTCCCAAAGTACTAGATGGGACCCTGGAAGACAAAATGGATATTAGGTAAAAATTAAGGGACTCTAAATAAAGTATGCACTTCAGTTAACAACAATATATAAGTATTGGTCCATCAATGCTGCAAATGTACGATACTGATGCAAGATATGAATTAGAACAGAATTTAGGTCAGGGGCATATGAGTACTCTGCACTATCTTCATAACTTTTCTGTCAATCTAAAACTATTCTAAAATTAAAAGTTTAAGAAATAGGACAGTACGTAGAAACAGGTGACAACTCTGAAGAAAAAACAACGTAGTGAATTACATTCTGCAGGAAACGAAAGTAGGCAGAAAGGAGTATATGCACAATGTAGAAAGGGTGTGACGTTCGAAGTATGCATCAAGTAGAAGGGGTATAAAATGAAGGGCAAATGTTCTGTCAGTGACGCAGCTGGACACTGAAAAGATTTCACAAAGAGTGTGTGGCTTGTTGCATGATGCATGTAAATAAGGACAAGTGGCAGAAAGGCGCAGAGAAAACAGAAGCAGACCTCACAAAATGACCTAACTATTCCCAAGGAACATGAAACTTGTTTTTAATGAAGAAAAACTGCTGTTCAAAACTCACCTCACACCTCCATGAGTTCTGGTAATTAGTTGTTGATATCGAATAGTAAAGCTTGATAAGAGTGCTCATTAGACCAAGAGACGTTAAGATCTTCAAGATTGGGACTATATTATTAAAATTGTAGCATCTAGCAGCTATTATGTAAATGTTTGCAAAATGAATGAATACTTATATATTTATTACAACTGCCCTTCCCTTTCTCTATAACAACCTTGCCTGTTACGTGTATGTGTGTCTGTGTGTATGCACCCATTGGATCTTCTTCATTATTCTTCTTAGAGGTATCTTTTTAGAGAGGCTTTTCCTGATCTCTAACATAAAACAGATTACCTGTCACCCACTGATGTCACTCCCTATCCCTTTACCCTCTTGTATTTTCTTTTTAACATGCAACACACCTGAGATTAGTTATTTATATATGTCTTTGTTTATTGCCAACTAAGTTTTAAGCTTCTTGAAAACTTCAATCATTATGGCTCATCATGAAATGATGTTTAGGAATACCAACAAATTAGATTTCACAATCTAAAATGACAAGGCTGAAAACATGAAAGCAAATATACTTCAGGATGTCCATAAAATCAGTAAACTTAAAAATATGAAAATGCACCAAGACCTAAAAGGAAGATATACTACAAGTGACTTAGTCTTAAAGCACACACTGTTTTTTTTAATTTTTTTTAATGTTCATTCATCTTTGAGAGACAGAGTGTGAACAGGGGAGGGGCAGAGAGAGGGAGACACAGAATCCAAAGCAGGCTCCAGGCTGTGAGCTGTCAGCACAGAGCCCCATACGGGGCTCAAACCCATGAATTGTGAGATTATGACCTGAGCCGAAGCTGGACACTTAACCTACTGAGCCACCCAGGCACCCCAAGCACACATTTTTTGATGCAATAAAGATTTATTTCATATGTAAGGAACTCAATGTCCAGAATTATTCTATAAGGTAATTTGGATGTAATATATATGAATAGATCAAAGAAATACTGAAATAAAGACCTGACAATAGTTTCATAAAAGTTGCCACATCTATCAGAATCTCCAATTGTGCCACACAGCCCAACCCTGGAGTTTTTCATCTTGTCTATCTACACATCTTCCTCTGTGGTATGTATCATCTTACGCGGTGGCTTTAACTGTCACCTATTCACCAACAACTCTCAAAAGTTCTGTTCCATTCCCCTCGATTCCAGAATCAAATACCTAACTACCCACCTAACACCTTACACACAGACATGCTAGATACTTGAAAATTGACATTGTCGATGGGGAACTGTTAATTCTCCTAACTACCTCCAACACGTGTGCTGCCTCCCGCCTAAGCCACCTCAGTTAATGACATTTTCTGATCAGTAATTTTAGAGTTACTCTTCAGTCCTCTCTGTCATACTTTATATCCAGTATCTTAGCACATCCTGAGGATTTTATATTCAGAATATGTCCAAAATTAGTCATTTTCTCAACTCCTCCACCCCAATGCTCCTGATGCAGGCCACTACCATCTCCCCTCGGTTACTAAGGTAGCCTCCTAACTGGTCTCATGTCTATCCCCTTGCCTTCCTTCAGTCTATTTTCAATGCAGTAGCCAGAATGATCCTGTTAAACTATAAAGCAGGGCATGTTGCTGCTTTACTCAACACTTCAGTTGCTTCTTTCTCTCTGAGGGCAAAAGCCAAGTCGTTCAATAGACAAGGACCCACATGATTACCTTTCTGATCTCATCTCCCACTGTTTTCCCCTCATCACAGCTCTCCAGCCATGCTGACCTCCTTGCTACTTCTTAAACATGCCCAACATGCTCTCAGTTCAGGTCTTTGTGTGCATTGTTCCCTCTGACTTGAATGATCTTTCCCTCAGGTATACGCATGACTGTCTCATATCCACTTCAGGTTTTCTAACCCAGTGCCACCTTCGGTTAAATTTGAATTCCTCCCACCCAAATCTCCCTTCCAACAAGATAGTGTAGATCATCATACAGCATATCAGATATTTAGTGGATTTATAATGTTTATTGCCTGCCTCCTCTTACCAGGCTCCACGAGGGCAGGGATTTGTTTCTGTTTGGCTGACTGATGACACCTCAGCACCTCGTTCTGTGTGTGACATTTTGGTAAGTGTTCATAATTTGTTGTATAAATTTAGTAAATATGACTAAAATAGAAAAAAAAAGTTTACTATTTAAAAACAAAACTAAACATATATTTTTTAGAAAAAAGCCTTCCAAAAAAGTGGAGCAGTGAACAAAATATCACTATATATTTTATAAATATCAAGGGCCACTGGTCCATATAATTACCTCAGTTTTCCATATCAGCATCCATGAGGATTATTAAAATACTAATAATGTTCACATTTGCTTAGTGTTCTTAATTTGTAAAGTCCTCAGGTTGTCTTTGTTGATCTTCTTATTTTTTTTTAAGTTTATTTATTTATTTTGAGAGACAGAGAGACAGAGAGCGAGCAGGAGAGGGGCAGAGAGAGAGAGGGGGACAGAGAGAATTGCAAGCAGGCTCCATGCCATCAGCGCAGAGCTCAGTGCAAGGCTCGAACTCACGAACTATAAGATTATGACCTGAGCCGAAACCAAGAGTCGTATGCTTAACTGACTGAGCCACCCTAGCGCCCCTTTTCTGATCTTCCAATCATTACACTACCACATAAGCTGCAAAAATCAAAACAATCAATCAATCAATCTTTTGTGAAACAAAAAATAAATTTGTGGAAAGAGGTTCTTAAAAGAAAAGCAGTATAGTAGGCACAGTTTGCTGATACGAAGACATAATAATAATAATAATAATAATAATCATCTGATTAAACTCTTAATTAAAATATATCACAGATTGAATGGTTTGAACAGAAGAAACTTACTTTCTCGCAGTTCTGGAGGCAGAAGTTCAAGATCAAGATGTCCTAAGAGCTAGCTCCTTCTTAGTCCTCCCTTCCTGTTTTGCAGATAGCTGACTTCTTGCTGTGTCCTCACATGGCCTTCTTTCTTCTGTGTGCATTCAGAGAGAAAAAGAGAGAACTCTGGTGTCTCTTCCTCGTAAGAACACCTATCCTATTGGACCACAGCACTAACCTTATAACTTTATTACCTCTTTATTGACCTTATTTTCAAATACCATCACATTTGGGATTAGGACATTTAATGTATGAATTTTGAAGGGACACAATTCAGTCAATAACATACACATATTCACTTTTTACATGAGTCAGGATATTTCAAGTTGCAAGAAACAGAGACACTCTACCTCAGTAAGTGGACACTTATGATAAGAGTCATCTCAGTATATAAGGCTCTAGTGACCTGTGGTCTTCTAATGTACTGAAAACAAAAACATTTATTGCTTAATATAAGGCTTTGCCAATCAGCTCATCCAGTCACCCTTTTCTTTCCTTCTTTCCTCCCTTCCTTCCTTCCTTCCTTCCTTCCTTCCTTCCTTCCTTCCTTCCTTCCTATGTCTCCTAGTGACTGGCTCTCTTTTTCTCATATTCAGAAGTCCTGAGAGGGAATAAAATTGTCCTGACTTGTCACAACAGAATGCTGAGGGGCTGCTGGGCAGAACTATTTCATAAAACCCTTTTTTAGTTGAATGATCCACCTATTAATGTCTATCTTTTGTCTTGAACTACACTCTATCCAAAGGGCTATGATTATTTTCTTATGGTTACGTACTAAAATAGTATTCCGAATAAGAGGATTTTTTTCTTAATTATCTTCAGGACATTCCCCATAGCAAGTCCATTCTTGCTGTGAGCTATAGATAGAGTTTATCTAGTGTACTTTATCTAGTTTTTAAAAGGGATTTGAAGTCTCCAAGCCATTGACTAAGCCCATATCTGACACTTAATAGGTGCCACATGAATCTGCTGTGAAAGAGACTGTAATGCTTACCAAATATTCCATTTGCAGCCCTAAATTTTCAAAGCTTCTTCAGAGAAATGAGGCTTGGCCATTGGGTTGTGTAGGAAAGCAAAATGTATAGCTAAGGCAATAAAATTAAACTTCCAGACAAACATGCATGGTTCTCTAGTCTCTCCTTTTACAACAACCAAAAAGATCATTTTGTTTGTGTGTGCATGTATGTTTCAATGATGGAGGCACAAGATAATGGAGCACAGCATAAGCAAGAAAAAGTTTCTCTTGAAAACCATAAATGCCATCTGCCAGTTTGTTCATAAAATTATTTGGGGATTATTATTATCACAGCATAGCCTTTCCTATTGGTTTTTAAAAACACAAATTAAAGAAAAAAAAAGGAAAAAGAAAGAGGAAACAAACAAGCAAACCAAAAACAGGAAAATGATAATTTGCAGAACCAAACAAAAGCCTAAAATGCATGGCTTTCGTTTTAATAGTTAAGCTTCATGGGTGGGTAAACTATGAGTCCAAAAAGGTAGAGATCCATATAATAAAATGGCAAAATAGCAGGCAACACTATTACCTGTGGAAACCTGGAAAGCAAGTCCAATATTAGGAAATTATATATCTGCACAAAGAGCTTGGCAAAGGACATAACATTAGTGGTGGGCTTTGCTTGTTTTCAGATACATCAGGAAGGCACTTCAGGAAAAAGCTGAATTCAAGAAAGGACTATTGACTTTATGAGCAGAAATGAGGGAATAGGGGCCCCTGGGTGGCTCAGTCAGTTGACCATCTGACTCTTGATTTCAGCTCGGGCATGATCTCATAGTTTATGAGATGGAGCCCTGCATAGGACTCCTCACTGACAGCATGAAGCCTGCTTGGGATTCTCTCTCTTCTCTCTCTCTGCCCCTACCTCCACTCTCTAACATGCTTTCTCAAAATAAATAAACATTAAAAAAAATGAAGGGAATAGAGAAATCTCAGAAATTTAGGAAGCAGTTGAAGTATTAGGAAAGCCAACTTTCAAATGCAAACAGTCAAAAGGTACCTGGCTGGTTCAGTAGATAGAGCATGTAACTACTTATCTCCAGGTCATGAGTTCAAGTCCCACACTGGTGAGATTGCTTAAATAGGTCTCTAAATAACTGCAAAAGGTCAAATATTACAATGAGAGAATTTGAGTAACAGATATCTAGCTAGCAAAATATTTTAATTGATTGCCTCTGCAGAAAGATTAGACTAAGGTGTAGCACCCATTAAATCCTCTCAGTTTATGAAATAATTAGTAGGGAAGTTTATAATAATGACTATTTTAACTAATCATATAAATTCAAGGTAGCCACCTTTAAATCCATTTAGTGTGTGAGAAGGGGAGGGGTCAGAAAGAAGGAGAGAGTAATAACAAAGAGCAAGAAATTATCTTAAAAAGTATATTTGAAGTAGAACTGTGGGCAGGATTACTGTCACATGATGCAGACCAAATACAGTTCATAAGGAGCATAGTAACCAAGTTTTCGACTCTAGACTAAAAGAGACTGTAATTTAAAAAGCTTTGGGAGGGGTGCCTGTGTGGCTCAGTCAGTTAAGTGTCTGACTTTGGCTCAGGTCATGAATTAACGGTTTGTGGGTTCAAGCCCCATGTTGGGCTCTGTGCTGACAGCCCAGAGCCTGGACCCTGGTTTGGATTCTGTGCCTCCCTCTCTCTCTGCCCTTCCCCTGCTTGTGTTCTGTCTCTGACTCAAAAATAAATAAACATTAAAGAACAAAAATAAAGAGCATTGAGACCCTAACCTTTTATGGAAAAAAGTGTGTTGAGAAAGCTGCACATGATCCAGGAAAAGGTTATCTCTCAGCCTTAGATATGGTCAAGATGAATAATAGAGAAGGAAGAATAGAAAAGAATCTTGGGGGCTGTTGGACAGTGGAACACTTCTCAGGGTGGGAGATTTGGGCCTGGTCAACAGTCTCTCTTGGGGGTGAGGACCCACACAACATCCTACCCAGTGGGTTTTCAGAGTATTTATGTACTTCTTCTCCTTCTTGAAATGAGGTATTAATTATAGCTATGTCAATCCTATTTACTATTGTTTACTGGATGTGGTGGGATAAATTGTCTTTTTAAGTTAATTGGTCCTGAGACCCAGAGGAAACAACTATAAGGTCAAGGTAGAGACCACCATACATCACCTAGGTTTCCTGAACTTTGAGCTTCATACTCAAAAAAAAAATGTAGGGTTTGTCTCCCTTGGGGGGGAAGATGGAGTGTGCTCTATGGAAAAGGGAATAAGGGGAGAGTCTGGAACCAGAATGGGTGAGTATGATAGAAACAGTAATGTTCACCTCACTTTTGATTAACATTGTCCAGCCTCCTTATAGGTTGCACATCAGATGGTAGTTCAACTCCACAGGCTGTGAGGAATCGGCGCCACCTACTGGTTGGGTTAGTAAAAATCCCTGCATACCTTTTCAGTCTGTAATCCTTATCACTGCCTGAGAGAGAAATAAACCTTTGCTAGTAAGCCTTTGGGATTTAATGATTAATGTGTTGTTGGTTTTTTAACTGCATGAAATGTTCAATTCTAACTAAGCATATGCCTTATAGGCTCCCACTCCTGCTATAGTCAATAGGACTATTTATTTTTTCCTTTCTCATTAGCTTTTTTTTTTTTTTTTTTTTGGTTCAGGTAGGACTAACAGGCAAGGGCTATTTCCACCTCTGACAGCTTCTTATTTTGCATCCTGGAAGGGACTTTAGAGGACGAGTGAGTCAGCCAGATACATGTGATAGATGCAATCCCACTTTCTTTCCTCCCATAGCAGGTGGTCTTTTATTTCTTCAATGTTGAGCAGCATGGACCACTACTGGGTTTAGGTTTATATCAGTTAACCCAGAAAGATCTGACAGCTACTAAATATGGATATTAACACACTGAACAGTGTGTTATCTCCCTATGCACCTCCACAAACAAACAAGGAACCAATCATCTCAGTATAATTGCCTATTTGATAAGCTTCTCATCAGAAGCCCTTAATATACATATTTACTTAAATCTTTTTTGGCTTCTTTTACAAGGTTCTATAAAAATTTTTCATAATGGGGCGCCTGAGTGGCTCAGTCAGTTGAGTGTCTGACTTTGGCTCAGGTCATGACCTCGCGGTTCATGAGTTTGAGCTCCCACATCGGTCTCTGTGCTGACAGCTCAGAGCCTGCAGCCTGCTTCAGATTCTGTGTCTCCCTCTCTCTCTGCCCCTCCCCTCGCTCATGCTCTGTCTCAAAAATAAAAATTAAAGAAATTTTTTTTTAATTCTTCATAATCCATTTCTTTGTTAATCTTATTTTTTGACATTTTTCTCAGGTGCACAGAGCATTCTGATAGCATTTACTCTACGTGTACTGATAAATTAAGAGGATATTGTATGGTTTTTAAGTGTCAGGAATCTCCAATACCCCAGTCACTTTCAATGCTTCCTAAATAATCTCATTCAAATTCCTGGGTGCCAGAGATTTGACTATGAAGGTCCTGATCTTGATCATGAAATCCTATCATCTTTAGACCTCAGGTTTTCTCAAAAATGCACTCCCGTATCTCAAGGGCTAGGTTTACATTATCTCACAGTATCAGTTATAAGGAGAAAACATACCTTGAAATGTTTGGATGATAACACTCAGTCTTTTTTCTCTTTTGTCTTGTGTTTTTTCTATTGTAGTCATTTTGAGATATGAGAAGTAAACCTTTACTTTTACTGTGCCTACATTTAAAGCTGCAGCCAAAGCTCTGCTTTGTTTTTTTTTCTTTTGGTATAGAAACATTTTATGAAATGGCTTAATCTTCAGATTCAGAGACAAACCACGAGTTACTACCTGCTACTTGTACCATTGCCAGTATCATGACCTCCAAGCCTTTCTGAGGATCCATTACTTGCAAATTAACTTGGAATAACCACTTTAAATTTCTTTATGTGTGTTTATTTTTGAAGGAGAGAGAGAGTGTGTGAGTGGAGAAGGGGCAGAGAGAGAGGGAGACACAGAATCCGAAGCAGGCTCCAGGCTCTGAGCCGTCAGCACAGAGCCCAACGTGGGGCTCTAACCCATGAACCGTGAGATCATGACCTGAGGTGAAGTCAGACACTTAACTGACTGAGCCACCCAGGTGCCCCCTGGAATAACTACTTTACACGGTGTTTTATTTTTTCATACTACAAGGAGCATGTGCTGGCTTTGGTTGCCTAAGTTAATGGTGGTTAAGCTAAAGGGGGGGAGAAAAGTGACAGTTTCAAAACCTGTGTAAGACTCTTGAGTTGGAAACTCATTCAGGTCCCAGTACTATCCCTAGCAGTCCTCTATCCCAAGGGTGTAATGTCTAAACTTATTTTCTCTTTTTCTTTTAACTGTTGTATCAACTTAAATACTTCACACATGCACACACACACACATATGTACACTTTCCAGCACCATAGCTTTTGATTTTATTTTCCTCCTATGGACTTGCTTAGATTCTGTTGCCATTACTCCTGACTTACTAGCTGTCATTCCCACAGTAAAACTTACTAATCCCTGATTATGTTAATGTAGCCTATCATGATCAAATAGAGTGTACTTTTGTCCAGCACAACCTTTGTTAAACACACCACTAATTTTAATTTCTAGCCCAACTATCAATGTGATGCTAAATATGAAGATCAATGCAAAAGGAACCATCAAGCCTGCACCCCTTAGATGTGGCCTGTGGGGAAGGAGAAAGTAGACAAAGGAAGGCTTTCTTAAAGCGGCTAAAAGTGAATGTGATGGTAGATAAATTGTGGGATATTGCTGATGAACTGAATGAGAAATATAAAGAGAAAAAAGAGAAGGGAGTTACTATCATCTTTTAATATGAAGAGACTGAACTACCAATTGTTAAAATTACTTACACACAGATATAGGCATAGGCCACAGGAGATCTGGGACTAGCATTTGGATTGTCCTCACAAGCCTACACTTGCTACCTCCACATCTTATACTTTAGGAAGAACAACATTAAGGGAGGAGACAAATAAATCCCCAAACCTTACCAAGATTTCATATTCTACAAAACTGGAAAAATGGACTACCCTAACAATTTTCTACTTACGGTGATGAGGTTAACATGGGAAACTCCCCCATACTCACAAATCTGGAAGGGGGTTCCTATGAGGAAGAGGTGTCTGTTTATGATGCACTGTCAGAATGTGTGATATTTGCTTAAATACTAAGGTTAACATGCTGGGGTTATACTCTATTTGTTTCTAGAATTGATTCTCTACCAACACACATTGCCAGCTTTTTTTCCTCTTTGCAAATGGTCAATCCAATTCCTATAACATTTACACAGATGATATAAAGTCATAAGGCCAAATGCTGGAAAAGATGAAAATGTGTTTGTTAAAATTATGCTGTGCCTTCTCAAAAGCAGTGCAAAGGATGGATAAAGCCTATGTCCCAAGGATATGAATTGAGAAAACCGTGTAAATAGAAATTTGAACTTACTTTTCTTCCTTATTTTTTAATAAGAAAATTATCTTTTAGCAAGAAAATTCCTCAACTGGTAAAGATAAAGATACTACACCAAGAGTATTTTTTATCAGTACCAGTGAGCACAGATGCCTACTATTTTTTTTTTAATTTTTTTTTCAATGGGGCTTATTTCATAATATTATAAAAGTAATAGTGGTGAAATATAATACTGCTGAAATAGATGAAAACTTTATTTTTTTTATCATAATGCTGCGTGTCTGTTTGAAGGTATATATCTGTGTGTCATGAGGAAGGCAGAGAGTAATTACCATCTGACAATGCATTACTGTCCAGGTAATATGAAGTCACACATATGGCTGACCTCAACTACTGATTTAAGGAGAGCCAGGCCTACTCATTCAGGGCATATAATTCCTATACCCATAACAACTGATCCATGAATGGCCATATAACCCAAAAGGCTAATGGTATGCATTCTCAGGCTTTTGTTGGAACTACCAAGGGAAGAGAATTCTATCCTCATTGAAACCCAACTGATAAGATATAAGCCTTGAGATGGGTAGGGCTCACAATGTTGAGAGAATGAAACCAGGAAAGAAAATAGAAAGTCCAACCCATAAAACAATGGACCATATCCTGATGACTTTGCTTGAGTCTCTATACATTGTAATTAGACATCCTTTATTTTCTCCTTATGCCTGTTTAAATAGTTTCTATGTTTGGTGCAAATGAAATATTCTCTTCTAACAAATTGATATTCAACATTCAAATTCAATGCTGAGATTCAAATTTTGCCTACTTCTAAAATATTGGAAATGTTTGAAAAACAATGTCATGAAGGCTTTCCTTTAGAGAAACAAATAAAGTTAGGGAATTCAATTCTGGGAAAACCAGTCAATAGAATGTCTTTGGTTCCTTACCAGATTTCTTAGAATGGGTCCAAACAACTATAAACTGAGGAGTCAGAAATCTAAGATACATAAACTCTTGGCATTGATAAAACCATTTCGGGGTGTGGTGTGTGTGTGTGTGTGTGTGTGTGTGTGTGTGTGTGTGTGTTTAAACTGGGAGTAAGTATTGAGGATTAAATGATAAAATGTGGCCAGAAACTCTAGACTTACTTACAGGACAATTTTGGCAACTTTGGTAATGTGGAGAGAACACAAGTGGTGGTCACACTCTCTTTAGAGAGCAACAATGACAGGGAGAGCAAGGAGGCATCCTTAGGTTGCTTCCTAAGTCAAGGGCATCAACAAGAGAAAACCAGAATTAGATAGGAAAACTTGTAGGGTACTTTGTGGTCTCTATACCTGATGGATACTTATTAAGATAAGTGAAAATTTCAAGAGATAGAAAGCTAAGAGACTTCAGAGTTTAGGTTGTATACTAGCAGTTTGGAGAAAGATCATGACATTTAGATTGTTAGTATTAATTTGAGTTATATCCACCAAGTATTTCATCATTTTTTGAATTCGCTCTTCTTTAACCTTAAACCCCAAAGTATAATTTTTCTTTGCTCTTTAAAAAATGATTGTCTACTTTGCTAGTCTTTAAAAGTATTCTATTTCTTACAACCCTAGAATTTAACCATTGGAAAAGATCTCAAAAATACCTCTATTATTCTGTTGTTTCATTCTTATTTTGAAAGGCTAGTTAACAGAGCCCCTTTGGAGATTGAATGGTCCTTGGAAATTATCCCTAGAATTTTCTGCTTTATGTAAAATGATTGAGTAAGGGGTATATTTTATGGATTTAGCCCCCTCAGAGAGTACCTTTATACTACTCGCTTATGTTTTAATTTAGAATGATTGGGTGATGGGATATTATGGCTAAATAAATGTTATGGTAAATTGTTAATAGATACTGGTATCATCCAAGTGTAATGATTTGTTTTCTCATGTACTCCAGGAGTCCCATATATGCTCGCCTTAAGACTTATTACAAATTCACTATCCTGTAGGAACTCCCTGTACTTCTCAGTGTTGAAGGGCTTCCCACTTAGATTTTCCTACTTGTGACTACTTCTCATTTTGCACTTCTTGCCATAATTGACCCAACTATGAAATTAATCTATTTTCTTAATTCATCTCAAGTTTATCTTCTCTACAGTCAATACAGTCTTAGTTACCAAGTTTTAAAAAATATGCATTGGCACTAAAACCTTTTTGAAAAAGTATAGTTTAGATTCCAAAACACTATGTATATAATTTTAGCAGTGACTATTATTTGCTTTGTCCTCTTTCTATTTTTCAACTAATTTCTATTTTTGTACCTCCAAAATTACTAGTTCTTGTTAACTTCAAATTTTTACATTTGGATTTTTCCAGGGGTTTTCTGACACTAGGAATAGTCAGCATATGACATTAATATAAGATCTAACCAATTAAAATGTATCAAGATCCACAGAAATTGAAAACTTGTTCAGAAAACCAACACAAGAATCTATTGTGTTTATTAATGTGCCTGATCAATCTACATATACTCAGCGATCTTTTATATTTTCCTGGTTCTGTGTTAAATCTTGGAGATAATCAAAGGATGTATCAAAATCCCTCATAATTCCAAAACCAAAATATGGGGCTTCTGTCTGAAGAAATTAAAAATACTTTTAAGAAAATTATTTATTTCACCACTTCATAATAAATGACCATCTGGATTAGTTACATAAAAGTAAAGAACTATCACCCAGATACCATGTTAAGTCCTTTGGATGTTTTATCTCTTTTAGTAACACTGAACTTTATATTATCAGATCATTAAACCACTGTACTGGGCCATCCGTCACTGAACTTATATATCGGCATCATGTGTAAGATCCCTGCTCAACACCAATAAAATATAAAGAAGCCATCGCAAATCCTAGGAAAATTTCTATGACCAAAGTAGGTAAAATATTTACAAGGTAACCTCAAGCATTAAAAAGGAAATGGAAGAGTCAGTCCATGTTCTAAACTTGCAGAGAGGAATCTTCGAAGTTTAAATGAAGAAGTTTGGAATAGAGATACGGAAGGGAAAAATGGTTGAGGAGGGTGTTAGCAATGCACATCCAGAGGTACTATATGCTCACTAACTATCCCCATCCTCTAGTAAATGAACATTAAATAATTCTAGACTTTCCTTTGTTCTTATTTTCAAAGCACTGTGTTTCTTCTTGCTGCTGTAAAGTCTACCACCTTAACACTTGCTGGGTCTTTCCTGCCCAGCAAGACTCCTTTCATTGAAATTTTCTAATAGCCCGTGCCCCATGTCCCTACTCTATTCCTCTTTACATCAATGATTTTGTATTAATGTAAATGTGTTACCCTTTATAATGGTGCTTTCCATTTCACTCAAGGCCGTCTAGAGACAATCACTTAATCTAAAGGAACAGTTTCAATGCGAGGAATTTTAAGTATCATTCCAGATGAGCAAGAGACATTTTGATCAGAAGAGCCTTATAACACTCTTGAAAACACACTGAAACAATCTGCCTACTCTTTATCGATTGTTAATTGACCTTTTTACAGTCCTCCACTCTAAGACAACATCTGAAAGATACAAATGTAAATTCTAAAGAGTAATTTTAACTATTAAGATAAGATAAACTCATCTTATTCACCACAAGTTCAAGGACAATAAACACTCATGTTAATATTGGTTGATATAACTTGGCAAGATCACAGAGATGGTTGGAGTACAGATGGAAGACGAATCCACCTTTCAGGACACTAAACACTCTTCCCCACATGCTCCTAAAAGGTTTCTACACACTCATGATCCTCTTTGGACATTCCAGCCCATGAATTTACATTGTCCATGCCAGTAAGCTGTCTTTGTATTAATTACTCTAATAGGTAAAAGAGGTAATTTTGGCCTTGGTTTAACTATCCAAAAGCACTTCTACTGCAGAAGACCAGAATATGTCACCCAAAATATGTCACTTTGGCAAAAAAATTATTTTGAGCTGAAGACCACAAAGAAGCAAAAACAGCTTTCTGCCCACCCCACCTCATCTTCAATTTGCATCAAAGCAGGCTTAGGCTCTAGTCACTGGTGAATCTTACCAGTCCAGAAAAGACTGGTCCATGTGAACCACATGTGTTAATAAAGGGCTTGCTTTTCTCTCGTTAATCTGTCTTTAGTCAATCTAATTTGCAGGGTCCCAGACAGAGAACCTAGGAGAATAGAGAAAGAAGGTCCTTTACCTCCCCTAAAATATAAAATACAGAGTTTAAATAATACCAAAGTGAATTAATCTTATAAGAGAAAGACTGTGTGGCTCAGTCAGTTAAGTGTCATGATCTCAGGTCATGATCCCATGGCTCATGAGTTCAAGCCCTGTGTCTGGCTCTGTGCTGACAGCTTAAAGCTTGGAGCCTGCTTCAGATTCTGTGTCTCCCTCTCCTTCTGCCCCTCCTCCACTCATGTTCGCTCTCTCTCGGTCTTTCTCTCTCTCTCTCTCCCAAAAATAAATAAGCATTAAAAATAAATAAGCAATAAAAAAAATAAATAAAAATTTGTTTAAAAAAAGAGAAAGAGAAACATCTTACCCATATTGAGAAACATGTATTTAAGGTAAAATTCTAATCTCTTCCAAAAAACTATTCTCCTAAGATATCTATTTGTAAATATTTGGCAAATATAATTAAATATAGTCATATTTATACTTGAAAATATTACATTTTAATTTAAAAATGTGGTAATTGAAATGGTTTCTGTTAAGAAATAAAAGTGAATGGAAAAGACCATTTTCAGGTAACATTTTGTGGAGATATGCTGAAAGTTGGTCAAGGAATATGATCAACCATAGATTTTGGCCTATATTTATTTATTTACTTATTTTTTTTAACGTTTATTTATTTTTGAGACAGAGAGAGACACAGCATGAACGGGGGAGGGGCAGAGAGAGAGGGAGACACAGAATCGGAAGCAGGCTCCAGGCTCTGAGCCATCAGCCCAGAACCCGACGCGGGGCTCGAACTCACGGACCGCGAGATCGTGACCTGAGCTGAAGTCGGACGCTTAACCGACTGAGCCACCCAGGCGCCCCAATTTACTTATTTTTTAATCAGTTTTAAGTGTATGTCTAGTCAATTTCTGAGATCTCTTACGTGCAATTTCATTCATGGCTAATTTTTGCTGCTTTGTCTTCAATCTCTATCCTTTCCTTTAAGAACCCTTTTCCATACGGAAATGTCTTACTTCTGACTGAAATGGTTTCCTTACAGGCATGGTATTTTGCTTGGAAATTGCTTGCTTCCTTTCCTGCTTGCATTCACACTTGGTTCGTATTTAAACAGAGATATGAATATACACATAAAACATAAATTAAATAAGATATACCCTCAGTTAAAAGTTACTAGTGATATTTACTCATTTTTTTCTTTCTATATTTTAGATTCATAATGATGAATCTTTGTTCTATAACAACTTGGACTTAAATGATTACCTTTGATACCTCATCGGTTTATGTAAATTCTGTAGTTTCATTGATCTATTTTTCAAAAGAAAGATTGCTCACATAGTAAGTTGTATTTTTCAGACTAATGTGTTCCATTTGGAAACTAGGAAAATAGGGAATCTACTCTTCACATACAGTCAATCAATGCGCTCAACTGCATTTTCAGTGACATATTTAAGAAGTGGGATAAGGCCCTCCTGCTGCAAATCACAAATTTTACTCCATTTCTAAATGTTCAACTGCACATGAAATTATAAATCATATTTTCAGCATATGTGTTTGAATGTAGTTTTCACTAATTCAAGTAGGCCTCTCATTTCAGAAAATCAAAACATCTTTATGGAGTACCTTCTGAATGTCAATTTCTACTACATCTCGGGTTCAACGATGTATAAAGATGATGTCTTTACTCAAGGATCTCACAGATTGTGTTTGCATATTTTTTTCTTTTGAGCTCTGGGGAAAAATATGCTCTCACAGTTTAAGATTTATGCTACAAATTGAGTAGTTCTTTTATAATATGTGATTAGATAATGCTATTTCTTTTTTGAACTATTTCTGCTTGCATATAAAAATTTGTTGAAGAGGAAAAGTTCTAATAACAATTTCATCTTATTAATAATGGAAGAAAATATTCATTTGCAGAGGACAACAAATCAGGTCCCTTCCAATTTATCCAGTCTCTTTTCATGTCTTTCTGAGGTTTACATTTACCTAAATAAATAAAATATATACATTTATACTTTTTTACAGGAGTAATTAAAATATTTAATCACAAGCAAGGCATGCTAACCATATATTTATTTTTTTAATGTTTATTTACTTTTGGGAGAGAGAGACAGAGTGTGTGTTGAGAAAGGGCAGAGACAGGGACACAGAATCAGAAGCAGGCTCTAGGCTCAGAGCCCAATGAAGGGATCGGACTCAAGAACCAGGAGATCATGACCTGTGCCCAAGTGTGACACTTAACCAACTGAGCCACCCAGGCACCCCAAAACATGCTAACTGAAGTCAGATCTTTGTCTTGAGAAAAAGAGCACACATCATTTATGACTGTATTAATTACCAGTAAAATATTAGCCCTAGTTTTAGCAAATGCAGTTTGGGCTATCAATACATCATCACTGACATCAAGCAGCAGAGTCCCATATCAAGAGTTGTTGTTGTTATTATTAACATTATTATTACTTCTAATTCATGTTACTTTGGGCAGGAGAATTTTGAGAGGATGGCAGTAACATAGTTTTAGAATGTCCCTGAACATTTGCACAAAAGTAAATATAAGTGTCAAGACAGCAAAAACAATAAGCATATGGCCAGCATCTAGAACAAAATTAAGTGACCAAGCACATCCATAGTCCCCAAAATATAAGTGGAGCAAAAAAAACAATAAAAAACCTGTGTTGTACTAGCAGTAGTGCAGAAGGAAGGAGAAGAGAGTTTGGAGAGCTTAAAGACGCAATGTGAGAACAGCTGCAGACAATGGAAAGTGGCTTCAAGCCTCCAGTGAATGGGGAAATCGACTGCTGGGAGGTAAAGTCAAATGGTGCTAGAGTAATTGGGGATCTCTGAACTCTTAAAATGATCCACTAAAATTTCCTTTCAGGACAAAGCCCCCAAAATATGAGAAACTGTTGGGGTCTACTTGCAATTGATGCATGATTTTGTATCATCATTAACTGGCCATTGTGGAAATACTGATCCACTAAATTAGGCAATTCTTGCAGATATTTATATATTTTATCATATGATATGAAAAATCACATTCTTAATAATCTCACCCTAAAATTCATAAATGTTGAAAAGCTGTCAAGATCATGGTGTAAGATAACTACGTTTTCCTAATTTTTTTAAAAAACATTTTAATGTTTATTTATATTTGAGAGAGAAAGAGAGAGATACAGCGTGAGCAGCAGAGGGACAGAGAGAGAGAGGGAGACACAGAATTCAAAGCAGGCTCCAAGGCTCTGAGCTGTCAGCACAGAGCCCGACGCAGAGCTCAAACTCACAAACTGAGATCATGACCTGAGCTGAAGTCAGATGCTCCACCCACTGAGCCACCCAGGTGCCCCTTCCTAAATTTTAATGTTCATTTGAAAGTACATATTTTTTACAGATAACAAATACAATCAGCTTTTTCTCAAAACTATAGCCTGAATTTGTTAATTTTCAAAAATATTTCTTTCAAAAATCCAAGTCTGAATAAACATAATTTATCAGTCGGTAATTTTTTGTTTCATGTAAAAATGGTGTTTCACTAGAAAAATAACTAGTTCAGCTTTCAAATCACACAATGGCACACAAAAAAATACCTTTCCTCAAGACAACCATCATACTTTGGTAGGCAGGAAAAGTGCTTTATGCATATTGCTTATTTAATCACACCAAATATTAAAAAGACATGTCCTTGTTGGTTGACATTTAATAAGGTTAATATTTTTTCATTGCTTCATCAGAAACATTTTTAAGTGACACTGGTTTGGTTGTTTTGTTTTGTTTTCCTGTAAGTATATGACAATGAAGAGTGCAGTGCCTACCAGTTCTATTTAGTGTCACTGCTTTGATTGTTTGCTAAATGCTAGCACTTATACTGCCCAACCCCACTGATTTTGCATCAGCAGTAAAATGTTAATGTGGTTATTCTTGGATGAATTATAATACATATGTAATCAGCACTACTTCTGTTTGTTGCCAAGCATTTACATGGAAATATTCTAAAACTAGTTAGTGCTGATACTAGAAGAATATAAGAAAATTATAACAAAGTAGATTAAAGCTACTATAAAATATTTTAAAATAAATTTCAAGAAATTAAGAGAATACTATAAGAATCAAAATAATAGCATATATTAGAATTAGATAAACTTATAATGAGGTGGTTGGAGAAAAAGAGTAATTTGAAAGAGTATACTGGAAGAATTTACGTAAGTTTAAAAAATTAAAACTAATTTCAGAAACGAAACTTTAATTATAAAAGTAGAAAACTGTTTAGACATCCAGGCTCCAGATAACCTAGCAGCTTTTATAAAGCAGATATTATAGGGTGTAAGAAAAAATAGATATAGAATACAGACTGATAGTAGGAGACTCTAACACATCTCTCTCAACTGAAGACAGATGAAGTGGACAAAATATTAGTGATAATATAAAAAACTTAACAGCTGTAGGGTAGCAGAATATATTACCCAAAAATATGTCACTTTGATGTAAGGATTATTTTGAGCTGAAAGCAGGTGACAAGAAACAGATACACGAAAAGCTTTCTGTTCTCTCCCTATTTGCCAAAAACAGGACTATATTTTTTAAAGGTGCCCCCGCCCCCACTGCTCACCTCTCTACCAAGAAGGACAAATGTTAATCACTGGCTACAAATTAAAGACTTTTTAAGGGCCAATAATATATATATATAATATATTATCCAGTGAACTCCAGTTCTAGAAATTAACTTTCTTTTCAAAATGCATAATGAACACTCATTAGAAAAATATTACCAAATGATCATATCTCAGGCTACAAGGAATATCCCATATTTCAAAACATGTAATTTAAATAGTGTTCTATCACTACTGTATAATAACACCAGATGTTATTTTAAAACAAGTCTTTTCCACTGTAATAATAATAATAATAAAACCATACATATTCTATTTGACAATTCATTTGTCATCCAAGAATAAATTAAAAATTTTAAATTTACTGATAATAATAATAAGACATGACACAGAAGCAATGAGATAGATCAAAAGTACTTAGTAAAGGAAAAATCTCAGCATTAAAACCAAACAAAAATGAATAAAACATTAAACCCAAAAGTTGAAGAAGAAAGTCCACAGAAATAAAGTACAAAGAATAAGGTAATAAGATAAAAGGATACATTAATAAGTTAGAAAACAGGAAAACAACAGAACAAACAAATTGAAATATTACTTTTTGGAGGGAGGGACAGGCAAACTAAAATCTCATAGATAATTTAATTTCAAAAACAAACAAGAAAAGACAAACACAAAATCAGAAAAGATACTTTGTGCTGTTCAAAATTATGGAAAGAAAAACAAAATGACAACAAAAAATAAGCTACTCTGAACAAATATATTCAAATAAATGTTAACTCCTACATGAAAGAATTTTAAAAATCACTGGTAATAAAGATTTGAGTCAAATTGGAGACAGTAAGACTAGAGACCAAGATGACTATAAAGACACCCCCCCACACACACATGCACATACACACTCATACAAATAAAAAGCAAATGGGATCTATGGCTGAGATGTTCTTAAGAAATTAAAACAACAACAACAACAAAAAAAAACCTTTTAAGGTTGTCAATTGTCATTGTCAATGCTACTTAAATCATTCCAGAACATGGAAACACTAAGTAAAAATGTCCACAATTCCTTTATGAAACAAGCATAACATTGATCAAAAACCAGGGGGAAAAATCACAGCCATGAAAGAAAACTTTATAGCAAACTCCCTTTTAAATACCAATACAAAAAGCTTAAATAAAATATTAGTAAAGAGAATTTAATATTCTATTTAAAACTTATATAGCATTACACCACTGTTGCAAGGGCACTCAGTATTAGGAAATCTATTCACAATTCATATTAAACTATCTTAGAAGAAAAAAAATGATCCTCTCAATAGGTACCATCACGATATGACAAAATTCGATACCCACATAAGCTAAATAACTCAATAAAATATCTCAACCCAATAGTTATCCTCTCTCTTAATAAGGAAACAGCTGTTAGCTTTACTAACAGCTCACAGCCTGGAGCCTGCTTCTGATTCTGTGTCTCTCTCTTTCTCTGCCCCTCCCCCTTGGAAGTTCTGTCTCTCTCTTTCCTTCACAAAGAAACAAACGTTAATAATAATAACAATAATAATAATAATAATAAATAAAAAGGGATGTCCCATATTTTCAGCAAATGCAAACAGGCTAGTGAAAGCAGTAAGAGGCATAAAAACAGAAAAAGAAATAAAAGTGCCTCTATTTGCATATGATAATATATATCTGATAACCTCCCAAAGGAATCAAGATAAACTTATCTAAAAGTTAAGTGAATTCTGTAAAGTAGCTGGTTCAGAAAACAACATAGAAAAATCAATAGCCTTCATGGATACAAAGAGAAACAAATTCTAAGAGAAGAAATTATATCCTATAACAAACACGAACAGAAAAATAGATGAAAATATCTAGGTTAATATGAGATGTGTAAATTCATATGAGCTAAACTACAAAATACTTCTGAATGAAACATAAATCCAAACATGCTGTGTTCTTTCTTAGGGAGGATCAACATTATAAAGATATTCTCCTGAAGTTAATTTATAAATTTAATACAATGCCTCCAAATAGTGGGTATTACCACTATTACATGATTGCAATATGCACCAGTAATGAAGCATAAGGAATACATCCTGATAATCCTACAGAGTGATCGCCAGGATTTATTGTTGAGTGAAAAATTTAAGTGGAGAAATGTGTCTTAATATGTTACTGTTTATTTAAGAAGATAGAGATTAGTATCAATCTATGCATATTTTTGAAATCATACTGCTAAAATGAATACATAATCCATATTTTCAGTGGTATGTATGGGGAGAGAATGAGTAGAGTGAAGAAGAGTAAGACCTAGTTTTTATTTCTTTTTATATATATTTAATTTTTAATCATGCAAGTATGTTATATTATTATACAATGAAGTTCAGTGTAATAAGCAGAGATTAAATATTTAAAGAAAAATAAAACCAATAATTCTAACTTTATATTGAGTACAAAGAACAAGTGTATAAAGGAATTTTGGGGGAGCACATAAGCGGCTCAGTCGGTTAAGCGTCCAACTTCAGCTTAGGTCATGATCTCAAGGTTCCTCAGTTTCCTGAGTTCGAGCCCTGCATCAGGCTCTGTGCTGACAGCTCGGAGCCTGGAGCCTAGAGCTGGTGCCTGCTTCTGATCCCTCTGCCTCTGCCTCTGCCTCTGCCTCTGCCTCTCCCTCTGCCTCTCCCTCTGCCTCTCCCTCTGCCTCTGCCTCTCCCTCTGCCTCTGCCTCTCCCTCTGCCTCTCCCTCTGCCTCTGCCTCTGCCTCTGCCTCTCCCTCTCCCTCTGCCTCTGCCCTCTGCCTCTCCCTCTGCCTCTGCCTCTGCCTCTCCCTCTGCCTCTGCCTCTCCCTCTGCCTCTCCCTCTGCCTCTGCCTCTGCCTCTGCCTCTGCCTCTGCCTCTGCCTCTCCCTCTGCCTCTCCCTCTGCCTCTGCCTCTCCCTCTGCCTCTGCCTCTGCCTCTGCCTCTCCCTCTGCCTCTGCCTCTCCCTCTGCCTCTGCCTCTGCCTCTGCCTCTGCCTCTGCCTCTCCCTCTGCCTCTGCCTCTGCCTCTGCCTCTGCCTCTGCCTCTGCCTCTGCCTCTGCCTCTGCCTCTGCCTCTGCCTCTGCCTCTGCCTCTGCCTCTGCCTCTGCCTCTGCCTCTGCCTCTGCCTCTCCCTCTGCCTCTGCCTCTCCCTCTCCCTCTGCCTCTGCCTCTGCCTCTCCTCTGCCTCTGCCTCTCCCTCTGCCTCTGCCTCTGCCTCTCCCTCTGCCTCTGCCTCTCCCTCTGCCTCTGCCTCTGCCTCTGCCTCTGCCTCTGCCTCTGCCTCTGCCTCTGCCTCTGCCTCTGCCTCTGCCTCTGCCTCTGCCTCTGCCTCTGCCTCTGCCTCTGCCTCTGCCTCTGCCTCTGCCTCTGCCTCTGCCTCTGCCTCTGCCTCTCCCTCTGCCTCTGCCTCTGCCTCTCCCTCTGCCTCTGCCTCTGCCTCTCCCTCTGCCTCTGCCTCTGCCTCTGCCTCTCCTCTCCCTCTGCCTCTCCTCTCCCTCTCCCTCTCCTCTCCTCTCCCTCTCCCTCTCCCTCTCCCTCTCCCTCTCCCTCTCCCTCTCCCTCTCCCTCTCCCTCTCCCTCTCCTCTCCCTCTCCCTCTCCCTCTCCCTCTCCCTCTCCCTCTCCCTCTCCCTCTCCCTCTCCCTCTCCCTCTCCCTCTCCCTCTCCTCTCCCTCTCCCTCTCCCTCTCCCTCTCCCTCTCCCTCTCCCTCTCCCTCTCCCTCTCCCTCTCCCTCTCCTCTCCTCCCTCTCCCTCTCCCTCTCCCTCTCCCTCTCCCTCTCCCTCTCCCTCTCCCTCTCCCTCTCCCTCTCCCTCTCCCTCTCCCTCTCCCTCTCCCTCTCCCTCTCCCTCTCCCTCTCCCTCTCCCTCTCCCTCTCCCTCTCCCTCTCCCTCTCCCTCTCCCTCTCCCTCTCCCTCTCCCTCTCAAGAATAAATATTTGGGGCGCCTGGGTGGCGCAGTCGGTTAAGCGTCCGACTTCAGCCAGGTCACGATCTCACGGTCCGTGAGTTCGAGCCCTGCGTCAGGCTCTGGGCTGATGTCTTGGAGCCTGTTTCCGATTCTGTGTCTCCCTCTCTCTCTGCCCCTCCCCCGTTCATGCTCTGTCTCTCTCTGTCCCAAAAATAAATAAAAAATGTTGAAAAGAAAAAAAAAAAAGAATAAATACTAAAAGAAAGTTTTAAAAACAAAGGACTTTTTTCCTTTAAATGATTTTTAAATACATTAATTCATCTCTATACTCCAAGGATTGAAAAAACTGAAAAAATAAACTAAATATGATTTACTAATCTTATTATTAGTGGCAAGGTTGGCATGTTTTCCCTGAGACTCTAATGTTGATTTATAGGTTAAAATAAATGAATAATTAGTTTTATTAAATGGGTACTCAGTGGATAGCATTTTTTTTTTTAATTTTCTCACTCTGTCCACTGAAAAAGCCTAGAAATAATGATCAACCTAGTAGCACTGAGCACTTCTGTTCAAATCATAATGTACAAATTCAATTTCATTGTAAAGAACCAGAGCTCCAAGTGAGGGAAAAGAAATACAAAGAAAGTACAGAATATTTGGGCATAACACAAAGAAAAGAAGCTGTCACAAACTACCTGGATTATAACAAAAGGACTCAGGAACAAACTTAAAGATCAACTCAGACAGGCATGCTGTAAAGCATCAGTTTGGATAATAACTTCAAAGGATTAAAAGCCACACTACGTGTTTAAATTTGTAAGTTTCTAACAATTTTTTAAAATTAAAATAATTTCTTGGTAAATTTGGAGAATGATAGGAAATCAATTAATCATCTTGAAAATGTTTAAGTAGAAGGGAAAACTCAGGCATTTGTCCTGCTTTTCCTGCATGTACTGTAGAAAAAGGTTTGGTGGCATTAAATTTTCTTTATAGAAACTTTTTTTTCTTTACAAAAATTTTTTAATTAAGAAGGAAGAGATGTAGAATTTCAAACTTTGGGATACTTAATGAACAGATGGATCAAGCAAAGTTGATATAAAATTTAGAAGAGCATAAAGAGACAATATCTTATATTAAAGACCCACATAAGGGGAGAAATTATCTGCAAATCGTATATCTGATAAGAAACCAGTATCAGAATATTGACAGACTCTTAAAAAATAACACAATTAAAAAGTGGCAACCATTTTGATTGGATATTTCTCTAAAGAAGACAGACAAATGACTAGTAAGTAAATGAAAAGATCCTCAATACCATTAGGCATTAGGTAAATTCCAATCAAAACTACAAGATATTTCACACGCACTAGGATGTTTAACAATAAAAAAAAAAAAAAAAACTAGCATTTTCAGGATGTGAAGAAATTGGACCCTTTCACATTACTAGTAGTAATGTAAAATAGTGCAGCCATATCGGAAACCAGTTTGGAAGTTCCTCACAAACTAAACCAGTTCTCATATGACCAATAACTCCCCTCCTAGGTGCATAGCCAGCAGAGTTGAAAACCTGTCCACACAAAAACTAGATTATTTATAGTAACGTTATTCATAATAGCCCCAAAGTGACAAAATGCCAAATGTCTACCAACTGATGAGTGGATTAAGAAAATGTGGTATATCCACTTAATGGGTTATTACTCAGCCACAAAAAAAAAATTGAAGTATTGATACATGCTACAACATGGATTATGCTAAATGAAAGAAGCCAATCACTAAAGTCCACATATTGTATGATTCCATTTACATTAAAATTCCAGAATAGGCAGGTCCGTAGAGAAAGAAAACTGATTAGTGCTTGTCAGGGGCTAAGGAAAAGTAGACATAGGGCATAAGGTTAGGATATAAGGTTTCTTTCTGGGATGGCAGAAATGTTCTGAAAATAATATTTGCATAACTTTGTGTATAGACTACAAACCATTTGATTGTACACTTTTATTTCTTTGGTTTATTTATTTGAGTAATCTCTACACCCAACGTGGGAGTCGAACTCATGACCCTGAGATCAAGAGTCACAGGCTCCTCTGACTGAGCCAGCCAGGAGCCCCAGGGATTATACACTTTAAAACATCATTTGCATGGTTTTATGAATTAGAGTTCATTCAAAAAGAAATTTAAGTAGAAGGTCATAGAAAGAGTCTATGTATCTGGGTCTTGGGATTCAAAAAGTCACAGTTTATTGATCATAAAGGGAAAGTGTCAGGATTAAAATCTTTCTTTTCAATAGACAAAAATGAAGCTCAGATTAAGGGACATAGTCTTCTATTATTGCTACAGATGGTCTTAAATTAGCTACCTATATTTTGAGTGACAGGTAAAGAAGTTCTGGTACCCTATTCCTCCAAAGATTGTGCACATTCTTAAACTATGCTTTAAAAAGAATTTAGGTTTCGGGCACCTGAGTGACTCAGTCATTTAAGCAGCTGGCTTTTGATTTTGGCTCAGGTCATGATCTCACAGTTCTTGAGTTCAAGCCGAGTCGGTCTCTGCCCTGACATCACGGAGCCTGCGGAGCCTGCTTGGGATTTTGTCTTCCTCTCTCTCTCTGCCCCTCCCCGGCTTGCTGTCTCTCTCAAAAGAAATAGAAATAAACTTAAAAAAAATAATAATAATTTAGGTTTAGTTACTGACTTTACACCGGCTTACAGGTAGATTTAAGAAATACATTAATTTTTTTTAAGTTTATTTATTTTCTGTGTGCAAGCAGGGGAAGCACAGAGAGGGAGCGACAGAGAGAAAGAGAATCCCAAGCAGGCTCTGTGCTGCCAGCATAGAGCCCGACAAGGGGCGGGGGACGGGGAGGCTGGAATTTACCAAACCCTGAGCTGGTGACCTGAGAGAAAACCGAGAGCGATGCTTAACGGACTGAGCCACCCAGCCCCACAGAAATACATTAATATTTTTTAATGTTAAAAATATGTAAACAGCATGCAACTGCGTAACACTGAAGAAGGGAATTGGGTTCCTATCAGGCAAGAAAGCTCCGGAAGCCATGCTACTCTGGAAGCCGACCTACCCCCTACGTCCCTTTCCAAATGGCACTATGTATTTTGGTTATCCGGTCCTCGTCCACCGTCGTGAACCGTTTTAAATTGTAAACGTCTCCACACCTCACTGTGGGACTCGTTCGGTAACTAATAACAACAAACACGGACTCACTCTGACCGCAGGCGCGGCTGCTCCAAGGCAGACGGGAACCTTCTGCAGCGCATGCGCCCTGGTACTTAACAGGTTCCGAGAATTTCCAAAGGACGCAGGTCAGCCTGGCTTTAGCAAGTTTGAGCGAGATCCGCCGGACTGTGGCGTCCTCTGGTGTCTCTGTTGCTGGAGCGAGTCCCAATGAGTTCCCATCTCCGCCGCAGACACTTTAAGATTAGTAAGTGTGTCTCCTTCAAATATTCTCCAGGAGCTTTTCAAAGGTGTTTTTGCGCTGGGTCCTGGGGCAAGTGAGTCCTTGCATGGGCCCTTTAAGAGGAGGTTCTCCTTTCCCTACAGCCTGTGGTTTTCCTATAGAGAATCCCCCTTTGTCTTCAGAACCAGGAGTTTGGGTGCTCATGTCTCCTGTGTAGGATCTAGGGATTGGGGTGCCTGATGTAAAGCACACAGCCCTTGCTTTCCAGGGAAAACTCTTGTATTTTGGAGTTGCCTTCTGATTGTGGATTGCTACACCTGAAGTGTTTTGTCTGTTTGTTAGAGGGTCTCTCTGGTGAGACCCTACCACTTCTACCTGCTTTGGATGCTGCCCTTTTATCCTTTGTTGTGGAGGCTTTGTTTGGACCAGTTGTCAAGTCTTTTCCCGAGAAAATTACTGCATATGTAGTTGTAAATTTGTTTTGTCCGTGGGAAGAGGTGAGTGCCAGATCTTCCTACACCACCGTCTTCAGCCCTGTCCTCCCAGAAATCGCGGGGTCTATGCTGGAAAGGATTGGGATTACGTCTCTTGGGGTGGGGTCTATTGTGCTCCGTGTAAGGGGGAAATCAAAGGAGTACATGAAATGTCTCCTATTCAGAATTGTGGACTGTGCCAGTGATAGCTAGCACTCCCTAAATTCTACATTTGCCTCCCTGAATTTTCTAATCTCTTTGATATTAGGTTGGACCCTGAGAGCTATCCTGAACAACGGACTACAGGCAGGTGTGATGGGTATCGCTTCTGAGAGATGGCAATTGAAAGCTGCTATTGGGTGTCTCCTTCAACCTTGAGGTTAGAGCTTGGAGACATGTGTTTCTAATAACAGGTGAGCGTAAAACCATATAACACCTGCCCATTTTTGACCTCATGTGAGTGAGAAAGCTTTAGTTCTTTAATGTTTTTTCTTTGATTGCACTAACCAGTGAGTCTTACTTGAGTAATCCATAGGCTTTCAGTAACTCAACTTTATTAAGCTTACAGTTTCCTTATATAATAATTAGGATAGTGATTGTACTTAATTCCCGCAGCTGCTTTAAAGGTGAAATAAATCTGTTAATGAGCTTATCCTGGTGTTACCGAAACTTAAGTTCAGCTGCCTATTGCTAGAAAAGCCATTACTCATGAGGGAGTCTTGACTGGAAAGGAATACGAGCTTTATTCAGGAGGCCGAGGCGGGCCACCTGGGGAAATGGGGGGCTCTTCTCCAAAGGTCAACTTCAAGGTTTCTGTCTGGCCCAGGGATTTTTAAAGGGATTTAGGGCAGTTAATCAGTAAGGTCATAATATTTCTTGATTACGTGCAGACTCGATGGTGCCAGCTACAGATGTTAGTGCTCGGAGGTTGTGCAAGGGGGTCAGGTTCCTTAGTGCCCTGGGGGTTGTTCAAGGGGGTCTGGTCCCTTAGTGCCCAGGCATTATGTAAAGGGTCTGGTTTTTGTTTTGTGATGTGCAGAAGTTCTCTGTTCGTTCTAGGAAAGAATGCATAATGTATAGATATACATAGGTGAATCACATGGGCTGAGGTTGGGCTAAGGTTATTTGCTAAAGTGTAAAGACAGGTGGGTTGCCCAGAGGAGCCAAGGTGGCTTCCCTGGGTCCTGGCCCAGACTAAGCAATGAGTTAATGTTAGCTGTTATTACCTTTTATTTCCTGAGAAAATTATAAACAGACTAGGGTATAGTATAAATCACACACATTAAAAAGTATACATGAATGAGGCATTATGCTCAATGACGTAGAGTAATGAGAGGGAATATAGGTTTTGAGAAGAATTCAAAATAACTGGGAGATAGAATTTGACGAAGTAAATGAGGATAAACTAAATTAAATTTCAAAATATTGTACAGATACAGAGTCCAGATGAAGTTAAAACATATACCAAACTTTTTAGTTTGGTATAGATTTCATGTACCAAACTTCTTAACTTCTTTTACTAATACCTATCAATTTGGGAACAAATGGAAAGCAGGCAAATTATATGGTTTTCTGGGCTTGAGGAAAGCATACCAAAAGAAGGTTGGTAAAATACAATGTGTATGACTTGTATTGCGTCTAAGCTAGAGAGAGACTGAACTGAGATCCTAAGGCAGATAGTGAGCTGGGGGCAGCAGTTCGTTTTATTTATCATTTTTAATCCTGTGGAAATACTTGTTTTTATAGGCTGTGTATTCTTCAGTTAAAACAAATCTAACACACCACAAAATAAGAAAATTAAACTTAACCCAAAATTTTGTAATCACAGTCCCTCTTTCAGGGGTTATTTGAATTGAGAAAGAATTGTTAGGAAATGGCAGGACTTCACTCCAAATTTCTCTAAATTGATGTGGGATAGGTAGCTGCGTACAGACCCACTGCTAGCCAGTGCGACAGTGGACTGTGGAGTCCTTTTGACTTGGGAAAAACAAGTAAATTCATTATGAGATAGTTATTCAAAGGGAACAGGTCCAAGGGATTAGCGTATGCCATAAGGGAGCATTATAAATGACTCAGTGAAAATCAAACCATGATTGAATATGCTGATACTTTTTAGTAAATGATGACTCCTTTAGCTATAACATTTGAATGAAAATAGCCATTTATACATTTGACATGTTAATTAAATTAAGTGTTCAAAAAGGTGGGGGTGGGATCCTAATGCTGTATCAAATAGCACAGTACCTGCCGCATAGTAGGCACAAAACGTCTTTTCGTTATTACATGATTTGAAGTCAACCTTGAAGTTGAAATTTTCCATTTATCCTGGGCAAGAGAATTTACAACTTGTTCTCCCCAGAGGCTCAGAATCCAATTACATCATACAGATCATTAAAAGTCACACATGGTGTCCTAAAGGGATAGAGAGTTGGAGTGTAATGACAATTACTCCCATTAAAAGAGCTTGTGAATGGGGAGGCTGTGTTACCTGTGTTTCTTTTGCTTTTCCCATTGGAATATGCCTTATGTAATCCATCAATCAGGAGAATTAATGGTGTGACTAGCAATTCAGACCATACGGAGATAATCAAGGCATCATAAATCGTGTTAGAGCAAATAAAGCCTGCAAAATGGGACTGCTAGCACAGCAATCAAATTTCAAAACTGCCTGCCTGCACTAGAAACCATGTTGATTATGAAGAGCAAAGGTGAAAAGAGAAAATGTCAGCTAGGGAAGGAGCGTACCAACTCTTCAGAAGAGAGGGTGGGGCAGATTTGGGGGGATTTCTGGGAGGAAAAGTGAGATCCCTTCAAACGAAGGGTGTGTGTAAACCCCAGGTCCTCACTGTTCAATGTCTTGATCTCTCTGTAGTGAAAATATCGGCAAGTAGGCTCTTACCACCTTTCGTAGGATCTACCTATTTCTTCTGTGTCCTACACTGAGCACCTGCCTTACAGCCATTGTCCTTGTTCTTACATTCTTATTTGCACCCCACTAAGGGGAAGGCAATTTCAGATATGTAACTTCCTAGCCTGCCACACCTGTATACCTACGTACAATAGGGGCTTGCAGCCAAAGCCTGGACAGAAGGTTTTGAAAGGAATTCTGCTGGAGACTTCTGGAGAAAGTCATCTTTCCTGATAAAAACCATAGTCACTCTTTGTCTATCTAGCCTGGGATACTGTTGTGAAAGGACACACCAGCTGGGGCAGTTGTGGTTATCTAGAAGCTAATGAAGGAGCCAGATAACAAAGGGAAGCTGGAGAAGTGGCAAAGTGGGAAGAGCCTGTGATTTGATTTCCAGACTGATCTGTTCAACTGTCCCCCAGAAGCACCCAATTTTAGCTCTGTTGTGATGTGAGTATATAAAGGTTCTTGTTCTTTAAGCCAGTGTCTCTCAAACTTTTACTCTGCATATAAATCACTTGAGATTTGTTACCATCAAATCTTTCTGATTTGGAGGGCCAGGATTGTGCCTGAGAGTCTGCATTTCTAAGGAACTCTCAGCTAGTACCCAAACTGCCCACATATTGGGTCAGGGGTATTTAAGCCACTTTTAAGTTTGCATCGTTACTTGAAATCAGATGCATACTAAGTGGCGACCCTGAATAGTGAGGGACTTGAAAGTTTAACTCAACCTGAAGATATGCAGGATGGACCTTAAGAATTCACCAGCTAAAAAATTCATAGATAGGGTTATCACATGTGAAGGCTTTGAGGTCATCATGGTATGTGTTCCAGTCCTGGTTTATTAACAGTTTAATAACTGTGTGACCCTGTGGAAAATTGTTTAACTTCTCTGAATGTTGATTTCCTCCAAGAACAGCACTTGTCTCACGTGGTTGGTTTGGGCATTCATTGAGATGATGTGACAGAGCGCCTAGATGTTGAACATACATGAATTCCTCTTCTATTGACTCTTTTGGACTTCTGTATTATTAAGCTTCACTTATGCCAAAGATTACTTAGTTAAAATGGTGCCAAGTCTGATAGAGGACATTGCGAGAATCAGCCCAGAGACTTTTAACCAAGCTGCTGTATCACAAGCCTACAATGCTTGTATCAGACTATCTTAAACTTAATTGGAAGTCTAAAAGAAAAATAATCAAAATTGTACTTTGATAGGACTTTTTTTTTAATCTGTCTGCCTTGTCTTTGATGAGAAAGGAAATTTTTTAATTTACAGACTCTTTCTTCCAAAACTGCTGGAAATTTGCCCAATGGAATGACTGTTGCTAGCAGATCTGATCAGTGGTAAAAACAAAAAAATCTATTTCTTCTAGTGATAGACAAATGGGAGGTAATGAAGTTTTCCTAAGTCGTATTATAAAGAGGATTGCGGATGTCAGGTATAGCTCTAAATGTTGCAGTGTGCTTTCTGGGTTTTAATATTTGAAGATTAGGTAGGGTTTTCATGTTTACAAGCCTGGATGCTTTGATCAACATAATGTTTTTAATGCCTCTTGGAATGATTTTGGAATGTTCTTGGCATAACGTCCAAACAAGGGATTTTACTAATGACATCTTACATATATGGTCATTGTCTTCTGGGCAAGGGTTTCCATGGATGGGAATAATTCTTGCATATTTCCAATCAAAAACAAAATATGCTTTAATATTACATACATCCTCTTGACGTCAGTGAATCCACGTAGCTTCAAATATGGCTAGAGTGGTGCATTAGCCTATCATTACCTATCAGTATTATTGTATCAAATCATTCTTTAAAATATCTGGAACTATACGTTTAAATACTCAGAATCCTTTCTGAGATGAAACCCCTCCTACTTGAAGAGAGTCTATAGAGCAGAAAGTCTTCCCAAATGGCTGGAGCTAGGTTTTCAGCTATTCACTCATTAGTTATACTAGTGTGGGCACCTTACATACTCCTCTGAGAGTCCCATTTCCTTATCTGTAAAATGGGAATCATTTTACATACTTGAGGGCACATTGAGAAGTTTAATTTGATAATGAATGTAGAACACTTAGTTGATACTTGGTATTAGTAAGCATCCAGGAAATTTTAGGTAGAAACAGCTTGTTCCAGGGGCGCCTGGGTGGCTCAGTCATTTGAGCATCTAACTTCAGCTCCAGTCATGATCTCACAGTTTATGAGGTTGGGCCCCATGTCAGGCTTGCTGATGTCAGTGCAGAACTGGCTGATCCTGTCTCCCTCTCTCTCTGTCCCTGCCCCACTTTCTCTCCCCCAAAAATGAACATTAAAAAAAAAACAGCTATTCAAACCTGAAAAGGAAGCACCTCTTTATTTTCATTTTATTTGCTCATCCTGTAGTATTCACATTGGTATACTCTTGTGGGCCAAAAGGTTTCCCCCCAGAGTACACCCTGATGCATGTGTATTTTATTTTGAGAACTGATTCTAGGAGATACAAGTGAGGGACTGAGATGAGATGAATAGGGGAAATGGGAAATAGAAAGGTATGCAACTGAGTCCCATGGGGCCTTGTAAGGACCATGCAGACTATCTGAGGAAAGAAAATGGGGAACATGTAGTCAACCGCTCCTGTCTTCCATTAACCAGGTTTGAGTGTGGGTATGAACATCCTGATGTATATTTGTAGTGCATAAGTGAATGAGAGTGTTGGTTCCTGTAGAGAGCTGATATTATGGCAGAGAATCCCCAGACAGAAAGGGAAAGAGAACACAGCAGAGGGAAAGTTTTATTTATGTACTGCTGGGTGCTGTACGATGTGAAGGTGGTGAGAGCATTTGAGGAGAGACGAGGAGGTATTTCATACGTGATTCTTTATACAGGCCAGGCGCCCTCCATGATCTTTGAAATTTGAGAGCAATTCAGTCCCAGATTCTTCTGTTTCAAAGCCCACCACTTGAGGACAATGGCTTAAATAATCCCCTGTATGGTAAAGACCCATGTTCACATCACCTCTTTATAGTTGATCCACAACTGGAATGTGCATGACACTCAAAGGTGATTCCTATGCTAAGTATCCAGTCAGAAAAGACACCCTCTCAGGGTGAACTAAGACCCACGTTTTGAAGAGTATCTTCCTTTAGTTCCCAGGGAAATTCAAACAGATCTCATGGTCACCTTAGTGTCTAGGTGTTGAATCAGAGACCTCCATGGAGGCAATTAACATAAAAAGTAACAGAAACAACACTTTTCTCTTTTAAAAATAGTTTTGAGGGGTGTCTGGGTTGCTCAGTCGGTTAGGTGTCCGACTTGGGCTCGGGTCACGATCTCACGGTTCATGAGTTCGAGCCCCACGTCGGGCTCTGTGCTGACCTCTCCGGGCCTGGAGCCTGCTTCCGATTCTGTCTCTCTCTCTCTCTGCCCCTCCCCCGCTAATGCTCTGTCTCTCTCTCTCTCTTTCAAAAATAAATAAACATTAAAAAAAATTTAAAAACATAGTTTTGAAAGGTTATGTGTGTATCTATGTGGATGATTTGATACTGCTTACCTGTTTTATTATAGAATTTTTAGTTTGTCTTGAGGTTTTTACCTTTAGGGGGCAAATCACACTTAAAAAGCCTGCTACTGGAGTTCTAGGAAGCAGTTAGAATGCACAAATACACGTGAAATAGTTGGATTGTAACCAAGGGCAAATGTATCAGGGAGAACGTTCAGTCACATGACTCTTCTAATAACTGGTGTCTGTGTCGGTGAGCACTCCCTTTTCTAAAGCAGCCCAGTGATTAAAACTCAAAGAATCACGGGAGATGAAAAATGTCCACCTTCCTATTAAGCAGTATGTTTTCACTGGAGGTCCATTTAGCCTTTAAGGTGAAAGTGGGTTCCAGACAAATGTCTTTCACATTAGAAACTGTATTAAATTAATTGAAAAATAGATAAACATTGATAATAGTAATAAAACAGGAGAAATGATGAACAGTAAAAGGTAATACTTTTAAAATGTTGCTCAAATAGACATTCAATAAAACCACATCTTTCAGACAACATAATTATTTGCATCATAAAAAACTCTAGTGGTTGAAATTTAAAATATTGATTAAAAAGCTTCAGTTGGACTTCAAATCAGCCTAAAAAGAAATTTCCATCTTAATAAAATAGGCAAAACTTTCCTTTTAAACATTAAAACTTATTTTTTTTAAAAAAATGTGTTTACTGTTCTTGAAAAAGACCTGAAATGGGTCTCTCAGAAAAGTGAGCCTTTCCCATTTTAAACTGAATTCAGCGGAGCAGTGAAGACACAATACCATAGCATCCAGAAGAAAAGTCGAATATCTAAAAAACAATCTCTACGTTTCCAAATACCCAGATTTTGGAGTTGATCCTTTAAACAAACAGGAGGGTTACTCAGCAGTTCTGTGACATCTTTAAGTTTCCTCCTGGTGTTCTAATGTCATGATATCCAGCCTGTCCTGAGGAATTTGAGAGAAACCACAAAAACATAGCATGCTGCCTAGAATTATCTGAACTTCTAAGCTTGATTACAGACTTTCAGACATCTGAGAAGATCCCTTAAGTCACCAAAGTGATTTTAGTCACCAAATTTAATATTCTCATGACTTAAATTTGACTTCAGACAGTCAAGTTTATTTTACACTCTCAGTTACTTACTACTGCAAGTCAATACAGCACAGGAATTAATGCATTTGTGCCTTCAACTCAAATAGCAAACACTGCTGTTGGTGAACTTTTTGGCCAATGAATAAAAAATATTTCATTTCTAATTCTCACCAGAAGGATTTAAATTAAACAGTAACAGATGAAGTGGGCAGGCACAGAATACTAATAGGAACTGGCGAATGAAATAATCCAGCTCTTTGCTTTTACAATGAAAATGAGAATTGATTCTGCATTGAGAGAGAGAAGTAAAAGGACCAAGTGTTTTAAAAAAAGCCTTCTCCACCAAAAGAGCAAAATAGCACTCAGTGGCATTGCATTGTTAACAAAATTTCTTTATCAGAAACTATAATTTAATATTTAAGTATCTAATTTACATGTGACAAGGTATCATATTCAAAAAATTAAATTGCAACTAGAAAACTAGTAACCACTAAAAACGATACCAAACACAACCCAAACATTTATAGGAAAGCAACAGCTAGAGTCTGAATTGGAAAAAATGTTTCATCATATTTGGCTCATTAAACAAAGCATCCATTACAGCCTGTAAAAGAGCATCTCTTGTAATTCATCAGAAGTTTATCCTTTGTAGCATGAATAACATGTAAAGATAGATTTATTGACTGTATATGCACACGTGTGTCTATATATTGTGAGACATACACTCGTGTGTTGTTTTAAAGATACTGTATCTACTGATAACTGGCTGAACTTTGGAAGGTGCTGAAATCTGTATTTCTACATGACCCTTGACCCATTTAATAATGTCTTTTTATAAACAGAAATTACATAAAATACTCTGTTTTTTATTAACTGAATATTTTCGTAAGCATAATAATAGACAATGAAGGAATTGCACTTGTAAAGATACAGTAAGGTGTTAGATTGCAGCTCAGCCATCAAAGATCAGGGGTGTGGTACTGATAAGTAAGTGTGCATCCTATGCAAAGATGATGGTGGCCACTGAAATTAAAATGAGAGCAACTAGTTACAGAACAAAGAGGGGGATAACAGAAGAAAACATGCACTACTCCTACTTTAATGCAAAACTAATTTCTCCCAGGAAACCAACCCTTAGACCTTCCTTACACAAAGAAACAGGTTCTGCACCCTTAGCAACACAGTAGACTTGGACATCTGGTTTCAAATTCTAGTTCATTGTCTCTGAGTGTGCTGTTCCAGTGTCACCTCCTTAAGCTGCCTTTGGAATTCTGGAGCATGTACAATATTACAGTCTCTTGGTTAGGTTCCATTGAGCCTCAATATCCCCTTCAGTTCTATATAAATAGGGTCCGTTATTCATCTTCTTCTGGTTCCTGTGGTAACACGGGTATTTCTTCCTTTAAACAATCACTGAAGAATCTGAGGATTGTGCTGTAGAGATGATACTTGCTCTTCTCAGATATGTTATGACCTTCATCTGGGTAGATCTAAGATATTGAGGGAGGAAGAGATTTAAAGTTACCAAATAGATACTGTCCCTCAGAATTCATTCCTTTAGCCCAATGGCAAGGGAACTTTGGAAAGTAATATCTGACCAAAATCTAACCTAATTTAACTCTTGAGTTCTTTGTGCCCAGCTTTTCTTTTTGTAATTATAATCCCATGGTAATAATTGAGATAAAATACAATTTTCTATGTATTTAAATTAAAATTCATTGGTCAAAAAAAGTAGAGCTCTCTGTGTTCGTGTTGGCTAAGACAACACTAACATTCCCCTCAGCTTGACTAAATTTTAGTTTCTTCCCAACTATAGGGCCCTGACCTTTCTTTTCTTAAGAGCATTCACTCTAGAAAACTCGCAATTTTGTAAATTCTCTGTCCCTTTGTATGTAAATCTTCTTCAGTAGTGCCACTTTTACAATTTAGGAAATGTCCTTCTCAAGGACCTAAAAGCCATTTCTCCTAAATGTAAATATTGAAGGGGATAAACCCTCCTCCAAGTTGTAAAACTACCTTTTGTCATAAACAAAGTTTACTTTTCCTTTTGGTAAGGTGAATTACCACACACAGATGACCTATGATTCCCTCCACCTCAGTTATTAAATACTCTCCAGCCCTCTATTTCAAAAGATTTAATTTCTCTCCCCTTTTGCAATAGTCTTAAATAAAGTCTTCCTTGTCTGTTTAATCTTGTCCGGTACAAATTTTATTTTGACCATGACCCCTCCAATATAAAAGACATTAGTAATTTTTCTAAAATTACAAATACAAATATTTGTCAATTCCTGGGTGTAAAGTTTTTATTTTTTTTATTTTTTAAACTTTTTATTACTTGTACTATTAACATGACATCACTTATTTTTTACTTTTTTAATATTTTCAAGTTTTTATTTTAATTCCAGTTGACTTACAGTATTATGTTGGTTTCAGATGCACAGCACAGTAATTCAACAGTTTCATACAAAAAATATAGAATGCTTCATGAATTTGCATGTCATCTTTGTGCAGGGGCCCTACCAATCTTCTCTGTATTGTTCCAGTTTCAGTATATGTGCTGCTGAAGCAAGTATCTAAGTATAACTTTTTTAGATGGTGCCTCACTGCTGTGACGAAAGCCTCCTGCTCCTTCGTATTGTGGCATGACCTACCATCTGTCTATCTCTACATCTCCATGGGTCATCACCCTAACCCTGGTACCTGTGTTGTAGAAATGTTGAACTACTTTTGGTTCTTTAAAATGCTGAAAAATGAAAATCACTTCTTTTCCCCCTTCTGTGACTCCTCCCTCAGACTGAAAGTTCCTTAAAGGTGTAAGATCTGTCGTATTGATCCATCTAGCCCAGTGATCGCTATAAAGTAAGTCTTTGATACCATTTACTATATGTGGTTGCGCATGTAATAAAGGATGATAAAGGGACTAGAAGGGAAATAGAACATTAAGCCTTTAAGACAATTCATTATTCATGATAGAGATGAAAGTCTGAGAGGAAAAAGATGCTTTTGGAAGTTTATTCAATTTAGTTATCAAGCATGAGCTGATCTACCTTCTCAGCATGGTAACGGGAAAACAGCCCACAATCTTTGATACGTAAAAATCACAGTTAAAAATAATAGCATGGGAGACAGAGTAGTACAGAAGCTGTGTTCTGTATCCCATAACTAAAAAACCAAGGTAGGAAAACAGTCTTGTGAAAAAGTGGCTTACCTGCATAGTATAATTCACTCCAGCTTTTATTAGATGTTTGATTAATTCTGCTGAATGCTGGAAATGGACTTTTGCTGTAAGAAATTAAATTATATTATTCAATGCAGATACATTTGTTAGGATCAGAACGTTTTAAATCATTTTTTAAAGAGATTATGTTACCTCACATACATTGCACATCAACTCGAAAGCCAGTAAGATACGATGCTGATAAAACTTTGAGGTTTATGAAAAAAAAAATACTAAACATTACAAAAAAATAGATGGACACAGGAGCTACTACTGAGGCTGTACTTATTGTAAAGGATGGTATTTAAATTTACTTTATCATTTGTTTATTTCTAATTGTTCAAATATGTTATATCATTACAACTATTTAACACACTGAATATCTATCTGTATGATAATATAGCAAACCATCTTTCCATTCCTCTCTGAGGATTACTGGGGCCCAGTGTCTGTCAGATTCTGACATTTTGTTTTCTTTTAAATTGGAAAAAATTATTCCATGTTAAGAAATTAGACTCTACATCTCATTATTGAAGGACTCAGTATTTAATGGGGATCATACAGGTTTCTCCTGTTTCCTTCTGTCTTCCCTCTCTGCCTGAACCTAAGGTCCAAAACTCTGAAATACACGGCACAGTAGATTGGGGCTGTGTAAATTGCCCTAACTAGCTCTGAAGACAGATGGAGCGCTCAAACCTCTTTGTGCAGCACTTGGCTCAGATGCTGCCTGGCTATTTATTCCTATACTTTGTGCATCTTTAAATTTCTGTAAATAACTTTGAAGCTAACCTTTAAGTGTCTTTATCAAACTAGGTCGGACTTAAATAGTTTAATCTTCTTCATTGCTCTAATTCTATGATGCTGCTTAATCCTACTACATAGCAGACAATAAAAGATTCCAAAAGATAATTTAAATCTTTTTAAAATCTACCCAAAATCTTTTTCAACTTCTTCCTTTTGTACTTAGAGTATTACCATGTTACTACTTTTTTTTTAATATTAAATTTATTGTCAAATTGGTTTCCATACAACACCCAGTGCTCATCCCAACAGGTGCCCTCCTCAATACCCATGACCCACCCTCCCCTCCCCCATCAACCCTCAGTTTTTAAGAGTCTCTTACGGTTTGGCTCCCTCCCTAAGTTTTTTTTTCTTCCCCTCTCCCATGGTCTTCTGTTAAGACCATGTTACTTCTTTCCTTTTTTTAATTTTTTTTAATGTTTATTTACTTTTGAAGGAGAGAGAGACAAAGTGTGAGTGGGGGAGGGGCAGAGAGAGAAGGAGACACATAATCCCAAGCAGTCTCCAGGCTCCAAGCTGTCAGCACAGAGCCTGATGAGGAGCTCGAACTCATGAACAGCGAGATCATGACCCGAGCCGAAGTCGGTCGCTTAACCGACTGAGCCACCCAGGCGCCCCATCATGTTACTTCTAAGTAAGTTTGAAAATTGCCCTGTAAATGTAAGAGTTATGAGAAATGCTGAAATGCTGATGGGGGGGGGGGTGACAATGATTGAGGTAAAACGATCCCTAACAGAGCTCAGTTGTTTATTATCGAAAAAAAAAGTTTGAAAGGGACTCTGTCATTTCACTGTATGGATTCAGCTGAGAAGATAAATGTACAAATATATCTTCCAGTTAGATTTTTTTTTGTTTAGTTTCTGGTGTGAATCCTGTTGGAATTTATCACTAGCCCCCATCCTAAAACAGGAGTATTAAGGGTCTGATTGTCTTTGTGAACTAATTTGTTGATAGTTTTTGGGGATAATATTAATATTAGTACTATTACAATGCCATTGAGCACCTATAATCCACCAGGCCCTTATGAGGTGTATGTATGTGGTGGGTGTATAAGTGTGTGTGTGTGTGTGTGCGCGCGCGCGCGTGTGTGCATGCACACACAGGTGCTTTTCCTCTGAAGTGGCCAGTGCTGAACCTCTGCTAGTATTTTATCAGTGGGGTGAAAACCCAGATCCATGGCTGAGTCAGACAGGAAGAACATGATTTTCTTTAATAGCTGCCACACATTGACAGAGACATTTGGAGAGCACTAATACATTCTAGGGTAATGACCAGATGTAAAATAATTTAACACCCAAGAGAACTTAGTCTCACAACTGATGCTTCAGAGCACATCATGACAGATTCAGAGCCTTCATGACAGATTCAAACCCCCTTTCTATGAATTAGTAGTTGTGTGATATTTGGCAGGTTAGATACATTCCATAATATTTACTTCCCCAATCAGTTAAGAGTAATAATACCTGTTTTGCAACATTTTTGTGAAAAAAGGATAGTGTAATCTTAAAAGCTTTTGGCATATTTTCTGACATATACTCAACACTTGATTTCTATTTTTTGTTGCCACTATTAATATACATGTAAGATCATAATACTTTAGAACAAGATTCTAATGTCTCAAAATGTTTATCCTCTTTTTCCTATATTTAACCCAACACAGGTATGAGATCATCTAAGTATTTTTTAAAATTTTATAATTGTTGCAGATTTTCAGAAAAGTTGAAAAGACCATACAGAGAGTCCATGTATGCCCCTTACCCAAATCCTCCTATTGTTAACATCTCACATTATTATGGCCCATTTGTTACAATTAAGAAACATTTAGATATCATGACTCCTTAACCTCTTCTGATCTATGAGAAATCGTCAGACTTGTTTTTGATGACCTTGACAATTCTGAGGAGTACAGGTCAAATGTTTGGCAAATATACCTCATTTGGGTTTGTCTAATGTTTTTCTCGTGGGTAGACTGAGGTAATGGGTTTTTGGGACAAGACCATAGAGAATGCCTTTCTCATGAAGTGATGTCAAAGGTGCATACCATCAATGTTACTTGATCACCTGGCTGAGATGTTATTTATTGAGTTTCTCTATTATAAAGTCACTCTTTTCCCCCTTTTCCGTACAGTACTCTTTAGAAGCAAATCACTAAGTACAACCCATTCTTAAGGGGTAAGGGAGGAGAGTTAAGCTTTGCTTCCTTGAGGGAGTGTACCACATAAATTATTTGGAATCATACCTAAGAGTGATTTGTTTCTTCTCATCCATTTACCTGTTTATTCAAATATACACACACTATGTAAATTTATGTAGTGAATAATACATTATATGTGGTGTGTGTATTTGAAGTATACACTATATATACACACTATATACACATACATTACATGCTGTAGACTGTGTATTTATATACATATACGTGTGTGTGTATATATATATATATATAAACACGTGTGTGTGTGTATATATATATGCATACACACACACACACACACACACACATACATCAGTATTGATCTACACTCTAATCATGTCCTGGCATACTTTAAGTTAAGGTAAACAGCTTATATAGTCTTTGCTATAAGACCTTTTTAGGGATATTGTCTGTAAATTAGGGTAAAACTACATAGTCAGGGCAGGATAGACCAACAAAATCAAGTTCAGGTGTTAGGAAATACTGATTCAAGGCTTTGACTCTGCTCACGAGCCACACAGCCTTTTTTAAATCAGTTTCCTCCTTGAAATTGATTTTTCTCATCTGTGAATGGAGCCATAAATACTCAGCCTTCTGTTGTAAAGTATCACATAAAATAACAAATATATATATAAATTCTTTGAACCCTAAACACTTCAAAGAGAATATAAAATTATATTTATTACTAGTAATGTCAATCACATCCATATCCAGTGTTTAAAGTGATGAAAAAAGGAGAAGTGATATAAAAGGGCTCTTTAGAAAGTTTTTGTGTTAACTTTAAATGAGTGATCTCATCAGAATTTTATCTCAGTGCTGGCATCTTTTTGCTATCCTGTTGTTTTCTCGGCTAGTTTCCATTTGAAGTGTGCTGAGTAACGCCACAGTGGCAGTCACCAGCCATATGCGGTTATTAAATTTTTAATTAATTAGAATTAAACAATTTAAAATTCAGTTCCTGATCATATTAAACACATTTCAAGTGCTCAAGAGCCATATGTGGCTGGTGGCTGTAGTGTTCCACAGCATAAGTACAGAACATTTCCATCATCCCAGAAAGTTTTATTGGATGGTGTTGTCATTGAGACTCACAACTTCCTTTCCTCTTGGTCTTGACTTCCTTCTTCCTACTCCCTATCACAAATTGACTTCTTTGTGCCACTATCCTCTGCTATCACCTTCAGAAAGTTTACAGGGTCCTTTGTAAGTAAGTTCATAGATGTACCCCTTTGTTCAAGGTCAGACCCCATCAAGCAGTAGCAGCAAATATGATACTTACTGTCAGCAGTCCCGTGAATTATTAATATATTTTCTTCTTTTAAGCCATGAATATTATGGAGGACACTGGATGCCTATAAGGAAAGCACAAATATCTCTATATAGATCTACTTATATTTGTAATTTGACTGAATTTTTAGAACAAGTATACGCTTTCTTGATTATTTTAAATTTTGTTACCTGGTATGTGCTTTCTTCCCTAGATGGCATACCAAGATATCTTTCAGAGAATGCTGAGGCTGTGACCCAAGAAAACAGAAATTTTAGAATTTAAAAATCATTTGACTAGCTTATTTCATTATTTGATTTCTACATTTCATATGTTCCAGTAAAATTGATTGAATCAGTGAGGTGATAAACAGCTGAAAACATCTCTGATAGCACACAATAAGTGAGGTCAACTGAGCTCTTCTGCATTGGGATTTTCTTTTTTCTTCTCTCTCTCTCTCTCTCTCTCTCTTTTTTTTTTTTTTTTTTTTACAAATCCATACATTAGGTCAATTTGTAGGAAGTACTCACCATACAACTTCAAGTCTGTGATGGGTGCAATCACTGATCCACATTTAAAAAGCTTTTCATCTGATTTTAAGATCATTGATGCAATATAGCCACCATACCCCTGGCAAAATTAAAAAAAAATAATAATAACAGGTGTGTTGTGTGTGTGTGTGCTTGCGTGTGTGTGTGTGTGTGTGTGTGTGTGTGTGTGCGTGCGTGCGCGTGCGCGCATCACTTATCCCTGGAGATAATTTTAGCTTTTGATCACTATTTGGTAATATGCATAACAGAATGTCTTCTGATGTCTCAGACTTGAGGAAAGAATACGGTAAGATACACTTTGTACAGCTGAAAAGGAAAATAATTTAAAATTTTAACAAGCTATTTTAATAACTTTAGGGAAAATATAAAATTAATTATATATCACCAGTGTCCAATGTTTGCTTTCTCATCTCATGTAGTATATTTGGGAACAACTCCAATTCATTCAAAGCTAGGGAAATATAGCCCTTATTAACTCGTACATCATTTTCAGCAAATTACATATGTATATTTAGTGAAATATTTAAAAATGTTGGTTATGTAGAAATAGGAAATAAGAATTAAATATTTATAATCTATTTTCACAAATACAGATTCTGCTTTCAGTCCCACACAATTCACTATTTGAATGAAATGAGATTGATAAATAATATTACTACTTACGTGAGTTGGATTATTTTTCAAATTTAATTTTTAAATGTCCTCCTGCAAAGCTTTTGAACTAATTTAAATTCTTTTTTTATTTTTTTATTAAAAATTTTTTTTAACGTTTATTTATTTTTGAGACAGAGAGAGACAGAGCATGAACGAGGGTCAGAGAGAGGGAGACACAGAATCTGAAACAGGTTCCAGGCTCTTAGCTGTCAGCACAGAGCCCGATGCAGGGCTCGAACTTACGGACCGTGAGATCATGACCTGAGCTGAGGTTGGCTGCTTAACCGACTGAGCCACTCAGGCACCCTGAACTAATTTAAATTCTTAAAAAAAAATCAAGATGTCCAGTTTTCTTTTGTAGTCCATGATTTGTCCAGGAAAATTCCATAAGAGATTTTAACAATTTAATAGATTTGGGCTAAGGGGAATGACCTACTGAGTTATATATTCATTTTATAAATTAATTTTTAGCTGTACTCTGAGCAGTGTTCTTCATCTTGCTAGATATCAGAGTATCCTGGGAGATACAAAAACAATGAATACCCAGGCCTTAGCCTCAGAAATTCTGATGTAATTCGCTCATGATGAGGTCTACTTTAAAGATTACCAGATGATATTAGTGTTGTCCTATGCAATAGTGATCTGCTATCTTCACTAAATTCTTGAGATGTGAAATACAGAATCTCATTTATGCTTATTTGGACTATTTAAAAATTGGGATGATTGACATCAAAGTCCTAAATGCAGTCAGAGATTACCGAAGTATCTGAGAGAACAAAGAGTAGCAGAATATGCCACCCCAAAATACGCCACTTTGCCTATTGGTTATTTTGAGCTGCAGGCACTTGGAGAATAACAAATGACAGGGAAAGCCTTTCTCTGAACTCCCACTACCTGCCTAAAGACAGATCCTCCAGAAAGAACTCAATTGTCATAGATCCCCTTCCTGGGAGTGTCATCAACTAAGGAAGATTGACTCTTGTCACTAGAAGTCCACAACACACCTGGAGAGATTGTCGCAAAGTATCACATTTCCTATCTGTTCTTCTAAGGGCCCATTCATCTTTGCTAATAATCAGTCTCCTAAAAGGCCTATATCCCACTCCCCTTTCCCTATTAAGATGGTATGTAAGCCTGAATTCTAAACTCACCTGAGAGAGTTACTCACTTTACCTAGGTATGTCCCATGTATACATGCGTGAGGTGTACATGTCAATAAACTTCTGTTGTTTTTCTCTTGTGGATCTGTCTTTTATTACAGGGTTCTCAGACAAGAGTTGAGAAGGGTAGAGGGAAAATGATTTTTCATCCTTTGCCCATGTCCGTTTTGTCCTAGATTAGTTGGCTAGTACCCAGAAGCTTGAGCAAAGCTTCTCCAACAATTGGGAACTAAGTGATGTAAAATTATCCTTTATAGACGTAAGCCATCACAGAGTGCCTTTACTCATTCTTTTTGTAAGATATAAAAATATCCTTAGGTCAGCAAAATTCAGAAGTAGTAGGCTTAAGAGTGTTAACACATATAAAGAAAGAAGTGGAAAGGAAGAACAATTTCCCTCAATCCTCTGAATTCATTGCTGATGCCTTGTAATAAAAGATTATCAAGAGAAAAAAACAATTGGGGTGGGTGCCTGTGTGGCTCAGTTGAATGTCCAACTTTTGATTTCGGCTCAGGTCAAGATCTCACAGTCATGGAATTGAACTGGGCATATTGCTTGGGATTCTCTCTCTCTCTTCTTCTGCCTCTTGTGTGCCCTCTTTCCCTCTCTCTCTCTCTCTCTCTCAAAAAAAAAAGGAAAAAAAGAGAAAAAATGTTTATTAACATGCATACCTCATGTATACATGGGAGATACCCAGTGAAACTGAATAACTCCTTAAAAATGGCCCAAGCCACCACCTTAAATACCATCTTTAGCCAAAGGCAAAAGAAAGATGTTGAGCGTGGGGTGCCTGGGTGGCTCAGTCAGTTAAGCACAGGACTTTTGATTTTGGCTCAGGTCATGATCTCATGGTTCAGTTCCTGAGATTGAGCCCCACATCAGGCTCTGGACTGATAGCACCGAGCTTGCCTTGCATTCTCTGTTTCTCTTTCTCTCTCTCTCTCTCTCTCTCTCTCTCTCTCTCTCTCTCTCTCTCATCTACCCCCCACACTCATGCACTTTTTCTCACTCTCTTTTAAAATAAATAAACATTAAAAAAGAAAAAGAAAGAAAGATGTTGGAGGGAGCTGTTATGGGAGGTTACGAGGAAAGAACTATAAACAAGGATAAGGTTGGTTAGGCAGATTTAAGTCTGATTTGCAGTCAGTGCCTTCTGTTAATAAGGGTTTCTTTATGGTTTAGAGTCAATCTTCTCATCCTGGTTCAGGGAGGGAGACACAAACGGAGATTTCCTTTATAAATGTAAATGTCTCTTACAAAAGAGTAACTTCTGTTTCCAAAGCTTCTCCTGTGTCTGCTGTTTTTTAAAAGAATCAGCTCAAAATAATCCTTATGCCAAAGAGGCATTTTCTGGGATGGCATATTCTCCCCTTCAGAAATATGCAGGGATGGGATGAGTTCTGCAAAGCAAGTAAGTAAGTAACTATTATAGAGCAAAAGTGTAGAAAACCCCTAAAAGTTCTGTCCTTAAAGGGAGCTTTTCCAGCATATTGTTCCTTGTTCTTGATTAGGGAGGTAAGACCAAGATGTTGCAACCCAAGAGGTTTCAAGTATGTCCCATGGGGCAACACTGTTTCCACAGTGAAACAGTTGATGCACACCTCTGTTGATAACTTTTCTGGTTCTAGTTCCACAATGGAATTACAGCAGACTTTCAATTGATAATAATTTGGTTGCTTATATAACCTGACTACTTTGAGAGAATGGGTGAATATTCCAATCCACAGAACAGCTATACATCACAATTTACTAATATAAATTAATAAATTGGTATTATGCTTTTTGTTTGTTTGTTTTTTACTCCCATTTCACATAAATCTCAGTCTGATTCTCTCCAGGAATTAAATAGAATGGTGTCTTCCAGAGAAGGGGCAGATTCCAGAACAATGCCTTTCAATTTGAAAGTTCATTCAAATCACTTGGAGATCTTGTTAAAATGCCTATTCTAATTCAGTAGATTCCAGGGGATGCCTAGGCTCTTGCTCCACATTTTCAATAACAAGTTCTTACAATATAATAATATAATGAATATCCCTGCCCAAACATCTCCCTAGCTTCAATCAGCATTCCCTACACCAGTGGAGATTTAAACATATATATCAATGTTCTCGAAAACAGTTCAATCTGTGGAGAATGGGCTGTAGGGTTTTCCGTGTGATTCTAAAGTGAAACCAGGGCTGTAAATCATTGTTGCTGCCCAAAGAGTTACATTTTACCACTTTTTACATGAAAATTTGAGATTAATGAAGCTAAATACTCTTTAAGACTTAATGATAGTGAAAGTTGTTAAATAAAATTCTCTCTATAGCATTCAAAAACCTAACCCCAAAATACTACTTTAATTTGATTTATTTCAACAAAATAACTTCTATTTTTAAAAGAAAAATAGACACTGGGAGGCGTTAGAATAAATTAAATTTTAATTGCTCACCTTCCTCTCTGCCATTTTATATTTATTCACTGAATGCAAGAATAGATCATGAAAGAGTTCTGCGAAAATACATTCTGGAAGAGGGTGGAAATCAGATATAAGTTCTAGCCGGATACAGTATTATAACTTTAATTATCAGAACAACTATCTATCAGGAAGATGCCAGAAAATGTGGGTCATCATATTGATTTAATCAAATAGGGGGCGTTTTTTATTTGCTATAGATCAAAAGTAGTTAATACTTAGGCTGTTCTGTTCAGTTGTGCTGTCTGTCATTTCATTGGTTTCTCAGTTACCGTATTTTTCCATTCGTTGTTATGTCCTTTCCATTTGCAAAGCATTTTAGCATTAGAATCTATCTTTTATAAGTTGTTGTCCAGTGCATTTAAAGTATAGAAATGTTTCCTGAGATTTTTTTTTTTTATCTTAAAAAAGATATACCCATAGTGGAAGAAACTGAATCTAATAGGTAGATGGACTTAGAGGAGCAGGCAGTGGAGTCTGTAATACCATTTTACTGAGGACTAACATTTTCATGTGCCTTGTGTATTAAGATAATCATTGAGTTTTTTTAGTATTCCCGACAGAGTTCATGAATAGTCAAAAAGATATACTGATAGAATTAAAAAAAAAGATATTTCCTGGGGCACCTGGATGGCTCAGTCAGTTAAGCATCTGACTTCAGCCCAGGTCATGATCTCAGGACTCTTGGGTTGGAGACCTGAATCAGACTCTGTGCTGATAGCTCAGAGCCTGGAGCCTGCTTGGGATTCTGTGTGTGTCTCTCTCTCTCTCTCTCTCTCTCTCTCGCTCTCGCTCTCTGCCCCTCCCCCACTTGTGCTTGCTCCTTGCTCTCTCAAAAATAAAGAATAAAAAAATTAACAACAAAAAAGATATTTCCTATCCTTAGATTCGTGATTCTTTGTAAACCACATATCACTTATAGTACACAATGAATTAATTTGAAATAAAAATACTGTACGTTAGGAGTAACAGTTTATTGAAGTTTTATTTTGCATTAAATCTTAATTTGTTTAATGTGATCACAAATTTTATCACAATTTTTACAATTCTGCCTTGATTGTTTCCTTCATATTCTATATATTAAAAGCTTCAACCTTTTAGAAGTGACTCCATGTTAGTAACAAGACCTATCCCAATGGAGAATATTTTATAGCTTTAAATAATTACCTCCCTAAGTAAAGTTTTAACAAGTTTCCATATTCCTGTGTTTATACTTTTCTTTTTCTTTCTTTATATATTTTTTTTTCGTTTCTAGATATCTGTGTTTCTTGCGTCCTCAAATTTCCCTGACTTAGATCAAACATGATTTCCTAGTGAAATCTTTCCTGTCTTATCAATGAAAATTGCTACCTTATCTTTATCTTGGGCCACCTATCTGCCTCTCTGCTTTATTTTTCTGAATTGTCCTATCATTAACTGACATTTCATATATTGTACTAAGTTGTCTTTTATTTATCTTTACTCATTGAACTAGAAATTCAAGAAAGCTTGTTTGTTTTTGTGACTGCCGTATGTCCAGCACATTCAGACATACTAGGCACATAGTACACACTTCATACATGTTTATGGAATGAATTAATTTTATTCCCCATTGATGTAACCTGGTAATCATAGCAATATCCATTCTATGTATCATGTTTATAGGTTTTGAATTTTGCCATCCATTTTCAATTCATATAGTTAGTCTTTTCCTTTTTTTTTAACATATAAGTGAGAAATTTTTTTCTAGAAGTTTTCTTACCATTAACATTTAGATATAATTTCTTGATAGAATGAACATTAAAATTATGACACATTATGTAAGGTTAGGTTAGGTTCTGGGGATAGCCACCTATTGGCACTGGTGGGAAAAACCTGAGGAACTAATGCAAAGGGATTTTATGACTCAAATGAAAGGAAGACTGCTGAAAGTTAATAAGCTAGACATTCAACTCAATAATTTAAGAACAAAATAGATTTAAATAGTAGAAGAAAGAAAATAATGATGGTAAGGGCAGAAATTAGGGAAATCGAATACAAAGATGAGAACAGCTAAGCTAAAATATGGTTCATTAAAAAAGGAGGTGGGATGGGGGATGGAAGGGAGTCAAGCAGGGAGAAAAGAGCAAGTAAGAGAGAGAGTGCATGCAACCTAAGACAAGCAAAGGCAGAAAGGCACTAATAAACCAAACTGGGAGTCAAATGAGACCTTATCACCACAGTGAAATGATTAAACGTATAGTAAGACAGTATATACTATGCTTTAAAAATAGTCTTTAAACATATATGAAATGGAAACTATTAAAAGTACTAAAACTGACTTCAGAAGAAATGGAAAAATCTTGATAGTCTTGTATTGATTAAATCAATTTAAATATTAATTAAAATTTTCCAACAGAGAAAGAAACAGCCCCAGATATGTTTACAATATAATTCCAGAAAACCAAGATGATTAGACCCCAGCCAATTTTATGAGTTTAGGATTGTTTTATTTGATATGGAAACAAAACAAGTACATTCCAAGAAAAAAAATTACAAGACTTAAGAGTCTTGAAGCTAACAATGTTCCTTTGTAGGCTCAGAAAGCCACCTTCTAAATTATAATTCAGTCACAGATAAGCATATTTGGTTAATTGGAAATGGAACATTTTTTTCCATTTAAAATCTAATTATATTTCTTTGTTTATATCTTGTCAGTCTTTCATAGATTTAGACTGTCAATTACCCTGAGGTTCATCAGCCCCCTAATAAAATGATAAATACAGGATTTTAAACTTCTAAATCTGAGGCCTAGAGCTTTATTTCTTCCTGTTTATAGACTAGCACTCAGCTTTCTAGTTAATATGAAGGACTTTCTAAGGTCTGTGCCAAGACTTCCTTTTGGTTTTGTCACTTTTCATTCCTTTATATGAGCCTTAATTATAGTCAATTATTTTATTTCATGTTCTTTGAACATTTACATGAGAACCTTCTCCTTGTCCTCTACTTGCTGAATGACTTTCACTATCCAATTTATGTTCGACTTTTTCTGTAAGGCATTTTACAACCTTTTGAATCTAAATTTCCATAAGTCCTTTGTAAATTATTACATATCTCAGGACCATTAAAGAGTAAAATGTTGTCAATTTTATGCGCTGTGTATGTGGTAACAAACACCTAATATAGTATTACCAACTTAACCACTTTTAGGTGCACAGTTCAGTAGTGTGTAGTGTATTGTGTCTTGTCTAGTGTCTGTATTGTGAAACAAATCTCTACAACTTTTTCATTTTCCAAATCTGAGATCCCATTACCTATTAAGCAACAAACTTTATTTTTCCCTCTCCACCTAGCCCTTGGTAATCACCATTCCACTCTCTGTCTTCATGAAATTGACTACTCTAGATATTTTATGTAAGTGGGACCACACAGTATTTGTCGCTCTATGACTGGTTCACTTCACTGAGCACAGTGTCCTCAAGGTTCATCCATGCTCTCACATGTGATAAGTCTTCACTGTGTGCACTTGTTAACTTGTTGAGAGTTTCCATGTCTTTGGAATGATCACTTTCTTAGACATTTCCATTATTTTGCTAATATCTTTCTTAGTAATGATGGGGGGGGTGTCGCCTGGGTGACTCAGTTCGTTAAGCGCCCAACTTTGGCTGAGGTAATGAATTCACGGGTTCATGCTTTTCCAGCCCCGCATTGACCTCTGTGCTGACAGCATGGAGTGTGGAGCCTGATTCAGATTCTGTGTCACCCTCGCTCTCTGCCCCTCCCCCACTCATGCTCTGTCTCTCTCTCTCAAAAATAAAATCAATATTAAATAATGTATAGGGGTAGGTTTTCATTTATTTATTTGTACTTGTGTCAGAGAAGCATTGTCCCTGTCAATCTCTTGAATATTGTGAAGGGCAAGAATACAATAAAGCAAAGACATGGTACACTGCAGGTATCTGAAGTCAGGGGAGAGTGGTGGTGGTTTGGGCTGATTTACAATTTATTCATTTGTTAAATAGCTTTCCATATACCTATTTGTCAGTGAATACCACAAAAATTTACGCCCAGTGAAACTGTCGGTTATTCTGGTCCTGTATCTCTGAGTTCACTTATGGATAGTAAAACTTGTTTTATATTTAAATCCATGAACACCAATAATTTTCTTTGTCTCCAAACTAAAATAGTACTAGACCTCCTTCCTTTCATTTTAGTACCTGTATAGTGTCTAGCCTAGTGATATGCATAAACTAGGTGCTCAGTATCTATGTGGAGTCTCTATCCACACTGTGAAAATGATATTGGACCTGACGTAAAATTACTGCAATGAGAAGTAAATATCACGCAGAAAACACCACAAAGACCTAATTATGAATATTGGTCCTCTTTCAGTTTCTGAGCCATGTACGTCATCCTTAAGGCTGTGGTACTTGATCCTTCTATAGAGAAAACCCTGCCTCAAGAGATTGGTACAATTGGCTCCCTTTTGTTATTCAGGTATCAGCCTAAATATCACTTAATCCAAGGGGCCTTACTTGACCCCTTAATCTAAGAACATTAGCCCTTTCTAGAGTTAACTTGTGTCCACTTTTTTTGTTTTTTGGTTTCCTTGTAAGACTTCATGCTATATGAAACCATGTTTTGCATTTATGTGTTTATCAAGTTCTTCTTCCTAGAAGATCTGCTTTACAAAAACAGATTTTGTTGTTATTGTTGTTTAGTTGCTGCTCTACTTATAATACCAGCACCAATTGGATTATAGATAATTGCTGGATTAATAAATGACTGAATGTATATAGTATTATAATATTACATTTTAAAGAATGGTACAGAGAGATTATAGTAAAATGGGGAAATTATATATGCACACATACAAACACATGTATATACCTATATGTATAATACACATATGTAAATCTGTGTGCTTATATACATATGCATAACATTTCTATTTACCTTTCCAAAAATGCTCAATCTTTTGGAATCAATGTATGGCTGTTTCAGTAGAAATCTGCAATGAGGAAAAAAAAAAACATTATATTTTCTTGAGTTAAACACGCATGGGAATTCATTTTTGGCACCCACACACATGCAAATGTACAAAACCCAGAAGTCAAACCAGAAATACTTTAGTGGTTGGAGCTTTATCTTGCTACTCTAAGTGATGGTCCAGTTGTTTGGTCATCACCTGGTAGGAAGATACAAATGCCGAATTGGGGACCCCATTTCAGGCCTGCAGATCTACATTTTGACAATATCCCAGCCAGTTTCTGTGTACTGGTTTAAAGAACCTACTAGTTTTCTAGGTCACTCCTGCCAGCGAGGGAATGGTGTCTGTGAAAGTTCAAGAATTATAGTTAACTGGGAAATAATAGACTTTGTAGGTTATTGTAAATAAATACTAGAGTGGTTTAATTAAGGTTGCTCTAATTTTTATAAATCTAAAGTGAATTTTAATTCCAAGGAGGCGGAAGTTCGATAATTGTTTTATTACCTGTGATGAGTGAAAAGTACTTGAAGAAATGAATGCAAGTCTATATGACTAACTCAGAAAATTGTCTATTCACTAAAGTACAGATTGCTGTACTAAAGTACATGATTCAGAGGTAATGTATCATATACCTAGCTTCTGTCATTAAAGGAAAAACAGTAGGAAAATGCGGACCCACTTACTTCACAGCTGCTATTTGGTCCTTTACTTCCACTGAACCTAACCTTCGATGAATCTCCTGCAGAATTTTCAGGCCCTGGAATCCACTTCCTCTGCCATCAAATCGTGCCGTGATAACATTATCTGTGTCAACAAGTACTGAATCCCAGTCAATGTGGAACTTATCTGTAACCAGCTGGCCTCCTGGTTCTTCATCCCTGTAAATACCAACACATTGGACCAAAACAGGAGCAATTGACCATGTGGTAGAAATTTTAGCTTTCGCACTTACTATTTCAAAATTTTGGAAAAGACCCAGGTTGCCTATTAAAATTTCTGTTAATCCTTGATAAGAAGCCTGAAAGTATCTGTTAATCCTTGATAAGAAACCTGAAAGTATAATGCCATTTTCCTTTGTAAAACTTCAAATGAAAAGTTCTCTAATGCACTGAAAACATGAAACACGATTTAAAACTGTTCATACGAGATTATTGTAACTCATTTTTCAAATGAGAGAAAGGAAGAAAAATACATTAACTTTCCATAAGCATTTCTAAAGAACAATGATCAAGTTGACATACGGGCCCTACTTTATTGGATTTCTTCCAGATAGTGTGTTTTATAAATGTCTTGGAGATGGTGTACAAAGGCTAAAGGATCTGTTAGCAGAACCAGTTATGGAGACTTAATAATAGTTTAACAAGCATTAAAAAGACAACGGACCCAAAATGAAGTCACTTATATTAAATTCCAAAACTTAATAAAGCCTAACCTAATTGCACTTCTAGCCTCTCCCAGAACTGGAATTTTAAACCAATGAAAATCAGGAATTTCCTGTTCAGTATTATGAAGTAATCTACATGTTATGACCCCTCCCATAGCCCCCATCTTCCCCTTAATGGAAGGTGACCTAGGCTGAAACAATCTTTTGTGTTCTTTTGCCAAAACCCTTCTTGTCCCACCCCATTTCTGCCTATAAAATCCTTCCATTTTGTATAGGTCCTTGGGGATTCTATTTGCTAGACGGGATGCTACCCAAATCAGGAATCCTGAATAAAGCCAACTAGATCTTTAAACTACTCAGTTGAATTTTGTTTCTTGACACAATAAATGGACAATCCTAAAGACTTTCTGACTCAAATAGAAATACTACATTAATATACCCTGAATTTGTTTTTGTGGTAGAATTCTCACTAAGGAGAAATTAAGCATACATTGAGGAAATATGGTTTTTCATCACTAAAGTTAACTAGAAAAGAGAGACACAGACGTTTGAAAAATTTGAAAACTAGAAGTAAAGAAGGACACACAAGTTACAAAGCATGAACATTGTCTGGCAGGAAAAAGTGGTACAACTTTAAAATGTCCAATTACAGTGGTACTTATTATTTTACTTTCTAGAATATAGAAAAGGGAAAAAAAAAGCAGAATCTCATAAAATCACAGATAATCTAGGTCCAAACATAGTTATAGTTCAAACATTCATTTGTCCATGTGATAGATTTAAAGAGCATCAACATCTAATTTTCTGAGAACATCTCCAATTTTAGTTGAGCTGTGTACCAGAAATCTTTACCCTATTCACGCTTGTAAGGATACCAATCTTTTGACTTCTTGTTTATATAAATATGTTGCTTAGAAGTACCAGTATATACCAATACATAAATTAACCCCCATCAACAAGCTTCTAGGTTATCAAATTTGCTAAGGAAAATAACTTCTGGGCAGCAAAAAGAACTGAACAGATACAGGGGCCATGTGAGATCAGTGAGTTAGGTAAAGGAGGAGGTAGGAAATAGGAAAAAAAAAACATAGGACAATTAAAATTTACTAAATGCTTTTATAGTCTAAATTTTGTCTCTGAAAATCTACCTGTTGAATCTCTAACACCTACTGTCTCAGAATATAACTGTATTTGGAGATAGTGCCTTTCTAGTGGTGACTCAGTTGAAATGAGGACATTAAGGTTGGCCCTAATCCATCTGACTAGTATCCTTATAAGAGAAAACTAGTATACAATAGAGACCCTAGGGACATGAACCAGGCAGAAGAAAGACTCTGTGAAGAGACACAAGAGGGAAACCAACTGCAAGCCAAGGAGAGAGGTCTCAGAAGGAATAAAATCTTCTGACACCTTGACTTTAGACTTATATTGTCCAGAACTGTGATAAAATAAATTTTTATTGTTTAGCATACCCAGCCCTATTAAAGTAATAAAAATGTCTTCTGTGGTTTAAGTACTTGAGATCCATTATTTTACTTACTATACACTACCAGAATTTATTTAACCTTTCTGGGGATGAAGTTGTCTTTTGCATGGCTTATTTCCTGCATTATTTCTCCTATACTGTAAATAAACTGTGCCATGAAAGTGTTTAATCATGATCTCCCACCATTCCCCCCAAGTCACATAATTAATGGTGATCCTGTGAGCCAAATCTAGATCTGTTTGGTCTTTCCACGGTGTCTTCAATCTTTTAACTCTTCTTGTGATTTTATTTTTAATTTAATTTAGTTTTTACAGCATTAGCTCTTGATCAGTTTATTAGGAATTTTTACTACACATACCCATGTGCTTGTTCTAATTGCTAGAGTTCTAATTGCCTAGTTCAGGACAAAGTGCAGAATTGCTAGTTTTTCCAGATTCCCAGGTGATACTAATATAACTTGTCTATCCATTGAGAAGTACCATGAATCATTATGCCTAGCACAGTTTGTGGTACCTGAACACAGAAAAGGCTGTTTACCTAGATTTTTTCAGGGAAAGTATACTCATGTGAAGTTTAAAATGGAAGGACTTTTAAAAAGCCTTTAGTTTATGAGGGCTGATGGGGGGTGGGAGGGAGAGGAGGGTGGGTGATGGGTATTGAGGGCACCTGTTGGGATGAGCACTGGGTGTTGTATGGAAACCAATTTGACAATAAATTTCATATATTTAAAAAAAAATAATAAAATGGAGAACATTTACACAAAAAAAGAAAATTTAAAAAAAATGAAAAGCCTTTAGTTTAAATAAAGGGACTATATTTTGAAGCTTGGGGATTTATTGCAAATATTGGAAAGCAAAACATGATTCACTTCAATGATTAACTTCAATTTTTTTTTTATTTTTTTTAACGTTTATTTATTTTTGAGACAGAGAGAGACAGAGCATGAACGGGGGAGGGCCAGAGAGAGAGGGAGACACAGAATCTGAAACAGGCTCCAGGCTCTGAGCTGTCAGCACAGAGCCCGATGCGGGGCCCGAACTCACGGGCCGCGAGATCATGACCTGAGCCGAAGTCGGACGCTTAACCGACTGAGCCACCCAGGCGCCCCTTAACTTCAATTTTTAAACTTAGTAAAAATATGACCAGATGGTCATCCTTTACTCTGAATGTTGATAGGCAAGACGCTAAGTCTCAAAGACTCTTTGTGTCCTTGTCTTTAATACTGGCAAAATACTGGCTTCCTTGTCTCAAAGAGTTTCGTGTGCATTAAATGGCATAATGTATTTGAAATATTTTACAAAATATAGTAAGAAATGTAAAACAATGTTTAGATTTATCACACAGTAGAAACCTGTTGCTTTTCTGTTTGTGAGCAGTTTTGCTTATATTGGGCATATTTCCTTGCAGTTAAAAAACCAAAAAAAAAAAAAAAACCCAAAAAATTATATAAAGGCTTTGGGCCAGTTGTGCAGAAATCAAACTGGGCAGTATCTGTGGATAAAGGTAATGTGTCATGTCATATGACGTATTATGTCAGATGGACCAATGATACCTAAAGACTTCTAAGAAAATATAAAACTGTAATGAACAGACCCTTTGGAGTGAGATCACACTGTAAAATGTTTTGTTGATATGTAAGATAAAAGTTTTCCAATTTATATATGAACCCCATTGCATTGTTCACAGCAGTTTAATGAGTTGAGTTCAAAGCTAATGTAAGTATAGACAAAATGTTAATCATAGACATTTTATGGCAGGCAAATTATCTTAAGATACAGTTTAAAATAAGGCACATTTTTCAAACTTAATGATTAATAAATGTTTGTAGATTTTTATAAACAAAAACCTTTAATCCCTTAAAGTTTGCAATACCCAATGAAAAAATACAATTCCACTCCTTTGGTATTTTCTCTTAATTGCCATGTTTAACTTCAACATTGTCTTTACAGTTTTTCAGTGTTAGAATACAAAATGATATCAATACATTACCAAAGATCTTAACACATTTCTCCATCTAGTTGGGTTTATTGTTTGTTCTTTTTGGTGTATGTTACAAGCATATCTATTTCAAGATGAGTTATCAAAGAATATGAATTATGCTAAGCATTGTCCTTATAAGGAAAAAGCCAGACAATTGCAGGAACGGGGTGGAGATTCTTCACGAAGTGTTGAGCAAGAAATACTAGATTATTTTTCTGCAAATGAAGGCAAAAAATACTGCTTATTCGGTGAGATAGAAATAGTAAGACATGTGGCAGTGAGAATGACCACAAAGAAGTACTCCAAATCACCCACCGATAAGAGGGGGCCACGACTCATGTATTTTGGTCGTGTGGAATTGGTGAGCTCCAGTTTATTTTGTTCCCTTTTGTCTTTCTCTGAGTGTCATCTTCATCTTTGTAAAATTTTTTAAGATGTAAGTGTTTATATATAATTTTTAAAAATCTCAATTCTAGTATAGTTAACATATGGTATTGTATTAGGTTCAGGTCATCTTCCTGCACTATTTTGTTTTACTCTCTGTCTCTGAAAACTCTGGGGACCCATAGAAAGGAGGGTGTTTCAAGGCTGAGAGTGGAACAATTTTGTTCAAAAGCTGTGGTAAAAGAACAATTACATCTGTTTTAAGCAGTGGAAGGATCACAACATTTATTTCCTAACACAGGTAGAAAAATAAAATTAATACTAAGCTTTTCTTAGAGGTTAAGTTCTTGGGAGACAGGCTCCTCATTTATTTCAATACCTTCAACACTACACGTGCCTGAATGGATGAAGAGTTCAAGATATGGGCATATAGTAAAATATAGAAAGGAAGATGAGTTTTATACATGATATTTAACAGACCTTTGAAATGACAAAACAATCTTTATGACCTAACAGAATACCTATACCAAACCTGAATTAAAGTGTGAAGAACAACCAAATTGTTCAGACTGCAATGTTTTTTCAAGTTCACAAAGTGCTACTTAAATTCATGTACGGAGCTTGAATTTATGTTCAGAAAACATAGATTTTGGTCCTGACTTTGTTAGGAAGTGCTGAGTTTCCCTGAGTAATTATATTCTGTTTTTATTTTTATTGTTCTTGTTTGTAAAATACTATGTTGTAAATAGTTAAGATTATATACAGTACATTTTTAAAAGCCTTTCCCTAACAGTAAAACTAAGGTTATAATAAATGGAAGGGAAATATATTTTTTTAAGGTGGGGAAGGGGAGAGGGAGAGGGACAATCTTAAGCAGTCTCCACACTCAGCGCAGAGCCAGACATGGGGCTCGATCCCATGACCCTGGGTTCATGACCTGAACCGAAATCAAGTTGGATGCCCAACTGAATGTGCCACTCAGGTGCCCGAAGAAAATATTTTCTAATGAGTACTCTTTACTTGACTGATCTATTGCGTGGCAGAATTTGTTTTCCTACATGGCAGAATTTTAAAGCTGCTATACTGATAGCTGTGTATCTGTCCAGTGGGATGTGAAAGGAGGAGACATAGAATTGCTTAGTCACCTCGGTTCTTTCCTCTTTCTGGGCCTAGAATAGATAGATTTCAGCTGCATGAAAGCTAGATGAAAGCTAGAATCATTGACAACTAAGTGTTGCAATTTTATTTTAGATAGGATAGACTTAAAACGTGTGAAAGGAAGGGAAAAGAATACAATGGAAGGTGAGCTTAGGGAAAACAAAAATGAAACTGATGCCACAAAGAGCCATTGCCACACTAAATTTTTAAGGAAAATTAATTGTCAACCCTTCTGATTTTGTCTTTAGGAGATCCTTCATTTCATAATTGGTGAGATTTACAGTACATTAGCCTTAAACAATATTTTCTTTGCCTTAATATGAATTTTACTAAATAGAAGTTTATAGTTAGGGATGATTTAGTTGTAACATATATGAAGTTTGACCTCTTTGAAATTTTTTTTTAATGTTTATTCATTTTTGAGACAGAGAGAGACAGAGCATGAATGGGGGAAAGTCAGAGAGAGAGAGGGAGACACAGAATTTGAAACAAGCTCCAGGCTCTGAGCTGTCAGCACAGAGCCTGAAGCGGGGCTCGAACTCACAGACCACGAGATCATGACCTGGGCCGAAGTCGGACGCCCAACCGACTGAGCCACCTAGGCGCCCCGAAGTTTGACCTCTTTGAAGCAATACATACATACATATGTATGTGGGCTAAAGGCCTCTTGGCCGATTCCTTCTATTTCTTATTTTATGATCCTTAGATTTCTTCTCATGGATGGATTGTCCTATCTGCAGAACGGCAGAATGAGTTTTGTTGTATATTTACTATATCATATGAGAATTATTATTTTTGCCTGTCAGAGAACTGTTTCTTGTCCACATGTCCCTCTTCTTCCATTAGGAGTATTATTAATATCTGTAAATTTCTGATCTGTGGTTTGTTTATAATACAATTTTGGCTGAATATCATAACTAGTTCTGCTGTCATGCTGACAGCAGAGAGCCCAATGTGGAGCTCAAACTCACGAACCACAAGATCATGACCTGAGTCGGATGCTTAACCAACTGAGCCACCCAGGCACCCCATGATATGGTCCAGGTTATTTAGGCCTCTACTTAGACCCTTTCTTACACTGGCAAAGCCGGTGTTTCTGGTGGTAGTAATGATAAAGCCTAGTTGAGAATACATACAAAATTAGGCTTATCAACCAAATACTCAAATTGTATTACTCTTCAACACTTGTGTTCATATACTTGCATTCATAGATCCTGTTCACATTAAACCTTTTAGAAAAACTACCTGCATCAATCCACTGGAATTAGGGATTGCAGGGATGTGGGAGTTCCATCCTGGAAAGAGCACAGGGTGGTATGATGGTAAAACCAAAGTGAGTTGAGCCCAGGTCCAGTGGCTTTAGACAAATTACTTCCCTTCCCTATGCCTAAGTCCCTAAGTTTGCTTATCTTTGGTGTAGAGGATGATAATAAGACTGTCTCCCTAGTAAAATAATGGCAAGGATTAAATGAGAAAAAAAATATATATGCAAACATAGCACAGTGTCTGGTTCTTGATAGATACTAAATATTAATCAACCCAGTTCTGTCCAATGCTATAGGACTTGACCTTTTCATTTTCTGTTTCCCTCTTGGAAGCTGAGCTGCCATATCTGGTGATTCCCTAGGCAATTCTGCGTTGATAATTCCTGAGCCTTTGTTTAACAATAGTCAAGTTTTTCTTATTTTGCTTAGTCTAAGGAACAAATTCAGTTGCATTAAAAATGTTCTACTTTGGGGGCACCTGGGTGGCTCAGTTAGTTAAGCGTCCAGCTCTTGATTTCTGCTCAGGTCAGGATCTACAGGTTGGTGAGATAAAGCCTTGCATTGGGCTCTGCACTGGCAGTGAGGAGCCTCCTTGGGATTCTCAATCTCTCTTTGCCCCTCTCTTGCTCATGTTCTCACTCTTTCTCAAAATAAATAAACTTAAAAACAAACAGAAGTTCTGCTTTTCACAGTGGGTGGGTCTTTCAATTAATTAGAATGAAAGATGTGTATATGTAGACATTTGTGTGTGTGTGTGTGTGTGTGTCTATCTATTTGGTTACTTTCCACACATGGCTATGTGTGTTTGTACTATGTGCATCCCTGTATGTGTAAGTTCTTTCTTTTGCTTCCACAGATGTATAATTTTTCTAGCACCAAAAATAAAAAATAAAAATAAATAAAAACAGAAAAATCTTACCCTGGTATACTTTTCTGGATTATAAAATGTATGCCATAGAAATTAGGTCTTTTTTATTTTTAAGGCATTATTTTTTTTCAGTAAGTTTTCTTCATATTGAAAAAGCTGTTGAGATAAGTAATACTTTTTCTTGATCAGAATTTGGATCTTGAATTTGGGAGGGTATTTTGTGTTAGTAAAATGGGATCTGTTTTTTCATCCTTCCACTACCCTGCTACTCCTTTCTCCCACTTCCTGTTTTTTAAGGTTTGTTTCTTTGTTTGTTTTGAGAGAGAGAGAGAGAGCAAGCATGCACAAATGGGGGAGGGACAGAGAAAGAGAATCCCAAGCAGGCTCCATGCTATCAGTGCCCTCTTCCTAATTTTTAATAAGTAGCCTTTCTCGTATCAGGTTCAATTTCTATTAAAGGTATTCTTCCTTGCTTTGAAAGGAATTTAATCATATTTTGTTCTTTGGTTTCTCTTGATTAAAAGCCACAGATTATATCCTTAGCATGATACAGAAATTGCATAATGATTATCATTAGTGCAATGAAGAAAAAGCAGAATCCAGTTCATTAAATCAAGTTATTTCTATTGTTGTAGGAAGCTGAAAAATGAAAAACTTATCAGAATGCAGGATGAAACACTGAACAGCATGGATATTAATGAACCAGCTATAAAACTCAAAAATGGACTGTTAGTATTATCCACACAAAATTAACCTCAGGATAAACATCTAAGCACATGAAAATATTGGAAAAGAACCAATGGAAAAGGGCCTCAGGGATATCTCACAGATAGAAATTGTGCAATAAAATGAGAGCAAGTTCCAATCTCCTAATCATCTCTGCTGTCAAAGTCTTACTACATTAATTCGTATCCATTGGCCAGTTTCCATTTGGGATAATTTCTAACAAATGGGTGAGGAGGTAGAAAGGAAGGAATTTGCTGATCTTTAGTTTCAATTACTAGGAATGCCTGTATCATCACTGAGGTAAAACAGCATTTGATCCCCTTCCTTGGACCTCTTTAGAGAGGGTCACAGTCAAAAGAAAGTTTAGCACATTGCATAAATGGATCACTCAGAGGAGAATCAACCTCATTCTTTATTTTATATAACTGTTATGTAAATCTCTTATACAGTAGGCCCACTTCACTATCTTTGACATATGAGCAATTACATTCTCAAAAGGAATTTGGAATTCTTAGCTGAAAGAGAATTAAGAATTTAAGGTTTTAAAAGCCTTGAGGTGCCTGGGTGGCTCAGTCAGTTAAGCATCCAACTTCGGCTCGGGTCATGATCTTGTGGTTTGTGAGTTCGAGCCCCACATCAGGCTCTGGGCTGACAGCTCAGAGCCTGGAGCCTGCTTCGGATTCTTTGTTTCCCTCTCTCTCTGACCCTCCCCTGCTCATGTTCTGTCTCTCTCTGTCTCAAAAATAAATAAAACATTTAAAAAATAAATAAAATAAAATAAAATAGGCCTTTTTTTTCCAAGTTCTGACTCTGGGCCTTTTCCCAAATTTATACCATATCTTTTGAAGGTTTTTATCCTTAGAAATTTTAGGGAAAAGTAGTAAAAGTCTGAAAATGTACCTTTTGGTTAAGTGTTCACCTTTTAGTATATGTCTAACATGTGACACATTACCTACCACTTCTGATTATAACATCTGCCCTATTATACTCATTGGACAAAATAAAATAATGTATAAGCATTGTAAACTGCATGATACACAGATGATTTTTTACAAGAATATCCACACGTATGAAGCCATATGTGTATTATACATATGTATACATATCTTTTTATACTTTTAATTCTTTTTTAAATTAATTTATTTTGAGAGAAAGCACAGCAGGGGAAGGGCAGAGAGAGAGGGAGAAAGAGAATCTCAAGAAGGTTCCACACCACCAGCACAGAGCCTAATGTGGTGCTCAAACTCAGGAACCGTGAGATCATGACCTGAGCTGAAACCAAGAGTTGGACGCTTAACTGACTGAGCCACCCAGGCACCCCTTATGCTTTAATTCTTAAAGATGCAGTAGGTTCTGTTCGACGTGTGTTCAGTTGATATGCTGTATTTCATGTGATGGATTAAAAGGGAAATGATGGCGACATAGACATCACTGTGGTTTCTGCACAGCTTTTCCAAAGACATTAATATTTGCAGGTAGTCAGAAACACACTTTCTTAAGATGAAAGGGAAAGCCCTCGCAATATACTAAGACTTCAAGAAAAAATGTGAAACTCAGTAGAAGCACCTTGATTAAGGGCATGTTATGGATGGCATAGTAGCTCTCGAAATCACTGGGTCCCTCTGCATTAGCTATTTGATGACAACTGAGAGTTCTGATTACAGATGTTGCAAAAACAGGGAATAGAATAAATAGTGAATGAAACAGGGCACACCTAGATTTGGTTTGTAATTTTTATAAAAATAGTACAATAAAAAATGGCTGAAAGAGAATGCTCTCAAAGAGGAAGTGCCCATTTCCAGGTTGAATAAAATGGAGTAACTCTATATTTGATTTAACCCTACAAGAATTTTACTAGGAATCTTAACGTCTGAATTGTGGTTTTGTTTACAAAAGTTTAATAGTTTTGAATTTCTTCCCAGTCTCATTTCTCCTAGATACTCTGTAAATGTTAGCATGTGATTTTGTATAATACTTGTTTCTTAGTAATATACGTGTGATGTCATAAAAGAAAAGCCTTTGCTTCTGGCAGAGCTTCTAATCCTCATTGATACTCCTTAATTCTGCTTTGCCTGTATGCTGTATAGTCTTATATGAATGTTTTTATATTTAAGGCAAAAGGGAAGAAGATTTGAGAACCCTCAAATAACATGTCATTGATGTACTCTAACTTGGGGTTTTGTTAGATTGTCAAAGGAGAAAGTTTCTCAGCATCTTTGATTTAAATTTTCAAATACATGTTAAACTAGTAACATACTTAATATTTTCTTCTATTGTGGATTTTAGAAAAAAAATAAATTATTAAACCAGAAAAAGAGAATGATTTAAATATAGGTATATTCTTACATTTATGACCCAGTGTATGACCATCAAAACTTTAGAAACAGTAAATTAGCAAATATTTTTTTTATGAAAAGTGTTTAGGAGCTATACCTTTAAATATACAATATACTTGTATGTTTTCATTGGTATTAGTAATCAATATTGTTCATGTTAAACTATAATTCATGTCATTCATATGAAATCATCAATATCTGTATTAAGAGAAGAGAGCTAACATGGTTACAATAAAAAAGTCATAGAAGTGATTTTTATGTATTTATATAGAGAAAAATCTGTCAACTTAAAAGAATCATAAAAGATAATCTGATAACTGCTGCATTATATACACATTTTCTGTAAACTTAGAATTTCCCCCCCCCGTGGAACCTTCTCGAGATATCAATTTTGAGTTTGTACACTTTTAAATAATACAGAAATTAATGCTGACATTTAAGATGCATTATCTATAGATTATGAAAGAACAAGGTCCAATTTGTTCATAAAAAATATGAAAAGTGATGATCACCCTTTCCCCTTCCATTATCTGGATTAAATGCCACTGTCTTTTCCTAATCATTTCATCTGCATTAAAGTGTGGGAGAATTTTCTATCCACTTAAATGTGGGAAATCTTTAAAAATGAGAAAAATCAGAAACTTACAATTTAAGCTTTGCCCCTTATAAATAATCCTTTTTTTTATTTTTTAAAAATTTTTTTTTAATGTTTATTTATTTTTGAGACAGAGAGAGACAGAGCATGAATGGGGGAGGGTCAGAGAGAGAGGGAGACACAGAATCCGAAGCAGGCTCCAGGCTCTGAGCTGTCAGCACAGAGCCTGACGCGGGGCTTGAACTCACGGACAGCGAGATCATGACCTGAGCCGATGTCAGAGGCTCAACCGACTGAGCCACCCAGGCGCCCCGAAATAATCCCTCTTTGAGGCGAGTACTGACCCTCTTATCCATATGCATTCAATATGTGTTAGTTTCGTAAGAACTTGATAGTGAAGTAGGTCTGTATTTGGCATGAACAAGTGTGAGATCAAAAGATGTTAGAGAACTTGTGGAATAGATGTGCATTTACTCTTGGGAAACCAAACAAACTTACTCCTGGCTATCTTACCCATTCAAAAGTATATGAATCCACAGAAAAATTGGTGGTTATAAACACTTTTCGGAAAGAGAACAATTTTATTAGAATTTGGAATTTTATTAAATAGTCTAGGTGAGAATTTGAACTCTCATGTGGAATATCTAGGAACTTAATCATTATTCCTATAATCATTAACATGATCCTGTTGGAAAAGGTTATAATCTAGAGATTATTATACATTTAAGTGGGAACAACAACAACAACAAAAAAGGTCCTAAGAATTTGGTTGTAGTGAAGTCTCTAATTCTGGTCAGCAGTTTTGATAATTTTCCAAAATCAAATATGCAATGGGCTATGTACCCAGGAAGAATTGAGTAATAAAAAGAGATTATTGATCCAAAAAAGAAATAAATAAAACTTAAGTTCAAACCCTAATTTTGTCCTGCTCCTGATGTTAGAGATAATATACATGATATATTTTAGTCACAGTTCCCTTGTGTTAAAATGAAGACAATGATATTTATCTTTCATGGTTTCAGTAAGCTTTAAAGGTGGTATCTATACATCCTTAAAATGATGTCCTTTATCCAATAAATAATCTGACTAATTTAAGAAGCTCAATAATCAAAAATAAAAGAGAAACAGTGAAAAGATAACATGAAAATCAATCATTATTAAGCATTTTCCAGAAAGACTATTAGAGAAATGAGAAATGGACCTCACATTCTTCTGAGGGGGAAACTACACTGCAAAGAAATTGACTCATTCAAAGGCTGAATTTAAACACATTATAAACCCTCAAATCATTTCTTTCTCCCTTTTTCCCTATCTTGGCTGAATTCATTCCTAATGACTAACTCAGGGTTGACTGATTTCTGTGGTCATTCATTCATTTATTCATTCATTCATTCAATACTTCCTGAACACAGATAAAGCCTGTCACTGTGTTAAGACAAAACCATACAAAAGGAGTTCTTATAAACAAGGAGTTTACAGTTAATAGAGAGGAAATAAAATATTGTAATCTGTTGTGGTTACATGGTACAACAGAGGTGAGCACAGAATATGAGGAAATACATCTTAAAATGTTAAGGAGAACTTTTCCAGTTGTTTAAAAAAAATCAAGGTACTGGAAGACTGTAAAAAACACAAAGGAATGATTGGGAAGCTCCTATTTTGCAGAATAAAATAGTTTTTTGTTGTTTGGTTGTTTTTGTTTGCTTGTTTGTTTTTTAAATATCCAGAGACTGAATCTCTACTAGGGGTAGAGTGCCACATTTCCAGATATGGATCACACAAAGTTCACTCTAGCATCAGAGTGGAAAAGCAACTTAGAGCAGATGGAACAATAAAGTACAGAAAAGGAAGTGTAGGTAGAGAGCAGTGTAGCAGATTAAATTGACTCATCCAGGGGCGCCTAGGTGGCCCAGTTGGTTAAATGTCCAGCTCTTGATTTCAGCTCAGGTCATGATCTCATGGTTCGTTAGTGAGATGGAACCCTGTGTCAGGCTTCACACTGTCAGTGGAATTGGTATTCTTGTTCTGCCTCTCTCTCTGCCCCTTCCCTTGTTCATGCATGTTCTCTCTCTCCCTCCCTCAAATAAACTTAGAAAGAAAGAAAAGAAAATTAAAGAAAAGAAAAAAGAACTGACTCATCCAGACATGGTGTCTGCCTCTGTGGGGCTTCAGAAAGAGTGTGGGCTCTTGGACAACCCCATTGGTTCAAAGATCAAGGCAAGACACTGTGGTCCCATGAGCATGATATTATTCAAAATTATAAACAATATCCATTGTTTGTTGAAAGTGTGTTTATGAAAAAAGCAATGATGTTATCTTGATTGTGGGACATGCATGGCTATATAATTTCACTCACTACATCTGTATCACTTAATTATATCCTGCTATTTAATGGAGTAATTATACAGAACAGAGCTGACAAACAGCTCACTTCCATCTAGATGACCATGTTGCAGTGCTCTGATATGCATAACACTGATTGATGAAACTCTAGATAAAAATGAATCATGCTTTCTAGTTAGAATGGCTTAGTGTGAAAACTAATAGTGATCATGTCATTTGCTTTCTGGACATCATCCATTTATTCACTCAATATGTTTTTGTGGAGTGACTCTTACTCCAAAAGCTAACCACTAGGAGGCATATGGCATGTGTAAAGATTTTTTTATGTTTTCTTAAATTGTTTAAATATTCCATAAACCATTCTATGAATTATTTCTCTCAATATTCACTTCTAGACTGTGGATCTTCCTCCAGAAACCTTGATCCAAAATCTAGTGAGAGTCAGAAAATTCCTAAATAGTGTGTAAAGACATCCTGACAAAAATTAGAGTAAACTAGAAAAGTGACCATATGATTGATATGATTCAAGATATTTGGAGAGACTTTGGACAGAAAGCTGTGGGCTGTAGGAGGGAACACAGATTTGGAATTGTAATAAGATACAGACGGCTGGATAAGGAGGGTGAAAGATAGCTTCAGGAACATAAGACTTGATGGATGGCCATAAATTTATTAGAATTTGAAGGAAAATGGATGGAAGAAGAAACAAAGTCATAGAGGCATTTTGCAAATTAATGTAATTTGTTTCACAGCCACTGCCTCCCAGAGTTAGACCTTTGTCAAGTGTAGCATGGATAAGTTGAACATGAAAGAGTAGAAAATGGAAAGGAATAGTGATTTCTTGGCACTGAACGAAACTCTCCAGATCCATACTGCTTCTCTTCATGGATATAGCAAACAAACAACCTTTCATCTTTAATAATAGTACATCTGTCTGGATTGCTTCCTACCAGGGTCTAGGCATTTAAGTTCATATTTATTTATGTATAAAATAAACGTTTATAACTGTAGGCTATCTCAATCCTTAGTTTTGCACTATTAAAAGAATGACAGATTAGTAAGTTTTTATAGGATTCTTCTATATGTCCCAGGCATTATGGAGACACATTTAACAAATCTAAAAAAGGATTATGTATTTCAAGATGCCTGTGATCTTTTTATCTTCCCACAGCCACTGGCGTAGTTTTTTGCACATAAAGCAGCATGTAAATGTGTTACACTAAATTATGTATATATGAGTAGAAAATAAGAATACTAAAAAAAAATTCAAGATGATAAATGCTGAAATGGATATACATGTATATAGTATAGTTATAAAGATGAATATAGACACTGGGTTCTTAAGGGCTCCCTATAATGTTAAATAGAAAGACAGGAGAAAGATAATTAGGTATCCAAAAGGAGAATACAGAATAGGAAAGAGAAGGGTGGTCATGACTCCATAGAGACCACTGTAAATGGAGGTCATGAGATTTATCTGTAGTGGTAATGCTTCTTAGCTTTTCTATTACAGTAAAATATACTGTTACCATTGATTCACTTTTACTTCCTATATCATGAAATTAGGTTTGGGTTTCAGAAAATCTGGCCATACAGAGATCCTCAGAGGACCATTTCTTCCGAGGTTCCATAATGAAGATTTGGTAGAAAGGGAATTCCAAACTGTCAGAGTCTACTTTCTTCAAGGCCAGTCTTCCTTCCAGCTACTCTGGTATTTGCTGCAGCCTGTCTCCAACTAACGCAGTCATCTTAGAATTTCCTGGATGTAATTCCATCTGTACAGGTGAAGAAATGACTTACAGTCTGTTAAGTGCTAGATACACTATACAAAAAAGCAAAAAAGTAGTGACACCACAATCACCAAATCGTATCTTAGCGTCATTTAAATAATAGTCACTTTATTATTCCTCACTATCTAATCGTCCATTTAGGTAAAAAAAATAAATATTTATTATTATTTTTTTACAGTGGGGACTCTACTTGTCACTGCAGATACTTTAAGATACTTTTTAAGATACTTTTTAAGATGCTTTTTAAGATACTTTTTAAGATACTTTAAGATACTTTTAAGAAAAAAGATATGCCTTTAAATTATAAGCAACCGGCAAAAACACTTAAAAACTGCTTAAGCCATTCTCACCCATGTAGGTTTCCAAGCATAAATATTTTAGAAATCATCAGCTTAAAACACTATACCACTTTTAAAAATGACATCAAAAAAGAAAAATCCTGGGTTGGTTTAGTAAGTCCTATTTTGTAAAAGTTCTGGGAATTTACCTCTGAAAAACAAGCAGTTTGGATGAAGTAAATTAACATTTAGTATAATCAGCATATATAAATAAAAATACTTCCATTTAGGGGCTCCAGGATGGCTCAATTGGTTAAGTATCCATTTCTTGATTTGGGCTAAGGGCGTGATCTTACAGTTGTGAGACAGAGCCCGTGTCAGGCTCCACGCCCAGTGTGAAGCCTGGTTGGGATCCTTTCTTTCCCTCTCTCTCCCTCTCCCCCAATCACTCTTTCTGTCTCAAAATAAATAAATAAACTTAAAAAAAATTCTTTCAGGGCACCTGGGTGGTTCAGTTGGTTAGGCATCTGACTCTTGGTTTCAGCTCAGGTCATGATCTCATGGTTCTTAATATTTGTTTATTTTTGAGAGACAAAGAGATAGTGCAAGTGGGGGAGGGGCAAAGAGAGAGGGAGACACAGAATTTGAAGTAGGCTCCAGGCTCTGAGCTGTCAGCACAGAGCCTAACATGGGGCTTGAACCCAGGAACTGTGAGATCATCACCTGAGCCAAAGTCGGACGTTTAACCGACTGAGCCACCCAGGTGCCCCAATCTCATGGTTCTTGAGTTTGAGCCCCACATTCGGCTCTGTTCTGACAGTGAAGAGCCTGCTTATAATTCTCTCTCTCCCTATCTCTCTCTGCTTCTCCCCCACTCTTGTTCTCTCTCCCTTTCTCTCTCTCTCTCTCTCAAAATAAATAAAACTTAAAAAAAAAACTTTCATTTTTCCCTGTATCAACCAAAAATTAGCAAATTCTATAGGCCTGACTACATTATTTTATCTGCTTTTGTAATGAATGTCTATTAAATAATTTCATGGGTGCTGAATTACAATTATATAATTCTGATAATTAAAAAATATTTCCTAAAAGTATATTTTTAATTGTATGATATGTGTAAAATCAAATAGCTTTCAAAGACCATAATACCTACTGGATCATCTTTCTCCTCCATAATTTTTTCATGATCTTTGACATTTTTATTTTTTAAGTTTTTCATTTTAATTCTAGTACAGTTAACATACAGTGTTATATTTTAGGTATATAATATAACGATTGAACAATTTCATATCTCAGTGCTTATTGTGCTAAGTGTACTCTTTAGTTCCCATCATCTATTCCACCCATCCTCCCACTCACCTCCCCTCTGGTAACTACCCGTCTGTTCAATAACTATAAGTAATTGTAAGTATAAATAGTTAAGAGTGTGTTTCTTGGTTTGTCTACTTTTCCCTTTTTGTTTCTTACATTTCACATATGATTGAAATCATATGGTATTTGTTCTTCTCTGATTGACTTATTTCACTTAGCATTGCCCTCTCTAGTTCCATCCATGTTGTTACAAATGGCAGTATTTCATTCTTTTTATGGCTGAATAATATTTCACTGTGTGTGTGTGTGTGTGTACACATACATATATATATATATATATATATATATATATATATATATATACACATCTTATTTATTCATTCATCTGTTGATGGAACTTGAGCTACTTCCATAATTTGGCTATTGTAAATGATGCTGCAGTAAACATAGGGGTGCATATTGCCTTTCAAATTATTTTTTTTATATTCTTTGGGTAAAAACTCAGTACTGGATCATAGAGTAGCTCTATTTTAGTTTTTGGAGGAACCTCTATACTGCTTTCCACGGTAGCTGCACCAATTTGCATTCCTACCAACTGTGTGTGAGGATTTCATTTTCTCTAAATCCTTGACAACACCTGTTGCTTCTTATGTTGTTGATTTTAGCCATTCTGATAGGAGTGAAGTGTTACCTCATTGTGGTTTTGATTTGCACTCCCCTGGTGATGAGTGATGTTGAACAGCTTTTCATGTGTCTGTTGGGTATCTGTATGTCTTCTTTGGATGTCTGCTCATGTCTTCTGCCCATTTTTAATTGGATTATTTGTTTGCTGACTGCTGAGTTGTATCAGTTCTTTATATATTTTGGATACTAACGCCTTATCAGATATGTTGTTTGCAAATATCTTCTCCCATTCCACAGGTTAATTTTTGGTTTTGTTGATTTTTTTTCCTTTGCTGTGCAGAGCTTTTTAATGTAGTCCCAATAATTTATTTTTGCTTTTATTTCCTTTACTTTAGGAAACATATCTAGAAAAATGTTGCTATGGCCTATGTAAAAGTTACTTCCTGGGGCGCCTGGGTGGCACAGTCGGTCGAGCGTCCGACTTCAGCCAGGTCACGATCTCGCGGTCCGTGAGTTCGAGCCCCGCGTCAGGTTCTGGGCTGATGGCTCAGAGCCTGGAGCCTGTTTCCAATTCTGTGTCTCCCTCTCTCTCTGCCCCTCCCCCGTTCATGCTCTGTCTCTCTCTGTCCCAAAAATAAATAAACGTTGAAAAAAAATAAAAAAAAAAAGTTACTTCCTGTGTGTGTTCTCTTCTAGGATTTTTATGGTTTTGTGTCTCACATTTAGGCCCTTAATCCATTTTGAGTTTCTTTTTGTGTATGGTGTAAGAAAATGGTCTGGTTTCATTCTTTTGCATGTAAGCTGTCCAGTTTCCCAATACCGTTGGTTGAAGAGACTGTCTTTTTCCCTTTGGATATTCTTTCCTGCTTTGTTGAAGATTAATTGACCATATAGGTGTGTGTTTATTTGTGTGTTTTCTATGCCATTGATCAGTCTTTTGTGCCATTACCATACTGTTTTGATTACTACAACTTTGTAATATAACTTGAGGTCTGGAATTGTGATGCCTCCAGCTTTGCTTTGCTTTGCTTTGCTTTTTCAAGACTGCTTTGGTTATTCATGGTCTTTTGTAGTTCCACATAAGTTTTAGGATTATTCATTCTAGTTTTGTGAAAAATACTAATGGTATTTCAATGGAGATTTCATTAAATCGGTAGACTGCTTTGGGTAGTAAAGATATTTTAACAATATTTGTTCTTTTAATCCATGAGCATGGAATATCTTTCTATTTGTGTTATCTTCTATTTCTGACACCAGTGTTTTATATTTTTCAGAGCACAGCTCTTTCACTTCCTTGATTTAAGTTTTTCTTAAGGATTTTATTATTTTTGGTGTAATTGTAACTAGGAATGCTTTTTTAAATTTCTAATTCTTTTGCTTCATTATTAGTGTATAGAAATGCAACAGATTTCTGTACATTGATTTTGTATTTAGCAACCTCACTGAATTCATTTATCAGTTCTAGTAATTTTTAGTGGAGTCTTTTGGGTTTCTATATATAATACCATATCATTGCAAATACTGAAAGTTTACTTCTTTACCAAATTGGATGCTTTTTATTGGTTTCTCTTGTCTGATTACTATGACTAGGATTTTCAGTACTATGTTGAATAAAAGTGGAAAGAGTGGACATCCTTGTCTTGTTCCTGATTTTAGGGAGAAAGCTCTCAGTTTTTCACCATTGACCATAATGTTAGCTGTGAGTATTTCATATATGGCCTTTATTATGTTGAGGTATATTCCCTCTAAACCTATTTTTCTGAGGGTTAGTATCATTAATGGATGGTTTACTTTGCCAAATGTCTTTATCTGCATCTATTAAAATGATCATATGTTTTTTATCCTTTGTCTTATTGATGTGATGTATCATATTGATGGATTTGCAAATGTTGAACCACTCTTGTATCCTGGGAATAAATCCCATTTGATTTTGATGAATGACTTCTTTAATATATTGTTAGATTCAATTTGCTGGTATTTTGTTGCAGATTTTTGCATCTGTTTTCATCACAGATATTGGCCTGTAGTTCTCTCTTGCTCTCTCTCTTCCTCTCTCTTTATTTTATCTGGTTTTGGTATCAGGGTAATGTAGGCCTCATAGAATAAGTCTGTAAATTTTCCTTTCTCTTTTATTTTGGAATAATTTGAGGAGAAAAGGTATTAACTGTTCCTTAAATGTTTAGTAGAATTCCCCTGCTAACCCATCTGGTCTTGGATTTTTGTTTGCTGAGAATTCTTTAATTACTGATTCAATTTCATTGGTAGTAATTGGTCTGTTCAAATTTCTCTTGCTTTCTGCTTCAGTTTTGATTTAGGTTATGTTTCTAGGAATGTGCCTATTTCTTCTAGGTTGTCCAATTTGTTGCCATGTAATTCTTCATAATATTCTTATAATCCTCTGTATTTCTGTGGTATCAGTTGTAATTTATCCTCCTTACTTTCTGGTTTTGTTTATTTAAGTCTCTCTCTTTTTTAATGAATATGGCTAAATGTGCTTCAGAATTGTTTGGTCTTTTCAAGGAATCAGCTCCTAGTTTCATTGTTCTGTTCTAACCTGAGTTCCTTGCTTCTACTGGTTTGGGGTTTTGTTTGTTCTTTTTCTAGCTCCTTTAGGTGTAAGGTTAGGTTGTTTAATATTTTTCTTGTATTTTGAGGGACTTTCTCTGTATCCCAAGATTTTGGATCCTTGTGTTTTCTTTTTTATTTGTCTCCATGTATGTTTTTCTTTGATTTCTTGGTAGCATCTTATTTAACATCAATGTATTTGTGTTCTTTCAAGAATTTTTCTTGGGGTTGATTTATAGTTTCATAGATATGTGGTCAGAAAAGAAACATGGTATGACTTCAATCTGTTTGAATCTGTTCAGACTTATTTTGTGGCCTAGTATCTGTTCTGGAGAACATTCCATGTGCACTTGAATGTATATTCTGCTTTTTTAGGATGGAGTGTTCTGAATGTATCTATTAGATTTGTCTGATCCAATGTGTCATTCAAAGCCAGTGTTTCCTTGTTGATACTCTGTTTGGATGATCTGTCCATTGATGTAAGTGGGGTGTTAAAGTCTGCTACTATTGTATCACTTTTGATTATTTCCTTTATGTTTGTTATTAACTGCTGTATTTGGGTGCTGCCATATTGGATGCATATTTATTTGTTTATAAATTTTATGAGAAAAAGAGTAAATGTGCAAGCAGGAGAGGGGCAGAGTGTGGGAAAGAATTTTAAGCAGGCTCCACAGTGTCTCACAATAGTGAGATCATGGCCTAAGCCCAATCAAGAGTGACTTAACTCACTGAGACCTCAGGCACCCCTCAGTACATAAATAGTTGTAATTGTTATATCCTCTTGTTGGATTGTCCCCTGAGTAATAATATAGTGCTCTTCTCTGTCTTCTGCTAGTCTTTGTTTTAAAGTCTATTTGTCCAATACAAGTATTGCTACCCTTTCTATTCACATCCATTTACATGACAAATGCTTCCCCATCCCTTCACTCTCAACTTGCATGTATCTTTAGGTCTGAAATGAGTCTCTTGTATGCAGAATATAGATAGGTCTTGTTATTTCATTCATTTTTCACCCTCTGTCTTTTGATTGGAGCATTTAATCCATTTACATTCAATATAATTACTGATAGGAAGGTATCTATTATTATTATTTTTTATGGTTATTTATAGTTCTCTGTTCCTTTCTTCCCTTGCTTTCTTCTCTCATGATAACTCGGTTTTCTTTAGTGATATACTTGGATTCCTTTCTCTATTTTTTTTTTGGCATATCACTGGTTTTTTATTTGTGGTTACCATTTGATTTGTATATAACATCTCTGTATGTAGCTGTCTACATTGAGCACATTTTAGGTGTATGGTATCATACTTTACATCCTTTTATCCTCATCCCTATGAGTTCCTTGACTTATTTTTATAAATATACTTATTTTTACTGCTTTTGTGCTTCCTACTTTCCTTACTCTAGCTCATGGTCTTTCCTTTCCACTCAATGAGTCCCTTATAACATTTCTTGTAGGACTGGTTTAGTGGTCATGAATTCCTTTAACTTTCGTTGGGAAAACTCTTTCTCTCTCCTATTCCTTTCTTGCTGGATAGAATATTCTTGACTGCAGATTTTTCTCTTTCCGCACTTGGAATACATCATGCCACTCCCTTTGGCTTGCCAGATTTCTACTAAAAAATCAGCTATCAGCCTTTTGATGTTTCCTTTTTATGTAACTGCTATCTTTTCTTTTGCTGCTTTTAAAATTCTCTATCACTACTTTTCCCAACTTAATTACTATGTATCTGGGTGTGGAATTCTTGGGTTGATTTTTTGGGGGGGATCTCTGCCTAGTAGATCTGGATTTCTGTTTCTTTCTCCAGATTTGGGAGGTTTACAGCTATTATTTCTTGAAATTTTCTGTCTCCTTTTCTTTCTCTTCTCCTTCTGTGATCCATATAAAGCAAATATTATTAAATTTGATGGTGTTGTTGAGTTCTCTAAATCTAGTTCCATGTTTGAAAAAATACACACACACACACACACACACACACACACACACACACACTCATCTGCTCAGCTTGGTTACTTTCTATTACTCTGTCCTTCAGGTCACTGATCCAATCCTGCTTCATCTAGTCTACTATTTATTACATCTAGCATATTTTTAAATTAGTTTAGTGTATTCCTTATCCATAATCGGTTCTTTTTTTTTTTTTACCTCATTAAGTGTCCCACTAATGTTCTCTACTCTTTTCTCAAGTCTGATGAGTATCTTTATCATCATTACTTTAAATTCTCTATGAGACGTATTACTTATCTCCATTTTGCTTTGGTCTCTTGCTGTAATTTTTTTCTTATTCTTTTATTTGGGACATGTTCCTGTCTCCTCATTTTGTATAATTTTATGTGTAGGTTTTTGTGTGTGAAGGGAGACAGCCACATCTGCACTTGCAAGTAATGTCCGTATGAAGAAGAGGGTCTCAGTGTCCTGCTGTATAGTGTCTGCTGTTCACCAGAACCTGGTGCAAGGTCTTCTATGTGTGATGTGTGAACCCTGCTGTTGTGGCTGAGCTGCTCTTTCCTTCAGCCCAGTCATCTGCAGTAGCTTTCTTTGCTTGCTGTGGGCAGTGTTTACTCCCTTGTAGTGTCAGTGGACCAGTCTGGGAATGCCTTGGACCTGAGTTGAGTCAGACCAGGCATTTGCCAAAGACATTAGCACCAAACTGCAGGACACTTACCCTGGTTGTCCTCTGAGAAGATTTCATTGGCAGGTGGGGCATGCAGTCAGACTAGTTGTCGGCCTCTGGCCCACTGCTATGTCTCTGACTGGTGTGTGTGTTTTATCTTTCCCTCTCTCAGGGGCATGAGTCACAGTGGAATGGTGCTGACTATTGTAGGGGCCGCTTTCACGATGCCAGGGCTGTGGCACCCACAGGGAGGGTGGGGGCTAGTAAGCTTTGAATGCTGCCACTTTTCTGTAGGCAGGGCCCTGCAGCACCCAGACTGAGACACACTGTCTGAAGGGGTGGATCTGTGGAAGCTGATAATTTTAAATATTAAAATTACTAGTACCAAAAATAACTACGTTTGTGGTTTCAGTTTATTAAACACTGCATGCAAGTGTTTATCCTCCACCAAACACTATGGTGACGTGTCTCTATAAATTATCCCAAGTTATCTCCAACTTTTATTTATAAGGAAGCTGAAGCTTAGAAAACATAAGCAATGTATTGGTAAATCTTTGAGCTGAGATTTGAACCCAGGCTACCTGACTCTTAAATCAGTAACTTTATTGTACTATCCTGCCTCTAAAAAAAAAAAAATGATTATCTCTTTTTAACAACAGAAATTGTCTTGTGCTAATCTCTTACAAACTAATTTCTTCTTAAAAACAAAAAGTCACTCAGACTAAACCTCATATTGGATACCAAAATGAGCCCATTAGTTTCTCTGACTCAAGACTACAGAGAGAATCTGTAACTTCTGTCTACTTTTTCCCCCTATGTGTGACATTATTCTGGAGCCAATGAATACGCAAGTGAGGATAATTTCTTACACATCTATGTGAACAAGTGAGGCATGCTTCACAGAAGAATGCCTGGTAGGGTTCTTTTCCCTGAGAACCACATCCCCATCACACAGTGAACAAAAAGAACAGCCCCTTTTGGAGATATGACTGAGACAGAAGACAGGGTTAAGATTTTTTTCTTTTTTGTTTCATTTTAATGCCTTAAATATTTTCATATATTTTAATGCCTTAAAATATTTAATGCCTTTCAAATATTTCAATGCCTTAAAAATTTATTTTCAATAAATCACACATGAAATTCAATTAGGGATTGAAAACAGGTAGTGAAAGAGAAGAGACCTATAAAAGAGCAAATAACAACCTTCTCAGCAAGCCACCAAGAACTTTCAGGGCCTTCTGGTTATTAGGGACAAAGGAGAACCAGATGGGCATGACAAACTAGATGAGGTCAAGGCATTAACATTAGGAATAGATACTGGAGTGTGGGAAAATATTAAGTATAATATTTTCTGTGTTTAGCTGCTTAAAATTAAGTGACAACTTGTTTCTATTTACTAAAGAATCTAAAGTCAATGCAATCTGTATACAAATAATGAACTGTAATCAAAATAATTAAAACAATCATACGTGCATGACACTTTACATGTTGTATTTCATTTAATCTAAAAAGCAGACATAACAGGTAGGCTGTACTTTAATGCTTGTTTTATATTTGGAGAAACTGAGTCTTATATGAGGTTAAGTAACTTGCTCAAGGACACAGCTAATACATGACAAAACTGGAACTTGAAGCCAGGAGGTTTGATTTCACAGACTGAATACTTACCCTGTATATTAAGTAGTCAACAAGTAATGTTATTTTCATTTCTCTTTTCCTATTAAGGATCTGATATAATTACAGACCATTTTAAGCATTGTCATAGCAATATTCTGGCTGGTTTCTTAATAAGGAAAATAATAACTCTTGAGAATGAAATGCTACATCTATATCAGTTTAATCAACCATTACATGTTATGGGCCTCTGTGCCTAATGCTATATGTCAAAGTATGATCTCACAGAAAGTATGAATGAATTCAATTCCAAGTTGGAAAAAACCTAAAAGGTTTTCTGAGCCTGGGGGGTGCTTCCTGCTGGCCATGAAGCCAGGAAGGAAAACTGGCAGGAGTGATACAAGTATAAGCATTGTGGTTTCAGCAATGGAAGAAAATGTTTCCTCAATGTTGCATAAGCAACTGATAAAGAGCATAGGTCCTAACTATGACAACATAGATGCACCTTAAGGACATTAAGGGCCTAAGTGAAATAAGCCAAAAAGTCAAATACTTCATGATTCCACTCTCATGAGGCATCTAAAATAATCAAACTCCTAGAGGCAGAGAGTAGAATGGTGTTTTCCAGGGGAGGGGGAAATGGGGAGTTGCTATTCAGTGGGTATAAAGTTTCAGTCATTGAAGATGAGTCAGTTCTAGAGATGTGCTACGCAACACTGCCTATGGTTAACAGTACTGTGTGCTTAAAATTTGTCAAGAGAGTACATCTCGTATTAAGCAGTCTTCCAATAACAAAAAAAATGGCTTTTATGAACCCAGCATAACTTTGATATGACAAAAATATCACAAAGAAGGAAAACAATAGACCAATATTATATACGAAAACAAACAAAATGAAAAAGTGAACATAGGGCTTGAGTAATTGCTAAACAGATATCATAAACCAAACCATATGTGTCACTATTCCCAGTAGTAACATCGAATTCAATTTGAGAGGTAAGAAGTAAAAACAAATTACACATCCCTGCATATTATTTAGTGGTGGTGTCCTTGACAAATCCATACCACTGACAGCTGCCCCAGTTAACTACACACATAGGACTTCTTTTGCTTTTTAATCAGAATGCTGTCGTGTGAGGCATATGAAAAATTATAAAGTCTTTATATTCCTTCATTTCAAAAACAAATGAAATACTTACATTATTAACAGAAGAGCATACTGGTTTCGGTCCGTAAAATCTTTGGGAAAGGACAACTGTAAAGGAAGTTCTTTTAAAGAAAGAGCAAAATATTAAAGATGGAGAGTCATTTACATGTAAAACTATGATTCATAGAAAATTGTTGTTAAATAACATAGCATGCACAAAACTTTACCATAGTCATCAATATGAAGCATTTTAATTTCTGACTTCACTATCTTCTTCTTCAGGATAGCTTCCTTCAGCATAGAATTGCTTTCCAATATAAAATACTCTATAAATCAAAAAAGTTAATTTAAATAACTAACTACTATGTATTGATCAGGAATAAGTGCAGCACAACAAATAATTATCCAGTGATTGTCATTTGCTAAGCACTGTGTGAGGCACTGATTAAACTCTTTAAAATTCTTCTCCTTGTAGAGTTCCACAAGTTTTCTAACTGACCTTTCTTATTTCAGTGAAATTTTGTCCACATGCCCTATTCTTGGAATTAACATTTACATCTTCAAAATGCAAATCTGATCGTGGTCCTACTCTGCTTAAGAATATGTAAAAGAATTCAAAGTTATCTAGAACCCAATGAGATGATGTTTACTATGCCCAGGCATAGTAAATAAAATAATATATATAAACAAATATAGTAAATAAAATAAAATATAAAATTATTGGAAATATCAGGAAAATATTACCCACAATGAGTAAAAAATCCAGTCAATAAAAATAACCTAGAAATAATACAAATGATATAATGGATTGAAAATAACATTAAAATAGAGAATATAATTCTATCGCTTGTGTTTATTAAGGTGAAAAAAAACTAGGCATGAGGATCTTAAGGGGATATATGAATGAAATTTAAAAATAAGACAAATTAGAGTTCTAAAGATTAAAAACAGTAAAATCTGATATTCATAAAAAGTATAAGATCTAAAATGAAAAAAAATAGTAGGTGGGATTAGTAGCATAGTAGATACTGTAGAAGAAACAATTAGTGAATTTGAGACTATGGCAAATAGACCATGTAAAAAATAAAAAATCAAAAAACAAGTTGACAAACCATGAAAAGAACATCAGCAACTTGTTGGAATTTTTATTGATACATTAAATCTATAAACTTATTGGAGAGATTTCACATAGTGAGCCCTCTAATTCATAAGTATGTATGTATATCCATTGAGCCTTTAAGATCTCCCAGCAATGAGTGTTTTTTTTCATTTTAGGGGACTTTCACATTTTTATTAGATTTATTATTGGATATTGTCAGATTTCTTGTTACTTTAAATGTTTTGAACTATTTTCAAATTTTGCATTGCATTGTATTTCATAAAACAGTTGATTTTTGTGTATTATAACTGTAACCATGAAAAATTCACTCATTGCTAAAAGTTTTGTGCAAGTGTCTCAATTCCATATTTTTGTTTGGTTTGTTTACAGATATATCTTCGGCAAAGAAAGATATTTTTCTACTTATATTTCTTTTCTTCCCTCATTTCATTGGCTAAATAATACAGTGATGCATAGAGGGGTGAGAGTGGACATTCTTCCCCAATATTGGGGGAAAGCAATCAGTCTTTGAATATTAAGGATGATGTCAGTTGTAGGATTTTTGTAGATTCCAATTCATCTTATGAAGAAATTTCTATTCTTTCTATTTTTAATTTATTGTTACTGGTTTTCATATTTATAAAATTTTTTCTTCTAATCCTCAGCATTAACAGTAAAATAAGGCGAATTACATTGATTGATTATTGAATATTATAGCAATCATGGATTCTTCAGGTACCCCAATGTACTCATAATATTCTTTTACAAACTGGTAGATTTTACTTGCTGGTATTTAGTTAGCAAATTTTGCATCTATATTCATTAAAAAGGTCTTCCTCCCTCCCTCCCTCCCTTTCTTCCTTCCTTGTTTTTATTATTATTTGTCCTTACAATGTTTATGCTGGATTTGGAATTTGGAATGCTGGCCTTATATTTTCTGAGATTTTGTGTAAGCTTGGTATAAATGTATTGAATATTGCACAGAATGCACCAGTGAAGGTAACTGGAATTTTCTTTGTGGGAAGAATTTTTTTAGTAGATAATGAGATATTTTTATATTGTACTTACCCTGCCTGTTTAGACCCATTTCATCTAAAATATGAAGTTTACTGCCTTAAGATTACTTATAATATTCTATTACTATCATTCTAATGTGTGTAGGATCTGTTATTAACATTATGTATTTTGTTAATGAAAATTATGAGAATGTACATTTTCTTTGGTGACTGTACAGAACTTTATCAATTTTATTGATCTTTAAAACCATGTTTATTTCTGTATATTTTCTCTACTGCTAGTCCATTTACTTTATCATTTATTTCCACTTTCTATTCCTCCCTTCAATGTAATTTGCTCTTCTTTTTCTACCTACTTAAGGCAGAAGCTTAGATAATTGATTTCCTTCTTTACAAAGCAAGAATTTAGAGCCAAAAATTTCTTGTCACATTGTCAGGTGTTTTTCTGTGGCTCAAAATATTTTCTAATTAGTGTTCTAAATTATTCTTTGATTTATGTCTTACGTAGAATTTCAGGTCTCATAACAAAACATTCTCAGCTCTTCTCCATTCCTTATTTTGGCTTCACTTTTGAAAGCTATTTTCTAATATCATTATCCAGGTTAAGAATTATGTTTTCTTTTTCAGCATCATTTAATTAATTCATTAATTAACTTTAATTCCAGTACACTTAATATACAGTGTTATAGTGATTCAACATTTTTTAATTTTTTTTTAATTTTTTTAACGTTTTTATTTATTTTTGAGACAGAGAGAGACAGAGCATGAATGAGGGAGGGGCAGAAAGAGAGAGGGAGACACAGAATCAAAGCAGGCTCCAGGCTCTGAGCCATCAGCCCAGAGCCCGATGCGGGGCTCGAATGCACAGACCGTGAGATCGTGACCTGAGCTGAAGTCGGACGCTTAACCAACTGAGCCACCCAGGCACCCCTCTTTTTTATTTTTTTAATGTGTGTTTATTTTTAAGAGACAGAGCAGGGAAGGGGCACAGAGAGAAGGAGACAAAATCTAAAGCAGGCTCCAAACTCTGAGCTGCTAGCACAGAGCCCAATGCAGGGCTCAAACCCATGAACTGTGAGATCACAACCTCAGCTGAGGTTGGACGCTTAACCAACTCAGCCACCCAGGCGCCCTGTGATTCAACAGTTCTATACATTACTTCAGTGCTCATCATAAGTGTATTGTTAATCTCCTTCACTTATTTCACACATCCCCCACCTCTGGTAGCCATGTTTACCAGAGTAAACTGGTCTGTAGTTAGACTCTGATTTTTGGTTTCTCTTTTTTTTTTCCCTTTCATTCATTTGTTTTCTTTCTTAAACTCCATATATGAGTGAAATCATATGGTATTAGTCTTTCTCTGATTTGTTTCACTTAGCATTATACTCTATAGATACACCCATGTTGTTGCAAAGGGCAAGACTGTATTCTTTTTTATGGCTGAACAATATTCCTGTGTGTGTGTGTGTGTGTGTGTGTGTGTGTGTGTGTGTGTGTATCTCACATCTTTATCCATTCAACTATCAGTGAACACTTGGGCTGCTTCCATAATTTGGCTATTATAAGTGATGCTGCAATAAACGTAGGGGTACGTATTGCCTTTCGAATTAGTGTTTTTGTATTCTTTGGGTAAATATCCAGTAGTGTGATTACTGGATTGTATGGTACTTATATTTTTAACTTTTAAAGGAACTTCCATACTACTTTTCACAGGGGCTGTATTGCATTCCCACTGATAGTGCACAAGGATTCCATTTTCTCTCTTTATTGCCAACATTGTTGTTTCCTGTGGTGTTGATTTTAACCATTCTGATAAGAGTGAAGTGATAACTTCATTGTGGTTTTGATTTGCATTTCCCTGATAATGAGTGATATTGAGCAGCTTTTCATGTGTCTGTTGGCCATCTGTATATCTTTGGAGAAATGTTTGTTCATGTCTTCTGTCCAGTTTTTAAGTTGATTATTTGTTTTAGGGGTGTTGAGTTGTATCAATTATTTATATATTTTGGATGCTAACCCTTTATTGGATATGTTGTTTCAAAAATATCTTCTCCCATTCTGTAGGATATCTTTTAGGTTTGTTCATTATTTCCTTCACTGTGCAGAAGCTTTTGATTTTGATGTAGTCCCAATAGTTCATATTTGCTTTTATTTCCCTTGCCTCAGGAGAACTATCTAGAAGATTATTGCTACAGCTGATGTAAGAAAAATTACTGCTGCCTGTGCTCTATTCCAGGATTTTTATGATTTCATGTCTTACATTTAGGTCCTTATTTTGTGTTTATTTTTGTGTATGGTGTAAAAAAATGGTCCAGATTCATTCTTTTGCATGCAGCTGTCCAGTTTTCCCAACATCATTTGTTGAAGAGACTGTCTTTACCCCAGTGCACTTTCTTGCCTCTTTCATTGAAGATTAATTGACCGTATAATTGTCAGTTTACTTCTGGTCTTTCTATTCTGTGTGTCTATTTTGTGCTAATACTATATGTATATATGTACACACTACATTATGTATGTATTATATATACTATATTATATATACACAGTGCTATATATATGTTATATAATTACTACATATATACTATGTACATACAGCACTCTATATAATATACATAGTATATATATTATATATATACTATATATACTATATATATAAACTACATATATATCATAATATATACTATATAATCGATACTACATATATAGTATAGTAATATGTATTACAGTATATACAGTACTATGTATATTATACTATATTATACTAGCATATATACTAGTACTATATATATTATAGTACTGTATATACATCATATATAGGTAGTAATATGTATTACAGTATAGTATATAACTATAGTATAGTAATACAGTAATGTATATTACAGTATATACATAATAATATATAGTACTGCATATATAGTATACATATATATAGTACATAGTATATATAGTATATATGTAGTGATAATATCACATAGTACTGTGTATATAATACATATATAGTGTGCATATATTTACATATATATACATATATACATATAGTACTGGCACAAAATAGACACATAGATCAATGGAACAGAACATATACTATATTCCAGTATGTAATTATTATACAGTATGTGTATACTATACATACAGTATGTATATACTATATATGTGTGTGTGTGTGTGTGTATATATATATATATATAAAACACTCTATATTATTACTACTACTACTGCTACTACCACTACAGCTTGTACTATAACTTGAGGTCTGAAATCATGATACCTCCAACTTTTGCTTTCTCAAGATTGCTTTGACTGTTAGGGGTCTTTTGTGGTTTCATACAAATTTTAGGATTATTCTATTTCTTTGGAAAGTGCTGTTCATATTTTGATAGATATTTCATTAAATCTATAGATCCTTTGGGCAGTATGGGCATTTTAACAATATTTGTTCTTTCAGTACATGATCATGGAATATGTTTCCATTTCTTTGTGTCCTCTTCAACTTCTTTCATCAATGTTTTATGGTTTTCAGAGTACAGATGTTTCACTTCCCTCGTTCATTTTATTCCTAGGTATTTTCTTATTTTTGGTGCAAATGTAAATGGGATTGTTTAAATTCTCTTTGCTGCTTTATTATTAGTGAATAGAAATGCAACAGGTTTCTATATACTGATTTTGTATCCTGCAACCTTACCAAATTCATCTATTCCATTAGTTTTTTGGTGGATTCTTTAGAGTTTTCTATATATAGTATCATATCATCTGCAAATAGTGAACATTTTATACTTCTTACTCACCAATTGGATGTTTTTCATTTCTTTTTGTTGTCTGATTGCTGTGGCTTGGACTTCCACTATCATGTTTAATAAAAGTGAGATGTCCCTGTGTTTTTCCTCACCTTAGGGGAAATGCTCTCAGTTTTTCACCATGGAGTATATTGTTATCTGTGGCTTTTTCATATATGGCCCTTATTATGGTCAGTTATGTTCCTTCTAAACCTAGTTTGTTGAGGGTTTCATCATGTTGTACCCTTTCAAATGTTTTTTCTACATCTATTGAAATGATCATATGGTTTTTATCCTTTATCTTCGTGATGTGATGATTCATGTTGAGTGGATTGTGAATGTTGAACTACGCATGCATCCCAGGAATAAAACCCATTTGGTTCTGGTGAATGATTTTTTGTTGTTGTTAATGTAGGATCCAGTTGGCTAGTATTTTGCTGAGGAGTTTTACATCTATGTTTATCAGAGATGCTGGCCTATAATTCTTTTTTCATAATGTCTGTATCTAGTTTTGGCATCAGTGTAATGCTGGCCTCATAGAATTTGGTAGCTTTCCTTTCTCTTCTGCTTTATGGCATATTTTGAGAGGAATAGTTATTATCTCTTCTTTAAGTGTTTGGTAGAATTCACCTGTGAAGCCGTTTGGTCCTGGACTTATTTTTGTTTTAGGTTTTTTGACTACTGATTAAATTTAATTGCTTGTACTCAGTCTGTTCAAATTTTCTATTTCTTCATGATACAGTTTGGGGAGGTTATATGTTTCTAGGAATTTATCCATTTCTTCTAGGTTGTCCAATTAGTTGGTATATAACCTTTCATATTCCTTTATAATCCTTTTTATTTCTCTGGTGTTAGTTGTCATTTCTCCTCTTTCACTTCTGATTTTCTTTGAGTCCTCCCTGTCTCTCTCTCTCAATTATTTAATTATTTAATATTTTTTATGAGTCCTGCTATAGGATTATCAATTTTATTAATCTTTTAAAATAGCCAGCTCCTGGAAACCTTTTTATGTCTCCTTCTAGTCTTTTTATTTTTTAATGTTTATTTATTTTGAGAGGGAGGGAGGGAGACAGGGAGGCAGGCAGGCAGAATGAGAGTGGAGCAGGGGCAGAGAAAAGATGGAGACACAGAATCTGAAACAGGCTCCAGGCTCTGAGCTGTCAGCACAGAGCCCGATGCGGGGCTCAAACCTATGAACTGTGAGACCATGACCTGAGCCAAAGTCAGACACTTAACCGACTAAGCCACCCAGGTACCCCTGTCTCCTTCTAGTCTTAATGATAGCCTTCCTGGATTGAGCATTCTTTCTGCAGATTTTTTTTCCTTTTAGCATTTTGAATATATCATGTCACTCCTTTCTGACCTGAAAAATCACCTGACAGCTTTATGGGCTTTCCTCTGTATATAACTATTTTCTTTTCTCTGGCTGCTTTTAATATTCTATCACTATTTTTGCCTTTTCAATTACTGTGTATCTTGGTTGGACTTCTTTGGGTTGATTTTGTTGGGGGCTCTCTGTGCCTCCCAGATCCTTCCCTAGAGTTGGGAAGTTTTCAGCTATTATTTCTTCAGATATATTTTCTACACCCTTTTCTCTCTCTCCTTCTCTTATCCCAATAATGTGAATGCTATTACGCTTGATGTTAAGTCTGTTCTCATTTTGCATAACTTTTTTTTTCCTCCACCTGCTTAGGCTGATTGCTTTCAGTTACTGTCTTCCAGGTCACTGATCCATTCTTCTCCTTCCTCTAGTCTACTATTTATTCCATCTAGTGTATTTTTAACATCACTTATTAAGTTCTTCATATCTGATTGTGTTCTTTGTTCTGTGTTTGCTCTTTCTTAAGTGTCTCAGTGATGTCCTCCATTCTTTACTCAGGTCCAGTAGATCTCTTTATGATCACTAATTTAAATTCTCTATTAAGCGTATTATTTGGGTCTATCTCACTGAGGTCTCCTGCTGTAATTTTTTTCCTATTCTTTCATTTCAGACATACTCCCTCTTCCCATTTTGTCTAAATCTTTGCGTCTGTTTCTGTGTGTTAGGAAAGTCAGCTACGTCTCATGCTCTTGAAAGTAGTGCCTTACAAAGACGAGGCCCTGTAGCGCCCTTCAGTGCAGTGTCCCCTGTTCCGCAGAAACGGCACTTCGGGGGTGATTCCTACATGTGCTGTGTGTGCCTTGCCACTTTTTCCACCAGTCCAGTCCTCTGCAATGCCTCTCTTTGTCTTTTGTAGGCAATGCTTGATCCTTTTGTGTTAGCAGGGCAGTCTTGGGCTGCCTTGGGCTTGAGTTGTGTCAGACCAGGTGTTTACCACAGATACAGTCAAACCAGACTGCAGAATGCTTTACCTGTTTGTCCCCTGAGAAGCTTTTTCTTGGTGGGTGGGGCCTTCAGTCAGACCAGCGCTCTGTCTCCTGCCCACTACTGGGGTCACAGCTGGAGTACTGTATGTGGTTATCTTCCCCTGTTCCTGGGACTGGAGTTACTTTGGAGATCTGTTGGCCCTTGTCAGGGCTCCTTGCACACTGCCAGACTTGTGGCACCTTTTGGATGGGTCGTGGCCAAGAGCATGTTGGAGGGGTTGGCTCTGCCATGGGCAAGGATCCACAAAGTGCATGGGGGAGGGGTGGTGGTGTTAGTAAGGTTGTGTTTATCCTCTGGGGGAGCGGATCTGCATTTTCTAGGACTAAGGCCAGCCTGGCTGGAGGGGGTAGATCCGAAGTGCAGGGTACGGAGGTGTGCAGGATGTGCAGTGTTAGCAAATAGCGAGTGTCTGGACCCTGATGGTTCCTGTAAGTGGTCATGTGTTTATTCTGGGAGGTGGGGGCAGGAAATGGTGCCCACCAGCTTCTTTGTTTCTGAAGTCGCTCAAGGATCCCTGACACTCCAGCACACTCATGAGATTGATTAGTGAAGAAATCTCCCTTCTGTATGCTGCCTCTATGCTGTGTCTGTGGACTGTTTCTTGTGCTGTCTCTTTAAGGGTGGGGACTCAGTTTCCTCTTGCTCTCAGCGTTCTCCCAGAGCTGAGTCCACTCATTTTTTTTTAATTTTTTTAAGTTTATTTACTGAGAGAGAGAGCGAGCACATGAGCAGAGGAGGGGCAGAGAGAGAATCCCAAGCAGGCTTCCCGCTGTCAGTGTGAAGGCTGAGGTGGGGCTGGAACTCAAGAACCAAGAGATCATGACCTGAGCCTAAAACAGGAGTCCAAAGTTTAACCAACTGAGCCACCCAGGCGATCCCTGAGTGCACTCAGTTTTCAAATTTTACGTTTTGAGTACTGTTGGTTGTAAAAACTCGTGAAGTTCAGCCCCTCTGGTTTTTAAATCCAAATGTCATGAGGATTTGTTTTCCCCATGTGGGCTCCCCAGTGTGACAGTCTGCTTCACTCCCCTCTGTGCCATGGCAGCATCCCTCCCTCCCGCAGACAGTGCCAGAGTCCCCTTAGTTGTGGACTGTGTTCTGCTAGTCTTCTTGGCATTTTCTGGGTTATTTACACTGATGTGAGTGTTACCTAGTTGTATCCCTGGGACAAGATGTGCTTGGGGTTGTCCTATTCTGCCACCTTCTCTGGAATTCTTCCATCATCATTTTAAAGACTGCTCTATTTTTTTCCCCCTGGTGAGACATTTGCATTAATTCTTGGCTTTGCTACCATGTATGTAATGTGTGGATGTAATATGTCCTTCTAATTTTGGTGATGTAAGGTTGTTTTGTTTTTTAAATAACCTTTTCTATTGGGATACATCCTGCTTGAGGCTTGTTGAGCTATTTTATACTTTTCATCTTATTTGGATTTGACCATTATTTCATCATATGTTTGATTGCATGCCTCTCCTTTTGACTCCAGTTAAAAATATCATAGATACAGATCATGACCTACATTAGCTTAGGCTCTGTTCATGTCTTCCATTCTTGTTCTTTTTGTGTTTGGAAGTTTCTCTTGATAATGTTTCAGTTTTGCTGATTTTTTTGTAGTGTCTAATTTACTTTCAGTATTTTCCAGTGAAGTTTTTATTGCAGATATTTTAAGTTCATAAAGTTCCTTTGAAAATATTCTATTTATATTCACATTGTATTCAACCTTTGCTTGATTTTCAAAATCATATATGTAATAGCTGGTTTACTGTATTTGTCAGAAGGTTCCCTCCCTGTCATTTCTGAGTCTGTTTCTATTTACTAGCTTTTTTCCCAGTTATGCATCACATTTTCTAGCTTCCTCACAAAGCCAGTAGTGTTTTATTGGATTCTGACCATTATGATATTTACAGTGCTTTGGATTTTGTTCTTTTGGAAACTGTTGGACTTTGTTCTGGCATAGGTTTAAGCTCTTTGCAGTTCAGCGTAATCATTTCAAGGCTCTGAAAAATATCTTTTTTAGTGTGGGTTTGGTTGACCTCTGCTATGCGGCTAGTGCTGCTCTACTACTAAGGCATGACTCTTGTGGGCTGTCTCCTAGGAGAACATTCTAGTATGTTGCCTGATTGGAACTTTTATCATATCCCCGCACTTTTTGAGCTCTGGCTTCTCCCAAGCTCACAAAGCATCTTCCTACGTCTGCCCAGCTAGGTGTTTTCTGCAGTGGACTTCAGATGATCCTCCACAGCCCTATTAAGATTTCTGTTTTGTTTTGTTTGTTTTGTTTGGTCCCCATTTGCCTCTTCCTATCCATTGTATTTGCCCATCTTCTCAATATTCCCAAAGCTTCAACCTTTCTGAACTCCAGTCTCTGTCTTTAGTATGACTCTGAGATACCACTGTACTCTTCTTGGATTGTTCTTCATTGCACTGAGATTCAGAAAAAGATTCCAGTCAGAAAGCCAGGGCGATTACATTAATCTCACTAATATCCCTTCTTCTAGGGATCAGAGTCCTATCCTGACTTTTGTCAGATGCTTCAAAAGTGTTATTTTATCCAGTTTTTCTCTTTTCCTTTTTTTTTTTTCCCCTAGCAAGAGGCTTTTTCTACTTTTAGTTCAGTGACTCCATGGCCAGAATACAAATTTCTTTTTTTTATAATTGTCAGTGGTTTATCATTGATGCTTTAAATTTTTTTTTTAATGTTTATTTTTGAGACAGAGGGAAACAGAGCATGAGTGGGGGAGGGGCAGAGAGAAAGAGGGAGACACAGAATCTGAAACAGGCTTCAGGCTCTGAGCTGTCAGCACAGAGCCTGATGCAGGGCTTGAACCCAGGAACCATGAGATGGTGACCTGAGCCGAAGTTGGATGCTTAACAGACTGAGCCACCGAGGCGCCCCTATCATTGATACTTTGTTAAATCTAAACTCCTTAGAATGAAACATAAGACACTTATGACCTGGCTCCAGCTTGCCCCTATCACCCATACATATATCTGTGCTTGTAACTTAAATGTTTCTTTCCAGCCACATGGAACAACTTTTATCTTGCAAGTTTGAATATTTTCATCCCTTCATCTTTGTACATTCACATTCTTTGCCTTTCTACTGACTTGCTTCCTTGAAATTGTGTCCACTTCTATAAGAGGAAATTAGAACCATCTAACTTTGTTTCCTGCACTGTCCTTTGAATTCTGTGTGATTAGCAGGCACATCAAACCACATCTCTTGTAAATAAGTGCCATCCTCTACAATACAAATTTGGGAAATTAGATGTTCTCAGAGGTTTCTTCTATCACTAAAATGTAAGAAATTCCAGATATTCAAATAGGATATTTTCAAGGAAGCTATACCAAATATTGTTATAAAAATTAAAATGTGTATGCTTAAACTCTATATACCTTAATCAAAGATTCAGCATCTATAATCTAAGAATAGTCATAAAAATGCACTTAATTGTGGATAAAACCATTTGTGTTGTATTTAGAGGAAGCCAGTGTCACCTGATATTTGCTAACTACAAGGAGGACAGTTTTTAAAGAATAAATCCTATTAAATTTTTACTTTTATACCTCTAGCAGATCATCTTGTTGGCTATTTTTTAAATAAATGACAAGTGGTTTATTAACATGGCTAATTGACAAATGAATAAATGAATAGATACAGCCAGAGGCACCAATGAGTGTTATATACTAATGATTTCTCTTTATTATCAAATATCAATGGCAAAAAATAAACCTAATTACATATAAACTAAATACATGAGTACAGGGCAGTTGAGAATTTTTTTTACTTCTAAATAAAAAGGCCATTCATTTAGGCATGGGGAAAAAAAGTCAATTCTATTTTAAACAAAGAAGTATTGTAAGAAAAAATATAGGAAATAGTAAAGCCATTTTGAAAATATTAAGAGCTGGTAGCATTTTTTTCCATAAATTCCAAAAACACAATACGCAGTTTTTTGGCAAAATAGTGTGAAGAGGAAAAAATGTTAAGATGTGATCTTAAGAGAAGAAATTGAAAACAGAAAATTGGGAAGAAGAAAGGGAAAGAAAAGAAAGTAGAAGAGAAGTAAAGAGAGATGAGATGGGAAGAAGGAGACAATCATATATGCTAAATTAAGGAGAAAGAAAAGATGAAAATGTAAAAAGAAGAAAGAGAAAATGGTAATAATATGAGATAAAGGATTTTTGAAATAACTAAAGTTTTACATATTTATACCTCCTCTCAAGGCACTGAGCATTTTAATGAAGGGTTTCTTTTTCATTCAAAAAGTAATATGTGTGTGTATACATACATATGTATACACACACATATATATGTGTATATGTATATATATATGTATACTTGTATATACACTCACACACATACATATATATATATGTATATATATATGTATGCAATACATGTTCATTGTAGAGTGTTAGGGAATACTCAAGAAGAAAGAATAAAGGTCACCTGGAAGGCTGCTAAGCAAATCCAAGAATTTTAACATTTGTATTATTTTCTTACAATTTTAGATGCATTTCAAACAGTTTTGTTAGTGTGACATAAACATCTGGACTCCTTGATCACTTAAAAATATAGTTTAAACATTTTTGAAGAATTGTCTTTTGTAAACATTTTTATTTTTAATCCTAATAGGAAACCGATATTGACTTAGAATAATTTGATAACATTTTAATGAAAAACTATTTACAAATATATGGACAATGGACAGGAGTTCATAAGGGGCAGTAACCCAGGGCTTAGTGGCTATGCTTGCATGTCAAGGGCAGAGAGCAGTGATGGTGTGAATCCAATGTGACCTTCAGCTAGGAGTTGTGGCAACCTGGGGTAACTCCACAGGGATAGATAGGGATGGAAGAATAGATATTCCCAAAACCTCTTTTCTCCCTCTCTTCAGTCATCCAGGAGATTCACTTTAGCTGAAACTAACTGGCAGCCAAATGGAACAGAACCTAAGTCATCCGTATAGATAACTTCTGAGGCAGAAACCAAAGGGGAAAGAAACTGAGATCCAGTGGTTCTGGGAGGACAATCGGAAAATATTCAGGGCACTAATTAATATTTAATTAAAGTTTATTTACAAATCCCCCTCTTTTATTATTTATGTTTTCCCCCATCATCAATAATGCTGTTAGATTTTTCTCTACTTAGCATGATTTCCTCAGTATAAATCATTAGGAGAAAAAATGCCAGGTAAATAGGTATAGAACATTTAAGGCTTATGACTTATTTTTTCCAAGAGATTGCTATAATTTATATTTCCTCCGGCAAGTTATGAGAGTATATCCTTATTAGCAATGTAAGTTTTTGATGTTATTAATTTGTTTGGAAAATTATATGACAGTGTTTCACTCTGCATTTCTTTGATAACTATTAGGTTTAAAGGTTTTCATGTTTGTTATTTTCATTTTTCTTTTCATATCCTATTTTACTTCATGTGGCCCCAAATGAATTATGATTAGTTCATTAGTGTAACAAAGATTAATACAAAATCCATTAACCCCCAAATTTACTTGATATTGAATGTGTTTTATCTCAATACGTGTCTTTTAAAAAGAAAATTAAGCACCTGACTACTCCACATGCCCCTTTTTGGTTTTTTTGACCCTGAGATAATCATAATTGGCTTATTTCACTCATAACAAAAATGTTTCATTGTTTGCAGTAGATATTACTAGAAAACATTGTTAAAGTCAGATTGGAAATTTTTAGAAAATCATTATTTTGGCAGAATATGCAATATAATACATATTCAGTGCATCCTATGTTGCAAATGTATCTCGTCTTCCTGAAAAATTCATTTGCTAATTTGCCTACAAGGAAATTGATCCTATGTGATGCTAATTTGTCTCAGATCTCACAAAAGGTATGTAATGAACTCATAATCTGTAAAACGCAAGCCTCTATTTTATCAAATATTCTATTATCATTGTTATTAGCGTTAATACTGAACAGATTAATTTGCTTACCATAACCTCTTTGAAATGTATACTGATAACTAGAAACTAAATGATATGTTCACCTATTCCCAACCACATAAAACTCCATTACAAACTAAGCAATTGTCTTTTTCTAGAACAGGGAGGAAATCTCCATATGTTGGTATTTGAAGAGCATAAACGGTCTTCCTCTGTTCTCTAAAAATAATGTCTTTCAACATTAGTCTAATGCCTGCATCTCCATTATGTCAAGGCATCTAAGTAAGACTCCTTCTTAAATACAAGATGTGAAAGACAAAAGCACAATAAGTTTCCATCTTATAGTTGTGATTATGAAGTAGGAAAACTGAGGGGAATCCATTTTAGAGAGGCTAGGTCTCTGCTGTTTTTTCTGCTAGGCCACATTTTTATATTTTGCCTCTGAACACGCCAAAGAAGCCATGTTCCCACTTTAAGGGGAAGCAAAAAAGCTAATCATTCTCTGGGTTTTGTCCTAGGTCCTTACCACGTGATAACTAACATCTAAGAACTGGATCCCAAACAAACATGTTCCAGGACATTAGCTTCAAATAGACCTCCGCCGACATTGGCATCAATACCTCCTACCTTTGATGATTCATGAAAGAACAACTATTATTCACCTGTCACTCACCTTTGATTGGACCCTACCCTGGATTTCTAAAGGAACATGGACCCTAGATCCTTTTCCAGTGTGAACCCCTAACACCAAGCAATAGTGACTCATTCTCCTTTCTAAGTCTCCTACATCAATTACAAATCCTATTCTGGAGTCAGACGTCTCATGATTCCTGGCTCTGCTACCTATTAGTATGAATTAGGCAAGTTATTTAACCTCCTTGTGACTAAGTTTCCTCATCCTTAAAAGAGGATAATAAAAAAATTATCTCAGAGGGTGTTCTGAGAAATAAGTTGATAAATATAGGATTTATTAGATCCTAGTGGCCTAATGTAAATCATTAGACCAGAAGAGTATTTATCAAATAAGATTTAAAGAAGGGAAAGAAACATGGAAGAAAGGAAGGCAGGAAGTATCTGGCTATTCATTTTGAAAATTGCTTCAATCAAGCACGCATTTACTTATGTACTCTACTAATTTCTTAAACACGTTGACCATATAGGACAAGCAAGGTCCAGCCAACCTCTGTCCTATTATTTGATAAAGTAAATTCTCAATAGATGATGCAGAGTTAAATACATAAAAGAATAAATGAATGTATAAAACTAGAAATCCCTGGATATCTGGAAATGGATATAAAAAGTAACATTTTTCATATTTTTCCCAAATGTACACAAAAAGGAGGAATAATCTATATGAAGCCCAGGAAAAACATGAACCAGAGCACTAAGGGGCTAGTAGGCTGAAATGTACCTAAATGGGCCTCTTCAATCAGGCCTCACCAATTTAGATACAGTAGACACCCTATTTCAGGCATGCAAGATTCAATTCCAGCTGTAACATGGCTCAAACCACTTGCTTTACTTTTCTCTTACATAAACAAGGTCAAGTTGATGGTACTTACTCATCTTTCCCCATACTGGAAACACCTTTGAAAAAGGTTCTATAAGAATATGACACTCAGAATATATAATACCTCATACCAGTACCCACCATGACTCTTCTACATTGTCCTGTTTGTGTACTTACTCGCTGGGTTTTCTGTGCTATGGAGACTGACCATTGGGATGCCTGGGCCTGGATTTTAAAAACATACATATTAAAAATATGTATAAATTAAAAATTTGTATAAATATTTTAAAGATATGAGTAACAATTCATGACAGTGTTATTTTTTCCAAATGGAAGTATTTCATATTAAAAACATAATGAAACAGAAACCGGATAACTACATTTAATCACTACCTATGGCTATTTTATTAAAAAAAGAATATATGGGGAAAGAAACCATTTGCAGAGATTATTTTTAAGCTTTTCCCTTCTCCAAAATGCCCTTGTACTTCTACATTTCTATGGTTCCCAATCTTAAGCTCCTTACTCTTTCACTACTCTTATATAGAACAGTGATACTCAGAATGCTGATTCATAACCCCTCATTTGTTCATCCAAAATTAAATTGTTTCCACTCAGCCAAGAAAGAAAGGATGCACACTCTGGAATGGAAATATCTCATCCATAAGATGAATAAAAATTTGGTTCTAATTATATACTAATTGAAAAAAATACCTTAACTGGAATCACCAAATATTTCAGATATACTAGTTAATTCAGGTAACTGTAAGATGTTATCTTGAAGCTTTATTCCTCTGCAGAACTATAACTAGAGGTCTAATGGTTTTCCCTGATGTCATCAAACAAGTACTTTTTTGATTACTTTGTTTTTAGATACCAAGAGGAAAAAAAAAAAAAAACAACTAAAAAGAGCATGTGTTGATTTATTCCTCAGGGTGTCTTAAAAACAGGACAGCTTCAGGTACCAGCTAAAGCAAGAACACTCAGTCCATCACATTATAAGGGACAGATGTCTCCCATCTGATCTTTGAGAATTACAGTATCTTTTTAAGGGGCAATGATTCCTATCAGTATAACATAGACATACCATACCCCTATATAAGACTATAGAGTATTTTTACCTGATAGATCTAATTAGGGTGAATTAGGGTGAATCTCTCTGAACTTCAGGATGCTAGACCCAGGCAGTTAAATTTCTGTAGAACCTAAACCTCTTAACAGCCAAGCCAATATTTCAATAAGAGGGCTGTTGTTTTTTTTTTTCCCTAAAGACTAGGTAAATTACTTTATTGCTGTAGCAGGACTTTGCTGATGTAAATATGCTTGTTCACTTTTTTAAACAGTTCATGTTCAAACAGCCCTTAGTGGTCACGAGTAAATGTTGACTCCCAATTATGTTTTCTACATGAAGATGCAATTTTTATCTCAGTAAATTCATAATTTATTACAAACAAATTTAGAGTATCAAATCATATAGCTAGAGAGTAATAGTTACTTGTGATGGTAATAGATACTGATCAAATAAAATAATTTATTACCTTTACAGAATAATAGGAAATGTTGATTCATAGGACTAAAACTGGCACCAAAATATGTACATTGTTCTTTCATGAAATTACATGAAATGCATTGACGATTCAGTAATCCTTCAGTAGAAGCACTGGGGAAAGAAAAAGAAAATTAGAAATGGTACCATTCCAGGTACGTGAATATGTGGCATATATTTAAACATTAACATAAACTCAGGAGCTACAGCACTGCTTATATTGAGGCTCCTTGTCAATTAGGACTTACCATATAAACACAAAGTCAATTTCCATTACTAAGGTTAAGAGACACAGTTTTCTTCTCTGTGATAAAATTAAAATCATGTATGCTTATATGTATATTAAAGTATATATGCATGCTTCTAAAATAAAGGAACTGATTTCCACAGGACTCAATATAACTTATTCTTATCTGCGTTTTCTCCATAGATATTTCTTTGTAAAGTTTTAAAAGGAAGTGCCCACAGAGACTAAAGTCACCATCAATAAATATTAGTTGAAAGAACTAATGAAAGTTTTCACAAGTCACACAAAGAATCAATCTCATGATTTCCTGAATTCAGAATTCTAAACATTAGAATTTGGTTGTCTGTCAAATGTTCCCAGTAAATAGATACATGGGAAATACTGGCACTTAACACTTGCCCTGAAGTTTTTGGTCAAGGAAAATTATGTTTTGTGAGATAATATAATCTTCATGATCATGCATACTTTGAGACATCAGGGAGGTAGGTAAAGAGACAAGTCATCATCTCTTTATTTCACAAACAATGATGCTTAAGGTCAGAGGGATGGAGATATTTACCCAAGGTTAAATTTCCTATGTAGAATATTTTATAAAGAGAGATGTATCATAGATTATTCTGACAGTTGGAAATGCTGGTGAAGCTTCATCTTATACTTGGAGAAAATACTGAAACATGATTCTGGATATGCATTTGTAAATGAATGATAGTCATTTTGATGTGCAGTATGCTGTAGGCACGGGGATGGGTACAGGAATATTGGCGTGGGCACCAGAAGCCATTGAGAATAGATGTTAAGTATCGTTCATGAACTCAAAATTTCACATTTGAAACATTCTGAGCTCATTAGAATCCAACTTTTCCTTTACTGGCCTAACCGATCAATACACACACGAAGCACTTAATACATTAGGCCATTTCACCCTAACGATAACTTGCAAGGTAATCATACCTTATTTTTTCTCTTTGAAATTGCTCTATGTGTGTATATACATCCAAATACACCTACACCATAGCACTTTCCATTTTAATCATTTTTAAGTATAAAATTCAGTGTCTTTAATTATAGTCACAATGTTGTGCAGCACTCTCCACAGAGAAGAATGCGTGCCTAGTGAAAGGACATAACTAGGATTTAAACCCTTTCCCTCTCTCCTCCTTCATATAACTTTTCAGATTCAAGTTCCTCAGAGATTTATGTTAGTATTTATCATTACTTAGATCATAGTCTAAATTATGATAATCTATTGAAATAAAGAAATGCACATTTTGAGACAACATTCATTCTAACACTGACCATGGCAGCATCTGTGATTCTTCACGGGTATATCTTATCCCATAAATTTAGTCAACCAATGATTATTTTTATGACCTGGGTAAGACAGTGATTGAGTTTTCTGAGTTAAACAGTAACGTTATCTTACAGTCAAGCCAACTGACATTTGCTGAGCTACTTAAGGGGAAATTTATTGGTACTATATTTCCTTTATAACATGGCCTGCTCCACTAGTACAGGTCATAGATAGACTGCTGCCTCAGTCACTAGAGAACAAAGACAAGCACACAAATCTGAGAAGTCATTTTGATTCAGATCACATTTTAGGCTAATCATATTGGGAAGAGAGATTGAGATAGTTCCATTGGCTGAAATGGGCCTAGTCTAATCCTTTGACACTGTGATTTTTCTTTAAGAGTTTCATAAAATGAGAGAAATAACACTTAGATATACTAGTTCCACAACCTTAAATTGTTCACAACTGCCAGCATCAACCGGAGTATACGCTTCAAGATAAGCTTCAGGTCACCAAAAAGCACAAAGTGACCACTACGTTCATCAAGATCTCTAAACCAACACAAGCATCAGTCTCTTTACATAAACAGCTGTCCTTCCCTTGGAAGTCATTAGAATTGAGACTGTGGGTTTCAGACTCAAGAGAAACACAAAACAAAAACCCCATAAAACAAAGAATCCAAAAATCACCTATTGAGAGAGGTGATAAAAATAGACGCTTCAGATGAAAGCAATTTATGCATAAATAAGAGTGTGCAGTGTATTAGAGGGAGTTTAGGGTGCTTTAAACATGCATTTTTACTCTCAAAGGAAAGTGTAGGCTACTGGGTAAGAATCAGTGGTGACACTTCTTCAAACATGATGAATTTCCACTGAGAATATGCCATGGCAGTTTTGACACTTTAAAAATGAATCTGTGAAATGGAAATTTGAAAGTGTATATAAAGTCTAGAATTAATAAGTTGCTTGCCAGACAAAAATAAAAGTCATTCTTATGAGGTCCTGGTGAAAGCTTTCTGAGTGAGGAGACATTTTAATACTAAATAGGTATGACCTTAAGCATCTTTTATGAATATAACTTTCCATCTGGGAAAATTGGGCAGATGAGAACATTCCCCATCTAATGCTTTATTTTACTAAGCAGTGAGTGTTACTGGCTCAAATAATAATCTTGCCAGGTTTTGCACATCGTGGGGGCAGGGGAGAAAAACTTCCCCTTGATCTACTCTTCTAAGTGTTCACAATGGTTTTACTTTGTGAATAAATTACCAGTGTACAATATAAATGCACTGAAAATTCAAAATGAGGCTTAGCAGAAGAAAAGTCCACTCAGGAAAATACATAAACTCCCGTGAGATGGGTAGTTGAGAAATGCAAGCCTTAAAAAAAAAAAAAAGACACTTTGAGACTGTAAAAGCAGGTGATGAAAAAAATTACAAAAGGAGCAGCTGGATGGTCTTCACGTCAGGTCCCAGCGTTCAGGCTTGCAAAGGTCCAGACGTGAGAGACTGGACCAAGAGCGTGAGGTTCCGTCATGTCAAAAATGAAACTACAGAGTTTTCCATCCTATCCTTAAGGTGTGTAGATGGCCACTGAGAAATCAACCTGTGTAGCCAAGTCTTTGCACCTTGCTTACCTGTACAGCTGCCTCCCTCTGGGCGAAGACTCAGTGCTCAGAAAGTAACTGCCCAGGAAAGAGAAAACACACACATCAGGCACAGATCAATTTTTGCCACGCTGAGATTTCACTTGAATCTTCGAGCTCCGGCCTGTTCTCTCATTCAACCACCGAACTTTGATCCGTTTGGGAAACACATCTTTTTGTTCTTAAAATATCATCATATCACACTTCTCTGTGATCTCTCTCAGTCTAAGTGTGTACGTATCTGCGTAAATGTGTGTGTGCAAGTGTCTCTCTGGGTGAAGGGTAGGGAGAGTCTTTAAAGAGAATGTTGCTGTTTCCATGGCCAAGGTGTCTGGACTAGGACCACGGTAAGCAAAACATCAATCTGGCCGAAAGATTGCGTTTGACAACTGTGACTACCAACCTGACTAGAGAACCAAAATGCTCACATTTTTTGAGTAGTTTCATCGTATGCCAAGATCTTTATCACTTCCCAGTTTCCTGATGTCAAATGCCGCACGGTAATTTGCTCACTTTTACTCTGCAAAGAAATAGAAAATATTGATTTTCTTTTTTTTATTCAAACAGCATCTTTCTGGTCAACACAAAAATACCAACTACCTGTGTCACTTTTAATTCTGCAATTCGCAGCTAACACTCAGTTTCTTGTTTTCATTCTCGAGAATGCACACACATTCATGTAAACATTGACCCGGGTAGGAGAGTGCCTTTTCTCCATTACTGTGGGAAAAGCATTAGAAGACACCTCTCGGTGATGATCGCCTGTGCAACACTTTGACACAGGATGTCATCTTGGCATTTAGTAAAGACACAGGACTTTGGTAATGCTCATCTAAATGGCTGACAACTACAGTTTGGACAGCTTTAGGTGAAACATTTCACAACAAATTTTATTGTAAATAAACGCTATTGTATACTTTTAACCTTTACACCATTGCATCGTGTTATGGTTTGCTATTTTCACACAAGAATTTATTTCTGAGATTAATTTATGTTGATGTTTGCAGCCATAGTTGGTTTCTACCACTATGTCGTATTTTATGTGAATATAGCATAATTTATGTTTTATTGACATTTGAGCATTTCCAAATTTTAGTTCTTAAAAACAAGTCACCTATGAACAGTTTTATCAAGGTCTCGTGATGCACATGGCAGGATTTTCTTGAGACAAGCGCCAAGAAGTGGGATTGGTCATTAGTAAACATGTCTTCTACTTAACTAGATAGTGACAAAGTATTTTCCAAAGTTGCCCCTACTTACAGTCTACTAGCAATGTGAGTTCCCATTGCTTCTCATCCTTGCCGCTTCCTTACTGGCAGTTAATTTCATCAGATTATTGAATTTTTGGTCAATCTAATGAGTATGAAATGGTACCACATTTGTTTTCTTTTTATTGAGAAAATGTTCAAGCCTACAGAAAGGTTGAGTGAATACTACATAAACACCCATCAGATCATTACCTGGATTCACCATCTTATATCAACATGTTGAATATTTGCCCTCACTCTTTCGTTGTTTGCTGAATCATTTAAAAGTAAGTTGCAAACATCAGGATATTTTTGCCTAAATACTTCAATATACATCTCTCAAGTTTAAGACGATTTCCACATGTAAGCAAATAACACATACGAATATTTATGTTAATATCATCTAAACATACAGTCTATACCCTAATTTCCACAACAGCCCCAAGAAACCATATATGTGTGTGTGTATTATATATATATATATATATATTACATTTAGACATATATGTACATTTATATATTTAGATAAAATAGATGTCTTAATAAATATTTACATATATTGGGTTATCATCTCTTTAATCTCTCTTAAAGAAAAACATTTATCTTTTTTGATTTCTATAATATTAACCATTTTTTAGACTCTTGGTCCAATGGTCTTATAGAATGTCCAGCATTTTGGATTTGTCTGATTGTTTTCTTATGCTTTAATTTAGGCTAAATATTTTTGGCAAGAATATTACACAGGTGATACTGGATACCTCTTCTGCTTCATATTAGGAAGAATACCATTACACATCTTCCCACTCATGACAATGCTGTTTACATGGTAACTGTGACATATGCATTGAAAAATACATTTTGCCTTTTAATTAAAAGTGGGATGATACTTGCACATTATGTGAGCATCTTCTTCTCCATTAACTTTTCACTTCATAGGTTTAGCATCCATTCATGACCTTTCCCTGAATAAATTATCATTTCAAAGTGATTTTCTAATTCTAATATCACTTTTGTATTTATCAGGTAGCATTCTTCTGTGAAGAAAACTATTTCCCCTTGCCTGTGTTCACTCTCATCCTTGCTCTTCCTCCTCTTCATATCACTACATACTTAACCATGTTTAATGTAATATATTACATTCCATGATTGTTGTTATTCTTTATGATGTTAAAATTGTCACAATTTGGTTATTGGGCACTCCTTCAAACCAACACCTCTATTCTTTAGAAATGATTACATTGGTCTTTGAGCACTTCCTTGTTTTCTGCACAATCACATGTTCTGAGATCCTTTTACTTCCCCTACCTCCTAACTGTAATCAGTCATTTCTCCAATGAGTTTTTTCTACTGGATTACAGCATTTAGATATAAAGATCTGGGGTATGTGTGCTAATTGCTACTCTAATGTTATTAGTTGTGGGCCTTTTCAGAAGAGATAGATGGCTAGCTAGAGAGATATCCCTATGTTATCTGTGTGCATGTGTGTGTATGTGTTCTTAGTATTATCTTCAAGTAAAATCCATATCCGTTTGATTTACATTCAGGTGCATTTGCTTCTCTTAGTATTTCAACATAGCTTTGGTGTCCTCATGTTTTCTATTTAATATTCGTTTTCTTTTCTTTTTATTTTTTTAATGTTTATTTCTGAGACAGAGAGAGACAGAACATGAGTGGGGGAGGGGCAGAGAGAGAGAGGGAGACACAGAATCAGAAGCAGGCTCCAGGCTCTGAGTTGTCAGCACAGAGCCTGATGTGGGGCTCGAACTCGCAGACCACGAGATCATGACCTGAGCCGAAGTCAGAGGCTTAACCAACTGAGCCACCAACCAGGCGCCCCTCTTTTTATTTTCTTAAGGTTTATTTTATTGTTGAGAGAGAAAGCAAGAGTGTGAGCAGAGGAAGGGCAGAGAGAGAAGGAGAGAGAGGATCCAAAGCAGACTCTGCATTGAGAGAAGAGACCCTGCTGTGGGATTCAAACTCACAAACCATGAGATCATGACCTAAGCCGAAGTCAGATGCTTAACTGACTGGGTCATCCAGGTGCCCCAATATTATTTTAAAAATATGTAGATAGTTCAAACATATAGTGTATGTGTGTGTGTATGTGTGTGTGTGTGTATATATATCTATATATCTATATATCTATATATCTATATCTATCTTCAAACTAAGATTACAAGAGAAAGACAGAGACAGACAGAGGGAGCATCCCTGCAAGAAGTCTTGGTTTCATGCCATTCTCATCACATACAAAAAAGTTATTAGGTCTTTGTTTATCCTTTTCTGGGGGGAAATGTTTTATAAGTGAAACATTAATATTTCATAACTATAAATGTAAACCCAGATACACATACACATATAAGCTAGAGAGAAATCAGAGAACACAGGGCATGTTTTCTTGTTATAGATCTTCTTCCATCCTTTTTATTCCTACATAGTTCTCCAAAGTGTGGATATACTATAATGAGCCTCCTAAGATGCACATCTCAAATGATGCCACAGTGGTTAACTCTGTACATATGCTTGTGATTTAATGTGTAGGGAAATATTGTCAGGGTATGCGCCTCTATAAGGGAAGTATCATCTTGCACATCTACCAGCAATGTATAAGGTACTTATTTTCTCATGGGCATGTTGCAGAGTATGTTGTTCAGTGTTTGAATTTTTGCCAATCCGATAGGGGAGAAATGGTGGTGTAGTAGACACTAGGACATGCCAATGGGAACCCTCTCTGGAAGGAAGGACCTTGGCAGCACCTAGAAGTGCTGTTGGAAGAAAGTGCTCAGCTGTCAGTCTTCTTCTCTGAGGGTTGCCGGGACTGAAGACAATGTCTCATCCAAGATTAGACCTCTGTTCAAGGGCAGTCCACATCCAATGGGACTGATCAGTACTGAAGGATACAAGCCCAACCCTATTGCTCTCACTTGGGACTTCTCTGAGAGCCACCTCAGTCTAGAACTCTTTGTGGAATCAGTGGAGGCCTTCATTCAGATGGCCCTGCAGCCCACATTTTTCTGGCCAATTTTGCTTCCTTGTGTACCTTTCCAAAGTTATTGATGTCCTGTGTGAAAATGGTCCTGCAGGCTAATCTTCTCTTCACTTGGCTTCCTGTGAAACCCAACTTGTCACAGGTATACTGGTGTAATTTCATTTTGCATTTCTCTTAGGAAAAAAGTTGAGCTTCATATATATGCATATATGTATACTATAACATATATAATGTGTCATTTGCACAATTATAAATGAGAGTCAATCATTATCTGAATCTCTGCTAATGTTTGTTTTTATTATCAGATTTCTTTTGTGTTTTGGTCTTCATTTTTCAACAGTTCTCTTTGTCTTTATATTCATTATGTGAGCTATAAGCTGCAGGTATGTTCTGGATTGTTGTTTTATCTTGACATTGGTTATGGTACTATTTTTCCAATATATGTATCTTTTATATAACTTGTTGTCAAGTTAGCTAACATACAGTGTATATACAGCATAGTCTCTCTTGGCTTCAGGAGTAGATTCCTGTGATTCGTAACCCATATACAACACCTGGTGCTCATCCCAGCAAGTGCCCTCCTCAATGCCCATCACCCATTTTCCCTCCCCGCCTGTCCCCTCGACCCTCAACCCCCATCAACCCTCAGTCTGTTCTCTGTATTTAAGAGTCTCTTGTGGTTTGCCTCCCTCCCTCTCTGTAACTATTTTTCCCCCTTCTCTTCCCCCTTCCCCCATGGTCTTCTGTTAAGTTTCTCAAATTCCACATGAGTGAAAACATATGATATCTTTCTCTGACTGATATATTTAACTTAACATAATACCCTCCAGTTCCATCCACGTTGTTGAAAATGGCAGGATTTCATTCTTTTTCCTCACCAAGTAGTATTCTATCGTATATATAAACCACATCTTCTTTATCCATTCATCAGTTGATGGACATTTGGGCTCTTTCCATAATTTAGCTATTGTTGAAAGTGTTGGTATAAACATTGGGGTACATGTGCTCCTATGAATCAGCACTCCTGTTTCCTTTGGATAAATTCCTAGTAGTGCTATTGCTGGGTCACAGGGTAATAAAATTTTTAATTTTTTGAGGAACCTCCACACTGTTTTCCAGAGTGGCGGCACCAGTTTGCATTCCTACCAACAGTGCAGGAGCGTTCCCCTTTCTTCACATCCTCGCCAACATCTATTGTTTCCTGAGTTGTTAATTTCAGCCACTCTGACTGCTGTGATGTGGTATTTCAGTGTGGTTTTGATATTTATTTCTCTGATGATGAGCAATGTTGAGCATCTTTTCATGTGTCTGTTAGCCATCTGGATGTCTTCTTTGGAAAAGTGTCTCTTCATGTTTTCTGCCCATTTCTTCACTGGGTTATTTCTTTTTTTTTTTTGGGGGGGGGTGGGTGTTGAGTTTGGTAAGTTCTCTATAGATTTTGGATACTAATCCTTAACTGATATGTAATTTGCAAATATTTTCTCCTATTCTGTTGCTTGCCTTTTAGTTTTGTTGATTGTTTCCTTTGCTGTGCAGAAGTTTTGTATCTTGATGAGGTCCCAAGAGTTCATTTTTGCTTTTATTTCCCTTGCCTTTGGAGACATGTCAAGTAAGAAATTGCTGTGGCTGAGGTCAAAGAAGCTGTTGCCTGTTTTCTCCTCTAGGATTTTGATGGTTTCCTGGCTCATATTTAGGTCTTTGAATTCAGCCAAGTAGCAGGATATTGAATCAACGTGCAGAAATTTGTTGCATTTCTCTACACTAATAATGCAGCGACAGAAGATCCTCTTTACAATTGCACCAAGAACCATAAAATAACCTAGGAATAAACCTAACCAAAGAGGTAAAAGATCTGTATGCTGAAAACTGTAGAAAGCTTATGAAGGAAATTAAAGAAGATACAAAGAAATGGAAAAAATATTCCATCCTCATGGGTTGGAAGAACAAATATTGTTAAAATGTCATATTACCCAAAGCAATCTACACATACAATGCAATCCCTATCAATATAGCACCAGCATTCTTCTCAGAGCTAGAATTTGTAATGGAACCACAATCCTAAAATTTGTATGGAACCACAAAAGACCCAGAATAACCAAAGTAGTGTTGAAAAAGAAAACCAAAGCTGGAGGCATCCCAATCCCAGATTTTAGCCTATACTACAAAGCTGCAGTCATCAAGCCAGTATAGTATTGGGACAAAAACAGACATACAAACTAATGGAATAGAATAGAGAACCCAGAATTGGACTCACAAATGTATGGACAACTAATCTTGGACAAAGCAAGAAAGGGTATCCAGAGGAAAAAAGACCGTCTCTTTAGCAAATGGTGCTGGGAGGACTAGACAGCAACATGCAAAAGAATGAAGCTAGACCACTTTCTTACACCATACACAAAAATAAATTGAAAATGGATGAAAGACCAAAAATATTCTTCTAATCTTTATGTAATAAAATTTACCATCGTATTTTTATATTGTCTCTGGCTATTGGTGCATAGTATAAAGGCTTTCTTCAAACTAAGATTACAAATAATTTATTGATGTTTTCTCCTGGTACATGTAAGGTTTTATTTCTCAAAGTTAGATTTCTGATCATTTTAGAATTATGGTGGTAGTACGTAACTACTTTTCTTTTTCCTTATGATATTCAATTTTTCCAAAACTATTTTATTAAAAAAATTCATTTTTCCAGTACTTTGAAGTTCCATCTCTATTTTATATATATATATACTATATATACTACTATATATATATATAGTATATATATATAGTATATATATATATGTATATATATATACACACACACACACACACGTCTTATATTTGTTATATATATGTCTTTTTTATCTATTTTATATATATAGTATATATATGTATATATATACTATATATATAGTATATATATAGTATATATATATACTATATATATATATAGTATATATATAGTATAAATATAGTATATTTATATGTATATATATATATACACATACACACATCTTATATTTGTTATATATATATAACAAATATATATATATATATATATATATATATATATATATATATGTCTTGGTATTTCCTCAGATATTACTGCATACTTATTTTTCTAAATGAACCTAAAAATAAGCCTATCTCATTCAAACATATAAAACTTGTTAGAATTTCTTACTGGGATAATATAAAATTTATAATTAATACTCACCTCTTTACGATCTTCATTTTATCACAGAGCAGGGATATTTTCCCATTTGTTCAAGTCTACTTTATGTCTTTCAGGAATGTTTTAACATTGTCCTCATACAGGTTTTGTACATTTTGCACATTTATATATTTTATATATATCTCAAATACATTTCATTTTCTTATGTCACTAAGTATTTTATATTTTGTTGCTATTGTGAATGGCTTCCTATTCCATACACTCTAAATGGTTATTGTTAGCATATAGGAACAACTGTTCATTTCCATATGCTAAATATCTATCCTATCTCACTGAATACTTTTCAAATCTTATGGGTAGTTGTTTATTTTCATCTGATTTACACAAATACGTCCAAAACAAAAATGTGGAGATACTGTGCATCCTTCCTTCTTTCTGAGCTTAATGGGAATGCCACTTTGTTGGATTATGGACTGAGGCATATAGGTTTTATCACATTAAGAAATTATCCTCCAATTCCTATATTTTTAAGTTTTTAAATATTTATTTTGGAGAGAGAGAGAGAGAGAGAGAGAGAGAGAGAGGAGGGGCAGAGAGAGAGGGAGAAAGAGAATCCCAAGCAGGCTCCACACTGTCAGCAGGGAGCCCAATGCAGGGCTTGAACTCATGAACCGTGACATCATGACCTGAGCCAAAGTTGGACACTTAATTGACAGAGCCACCCAGGTGTCCTTTTAATTTTTTTTTTAAACCAGGAATTGGTATGAAATTTTGCAAAAGGCTTTTATAACAACTATAAAGAAAGCCTATGCTGTAGGCTTTATAATTCAAACTGTGTTGGCATTACCCTTGAATGTCTGGTTCTCTTACAAAATCACGTGGGCCCTGGTGCTCCTTTGTGGTGCAGCTCTTTAATGACATTACATTTCTTCTCTGTCATGACTCAATGTGAGCTGTCTGTGTCTCTTGGGGCAGTTTTGGCTAAATGTATTTCCTCATGAAATTGTTCATTTCATCTACATTTTCAAATTAGTTGACATAGAATTCTACAAAATACTCTCTCAAAATCTACTGAAATGTCCTCTGTTATTTCCCACCAGCCATTTCCAATTATATGTGTTTTCTTTCTCCTTTTTCCTTGATTGGGCCAGCTTATGTTTTGTGTGTGTGTGCATGTGTGTGTGTGTGTGTGTCTGTGTGTGTTTTCAAGGAGAAAACATTCCTTTTTTAAAATTTATTCTACATCTTTCTATATACTGTATAATGTACCTCATTTCTGCTTCAAATTTATTTTCATCTTTCTGACTTATGTTGGATTTTGCTGATAATTTGCTACCTGAAATTAAACTCATTTAATTTCATACTTCCATTTTAGTTTTTATAGGTTTTTAGAGCTATGATTTTTTTTCTGACATCTGATTCTGAAAGGTGTTTTCATTCTCTTATTATTATTACTGTTTTATAACTTTGCAAATTTGAACTTTTCAAAGGAATTGTTTAATTGGATTTGCTTTAAAAATGTTTCTAGCCAGAAAATTTGTTAGGAGTTCTTGATTTCTAGGCGTATTACATTGTAATCACAGCATGCTTTCATGTAATTTTTAATTTATAGAACTTATTGAGCTTTTAAAATAACTAATGTATGTTCAACTTTTGTCAGTGTTCCCTATACACTTAAAAAGAATTTCTTCATTTGGATGTGTTCAAAATTATATATTTATATATTTATATTTATAAAATAAAATCTATATTATATGTAATAATATAGTTAATATAATAAAAATATAAAAATAACACAATATATTATATATAACAATATATGTGTGTATATATGAACATATGTATGTGTGTGTGTATATATATATATATGAACATCATATAATTCACTTTGGACTGAGGAAGGTAAAAGAAGTTTCCTCACATCAAGTACTTTTTGTGCATATCTACTTAATGAAGGTGGTGACTATACTATCCAAGATGTGGATACATTTTTAACTAATATACTTTGTGATTTGCACCCTTGAACATTATAAAGTATCTTCTTTTGGTCTTCTTAATGCTTTGCGGCATGAAAATTCTCTTGTCTAGCATTAGGTTTACCCTTTCTAAATCCTTTGTTCTTAAATGTGTATTTTGCAAAAAGATTGAATTGCATGAATTTCAAGAAGCAATATGAAAAACTTTTTTTAATTGTAGTACATAAATTAAGCCAAATTACATTTATTGGGTATAACTGTTTTATAAACCTCTTGTATAAAACTATTTTAAAAACCTCCATCATATTTTAGATATTCATTATGGATGTCATACTTAATGAGTTTTTTTGTAGGAAGTCTTTTAGTAATTTTTAAAAATGTTTTTAAATCCAGTGCTAGGTTTTTATTTTAGTTTTACATGTTATCATTATATTAACAACTTCAATAATGTTCTTATCCCTCTCACAGTTATCTTTTGTTTCTTGACCATTTCTTTTGTTCTGATTTGTTGTGGATTATGGTTTTTAATTTTCTTTAATCTTTATTTATTTTTGAGAGAGAGAGTTCGAGCGGGGGAGGAACAGAGAGAGGGAGAGGGAGACACAGAATCTTTTTTTTTTTTTTTAGTGTTTATTTATTGTTGAGAGAGACAGAGACAGAATGCGAGTGGGTTGGGGACAGAAAGTGAGGGAGACACAGAATCCGAAGCAGGCTCTAGGCTCTGAGCTGTCAGCACAGAACCCAACACAGGGCTCGGCCTCACAAGCTGTTATCTCATGACATGAGCTGAAGTCAGACACTCAACTGACTGAGCCACCCAGGTGCCCTGGGAGACACAGAATCTTGAAGCAGGCTCCAGGCTCTCAGCTGTCAGAACAAAACCCGACGCGAGGCTGGACCTCACGCACCCCAAAGTTGATGACCTGAGCCAAAGTCAGAGGCTCAACTGAATGAGCTACCCAGGTGCCCCTGGATTATAGTTTCAATGTTGCCTTTCTTCCAGTCTTCTGTTTCTCTCCTTTAAGAAACCCAATTAAATATCAGTTGCATATTATTTCCCTGTCTTAGCTACTTGTGATCCTCTCTACTTTATTTCATTTATTTATTTTTATCTCTCTTCCTGATAACCACTAGTATATTTTTGGCAATATTTATTTACCCTTGGTCATCTTTCCATTAGTTTCTTACGATTTTGTACTATTTTTTTTTCAATATTCTTCCTGAAATCTGTTACTTTTTGGGTTACAACTTTTCTTTATACTTTATGAAGGCTTTTCTGAGTTTTGAATTTCACATTTGATAATTTCATATCTACAAGTGCTTATTTAGTGATACTTAGTTATTTGGGGAGTATTACACTACTGGATCCTTCTGCTTCATAGTTGATTTTGGGAGAGGGGTAGCTTTTTCTATTAAATATTTTTTTTTATTCTCACTTTCTTTTTACCTCACATAGCAACTGCATGTCTACTGCCAGCCATATTTTCTTCTTTCTGAAAATCTTGGATTTCCTAGGATATAGATGCCTAATAGTGGTGAAAGATTAGGTGAGCCACTAAACTTCTATCACTAGTACCCTAAGGAGCTGCATCCGTAAGGAATGCTATCTCTAGTACCCTAAGAACTTGTTTCTCAAGCACCCCAAGGTAGCACCATTAGGAGTAGATACGCGTTTTCTGACAGCCTATATGTATATGTATATGTGTGTGTGTATATGTGTATATATATGTTAGCTACATATATATGTGTGTGTGTGTATGTGTATACACATATATGTGTATATACACATATGTGTATATATATACACACACACATATATATGTAGCTAATATATATGTGTATATATATAGATATACATTTTTTTCCCTGGGGGGTCCTTAATTTCTATCACCAGTTTCTAGTTTCTACCTTTCCCTTCTCCACAATATTCCAAGAGATGGGTCTGTCAAGCTTGTTTCTTTCTTTCTTTCTTAGGTGGTATTAAAAAAAATCATATTTGGTTTGTGCATATTCAAGGTACTTCACTATGATTCCTTGTCTCAGTGCTAACTTTTATTTTTTTTAATTTCATTTATTTTTGCTTTAGGTTTAATTGACATAAAATATCTTATAATTTCAAGTGTATATCATAGTGCTTCAATATTGCACACATTAAGAAGTGATCACCAGGTTAAGTCTACTTACCATCTGTCAATATACAAAGTTTCAATGTTGAATTTTAAAAGGAGTGTAACTAATGTTCCACGGTATAGACTATGCTATATAACCTAAGCTTTTGGTGAATGCCTTTATCAGCATAAAGAAATTGTTTTTGTTCCTAAATTTGTAAGGTTTTTGAACATGGATTTGTGGAATTTATTGGAGGCTGTTTCTGCATCTATTAAGATGATTATATTTTTTCATGTAGATGAAAATGCAGTGAATTATATCATAGATATTTAAATTTTAAGCAAACAGCATTCTTCGGTGAAAAATAACAGTATTTTTTTAAATCCATTGAAGAATTCAGTTTGCCACTACTTGGTTTAGAAGTTCTTAAGTGACCTGTAAACTGTCCTTTCCCATACTGTCTTCATTTGATTTTGGTTATAAAATGATATCTGTATCATTAAATGTATCAAAAAATATTCCATCTTTTTCTCCTTTTTGAATATATTTCTATACATTTTAAGTGCATGCTTCTTGAATTTTGGTAGAGCCCAGTTTTCAAAACCACCTGTACTTGATGTGAAAATGTTTAATTTTTTTTTTTAATGTTCATTTATTTTTGAGAGAGAGAGAGAAAGAGATACAGAGTGTGAGCAGGGGAGGGGCAGAGAGAGAGAGGGAGACAGAAAATCTGAAGCAGGCTCCAGGCTCTGAGCTGTCAGCACAGAGCCGGACATGGGGCTCGAATTCACGAACTGCGAGATCATGCCCTGAGCTGAAATTTGACCCTTAACCTACAGAGTCACCCAGGCGCCCCTGAAAACACTGTTTTAAAATGCCGTTCCTTGGGGCGCCTGGGTGGCACAGTCGGTTAAGCGTCCGACTTCAGCCAGGTCACGATCTCGCTGTCTGTGAGTTCGAGCCCCGCGTCAGGCTCTGAGCTGATGGCTCAGAGCCTGGAGCCTGTTTCCGATTCTGTGTCTCCCTCTCTCTCTGCCCCTCCCCCGTTCATGCTCTGTCTCTCTCTGTCCCAAAAATAAGTAAACATTGGAAAAAAAATTAATAAATAAATAAAATGCTGTTCCATTTCCTTAATATTATGGGACAATCACATTGTTTCTTAAATATGTTTGTTTTTTATTTTAGAATTTATTTATTTCATTCAGGTTCTCAAATTTGTTGACATAAAGTTAATAGTATTTTAAAATACAGTTTAAATATGCAGTTCTGCCTCCTTTGTGTAACTTACACTTTTTTTTTAGGTTGATTTATTTTTTGAAAGAGAGAGTGAAAGAAAGCCATGAGTAGGGGAGGGTCAGAGAGAAAGGAGACAGAGAATCCCCAAGAAGGCTCTGCATTGTGAGTGCAGAGTCCCATGCAGGGCTTGAACTCACGAACTATTGGATCATGACCTGAACAAAAATCCAAGAGTAGAATACTTAACCGACTGAACCAGCCAGACACCCCAAACCTATGATTTCTTGATTATAACTGTGGATTCCAGTAGTCATTATCAGACCTTGCTTTGAATGAGCCAAGGACAGAATACTAACAGCTTAAGGTTTTTGTTTTTGTTTTTTTTTTAACGTTTTATTTATTTTTGAGACAGAGAGAGACAGAGCATGAACGGGGGAGGGGCAGAGAGAGAGGGAGACACAGAATTGGAAGCAGACTCCAGGCTCTGAGCCATCAGCCCAGAGCCCGACGCGGGGCTCGAACTCACGGACCGCGAGATCATGACCTGAGCTGAAGTCGGACGCCTAACCAACTGAGCCACCCAGGCGTCCCTAACAGCTTAAGGTTTTAATGCATCTTTGGTGCCCAATTTTAAGATGAACAATATCTCAAAACATTGAAAGGTACAGAAATTGTGCTCTATTATTTGAACATATCTAGAGATGCCTTGGTTTCAAGATTTCTACCTTGATTATATTTTCTCCATTTTTTCAGAAAATTTTGTTATTTGTAGGTATGTATTCAAGGATAGAAGAATGTCCACATTAAACGTGATCATGAGTGGGGAGCCTGGCTGGCTCAGTCGGTTAAGCAAACAATTAAGTTTGACTCTTGATTTCAGTGCAGGTCATGATCCCATGGTTCGTGAGTTTGAGCCCTAAATGGGGCTCTGCACTGACAGTGTAGAGCCTGCTTGGGACTCTCTCTCTCTCCCTCTCTCTTTGCCCCTCCCCTGCTCACAGTCTCTCTTTCTCTCTCTCTCAAATTAATAAACTTAAAAAAACACTTAAAAAAATTAAAAAGTACAAGTTATCATGAACAAAACTCAATGCTTTGAGACAATGTCTGAACACAGTGTACCCAATATTAAAAATGACACATTATTCATTTCAATGATGCATCCAGCATAAAAATATTTTTCTTCTAACTTAGGACCAAAAGTTTTCTTGTTGGAAGCCTTAACAACAACCTCACACTTTTTAGATTTCACTTCAAGCATCTGTAATTGCTTTGCTCACTTTATATCCACGAGGGCAAATCTGGGCTGAGGAATAAGTGCAACTTCATTTCACATATAAGAGCATAGCCTGTCTTTTATAGTTCTACAGTTATAGTCGTAAGACTCAACTATTCTCCATGACTGCATATCAGATTATATTGCATCAGTGAGCATATTACATTTGATCTGGACTGGAGGTAAATAATCCTAATACAAATCAAAATATGGTAGATGGCTCATACAGTGAGTTCAAAATAAATATCAAGGAACTTGACTAATCTTCCCGAGGGGTGTCTGTATCTCAGTTAGTTTTCAGTCCACTTTCCAAAGATAATCGCAGCTAAGAAAACTGAACAAAGAGGAAAGAAGAATCATTCTCACTGTGCAGTAATAATTCTTTCCATGCAACCATGGTCTCTATTATATTAACTTGGTAGAATACAAAAAAATGATGATAAATATGAAAAAATAGTGGACTTTTGCCAAGGGCAACATGACAATGTACTTTAAACTCATATTTCACTTTTAATTTTAGACTAAATGGCGATACAACTAATGATTTTCATTCATTAGTGGGATGGAAATCTAGGATGCAGATCAAGTGTTTTATTGCCAAATAAAATTTGAGAATAAGGTATTAGACACCATTAGAAATCAGATTACCTCTCCTCAAACTGGTAGAGATTTTCTCTTACTTAGAATAAGTTAAATATTAATCTTGTATTTCTATTTAAAAATTTGGAAGATTGATATCAGTGAAAATTTCATAATATATGTGCTTTTTACCTGATTACACACTGTTCATTCAAATTTCTTATATTAAATTCTGTTTAATTTCTACAGCTTCTAAATAAGTGATATAGTGCTTAAAATAGCATGCTATAATTTACTATTTATCACACGAGGTGAGCTAATTGTTTTCAGACAGTGTCCTAATCAGATACAGCAGTGAAATTTAATGAAAAAAAATTTATTGGGTTGATTAGGTGATAGAATTGTGAATTGGGGCCATGCCATTTTCTACAGTTTTTGTAATGAATAATGGCATTTAAAATTGTTCCAAGTGAAATCATCAGTTCTCATGAGCAAAACTTTGTATTGCTGCGTAGAGAAAGAGAATGGATTCACCAACATATATAATTTTTCATTTAACACAATTTAGGAAGATGACAGGGCAGTTCCTTTCATTTATGAATCTGAACCACTTAGCATGATTGAAACTCTGCTTACTCCATATCTGAGAGAAAAAAGGTAGCCATGTCTTTGGCAAAAACCTTTTTACTTAACTGCAGCCTGCATTACAGCGAATGCAGCATATTAGAGCTCCAGACAAGGCAATTCAGAAGTTAAAGGTCTATATAAGGATTGCTATGGAGAGAGAGGCAGGAGAAAACTTGTGAAGCAATTGCAAGTCTAATGTTCTGAGGGAAAGAAGTTTTGCATCATTGTGTGACTCAAGAACCACATAAACTGATATTAATACTGCACAGTGTATATTTTACTCAAAAGAGCAATTACTTTATAGATTTTTAGAAAAGCCAGTTTTATTTTTATTCATATTATCTTTAAGGTAACTTATGAAAGTAGAGAAATTCTGTTATCACATATTCATATGGAAAGTAATCTAGAAATAAATTTTATATACACATATATATATACACACACACGTATATGTGTATATGTATGAGTTTATATGTGTGTGTATGCATATATATATGAGTTTACAAATATCTTACTTTTGATGCAGGAACTCCAGGTCTGTTAATCAAAACTAAATAAAGGATCCATAATATAAACTAGCTTTTTGTACAGTGACAGATATAGTTACAACAAATTGCCACTGAATTAAACACTGAATTATACTGGTTAACTATCTACATCCAGTCAACTAAATATTAATCTTCTAAAGAACTGTTTCTCAAAATTATGTAGCATTATGGGAAAAGTATGCTTTATAATTAGAACTTAAACTATGAAATTCTATAGTTAACATAAAATTATAATCTTGTCTAAAAGGAGGGAAACATAAATTCTTTCTAGTTTTTTTTTTTTTTTTTAACGTTTATTTATTTTTGAGACAGAGAGAGACAGAGCATGAACGGGGGAGGGTCAGAGAGAGGGAGACACAGAATCTGAAACAGGCTCCAGGCTCCGAGCTGTCAGCACAGAGCCCGACGCAGGGCTCAAACTCACGGACCATGAGATCATGACCTGAGCCGAAGTCGGACGCTTAACCGACTGAGCCACCCAGGCGCCCCTCTAATTTTATTTTTTGAAATTAGTAAGGAATGCCTTTGTAAATGAGAAAAATAAATACTAAAATATCTGTAATGACAACCATCACCCTCTTAGCGAAAATAGCCTGAAAGGCTAATTTTATAGCCTGGTCTCCAATTAATAGTTTCCATCTACCTACTCATTGTCAAAGAGAGAAAAATGTTTGGAGAAAATTACTAACTTCATTTAGTGAGATACTTCATACAGATAAATACATTTTCAGTCAGTGAGGAAGCTCTCAAATATATCTAAGCATCAAAGGGTGCCCATCCTGCTGGTTGGCTGTCAAACTCTGTTCTCGTCATTCCTTCTCACTGGCAGCAGGTCAAGGAAGAAAGAGTGTAAAAAGTCATCAATGTTGGTATATGCATTACTATTTAGACTCTAAGTTATTACACTATTTTTGGAGAGCCAATTTGCCACTCCATAGCAAAACTTAAAAACGTATGTACACATACACTTTGCCTACATATCTCTGATATCTTAAAATATATTTTTGTGGTAATAATCATAAATAAATACTTATGCATATGAATGTTTACCTCTGAGTAATTTCTCATATCAAAATTAGAGTAACTTTAATGCTGATTAAAATTGATTCATTTAAATAGAGTATACTAAACCTATTTGGCAGAATGTTGAACAGCTATTAAAATGACATTGCAGACTAATATTAAACATTAAGAATATAATAAATAATATAAGAATTCTTATACATTATTCTTTAAATACTACAAATCCATACATGTGCTTTGATTGCAATATTCAAAAGAAAATTAAATATTTTTCAATGTTAAAAGGAATTAGAAATACCTATATATACAAATTTATTTACAGTGTGATGTGTGAGGTGAGGAGACTGTGTTTGATTTTAAATGAGTTAATTCAGCTTCGAATTCTAAGATTTTCATAGCATATATATGTGTCAATATCATAATTTAGAGGATTCTTAAAAGATCTTTTTTGTAAACTATTTAAAAAAATTGAGGTGGGGGCACCTGGGTGGCTCAGTTGGTTAAGCATCTGACTTCAGCTCTGGTCATGATCTTGCATTTAGTGGGTTCAAGCCCCGCATCAAGCTCTGTGCTGACAGCTTGGAGCCTGGAACCTGCTTCAGATTCTGTGTCTCCCTCTCTCTCTGCCCCTCCCCTTCTCATGCTCTCTCTTTCTCTCCCTCTCTCTCAAAAATAAATAAAAACTTTAAAAACTTTTTTTTTGAGGGAAAGGAATTCAAACTAAGATTGTGTCTGTGTATAAACTTAGGTATAACTTAACATTTATCTAACCACTGACCTCTAACTCATTAACAAAGTAGATTAATTTTATCCACATTGCCAAAACATCCATAAATAATAGTGCAGTCATGTTTATTTCTCATTGAGGCAAGCCACAAATTCTCTGAACTGCAACCGGAATACATCAAAATCTTTTCTACTTCAATGAAAGCTTTGTTATAATCTTCATATAGAAGAGGAACAAAGTAGACACATCTACTCTATGAAGTTGTTCTGAACACTTCAGGAATAATGAATTAGACTGCATGTCAGGCTGTTTTGATTGGGGGAAGAAGGTATTTCTTCCCAAGGCTTATAAAGAAACTTCTGTTTATAAAGAAATGTCTCAATTCCTACAGGCCAGCATTAGCACCTCCCATTCCCTTCCAATCCAACACTTTTTAAAAGACACTATTTCTCTCAATTTGTTAAATAGATTGTCTTCTTGGAATTGTATATATAATGGTGTATTATACATCTTTCCCTATCATTTGCTGTATTTACAATTTGTATGCAATTTGGACAACCTGGGTTTTCACACAGTTTTGTGAATATAAAATACTGTGGTTTAAAAATTTAATAAAATGGGGTGCCTGGGTGGCTCAGTCAGTTGAGTGTCTGACTTTAGCTCAGGTCATGATCTCGAGGTTTGTGAGTTCAAGCCCCGCATCAGGCTCTATTGCTGACAGCTCGGAGCCTGGAGCCTGCTTCAGATTCTGTGTCTCCCTTTTTTTCTCTGCTCCTCCCTTGCTTCTCTGTCTCTCTTTCCTTCCCAAAAATAAACATTAAAAATTTAATAAAATGTCACAGTGTTAACATTTGCGTTTAGTGGGTTTGAGCCCCGTACCCACCCTTATAGTGTGATATATTATTTTTGACCAAAAGATCTAGTATTTATGATAACAAAATTTATAATTAGCTAGCAAAAGTTAATCAGGTAGAATAATTTGCTAGTGAAACTTCTTCCAGTTTACATAAAAAAAAAATAGCCCCCTTAGTGCTGTCTGATATAATCATTTTAATACATATAAAATCATCAAAAAGTTTAGGCATATATAGATACATTTATTTCAAACATAAATGAGATATTATAGATTAGTCTATAACCTATTTTTCCAACTTAAATGATATACTATGAAAATTAATCTACATCTTTATTGTGAAAATTATATATGTTCCAAATTACTTATTCTGGCTTTAATTCAAATTAAAGTCATGGCAGTTGTTTTAATAGGTACAGAACTTAGACATGTGTTAAATTTTAAACTACCGACATAAGATTTTGAGAATTAAAGGCACTGAGCTGCTGCACATAAATATGTATATAGATTATGATAAAAGTTTGAGAATTTGCACAAGGCTTGTGAAGGTTCTAACAACATAAATGTAGCCAGGTTGTTTAGGGATCTTTTGGCACATTTATATTTACTCTATATTTTGTAAGTGTGAAATTGATTCTTGGCTAGTTTGTTTGTAAACTCTCATAGAAGATTCCAGTTTATCCACATCCTTTGCCTTTATAAATTATCTTTTGCCTGAGACTAGGATGTTTGTTTATTTGATTTTGAAGGAAACCAGTTCTCCTGAATGTTTGTTATTGACCATTACATTCAAATTGACTCATTAACCTTGTCACATTTAAACCATTTGTGAATTCTCCCATTTTTAAATAATTGGATAAAACTGTATGGTCTGCTAACTCATTTGGAATTTAAAAGAAAAATAACCCCTTTCCTTATTTTTATTGGAAAGTCTATAAAATATAGCACAGACTCTGTGTCATTGACAATACATTTTATCCTGGTTATTCAAATATGCATTGTGTTTCCTTGTGGGGGGGTTACCATAAAGTATTCAAGTATTCAGTTTTTGATGGACATTTAGTATGCTTCAAGCATTTATTTATTTATTCACTCACTCATTCATTCATTCATTCATTCATTTACGTTTATGTATTTTGAAAGAGAGAAACTGAGCACATCCGAGGGGGAGGGCCAGAGAGAGAAAGAAAGAATACCAAGTATTCTGATGCTGCAACTGACAGTGTGGAGCCCAACCTAGGGCTTAAACTTATGAACGGTGAGATCCTGACCTGAGCCTAAAGCAAGAGTCAGACACTTAACCAACTGAGCCCCCCAGGTGCCCCAGAAATTAGTTTGCTTCAAATATTTAAAACATTTATAGCACCTTGAAAATACTGCTTACACAAAATAGGGAATATACATATTTGTTGAATGAAAAATTTTCTCTAAATTGTCCTCCAATCTCTGAAAGTAGGGGTTGGGTAATTTTCATGTATTCAATTCTCTCTAATCCAAGGCCCAAGTCTCTTAGCATATATTATGGCTCACTAAATTCTCTTGAGTGTTGAGACTATTATATGGGAAAGGACAGTTTGAATTTATAGTTATGGAGGGGGATCCTCTTTCTAGAACTTAGTCCTTGGGTTAAATGTATGCCTGGATTTCACAGGCATTAACTGTAGGTTCAGAATATGCCCTAAGAATTGTACCTTCGTGAGTATGACAGCAATGAAACCAAACACAGAAAGGAGCCAGCACGTACCTGGACAAGAAACATCGCTATGTGGTGAAATTCTCCACGGCCCCCTTGCTTAACAGGAACTGTCATAAAGAATGTGCTGCCGTCTCTAGAAAACACTGGCTCCTCATTCTAAAAACAGAAGTGCACGTGATGACATCAAGATGGTATTGGACTTTTGTTTGCAAAACGGTCAAATTATTTTAAAAATAATGTGAATGCACCACCACCATCTATCTTCAGAAAATTTTCATGTGTCCCAACTAGAAACTGTGTCCATTAAACAGTAACTTCCCATTCCTCCCTACCCCACTCCCTGGAAGCACCATCAATGTCCTTTCTGTCTCTTTGTTTTGACTCTACCAGAACAAATTCTTTAATGACTGGCTTACAAAAACCAAACAATATCTAATATATTTTTTTTCTGAAATATTTCACCCAGCCACTCTAGTTACTTGAACATACATTTCTGTTGATGCATATATAAATGTACTGAAACTCTGAAATTAAAAGGCTGCAAAATTGGAAGGAATCCATTGAAAATCATTTAATTCAAACTTCCCATCTTCACTGTTCACCCCTCCAAAACTACACAAATACAAATGCCCATTTGATGATTTTTTAATTAAGCTCTAAGTGGCATGTTACATCAATAGAATTATTTTCTGAAAATTAAATGATGGAAGCTATGCATATAGACTGCTTTCTTTTTGCTCCAGGGGAAACATTAAGAAAATGGATTTGTCTGAAAAACATTCAGTTCTTTCCTGTTGGATTAGTGACAGTGATTATACATCCGGTAAAAGAAAGACTTTTGCTATGGTTACTTTTTTTGCAGGTCTTTAAAATGCCCTATAAACCCTTTCAGATGATCTGGCCCTCCACTCTCTTTCTGATCTCATCTCCTTTCATTCTCCTGCTTCCTCATTGTGCATGATCCTGCTCCAGGGCCTTTGCACTTTTTATTCTGCCTGGTTCTTTCTTTTATCTCTTTCATATCTTGGCTCTGTATCACCTTAACAGTGAGGTGTTTTCCCATTACCCCATACAGAGGGTGATCTTAGAAGCCAGATCAGCCAATTCTGTCTGAATCCCTCATCTCCTTTTACCTACTTCTGTTTTTTTTTCCATAGTACCTAACAGTATCCAACATATTTTATTTCAGGTAGGTATGCATTTTTTTTGTATATGCTTGTATGTATGCAGGTGGGAAAGTAGATAGGCAAGTAGGTGAAGTTCCTCAGGAATGTAAACTCCATGAGGGAGGACCCTTGAATTCTTCACTGCTCTACCTCCAGCACCTAGATAATGACTGTTATATAAATTGTCCTTAATAATTATTTACTTATTTTACTTGAATAAGTAAATTAGTAACTATTTTCATAATCTCAAGAGTCTGGTTTCAGCTTTATTAGTGAGAACCTCCCTTGATAGAGATATAAGGCTAATATTTTTCTTCTCTACTTCATGGACACTCATGAAAATATATGACATATGTAAAAATGTAAAACTGAAGGAATATACAGTTCAAGGATGAAAACATTGCATTGCTGGTTATATAATAAATACTGACAAGATACCTGAGTGAATCACATCTTTCAACTATGATAGAGTCAATAATTCTGTAGGTTCCCTCTCTTGCCCTCTGGAATCTCTCTTTTGCCTTTGTACATGAAACATCTTCTGCTTGGAACAACGTTTTTGTTTTGCTTTTTGTACTGAATCTTACTCTTTTTTTTTCTTAAACTCAAGGAACAGAAACCATTACCAAATTTCCCTGGTTAGAGCGTGTCTCGTAGTTAAGAAATCTCTCCTTAGAGATTCTAACAATTACACTGTATTTATCTCTATCATGACATTCAATGCATTCTATTATATGGTTGGCTTCTTTCACTAGGCAAGTAATAATTAAACTAAGTTTATAATTTTATCTTTTTAGCTTTATTGCCTAGGACCCAGTAGGTGTCCAACTCATAATTGGATAGATGAATGCATGTTTACAACAGGCAAAATATTTGTTATATATATATCATTCTATCCACATTTGCTCAAGCTTATCAGCTCCTTCCCTATTCTCTCCTTGTGATTTGCTCCAAAAGTAAATTGCCTTTTTAAGGTACAGGATTATCTGAGAATTCTCCTTTTTATATTTGTCCACCCCACCCCCCCAAGCCCTTTCCAATTCTAATGCCTTATAAATGGTTCAGCAAAGGAGCAGATGGAGACTATATTCCTAAATGCATTGCTGGGCTTAAAACCCTTCACCATGAGGCAATATCTACATATAAATAGGGCTCTATGCCAACCTTTTCCTAGAATCAAATAATGGAAATGGAGCCAATTTCACTGTCTACTTTTATGATTGTAAGCAAGTCAATGTTTATGACACACAGAACAATGGATTGGGGATACCAAACTCTATTTCTTGACCAATAGTTTTGTATATGGGTTATCACAAGCCTCTTGAAAGCCAGGCCACATTCTCTCTGTTCTTCCTACTATCCAGAAAGTGAGCATATGATGATTATACTTAATTCCTAGTTGTCTTAGAAATTTGGTTCATCTCAATACTATCAGTGTCATACTTTAAATTTCATCAAATTTTAAATATTTTATAAAATTACCTAAGAGCTTCTAGAGAAAACCTCAACTCTGACAAACTACCACCTGCATTTTTTTTTTACTGAATAATTGATAACTAGTTTCTTTGCTTTAAAAAAAGTTTCTATTAAACATTCATAAATTTTGGATTTAAAATGTAGATAACATAATTCCAAAAGAGCATACATTATGTTGATACATGTCAGACTATTATGAATGTCACTGGCAATAAAAATGATAGCAAAATAGGTTTAATAATACAGTACAATTCAGAATATATCAATATCCATTATGATGTTGTTTCTCATTGTTATTATTTTCAGTATCTAACTTAAGAAAGTCCATTACTGACTATAAGACCAAAGTTGGGTTTTTTCCTCCAATTTCATGAAGATTAAGTAGTCCATATTAATATCTATTTATCTATCTAGCTGTAGATTTGGTATGCCTATGCTTCAAACAAGAAAAGTTTTAGCTTATTTACAGACCTTTTTATTTATTCACCAAGTATTTATGGAAATTTTGTTATAACCAGACTCTGTATTAGGCATTTAGTTTATAATCGGAAACAAAAGATGAATATTCCTCCTGCCCTTGTGAATTTAGGAAAAAGTTCACAGAAATAATTGTGTAAGTATCACAAAAAAGATTACACTTGACTTTCAAATAACTCTTATTAAGAAATGGGATTTGGTTATGGTGGTTGGAGGAGGTGACTTTTTAAGTGGGTGATTTAAGCTGAGGTTTGAAAAATGATCAGGCTTCACAAAAGAAAGTAGTTGAGAGAATTCTGTTCAGAGGAAAGGTTCATACCAAACCTTGGAGTATGAGTGCTAATGTGCCACAGTGGAGAAGGAATCAACAAGAATCATTCCAGTTGTGAGAGGGGGAGTGTGACAGTGACGTGGCTAGAGGCACCAAAATGCATGCTGTGCACAGGTCCCTCAGCCAGCCTGCAGTGTGGCGAACAGACTGGCGTGTGCCCGAGGGGTTGAGTGTTTAGCAGTGAGAGAGGTGCTGCAGTACCAGCAGATTGATCCTGGATGCTGTTTGTGAATTGGAGTAAAGTAAATTGACTTGAGATCTTCTGATGTAAAATTGAAGAACTTGGTGATGAATAATATGTGCAGAAAAGAATGGGAAAAAGTTTAAGAACGACTGCTAGGTTTCCAATTTTTAATAGCTGGATGGGTAATTATGTCCTTGACTCCTATGATGAAAAGAATGTATATAGTCACTAGAAGGGGAATATGTCCACTGTGGACCTGTGGAGTGTGCAGTTACTTTTACAGACTTAGGAGAAGTTTCCAAGCATGAATTTGGATGTTTGTGAACTCAGCCAAGTGAGCTGCGCAGAGCTATACATCTAGAGGTCTCAATACCTGGGTGGTCACTGAAACCATAGATGTGTATGACACTTCAGGAGAGAATATAAAAGATCACTGCAAAGAACAAAAATCAAAAGCAAACCAAACAAAACACTTCCTTTTGCAAAAAAAAAGGGAAGAAAAGGAAAGAAAAAAACAGTAATGGAGTCAGTAGTAAAATGGGTTCAGCCATATTTGGATACTCTGCTTGTGTTTCCTTCTGAAATGTCTGGTATGAGACCATGTTGTGGGGACATTTAGTAGTTATTCTATTGTGGTCTGGATTCCAGCCCCAAGTATGTCACAAACTAGCATCATGATCTAGGATACATCTAAGGAAAGAAGCATCTATCTAAACAATGTCCACATACCCAATATATGTGGAGGTTTGGTCAATCTTCTGGGAAATTTGAACAATACTGACAATTTCCAGCTTTAATGGGTCACAACTTTTTCCTCTTTCATCTACACAAAAGTTTACTTATATGAATGATCCTGAAAATGGATCCTAGTAGTTACTTTGTAACTTACCTTCTTTAAAAAAAAAAAAAAGGAACTAGCCTTTTCATAAATGATGTCACAGAAAGGCCAAGTCATAAATATTTTAATGGAAAAGATTCACTTAGCCAAACATAGCAAAGCCTTAAAGTCATATTACTGAGGTAACTTTTGAGAGAATATTATTATACAGCCACTGGATAAATAGAATGAGCACAATGGCCAAAATGCAACATAAAGCAACCTCCTGTGCCGTACCTGTTTGGAGAGCCACGTATCTGATGTCATCTCATATTTCTGAAAAGAAACAATGAACTCCATGAAGCATCTAAACACCAAAATGTGCATGCATCAATTTAACTTCTTTTACACATTATCCTTAAGGTATTATTTTTTTTTCTCTCTTCAACTGATGAAATACCATGAGAGATCCCATTGTCACTACTGACTTAAAATGAATGAATAAGTACAGAATTGGGATTAAATGATAATTTAATTATAAAATCTTTTCTTTGGTGAACTCCTTTAGAATTCCCAGTAGTATGTCACCACGGATAGAAGATCATTTTCCAGTGCTGTTTGATTACCTCATTCAAACTGTTTTGAACCACTAGGCACTGTCTCTTTTCACCTCTAGGCATCATCAGGAAACAAAATTATTAAGTCCTTCAAAAGAACTGGGCTAACTGCCAACAATGAAATGAAAAGGTAGATGTTCTTTTAACATTCAATGCACTCTCCTTCATAGTCATTTTCTTTTCTTAAGGAAAAAGAATTAAAAATTTGAAATGACAAAATTTTATGTTCCATTAAAATTATCTTGCAAATGATCAGAACTGAGGTCATTATTTCACAGAGCAAAACTAGATTAACTTAATCTCAAGTTAAATATGTGTAGATAAAATAAATTTTATTAGTACTCTTTACATACAGTAATTTATGAAAATCTTGTATTCTAGAAAAGTAAGTCTATACTAAAGGTATTTAAATGAAGAAAATAAAATCACAATATATTATAAATTTTATCAATATGCAGAAGTATTCACTTTAAATTGTTATTAATAATTATTTATAATGTTTTTTTTTACCAGTTTTCTCTTTTAAAGCCATATTATTATTACATTAAAATCAATCACTTTCTATTTTCAGGGCCTGTTTTTATTTATTAATAGATTTTTCTACATGTGGATATTGAGGAAACATCTAACTAAATTATTCCTTGATTTTCTATTTGCACCTCCTGCACCTTGCTATCTATAAAACATACACACACAAAAATATATCAATGCCCCTTTTTAATAAGTTTATTTATTAAAATTTTTGTAATGTTTGTTTATTTATTTGTTTATTTGAGAGAGAGAGCAACAGTGAGAATGGGAAAGGGGCACACACACAGAGAGAGAGAGAGAGAGAGAGAGAGAGAGAGAGACCGCCAGAATCCCAAGCAGGTACTGTGCTGTCAGTGTGGAGCCCAACGCAGGGCTCAGTCTCCCGAACTGTGAGATCAGAACATGAGCCCAAATGAAGAGTTAGATACTTAACCAATTGAACCCAGGCACCCCAAAGCATTACTAATTTTTTTTAGAATTCATGAAAGTCTAAAGTTTCACATGCATTTGTCTTATTTCAGTTCCAGCAGAGAGTAAAACTTTTATTTAACTCCATTGATGGATGAGAAATAGAATATCAATAAGGTACCAAATCAGTATGATACAGTTCCTATATCTATTTTCTACTGAAGCATTTTGATACATTCTTGACATTGCCTATATAGCTTATTATTATATAGAAAAGATGACACGCTTTCTCTAACTAGAATATACACATGCCAATTTCTAAATCATTTAGCAATCAGCTGAATAAGAAATCGTCTAGAACACCTTAACAAATGAATGGTGAGATCTTAGTCTGTCTATAAGCCAATCAGATGAAAGAGGTTGATTGCAATATTTCTAATAAATATAAGCTATATGTAAAGAGCATTAGCCAAAGCCAGTAAGTACATGGTTGACACATCAAACTTAATCTACACATCTATGCTCATCACTCCAAAGATAAGTTTCTTCCTCTTTTCTCTTTTATAGACCATTTAAAAATTATGTTTTAAAAATATTGGAGTATAATTTGCATATAGTGAAATGTACAGATCTCCAGTATAAGCGATGAGTTTTGACAAATATATTTACTTCCCATAAAGATACAAGGTCTTTTCACTTCCTCACACATTCTCTTGTGCTCCTTCCTAGAGGTTCCAAAAAGGTGGTCACTCTTCTGAACTCTTTCCCCATTAATTTCACCTGTGTTAGAAGTTCAGATTACTGAAATTATATATTATATATTCTTCTAAGAGGGACTTTTGTCACACTATGTTTTGAGATTCACTCATATTTTTTGGGCATATCAGTATTCTGTTTCTTTTTGAATTTTCAAGCAGAATTCTGTTGTGCAGATATGGCACATTTTGTTTATCTATTCCTTGTTAATGGATAATTTGATAGCTTCTAGTTTTTAGCTACGATAAATGAATCATCTCTAAAGTTGTTTTTTTTTACACATCCTTTTGTGGACACAGGTTTTTATTTCTTGTCCAAATATCTAGGAATGGAGCTATTGGATATATGTGTGTGTGTGTGTGCGCGCGCGCGTGCATGGGTACACACACACACACACACACACACACATATACACATACACACATTCATCCATATACATAATATACACTATAATATATATATGTTTATATATGTACATTTAATTTTACTTGAACTTGCAAAATCATTTTTTAAAGTAGTTGTATCATCTTACACTTCTTCTCATGAAGAATAAGAACTAAACCATTAAATACCTAGGAATAAATCTAACCAAAGAGGTGAAAAATCTATACACTGAAAACTATAGAAAGCTTATGAAAGAAATTGAAGATACAAAAAAATGGTGAAAGATTCCATGCACATGGACAGGAAGAACAAATATTGTTAAAATGTCGATACTACCCAAAACAATCTACATACTCAATGCAATCCCTATCAAAATAAAACCAGCATTCTTCACAGAGCTAGAACAAATAATCCTAAAATTTGCATAGAACCAAAGACCCTGAAAGCCAAAGCAATCTTGAAAAAGACAACCAAAGCAGGAGGCATCACAATCCCGCACTTCAAGCTATACTACAAAGCTGTAATGATGAAGACAGTTTGGAACTGGCACAAGAATAGACACTCAGATCAATGGAACAGAATAGAGAACCAAGAAATGGACCCACAAATGTAGGGCCAACTAATGTTTGACAAAGCAGGAAAGAATATCCAATGGAATTAATACAGTCTCTTCAGCAAGTGGTGCTGCGAAAACTGGACAGCAACATGCAGAAGAAAGAACCTGGACCACTTTCTTACACAACACACAAAAATAAACTCAAAATGGATGAAAGACCTAAATGTAAGACAAGAAGCCATCAAAATCCTCGAGGAGAAAGCAGGCAAAAACCTCTTTGATCTTGGCCACAGCAACTTCTTACCACGTCTCCAGAGGCAAGGAAAACAAAAGCAAAAATGAACTACTGGACCTCATCAAAATAAAAAAAAAACTTTTGCACAGCGAAGGAAACAATCATCAAAACTAAAAGGCAACCAACAGAATGGGAGAAGATATTTGCAAACGACATATCGAATAAAGGGTTAGTATCCAAAATCTATAAAGAACTTATCAAACTCAACACCCAAAAAACAAATAATCCAGTAAACAAATGGGCAAAAGACATGAATAGATGCTTCTCCAAAGAAGACATCCAGATGGCCAACCGACACATGGAAAAATGCTCAACATCACTCATCATCAGGGAAATACAAATCAAAACCACAATGAGATACCTCCTTACACCTGTCAGAATGCCTAACATTAACAACTCAGGCCAACAATAGATGTTGGCGAGGATGCAGAGAAAGAAGATCCCTTTTGCATTGTTGGTGGGAATGCAAGCTGGTGCAGCCACTCTGAAAAACAGTATGGAGGTTCCTCAAAAAATTAAAAATAGAACTTCCCTACACCCCAGCAATTGCACTACTAGGTATTTATCCAAGGGATACAGGTATGCTGTTTCAAAGGGCCACATGCACCCCAATGTTCTTATAGTAGTGCTATGGACAATAGCCAAAGTATGGAAAAAGCCCAAATGTCCATCGGTAGATGAATGGATAAAGAAGATGTGGTGTGTGTGTATGTGTGTGTGTGTGTGTGTGTGTGTGTGTATACACACACACACACACACACACACATACACAATGGAGAATTACTCAGCAATCAAAAAGAAGGAAATCTTGCCATTTGCAACTACATGGATGGAACTGGAGGGTATTATGCTAAGTGAAATTAGTCAGAGAAAGACAAAAATCATATGACTTCACTCATATGAGGACTTTAAGAGACCAAACAGATGAACATAAGGGAAGGGAAGCAAAAGTAATATAAAAACAGGGAGACTCATAAATATGGAGAACAAACTGAGGGTTACTGGAGGGGTTGGGGGGGGGGAATGGGCCTAATGGGTAAGGGGCATTAAAGAATCTACTCCTGAAATCATGTTGCACTGTACGCTAACTAATTTGGATGTAAATTTAAAAAAAAATTAAAAAAAACAAAACCAAAAAATAGACTAATGGCAAAAAGAAAAAAGAAAAAGAATAAGAACTGAAATTTTCTACATCCTCCTCAATAGTTAATGTCACCTTTTTGTTGTTTTAATTTTAGTCATTCTAATGGTATGTAGTGCTATTTTATTATGATTTAATCTATATTTTCCTAATGTCTAATAATGTTGAATATTTCTTCATGAATTTATAACTTCCTTATACATTTCTGTTCACATTTTGATCTTTTTAATTGGTCTGTCTTTTCATTATTGAGATGCATATATTTGTGTGATAACACATTTTGCAAAATATTTTCTCCTATTCTGTGTCTGTGTCTCTTTCTTTTCTTTTTTATATTTATTTTTGAGAGAGAGAGAGAAAGAGAGAGAAGCAGAGGGGCAGAGAGGGAGAGAAAGAGTCCCAAGCAGCTCTCAGCACAGAGCCCTATGTGGGGCTTCATCTCACAAACCTGTGCCAGAACCAAGAGTCGGAGGCCACTCAGCCACTTAGGCACCCCTGTGGCTGTTTCTTAATGGTGACTTTGTTGAAAACTTTCTAAGTTTGATGATGCCTAATGTATTATTTTTTCTTTTATGATTAATGGCTTTTTGCCTCTTCGGTATAACTAAGTTATATCTCATATTTTTACCTAGAAGATTGACAGTATTATCTCTTAGATTTAGGACTGTAATTTATCTCAAATTAATTTTAGAATATGGTACATGATGTTAAATACCACTGTATTTTTCCTTTGGTTATTGATTGTTCCAGAATCATTTTCCCCCTTTGGATTGTTTTGGCACCTCTGATAAAAATCGACAGACCATACAAATAGGATATCTATTTCCGGAAACTCTTATCAGTCAATTCAGTTGATCTGTCTGTGTGTCCTTATGCCTCCACTATCATCTCTCAGTTTCTGTGGCTTCCAGTTAATCCTGAAATCCAGTAGTGCAACTTCTCCAGCACTGTTGGTTTTTTTAACAAGATTGTATAGCTCATTGGGTCTTTTGCACTTCCATATACATTCAGAAACAGCTTATCTGTTTCGACTAGATAGATAGATCAATTGATCAATCTGCTGGGAATTTGTATTGTATTGAAACTACAGTTCACTTCGAGGAGGATGCCATCTACAATATTAAGCCTTTCAGCTCAAACATGTGGCATATCTTTTATTTATTTAGGTCATCCTTAATGCCTTTCAAAAATGTAGTTTTCAATATGAGGATTTTGCACGCTATTTGTTAAATTTATCCTTATGTATTTAATGTTTTAAAGATTTTAGTGGCATTTTTTCTCATTGTAATACTATGAATCTAGAAACACATTTTGATGCTTCTCAAATCCTTATTTTGAAAAAAATACAATCTTACAGAGAAGTTAAAAGACCAGTTCAAGAAACATTTGCACAGCCTTTAGACATATCCCTCATTAATTCCTATTTTGTTCCATTTGCTTTATTATTATATCTCTCTCCTGTTCTTAAACCATTTGAAAAGAGGGCAAAAAATATATTTTTTCAAAATCAACTGAATGTTAAAAATATACTTTTTCTAAACAACTTAACAGAAATTTTGAGTCATTATATCCATTTGCCCCTAAATAATTCAGTAAGTGTTCAAGAAAATTACAGTATCCTATATACTCACATTTATTTATAGAAAAATAATAAAAATCAGGAAATTGAACAAATAATTTAAACTGGTACACTGATTTGTGAATTATGACCCACTCTAGTCTTTTTTTGTAGATTTCTTACTTTTTATTTATGCAATAATGCCATCCACAAATAGAATTTTACTTCTTCCTTACCAATCACCATGTTATTTATTCCTCACCAAGTTACTCTGGTTAGAATCTCTAATAAAGTTTGAATAACAGAGTGAGAATGTATATCCTTACCTTATTGCTGGTATTAAGATAACTAAGGAAAATGTTTTACCATAGAGTCTATTTATTGGGGTATTTTGTGGGTATCCTTTATCAAATTGAAAATTTTTTTTCTATTCATTTATGTTGAAGTTATCATGAATGAGTGATGAATTTTGTCAACTGTTTTTTTTAACTATTGAGATAACTGTTTATTTTAATTCTTTCCTTCTATTAAAATAATGAATTACACTGATTGTTTTTCAATATTAAACCAATCATAAATTACCAAAATAAACCCCATTTAGTCACAGTGCACAATTCTCTATATTGCCACAGTTGATATGTTAATATGTTTAAGGAATTTTTTGTATATACGTGCATGAGACATCAGTCTAAAGTGTTCTCTCATATGGCCTTGCCTCGTTTTGTTAAGAGGATTATACTATGCTTACAAAATGAACTGAAAAGTTTCCTTCCTTCTCCACTCTCTGGAGATTGTAGAAATTATAAAATTTATTCCTTTTTATCCAGTTTTATTGAGATATAATTGACATAGAACATTGTATAAGTTTAAGGTATACAACATAATGACTTCATATATGTATATATTATGAAGTGGTTACCACAAGTTTAGTTACTATCCATTACCCCACGTAACTGCATTTTTTCTCCTTGTGATAAGAACTTTTAAGATTTATTCTCGTAGCTACTTTCAAATATACAATAAAGTATTGTTAACTATCATAATTATGTTGTACATTACTTCCCCAGAACTTACTTATCTTGTAACTGGAAGTTTGTATCTTTTAACCACCTTCACCCGGTTTCCCCACTCCCACCCGCACCCTCCCCTTTGCAAACAATCTCTTTTTCTCTAATTTTTTTTCAATACACATACAAGTGAGATCATACTGTATTTGTCTTTCTCCGTCTGACTTACCTCATTTAGAATAAATGCCCTCAAGTTCCCTCCCTGTTGTCACAAATTGTAGGATTTCTTTATTTTTTATGGCTGAATAGTTATTCCAGTGTGGTGTGTGTGTGTATGTGTGTGTGACATTTTTTATCCATCCATCCACTGATGGACATATTTACCCCGTGTTTTGGCTATTTTAAATGATGCTGCAATGAACATGGGCTGACAAAGAGGCCTTGGAATAATGATTTCGTTTCCTTGAGATACATGCCCAGAGGTTGAATTGCTAGATCATACAGCAGTTTTACTTTTAATTTATATCTGCCATACTGTTTTCCATAGTGACTGTACCAATATACATTCCTACCACAGTGCACAGGATTCCCTTTCTCCATCGCCCTGATTCTATTTATCTCTTGTCTTTTTGATAATAGCCATGCTAACAAGTGTAAGGTTCATTGTGGTTTTGACTGAATTTCCCTAATGATTAGTGATGCCGAGCATCTTCTCATATACCTGTTGGCTATTTGAATATCTTCTTTGGAAAAATGTCTATTCAGGTCCTTTGTCCATTTTTAAATGAGATTATTAGATTTTTTTGTTTTTGTTTTAATTTGCTATTGAGTTATATGAGATCATTATAGATTTCAGACTTAACTCCTCATCAGATATATGATTTGCAAATATATTCTTCCATTGCATAGGCCGGCTTTTCAATTTTCTTGACTATTTCTTTTGCTGTGTACAAGCCTTTTAGTTTGATAGTTTTGATTTACTTAAATTATCAATTACCTTTTAGAATATATAAAAAAACTAGAAGACATTTTTATTTTACTCACATATTTACCATTTTTGGCACCTTTCTTTCCTTCATTTAGACTTGAGTTTCCATCTGGTGCTATTTTTTTTTTCAGACTGAATAACTTAATTTGATGTTATTTATACAGATCTACTTGTGATGAATTATCTCAGTTTTTACTCATCTGTAAATGTCTGTCTTCATGTTTGAAAGTTATTTTCATAGGACATAGACTTCGAGTTTACACTGTTTTTCTTCTGGTCCTTTAAAAATGCATTCCACTGCTTTCTGGCTTATGTTGTTTCTGATGACACAGAGGCAGTAATTTTCATCATTATATTCTCCATATGTAATACATTTTTCTCTCAAGCTGTTTTCATTTTTTCCCTCTTAATCTTTGGTTTGCAATAATTTGAATATTATGTGCCTACTTATTTTCTTTGTTTTTATCTTGTTTGAGGTTTGCTAACTTCTTAGATATATAGGTTAATGTTTTGTTTTATTTTGTTTCAAATTTGGGATATTTTAAGTCATTATTTCTTTTTTTAAATGCTTATTTATTTTTGAGAAAGAGAAGGGGGGGTGGGCAAGGGGCAGAGAGAGAGGGTGACAGGATCTCAAGCAGGCTCTGAGTTGAAAGCAGAGAGCACGATGTGGGGCTTGAACCCACGAACCGTGGGATCATGACCTGAGATGAAGTGAGACACTTAACTGACTGAGCCACCCAGGTGCCCCTTAAGTCATTAATTCGTTTTTTTTTTCCTGCCACAGTATCTCATATCTTGCCTTCTGTGTATATTCCATCATACATATACATCAGCTCATATTGTTCTACAGGTAATTGAGGCTTTGTTCATTTTTTTTTTTCGGTCATTTTTTCCTCAGGACTTCAGTTTGAATTGTTTTTATTTCCCTGACAACAACAGTGTCCAGTTTGTGTTTTAACCCATCCAGACAATTTTTCATTTCAGTTACTGTTGTTTTGAGTTCCTGAAATTTCATTGTTCTCTGTTTTACAGTTTATTTACCAACTGAAATGTCTCATCTATTCATTAATTAGGGCCACCCTTTAATTTACCAACTATCTTTCAAACAGATTTTTAAAAAAATCTGTATCTGTTAATTTTAGTAACTCTATTGTGTGTAAGTCTGCTTTTATAAATATTTTGGCAGGGGGGTGAGAGGCAGGCAGGTTACATTTTTTATTTTTCTACATATATAGAATGTTTTGATTGTGTAATTGATATTTTAAATTTTAATTTTCCTTTTAAAGAGTAAACTATCTTCTGGGAAGACAGCTAATTTATAGTCATGCACTTCATCCTTCCCAGGTTGGATATAAAGGTTTATTGTAAAGAGTACAGAATAACCTTATTCCTAATGCATTTTCTTTCTGGGCTGTGAGTTGAATGCAAAGGGTTTTCAGTGAGAGTGCTCTATGTTTGCTGCTGAGCACTCCAAAGTCTCCAAGCGTTGTGCAACCTACAGATTCTCCTTTTGCTTCTCTGTGTGAAGCGTGTCATGTGCTTGCACAGTTAAGCATTGAGCTACAGTCTTGAGAGTCCCTCTACATGGATTGCCAGAGAGCTCTTCTCTCTGCAACTCCAAATCTGGTGGTACTTGTCCTCCAAATTTCAGCCACCACAATAGTCTCAAACTGATTCTCCCTGCCTACTGACATCAGTGATACCACTGTGCTTTTCTAGGGCCTCATTAACTTGCACTGTGATCTCAAAGTAGCCCCCACAGAAAGGTAGGCTTATCCTCTGTATTTATTTTATTTCACTATTTATGTCCTTATCCTGTTATTGTCTGAGAATAGTTGTGTGATACATTTTGTATAGCTTTATAGTTGGCAACAGCAGAGATGCTAGACTATCAACATGTACACCATCTTGTCCAGAAACAGAAGTTTGAGGGGCGCCTGGGTGGCTCAGCCAGTTAAGTGTCCAACTTTGGCTCAGGTCATGGTCTCACAGATCGTGGGTTTGAGTCCTGCATCGGGCTCTGTGCTGATAGCTCAGAGCCTGGAGCCTGCTTCGGAATTCTGTGGCACCCCTCTCTCTCTCTGCCCCTCCTCTGCTTGCTCTCGCTCCTTTCCTTTCTCTCCCTCTCTCTCTCTCTCTAAAAAATAAATAAACATCAAAAAAATTTTAGAAACAGAAGTTTGAAAATTTCTGTTGTTAAATAATTGGGAATACTTTGGCAAGTAACAATAGAAGCGTACAATAGAGCAACTTAAACTGATTATAGTATTCCTCTCTGTAAAGAAGTTTAAAAATTACATGTACAGGATTTATCGCAGAGCTATAAAAACTGATTATAGAAATAGAAATGCAACCGGCTTTCAAAATCATAGTGGTTCAAGGACCACTTTATTTTTTACTCTTCTTACTTAATTTAAAAATAGAGATACTGTCCATTATTTTATAAGACTAATCTGAATAACCATAGAAATTGAACTTTGGAATGTGTTTGAAGAAAACAGGAAAAATATTCCATATTCTGAAGTTAATCAAAGTCAAACTATGGAGAGAAAAATGTATTTCGGAATTAAACTAATGTGATTTAGAATCCCCTTAATACAAGAATTCATTTTTTTTTTAAATCTTGGTTTGTTCTCTTTTGCTTATCATATATTTCTCACTTCAAAGTTTAGATGATTTATGGATTAAAATATATACTCCTAATAGAAGGACTCTTTCCCAACTACCTTTGGAAGTTAAATATTGGTCTTTGTACAATGGATTGCCTGATTTCCCTTTGTGAGTAGCATAAAATACTTCATTTGAGGCATGAAAGAAAAGTAAATTATACTCACTCTACTACAAGCGCCAGTGGTGGTCTCACAGACCGTGAGGATGGAAATGTTCTGAGGCCGGTTTAACCATCTGACCACCGTCTTCGTATTGCTTACCCATTTAACCATAGTGATATAATATTCTCTAGTTCGGAAACAAAATTAAAACTTACATTTAGAGCCAGAGAACCTGTATGGCACCAATAATATACACTTGTTATTTTATATATAAGGATAAATGAAACACTATAAGGATGCCATATCACATTAATTTCTATTTATGTATGTACACACATCTGCTATTCTGAATACTCATGCACACATAAATACAAATATATGTGTGTGTATGTTAACACATGTACATATACATACAGGTACAAATATACAGAAAATTTGAGAATAAATTTGAAAGTGAATGATATCCCAGAAAGGAAATCCTTGGAAAAATAAAATAATCAAGGTGATAGACATTTATGAATATATTTTTTAATTTTCTATTGATTAACACTAACAGGTGCAATAAGCATAATTTTTAAGCTATATTCTATTTTTGTAAAAAATGCAACCATTAATTAAAAGGCAAAACTTATTTTTGATTTCACAATTTTTTCTTATACATGATCTCTGTGTTATTTCACTTTACCCAGGGGCCAATCTTACTCTACACACACTTGCATACACACCCCCACACATACATAAATATATACATATACATATATTATGATTTTAAAATCTTATTTAAAACAGTTTAAAATGAAGAAATCAAAATGAGGGGGATGAGGGATATTGAACCTTTGGTATAGTGAGGATGCTAATTAGTGGGGCCCAGAATGTTCTAAGGCTACTTCTAGATTAGGAAAGCTTATATTTTTTTCCTCTTATAATTAGTATATATTTCTTTCATTGTAGATTTTATGTTTAGGAAATTACACACTGTATCAAAAAATCCTCAACCCATACAGACAAAATACAATTGTCAACAGTGATTCAATTTATAATTAAAAAGGAAAAAAAAAACGTTTCCAACAAATTTGCCCAGTTTCAGAATAGATGAGGTGATTTTGAAATGGCTTGAGAAGTGCCGTCCATAAGCAATGTCTTAAAATTAATCCACCCAGTTTTTATGTGATTTAGAAAAAAACCACCTATGGGAGAAAAGCTTTGTGATACAAATCACCTGTCCTTAGACAAAGGTGGGTTAGACATTTAGTTACATGAATCTTACGTTTCTAACGTTACTGAATAACTACCACTTTCTCCAGAAAACCTGTCAGCCCATCAGAGTGAAGGTGTCAGTAGAAGGGCAAGCAAAACTTATCATACAGTGAACCCTGCCATATTTTCTTCAGCGATCTCTTCAAGACATCTGGCACCCTTCAACACCAGCTAAGTCTCACTTGAAACTTGCCAAGAAACCCACTGAAATCATTACATGAAGTTCTCTAAATAGCTAACAAAGGCAACTTTGAATCAAATATGCAACTGGTTTAGGATCAGTCTTTGGGATTCTTCAAAGAATGATGCCCTGTTCATTTTTACTGTGTTTTGTTTAAACTATTTTGCACGCATTATCATGTTCAGCAGTGTGAATATCAAAAAGGGGGAAATATAGGTACTAACCTCTAATAGATTTCTCTAGAGTATTTAGCATGGAAGAAAATGATAGTGGATACTATAATCAGGAAAAGAAATGCTGAATTGTGACAATATATATTTCTGATTAATTGCTGCATATGTTATTCACAATTAAAGTTAAAAAATAGTGTGATTTTTTTTCAAGAAAAAATAGTGTGATTATTGTAAACAACTGACCACAGACTACAAAATCACAGAGGTTAATTTATAGAAAAATCTAGATAGAACTGGCATACATAAATTTTCAAACCCAATCAGAAATTTGTCTTAATTAGCTAAAGTGAGTAATATTATATATTGTGCCAAATGAGATGACAACCAACATGAACAATTTTTAAAATAATTAACAGCGGCCACAACAAACATAATTTCAATATTCATCTTAAGGGTTCTCCCTTCCAAAGTAGCCCTCAAGTGTAATGTTGCAAGAACATCCTCTTTATAATGTCTTCACAGACATTGACACATATTTATTATCTACAATAGAAAATCTTGACTTTTAACAAGGATTTCATGTTAGTAAAACAACTGAAATTCAACGAGTGCAAATCTGGTGAATAAGTGATTTTTAAAGGGGAACACTAATTTAGGTGTAAAATAAAGTTAAAATAATTAATTTATATTCATACCACTTAACATTTCTCTTTGATTAGATAATGTGATTAGTGTGTTTGCATGTAATGTGTCTTATGCCTACAAGCACAACTTACTGTGATGCCATCTATCTTAGGATATACCCTTATTTATCATCTGAAAGATGAGAGTTCTCCCCAAAATTGAATTTATAAGGTTTATCAGGGGTAACTTCAAACCACTGAAATTTCCACAATAAAGTGTTGTGATTATCTAAAATGAAAGTTAAAGTAAAGCTTCGCACATAAGAAGTAAGTCACACCCTGTATTCTTTCTTTCCTTGTCTCAGGATCCTAGGTGTACTTCTCCTTAGTTTGCTCATAAGTAATCAGGCTTCCTCAAATGAGGGAATAGGGAAGGGCCCTTACCTGGAAATCACATTCCTTGGCCTGCCTGCTGCTGATGTCCTCCTGGAAATCCATCTCAGGAACACATTAAATCTGGTGTCCCACGACCAGTGACCAGTGGAAGTGTCCCTTCCTTACAACTGGCTTTCCTGCTTGTTCCTAGTCTCCATGGCTCTGGATTACCCAGGAAGTCCTCGAGGAGTTCATCCTCTTGAGCCACAGACAAGCAGGTTAGAGGGATTGCACTCAAGTCAAGAAAGACTTTGTATCAGCTGGGTGGTCTGGCACAGAAGATCTAATTGTTCACAAGGGCACGTGGAATGGAGGCCCCAGCATCATCAGCAGACAGGTACAATGCTAGAAGTCACACCTGCGTTTTCACTGGCTTCCTGTCCAATCACTACTCCAAGTTCACAACATAATCTTTGTACGTATATGGTGGCACCAAACTCTCTCTCTTCCATAGTCCGGGATCTCTACCCATAACTGTATGGTCATGGCATGCGTGACCAACTCATCGCTAGTCAATTCCAAAGACTTCTGTTAATAACTATGCATTATTGTGCTCGCTTCGGCAGCACATATAATAACTATGCATTACTTGTAAGAAGGGTCACTTAGGACATTTCTATGAACAGAGAAATTGTTATTAACTTGATTCTCTTGGAAGAAACAACATTCCTTGGCAGAAAAAAAAGATACAGTATAGACTAGACATACTTCAACGATACAGGAAGGACAAACTAGCAAGTCAAAGACACAGAGTAAGGAGAAACTACAGATAAAACATTACTGTTTCTCCTCAGCCTGGAGTTATCTGAATACAAAGGATAAGCACTTCCTCAAAACAATCTGGAAAATGCCTAGAACTTAAATATATATTTTTAAAATTTTACTTATAAATTCCAGTAAAGATAAGGAATGCTTATAATACCTTACACTCATAGTGTAAAAATTTACAAAATGTTACTTCCCCTTAAGATGAGATGAATTATCGGGGGAGCCTGGGTGACTCAGTAGGTTGAGTGGCCAACTCTTGATCTTGGCTCAGGCCACGATCTCACAGCTTATGAGATCAAGCCCTGTGTCTGGCTGTGTGCTGACAGCACGAATCTGCTTGGGATTTTTTCTCTCCCTCTCTGTTCCTCCTCCACTCATAAGAGAGTGAGGCTGCTGTCTCTCTCAAAATCAATAAATAAACTTAAAAAAAAAGATGAGGTGAATCATCTAACTCCCAAATGGGTCTGGAATGTTCATGAAGGGGCATTATCTTATTTCCTACTGTGCTACATTCTGAAGAATCAACACAGACAATAATTAAACAGTATAAGCTGAATTACTGTTGAAGAAAAGTTTCATTCATGATCTGAATTTGTTTGATAAAAGATCTTTAGCTGAATCACAAATATGCTTTTTGAAAAAATAAAGAAGTATGGGGGAAGGAAAAAGGAAAAGAAATTATGCCTTTCTCCAAGCTATGGTATCCTTTTATTTTTAAAACCATATAAATGGATAGAAATTTATTTTACATTCTTTGAGTAGAGTTTAAGTATCTGATTGAAGGGAAGATCTACTGAATGCTGATTCTACCTTGGGGACATATTTCTATTATAATTATGAACATTAGTTGTTATAAATCAATTAATCAATCGACCAAGTAAAGAATCAACAGACCAAAACAAATGACCTAACGTCTTCAAATTCTATACAAACCTTGCTCTTTGGAACGGGAATGAAAGAATACGAGCTTATAAGGTAGCTCAAGGCCTAAGAGACCCTTTTTCTATTTATAAGTCTTCCTCCCCATATGGTATGCACATATATATTCAATTATTATTATTGTCATGATAGTGATTTTACGAGAGGGAAAAAAAAGCTAGGAGATGGTCATATATGAGGTTCAGATTTAGTGGAAAAAAAGAAAAAGAAAAAAAGATAGTTCATAAATACACAGAGCAATTGAATAAGAGTCATGTATTGATTGCCGTTGTGCAGATCTGAAGATATTATAAAAATATAGATGTTTAGATAGCATACCCAAAAAAGGAGTAGATATGTAAATTATTATGGGGTAAATTAACTATTTGGGTATTCTGCTACTGAGAGTTTAAATAGAATTTCAAATGATATGGGTAGCTATGAAACCATATGTTATGAACACAACGCAAACTCCACAAAAAAGAGAGCATATGATGGTCTTAACAGAGCATGGGGAAAGGACGAAACTAATAAAATTAATTTATGCTTGTTTACATTTACACATTAAAAAATAATGATTTGTATATCTTGGAATTTGTAGGAATACGGTCACTAATAAATATGAGAATACTGGTACTGATAGTTGACAACAAAAATTTACTTTATATATTTACATATATGATTTTTTAATATAAAAAAGAATTTGAGTTAGCTTAGAAAGATTTAAGAATAACATGATAAAGAAAATTAGAAAGAGAAAAAGGAAAATAAGTTAAGAGAGGGAAACAGGTGTTACCAAAGGTAAGCGTCATGTCCAAAGTACACTAATGCAGTTACATGACTCACCGTACACATAAGAAAAATATGGGAGGTTTGCAGGAGAAGCACATGCATCAGTTTAGATAAATCATAGATGTGTGTATATGTTTGCATATGAGTGTGTATGTGTATGTGTCTGTATAGAAATAGAGATACTGAAAGACACACACACACACACACACACACACACAGGAAGAGACAGAAACAGAGAGGCAAAGAGACAGATAGAAACAGCACCAGACAGAGACAGAACACTGTATAGAAATAGAGAGATTTAAAGAAAGACAGACAGACACACACACACACACACACACACACACACACACACACACACTCTGAGAGACAGAGAGGCAGAAAGACAGAAACAGAAACAGTACTAGACACAGAGACAGAACACTTCTCACGTGGCTTCAGAAAAATCATTGTGTTCTGGCGGGGACATCTCCAACCTATGCCTAAAGGATGATAAACTTCTTAGAGCAAATATATTCTTAAATTATTTGTATGGAATACTCTCTGTTTGCCAGGTCCATTCTCCAACTGTCCCTCTGCAGTTTCCAGAGGCTGGCCTCTACAGTGAGCATGCCTTTACAGTGGAAGGCCTCTGCAGGATACTCAAAGATTGAGAGGAGAGAGAGTTCAGGGTACTAATTCCCGGGACCCACTCACTATTAGGGTATGGCTTGGCAATGACTGAATTGCTTAATCTGTGGACACATCCTACTGGTCCATCCTATTCTTCAGAACTACAGGCTTCTGGATTCATAACAGCCTGTGCTTCATTCCTTTAGTCCTGGGACCACCATACCTTTCCCTGATAGCCGACTTTAAATTGCTTTCCCATCCTTTGTGTTTCCCCTTAATCCTGCCCACATTTTTGTTAATAGTCCCTTAATTAATTGCATTTCACTTACCCGTCTTGAGTGTGCCATTTTGTTAATTTTTAGGACCCTGACCATTCAATTATAAAAACCAGTACACTCTTTAGATCTCTCACTAGGAGGGCACAATAGTTTTCTAGCTAATTTCTATATGGCTAAAATACTAAGTATTATATTTTAGAGATGTTAATAAACCTAAGCAAAATCAAAGAAAACATAAAAGTTTGGTTTCCATCTCATGTGAAGCTAGAGGAATGCAACTTTGTTTGATTCACATCATGGATATATTTATTTTGTTCATGCTTGTGTGTCTCTGGACCTAATACCTGTACATAGAGCATCATCAAGTGCTCTAAAATGATCTAAAATTCATTTATTACTCCTCTGTGAACTGGATTGAAGCTCTCTACCAGAAACAAATGAGTAAGGGAATACATTTCTGTAAAACTGAAGCAGGAGAAATATTTTAAAGTATCAGTTTTAAAGTAACTTTTGATCTTGAGTTTTTCAACAAAAATCACACATTTCACGTGCACTTCACATGCACTTAATGTAAGACCATGAGGCAGAAAAAGCCAAATTGTTTGGTGCATTGTATATATAAGTTAATACATGACTCTCCCAAAATTGTAGAGCAAATTCATCACTAAATCAACATACCTGAATTACATTTAAGAAATCTTTCTTCACAAGATTCTTCCTCACTTTTAGCGAGATCTTTTATATTATTGCGCATGCATACATACACACATAAACACACATACATACATCCCTTTTCGGCATGGGTGACTAATTTTATCATATTGTACCTTAAATATTACAGATATACACTTAACTAGTAACCCAATAAATGACAATTGATTCTATCTTTAAGAATTTTTGTGTTTGGTGACATTGCTATATCCTATTGGGTGAACTCTCTAGTAGCCTCTTGGGTTATAAGGTCAAGGTCCAGAATCACCACTTTTTCTCAGAAGACTGGATATTGTAAAGTTGACTTCCACTTCAAAGATTTCAAATGATTAATGAAAATGAAGTGTGTGTGTGTGTGTGTGTGTGTGTATTACTTTAAGATGAAGTTATTCAGACCCAGAGAGAGAGAGAGAGAGAGAGAGAGATTTGCCCAAGGTCACCTAATGAAATGATGGCAGAGATTTGACTCAGACACTCCAGTCTAGTGACCTTCTCTGTTAATTAAGAGCATTAAAACAAACTGAAGAAAAAGACAAGAACTCAGGACATAAAATACAATGGCTTCCATCATTATTTCATCTGTGCTTAATTCCTTCATGGCTAGCAGACCGAGTGCGGAATTAGAGTTCCTACCTGATTTGGCCAACTCTATTGCCTTCTAAATGTTAATTCCAGTGGTCCTGTAAGGTCTTCCATCATGACCTGCATGAAATGCTCTGTAACTTGTAGGAGGCTTTACCACATTTTCTACTTCTGCTACCAACTAATCTTGGGGTTCAATTTTCTCCCCGAGCCTCATCTTTTCCATCACTAATAGGAACAAATTATATTAGGTAGTTATGGGTGCCCTACTGGTGTAAGCCTTCCATAAATTTTTAATAACTTTATAAGTAGGAAACATTTCCACATACTTCAAGCTATAATATCTGTGAAAATCCCCAATTCTGATAAAATTTTCCTGAATACATTGATGGATCAACATTTGAGTGGAATTTATAGGTGAATCAATCCCCTAGGACTGATTGTTGATGGCATCAAAACAAAGTTTGAGCTTAGCCCCATATCATCCAATATAGTGTGAAAGTATTTTCCCAAGTCAGCTACCTATTCCTTCCCCAGGACCTTTGTAAAGTTTTAAAGGGCTGCACTATTTGAAAGAACACCCTTGAAGTTTGAGACCACTCTGAATTTCAAAATCCACATGGATATTTGATTCACTGTTCACTACTAGAAATTTTGCTAATATTAAAATGATGCTTCTGACACATAAAGTGTTTCTTCTATTTCCATTCAAACTTCCTAAATAAGAAGGCTTCTTATGTAGGATGTTTTAAAACAACATCTCATTACATTTCCCTGCCTGGAGAAGAAACCTAGGGAATCACTCCCAAGTTATAGGGAGAATTTCTTCTGGAAAAACCACACAAATTCTAGGAAGACTGTACTCTTTTAAAGAAGATCTCTTTTCAGGTCCTTTTAAAAGAGGCATTTCCAGAAAGAAAATTCAATGGAAAATTATCCTTTGCTCCCATCTCCCTGTCACATCTCCTGCAAAAGGCCTAATTCTCAGTATCACTACATTTAGTCATTTTGTGGTGCTGCTAATCACTTGGAAACTTTAAATGCTCCCTGAGAACAAGAAATCCAGAATGAGTTCATTCCTGCACTAATGGGACAACCTCAGATTTATTTTCAAGTGGATTTGTTGAGCTTATCACCTCTCTCTAAATTGCAACAAAATGATAATTGAAGTTAAAGTAACTATTTCCAAGTAAAAATAAAATGGAGATTGCATACCTTGATTTAAAGCTGTCAGGTGGCATGAGTTCCAAAGTATGAGTTGGTCCATATAGGTTTACAACATATAATTTGATGGTTGGGTTCATTTGACCTGCCTTTGAGAAAATGAGAGTGGTAATACAAACATATTAAGCATTAAATTATATTGAAAAGGAAAGTGTTTTGATTCCTTTACAATTCTGCATTAGAATACGGAAAAAGTTTAATTTCTCTAAAGTAGAAATGATTTCAAATTCAACAACCTGATTGCCTTCAATTGTCTTTGTAGATTGCTGTTTCTCAAGCATTTTAGTCAGACAATTAAAGGTGATGGAAAATCATGATGGCTTTATTCATTAGGCATCGCTACTGTGTTCTTTCCCTAGGATAACACCAGAAGGGCTGGCTTTACAAAACAATGAGTAGAACAAGCTGCTACTTACATTATAGGATAAGAAATGCAATGAGAGAAAAGCTTAGCTAATTAAAAGAAGAAGAAGAAGAAGAAGAAGAAGAAGAAGAAGAAGAAGAAGAAGAAGAAGAAGAGGAGGAAGAAAACGAAGAAGACGACCTGCCAATCTAGGTAGCACATGCTTAAAATTCCCCAATACCTAATTCCTTCCATTGCATTAAACATTCCTAGATTTCCTTTTAAACTGTAGTGAACACGACATGGGGTACAAGTGCCCCTTCAGAGGTGGTGGGCCACAGAGCATACTGCCCTCACTAAGTACCGAGCTAGAGCAGTAGAAAGACAGTGATAAGAATAGGTAATAACTAGCCTAGAGCATTAGTATGTTTCTGGCTCACAGTATATAGTAAAGGCATTACGTTAATCAACCTACTAAATATTCCTACTTCCCACTTAAGATATAATTATAACCCTTTTCCAGATGACAATGGAGAAGCCAAGCAAACAGTGGAAGATGGGATATCTAATAACTGAGGAAGCCGGCATGTAAACCCGGGATGCTCTTCCCTGCTGCAGTTATGTGTCAGTTCATTCCTAGGCAATAGTTTCCAAAGTCTTTCTAAATATACTATGAACTCATAGGGGGAAGAAATGGGACCTTTTACCAATATATTCCAAGCAGTTTGGAATGAATACAAGAATGTGTATGTGAATAAATGACTTACAGAATCAGTTGACTACTGGTGGTGCAATGTGTTTCTGAACAAAGTACCGATGTGTTGTTGGGGTGTGACTGATATTTTAGGAGAAGGCTATCTGAGATATACAAAGAAAGACAAGGAAATTAAAAGTGGGTTAAATTAGAAGACTGACAAAATCTAAGGAGGATGATAAAAGTGATTTAAAGAGGAGAATGAAAATGAAAAATCCATGTCCAAGTAATTGGCATTGATAAAACCCGAAGTTGAACAGGACCAGAAGCAACGTAATGCATTCCACCAACACTCAGTAATAGCTTCATGAGAACTGTGTTATTAGGCTATTAAATATGACTAGCATGGAGGGAAAGGCAAAGGGATGAATGGGTGAAGACAGAGGAATTTTAGGGCAGTGAAAAATACTCTGTGATACCATAATGATGGATACATGTCATGTATTTGTCCAAATCTACAGAATCCACAACACCAAAAGTGAACTGTAATGGAAACTATGGACTTTGGGTGATTATGATATGTCAGTGTAACTTCATCAATTATAACAAATGCACCACCGTAGTGAGTGATGCTGATATTGGGAGAGGCTATGCATGTGTGCGTGCAGATGGCATATGGGAATTCTGTCCCTTTCTCTCAATTCTGCTGTGAACCTTAAACTGCTCTAAAAAATAAAGTCTTAATAATAAACAAAAATAACTAGCACACCTGTGGAAGTGTATCATACACAGGTCAGAGGTTCTGAGCCAAAGAAAGGGGTCAGGAATGTCTTCCACTACAGAAACAATGCTATAAAGAGAGATGATGGCAATGGTTCATATACTGAAGGGCTTCCTGGAAGATAAGCTATGATCCTGCCTCATGGAGTAGGATCTGGTGTCAGATTTTATAAAGTTTTTCATTATTTTAAAACCCTCAAATTCTGGGCACATCGGTCTTGGACAGTTTAGTTTTATACCACACACAGGAGCTCCCTTTCACATCACTACTGTTTCAATTTAATTGTCATGACCCTCCCTGAAAAAAACGGCCTTATCCATTTTTTCAATCTAACCATTTCTTTAGTTTGACCACATATACTAAAAATTAGAGCTGGGATACAATATTTAGTAGTGCCATTCAAAGTGTTGAACTTTGACCAGCAGCAAGTATCCATCAGTATCACCTGGCATCTTAGAAACACAAATACTAGGCCCTATACAAACTCAAAATCAGACTCTATAGTTATGGGCCCAAGATTCTGTGTTTTAAGACTCTCAGATAGCTAAAATTAGTATGCAAATTTTATAAGACACTGATATATATGTATATATTTTTCAATAATATATATTATTGCTAGTATATGTAGTAATACATATATATTCAATAATGTATAATATATAATAACATATAATAATATATAATATTGTATACATATATACACATATTGGATACATATGTAATATATACATGTATATATTATATATTACAGTTCAGTGGTTACCAAAGGTGTTAACCTGCATCAGAATTACCCAGAGGGCAGGAAGGCTTGTTTAATAAGATTTAACCAGAATTTCTCATGTCATGGGACATGACTGTTATTTACTGAATATAGATGATGGGCAAGATGTTAAAGATCCTCAAGTATTGTTTGATTATCAAAAATGAGACAATACTTCTCTGAGAATATGTCACAAGTCAGCAGTTTTGAGTCAAAGTAGGTTTCCTTTCTGTAGCTTAAAAATAGCTCATAATTTTGTCACATAGACTAACAAAACAGTAATTTCTAAAAATGTCTAGGGGCGCCTGGGTGGCTCAGTCGGTTGAGCGTCCGGCTTCGGCCCAGGTCATGATCTCACAGTCTGTGAGTTCAAGCCCCGTGTTGGGCTCGGTGCTGACAGCTCAGAGCCTGGAGCCTGCTTCGGATTCTGTGTCCCCCTCTCTCTCTGCCCCTCCCCCACTCATGCTCTGTCTCTGTCTCAGAAATAAATAAACATTAAAAAATTAAAAAATAAAATAAAATAAAAATGTCTAAAGTTTAAAAAATGTCTAAAACAGTATATAGTAGCAGATTAAAAAGATAGCTATCATAAAGACACTGAATTTTCTAGTTGGTGAAAAATTGTGCCTATTTTTTATTTTTCAATAAACTCATTTAGAAAAAGAGAAATTAAATTGATTTTTTGTCAGTTTTTATCAATGACAAATAATTTTATGACATACTTTGTCAAAGACACAGATGGTATTTACCATATCATAAGATAGATTTTGTTCATTTGTTTGTTTTTAATGTTTGCAACTCTGCTATGCTTCTACCTGTATGGGATCACCGATAACCCTGTTAGCTTTTACATGAAAACAAACTAAAATTTGTGTACACGTGTGGCCAATTTTAGATAAAAAACAAACATTAGGCTATTTCCAAAACTCAGCTGTCCATCAGTCTATAATCTCAATTGGATTTTTATCTCTCCATGGAGTTTTGAAATTAAGTGCACACTGCAAGTTCATTCACACCTTTCAATATCTGGATCATTTCAATACTTTGCAAATTAGAGGAGTTCATCTATTTGCTTTTTACAGTCACATTTTCCAGAAAGACTGCATATCTACAGAATCCTTCCTCTATAATTCTGAAACACAAGCCTCAATAATAATTAACCTTATTTTACTGGCAACTAAATTGTCATTAAACGAGATAATGCTTTAATTAAGAAGATTAACCTGAGGTTACTGAGATAGAACTGTGCATCTCTTTTGTGCTGAATTGCTAATGATAGGGTATTTTATGAGTTCTGAATCATGCTGAATTAAGTAAAATACAAATATATTTGTTTAGTGTAAGTATTTCATTAGTAAATCTGACCACATTGAGTATTTGCTGCACTTATTTTAATCTAGTTTAATTTGAAGCACAATTTAGTATGAACTCTATGAATTACTTCAATGTCTAAAGTACTACTTTTTGTAAGTTTATTGCAAAAGTAAGAGCAAATCAAAATAATACAGTTGTTAGTGGAAGAACTGACAAATGTTTTGTTTTTTTTTTTTAAAACCAGAGTGGAAAATAATGACTTTCAAAGTTTAAGTAATTTAGCCAAAATGATACTGAAACTTGTTCTGAGAACAAGGATCAAGCTCAGACCTACTTTCTTCCAGTCCTATGGTCTTAAGTACCTGGGCAGGGATTCCTACTAAAAACCTCCCGAGGACTTACGATTCTTTCTCTTGGCATGGCTGCTAGAATAGCTAATGTTTCTTTGTGTTTAATACTCCTCAGTGGTGGTAATTAACACACACTCAGGACTTTTACCTTGCATTACCTGTCTTTATCTATGTATTATTTATATATCTTATGTATCCATCCATCACCTATCTCTCTCTCTCTCTCTCTGTCTCTCTCTCTCTTTCTCTGCCTGCCTACCTACCTACCTACCTACCTATGCATCTATCTATCTCATGTGTGAGACTAAGAATCATATGTATATCTTACTAAGTCATTAGGAGTAAATGGAGCAAACAGAACTACACATATATTTGTTAATTTGACAAGATGATATTTCGATTCCAGATATGTCCTCAGATATATAAGTTAACCTCTGGTAGTTTTACAAAAAGGGACAGAATCAATAAATTTGAGTTATTTCCCTGTTCTTAAAATAACTCTGACTTTTAATGAAGGACAGCCTTTTAGAGAGCTCAGTTTGTCCATTTATAAATAGAGGCAATTGTGAAGAAGTCCAAATAAGGAAAAAAAATAGTGAAACTATCTCTGAAAATATGAAGTATATTATTAGCACACATGATTTGCATAATAGCAAAGATTATTTTATGCCTAGCTTTATTATTGAGAATTATAAAATAATTAACCTATTAATAACAAAATGTCTAGATTTATCAACCCAGTATCTTCTGAATCAAATTTTCTCAGATATTTCTATTTGTTTATGTGTTTGCCTCAGTCTTTTAAAATTATGAGGTCTAGGAGTGTCCCAGTTCAAGCACCAGCAGCCTCTAACTGAGAAGGCAATTTGAAAATGCACCTATTGCGTATGGTTCTTAGCGTGAGTCCTACAATTCCCCACTCCTCTTGGGACATGAGTTACAAAAAATTTGTTTCTTCCCTGGGGCTGATTTTATTTCCTTTTTGCAGTGAACAAACTAAACAGTTGTGTGTGAATATCTTGCCTATTCACATATGCTTTTCACAATATGCCACTTCATTTTGTATTTAAATTGTCAGGTGAATTTTCATTATCATAAGTAAATCAAATGATGTGAGAATTAATACATTTGAGAAGTCTTTTCAGTCATTTTTGGGGGGAAAGATGCAGTGATGCCTTACAGGAACAAACTGTCATTCGTAAAACATGGCTAAATCTCTATTAGAGAAGTCATAAGTTGTGTACTTGAAGTACAATAAAAATCTCTTTGTGAATGTGATTATTTTGTTGTTAGGCTAGGTTGCCATTTTCTCCTGAAGAGCACAGAATATATACGGCTTCTAACTTATATCCAGAAAAGACCTACACATAATATTTCAAAATCATAAAATTAGATTCCTCTCAATTCTCCTGTCTTTCTCAGCTATAAGCCAGTCATTTAATACTACCTACAGTCTACGGAAGGAAGACAAGATTGAGAGAAAACAAACAAGCAAGGAAACAAAACCCAAAAAACAAAACCATAACAGATGGTACAGAATCTCACTGAGTAAACAATCTTCTTATTCCTGACTCTCTATATTCAAGCCAGACTCCTTCCTTCCTTCCTTCCTCCCTCCCTCCATATCCTTTCTTCCCACCCTCCTTCCCTTCCTTCCTTTCCTCTTTCCTTTCCTTTCTCGCTCCCCTCTCCTCCCTCTCCCCTCTCCTCTCCTCTCCTCTCCTCTCCTCTCCTCTCCTCTCCTCTCCTCTCCTCTCTTTCCCTACCTTGAGTAACTTGGGTCTGGTAGATGAGAGGAAAATAAAGAAAGTCACCCCTACCCAGACCATGCCTTCACTGCAAGTATAGAATAACATGTGTCATGGGTAATTTGTCCAATACTTTGACCAATTAATGTAATGCACAAGTTGAAAGGTACAAAACCGATCATGCTTGGGAAATATAAAGTACAACACACGAAAGGAATGGCTTAAAAATAGCTTCTAAATCGAATTAGCAGCCATCTCTTACCAAATTAAGAGGTGAACTGTGTAAAGTGGAATTTAAAAACTTTCCTATAAAACATCTTTACATGATTAATGCATAAGGGTCCTCACTTATGAGACTTTTTCTTTGTAATATCATCATGGGGTAAATACACCTTTAAAAATAGAACTTAAGGTATCAAAAATGCCATACAATAGAAAAAAACAGTTACACTCCAGATGTTTTGCAACCTGCTCCCTACTTGAAAACGGTTTTGCTCTCTGGGCAAGATTTCCATATTTGCCTCACTCAATAAAACAATTCCATCTATCTTAGCCATGCCTGGCTATGGCTCTACCCCAGCATGTTATAAAGTATGTTCCAGAGTATGCTCTGCCAAAATAATGCTGATGTTAATACTAATACTAATAAATTCTTTATAGAGATTCTTTATGCTTAGTCTATTCCTTACTGGAGATACTTTATGCTTAGTCAATTTTTTATGGGAGATTTATAATACACATTAACATATAGTATATTAAATGCTCTACGAAATAATCTGAGAGAAGTTGGATTTTTCTTTTTTTTTGACTAAGAAATTTCAACTCATTTAACCATGAGACTTTTTCTTCCCTTATAACACCTATTACCAACTCGAACATGACAAATGTTAACAAACAGAATGTACTTTTGGAGAAACCTGTGCCTTAGCATCAGTGCTGCCCCTTAATGTCTTCTCACCTTTTTTCTAACTGGGAAGGTGAGGGAAAACAAGAATGAGAGCATCAAAGGGAAATAAATGCAGCAAAAGTGACCGTTCCCAAGCCCTCAATCATCTCTACCTCTTCCTACCAGAACAGTGTGTATAGGCTACTGCAAGCTCTAAAAAGATGAGTCAGCTGACCGGTAGGAAAAGCTTCTTTTTTTCTGCAAAGACAATTTGTTCACGAACCAAGGATACTATCAATCAAGTCAATGGTGCAGAGAGAGAGAACAAACTAGTACTTCTACGATACTTACCTTAGGATATGGATACTGCTTTCCTTTGGGATACAATGCTCCGGTAAATCGAGGAATAATCATGTTAGGCACCAACGAGTCATTTATCATCAGGAAGGCAAGCCTTTCTCCATCTGGTGACCACCAGTGGGCAATATGAGAATGCAGAAGTTCCTCTAGAATAAATGAGTGTTATTTGAAACCAACTGTAGAGATGTGGGCTCAGTGACCCACAAACATCTGTCCTTGAAATCTCCATTGCACATATACATTTTTTTCCTATGCGGTGTGTTGGGTTTTATCAACATCATGAAGAATTCTTTATTTCTGAGTTACCCGTTTAGTCCCAGGGGAAGCAGATGCAATGGAAAGAAAGGATGAAGCAATGAAGTCAGGATTTCACAGACCGTCAGCAAATGTGAAGAGAGAAGGTGAAAGCACTATTGTAATAAAAAGACTAAGAACAGTAACTGAAGACTGAGATATGGCATAAAACCATATTCATGTCACCATTCATTTATATTTGCATTCGATCATATCTCCATCATCAAACAAGTTGAATTTCGGCATTTGTCAATGCCTTGACAAACTAGATTCGTGAAATTATTTTGAGCTCTCAGGAAATAGAATAAGAAATATATTGGATATCATTCATGTGACCGGATCCACTATTCATTTGTCTATACCTGCCTTCTGTCCCAGTAAGTTAACTTGTATCAACTACAGTAAAAGGGCTGTCATGCTTTCCAGAGCATGGCCATTAGGGTACAATGGCAAGAGATTAGAAGGAGAAGAGTGAAATCAGAGTATTCGCTCCCTTGGCCTTATCTTGCAATGTCACTTCAGGCTTGCTGTATGTTTTAAATAATGTCACTACTCCTATGGATGCAGTCTTTTCCATGAAATGTTCTCCTTTTGTATCTTGTAATGCATGGTTCATCTCTATGGACATAGGGGTGGTATAATAGCTTGGTTGCTACTGGTCTAGATTATATCTCTGTCCTTTATGGTTGCACTTCATAAATGTGGTCTCTTTGTAAATAGATCTTCTTCAGAATGTGCCAGCTCTTTCCTTTTGGTACCTTGACAAATGCCGTGAAGAATACCAGCAATAGACTCAGAAAAGGGACCTTTAAAGTGAGATTTTGAGATTACCTTGGAGATCTATATCTGTATCTATATCTGTATATCTATATCCATTTATATCTGCACTACCTTCGATGTAACAATCACCCTTCCAGGAAGGAATTGGAGCATAAATAATCCGTAGCAAAGGATGGAATCATGAGTAATCCACTGTCACTGGTGATGACACAGAATGAAATGCAGATAGAGAGGAAAGGTTTGGGGAGGGTAATTGGTGGTGGCACTTGATTTCCACAACAATGGCAACTCTAAAGATTATAAAGTGAAGTTCACATGGTTCATATGACACCTCAGGGAGAGTACATAGACATAAACTGAAATTGAAACCATGACTGCAAAATCAGGGATACAAAAAAGATCATCAGGGCATCTTTGAAGGAGTCTGTCTCTTCTGTAGTTGCAGGTAAGGCAGAGGTCCAAGAGTACACAGCAAGGGTTGCAGGGCTACAACACAAATTTAGTGGCTCAACTCTGTGTGTGTTTGTTTGTTTAAGCTAAGACAGAGATATTAGCGGAGAAGTACTGGGACCCTGGCACATAGGATAAAGATGCTTAGGTAAATGTGTGCAGTATGCTTATGCTTTCTGGACCAGTCTCATAAATAAAACATTTTATAGTGGAATGTTGCTGTATGTGTCTAATTTTATGGCTGAAGATGCTGAACCTGAAAATTCCCACAAGTCTTCTTGCTGACAGAGGCAGCCTCTATCCAAGGGAGGGAGACATCCTCTGCCTAAAGGCAGAGTGAAGATAAATCCCTGTAAAGTTTATGAGTTCTATATCCCTAGGGGAGAATTTGGAGATCTAGTAGCATAGTACACACCGAGATATATCTTCTAAAGTGAGAGAAAATTTGTTGGAATTGTACTCATGCAAAAGTGAAGAGGGAATAGATTCTTCAGATTCTGAAGAAACAGCTTAAAGCATATTCGCATATGATGCCCTGCTCTACTTCCCAGACAACCTGTGAAGCTGCCTGTTCTGAGCAGAGTCTGTGCAAGAAAGGGCTATGCAGCACATCAAGGCCATGGTACAACCCTTTCTGCCACCTTTACCTTGTGAACCAGCAGATACAATGTTAATATAAATATTCATGGTAAACAGAGATGCTGTGCAGAGCTTCTGACACTCACTATATGGCAATCAAAACATAGATATTACAGGCTTTAGAGAAAGGCCATTTCCTCCTGTGCTGATTAATGTTCTCTATTTCAAAAGCAGATCTCTACTGGGGACTTGCAGAAGCAATTAGTCTGACCATGGGATGCCAAGTGTCTATGCAACCCCGATTGCCCATCATGCACTAAATGTTACCCGATTCACTGACCATAAAACTAAACACATAAAGCAATATCCCACTATAAAATAGAAGGGGTATATATGGGACTGGGACAGAACACAGAAGTAAAATGCCCAGAGTACTGCATCTTCTGCTTTACTCTGTCTCCTCAGCTCATGTCAAAATCTCAAGATGTGTTTTCTAATACACGTTGACAGGGGAGGAATAAATGCAGGCCTGGTTTATGGGCAGGTCTGTATGATGTACTTGAAGACTGTGAAATTGGACAGGCTCTGTACTACAGTCTGACTGAGGAACGGCATTAAAAGACCAAACTAAACATAAATCCTCCAAGTTGGCAGACTTTTGAACAAGATACTTAGTTTTCTACCTTTTGTGGAAGGAGAATTGGCTTGAAGCATGGGTCCACCCTGACTCATGCACGGTAACTAACAAAAGACCTGATCAGCGTTATGGGAAGACTAAAGTTAGAAAACTAGTGACAAGGAAATGTAGGGAAAGATAACTGCATCCATCTATCAGGAGGGGTAAACGTGTAAAAATGTGAAGATAGTAGTGTCCTACTTGATATCCTCTCCTCCACTGCATACCAGAGGAGGCTCTCAATCATCAGATGGACAATATGACTACTAAGTACAGGTCAGTCTGCTTGGGCTCCCACCATTACCTGCCAACAAGAGTGGCTGTCATTAAACTCTTGATATGGCATGATTTCCCAACAGAACCAGCTGGCTACCTGGTGACAGGTAGATCACATGGGAGCCATTCCATCAAGAACGGGTAGCATTTTGTCATTACAAAGACAGACACGTACTCTGGTTTAGATATGCCTTGGTTGCTTAAAGTCCTGTCAGCACTGCTATTCATGGGCTTACAGAATAGCGCACCCATTATCACAATGATTCACCCACATCACCACCGAACAGAAAAGATTTTATAGCAAAAAAGAAGGGCAACAGGCTCAGACCATAAAATTCAGTGTTCTCCATTAACTATATGTACCTGGCTTGATGGAAGGGTGAACTAGTCTTTTCTACCTCGGTTTTGGCCCTATAACAACCTTAAAGTTAGGAGGTCATCATACATGTGTTTCTCTTGCATAGCCAGGAAGCACAGATCTGGGAACTAAGGGGTAGGAGTGTAGCATTCTCTTTCACCATCACCCCGCTAACCCACTGGACACTGGACATATTTTGTTTCTTGTATTCAAGATAAGGAGATCAGTGGTTTTAGAAGTCCAAATGCCTGAGGGAGGATTGCTTCTAACAGGAAATGTCATAATCATGTTCCTCTGAATTAGAAGCTGAAATTTCCCCCTAACCATTTGGGGCTCAATAGGCCTGGAGGAAAAAAAAAAAAACTGACAGAAAACATAGTCACTTTTTGTCTGTCTGATAATTAATCTCATCTGCCAGGAAGAATATATATGTCTTCACTATACAAAGGAGAGGAAAGAAAAAATATATCTGGACTCAGGAGATTCACAAATACTCCTTTGTTCAACTCTGTCTCATTTTCCAATTCTACATTTTCCACATTCCAATTTCCATTTCAATGCAAAATTGAAATTGTAGCAACCTAATTAAGAAAAAGAAGCAAAGGAATAAGATTGGGCAGGGATAAAATTTTGGTTTGATCTACTAGGTAAATAACCTATGTAGTCAAAATGCTGGCAAAAGGTAAAGGCAAAAATGAATCATTAATTGACAAAGGAGCTATGATTACTAGGTAAGGCCTTATTTCTTGTTTAATGGGGGCATTTCCCCTGAAGCCTTCTATGAAAAACACAAGTGTTGGCTGTAGTTATAAATTTCAGACAGGAATATAAACTGGACTGATGCCACTCTACAATGAAACAGTAGCAGATGGAATTTCATGTGTTCTTTCAAAGACACAAAGTTTTTGTTTAAGTAATAATAATACGACTTATCTCTGAGTTTTTGTTGGCCATGGCCAATATGAAACCAGACAAATCAAATGAAGAAAATAAAGATTTTTTTTGCATGCTTTTTTATTTTCTTGGTTCTCACCCATTGGAATCATGTGAGTCTGGCTATGTTTCCCAACCAAAACTTACTGCTTCTATTACTGCAAAAACTATAGGATTCCTTCTTTGTAGGTTCTAATAACAGCTTACGTACCCTTTCCATTTCAGGTGTTAATGACTAAATCATTACCAGCCATAGATTGCTACATATCCCTTGTCTTTGATAAGTGACACCTTTGTTGATAAATTGTTTAATACTACTTTGAATGTGCCATTTTTTTTCCAAATGTAATTCTGATCCTGATTTGTACAAGTTACTTGCAATTCATATGAGGAGACCCATCCACAAGACACACTGAGGAAAAAAAAAAAAAGGCTAAATGCCAAATGGGTGTAAATTCTTGTGAGACTTAAAGGTACAGAGAGATCAGATTGCGTTGCCTAAAATCAACACTCAGGGTTTCTAAGATGTGGGTTCTATCCTAGCTGCAAATATGTATGCACAAGTACTGCCCAAGAATAAGAATGGCCCAGATTTGAGAACACTATTCAGGAGAAACTAGGTATCGTCTATTCTAATTTATTTTAGTGCGATCTATGTCTAAAGTTGTTCCTCACAAAAATGTTAAAATAGCAAACTAGTACACACAAAAAGTTATGTGACTTCCTTCAGGTACAAAAAATCAAGCTAACTGAAATGGGCAGGAGATAAATAAAAGAATCTTTAATATGCATCTGCTTAAGAGTTCTCTTGGATAATGCACACACTTTTGTAATTACATCTAATAGGGGCTCTTACTCATGGAATGAAACTTCCTGTTTAATTATATTATATTATTTACAAACAATGTATTTCTACAAATTGCATTCCATTCCATTCCAATAAAGGTTTGGTTCTTTCTCTTTATTACAATGATTAGAAAATCTCAGTGCAGAACAGATGGAGCTTTCAACACATGTTGTTTTATATCAAAAACACTTAGAAACATAGCCTCAGCACAAAGTACTTACAGAAACCTAATATATAATCATTGTGTTCAGATTAACATGCTATTCTGAAAAGTAAGCTGATTTCAAGTATTTTTGGCGTATCAATTTAGACAGATAAGATTTCCTGAGTATGCCACTGCCAGCCATAGGGGTCTATGGATGACTTTTCCCCTTTATTTCCTGTATCTCACTGTCAAGTTTTTTCAAAGAGTTGTCTATATTCATAAACTTTTCTCTTCCCATTTACACCTCTATCCACTGCTGTCCTGCTTCTGGTACCACAAATTGACTGATTTTGCTTTCATCAATTTCTGGTAGCAAACCCAACAGTAACTGTGGAATCCTTAGCTTATTTGACTTCCAGAGAATCAGCATTGTTATTCTGTCTTCCTCTGGCTTCCATGGCTGCCCCTCTAATTTTTTTCTCTCATCTGCCATAGTCCAGTTTTACTGAGAGTTAGTTAGTAAGTGCTCAATAAATATTTGTTAAATCAATGAATGGATGAATGAGACGTCCTGTATCCAAGAGAAGGAAGGAAAAAAAGCAAAAATAGGCATTTTGTGTTATTCTCAGTGAGCAACCAAAAATGTACCGATTTCCATCTCTTGAAAGGGTATTGTTAATGCCGTGAATTTTTTCTCTCACTTCTTTCTTCTTGTCATTCTTAAAGCTCAATGCACAGACCATTTCTTCTATTAAGTGACTCTATATTCCTCTATCCCATTAGAATAATTCTACTTTTATTTATATATCTATTGACCGTGCTCAAATGGTTCCTTATATAATAGTTGTTTACAGTTTTTCACTCCAGTAAGTTGGAAATACCCAAAACATAGAAACCCTATTCCTCATCACATTGTACTCAGATAATCCTGGAAAGATATATATACCCAATAACTATTGAATTGAATACCGAGGAAGAATTCCTTAAAAATACATTTATAAATCATTTAGGCAAAGTAGTTCCAGTATTTCATATGCTCAAATAACTTAAAGTGATAGTCAATTTTTGTTTCTAGTTAATAGGTTCAATACTTCATGAAATTTTTCAAAGCTGTAAACTTGGCAGCTGTGAACTTTAGGGTTTTTTTAGCAAAACATTCATGTGATATTTTATGTAGTTAAGTTACTATGTTAAGTGAGCCAATTTATATGAATAACATTAGATGCATTTTGTGTGAATTATGTTTAAAATGATACTTCATTTTGAGCATGATGTTTCATTTTTCTTCTGAACTTCAACTCTTTAAAACACATATTTTATTTTCCTTGACTTTCCTTAGGAATTGAATAATACTACAAATACAAAGAGGCTTTGAAATTACACTTTTAGAGACTTAAAATCTCGACATAAGTGCCTTTGGTTGGGATTAACAGCCACACTCACAGATTGGCCTAGACTTAAAAAGTTTAAGCCATGCCCTTAAATGTGCCACGAAAACATTTTATTATCCTTTATGTGACTCCTTCTTGAATCTTTTTTTTTTCCCCTATGATATTTGCTAAAGGCAAATTTCAATAAACAAGGTGGAAATGTTACATGTTACTTCTGGAGTCTCCCACACACACTATTCAGATTGTAATTGATTTCTGTAAAGGTACAAGAAGGAAATCTCCACACTAGAATGTCACATACATACTGCTGAAGATCACTGTGCTGTGGTGGGTGTACTGAAGGGAAAAGATAAGGTTTGGAATCTGGGAGCTGATGGAATCTTGGAAAAGCAAAGTGATAGAAGAAAGTGAAGGTAGTGTGTGGCTCTTGAAATACAGGTTGGGGATGACAGGCAAAATATTGAGGGAAACATTAATGACATCTGAATGGCCTAAATCCCTCTGTCAAACCTTAACACTGATTCCCTTGGTATAGTTCCTTCTCTTGGAAGTAAAGTGAGGACTGAGGTAAGTCTGTGGTCAGAGTCTTTGCTTGAGGAAATAGACCAGGGAAATCTAATGGCTCAGGTCCATAATGTATGCCATTCCTTAGGGAACGATGAAAGGCACTGAAGTGAAACAGGTAAAGTGGATCAGGACTAAGCACTGGATTTGAGGACACATATTCAAGTGCCACCTCTGGCACTCATGAACTTTGAGGCCACGTCCAAGTCACCTATCCCTGTCTTGGTTTCTTCTGTAAACGAATAAATATGCTAGTACTGTGAAGATTCATCACATAGCACATTTGGAATTTGCTAGTATGCCTAAGATAAGATAAGATAAGATAAGATAAGATAAGATAAGATAAGATAAGATAAGATAAGATAAGAGCCAAGGGACTGAGTTTCATTGGAATGGCAAAAACTCTAATTTTTCAATTTCTTTTTTGGAAAGTGTCAGGCCTACAGACTTATTACGTAAGACTTTTGTTATTTCTTTGTCTTTCCTGTCTCTGACACAGTGTTTACTCTCTACTGGAATATATATAATTTCATTCTTTAATTAAGAAAATAACCTTATTTGTAAGATAATGGTCTTTAATTTCTCTTTTGTCAATTTTCTTAAAAATGTAATGCCAAAAATTACACAAAGTCACGCAATATGACATATTCTATGTAAAGGATAGAGACCCAAATCATCTTGTTCAGTGGTCAAGTCAGTACATTCTACACTGAGTTGACTTAGAAGTTCCTTGGATCACATTTTGTTACCCAAGGTAGCATGCTAGCACACTGTGAGGCACCGATGTTCCCACGAAATTAAGTTTTGCATCCCTGATGTATGCATCACTAGGAATGCCTGCTTACTGGGTCTGTCACCACTGTTTACTAGCGACCCAAACCAGAAGCCAAAAAATCATTCTTGACTTCTCATCTACTCCATCCTTTTAACCACTAAGATCTATTTTGCTGCGTCGTCAATTTTAGAATCTCCCCTCCTTCTTACTGCTTTAACCCTGTTACTATTGCTCATTATCTCTTGACGGAACATAGAAAAAGCCCCCCAGCTGCTCACTGGTTCTTTCTGCTATTTGATCCCAGCTTTATGCTGTACTCAAAATGGCCTATTTATATGGAAGATCTAATGCTGACACTCCCTTACTTGAAAAGCTCTATTAGTTTCCCCCTTTATGAGGTGAAAAAATAATCAAAATCCTGGATTATTTTTAGGGTCACCATCCCTTGGTTCTTGCTGTCTTCCTTTTTCTCAAATTTTATGCCCCAATAATATCAAGCATATTTTAGTTCCCAAGGTGCACACGGAGCTATTTAACTTTGCTATGCTTTTGCAAACTGTTGCTTACATTTCCCTAATTTCTTCTTTTTAAAGTATTTTAATTTCAATTCCAGTTTAGTTAACACAGAGTGTAATGTTAGTTTCAGGTATGCAATATAGTGATTCAACACTTCCACACATCTGGTGCTCATCACAAGTGTACTCCTTAATTCCCACCACTTATTTAACCCACTCCCCAACCCACCTCCCCCTTGGTAACCATCAGTTTGTTCTCTACGGTTAAGAGAAAGATAAGAGTTTCTTGGTTTGCCTCTCTCTCTCTCTCTCTCTTTCTTCTGTTCATTTGTTTTGTTTCTTAAATTCCACATATAGGTGAAGTCATATGGTATTTGTCTTTCTCTGACTGACTTACTTTGCTTAGCAAAATACTCTCTAGCTCCATCCATGTCATTGCAAATGGCAGGATTTCATTCATTTTAATGTCTGAGTAATATTCCATTGTATATACACACCACGTCTTCTTTATCCACTCATCAATTGATGAATACTTGGGCTGTTTCTTACCTACTTTCTTCTTTGCTAATCTTTCAGTGTCAACTCAGAGGGTTTCTCCTTTAGGAAAATGTTTGCAAATGCCTAGAATGGGCTAAATCTTCTTTGTTCTTATAGAATCCTATGTTTACTGTGATTTGACCGTTTACCACGCTGCATTAACATAGTCTCTTCATCCCTCAGGGTCTCACACAGTACTGACAATATTTTGAAGATAAAGGGCATCTCTTACCCAGCTCCTCTACATAAAAGATGGTTAGTTCTTGCTAACTAGATTCCTGGAACTACCCAAGTTTCAAGTTTGTTCTCCAGATGTTTCTTTAATTCATTGGGCCATCTCAGGCCCCACCAATAACTTATCTTTTTGTCAGCTTCTGACACTCTGAACCAAAGAAACCTACTTATTACTCTGCGTGTTTGAATTTTTTAAATTTCATACCATAATTATTATTGATATTTCCAAAGTAGCTTCCACTACTCCTCAGAATAAACTGTGGTCTCTAAAATATTTTATTATTTGATGCTAGCATATATATAAAAAATATAGATATAGATATACATGTGCACATATGCATATAAATTTCAAAGGTTACAATGTCTCTTCATTAATAAAATAGCTACACCCGGCAAAATGTTTCTCTTAATGTAAGGTCCTCAAAGTATACTTTGTTTAGTTCCCTGATGTATCTCAGCACCCTTACAAATACTTGGAAAGTAGTAAGTTTTTAATAATATCTGTTTAATGATAGACTGGATGAACAAAAGAATGAAGTAAGTGATTTACTTTTCTTACAGAATTAAAAATATCGACTCTGAGGTAGAAAGATTGCATTTGGCAGTATTGCTCAATAAATAAAATTTATTTTCTAGAAGAGCCTTAGCTTTATAATTTCTAATCAAATACAACTAAGTTAGTTTAAATCTCGGTGTTTTGCCAAGATCAGTTGTGGAGTCTGAAACCTAGGTATTAACCTCAAGCTTTGAATCTTCCACAGGAAATCTGTGCCTATAACCTAGCTGACAATTGGTGGATGCTAAAATTGGATAGAGATTTTCATTACCTGATTCCTTTTTATATTCTTAACTCTCATGAAAACTTGATTCAACAATAACTGCAAATAACTCTTTAGGTGGGTTTTATTTTGCTCCCCATGCAATGGCTTTTAAAATGTGACAGACTGTTCTTAATGGGAATGACTAAAATCAAGTGGCTTTCAAGTACTTTTTCAACAGTAAAGGTTTTTGTTTCTTCTTTTCCACAGTCAGAAAAATTCAGAATCGAATTCCAGGGTGACATAAGGTGATCATTCACTTTCATTAGTTAAGCATCACGAAAATAAAATCTATCTAATCTGAACAAAATGTATGTGTGTACACACACACACCAAATGTGGAATCATATTAGTAGACATGAATCACAACCAGTCAAAATACGAGTGCATGCAAAGACATGAAATCATGAAGGCAATTTTGAGTGAAAATAAGAAGAAATGGAGCTCTAAGTCTTGTTCTAGAATGAATAGAGTTCTTTTACAGATTTTGTATAAAAATATGTCATTTGTGTTCTTCTGAAACTAAATCTATTCAACTCACCTTCATATAACCAGTCAGCAATCCCATTAAAAATAATTCCTTCTTTTCCGGAAGATGTGAGCCGCAATGAACTGCTCTTTATATCAGGTTGATAGTAGATATTATTTTCAAAAATATAAATCTTGTTCCAGAAACATATAAAGCAAACCAAACAAGAAAGAAGAAACAGAAAAAAAATATCAACATATTAGGAAGTTTTAAAAAATACTTTCATACTGAAAAAAATAAAATACTTTCATGCTATAGAATAATAGCTGAGGACCTAAGTGTCGTATTATTTTCCTGCTCTCTGTTTCTTTTTATTTAGTGCACACATTTGCATTGTTTTCAATTATTAACAGCACTTTCCTTCCTTATCATATCAGTATCAAATTATCATTTAGAAATTACATAGTACTGGTATTTAAGCTTTTATATCTTTTTTCTACAACAATTTTTCATCTATTTCATCTATTTTTTATACCACAAAATTGATTTGGGTTTTACTAACTCTTTGCGTACTTAAGAGACTGATAAACTGTATCAGATGCCATTTTAGTAACAGCCAACAGATGGCTTAAGAGCCTCAATTTGGGGTCTTTTACAAAAATGGACTTGGTCATCAGTAAGATCATCTCTAGAGAATCTTTCTGATTCCATCCATCCTGACTCACTAATACCCTGATGAAAGGAAAGGATGGCAAAATTCCCTTGAATTGATTAATGGAACACATCTTGCTATGCCCCACTCTTTGCTGGCAAATCTTTCCTTAATAGCATAGCAATAATAATCAATGTGTGTTTGAGGGTTCAAGAGAGAGTTTTAATTTGAACACATCACAAAGTCTTCCAAAATAATATCATCATCAACAACAGCCCCCACAATAGGAACAACAGTAGAAATTGAGCAGAATCTGTCCACACAAAGGGATGTGTCTTTTAAAAAAAAAAAAAAAAATTTAATGTTTTATTTATTTTTGAGACAGAGAGAGACAGAGCATGAATGGGGAGGGTCAGAGAGAGAGGGAGACACAGAATCTGAAGCAGGCTCCAGGCTCTGAGCTGTCAGCACAGAGCCCGACGCGGGGCTCGAACTCACGGACCATGAGATCATGACCTGAGCCGAAGTCGGACGCTTAACCGACTGAGCCACCCAGGCGCCCCAGGGATGTGTCTTTAATAGAGAAAATTCAGGATAAAATTATCTATAACCCATATTTGATTTTTTTTATTTTAATTTTGAACAATCTCTATATCCAATGTGGGGCTTGAACACACAACCCTAAGATTAAGAGTCACATGCTCTACTGACTGAGCCAACCAGGCGCCC